>NC_091821.1:485846684-487248559 GCF_038994185.2 Dermacentor albipictus
TTGCACAAGGGGGGGGGGGCAATACAAACACGTGTAAGAGTGGTTTCTTGCAAAACAATGAAAAAAATAAAAAAACACATCGCTGATTTTGCACGAGTTTAAACAATTAAAGGAAAAATTCGAATTGAAAGAAGTAACACGGCAATACATTCGCAATAAAAGATAGAAAAGAAAAAGACTAGGTGGTGGGGTTGACAAGGGTGGACTATTCGAATTGGTCTATGGTGGGTTCATGAATGATGTACACTGGGAACAGAAAATTATTTAAAGTGATTTGTTAGGTATTCACGAATTTTTTGCGGCCAGTACAGGCAAGGAAGTTGTCAGGGAGCGCATTCCAATAAACGATTGCATCAGGAAAGAAAGAAGTGGTCATGGCAGATGAGCGGCTGGGTAAACGTGCTACGGCAGAGCTGTGACTTATGCGAGAGGAAGTTCGTAATGCTGGTTTAAGAAGGTGGTGCCTTGAGCATGGATTGTAAAGAAAAGAGTGCAGCAAGGAAAGACGTGATATGATGCGGCGAGACATCAGTGTTGGCAGACCTATTGTTTGCTTCAAAGAAGTGACACCAGTGTACCGTGAATCATGTGAAATGATGAAGCGGTCGGCTCGGTTTTGAACGGATTCCAATGATACGGCTAGGTAATCTTGAGATGGATGCCAGACAGCAGAAGCAAATTCGAATTGTGGAAGGACAAATGTCAAGTACGCCAACTTCTTTACCGCTGCGGATGCCTTATTTAGATTTCCTTGTAGATACCCGAGTGAGCGCGCAGCTTTGCCACGTATTGTTTCGATATGTGTTATCTAAGAGAGCGACGACGTCAAAATAAGACTGAGGTACTTTTAAGATGAAGTGGCGCTGATGCTGACAGAGCTGATGCGATAAGTGGACTTAAAAGGACTGCGTTTTCGGGTAGAAGACATAGATTTGCATTTCGATAATTTGAGTGGCATGTGCCATTTTTTCCCACCATGACGAGATGGCATCGAGGTCACGCTGCAAGCAAAGAACATCGTCAGAGGAGTTAACAGTATTGTAAACTACGCAGTCGTCTGCGAAAAGTCGTAGTTTACAATGTATGCTAGTAGGCAAGTCGTTCACATAGATTATAAATGATAAAGGGGACAGACAGGCGCTCTGAGGAACGCCCGAAGTCACATCGGTAAGAGGTGAGCGGTTATTGTTTGCAGAAGTGTATTGTGTGTGCCCGCATAGGAATTGTTCACTCCATCTGAGTAAGTTATTATAGATTCCATGTCCAGATAGTTTTTGTAGTAGGAGCTTGTGAGGCATCTTGTCAAAAGCTTTTGAGTAATCTAAGAAAACGGCGTCGATCTGCTGGTTCCTGTCCATGATAAGCAGAATGTCGTGGGTGAATTGGGCGAGTTGGGAATAACACGATAGGTGTTTTTGGAAACCATGCTGAAATGGGTAGAAAAAATTATTGCTTTCAAGGAATTTCATTAGGTTTGAGGCTATAATGTCTTCAAGTAATATTTAGGAGATGCTTGTAAGGGAGATTGGGCGGTAATTGGTAAGGTTTCAGTGGTCACCTGATTTAAAAATGGGCAAGATATTAGCTTTCTTCCAGTCACCCGGAACGGTCCCCGTTTCTAGCGATTGTTTGAATAGTACGCAGAGTATTTGTGCTGATACATGAGAGGTGTTCACCAGAAGTTTACTACTATTACCATCACAGTCAGCGCAAGATGATGGTTTAAGGCTATTGATTAGGTTAAATATGCCCTCCGCGCATATGTGTAGGTCTGGCATAGTTTGCACTGAAGCAGTAAGTGTGGGCTGGTCAGGTACGTGAATGGGAGCAGTAAATACAGAGGAAAAGTGGTTATTTAGGGCGGTTGCGCATTCATCATTATGGATAGGTTCACCATCGAGGTCAACGAGTTCGATCGTATTAGATCTGTCTTTAGTGGAGAGCATGCGCCAAAATTTATTTGGATTTGATTGGAGAATGGAGAGTAGATCGAGACTGTTAAATTTATCTTTAGCTTGACTAACCTCCTGAATATACAGTTTTACGCATGCGCGATACTATTTCCACGCTGCAGTACTATTACATTGATTTGCTTTCCTGTAGAGACGTTTTTTACGTTTAAGAAGAGATTTTACACGTTTAGTGAACCAAGGGTTGTCATAGTCTGATTTTACGACAATAGTGCGTATGTAGTTATCCTTTAGCTTTAACATTGCGTTTCTAAATAGCTCCCAGTTGGAGTTCACTGAGCGTGACGAAAAAGTGGTCTGAAAGTTTTGTCAAAATGACCCTAGTCCACTGTTTATGGCCTCATAGTTACCTCTCCGGTAGTCAGAGATTAGTTTTTGGGTAGATGATTTCTTACTCAGTGGAAGAGGAATGATAACGTGCAGGACACAATGATCTCTGAAGGCAGGTATCGCGGAAATGGCGGGAACGTCGTCCGGGTGACTTGTAAGAAGTAAGTCGAGTGTGTTATCGCCTCTGGTGGGGCATGCTATCATCTGCTGGAGGTTGAAATCTTCTGTTACTTAAAGAAACTGCATTGCTTCAGTGGAAAAGGTCCCGGTTGATACAGACAGCCTACTCCAGTTAATCTGGGGGTAATTAAAATCTCCGAAAAGAAAAGCTGGTGCATTCGGCAGCTTGTGTTTAATGTTTGCTAGGGATTGGGACGGCAAATCAATGAAAGCTTGCTGTTTATCAGGTGGTCTATAACAAATGCCAAAAACTGTTCTTATTGTATTGTTATAGACACATACCCATGAATGTTCAAGGTTACGATCGTGACATATTAGGTAAGATGAAAATGTCTATCTAACAGCGATAAGACCGCCACCTCCCCTTCGGCCTTGTCTATCGTTACGGTATAATGTGAAGTAAGTGGTAGACGAAAAAACTACGTTATCGTCTATGTCCGAGCTAAGGCTTGTTTCTGTTAGCAAGATGATATCGGATTATGTGTCGCTAATATAGCTGTGTAACTGATCTCGCTTTGGCACTACACTTCGTATGTTAGTTAATGCTATGTTAAAATTCAAAAACTTAGGCAGCCTTTTGGGAGTGGAACTTGAGCTAGTATTCTTGAGACATCATTTGGTCAAGACTGTGGGTGTACTTACAGAATTTATGGTTCGCTGTACGCATGACGCATTGGTGGTGTGCATTCCTCAACTTTAGAAGACGCGATGTCATAGAAAAAACACTTACTACCGATATGTAGTTTATAGAAACTGAGTTTGAATGCACATTTCTGAGTTCTGGCGACCTGTAATAGTTTAGATCCAGACGCGTGCGTGGTAGCCTCGAAGTCTTCTCTGATGGCATAGCTGGTATCTTAATTTTCGTCCATAAGACAGAATGTTGTCTTTTGTCTTAAAATGGGTGAATATTACAATGATAGGCCGCTTCTTTGATTCGCAAAATTTACCAAATTGGTGCGCTCGCTCAATAGAGTTGAGTACTAATTTAATGTTTAGGTTATCTGCGCACAATGCCCGTATTTTACCTTCGGACGCCTTCAATGACTCACCGACACAGTCGCCTAATCCTAAGAATAGCAAGTTATTTCGTCGCATCCTATTACTAGTATTTATGCTCGCAGTCTTTAGGGCTGCAATATCGTTGCGGATCTGAGTTGTTTCGGATTTTGAAGAATCATTGCCTGGTGTTCGTCGGGCGCATTCCAGCAGTGTTACGCATGATTGAAGGGACAATAATATCTTGTCTTGGTTTGCTTGAAATGCTCGTATTTCTACTATTTCTTCTCGAATTGCCTCTAACAAAGGGGAAAGGTCGGTGGCAGCAAGTGGGCCTGGATTCAACTCGACATCACCTGACAATAACAGCATAAACTCCGAAAGCAGTTCCAAAGCAATCATGTCACTACATAAACAAATCACAAAGCGCCAATTTACGTGAATGGGGCAATTAAGACACCGCAATGAGAAAGTGGTCACTGCTACGAAAATCCTTTGAGTTGCCGAGGTAATAAACCTGGAGTGATACGTGGATGAGCGTGGTGTGCCGAGCAGTGTCGTGCCCCACGCAGGCGTCATTCCATTCCCGGTTAAGCAGTGCTTGGTGCGGTCCTGTGACAAGTGACGTAGCAGAGGCGGGGTGTTGCCAGACGGGCACTTCCGTGCACGCTGGAACTGGATTTCCAGTTAAAAAGCTGGCGGAGAAGGGTTGGTTGGTGGTGACGGGATCAGTTTGGTTGACAGGAGATGGCGTTGGCAATGGTAACGGGTCCGGTAATGTGCACGGGAGAACAAGGGGCCAGCATGGAAGTACCAGTACCAGTACCTCCGCTCGGCACACCATCCCAATAATAATAATAATAATAATAATAATAATAATAATAATAATAATAATAATAATAATAATAATAATAATAATAATAATAATAATAATAATAATAATAATAATAATAATCAACCTGGCTACGCCCACTGCAGGGAAAGGTCTCTCCCATACTTCTCCAACTGTGGAGAAGTATGGGAGAGATCTTTGTGGGTCTCTCCATAGGTAAGTCCAATTGGGGCCATGTTGTCCCTGCAAACTTCTTAACCTCATCCGCCCACCTAACTTTCTACCGCCCCCTGCTATGCCTCCCTTCTCTTGGAATTACGTCCGTCACCCTTAATGACCATCGGTTATCTTCCCTCCTCGTTACATGTCCTGCTCATGCCCATTTCTTTTTCTTGATTTCAACTAAGATGTCATTAACTAGCGTTCGTACCCTAACCCAATATGCTCTTTTCTTATCCGTTAGGGTTACATCCATCATTCTTTCCATAGCTCGTTGCGGCGTCCTCAATTTATGTAGAACCGTTTCCGTAAGCCACCAGGTTTCTGCCCCGTAGGTGAGTACTGGTAAGACACAGCAGTTATACACTTTTCTCTTGAGGGCTAGTGGCAACCTGCTGTTTATGATCTGAGAATGCCTGCCAAACGCACCCCAGCCCATTATTACTCTTCTTATTATTTCAATCTGATGATCCGGATCCGCGGTCACTACCTGCCTAAGTAGATCTATTCCCTTACCACATCCAGTGCATCCCTACCTATCATAAACTGCTGTTCGCTTGCGAGGCTGTTAAAGATCACTTCAGTTTTCTGTTGATTCATTTTTAGATCCACCCTTCTGCTTTGCGTCTCCAGGTGAGTGAGGATGCATTGTAATTGGTCCTCTGAGTTACTAAGCAAGGCAAAATCATCAGTGAATCGCAAGCTACCAAGCTATTCTCCATTAAGTCTTATCCCCAATTCTTCCCAATCCAGGTCTCTGAATACCTCCTGTAAACACGCTGTGAATTGCGTTGGAGAGATTGTATGTCCCTGCCTGACGCCTTCCTTTATTGAGATTTTGTTGCTTTCTTTATAAAGGACCACGGTGGCTCTGGAGCCACTATGAATATCTTTCAGTATTTTTACATACTGCTCATCTACACCCTGATTCCGTAATGCCTCCATGACTGCTGAGGTTTCGACTGAATCAAACGCTTTCTCGTAATCAATGATAGCTATATATAACGGTTGGTTATATACCGCGCATTTCTCTATCACCTGATTGATAATGTGAATACGCTCAATTGTTGAGTAGCGTTTAGGAAATCCTGCTTGGTCCTTTGGATGACTGAAGTCTAAGGTGTTTCTGAATCTTTTTGCGATTACCTTAGTAAATAATTTGTAAGCAACGGACAGTAAGCTGCTCGGTCTATAATGTTTCAAGTCTTTGGCGTTCCCTTTGTTATGGATAACGATTCTGTTGGCGCTATACGTGAGGTCATGAGGCATGGCGTATACAGGGTGGCCAGTTTTTATAGAAGAACCTGCCCGCCATCCTTCAACAAATCTGCTGTTGTCCGATCCTCCCCAGCTGCCTTCACCCTTTGCATAGCTCTCAAAGCTTACTTTACTTCTTCCGTCGTTACTTGTGGGATGAGGCTATATCATTATACACTATGGAGCTTTTTTTTTCTTTTCCGTAATTAGTAGCGAAATAGA
The DNA here is from genome assembly GCF_038994185.2 of Dermacentor albipictus. Lineage (NCBI taxonomy): Eukaryota > Metazoa > Arthropoda > Arachnida > Ixodida > Ixodidae > Dermacentor > Dermacentor albipictus. The sequence goes on from NC_091821.1 coordinate 485,852,694, forward strand.
AACATTTAGTAACCTTATAATACGGTGGTGGCGGGGATGTATACAGACGGGGTTAGGCTGGCAGACATGGGCGGCAATTTCTCCGACTGAGCGTCCCCTTCTGCGCCAAATATTTCACCATGTGACCATCAGCACTGTCTCTCGCAGAAATGTCGGAAGAATGTTTTACACTTCCACTGCAGTTCTTTTGACGACAGTGCGGTTAACAGGCGAGGGCGGTTGCATTTTTCGTTGTTGTCGCAGACACCCGGAAAATGAAGCTGTTGAATATGGGCGTGCAGAGATTTAGCCTTAAAAATATAGGCTCAAATGCGGATGAATGATGTGTGGCCATGATATCAGTTGATAGCACTTGTTTCACTTCCTGTCGTTTATTCCGAGCTTTACGTCCTCCTCTCTCTCGTACGACGCCGTAAGTTAAATGCTCTACAACTCGGTTGCACCTTTATGTCAGCTGAGAACTTTTTTGGTAAGAAATTACATAGCTTCGTGAATACTCGAAGAGATGCCGAGTCCTCGTGACGTGAACTTGAGAAATGCGCATCAAATTTTGAAATGCGGCAAATGTTATAATGGTGCAACCACATTACTATAGCTACCTCACAACAGTGAAAAACAATGACAATCCGGCCTGCAACATCCACGGCCATGTTTTTTTGTGTCTTTTCCGTTCAGCACATGCACCGGAGAGGTCAGTCATATTCAGTCACTACATATAAGAATGTTTTGTCGAAATGCTTACTGTGTATGCATCTGCATTATTTATCATAAAGAAAGTGCGCCGGAAGCGGACAGGTCCATTTTTGGAGCAATAATATTGCGGCGAGACAGAAGAAGTCTGTTACATTAGGCCAGCACCGATGTAGAAGTGCTACCTAGCCATATTGGCTGCTGTGACTCCTGTTCTACTCGCTTTACATGTAAATATTTGTAAATATACGTTTTTTGTGCAACATTATCTATCAGGCTTTCTTGCCTGCAAAGCCGTGCCGCCGCGCGTAACTGTACTCACGCTGCTGATCAGCGGAAACGCAGATATTCGACTACATAGTAAATGCCTGGGTACGTTGTCAAGGCATGACGGTTAAACTAAAATCGACAGGACGTCGGTTCCTAATTGTGTGCAAAAAGAGAAAGTGCAACATAAAATGAGGACACTCTAAGTTGTATCCTATTGCATACTCATACATAGAAAGAGTACCTAAATAGTTAAATAAGTCTGCTTAATACTTAGCACTATGCAAGAAAATGGAAAAGAGCCAGTATTTTTTTATTGTTTCTCCTCATATTTCGGATCCACACACATGCAAAATAGTATGAAATAAGCGCTTGAATTGCCATTTTACCAAGGCACACCATATATTCGTTACCTGTCTTGTTCTTCGTACGTTTATTTCAACACTCGCACAAAAATTAGGTGGCAATGAATTATACCACCATCTTGTTCGTAGCCTATAATAGGTTCTGACCAGTTGTGGTTGCTTATTGGCGTCGACGTTATGCTTCGATGGGGGCGCCATGTAAAAACGCCAATGAACCACACAGTGGCTGCAATATAAGGAAACACGAGTGGTGTAAATTATTCCGGAGCTCCCCGCTTCGACCTGCTTCATAATCATATCGTGATTTCATACGCAAAACCCCAGAATATTAAATGATAGGTTGATACTTCTGCTCATATATATTGTTACGGGGAGGAAGAAACGTGCGTCTATTCACAGATGGCTTTTAATGGCTGAGCCAACAAGCATAGAGCACCGATAATACTAAACTCTTCGTCGTCTCCAAGGCCACCATCAGCGTCCTCTTCTTCCCACATTAGCCATAGACGAGAGCCATCGACGAGTAGGCTAGCTCAGAATTTGCTAGAAGCACAAGAGATGGACGACGACCACCTCGGCACCTCCGACTCTGAGAATTCAGCGGACGGGGAGATCGAGGACTCCGCCATGCAGGAGCAGCAAGACACTCAGAAAGAAGACGAAGCAAATTGGGAATTGGTTATAACCAAACGCCAAAAGAATCGACAGAAGAAGAACGGACGGAACGCCGCCAGCGCCGGCAATTCCTCGGCCCCGCCGCCGACAGCAGGCGCGCCAGCTTCCGGCGCGCTGAAAGAAGACGGGAAAGGAGCGCCGCGGCGGCCTAGCAGAGGCTGCCCCCGCCCCACAGAGACGATTTCAAGATTATTTTACTACCGAAGGGACACGTAGTCAAGTCACTCCAGCAAGTTCAAGTGGCACGGGTCGTAGCCGCGGCATGCAGCAACAAGTTCGAGGGAAGAGACCTGATCACGAGCCTCCGCACAGGATCCAACATTGTAATCGTGAGCAGGCCAAACGACGAGGCCGCCTAGCTCGCGAGGCGCATCGCTAGCCTCACGATCGAGGGCGCTCATATGACGTGAACGCTTACGTGGCCGCACCGGACAACACCCGGCGCGGCGCGATACACGGAGTGGACCCCGGAGCGACACCAAAGGAACTGAAAGCCGACTTGTGGACGCGCACACAGGGTGTCACCATCCAGAGCGCCCGAACACTAGGCAAGACCAAGACCGCCGTCATCACCTTTGACGGACCCACCACACCGATACACGTCATCTACTGCGGAGCCGAGTACTCGTGCTACCCGTACCGGCCCACAAGACAAATCTGCTACGTTTGCTGCCAACAAGGTCAACACTCCGACGTCTGCCCCACACCGGACGCCAAGGCTTGCAAAGAGTGCGGGATGCAGAACCCGCCAAAGGATCACCAGTGTACCCCGATAAGCCTGATCTTCGGAGGCAACCACGCTACCGGATCGAGGGAGGGCCAAGACCGACGAAACAAAGCCAGGGATCTGCGAGGCAAGGCCAATGGCGGCAACAACGGCGGCGGACGCGAGAGCAGACGTCGCAGCCGGGACGACCACGGCAAGAAGCCGAGGTGGTTCAGCTCGGAAGGGGAGACTTCACGGAGCGGTTCGAGATCCCGGGCGTCACGGAGCCGTTCACGGAGCCGGTCACGGTCCTTCCCGCCTCTGCCGCCCCTGGCCATTAAGGGAGGGAGCCACCTGCAGCAGCAGCAGCAGAAGGAGAAGACGAAGAAGGAGCCTACCCGAAAGAACGGTGGTGTCAAGGTGACCTGGGGAGCCGAAAACCCCTGGTTTGGTCCGCACTCGGGTGGGGTAGCTAACAAAAAGAACAACACAAACAGCAAACGCGACCAGCCTAGACAGGAGGACGCGGAGAAAATAGCGCTGAGACGCGAATTTTCTAGCCAGAAAGCGCTAGAACGCCAAATAGCAGAGCTAACGAAGGTAGTGCGAGACCTTAGGTGGAACAGCCCTCTGCAGCCACAAACCGTACAACCCCAAGCCCCATGGCAAGCGGGCAACGAGGATTTCGCCACGTTGAAAGCAGAGATTCAACAAATGATGCAGCAGATGATGAAGCAACAGCAGCAACAAATGCACCAAGTGCAATTGCAAGTCACAGAGCTCCCGAGCAGCATCCGCAACCGCAAGCAGAGGTTCACCGAGAACATTAGAGAGATGGCCTACCAGGCCCCGCGCTGGCATCCCTCGCCGACACATGCGCAAACAACACCGAGGCTTAAACATGGCCAGTACAACTTTAAGTAAACAAGAAACCTTAGATATATGGCAATGGAACTGCAGAGGCTACCGTAAGAAGCAGGGCCTCCTCCAACAATACATTCACACACAACAAACACCGCCCGACATCATATCGCTTGAAGTGACGGGCACGACACCAACACTCGCAGGATACACGTGTTACTAGACTTATGAGAAAGGAAGAACAGCAACCCTAGTCAGGAAGGCACTCATCGCCATAAGCCACGACAGGATAGCCGACACCGACGTACAGCACGTGATTATAGAAATTATACCAAAGAAGAAAAGAAAGAGGGGCAGTATATTTATTGTAAATGCATACAGCCCCCCGAAACAGAGGAAGGCAAAACTCTACGAGGCTTTTCATGGCGCACGCAAACTAGCGAAACAGAGCATGCTAATCATCCTAGGAGACTTTAATGCCATGTACAAGAGCTGGGGATACCCAACAGCAAACCCAAAAGGCAAAACGCTAGCGAAGGCAGCCGAGAACACCGACTGGAACCTCCTCACAGACCCAGGCACTCCAACCAGAATCGAAAACAGCGTTACTACCGACACCTGCCCCGACCTCACGTTCATACGAGGAGCGGAACAACCAATGTGGGAGAACCTGTTAGAGAACTTGGGTAGTGACCACTACATACTCAAGACGCAAGTAACTTCGGACAGGCTAAGGCGTCAGCTGTGATCGGCAAAAATTACGGACTGGAGCGCTTTTCGGGAGGCATGCGATAGGAATCTCGCCGAGAACGGTATACAATCGATAGAAGAGTGGGGAAAAATGCTAATTGAAAAACAGCGCAAGTACACCAAAGAAATCGCGCGAACGACGCAGAAGCCCGAGGTAGACGCCAGACTGCTCAAGCTGTGGGAAGCTAGACGCGGGCTCACCAAGAGGAGGAAGAAAGAGAAATACAACATGAAGCTAAACATAAAGATCGAAGAAGTCACAGCGAAAGCAGAGGAGTACGCGGCGCAATCGGCAAGGCAAAATTGGCAGCAATTCAGCGACTCCCTCAACGTAGCTTTGAACACAGCGAGGACGTGGCATATCCTCAAGGCTCTCATAGATCCGACCAAGGCCGAGGCAGAAAACAACAAAACCATCTACCGGTTCATCCACCAGTTCGAGGGACCAGAATCGGAACTCCTAGACAAGGTACGCGTTAAATGCTTCGGGGACACAAACCCAGCAGCTTACGCAGAGCGCTACCGAGGAAGAGAAAGCGTTAACCTGGACAGACCGATCAGGCGAGAAGAGGTCTACGCAGCGAACCGAAACAGAACCAGAAACACGGCCGTCGGTGCAGACAAGATAAATAACGCACTTATCCGAAACCTCAGTGAAGAGTTAACCGACTTTCTTAACAAAGACTGAGAAGCTGAGACTGTCCGCGAGGAGTGGAAGTATGCGGAGGTAGTGATGATTCCGAAACCTGGCAAGAAACTGCAAATTGAGAACCTCAGACCGATCGCTCACATCGTGCCTGGGAAAACTGTACGAACGAGTGGTGACGCTGAGACTACAACAGTACATGGAGGACATCGAAATGTATCCCGACAACATGTTTGGCTTCAAAGCAAAATTATTCACCCAGGACGTACTGCTTCACATCAAAGAAGGAGTATTCGGGAACGTCCCCAGGAGCGGGGAGAATATATTAATGGCATTGGATATCAAGGGGGCTTTTGAGAATGTAAGCCACGATGCTATCCTCACGGGCATGAGCGACCTGAACTGCGGGAGGAGAGTCTACGGCTACGTCGAAGCCTTACTTTCAAACAGAACGGCAACGACTGGCCTCGGAGAGCTCCGATCAGAGAAGTTCCTTACTCCAAACAAAGGGACCCCTCAAGGCTCGGTCATCCCCCCTACGCTTTTCAACATAGCTATGATTGGCTTGGCAAAACAGTTCAACGAAATTGACGGCATACACCATGCCATGCTTGCCGACGACATCACCATCTGGGTTAACACAGGCTCGCTCAGAGAGAAAGAAGAGAAGTTACAAGAGGCAGCCGCGTGCGTGGAGAACTACGTCAGAGGAAGAGGGCTAGCCTGCTCCACTGAGAAGTCCGCGCATTTGAGAGTTTGTAGAGGGAAGCGCAACCGCACAGTACCCACCAGCGACGAGTTAAAGCTCAACGTCTACCTCGAGGGGAAGCCAATGCTGGAAAAGACACTCATCAGAATCCTGGGGATGTGGATACAGTCAAACCAACGCTGCACCCACACCCTCGCCCTACTCAAGGCATATACCCTACAAGTAGCCCGCATGATCACGCGCATCTCGCACAGACGCAACGGCATGCGAGGGGAAGACACACTCAAGCTGGTCTGAGGCGTAGTCGTCAGCCGAGTGGCATACTGCCACCGATGCTACAATCCCATCAAGAGTGAGATACAAGAGGCGGAGGCGATTCTACGCAAACTCTAAAAAACCACACTCGACCTTCCCCGCGACACCTCAACCGAAAAGCTCCTAGCCATAGGACTACACAACACCATCGAAAAATTGAAAGAGGTGCAACTAGTCTCCCAACTGCGCAGACTACAGCAGACCCCATCTGGCAGGGTGATCCTGAAGAAACTAGGCTGCGCCGATCAGCTTCAAGAGATACAGAGGACCGAAACAATTCTGAACGAGTATCGCAACACACAAAAAGTAGCACCCATACCCCGGAACATTGATCCCAACCTACACAAAGCACGCAGAGAAGCGAGGGCTGAATACCTACAAAAGACACTAGCACCCCAAGAAACGACGGTATATGTGGACGCAGCCACATACGCGAGAGCACCGGGGCAGAGCAACAGCAACGCTGTAGCAACGGTGATTCTTTCGAACCTACGCGATATAACCAGCGCATCACTACAAGGCTGTACGATAGTCGAGGCTGAAGAAGCGGCCGTCGCTCTAACGACAGCGGAGTGATATCGGTTTAAATGGTCTCTAACAATCCTTACAGACTCACAAACGGCGTGCCGCAACTACCTACGCGGCAAAATAGGGCACGGAGCGCTCCGTATACTCCGCTCCGGAGACCACATAACACAATGACAAACAAAAGAAGAACCAATTAGGCATACGACAGTATGGACGCCGGGACACATGGGAGTGGTAGGAAACCAAGAGGCGGACAGGATAGCTCGAGGGTACACTTATTACCGAGCATTCAACGTAGGCGACCTTGAGGAGACCGAACCTGTACCCCAAGACTATTCGGCGATACTAAATAACTAAATACTAAATACTAAAATTCGAAAGCGTTATCCACCATCGTACAACTCCCTTAGCAGAGAGGACTCTGTCGCGTGGAGGCAGCTGCAAACGGGCTCGTACCCGAACCTAAACGTACTCAGCAAAATTTATCCCACACAATATTATGACAGATGGCCCTGGTGCCACTAAACACCCACGCTGTATCACATAACGTGGGCATGCCAGAAGGTAGACGCGGTACACTTCATACCAAACCCGATGGCGGAGCAATGGGAGGGAGTGCTCTCCAGCGATGGCCAGGTCGACCAAGAAGGTCTAATTCGGCGAGCACAACTGGCAGCAGCATCCAGCGGAGCCTTGCACAAAGGGCAACCGACCGTTGTGCTAGAAGAAGAACGAAGCCATCTGAAGACCGCAGAAGACCAACGAGCCTAGAGCTAATAGAGTTTTTCACTCACTAACTTCTCTTCCGTGATTTTAAATACCTAGGAATAGGTTCGCATAAGAAATCTCACTCGCAACTAATCAGCGTAGAATCACGGCATTTTCTCAGTGTTTGTTTAAACTTAAAATTTAATCAACTAGTAACCAGCCCAACACGCATCGTAGGTAATTCCAACAACATCTTAGACTTAATACTGAGCACTCATCGTGAGAGTTTATCATCCATTACGTACTTAGAGCGCATTAGCGACCATAGAGTTACTCAAGCAGATTTTTCCTTCCGCGCCGAGCGGCATGAAACATGAGGGAAAACAATCACTTTAAATGACAAAGGTAATTACGACGGCAATAATCGCGAATCGAGCAACTTTTTGCCACTCTTGGAAGCCAGTTTTAACCAGGAATCGATTAACGAGAACAATTTAATATTTAAGAATAAACTACAGGACAAGACACAAACATTTATCCCCAGAATAACATTTGGTGAAAAATCGTTGCAAACTTGGTTTTTCCAAGGCGCTGAAGAAATTCGAAAACAAAAAGAAGCAGTTTTATCGTGCTGCTAATCAAACCTCGAGGCATGGGAAAGATACTACTCAGCCGAAAAACAGACTTAACTGCGATCGCCGACCAAAAACAACCTTCTTGAATAGCGACCTGCCGCGCGTGCTACGGATTAACGCAATGAAAGTTTGGGTCATTATCAACCCTACACGACACCCTCAATCGCTTTCGCCAATGCATCCGGTAAACCAGCCGACACAGACTGCGCTAACATCATCAATACCACATTTTCTGCAGCTTCCACGCAAAAGCGCAACCCTGCTTCATAGATACCACTTACCAATACCACGTCACCGATGGATGCGATAACGTTTTCTTCAAACGGCGTCTGAAAATGAAATTCTTCCTGTCAGCCGGCATCGACGAAGTCAGCTCAATACTACGAAAAAATACGAAGTGAAATACTGCCGTGTATTTGAAATTGTTATTTTCACAGTCAATTTCCACAGGTCTCATTCCTAAAGATTTGCAAACGGGGGAGGCCGTTCCGCTTTACAAATCTGGTGATAAATCTTGTCCTCTCAAATACCGTCGTATATCTCTAACTAGCGTTCCTTGCAAAATCATAGAACATGTCATATACTCTCCCATTATGGACTTTTTAGAGAGAGAGCGAGAGAGGGAGAAATAAACTTCCATTTTCCGAAACGGTAATCCGAGTCAGAGCCGGATCACCCTAGGTGAGCGGATTCCTTATACCATGAACCCTCTGGCTTGTGCTGCCTCCTGGGCCCGGGCGACGAGACTGCATTTGTCGTCCAGGTCATCAGAGGAAAGCGTGGCCTCCCACATTTCAATTGTCGTATAGATCTACCGTGAGTTGGGGCGCTGTTCTTGCGCTTCTGTGGGGCGGCCTTCTTTGGAGTCGTCTTCTGGAGGTATTGAGGTCGGGTCTGCGCATGTGTCATGCAATGAGCAAACCTGGACCATGTGCTGCAGGGTGTCTGGAGCGTCGAATTGGGCGCAGGTGTATGTGTACTGCGTAGGATACAGTCTGTGCATGATAATTCCCTGTACGTACGTGTTGGTCGGTAGGCGGCGCAGGATGACTTCTTCCTCTTTGCTCAGATTCTTGCGTGGTGAAGCGTACGTTCTTCTGCTGAGTCGGTGGTGTTGCAGAAGCTCCGGGTACTTTAGGGTGATGTCATCAACGGTGCTGGGAGGCCTAGGGTGATATGCCAGGAAAGCCCGGCTGGTATGGTCGCTCGCAGCAGCGTGTGCAGCCTTATTTTGTGCCACGCCCTGAAGGCCTGGAACCTAGTTGATGTGGGTGTCGGGGAGCGGGGCGCGTGCGATGTCATTTCCAACTATTTTGAGTGCGGTTTCTAATACGCGTCCTGTTTGATATTTGCGAGCTGCTGCTTGGGAGTCTGTTAGGATTACTGTTACAGCAGGGCACGTTGTTATTGCCAGAGCGATTGCCCTTTCCTCTGCAGGCTCGGCGGCTCTTGCTCGAATGGTGACAGCTGCAAGTTATTTGCCTTCGTGATCCGTGACGCTTAGGGCAAAGGCGTTGCGGTTACTATACCGGGCAGCATCGGTGTACCTCGTATCAGGGTCTCTCCCGTATTCCCTGCTGAGTGTGCGGATTCTGCTAGGGCGACGCTCCTTATGGTAAGTTGGATGTATATTGCGCGGTATACTTGCAACTCTGATATAGTCCCGGACTGCCGGTGGGATTCTTGCTTTCTGCTCTGTGTTTGGAATGTAGCTTTCACTGTGGTTGAGGTAGCGCCGTACTTCACGTCCAGTGGGTGTGAGCTTGAGTCGCTCTAGTTGGCGGATCTTATGAACCTCGACAAGCTCTTCCCACGTATTGTGGACGCCGAGCTTAAGGACTTTCTCCGTTGATGCCATGGGTGCGAGTGTCAAGGCTTGAGCGTCAAGTAGGGAGTTCCGTAGGTGATACGGCTAGTTAGGAGAGCTTGAATTATGCTTAGTGTGTCGTGCTCCTTGAGTCCGCTTCTTTGGTTTGTGGTCCTCTTGACGAGGTGCGTAACTTGTGACGGTGTGCGTTCGAGACGCGGAAGAGTGGTCGCCCCTGATCCGCGCTTGTGAGTGTGAAGTCCGAGTACGCGAAGGGAGTCGACTGTAGGGATCTTCGTTCCGTTGAGCGAGACGGTAGGATGGGGTTCCTTATGTTAGGTGGTTTTCCGCGTGTCGGTGCTCTCAGGACGAGAAGGTCCGACTTTTCGAGTGCGCATTGGAGACGACTGCCTCGGAGGTATCTTTCGATAGCATCGACAGCTTCTTGTTGATTGCGTTCTTGTTGTCCTGTAGTAGGTGCTTTGGTCCAGAGCGTGACATCGTCGGCGTAAAGGCATGGAAAACGTTTGGGATGGGGTAATTGTTTCGGTAGCTTGATCATTGCGATATTGAAAAGGACAGGTGAAATAACTGTTCATGGTGGAGTTTCTTTGTTGGGTAGCCGAAATTTATCGCTGCGGAGGTTGCAGACGCCTACTGTTGCTCTTCGATGTGGCAAAAACCTGCTGATGTAGTTATAGAACCGAGCTCCGCAGCCTGTATCTTCGAGGTGTCGGAGAATGGTTTCGAGACTCGCGCTGTCGAATGCACTCTTTAGGTCCATTGCCAGTATTGATGATTTGCGTCTGTGATCGAGGCAGTCAAGCAAGTCTTCTTTGAGGAGCAGGAGTACGTCCTGCGTGGACAGACGCTGTCAGAAATTTTTAGACGCTAACAATTTCTGCCATCCATCCCAGGACGGGTTTCGCAATGGGTATTCTTCCGAAACACAACTAGCCATGTTTCTCAATGATTTACACACTGACTTGGACGCTAACTTCCAGATTGACACCGTTTTCTGGATTGTGCTAAGGCATTTGACGCACTTCTGCATCAACGGTTCATACTAATCTCTCGGTTAAACCTAGATTCTAACGTACTAAATTTGATCAAAACGTTCCCAACTAATCACTCTCAGACTGTCATCATAAATAACCCGTCCTCCAGTCCTCTTCCTGTAACATCAGATATTCCATAAGGCTCCGTTCTCGCCCCTCTATTGTTTCTTGTATATATCAGCGACCACCAGCTCCATGTATCTTGCAAAATTCCAAGGTTTGCTGATGACTGTGTAATATGCCGCCGAGTAACTAACACTATGAATCAAGAAGCCATCCAACAGGATCTTAACCACATCCAACAATAGTGTGAAGATGGGCTCATGATCCATGTCCCTAGCAAAGGCAAGCTCCTCGCCATCACCCGTCGTCACAATATTCATGCTTTTCAATACACAATAGCTAACGAGTACGTAGAATCCGTATCGGCTTTCAAATACTAGGGCGTCACATTATCTAATGACCTAGCATGGTATCAACATATTACTAGCGGGATATCACCAGCGAACGAAACATTGGGATTTCTTAAACGTCACCTTCGCCTCACCCCACATGACGTGAAATTGCTTGCTTACAAATGACTCGAGCGACCTTAACTAGATTATGCACCCGCCATAAGGAACGCGCATCATCTTAGCCTCATCACTGATCTAGAAGCCGTCCAACTTCGTGCTACAAGGTTCATCCACTCTGCTTATTCGTCTAATTTGCGTGAGCACCGACGGAAGCATCACGCGTTGACCCGCAGAGTTGCCTGAACAGACTAATCAAACGCTCTCCTCGTTCATAGGAGGTCACTTTTGTTTGCTTTAAAAGCATATAATATTGCCTACACTGAGCGGCTTGAGAAGAGGCGAAGACCACGCTCAAGAAGAGAGGGATTCAATGGCGCCGAGCCGATACACCGAAAATCAATAACTGGATGAAGAGGGTGGCCTTACTTAGCTTGATATGGCTGGTTAAGGATGCCGCTAAAATGGAGGAGGAGGAGGAGGAGAAACATTTATTTTAAAAAATAAAAGAAAGGACAAGCAGATGTCTTTCTGCTTGTGCGGGAGGCGCCCTTAGTCCAGGGCTCCTGCGGCTCTTGCTGTCTCCCGGGCCCGCCGCACCAGTTGCTGCTGGTTACGAGGGTCCGAACTAGTCAGCACGGCCTCCCACTGCTCGGGTGTGGGGTTGGGTATTTGCGGGGCCGCCTTCACGTTGGGGCACGCCCATGTGGTGTGATATAGGGAGGCGTAATCATTACAAAAAGGACATTTGTATGAGTATAGTGTAGGGTGGATTGCGTGTAGTCTGCTTAAATGTGGGTATGTATTGGTTTGTAGTTGTCTCCATGTTACGGCGTCTTCACGTGAGAGGGTCTTGTGTGGAGGTGGGTATTGTCGTCTGTTCAATCTGTGGTGTTGTAGTATGGCGTTGTATTGTAAAGGTACGGGCTCCATGGATGCGTCCGTATCCCTCTCTTGTGGCGCCCGGGTGGCATGAGCTCGGGCTACAGCGTGCGCACGCTGATTTCCATGGAGGGACTCGTGTCCTGGAGTCCACACTATTTCAACGTCCGGGAATGCGGAGGCCTGTTTGAGGAGTCGGTGGGCGATTGAAGATATTCGACCTCTCGCGTAGCTACGGCAAGCTGCCTGGGAGTCGGTAATAATTGTGATGTACTCGTTGGTCAGACTAGAGGTGACGGCCAAGGCGATGGCTGTCTCCTCCGCTACGAGGGCGCTGGCAGTGCGGACAGTCATCGACACCACCTCTTGTAGGTTATAGTCGACAACGCTGGCCGTCATGGCTGCTTTTTGGGGGTACTGCGCGGCATCTGTGTATAGTGTGGTGGGGAGACTGCCATATCTTGTCTGTAGAGCTTTTGCGCGAGCTTGGCGACGATCGGCATGATGTTCCGGGAGCATGCTTCTGGGGATAGGGGCTACCTTGATGTGCTCTCGCAAGTTGGGGGCCAGATGGATTGCTTGTTCGTGGCCTTTGCTGTGTGTGGGGTAGCCTAGGCGCGCTAGGACTGTTCTTCCTGTTGGTGTGAGGCCTAGTCGTTCTCGTTGGCTTGTGAGGTGGGCGTCTATAATTTCTCTTATAGTATTATGCACTCCTAGGGCTTCAAGCTTGAGTGTCGCTGTTCCCGGGGGTAGGCCGAGCGCTTGCTTGTAGGCTTTCCGAAGAAGTACGTCTAATTGATCTATCTCTTTGGCAGTGAGGGGCAAGTACGGGGCAGCGTAGGCAATGCGGCTGATTATCAGGGCCTGGACGAGCTGTATTATGTCGTCTTCTTTCAGTCCGTATTGTTTGGTGGTGATACGGCTGACCATTCGCATGATCTGGAAGGTGGTCTGCTTGAGACGTTGGATGGTGTATGCGCCTCTGCCGTCCTGTTGTATGTGGAGTCCGAGAATGCGGACGCGGTTTACTGTGGGTATTTCTTTGTCGTCGAGGATGAGTGTGATGTTTGGTAGTTCATTGAGTTTTCTTCGGGATTTCTGTCGAACGACTAATAGTTCTGACTTCTCGGGGGAGCACCGGAGACCACTTGATTTTGCATATTGCTGGACGACGTCGGTCGCTTGTTGAAGGGCGTCTTGTTTCTCTCCTTCGGAACCAGCGGTGGTCCAGATAGTGGTGTCATCGGCGTATATTGCATGCCTGATTCCTGGTATTGCGTTGAGTTTGTCAGGTAATTTCATCATAGCAATATTGAAAAGGGTGGGTGATAGAACAGCACCTTGTGGGGTTCCTGTGTTGCGGGTAGGTAACGTCGGGGTTCTGAGTGAGCCAATGCCGATTGTGGCTGTGCGGTTGCTTAGAAAGGCGCGTATATAATTGTAAGTATTACGACCACAGTTCGTGAGGCTTAGGTTTGTAAGGATGGTATGGTGAGCCACATTGTCAAAAGCGCCTTTGAGATCGAGTGCTAAAATCACTCCGGTGTTGTGCGGTGAGACGTGTTCAAGGACTTGTTCCTTCAGCTGAAGAAGTATGTCGTGGGTAGAAAGGTGGGGCCGGAATCCGAACATTGTTTCGGGAAAGAGGTCGCTGGATTCTAGGTAAGGTTGAAGCCGATTGAGAATGACATGTTCCAGAAGCTTGCCTAGGCATGAAGTCAGTGAAATTGGTCTCATATTTTCTAAGCTGGAGAGTTTGCCTGGCTTCGGGATGAGTATGATGTCCGCGTGCTTCCAGTCTGCTGGTAGTGTACCCGCTTCCCAGTGATGATTAAAGAGGTCTGTAAGAGATTGAATGGTGCCATCATCCAGATTGCGCAGGAGCTTGTTATTTATTTTATCCTTGCCTGGGGTGGTGTTTCGTGTGAGTGCATGGAGTGCTTGTTGCACCTCAGTGATAGTGATCGGCTTGTGGAGGTCGTAATTGTCGCTCCCGCTGTAGGTTGGAGGTAATCCTTGTGTGGGTTCGAAATCGCCTATGTACCGCGCCCGCAACTCCTCCAGGATTTCGTCATCAGAACCCGGATGGGTGTGGAGGATACGTTGGATTGTTTGCTGGCTAATTGCCTTGCTTTGTGTGGGGTCAAGAAGATGGATCCTCAGCCAAGAAGAGTTCGCAGAGCGAAGTTGTAAACATGCCCAAAGTGCCCGAAAACGTTACACGGCCACGCAATTGAACCTAAATGAACCCTTGCTCTCCGGCAGGTGGGAGCAGCCAGTGCCTGAGAGGTTGGCGCGTAGCCATCTTTTATTCCCTTCGGAACAGGGCAGCTTGCGGCTATTCAGAAAAAAAATTCAGTTTTGTTCGGTACATTAGTGCATCCTTAACCCATGCACGTCACTTTGACGCGGTGAGTTTTCGGGGTTTGATGACGTCGCGTGACAGGCAAGTGAAGTGGGTGCAGCCGAAACTTTTAACCAATAGCCGAAGGCTGATGGGAAAAAGACTTCTAATAAGAAATAACTATGTTTCTTTTGTTCGGTCCAGTCATGTATAATCAGTGTCTACGCGTCATATCAGATGGGGAGCTTTCACGGTTTTCATGAAGTCACGTGAGAGACAGCCAAACTGGGGGCGCTTCAAAAACTTTTTGACCAATGGTGGAAGGCTGATTGCAGAATTCGAATATGAAAGTTTAGAATAGCTTTGCAATATAGCGCCCCTCCATTGCGAATCGTGCAGAATGCCACACGTCGTTTCGTAAGCTTCTTATGCGGGTTTCACAAACTAACAAGCTTTGTTTTTGATAATTTAATCGACACCAGAGAATTAGATAGGCTCTGAATGGTTTACGTAAGCAAAGAATGCCATTCGCATTAAAAGAAAAGAAATGTTTCACGCTGTAACGTACATCGAAACGGCCACCTTGCTTGCCGAGAAGTCGATGAGTCACTTACTAGCGTCAACAGCTGTTGGAATGGTTACCGCCTGTTCCGAACTTCGTTTGCACAGTGCTGCCTCATACTCATTCCTACGTAGTAGTGGAGAATTCTGGCTACAGCGCCATTTTTGTGTTTTGGACATGCAAACGTGAAGTCAAAATTATCATTCTCTCAAATACATCGTATTGATCCACGTTCGTGGAGCAGTGGTTTGCCCATTCAATCATGTCGTAGAGCTGCTCGCTTGGATGCGTCTATTCAACTCTTGATTTGTAAATTACAAGAGATGTGCGGCTCTGCAAGCCTCTTGTTTCGGCGTATATCGTAGACGGTGACTGAGTGGTCGGCCCGCGAACTTTTAGCCAAAGCTTCGGAAAACAAGTAAGTGCTCCCGGAGCTAAGTGCCCTTCTTACAATGGTGCGAGCAGTATATACGATGCTTGTGGTAAAGCGGGGCTAAATAGGTATTGCAGGCAATCCTAACTTTCCACTTATGAATTGAATCAGTATCAGTGTGTTAAGCACTTCTTTCTTTACCTAGCAAATACTTATAAGCAGCAGCTTGCCACGTTTCTGCCTCAGTAAGATTACCATTGCGGTCAATTTATGATTGTTTATTTCCTGACAAATCAGTCGCGGCTGTCCTCAGGTACCATAGGTTTGTTCTTGCTGCGCACAAGATTTGTAACGCATATGGCCTGCACTTTGTTACTTTGTGGTAAATACGTATTATCGCTTGTCAGGCGCCTACTCTGTGGACAGTAACGAAACGTTAAGCTTTGAACACTATAGTGCGCTGTCGGTGTAGTCGCCATCACCCATGCTTCGGCGCATTGATTCACATGTGTGCCGGATGACCTATTTTTTTACACGTATAGGGCCATAAAGGGAGCGTAAGTTTGGTTTTTAGTCGGAGTGGATGTGAGTAAGTAATGCGCGATATACTTACTATATGCCAAGAAGCGGCGCTACTGCCTTTGTCACCGTATAACGGGCGAGACTCACTCGGGCATACGTTCCAGGGTTGAAATCATCTCTGGGGAGACTAGCGATACAGTGCTGACATATGAGAGAGAGAGAGAGAGAGAGAGATAGAGAGAGAGAGAGAGAGAGAGAGAGAGAGAGAGAGAGAGAGAGAGAGAGAGAGAGAGGACGTCAACTGTTTATTGACGCCAGCACTCACGGGGACGGACGCAGTCTTCCTCAGCCATAGCAGACGGCCGAGATCCCTTGGGTCTCATCGGTCGCCTCAGCTAGCTAGACGGTGCACCCTTATGAAAACGGACAATGAGTTCCTGATGAGAACGCTGTGTATTCCTAATGGGACATCAAACATTCATCATATATGCACCATCTAATGTCATTTGTCATCTAAAGTACATCAGGGACTCAAATGGCAATGCGCCCTAAGATTTCTGATGAGAGGAGGAGACAGCTTTTTTTGTTATTGCTAATGTGAAACCACATCATATAATATTGTGTACGACGCCATGTTGTGAAAAATTCTTTTTAATGCGAAATCGTTAAGTGGCTCATGAGGCGGTAAATCCGGCATTGTCGGCATGCGCACACGATGTACAAAAACGTTACAAACCTTCGACCTTTCATGGGAGTTGGACCGACTACCTATGGTGTTAATTAAGGCTACGAATTACATTTGGTAATAATTAGGACGCAGTTAATTAAGATAGAGTTAGTAAAGGCCCTGGACCCCAAGACCTTTGCTGCTAGTCGAACCCTAGATCATAGGTATTAATGAAGACGATGCCAATTAAGGCACATATAATAATTATATTGCTAAGAGATTTATTAGCAACGGGCGTAAACGGGTAGCTGTCACAAGCGTTCGGCGAAAGACAACAACCACGAGCTCATGCCGGTAGCGATGGTGCTGTGGCGCAGGTGGCTACTATTCTTCGTTACAATCGCCCTCCGCAGAAAAAGGCGCCATCCTGGCAGCTTAAGGAGAAGGACTACTATTGGGTCGTAGTACGGCTTATTGCGAGAGACGTGGACAAGTTCGCGGCCGCGATGGCCTAGGTCTTTCGATGGCGTGAGGGGCTCTACGATGTAATTGCCGGAGGACGTTTGCTCGAGAACGCGGTAGGGTCCTAGGTACTTCGCGAAAAGTTTTGAGGAGAGACCGGGTGTAGTAGCGGGTGCCCGAAGCCATACGAGAGAGCCAGGGAAGAAAGTTGGTGCAGAACGGCCGGCAGGTTGACGGGATTGCTTCTGCCACTGGTCCTCGGTGGAAAAAGAGCGGGCAAGCTGGCGGCATTCCTCGGCATGACGAGCAGCTTCAGATGGCGGAGTACTTTTGGACGCGTCAGGTGTATATGACAGAATGGTATCGAGAGTAGTAGAAGGTTCTCGTCCGTATAGGAGAAAGTAAGGGGAAAAACCAGTAGTTGCTTGGGTCGCAGTACTGTACGCATACGTCATGAAAGGGAAAACTTGGTCCCAGTTTGAATGATCAGAGGCGATGTACATGGAGAGCATACGCCAAGAGTGCGGTTGAAGCGCTCGGTAATGTCGTTAGTTTGCGGATGGTACGCTGTACTGGTGCGGTGAGCGATTCGGCATTCGTCGAGTAGTGCTTTCAATGCATCGGAAAGAAAGGCGTGGCACCGTGGCGAAGGGGCACCGTGGCGAAGAACGAAATGTCGTAACAGAAACGATGCGACGTCGCGGGCGGTGGCAGTCGGCATAGCAGCTGTTTCAGCATAGCGGGCCATGTGATCCACTGCAACAATAATCCAGTGGTTGCCTGCTGGAGTGAAGGGTAGCGGTCCGTAGATGTCTATATCAACACGATCAAAGGGCCGACGAGGGCAGGGAAGGGGTTGTGACGGATAGACTTGTCCGGGAGGTAATTTTCGGCGTTGACACTGAGCACAGGAGCGAATAAACTTTCTGACGTAGTTATACATGCTGCGCCAATAAAAGCGGATGCGTAGTCGAGCATAGGTCTTGAAGAGGCCGGCATGTGCGCACTGAGGGTCTGCGTTGAAAGCGTCGCAGATAACGTCACGGAGACGGCGGGGTATCACGAGAAGCCACTTGCGACCGTCAGAGAGGTAATTACGACGATAAAGAAGGTCGTCGCGAACGCAGATGTGGGTAGCCTGGCGGCGAAGAGCGCGAGATGGTGAAGAGCTGGATGGATCAGAAAGGATGCTGATGAGAGCACTGATCCAGGGATCCTTGCGCTGTTCCGACGGAATGTTGCGCAGTGCATGAGATGGAACTGTGGGCTCAAGGGCGCATAGGCAAGCAGAGTCAGCGGAGACAGGTGAGCGAGAAAGGGCATCAGCGTCCGTGTGTTTGCGGCCGGAACGGTAGAGAATGCGGATATCGTACTCCTGTAGCTTAAGGGCCCAGTGAGCAAGTCGGCCAGATGGGTCCTTAAGGGTAGACAGCCAATAAAGGGCGTGATGGTCAGTGACGACATCGAAAGGGTGACCATACAAATAAGGACGGAATTTTCGAAGGGCCCAAATAACGGCTGAACACTCTTTCTCTGTAACAGAGTAATTAGCCTCCGCCTTTGTCAGAGTTCGGCTTGCGTAGGCAACGAAATATTCATCAAAGCCCGCTTTTCGTTGTGCGAGTATGGCGCCAAGTCCGACGCCGCTGGGATCGGTGTGGACCTCTGTGGGCGCTGCAGGATCAAAGTGGCCGAGGATAGGTGGCGAGGTTAGCAGGCGGCGTAATTTCGTGAAGGCGTCATCACAGGAGGGCGACTAAGCGGAAAGTTCTTTGTCGCGACTTAGAAGGGCTGTCAGGGGTGCACTTATGGAAGCGAAATTTCGAATGAAACGTCGCAAGTATAAGCATAAACCAAGGATAGTCGGTGGCAGCGCGGAGCTGAGCTGGATCCGGAAGGACGCCGTCTCGTGATACAACATGGCCAAGAACAGTGAGCTTTCGGGCACCGAAACGACATTTTTTAAGGTTAAGTTGAAGTCCCACGTCAGTAAGGCATTTCAGAACTTGCTCGAGACGGCTGAGATGGGTTAGAAAATCAGCGGAAAAGACAACTACGTCATCCAGGTAGCATAAACATGTGTTCCATTTGAGGCCGCGTAAAATGTTTTCCATCATTCTTTCAAAAGTGGCTGGAGCGTTGCACAGGCCGAAAGGCATTACGATGAATTCGTACAATCCGTCAGGAGCAAATGCTGCTTTAGGTCGATCAGACGGTGCCAAGGGGACTTGCCAGTATCCGAAACGTAAATCCAGTGAAGAAAACAACTCAGCTCCCTGCCAACAGTCGAGGGCGTCGTCGATGCGCGGTAACGGGCAAACGTCCTTGAGCGTTATCTTGTTCAGACGTCGGTAGTCGACATAGAATCGAATAGAGCCATCCTTTTTCTTATGAGGACGACCGGTGATGCCCAGGGACTGTTGGAAGGCTGCACAACGCCACGCTTGAGTATGTCAGCAACCTGGTAGTCAATGGCACGGCGCTCAGAGGCGGAAACTCGGTAAGGGCGCTGCCGTAAAGGTGCGTGACTGCCGGTATCTATCGGGTGAAAAACGGTCGATGTGCGGCCCAAACCGGAAGCATGGCTGTCGAAAGAAGCGCTGAACCTCTGCAGGAGAGCAGTGAGCTGGCTTCGTTCTGAAGATGACGTGCCATCGTCGATGGAGCAGTGGAAAGCGTCGAGGAGTGACTGATCAACCGCAGAGTCACAAGTAAGTGCGCCAAGGCCCGCAGAAGTAGAAACGGCAGGAGTCCTCAATGTAGCACGTGAAGTTTTCTCCGGCCTCTTGGGATCGTGTGCGCAAACGTTGTTCTGCACGAAGCTTTCTTACTGCAGGCCGACCGAAAACTTTGGTCTTGGTCTTGGAAAACTTTGGAAAGTTGGTCTTGAAGACCAACCACGAAGTGAGGTCGGCTTCATGGTTTAGGAACCATAATTTCGCAACGTCCGTAAGATAAAATGCGACGTTTCTCAACTTGGTAACGTCGTCCCACTGGTTATGGGCACTCACTCGCTCATAAGACGAGATCCAATCTTCAAAGTCTTTGTCATCTGTGCCGGAGAAGATAGGGGGATCTGGCTGACGCAAGGCACCGGCACAAACCGAGGTGGCCGGCGCCGTTAGAGGAGCTGGAGGAGTGCGTGCGTCGTCGGGCATGATGGGGGGTAGAGTGCGATTCCGAAGTTCCAGGGTGGTCGAAACCCAGCACCTGCACCACTTGCTAAGAGATTTATTAACAATGGGCGCGCACGGGTAGCTGTCACAAGCGTTCGGCGAAAGACAGCAACCGCGAGCTCATGCCGGTAGCGATGGTGCTGTGGCGCAGGCGGCTACTCTTCTTCGTTACAATATATTTAATTAAGGTACTCGAACCCACGGAGTCGGGGGGCAGTCGAACCCACGACAATTGGTGTTAATGAATGCGACAATAATTAATGCACTGTTAAGATACAATTAAGGCATTCGAACCCACAACCTTGGGTGGGAGTCAAAAACACGACTCTTTTGGTTATTGAAGGCGATGCTAATTAAGGGAGAACAAATTAAGGCACTCGGACCCGTGAAGTTGGGGGGAATCAAATCCATGGCCATTGGTTTAATGAAGGCGATGTTAAGATGAAGTTAGTTAAGATATGGTCAATTAAGGCACTCGAACCAACAAACTTAGGTGCCAGTCGAGCCGCGACCTTTGATGTTAATGAAGGCGATGTTGATTAAAGAACAGTTGATTAATATATATGTAATTAGGGCAGTGGGACGCATGACCTTGTGTGGGAATTGAACCTTTGGCTTTTGGTGGGAGGGGTTTAGTTTCTTCGTTGAGGGCAGTCTAAGAGACAAGAATGAAAAAAGACGATATACGACAACGTGAGCGCCGAGTGCTGCGATACCATGAATGTATTGTTTCAATCAATAAAGGAGGTGATCTATGCTCTGGAAGCGATTCCGATTTAACCGCGCTAGGCTTATTACATCAATACTTTTTTTAAGAGCACTCTGAGTTGATAGTGCCCCGTTATCACTTTTGGTAAGCGGTGGAGAGCCATAGCATGTGCCTGCTTCCGCGTATTCTGGTTTCTTGGCTGCGTTACTTTTCTTTAAGTGGCAAACGACAATTGTGCAAATTGACATGATCATGACAAAGAAAACTGCGCGTAAGCGGCAGCGTCTATTTGCTGGAAGGCAATATAGTACTTGGTGGTAAGCACATCGTACACCGGCGCACATATCTGGCACGCAGACAGGGTGCAGCCCACGCACATTAAACACACTAACACGAAATCAAGAGACGGGCGACACGTGTGTAACCTGCGCCACACGTGCACATTTTATGCTTTCCAACTGACACTGTTGCAACGCGCACGGAAACATCGCACACTGGACACGTGTACCTTGCAGATGGCGTCAATAATGTATGCGGCCATACAGGTAATGTTAACAACAGCAGGAAGTTATTTAAAATTAAGTGGTGGCACAGGTACCACGGGGAGGAGCGGAAGACGTAATTCACGGGTTTTAAGATATGTGACCGAAGTGCAAATCGTTCGAATAACACCCCAGTGACGGCGTTCTATAGGAATAACATTTTCTGGCGTCGAAGGCCATAGTTTTGCAGGGTGCAGACAGCAGAACTGATTCAAAATTGAAAATACGCCATGGAATTTCTTTCTATGCCAAGCTATAGCTTACAATACAGACTTATCGGTGGCTCTTTTGTCTCGCAACATCTATACATAGTTGGGCGCAGTGCGGCACAAAGCATGAGTGTACTGGTTAATATTTTAGTCATCACGGAGGCCGTAGAATTCGCACAAGTCCACAGATGACGCTGGCGCCTTGCGGCCTATGTGTGGCGCCACCCACTGCCCTTTTCAAATGGGACGCTCACAGCATCCTTCCATTCAGGCTGTTATGTTTACAACGAGTCGATCGGGTGCGCGAGCTGCAACGATGTGCTACTTTGGTACTGTGTTTTTGTATTTGGTGTAATGAAACGTGACTTAGTTTTCGCCCGTATACGTGTCAGATGACAGCTTATGTCTCTGCAATCTTGCCGTATGCGTGGCACGCCAGCCAAATGTGGACCAACGATGTTCATGCGGTGGAGTGCGTTCCCTTTGTCTCTGGTAGTTGTGGAAAGTTGGGAGGACTTCGCAAAGAAATAATGCGTATTGTTACCGTGCCACTGCTCGTGCACTATGCACCGGCACGTAAGCTGGGAGTAACATCGGAGCACCGGCAACATGGAGGGCGCTTTTCGACCGCGTCGTACCATTCAAAAGGTGAGTAACCGTGCTTGCTTACTACACACGTGTTGTGCGCGCTTCTCGTGGGGGGCACATATTAGCTTGCGAGCGTGGGAAACAGAACTCCCACGACAACAGTGAAACATATGCTGATGCTTACTGAGCGGTGGGTTTCAGAATTTAGTTATGCAAGTTTATGGTCAAAATGCGAAATTGAAACTATTGATAAGCGTTTTCTTACGGGAAAGATTACGTGCGGAAATAATCGTGTTGATCATGCGCGCCTCTGCGTGAGCTCCCGCTTTTCTGATGAAATCGCATGAGACCGACTCATCTGCCCCTTGACGGATTATAAGTGGAACGACGTTTCCTCGCTCATAAGTTATTCGACGTTGTAAATAATCTCTACTTACAAGGTTTTCGGTTTATAGGCAGTATTAGCGAAAAAATGTAAGCAATCACAGCTTGCTACTCGGACAGGCTTCTCTTCAAGACAAGGGCAATTGCCGCAACTTTGACGTAACCAAACAAGACATGGGAAAGTTGCTTAAACTAACTCATGAAATAAACTCTAGAGTAGTTATGTAAACAAAAGTTTCTTGTAATGCGCTGCTGCTGCTGTGAGCGTGTTACAATATTGCTGTGTTGAAGCAATGGCGTCCCTATTATCATGACATTCATCATTGACTTCGACTATGTGCTCTGTTGCCACCCTGCACTACTGCAGGCATTGTTTTCGTGACTGTTTTTACATTCTCATTGCATGTGTTCACAATATGGCAGTCTTGTTGTGCCACAGCTATAAGTGAACACATTATTATTTTTGTAGGGATGAAGCCGTTACCCATAATAATGTCCACATAATAAACCGTGGCCATAGCTGCAGCAGCACGGCGTGTAATCTGGATGGACATTTCATGTATTCTTTAAGTGTACGTGTTCCAAAAAGTAGGATTTCGCTATCATTCGTGGACAGGTTTATGGAGATAATAATAAACGCAGCTTACTTAGTAGGCTAAATATTTATGCAACTTCATTGCACTTGCTGCATATTTTTGTTCGTAGACATTATGCACACATTATCGTGTTCTGTGTGAAACTGGACCTCACATGCCTTGACATTCAGTACTTTTCTCGCATCATTGGCTTGGCTGGAAGGTAAATTATATTTTTGCCAATTACACAGTATATTTCTCATTTTATTTTGGTTTTATTTCTTTTAAACTGTTCCTATGAAGTAGCATATATATCCAATATTTTTCTTTCTGAAGCTTATGCTACACGCATGTGCAGTTTTTGTCCAATGTAAGAGAATTCGAAATGTAGTGTGTCATATATGTGCAACATGTTTTATCATACAGCATGAATACGATTATTTAACATTGATAGTTACAATTATTTCTGTCTTGTTCTTACAATACCTGTCGCTGGCAAATACACAATAGATTAGCTGAAATTGTGCTGTGCTGCAGTTACTTCAGTAGTGAGGTGTTTACTGGTGTGCTTGCTGTGTTTTCTCTCCCTTTGTTTATGTTCTTTGCAAGCTACCCCCATTCATTCAGGTAGGCATTGTAGCAGTTGTGTGCCTAAGGGCCAAACAATGAAACCCTCCTTTCCTCAGTAAGGAAGCCTTCATTGCGGTGAGGCCACCTTATGTCACTTCGACCGCTTCCTAACTGAGGCGCCCTCGGTGAAGGCTTCCTTGGTACTTCCTCAGCATAAGCAGCCAAACAATGAAATCTTCCTTTACCTCACTAAGGAAGCCTTCATTGCGATGAGGCTACCTTATGTCACTCTGAAAGCTTCCTTACTGAGGGGCCCTCGGTGAAGGCTTCCTTGGTGCTTCCTCAGCGTAAGGTAGCTCCAAAGCTACCTTCATGCGTCCTTACGCCGCTCCTGGCCCTGAACGAGCGCTTCACCTCACTGCTTCACCACGTGGCATTCGCTTGCGCATGCGCACTGTCGCCCACCTGCGGAGAAGCGCCAGCACCGTACGTCTTGCCAGGCATGTTCGTTTCAGTCACGCGTGCGGCATGAAAGCATTGCTAGGCGTTGCTAGGCGTTGCAAGACGCCGGCGTGCCAGCGTTGCTGGAGCACATCAAGTTTTGCACTGTAATGCTCAACTTTTTTTTTAACTTTAGTAAACAAAACTAGAAGAAAGCGTCCACGTTTCTCTATATTAGCTATTCAATTTAAAGATTGTGCGACGATACAACATTTTTAATAGAATAATGGTGTTCGCGGAAAGATTACAAGAAATAATCTCGAACCCAGGCCCGCGGCAACCGCTCCTTAGGTGAGGACGGGTGAAGGGAGCTTTCAGAGTACGCTTGCTTCCTCCATCGGTCCTTCGCTGTAAGGATGCCTCACGTAAGGTTAGGAAGCGCTCGAAGGAAAGGAACGTTTTATTGTTTGGGTCAAGCTACCTTCATGTATAGTGTACTACATTATTCTAGTACACTATACCTTCATGCGTCCTTACGCCGCTCCTGGCCCTGAACGAGCGCTTCGCCTCACTGCTTAACCACGTGACGTTTGCTTGCGCATGCGCGCTGTCGCCCACCTTCGGAGAAGTGCGAGCACGGTACGTTTCGCCAGGCACGTTCGTTTCAGTCACGCGTGCGGCATGGAAGCGTTGCTAGGCGTTGCACGACGCCGGCGTGCCAGCGTTGCTGGAGCACATCAAGTTTTGCACTGTAATGCGCTACTTCTTTAGGTTTAGCAAACAAAATTAGAAAAAAGCGTCCACGCTTCTCTATATTAGCTCATCAACTTAAAGATTGTGCGACGATACAACCTTTTTTATTGAATAGTGGTGTTCGGGTGTTCGCCTAATGCTTTTAAGAGATGACCTAGAACCCAGGCGTGGCGGCAACCGCTCCTTACGTGAGGACGGGTGAAGGGAGCTTTCAGAGTATGCTTGCTTCCTCCATCGGTCCTTCGCTGTAAGGAGGCCTCACGTAAGGTTAGGAAGCGCTCGAAGGAAAGGAACGCTTCATTGTTTGGGCCTAAGTCTACTGCAGCAATGTTGAAGCGTCTTTGCACAAACTACAGGATGGCAACAGACACTCATCGCTGCTTTTGTGCATTTCTGAGAACCTGCCGTGTCCACTAGGTGAAACTTGTATTGTCGGTTTGAGTTTGTCGGTCAGTTCATGAAACTTTTCAGGACAACATTTACACAGGGAAGGAAGGAAGACCATACAACGTGACCTCGGCTAGGAACTGACTGTTTAGGTTGATGGAAGGATTTAAAAAATATCCCTGGATGCGCACTGGTATTGTGCGCTATTGGAGAAGGAAGGCGGAAGTCGTAATACAAAGGCGTGGAATCACGATAAACGGCATTTGCATTGAAAAAGTAAGTAAATAGGCGCAGGCTCATTTCTATCTCTTGTCATCTAGAAAGGACACCTTTCTTCATACATTGATAAAGGGGACCGGCTCACAGATCTTTTTATTTGTGTGGTATGCGTGGCTGATTTAGCCTGGCAATTTTCAACCATGGGTGAAAATAGATAAACAATCTTAATCAGGCCAGAAGCCCCATTACAGCAATGCATGGCCAAGTCGGCCGAGCATACTGGTCTTTTAGTGAAATATGATGATCTCATAGGTACATATTTAGGCACTGGCCAGTCTGCCCTATTTACATTTGACCACATATGAAAGGAATTTAGTACACGGCCTCTGACACACACTGGACAAATTTAGCGGTATCTTTAACGAAGGAAGCCTCACTTGTCTTCTTGCCTTTCTCAATGCAGTTGTGAATCGTCGTGGATATACTGCCTACTTTCTCTTTCCTGGAAATATATGTGCTTAGCAGTTCAGATGTTATTTGAGAAGGGCACCAGGGCAGTGGAGGCTGGCTTACTTAAAGATACTCAAAACTGATCTTGTGTCCTCAAGGAATAGTGCAGTCTGTTCTTTTGATCACGTGTATTTAGTCAAACGTACTTTCGCTATGCAAACTGGCCGGTACCTACCTCACCATGCGTCTAAGAGAGCACCATAATTCACTCAAGAGTCAATGTGCTCGTCTCCATATGACAATGCATTGACACGGCAAACTGTGCGTCAGGTTTAGGTCGTTTATCTATTTTGTTCACCTATGGCGACCGACTGCTGTAACAAAGTCAGTGAGGAATACCACATCCCAAAATGGGACGTGTATCAACCAACGTCCATTAGGATTGCAGGACAAGGAACCCTCTTGAATGACATGGAATAGCAGTCGCCATGCTTATTTACTCAAGTGGTTATGCAAGTATTGTATGCAAGTACCAGAGGCCAACACAGGCATAACATTGTAGGCTTGAAATGTACGAGAACTATGCCGGTAACTGATGCAAATATTCTACAGTGACCGACACTTCGATGTCTCGGCCATGCATTGGGTTGCCCGTACACGAGCACTCATATGCACATTTCCGCTCTAAGTAATCAGACACTGCTGTCATTTGTAGAGTGAAAACCGATACAGCAGAAGTAGTTCACAACATGCAAGCACACCGCAGCTGATGCACGCTGCCTGTTGGCACAGCGAAGAGCAATTTCTGCGTACTTTAGTTACTGCTGCACTCAAAGACCTCACAGTGGTTCCTCAACAACATTTTCTGAACATAACTTTTTGCAGAACTAGCTATAACATCTCCAAATCGTTCTGCAGCAAGTGATAAAGTGTGTCTTTCTGTGGTTGATGGCGACGTTTTGTTGTTTTGCCATGCAGGGTACACATGCACTCCCTTCAAAACGACGACCCTCCACCTCAAGAACAGCCTCTCCTCAATGGTAAGTAGCGAGAATAAATGAAAGGAATATATCAGATCAGTAACCAGACGGATGCTATGTTTCCTTTCATTTAACCTGCTCGTGCGTTCAAGGTAGCAGTGCTATGCCCAATAAATGATTTTGTTATCTTTCTTTTCTTGAGTAATGTCCAACACGCAGCATATGTACCGACCTAGGTATACATGTTGTAGGCAGTGTCATATATATATATATATATATATATATATATATATATATATATATGGTCAGGCTAAAAGATATTGGCCACCGACTTTCTGCTGAATACTTGATGGTTGTTTTTCTTGCGGGCATGTAATGTATTCCTGTTGAACTTCCACTGAGCTTATGCACTAAATTGCTAGCATTCATAGCATTCCTATAACAAAATTATCGAGCGCGTGTGGTAACATTTGCGGATATGCCCGGATGGCAGCGAGACCGTATTTAAAGGTCTCACCTGTGCCTGACCGTCTTGGGTGCTTGATATGTTCAGTACTGTCTAACATGCAGCCTATGCACGGGCCCACGCAGATATAACAAGAGCTGCAGCATCGCTTGGTACACCCACGGACATACACACACACACACACACACACACACACACACACACACACACACACACACACACACACACACATATATATATATATATATATATATATATATATATATATATATATATATATATATATATACATATATATGTATATATACGTATATATACGCTGCACATCTCCAGCACTAAAGAGGAGCCGTGGCACTTCGCCAGGATGCAGCATAGTGCCCCGCGCAAGTCACTCGGGAGATTGTCAGAACATGTCTGCGCAACCTAAACAGAAACTTGAGATATCAGCTGAAGAGCCTTATCGAGGTGCACTTGGGCACGTGAGAGGGGACTGGTATGGAACCGTTGCTTACAAGAAGGGTACTGGTACTCGAAAGAACGCACGCCTGCCGAAACCGCGTTGAATGCATTCAAAGCGATGGAGTAGCCTTAGCCAGTGACGGTTTCATCGGGCGTGCGTTCTATCGACAGGTTGAATAAACCCTTTGCATTCCAGCTAGCGAATACGCAAGAAATATAAAGAACTGGTTCTTGTACGTGAAACTAATCTTGTATGTAAGAAGTCCGATTCTTCAAGTCGTAACGACCATTGAGGTAACTGACTAGTAGAGTGGCCTTCTACAACCACGCCAGACAGTGACAGGCAGTGGTTATCCTGGATTTCCTGCCGTACCAATATGTAGCGAACTTGTGGGTGGCACCTCTAGGCATTCCAACTCGGTGATCCTAAGGTTCCATTCAGCCTGAGCAAAGGTAGCGATTCTGTAGGCGATGGTTTTCTGTAGTTCGCCATGCAGCTTCACGAGTGTAGTGTCGTCTTCTGCACCACTAACATCAGTGTGGCATGCTCAGTTGTACCCTTATGATCGAAATTCACAAAAGTGATCTGGATGTGGGCAGACAGTTTAATTGGCGGAATGCGAAGTAACACAAGTAGTTCACGCGAATTGCATGTCCTTGTCAAGCAGTGACGTCCAGCTACAAGCTAGGCCTGCGCAAGGCCTATTGAAATGGCGAAATAATAGACATAATCCCGGGAGACTGCGAATGTCTTATGCCGTTTTCGGTTCTTGCAAGTTGCAAGCTTCCGCGAGCTTCCGAGAGTCCGTACAGATGCCTTGCGTGTCACGAAAAAAATCGAGCAGGAGCACTTGAAGATCTCTGAAGCAGACTTTTATTCGCGGTTAAGATTCGTTAACCTACATGTATACAGTCGTAACTGTAGAGTTCATAAGAAACGCCACGGCTTCTGACAAAGCTCGGCTAGCCTGTTCCTTCGACATGGCAACATTGTCAGAAGCGGGGTCGAATATTCAACAAACACCCCTTGTCACGCACTTGATTATCCAGACCAAGGACCGCCGTAACCAAAGCCTGAAGTGGAGGCGCTCGTGTAGGGAGAGGAGAAGGCGGAAGATCCACCAATGATTCGGTACTGCGGTCCAGCGGGTAGAGGCTTCGCATTGTAGACCGCGTCGGCACTCGCTCCAGGGGCTGTTCCGGGCTCGTTGGTGTCAATCTTTGCGCGGAATCCGCCAGCATCAGCGATGTACTTTACCTGGCGGTAGATGCCGTTGGCGTCTGAGTAGCCGTACATTCCCGTCTTGGTGTTGGAGGCGTCACCCTGTTCATTGCGGTAGGACCTGGTGCCGTACTGGTCGACGTTGTTGTAGCCGAAACTGTACGGTTGCGGTGGCTGCGTTCACAGATTTCGTATGAGTGCGACATGCATATAGCTCAGCACAAAGATAATGTGATGATCAAGATCATTTGAATCTAAGGTTTCATTAAGTTTTTCTCTTTTCAAACGTTGCAATTGCTACAACGGCAAGTCTTCTTTATCAGACTGTGAAACCGCACTTTCGTTTCATTAATTCTTTACACAAGGCAAAGCGTTCACACGTCGACAGTACGAACCATCGCAGGGAGCAGAGCTCGGGAGATCATGAATGAAATTTATGCCACCTACTAGAGAAGTCAACATGGATATTTTTTTCCGCTTCTTTTTGGAAGTGATGACGCTTGCCATTTTACTGGACTTCATAGAGCAATGGCTCATGAGAATTACCATCTGTTTACGCGACGGGCGCATGCAGAGGTTAAGTCTCGTGACGATATTAGCTGTGCAACGTTATCTTTGGTGGTGTTTCGTTACTCATGCTGCTGTTGACCTTCGGAATGTTTTCTTGTTTTAATCGGCGCTGCTTGAAGTATTAGGTTCACCGTCTAATGAAAAACCAAGGACACAATGGTATTTTGCAGTTCCAGCGACAGTTTCGCACCCTCAAACATTTTTATACATAATTGCTGTTTCAAGAACGGTAATTACAACTTCTTGCGCGAGGACTAGTATTTTATCACTACAAGAGCGCATGGATTCTTGCACAAAGGGCAAACAAATATCGCGATAGAATTCATCATTGGAAAGAGGCACCGCACAAGCTACCTGCCTTACTTACCGTAGGCGTTGTATGTCGCCTTTTGGCAGAAGCTACACGCTATACACCAAGACTTTTTTTAGTGCGTATGGCTTCATACTGTATTTTACATACATGTGGAGGTACTCACGTAATACTGTCCTTGCTGCGCGAATGTGGCGCCGTAGGAAGTGCCAAAGGCGCCACCAACTCCACCGCCAAATCCGCTGCCGAATCCGCTGCCAAATCCAAACTGACCGCCGCCGAGGGTCATGGAAACCATGGAAACCAGGAGTACCTGAAAAAGCGGAAATCAGTCCGTATAATGCTACAATTAGGTATGCTGCAGAACATTGCGCAAACCATCCCTTTTAAGCAGTTTAGCCGAGCGGAGTGCTAACACTAGCGAAAGCGGTGTACGTAATAGTAATATATATCAGATGAAAGTGATAGAGAAGCAAATGCACATAAATATCAGGATAATTCCTCCGCCGCTTGACATTCCTGGAACTATTGCATTATTGTGTCGAACCCATCCGTGGCCACAGTGGCTTCGCTATTTTGCACTTGCAGTTTACTCCTTGGTTGGCCTCTGGCCAACTGTCCTGCCTTAATATTTACAGGTGTAAAACAACCACGTATCGCTTTTTGGTCAAATGGCACGCGATACACCGACCACATTTGGCCTTGCCGCAGGCATTCAGATTTTTGTCTGCCCTTCACAAGTCATGTTGTGTTCCAGCAAGTGAAGGGTGCCTCAATAGTCCAACCTGCTATAGAAGCATAATAAATAGATCTAGGTTGTGGCGCCATCTACAGAAAAGAAAAAGAGCAAGGAAGAATATGGAGCAGTATCCTTCGGAAATAGCGGGGTGTGTGCGACTTAACGTAGAACCCATCTGGAAGGTCATCAGCTCCCCATTTTTTGAAGCGTGCAGCGGGCTAATAACGAAGACATTACGAAAATAACACCTAGGGTCGCTAAAACCATGCTGTTAAGCTCACAACTCTAAAGGAAGTGGAAATCTCGCCTGGGCATGAATGACTCCATCAGTGAAACACAGCGACAGAATTGATCCTAAGTTGATGACACTCACTTCGACGGGCGCTGCCATTTTCTCAGCATTTTGCCAAGGTTTCCCTTGCGTGCGTCAGCGTAGAACGCCAAGAACAGCGTACTCACGTAACAATCTTATGTTGCTTTTCTATTACAGATTCGCAGATTGGATCACGCAACGTGCAAGCGAGGGATAAATAACAACCGTCGCAATGTAGCCGTAAAGGCGAACCATTTCTTACGATAGCAAATTATGAGACAGCTATCTGCAGTAACGTAGCAGTGTTATTAGCTGTATAAGCTGCGATAAAGATTTCTTATGAACTAAATTAACATGCACGGTGTCACGCGTGTGGAAGCAAACACGAGCCGATGATCGCGGACACTGGCTTAAAGAATCCTGGCGTCCTCAAGAGCGGCAGCAGCGGTGAGAAAATTCCAGTTCATGGATGCCTTTCGCTTCAAAGCGAATGGCGCTCGACAGAACACGGCGCTTACCAAGCTGTCCGCTAGCCTTCAAACCAACCGCAGATTACCTGCAAGAAGCGACGCCACCGGTCGCGCTGTGCGCAGTGGCCGCCAGAGTAGAAGCGAAGACGCGCGCTAATATGTCCCCCTTACCGCGTCCACTCCTAACGGGTGCACGTCTCCCTGATCCCACCTCGCGTGCGAGACAAGTAATCACGCACCCACCCCGCCTTTCTTCAGTTCGGGCGCGTGAAGGCGATGCCCCACCAAGCAACCATTCTTCTCGCCTCACCACTCATGGCCGCGATGTTACCGCCCTCGGACTTCTACGGACAGTCACTGCGACGTCCACTACAATGGCGTTTATCCGCCTGGAGTGTCCATTAATTTGCTATCACCATAGAAGCTTTTATCGCATATGGGTTTACTGGTAGAAAATGCTGCTACTTTGCTATAAGGTGTAGGAAAACTACCCACCATGAGCTTCAAAAGTATGTGTGTGGGGTGGTTGCATTTATGGTGGGGGATATCCGGCACCGCCGTATCTGCACAAGATGATTTGCTATCTACCACGGGGCGCATGCACACACTTCTTGCCAAATGTGTTGTTGGAATGTGTCCTTGTAGAGCAAGAGAACTTATTTTCCGCGTTTAGTGTACAGATTCCCCCTTGCCAATGTTTATAGAAGATTAGAGATGTACTATGCATAAGTTTTTTGCCGCGTATAGCATGGGCCATTGTTTCGTCACTTGTACTCGTACTTGCGGCTACGCAATTGGCTGCTAATAGAGATATCTATGAGTACTAGTACTGTCCCCTTGGAGAACATTGGTAATTGCTAAAATAGCCTTGCCTTATATCGTGGCACTACTTCTGGCTCTTCTGGCTGACCGTAGCAAAAATATTCGCTCAGTAAAGGAAGTGCGAGAAGTGGTGACCTGCCATTAGTTCCCGATTGCGGTTGAGTATGTTGTCTAAATTCCATGATCTCGACTAAACGACGAAATTGCGTGCTGGTTGCCACCAATTGCACGCTCTCTGAAAGTAGTTAATATAATACAAGCAGCGAAAAGCCGCATCTTGCACGCTATCAGAGCAAGCGTTAGCCAACTTAGATCAAATATTGTTCCACCTTGAGGCTACGACCTCCAGGGTGCAATTGTGAACATGTACACATGAATCGGTAGGTGCACGACTCCGCACGCTGGGGGTGTTCTCTCAATAAGCAAATGAAAAAATGTATAGGCTTGCGCACCTGCCTTGACCATAGGCGCAGCAAGTAAATTCGAGCATAATGCACTTACCTGCGCGAGGAGAGCTGAAGTCCAATGCATTATGACGGGCAGCGCAAGGGAACTTTTCGGACACTGAAAGGTGCTTGCAGAGATCTGCAGACTCTTGCTTCCAAGACGTGCGACTGCAGCTTTATCCTGCTCGAAGCGTGCACGACAGTGTGGAAGTGCTGACAGTTGTGACTTAAGCGCCGTGGCACGGTCGAGCGTTTTATACTGCAATTTCTCTGCCGCAAGGTGGCGAGCGCTTGCGTGTGGCCTCCTTGACTCTACTAGCTCACGTTTTCTGTTGTTGTTGCTGCTGACTTCACGGCTGCAGCGGCTTTCGCGACTGCGTTACATCTCGCTTCGTTCTGTCGTGAAGCTGGAAAGAATTACGCAATAATTACCTCGCGCAGAAAAAAAGAAGAAATAAAGAAAATAAAATAAACAACCAAGCAAGCTGCATTTCGAGTGTTCTGTATTCGATGAAGCAATGAATCCGTGATTATGGGAGCACGACAAATAAACGTATGTTAGCAGTTGGACGAGCGAACAAGACTAAATAGAGAATGTGCAGAAGGATGTTAAGACACCAAGGGCGAAATTCCCTAACTTAACTTACGAACGAATTTTGACGCTAGAAAATCTTATGAAAAAAAAAACCTATTCACAAAGCTTCAATTGTTTGTAATATCCGCAAGATTGCCTTACCCGTCATTGAAAACACGAGTATTGTTGTAGGCGAATAAAGGCACGTATGTGACGGTGGCGCAAGTGCGAGCTTCAGTACTTTCGCCAATAGTAAGCGTTAGTCAATTCATAAACCCAAAACAACCGTCGCAGCTTCTGGTATAAGAGGACATTTCTACGATAGCGGCGTAGCAGTCTTACGATCATAATTTTGTTCAATTGCGCCGCTCCATCTGACAGGGTAAGCGTTCGAACGCGCTGTAACAGCCGATTGGTCAGAGGCCACTAATGAAAGCCGAGGATGGCGCGTGATTATAATTTTGTGGCGCGCTCTAATTTGTCATCTTAAAGTGGACTGAACAGTTCTAGTGCATAAATGTATTGGGCGTGCGCTGCTGTGGAAGGCAGCAACATTACTTCTGTGCTGCAAACTTCTGCTGAATGTCTGATAGGCTGTTTTTCATGCTCACAATTGCGGGATTTTTCTTACTCCTCGTGACACTCTATTGGGTAGTAGAAAAAAGAAGAGTAGTGTCCATCACAGACAACCATACTGTTTGGCATTCATAAGTTTTCAGTACATTTTTTATAATGTGATCTTTCTCTCACTCATAGCGCTGTGGTTGATTATATTTTCTAACGCTTTTGACGGTGTAATTTTCCATGCAAAATGAAACAACGCAACAAAGCCTAAACGTTTCTAATTATCAAAACTTGTTGCTGTAAATTGGCTGTCGTCTTCCATGCTGTTAGCCTGAGCCTCTTATTATGTAGGCTAGAGTTTCAATTCACCACTTATTCGAAGCGACATCGTTTCTGTGCTCGTGTTTTTGCTCATCCTGTGGCCTACAGTGTGAGCGAACGTATGCGTATGACGGACGGTAATCCCGTCTATGACATGAAGCGGGACGTCAAATTCAATGACATATAGCAAAAGCAATAGTGAATAAAATCACGTACCACCATTTACACAAACACACACACACACACACACACACACACACACACACACACACACACACACACACACACACACACACACGCACGCACGCACACACACTCACACATACACGCACGCACACACCGACACACACACACACACATTTAAATGTGTGAACCCAACGACGTGCATCATTGGACCCACTCATAAATAACGCTGATGAAGACACCCCTGTGTTTTTGTTTTGCATGCGCAAAATCAGTAACACCCAATAGACCATGGCATAAACAGACGATAAAGCAAAAGCGGCAGCTGATGATAGCCATCATCCTCTTATTATTCACTGGAGATGCTTATTCTAAAACCCAGACTAACATCATTCTTGGGAGAAATTACGTCACTTCCGTTTTTCAATCGCTTCGGCTCAACCGCCGATCTCTCAGGCACTGGCTAGTCGCACCTGCCGGAGAGCATCGTTTTATTTGCGTATAATAAAACTTTTTGCGTGACCGTGTAACGTTTCAAGCACTTTCCACACGTTTACGACCTTGTTCTGGGAACTCTTTTTTGCAGAGGGTCCGTTTGAGCGTCGTTCATGGTGGTGGTGGTGGTAAACATTTATTGCTTGAGCCTTTTTACATTACTTTTGAGGGGGCTGAGGAGCGCGTAGGGTGTCCGGGAGTTTGTGGCCCTCGGCGACCCTCAGAGCCAAGTCCACCAGCCGTATTTGGTCGGCTGGGTTGGAGCTAGACACCGCGGTCTCCCATCCCTCGACGTCGGTGAGTTGCCACTCAGAGGGTGGCTGGAGCTCAGGGCATAAGAACATAATGTCATGAAAGTTAGCTCTAGGTGCGCCGCAGAGCGTACATTCCTGTTGATATAGGCCTGGATGAACCAGGGCAAGAAAAGCTGGAGAAAGAAAAGTTTGTGCCTGAAGCTGGCGCCACGTACTTTGTTGGAATTTTGTTAAGGATTTATCTGAGGGAGGGTATCGCAACCGCATTTCGCGGTAGTGGAGGGTGATCTCGTGATATTCTACCAATCGGTCTCTGGCGTTATCCAGGTCATCGGACGGCGTGGCTCGATTAACGGCTACTCGAGCGATAGAATGGGCCATCTCATTGCCTGGATGGCCTGCGTGCGCGGGCACCCAGATGAGCTTAATTGGTCTGAGGGGGGTCTGATGATAGAGAATTTTCAGTGCCGGTTCATGAACTCGGCCTTTCGAGTAGTTGCGGATTGCAGTTTTGGAATCACTAAGGATAACCTCGGCAGCGGTGGTTGAGATGGCCAGCGCTATGGCAGCCTCCTCCGCCTCTATCGACGTGCGCGCGTGTATTTTGGCAGCTGTGATGTAACCAAGTTGATGGGACACTGCACTTACGGCATAGGCTGGTTTCTGTGGGTAACTAGCGGCGTCGACACACACAGTGAGGTGGTAGTGTTGGTGTTGTTTGTAGAGGGCTTTTGCCCTGGTCTGCCTGCGTGCCTCGCGATGCACGGGGTGCATGTTTTTAGGCAGGGGCAGAATAGTGATGCAGTTTTGTATGTCCGATGGTAAAGGGCATGTCTGATGGGCCTTGGAAGTCGGGATTAGCCCTAGTTTGTCCAGGATGTGCCGACCTGTGGTGGTAGAGGACAGCCTCTCAATTTGAGCTGTGCGATGGGCTTCCGTGAGCTCATCAGATGTGTTATGTACCCCTATGCGAAGGAGGTGCTCGTTTGGCGTGTGCCTGGGGAGGTTAAGTGCAGGCGTATACGCTTGACGTATAAGGGCATCCACTTTTTCCGTTTCCGTCCGGTTGAGATGTAGGTATGGGAGTGAGTATAGGACTCTGCTGATGACAAGAGCCTGCACTAACTTTCTCAAGTCATCCTCTCTCATCCCATTGTGTCTATTGGCTATCCGCTTAATCAGGCGCATAGTGTGGTGTACTGTGGTAATGGGTTTGTTCAAGGTAGCCGTATGTCTGCCGTTGTTCTGCGTGACCATGTCAAGCACTCGTAGCTGTGTGACCTCTGGAATGGAATACGTCTTCATGTGGATACGGATGCTGGCGTTTGGAGTTGGGTCTGTGCGACTCTTCGGGGGGTGAAGAACAAGAAGTTGCGACTTGGTGGGGGAGCACGCGAGACCTATTGCCATAGCCCGCTCCACCACCACATCGGCCCCTGCTTGTAAGGTCGCCTCCATGTCACCTATGGTGCCTGTAGTGGTCCACAAGGTAATATCATCTGCATACAGGGAGTGCGAGAGGTTGGGAATTTTTGCCAGGTCTCTGGCCATGGGAATGAGAGTAAAGTTGAAGAGGAGTGGCGAGAGCACTGACCCTTGCGGTGTGCCTCTGCTACCCAGTTGAACCTTGTCTGTTGTCAATTCTCCCACAGTAAGGACCACACTTCTGGCCTGTAGGAAAGCTGTGACATAGGCGTGAGTTCTCCCGCCTACGTGTAGATCGGATAAGGCGTTCAGCACTGCGGTGTGTTCCACATTGTCAAAGGCCTTGGTCAGGTTGAGTGCTAGTATGGCTCTTGTGCGTTTGGCATGCCGGGGGTGCAGGACTTCTTCAGAGAGCTGAAGCATGATGTCTTGCATGGATAGATACCCGCGGAAACCAATCATTGTATGAAGGAAGAGATTATGTGTTTGATATTCTGTTGGAGTCTTTCTAGTATGACATGTTCGAATAGCTTACCTAGACATGAAGTGAGTGAAATCGGACGTAGGTTTTTTAGATCTAGCGGCTTGCCTGGCTTGGGAATAAAGGTTATTTTTGCATAGGACCACTGTGGTGGGAGGGTTCCTGCGGCAAAGAGTGGGGTTATCGCCTGTATCGACCTGTCATCAAGGTTTCGAAGGGCTTTGTTCGTGATGTTATCCTCAGCTGGAGCGGATGTGGCTCTGAGCTTATGTAAGGCTGCGCGGACTTCCCAGACAGTGATGTCTGCATTTAGTTCTGGATTGTCCTGGCCGGTGTAAGGAGGTAAGGGGACCCTTGTGCGGTCCGCCAGATATAGGGTTTGCAGAGAGTCCAGTAGTGCTTTGTCTTCCGCTGGGTTGCTGTGCAGCAGCCGCGAAAGACCCTTGCGCTGTTGGATCTCGTTATTTTCGGGGTTTAGCAGGCATCGCAGGAATGACCACGTGTCCTTTAGGCCTAAATTCGCACTCCTGCGGTCGCAGAGCTGCTCCCACTGTTGGCGTGTTAGGTGTGTTGCGTGCTCTTATATTTCCCTGACAAGGGCCGCGATTCGGGTTTTGAGTCTGCGATTGTGCTTATCTGCTTGCCAGCGTTTCTGTAAACTGTTGTGTGCCTCCCACATGTGTAATAGCCTACTGTCTGCGAGTTCTGAGTCTGACGCGCTTGGTACCTGGGTTGTGGCCATTGTGGTATCTGCCATTAGTTGCTGCACCCACGTGTCCAGGTTATCGATGGTTTCAGGTGCGGCTGCTCTAATCCTTTGAAACCTGTCCCAGTCAGTGATGGCGACTTGGCGGCGTTGTGTCTTGGAGAGCGGACGGGTAGGGATGTAGGTGCTGAGGATGAAGTGGTCACTGCCCAATGAGTTGAGCGTATTGAGCCATGTACCATTCGGTATGTGCTTAGTGAGAGTAAGGTCCGGGTTTGTGTTATGTTGGACGCGGTTGCCGATCCTTGTGGGAAAATTAAGATTGTTGAGGAGCGAGAGCCCCTCATTTTGGATGGGCGTCCATAGCGTGGTACCCTTCCGGCAGTTCTTTCTGTAACCCCAGGCAGTGTGGTTTGCGTTGAAGTCGCCCACTATTACTAATGGGTTCCTTCCGCAAATGTCTAAGGTTTTATGTATCGCCGTTACTAGCGGGGATGCAGGGCCCTTGGGGGGGCTGTAGATGTTATTTTGGATTGAATAACTTTAATGAGAGGTCCTGCGAGCTACGGGACGCAAGGTCCCATAGAGCGGGCTACTCCCATGTTGGGACCGGGAGTTGTAACTCCCTGGCCGCATCGTGGGCTCGCTGGACGGCCCATAGCTGCTCCGACAGGTCCGTGCTGCGTAATGCTTCTTGTAGCCTGGCGGAGTCTTGATCCTTGTTTGCGTGGGTCCGATCACACGGCCAGAGCAAGTGATGTACGTCTAGTGTGCTATGGCAATTTTCGCAGTATGATGTTTTGTATAGGTCAGTCATGTAGTGATGTAGTCTGTTCTGCGTGGGGTACGTGTTTGTTTGAAGCATTCTGAACGTGAGGGCTTGAGGCCTGGTGAGCTTATTGTGAGGTGTGCTGTATTTTCTGCGGTCTAGATAAAAGTGCTTTGTTATCTCGTTATATGTGGAGGGAGGGTCCCGATTCTCGCTGGGATGGTCACGACCAGAATAGGTGGCGTCGCGGAGGGTTAGGTCTCGCGCGCTCCTGTGAGCCATCTCATTGAGATTGCGAGGGGCGTCCTCGATATCTCCGAGGTGTGCCGGGAACCAGCAGATGGTGTGATGCTGCAGCGGTGCGGATCTGTTGATTATTTGTAGAGCTTGGCTTGCAATTGCTCCTTTCTGAAAGGCTTTGACAGCCGAGCGGGAATCGCTGTAGACGTGGGTGGTGGTCGGGTCTGTGAGCGCGAGTGCGATAGCGACCTGTTCTGCTATCTCGGACTTGAGCACAAACAGACTGGTGTCGTGTCTGTGTTGGGGAAGTAGTTCTAGGAGCACTCCATCAATGTCCAGAATATCAAGCGGATGGGGCGTAGCTGTATAATTTCGGTGTACCAATGTGGCTACCCTGCTGGAGGTCGCATTGGGTATCTCAAAAGGTGTGTAATTAAGGAGCTTTGCGGGCCCTTGTGTTTCTTGAAGTGCTATGATTGTGGGCGTTTGATCTGTGGGCAGGGACTGTAGGTGGAGTTGGAGGTTGCTGCGCTTAGCCCTGTAACTCCGGCAGTTCCACTGCCATACCACGGCCCCAGGGTATTGCTGGCGTCTGCGATTGGTGCGCTTTTCCTTACTTAGCTTGCAGTGGCTGGTCAAAGCAGCACGCAACGGAAGCTCATGAACGACGAGGAGTAGAGCATCAACTCGTCATTCATAAGCTTCCGTTGCGTGCTGCCGCGATTTGCGACCAGCCACTGCAAGCTAAGTAAGGAAAAGCGGACAATTCGCAGACGCCAGCAATACACTCTTCATCCGCTTATCGATTTTTAGTGAAGTGGCTCGGCACCGTCGAATCCCTCTCCACTTGAGCGTGCTCGTCGCCTCTTGTAAAGTAATTAGATAAGACAAGCCGCTCAGTGTAGGCAATGTTAGCCGTTTTTCAAGCGAACGAAAATGACCTCCTATGGACGAGGAGAGCGTTTGATTGCTCTGTTCAGACAATCTTGCGGGAGACTGCCCGATGCTTTCGTCGTGGGTTGCGCAAGTTTGGCGTCAGGAGATGGAATAAAAACATATTGGAATAGCTTTACGTTATAGGGCCCGAGGGTCCTCAAATGATCAATAAGAATCGTGCATATCTTATGCCTTCTCAAGAGTGAGAGAGAGAGGGAGAGAGAGAAAGGCAAAGGAAAGACAGGGAGGTTAACCAGAGATTATCTGCGGTTGGCTAGCCTGTACTGGGGGAGGGGCAAGGGGATGCGATAGGTGAGAGAGAGAAGAATTTAAAAAACTACACACACACACACACGTACACATAAACTGTTTCTGTGGCCGCTGTCACGCAGCCCGCAAAGGCGTTCCTAGTGTTATGCAGTGTCATCGTACAATCCTGCGTCACACAGTGAGTCACAACCTGTCAGAAAGTCCAGTGTCTTTTAAATATCACACCAGCGCCTTCATAGCCGATCGCGCCGATGTCAGTGGGCACTTGTCCAGTTTGTCTAGGATGGCTGAGAGGAGTGCTCTTTGCGGGTTGAAACGAGAGCACTCACAAAGAAGGTGCGTGATTGTTTCATTGCAGCCGCAGAAGTCACAAAGTGGGTTGTTGGACATTCCGATAAGAAAGGAGTACGCATTTGAAAATGCTACTCCAAGCCATAGACGAACTAGAAGGGTACAGCCGCGTCGTGGAAGCTCGGGAGGAATACCGAGTTGTAAATTAGGGTCCAGGGTATGAAGTCGTGCACTTGTGAAAACGGATGAATTCTACTGAGCTAATGTCAGGTCATTTGCCAGTACGGCAAGTTTTTTCGCTGCGTCAGCTCTCGAAAGAGGAATGGCAACGCAGCTGACGCCGTCATAGGCAGATCGGGCAGCTGCGTCTGCTCGGTCATTGCCGTGTATGCCACAGTGACTAGGCAACCACTGATATATGATATCGCGTCCTTCG
Source organism: Dermacentor albipictus (assembly GCF_038994185.2). NCBI lineage: Eukaryota > Metazoa > Arthropoda > Arachnida > Ixodida > Ixodidae > Dermacentor > Dermacentor albipictus. The sequence continues at coordinate 485,893,483 of NC_091821.1, forward strand.
TCAACTATGCGATGGTGTACTTCTCTGATCGCTGCGACGAGCTGTTCATGTGATCCATGGTGCAGTGCTGAGATTACACTCTGTAGGGTTGCCTTGGAATCACAGAAGACTGACCATGCATGGGGTGGTTCCTCCTGAATGAAATGAAGAGTCGCACGCAAGGCTACCAGTTCAGCAGCTGTCGTTGATGATACATGCAACGTTTTTAGCTGTATTTCGACGGATCTTGTTGGTATCACCACAGCAGCAGCTGAACCTGCAGATGTGACTGAGCCATCGATGTAAACATGTACGCTGCCACTGTGCGCCTCATCTAAAAGTTCTAATGTGGCCTGCTTCAGGGCAAACAGTGGCATGTTAGCCTTTTTAGTGATTCCTGGGATGGCGAGGCGTACTTCAGGTCCGTGCAGGCACCATAAAGGTGAGGATGGTCTTGCTGCAGGCATGTAGTTCAATGGCAATGAGGTGCGATTGGCAACAATCATACGACTGATAGCTGCGTGTGACCTTTCTGCGGGTAGAGCGGCAAGGCAGTGAGAAGGTAGTCGGGTAACGTGGCGAATATGCACTCTGAGAGCGTCGGTTACCAAGTACGTTGATATTGGGTGATCTCGAGCTACGACAATCGTTGCTGCTGTGGACGCACACATCGGAAGGCCGAGACACGTCCTTAGGGCTTCAGCTTGTAGTCCCTGGAATCTATATTTATACCTAGAGAATGCGAGGACAATGACTCTATACAACTTGTTCTTGGGCTAGTTGGCTGATTCTTGGTAATGTCATTGTAGCGCGAATAGAGCACACACAAGGAAGGCGAGACCGGACACTATGTGCACTACTGCGAGGAAATATTTGCAGAATGCGAGCTGATGCAAAAGTTAGTATTGTGTCTCGAAACGCTTGCTTCCACCAGTGAATAATAGAAAAAACGGGCATTCTCTAGCTTTAAGAAGAAACTTCTTCGCATGCGCATTCGCACACACGTGCCCGCAGAAGTACCATAGAGGTGCGATGCACTGACACATGTGCTATCTAAGGATAGATACTATACTATGTTGTGCTATGCTGCACTACATTATGTATCATACACGTAGGGCACAGCCTATAAAGGCGCCGCGAATGACCATCTAGCAGGCGCTTTCGAGAGTACGCTCGGGAGCAGTACCAGACGACCGCTCTTTGCAGCAAAGATGGCTGAAGTTCCCAGCTGCGATATCGCCTTTGTTCGCCTGCCAGATTGCTTCTTCTGCGGTGACAGCTGCAGAAAAGGCGCGGGCCTCTATGATGACAACGGACATATACATGATGTTACCGGAGTTTGCGATAACTCAGTCGACATACGTGCAGAGTGCGTCCCGCACACAAGCGCAACGTAGGCCCGGTATACGAAGTGGAGCTCATGTTAAGTAAAGGCTCTGTTTAGTTGAATTCAGCGATGTCTCGATCGGTCTTGTTTTACATCTACCCTTGCCGCAATACTGTTCTTGTACCTGAATAATAGGCACCCATGAGCACACTTCATTCTCAAACGCCTCCGCACGACGCGATGCTTGCATGCATTTTAGTAACCTTGCTGCTACAACGGGGGTGTTTGCCTAGCAGTACTAGTTCTAGGTTGTAGCGGTAGGCTTGAACAAGTCGGTACTATGGCGAAACGGGGAAGCAAGCAATTCTCGTTGTCTTCTCTTTCACCAGCACTATGCCCACTGCCCAGTTTAGCTGACGTGACGAACCATAGGCTTTCCCCGTCAGTCAAGTAAAAGATGACATTGGTGAGCTTGACGCGGTCGCCCCACTTATTATAGGTGCTTATACGGTCATATTCAGCGAGCTAGTCTTCCCCGTCGTGGTTGTCTGTGCCGCTAAATATAGCCGGATCACGCTGCCGGATGACGCCAGACCATATGATGGCCTGGGGCACGGGAGCAGCAGCCTGGGACGGTCTTGGTTCATCCATTGAAATAGCTGGTGGTAGCGTCCGACTGCGGAGTTCGAGGATGTAGAAGACAAACCCAGCGCCTCCACCAAATACAACGGGGTGTTTGCCAAGCAGCACTAGTTCTAGGTTGCAGCTTTAGGCTTAAACTGGTCGGTACTATGGCGAAACGTGGAGGCAAGCAATTCTCGTCTTCTCTTTCGCCAGCACCATGCCCACTGCCCAGTGCCTTCAGTACACTGCCAAATAATAAATTGACAATGTCCAACGAGTGCTGTCAAAGCCGCCTTAAAAAAATGTAATTGCGAATTTGTTAATGCAAATGCATGTTCAAGTCATTGATGTTGCCAACGCACAGGTTAATGGAACTGTGAATTACCACTGTACCACCGATGCGATTCCGTTGCATACGTCACCGAACTGCCCTTCCCGCTGTAGTTCTTGCAGTTTGAAATTCTCTTGGTGACCTACTTGGGAATATAAAAAGGTGAAGTTGACTAATGCTATTTTTTTTTCGTACGATACGGAAGATAGCTGCGACACGGCAAAATTATTTATTTTTACATGCTGCAGCCTATCTTGGTCTATCGCAGGAGTGGCGATAACATCAGATGTAAATTGAAGAGAAAAAGCTGGTCATGGGCACGAACCAACATTTCCCGTCAATGCATTGAAGTGTTCAGTTGTTCAGGGAAAAACTTTGTTTACATATGCAACTTGCAGATTGCAGTGACAAAAGATTTACGTTGCGAGAGCTACGGGTGCAAGAATGTTCAGCAAACCTAAGACATTTATCTAAGCGGGCGCAACGGGGAGAGGTCATTAAGGTGTGCAGGAACTCTATGCTTTCGTTGTGGCGATATGTTGCCAGAGTGGTTAAGTTGAGACTAAAGTGGTTAGCTCAAGGTGAAAAATCCCTGTCGTTGCCACGGTAGGTAAAACGAACAGCTTTCTTTTATACAAACTCAATCTTCTTTATGTTCTTTTTATGAAAAAGATTCAAAAATATAGATGCATATTAAAGGATTTGGGCGGCTTAGTGTTTTGTACATTGGGTGTTTAGTTTCCTGAGGAGTCACACGAAGGGTGACTCCTCAAGTAACGTGATAAAGTGACTTAGTACATATTACTTCAATATGCTCTCCCCAAGGTAAGTTCTGAGACACTAAATGTACGAGGTACTTATATTGGGGTACGTTTAGTAGAAAGTAACTATTCAAAGCGTACGAAAAAATGCAAAGAGTTAAACGCCTAGTGAATGTCATTGAAATGGTTTTGGTGAAGTTAATACTCATCTGCCAGATGTTACAGCATGAGGAAAAGTGTGCAAAAAATAAAAATAAAGACAAAATAAGAACAACGTCAAGTAACACAGAGAGGTCACTAATTGTTGACGCTATATCATATTGAAAAGGAGGAAGTTCGAGGTTATCTTACGTAAAAACGTATTGAAAATATCAAGTAAATGCACGCGCGATTTTATCGGAGTCACTAGTAGGCTCCACATTGACTATAAACGTGGTGTTATAAGTCCCACAACGTAACAGGGATAGCCAAAATTTGTTGGGTTGCTTTTAAGAAGACGAGGTAATGTTACTCTAAAATAGAAGTGTTTCATCGATTTCAGTTTATTCACCACTCAGCTTTGAGCGCATGAGTCTATTGACACGTCGTGACAACAGTAAAGTATCCCTCGTCATCGATGGTTTAGGAATGTTTTTTCTCTTGGTTTTAACAGGAACAGAACGCTGAATGCCCTTGAGACTGAAGTTTTCGAAAAAGGAAAATGTATCATTAACATCATTACCAGCAATCATTTGTGCAAGGTTGTCGAAATTTTCACTCTGTGTATCAATAATGGAAGCATCATCTGCACGATCGAAATTTCGAAATGAGGTGTACGAAATGTGTGGTGTACTGAAGGCACTGGGCAGTGCGCATAGTGCAACTGAATGAGAAGAAGACGACGAGGAGTCGTTGCTTCCCCGTTTCGATATAGCGCCGACCTGTTTAAGCATACCGCTGCAACCTAGAACTTGTGCTGTTAGGCGAACAACCCCGTTGCATTTGGTGGAGGAGCTGGGTTTATTTTCGACATCCTCGAACTCGGCAGTCGGACGCTACCACCAGCTGTTGCAATAGATGAACCGGGACCGTCCCAGACTGCTGCTCCCATAGGGCTCTTGCATTGCCCAGGGGGCGCTGCGAATATGGTGCGAAAAAGCGCCCTACGTCCTGACCTGGATAGTACCAAGCTCGGTCGTCTGCTTCGGAAAGCACGTTTACAATATGGACCCACCACTTTCGGTTTTGTTGTACCACGGCTTGCAGACAATATCGGGCGCCGAATATTCTTTCAGGGGTAGCACGCTGCGTAAAGGTAATAAACTATGCAACGCCAAATACGTGTATGCTTTTCAAGAAATAGGCGGCGATGTTTTAGCGCGGTGTCAACCGCAAGTGAAGGGAGTCTCGTACGAAGTTGAACTTCAGGTAAAGTTTGTACGCTGCTAGATTCAGGCGCACAAACGCGACGAAATACTTGTTATAAATGAATTCACACCAGCGATACGCAGACATCATGTGTACGGAACTGGTCGAGTGCACGATGGTACGCGCCGCGACGGCAGCGGTTTTTCGTCATGCCGCGAAACGGCGGGCCTCCTGCAACCTTTGTTGACTGCATGCCGCTAGACAAGTAGTTATGCCTGCACTGTAGTAGCGGCCATATGTCCCTTTAGCAACTGATAATTAAGCGATGCTATGCATATAAGCTCCCAGTAACGCACGTGCGAATCGCGCTGCAGCGCGAGCTCGTGCGCTGCTCGCTTGATGTAGCTTTTAATGACAGCGCTCGAACATCGGTGTGCTGCAATCAATACTGCCTTGCTGCGCTGCCTCAACGTGCTGGCTTGAGATCAAGGATGAGCGCATTTAACTCCCCACCTGTGCTGCTCGTAGTGTGCTAGTGAATTGTCATCGAATGAGCCCGACCATTTGTGCTCATTCGCACAATCCTGGTCACTTCACCACTTCGCACCGGTCAAATTGTTAATTGTCGCTGTAGCCGGGTCTTGAATCGTGAATCACCAGCCAAGCCTGCTGCTATGTCGGTCTGCCATCGGGACTGTGGGTGCAAAAGACCGAATTTTAGAACGCAGATAAGCAAGCTTCAAGACAACTGAAGCAGTCAGCATGATGGAAGGTTTCGCTTACCCAGCGCGACGAACTGCAGCTATCCAGCGCGCTCGACGCTTCGATTTGTGAGGCCTTGAAGGCAAATGGTAGAATCTGATGTTGGGATTCAGGCCTTCTTGTTTGTGGCAGCCCACAACGCAGAAGTAACGACGGTGACGCTTTTTCGAGGCTGAGCTAGGCCTCTCCGGATCGGCGTCGCCGATTCCTTCTGCTTCCAGCATTACGTCGCACGAAGAGTCCGTTTTCGTTGAACTATAGGCTGCGGCGAGCTCCCAACGTGGTCGGCGTGTTCTGTGAGAAGTAACGAGCTTTTTTGCACTCGCAACAGGACAGAAAAAGCGCGAATCGGCGCAAAACTCGGGCTAGACACGTGCTTCCCAATAGCCAGGGCTCAATACTACCCAAGCCGGTACTACCCAGATAGCGTTTCGCGCGCCGCCACCAGGCGCCGCTACTATACCTCAACCTCCAGCGCAATACGTCCATTGTCTGCTATGGCGTCATCCGCCAGCGCGATCCGGCTATATTTAGCGGCTCAGACGACCACGACGTGGAAGAGTGGCTCGCCGAATATGACTGTGTAAGCGCCTATAATAAGTGGGACGACCGCGCCAAGCTCACAAATGTCATATTTTACTTTTTTACCGAAAGACAAAAGGAAACTAAAACTGCTCGATGATTCGAAATACCTTCAGCGACTTCACATTCGATACCGCCATCCACGAGGCGTTGGCTGAGAAACACTAGGTCTAGCAAGGCTTCATCTCTGGTAGGCTGCTCTATTATCTGTTTAAGACCAGTCGACTGCGACAGCCCGAGAAGCTTTCTCGATGAGCGAAACTCATGGCCAGGCAGGGTTAATGACGGGTATGATATATCTGGAGCATTGAAATCACCCATAAACAGCAGGTCTGAAGAGAGGATGTTGCACTCGTGTAAAAACGTATACAGGTTACATAATAGGTCAGGAGAAGAACTGGGAGGGCGGTATAGCACGCCGACTATTACTTATTTCTCCTCAAGGTATACTTTGCACCAAGTTGATTCTAGTTCTATTAGGGCCTGGATTACAGAATATTGTAACTCAGATTTCAGGAAAAGCGCTACACCTCCTCGGCTGTGTTTCCCGTCAACTCTAACTACGTCCAAACCAGGCGGTGCTATTCATCGTGTATGTGATCGTAAAGCCACTTCTCTGTGACGCCTATACTATAAGGAGAGTTACAAGTAACGAGTGCGAAAAAGTCAGTAAGTTTATTAAGCAAGCTTCTGGCGTTAACATTAACAACTTGTAGGTTGCTAGGTGAAGTAAGATAATTTAAGCTAGTGTTATGAGAGGAATAATGTGCGGCAGCGTCTGACGTGCGGTTGGATCTTCTCACAATATATAATCTTTCAATGCGTGGGAACTGCATTTTAAGCACATTTGAGAAAAGCAAAGAGGCCCTTGAAAGCAGGGCGTAGTTGGTTTCGTCTTGTACTTCAGGTAATCCCTACAAGGTGACGTTATTTCTACGCGACTGATTTCGCAAATCATTAACGTTCAAAACAAGCTTATAAAAGTTATTATGAAGCTGCTCATTTTTGACATTTATGCTTTACACGGTGGTGCTAACTTTCTCAGCCAAACAACACATTTCATTTTTTTTCTACTGACAGAGCAGATTCAAGGGCATTCACAAGATATTCCAGCGCCTCGATACATGGAGCAGCAGACTGTCGGAGTAACCTACTATCAGAAGACGTTTGTTCCTGACTATCAAGCAGTTTTCCGAACACATGGGCAGTACAAAATTTCTCGCTATCTGCTCTGCAATCAACATTCCAAGTGCTTGTTCCAGCAGTATCCGTTCGATCGGGGTTCAGGTTATTTCCAGGTCGCGCACTATTAACAGTATTGCGAGGTTCAGCATTTGGCTCAATATGCCTGCTTAAAAGGAGGCCGCTGAACCTATTTCATAGAAAAGAACGTAAGGGAAAATTGTCAAGATCATAGCAAGAGGCAACGGTTATCGCAGTGAATGAAATTAAAATTTTTTTTAGGTAACATACCTGCGTAAAAAGAAGAAGCCGGTTTATTATCGTGTATACGTTGGCTGCTGTACAAACTGAGCTAGATCCGCTAAACATTAACGCACGAGAGCTCATTTGCCCAAACAAGACGTTGCCTCATATAGAAAGCGAATTTGATATATTTTCATGGAATGCAAAACTGATGCCCACTACATATAAATGGCATGATACAAGATCATATAACGCAATTGTGAACAGATCATGCGATCACCACTGATGCGCCAATGAGTGAGACGAAAGCGGGTGTGGGTATTTTCTCCGAGTCACTATCCTGGTCACATGTATAACGCCTTCTGGATTTCACACCCATATTTATGGCTGAACTATCAGCCGTTACCTTACCTCTTTGAAAACATCCTTCAAATTATTCAACAGCTATTATAGTGACTGATTCACGTTCAGTATGCAGGTCACTCACATCATCTTCCGACACTACTGTATCTAATACATTTAATCATTGATCTCCTCAAACTTAAGGCTGGTGCGATAAGAATGGGTTCCAGGCCATCGTGGTATATTCTTAACTGAAATGGCAGACACACTTGCGCGTATGTCCCTTAATGGACCACCTATGTCTGTTGTGCCTACAAAATTGAAAATCCAAATGACAGAATTTAAACATTTGTCCTTCTCATGGGACAATAAATGGTGTCCCAAACATAAATTAGAAATCTCCATAACAAAATTACGACACCGCATCCCTTTGTTAAAATTACACCTGTACATGTGTGGTTTGGCACCAGCGCCTGCGTTTCATACTTGCCAGGAACCCCAAAACATCAATCACTTTCTAGTAGCACAACGTCGATATAGAAATCAAAAGAAGGAATTATAAATTTTCATTCCGAAAATTTGGTATTTTTTAACTACTCAGAATAGGTGGGCATGCTGGCTGTACCACAGAACGGAGCACTAATCCACTCTTCCTGACAATGCAGGTGCTTGTCACGAACATCGCCGCATTCCTGCCCAGCCTGACGACTGCGCCGTGCGTCCTCACTCCCTCCAAATAATCCCAGCTGCGATGAAGTTAGGGCTGCCTACGTCAACAACAATGTCACCCCTGCCCTTGACATGCCACCTGGATCGCCCCATCACAGTCGACATCACCACATTCATCAAGTATAAAACCGCAGCAACCGTCAACAACACTTCGAGGGCTTGGTGGCTGTTCCACAAAAAAGAGCACTAATCCACTCTTCCTGACAATGCAGGTGCTTGTCACAACCATCGCTGCATTCCTGCCCGGCCTGACGACTGCGCCGTGCTTCCTCACCCCCTCCAAATAATCCAGCTGCGATGAAGTTAGGGCTGCCTACGTCAACACCAATGTCACCCCTGCCCCTGAAATGCCACCTGGATCGCCCCATCACAGTCGACATCACCACATTCATCAAGTATAAAACCGCAGCAACCGTCAACGACACTTCGAGGGCTTGGTGGCTATGCCACAAAAAAGAGCACTAATCCACTCTTCCTGACAATGCAGGTGCTTGTCACAACCATCGCTGCATTCCTGCCCGCCCTGACGACTGCACCGTGCTTCCTCACCCTCTCCAAATAATCCAGCTGCGATGAAGTTAGGGCTGCCTACGTCAACACCAATGTCACCCCTGCCCCTGAAATGCCACCTGGATCGCCCCATCACAGTCGACATTACCACATTCATCAAGTATATAACCGCAGCAACCGTCAACGACACTTCGAGGGCTTGGTGGCTCTGCCACAAAAAAGAGCACTAATCCACTCTTCCTGACAATGCAGGTGCTTGTCACAACCATCGCTGCATTCCTGCCCGGCCTGACGACTGCGCCGTCGGGTCTGTCATCACTCCCTCTGGTTATTCCCAGCTGCGATGTAGCTGGGGCGGCCTACGTCAACACCAATGTTCCCTTCGCCTGACATGTCCCTACGAATCTGTCGATGCCTCGCTGCCACCTGGATCTCCGCATCACCGTAGACATCACCATATTCATCAAGTATGAAACCGCAGCAACCGCCAACGACAATTCGTGGGCTTGCTGGCTGTTTCACAGAAAAGAGCCCTTCCCTTATGAAAATGAACCATGAGTTTCTGTAGAGGACGTGATGTGTTCCTAAGGTGACATCAGACATTCATTAGAAATGCATCGTCTAATGTTTTTTGGCATCACAAGTACATCCGAGACTCAAATGACAATGCACCTTAAGATTTCTGATGAGAGGAGTATACAGCTTTTTTGTGTTATTGCTAATGTCAAAGTACATCATATATGAATGTGTACGATGCCAAGTCGTGAAAATTTCTTTGTAATGCGATAGCATTAAATGGCTCATGAGCCGGAAAATCCGGCATTGTCGGCCTGAGCACTCGATGTACAAAGAGGTTACAAACTCTCAACCTTTCATGGGAGTTAAACCCACTACCTTTGGCGGTAATTAAGGCTACGAACCCACTACCTTTGGTGTTGATTAAGATACCGTTAATTAAGACAGTTATTGAAGATATAGTTAATTAACGCACTCGAACGCACGTACGACCCTTAGTGGGAGTCGAAGCATGGTAATTAATATATTAATTAATGTGACCTGATTATTATGTCGTTAATTAAGACACTCGTACCCACGACCTTTGGTGTTAATGAAGGCGCTGTTAATTAAGGCGTAGTTAAGATACAGTTATTTGAGGCACTCGAACCCGCGACCTTTGTTAATGATGACGATGCTAATTAAGGCACAGGTAATTCCTACCTAGGAATTAAGTCCCTCGAACACATTACCTTGTGTGGGAATCGAACCCACGAACATTGTTGTTAATGAAGGCGATATTAATTGAGGTAATGTTAGTTAATGTATAGTCAATTAAGACACTCGAACCCACGATCTTCGGTGTTAATGAAGGCGATGTTAATTGAGCACAGTTAAGATACAGTTATTTGAGGCACACGAACCCACGACTTTTGTTAATGACGATGGTGCTAATTAATGCACTGTTAATTAATATCTAACAATTAAGTCACTCGCACCCAGTACCTTGGGTGGGAATCGAACCCACGTCCTTTGTTGTTAATGAAGGCGATGTTAATTAAAGTATTGTTAATTAATATAGTCAGTTAAGGCACTCGATCCCACGGCCTTAGTTGTTAAAGGTAATAAAAACAGTCGAACCCATGATCTTGTGTAGGAGTTGTGCCCATGAACGTTGTCGTTAATGAAGGCGATGCTAATTAATGTACAGTTAGTTAAGATATAGTTGATGAAAGCACTCGGACCCATGACTATTGGTGGGAGTCGAACTCATGACCATTGGTGTTAATGAAGACGATGTTAAGTAAGGTACCGTTAATTAGGATACAGTTAATTAAGACACTCGGACCCTTGGCCTTTGCTGGGAGTGGTTGTGATTCATCGTTGGGGGCAGTCTAAGAGACAAAAATGAAGAAAACGATATAACACAGCGTGAGCGCCGAGTACTCTAGAAACGCATCCGATATATCAGGGCTAGGCACAAAACAACGACGTCATTTTCTTTCCTTTTTAAACAGCATTGTAAGATTGTGTTACCCCGTTATCACATTTGGTAAACAGTGCCAAACTATAGCGTATGCCTTGTTCTGGGCAGTTTGATTTCTCGGATGTGTTACTAGTCTTTAAGTGGCAAACCGACAATTCTGCAGATTGACATGATCATGACATGGAAAACTGCGCGTAAAAAATTATGCGGTTTTACGTGCCAAAACCACTTTCTGATTATGAGGCACGCCGTAGTGGAGGACTCCGGAAATTTCGACCACCTGGGGTTCTTTAACGTGCACCCAAATCTAAGTACACGGGTGTTTTCGCATTTCGCCCCCATTGAAATGCGGCCGCCGAAGCCGAGATTCGATCCCGCGACCTCGTGCTCAGCAGCCCAACACCACCATAGCCACTGAGCAACCACGACGGGGGGGGGGGGAAGAAAAAGAAACTGCGCGTAAGCGGCAGCGTCTATTTGCTGGAACGCACTCTAGTACCTGGTTGCACGCACATCGTACGCCAGCGCACACTTCTGGCATATACCACATAGGCCAAATGCACGCTGCCGAGACATGTGGGTTTTTCGAGGAATCTTCGTGGGTAGCACGATCAACACAGAAGGCACGAGCGACAGGAGTGCAACCCGCGCACATTAAACGCACCAACACGAAAGCAAGATACGGACGACAGGGGTGTAAGCTGCGCCACACGAGCAGATTTGATGCTTTCCGACTGACACTGTTGCAACGGGCACTAAAACATTGCACACTGCACATGCGTCGCTCGGAGATCGCGTCAACGATGTCTGAGGCTATATAGTTGATGTGAACGACAGCAGGAAGTTATTTAAATTGAAGTGACGGCGCAGGTAGCACGGGGAGCAGCGAAATGCGTAATTCACGGTTTTTATGAGAGGTAACTGAAGTGAAAATCGTTCGAATAGCGTCACCGCAACGGCTTTCTATAGGGTTAACATTTTTAGATCTCGAAGGCCATGCTTTTGCTGGCTGCAGATAGCAGAAGCGATTCAAATTGAAAATACGTTATAGAATTTCTTTTTATGCCAAGCTATAGCTTACAATATAGACTTATCTTTGTGCTGTGCTGTGCATTGTGCTGTGCATATAAGGAGACTTGTAACATGCACTTGGTGTCACTTCAAAATAGGCAAAAACGTAAGCCAACCTGTGCCACTCTTGGACCATGTAAATAAAAATACACTAATGCAGCATACACATCATTGTGCTGTTTGTTCTTTCTATGTGCAAGAATACAGTATGTGTTGATTAGCCACAAGATGAACGGTGTGTGTAATTCACTACGAAGACAGGAAACAGCAGGAGCGTAATAATGCTATCACCTATAGACTGTGCATATGACTGCAACACTCCCCGATTCAAATGTGCCATTACATGCATGTTCGATACCACATATTCTTTAACATTGTCTTATAATTGCATGTACTATATTTCACACATCTTAAGCGCTTGCACAGCACACTTCTGGTGTATCCATTTCATAGGCCAAATAATTGTACACTTTGTCCTTTTGTGTCTTATGAAAAGCAGCATCCTTTACAGTCGGCTGAAACTTCAGAAGACAGGAGAGGCCCCGCCCAGATGACCAAAGCGCAGCAGCCGATTGCCTCCACATCTAAAGAAATAGTCCCTCTCCAACGAGCAGGTTGGAGAGGGACTATCTGTCCGGCGGCATGATGTCAGTCTAGAGTGCGTGCCCATTGGTGGAGGCTTGTGTTCACCTGCCTTAAAGTGCAGATTCCGCAGCCTCCTAAAGTTGTATCCGACTAAAGAAACACGTAATGCCTTGCACCAGTTGCATAGACTTCTACAACTTGATAGCACACAATGATCAGGAGCAGAAATCTATAAAGGCATCCAAGCAAAGCTGGCTGGCCACACTTCCATTATGAGGGGCTGTAAAAAGGTCTCGCCAAATATTCCCATGACGTCCTTGAAAAAGAGGTGGTGTTTGGCACTTCTTTAAAATAAAAAACCTGTCCAGTACAATTTTGAGGCCGGTATGGCACTTATTATGTCAACAGTGTCTATATACGAATTACACTTTTCACAGGCCATTGATTTCACCGTTATTTTTCTATGATGGCTCTTTCAATCAGTGCTTGTATTACATGAGCAGGTGGATCTGAAAGCAAAGCTTTGTTTGGAAAACCTTCCGACTTCCATACTTGTGTGGCAAGGCACTGACATGTTGTCGAATAGCTCAAACTTCCTCGGTCCTGCACCAAAGAAGCCCAATGCTCTATTTGAAGTTGGATGGCACAACAATTCAACGGCACACAAAGTAGAGTAACACACACAGCAGAGCATTCTGCTGTGTGTATTTCTGTTCCTTGTGTCCCGTCGAATTGTTGTGCAATTAAACTTCAAGCTTCTATATGAATAGACCGTCTTCCACATCACTAATGCTCTAGCTATTAGGCCACAATGGTGCACATCTTTGAAATTTCCCAACACAAATTAGCTCTCCAAAAAATCACAAATGTTAAATTTTGCAGCACAGGTGTATGTATGCACGTGCCATATTCTTTCTCAGTTTTCTCAGTGTTTGTTCGAACTTTAACCTTAATCAACTAGTAACCAGCCAAACACGCATAGTAGGTAATTTCAACAACATTTTAGACTTAATTATGAGCACTCATCCTGACAGTTTATCATCCATTGCGTACTTAGAGCCCATCAGCGATCATAAAGTTATTCAAGCAGATTTTTTCTTCCGCGCAGAGGGCCATGAAACATGTAGGAAAACAATCACTTTGAATGACAAAGGTAATTACGACGCCAATAATCCCGAATAGAACAGCTTTTTTCCACTCTTCGAAGCCAGTTTTATCCAGAAGTCGGTTAACGACAACTGGTTAATCTTTAAGAATAAGCTACAGTACCTGACACAAACATTTATCTCAAGAATAACGTTTGATGAAAATCGTTGTACACCTTGCTTTTCCATGACACTGAAAAAACACGAAAAAAAAGAAGCAGTTTTATCGCGCTGCTAAACTAAAAGGAAACCTCGAGGCATGGGAAAGATACTACTCAGCCGAAAAACAGACTTAACTGCGATCGCCGACGCAAAACAACTTTCTTTAATAGCGACCTGCCGCGCATGCTACGCAATAACGCAAAGAAATTTTGGGGCATTGACAACCCTACACCAACGCCCTCAATCGCTTTCGCTGATGCATCGGGTAAACCAGTATCCGACACAGACTGCGCTAACATCTTCAATAGCACAGTTTCTTCAGTTTTCACGCAAAAGCGCAACCCTGGTTCACAGATACAACCTACTAATACCACGCCACCGATGGATGCGATAACCTTTTTTTTTTCAAGCGGCATCTCGTCATTAATAGAGAAAATGAAACTTTCCCGGTCAGCCGGCATCGACGAAATCAGCTTAAGACTACTAAAAAATTTGACGTGCAATACTGCCACGTATTTGAAATTGTTATTTTCACTATCACTATCCACAGATTTTATTCCTAAAGAGTGGAAAACGGGGAAGGTCGTTCCGCTTTACAAATCAGGTGAGAAAAGTTATCCTCTTAACTACCGTCCTATATCTCTAGCCTCCCGTGCAAAATCATGGAACATGTCATATACCCTCACATGATGGAGCTTTTAGACGCTAACAATTTCTTCCATTCACCCCAGCACAGCTTCCGCAAGGGGTATTCATGCGAAACGCAACTAGGCATGTTTCTCAATGATTTACATGCTGACACTAACCTTCAGATCGACGCCAATTTCTGGATTAAGCTAAGCCATTTTACAAACTTCCACATCAACATTTAATACAACTTTTTCGGTTATACCTACACTATAACGTACTAAATTGGATCAAAACCTTCTTAACTAATCGCTCTCATTTTGTCATCCTAAATAACGAGTTCACCAATCTTCTTCCTTAACATCAGGTATCCCACAAGGCTCCGTTCTCGCCCTTCCATTGTTTCTTATATATATCAACGACCACCCGCACCATCTATCTCACAAAATTCGAATGTTTGCTGACGACTGCGTTATATACCGCCGAGTAACTAACGGTATGGATCAAGAAGCCCTCCAACAGTATCTGAACCCTAGCAAATGCAAGCTCCATTCCATTACCCGTTGGCGCAAGATTCATGCCTTTCAATACACAATAGCTAACGAGTACGTAGAATGGGTATCGCCTTTCAAATACTTGGGCATCACATTATCTAACTATCTAGCATGGTATGAACATATTGCTAGCGTGATATCTCTAGCGAACAAAACACTAGGATTTCTTAA
This sequence comes from Dermacentor albipictus, assembly GCF_038994185.2. Taxonomy (NCBI): domain Eukaryota; kingdom Metazoa; phylum Arthropoda; class Arachnida; order Ixodida; family Ixodidae; genus Dermacentor; species Dermacentor albipictus. Next base: position 485,908,498 of record NC_091821.1, read on the forward strand.
ACGTAACCTTCGCCTCGCGCCACATCACGTCAAATTGCTTGCTTACAAATAACTCCTTCGACCTAAACTAGAATATGCATCTGCCATATGGATCGCGCATCATGTTAACCTGAACAATAACATTGAAGCAGGCCAAAATTGTGCTACAAGGCTCATCCATTCTTCTCTTTCGTATGACGTCAGTGTTTCCGCTCTGAAAACTGAAAGTTGCCCGTCGCATAGTCACCAGGACGATTACTGTGCCACAAGTTCTATTGCTCATCACTCACTTGTGCACTTTACATCATGGCAGCATCGGACATTTCTTACCGCACCAACCACAGCTTTCAAGTTGTTCGTCCACGTGCCCGAACTGTTACTTTTTCAGCTTCCTTCTTCCCACGTGCAGCTAAAGATTGGAACGGCTTCCCCAACATATCGTTGATATCACCTGTGCCTCATAATTCATTGAAAATATAAGTAACCTTTCTTGTATACAAACGCATGTGGCATTGTTATTACAGTTTTTAGCTGATTCCACCCATTATGTTATACCCCCTCGTGGGGCTTTTAAGAAAATAAGATGAAATGAAATGAAATATCCTCTACTTCAGGGCTTCTTCATTGGGCTATAGCGACGAGAACATCTACGCTGCCATTGCGGACTATATATGTGATACAAGAAGGCTACCATGTTAATTATTGAAATCAATAACTGGTTATATCTTTAAATCCCTGATTGGCTTCGAAATTATTCTAATACCACCAAAAAAAGAGCACAAAATTTGAGATTTCCATTTAATTACAAAAAAAGAGAATACTTATATATCCGCCACATAAATCTATATTGAATTAACATGAACGTTATACTTCCACCGAATTTAGTTTTAGGTTTTTCCATCTCCCCTTCCCTATAAATTTTAACCTTTAACCGCCGGCTTCTTGCCCAATCCACCGTAGTGGGTCAGTGCCACAACTGAGCAACAAGCAAGAAAGTTCCTGCTGCCTCACCCACTCAAGAAACAAGGGGCTGCCGGCGCCTTTATACCCAAAGGTGGCGACATCACACGGCTGCGCAGTCCGGAACTTGGAAGATCATAGGTGGTGTCACCAATGCGAATATCATGTCCATTTCCGGTCAGCGGTGTCCGGTAAACAGACTGACGAGCTAGTCCAGATTACCATGTACCGGTGATACAAGCGTTCTTTTGCACAAGGGATTCGAAATGTTCGCGTGCATTGTGGTAGTCGAACACGTGCCAGCGGCCGTTGGGGAAAACGGATTCTGCACGGAATGCTCGCACAGGACCGGATCACCGACTCAAACAAGAAGCGGCGCAAAAAGCCGCGGGAATATTTAAACGCGGAGCATTGCCTGTCAAGGAAGGTGGGCGACGGCGGCACGGCCGGTGTTAGTCCATTGTAAGGCACGAATTGCACTTTTATGCCGGAAAAGCTAATAATATGTAAATTGAATTCAAGATGCACACGCAAGGGGACTACGCCGTGAAACAAGCAAAGCAGTCTGCCTCGTAAGCCCTTCCAGACAGCATCAAGGCGTGAATAAATCGCAAACTTGACGCAAATTTCTCAGCGAAAATTGAACCGCAATCCTCGCCCTGAACTACCTCTTCTCTAACAAATTTCCGAAGAAACCACAATATTCAAGATGTCCTAGGGTGAAACGAAGAAAGCTGGTAAAGGAGCACTCGCCTGTAATCTTTCTGATAATACAAAGCCCGATTTAACCCTGTTACAAACAAGGCGAAACGAAAACGGCGCTTCAAGAATATCAACACTTCTCCATGAGGCAAGTAGCCGCACATCAACATGCGCGAAGACGCGCACGAAATATATACAAAAACATGAACTGTGCGAGAGCTTGTTCAAACAAACAACAAAATTAGTCGCAACAATGGTTGCTTGTATACTGTCAAATGCTCATATTCTGCGGCCTAAAGCTCATGGCACGGCGCGAAAACGCGCACGCGGTGAAAGCGAAACAGTACGCGGACAAGCATGCATACGCGCAGTCGGTCGCTGCGAATCTGTGCGATCGCTGCAGTGAGGCGTCATTCTATTAGGCACCATTTAGTTATACAAACACTATAAGGACATATTTCACATACTCTGCTCTCAGCGTTTGCCTACCTTTCACGCAAGAAGCCCGTTCGGGAGACTCTATCGCGGCGACCGCGCGCAGTGGCGTTCACTGTACGTAATCGGTAAAGAGACATAGCGCCTGTAAACGATTCTGTGCTTTCAGTTTGCCCAAGGTTATTATTTAGACAGTAAAAAACTTCTCTCGTTTCAAAAGTACCTACAGAACTATCCGGGAGAGCTCGCGCGTGGTGTTTTCAGTGAGCGCTGACAGCAAAACCTATGAGGAGCGCGCCACGTGATCCCTCATACTACGCCAGCGAGGCGCTTCCGATAGATGGCGACTCCGTAACTCCTCGCCGCCAATACATGTTTGCATTTCGTGATATATTGGCTGGCGCGGACAATGTGTCTCGTGCGGCACGTTCAGAACGGAGCGAAGTGCAGCGGGTTTTCCTCGCTAATCGGGAGATCGCGAGAGGCAGCGCGTGGGTGACGTAAGAATGCAATACACACCAGTCACCGCAGACACACAGACCGCCGCTAATGCAGCGCTTTGTTTCCATAGAGACGATGTGAGCTACTCTGGCTCCATATTGTAGTTATTATCGCGGCACAGCCCGTCTTGCTACAAGATGCACCAAATACCCATAGAACGAAAAAGTCCCCATTTCCCCTAAGTAGGGCACGCAAATGCTTCACAGCCCTTCAGAACCCTATTCATGAGGTGTGAAAACAAAAAGTGAGCATTGTTGAGTCCGAAGTTCATCACTGTCGGTATATAGCTGCCGACAATGATACGAGTGACGCGTATGTGCTGGCTCGCTCAGGGAGCGGTACTTGCGAAGTACCCTCGAGTAAGGTTTTACCGCGAAAAGATTATAGTTACTTGTTAATATAACAGTGCTCCGTTGACATTTATTATTTGTTGATGGCATACATTAATACAAGAGACATTCGCTGCATTCGATCTGAAGATTTTGCAATACATGAAGGAACATGTACATTCAAAAGCTTTGAAGGCTCCAGTATTGCTTACCTTTTTTACCTATTGCAGGAATATGAACTATTCCTTCCTCAAACTACACTGCACAGCCAAAAGCCATCATGGATATGCAATGACAAATTTTCAAGTGTCGAAGGATCGAAGACTGGTGAAGACCCCCTGCACAGTCGAAGTACTCAATTGGCTGAGACACCAACATCGCATCTGTTTATCGAGGGACTCACTGGATTGCACATTAGAGAAGATGGTGTTGGTGCGCGCCCATTTACTTATGCAGCCATTTTATTTTGACACGCAACCATTCATATAATACTTTTACCTTAATACACCCTCCTTCGTAGAATGAAGTACAAGAAACAACGTCAGATTCATTCCTTCTAAAGCCATCCCATTTTCACTAACTCAACTGCTGGCTTGTTTATGTAGTTCTTTTCGAGCGCAGCTTGAATTACCTCATAAGTTTCGGTGGCGGTCTGATCACGCAGTAACGCAATTCACCCGAAAGCGCAGCAGCTGCGGTAAAGGGTGGTTTGATGAGTTCACAGCTGCGCCGGCGCCGCAACGTGAGTCGTTAGCAAGGATTCCAGCTGCATGGGCGCACGTCTACGCCACGCGCGCAACCAATCTGAGAAGTATCGCTTCCGCCGGGGAGAGAAATGGAAGGAAATTGTGTATCGCGTTCTGTGGAGGCTGCGATTCTGTTAAGTTCATTATCGGAAAACGGATGGGTCGGCCATGCGTTGTGCATTCCCACGAAGAACGGGCAGCGTTTGACACATGCGCGCATGTTACGTCACGTTGGCGAGAACATTTTCTGTAGTTCGACCGATGGTTCTACGCACTGACCCCGCCAACGTAACCGGATGCGGGCAACGCGCTCCGACGGACCCGAAGTCTAACGACGCTCGCCTGTGTGCCGATAACGTCGGACCAATAAAGGCGCCTTTAGAGCCGCCCGAGCCCAGGCAATCCGACAGCAATGAGAACATCCCGACCTGACGGAGCGGAAGGCCGAAGCAATCCGGCACCGTTACCTGTGGGTTACTTAACCGTGACGAAGGTTGGCTACACGGAGGACAAGCTGCGCTTATCCCCATTTTTCAATAAGGGAAGGGTTCGTACTTTTTTTCCTTATGTGGGTACTTGGAACACGTTTTATACGCGTATATTTGTGTAAAGTTCGCTTCCCATCACATCATATATTTTCGGGTATTCTCCATTACGTATACTTCGCAGTTTCTTCCTGTTTTCAAGTGTCTCATTTTTCTCATGATTTTGCTGGAATAAATCATTGTCTCCTATTTTCGTGTTCTTGGCTGTCCAGCAAGTTCATTCACATTGATGGGCGACACCTGCTCCGGCCGCTGTGGCAATATCAAGGAATGTCCCGCAAGGACTCCAACAGTGCAGACACGCCGAGCCCCTAAGTTGGCCACGTACCAAAGACAAGGAACACGCAGTGCCCGCCGTTCCAAGGTGTCCCATCGTATTGTGCGACACCCTAGTCGCTCGATCAATCACCGAATAAATCGCAAATATCAACGCTACCTAAATCTCTAGGAAGATACGTAATGTGGCGGCCTGATAAAATGGGCCACCGCACATGAAAATCGCAGTCGAACACCATAGCTATCCCATCTTCCAGTACGTAGAAGTGCTATCGCATAGTGTGCGGAAATAGAAATAGAGCGAGGTGGCTCTGCCGAGCTACGGAAACTTGACGGAAGCAACAATCAGTGATTTCGTTGTTGCGTAGCATGCAGCACTTTATGAGCGGCGCTGGCGTCCCTCCCACATTTGCAACGAACGAAGTTGGCGTGGTGTCCACATGCTCTTCATCGTTCGCACTCAAAGTTCTCGTGCAGGGAATAAAAAGTGACACATGAAGCAAGGTAATCGATGTTTCTAGCCTATACGTGTAGAAAGAGAGTGTCATTATTTTTCTGCTGTTGCGAAAGAACGCTAAATTGAAGTACACACGCACAATATTCGTCGTAGTTCGTGTACCCAAAAGCATGTAGAACGAATTTCCAAACATGTCACCATACGAATGCACTTTGGTTGGAGTGTTCTGTGCCTAATATTTGTTACATGGTGCCTCAGCTGTCGAGCGCTGTTCTTCCTACTCGACTATACATATTTTAGTACAATTAAGTTAAACTTGGCATACCTGCTCGTTAAGCGTAAGCACATCATAATTTTTTTGCGGCTTTTGCAATAGGAAATAGCTTGTCAATATGTTCACACCGAGCCGGCGAAAGAAAGAAAACTTTTGGTACTGCTTAACTTTGCAATGCGATTCAGTGGATGCGTTATTTTATCATGGAGCTGGAGCCGAACCGGTATATATTGTGCTGTAAGTCAACGTGCCTCAATTATTTTGAATGAGCGATGAGGTAGTGGTTGGCCTGTCTTCCTGGAAGAGGCACATTTTTATAAAGCGCAGATATAAAGTTTTTATTTCCCCAGGGGGATAAACCACACACATACAGGCCAAAAAATACGTGGAAATCTGTGAGCTGCAGATTTGTATGCTTGTCACGAAGTCAATAGGTTAGCAATGAAATTACGATTCTGCATACGAGCGTAGGATTAGTCAACGTGAAATCCCTTGCTGACGTCACCGGAACGCCGCTCGCAATGGCTGTATGGGCCCCGTAATTACTGTTACAGAAGTGTGTATGAACTCATCTATTCTTGTCAAAAAATTGGCACCACCATCCCAACTACGTCAGACATATTCAGCCAGCTGCGTTACGGTTCTTTGTGCCAACAGCATGAACCCAAATGCAACGCACTCTTCCACGCTTCTCTAGTGCAGCGACATCTGGTGAAGTGGTCGCGAACAAGCAGTGCGAAGACTTTTCCTGAACGCCCAAAGAGCGGCGGGGTCGTCACATTGGTCGTCATTCGCTTGTTTCGGTCCGCTACTTCATCCGCACGTGAGCACACCAGATATGCCTGCGATGTCTCACTTCTTAACCCGTTTGTAATCAGCATTTCTCCATCTCCTGCCGGCATGTAGACGCCGAATATCAAGCTTTCGCACTACTACGCGCGTACATAGAGTGCTAGGTTATGAAAACAGCAGCACATTATTTATACTCCCTTCCAGGCATCACAAGTTGTTGTTTAAGGCACTCAACAAGAAAAAAATGGGAGGAACAAGTCATAGGCGAGCGTGCTTTTTCTGCGACGCATCCCAGCTGCGTAGTCAAGAATTACAGGAAGCATACTTGAGTACCTTACAAAATATGTATATAAATGCAACAGCCACTAAAATTTTCTACGCAACAAAAGTATGAATCAGTCAAGGGTCACGGACGACACACAATGGCTCGAATGCTATTCACAGTATGCTTGGAAGAACTATTCAAAGTATTCAAGGAATAAAGCGTTCACTGGGTAGAATGAGCCAATCGATGGCCAATATGTTACCAATTAACGGTTTGGAGATGACATTGCTCAACAACTGCGATGAATCGCAACAAACCACTGATGTCCCTACCCGAGAAAGTGTAAGAGTAACATTGAAATGTTTATCAAGGAGACAAAACTAATGTTCAATAGGTTGTCGAGAAAATAAATATTCATCACTGGCATTAAATCTTTAAAATGCGACCAAGATTACGTTTATCTAGTTCAATTGCTTGCAGGGTACCTTGATTAAGAGAGAGAGAGTGAACTTTAATAAGCACCAGCAGTTTTGTCGGCTGGGCCTAGGCCTCCCACGATGGGACGTCGAGGTCTTGCCTCTTCGCCGCTTCGTAGGCCTGCTGGGTCGCCCAGAGTTGGTCGTCGAGGTGGGAGCTGCGCAGGGCGGCGTACCATCTCGACGAGAGGGTCACGGGATTAAGGTCTTGGTATTGGTGTTTGCACTCCCACAGCATGTGGGGGAGTGTTGCCGATTCAGTTTTACAGACCTTGCACGTCTGGCTCGGGTAGATGTCGGGGTATATAGTGTGATAGCGTGTGAGGGAGGGGTATGTATTCGTCTGTAACAGGCGAAGGGTGGTTGCCTGTGCCCTGTTTAACTTGCAGTGAGGGGTGGGGAAGGTTCTTCTTGCGAGGTAAAATGACTTTACAAGGTCGTTGTATCTTGTAAGGCGGTCGCGTCCTGTGGGTGCACCTGCACCGTCTCCGGCACGGTTGACTAGTCCTCGTGCTACGGAGTGTGTAACCTCGTTGAGGTTGGTGAGGTGCGGGTGGACAACGCCGGCGTGTGCTGGGATCCAGACGAGCGTGATCTGATTTTCAGACGAATGCGGGGCTTGTCGTAAGATGCGGAGTGATTGATGAGAAATGCGACCTTTGATGTAGTTGTTGACTGCTGCGCGAGAATCGCTCATAATTGTGTGACAGGCTGGGTCAAGAGTGGCCAGGGCGATGGCCACTTCCTCGGCCGTCTCGGCATTTTTGGTAATGATGCTGGCAGCATGTCGGAGCAAGCCGCCTGCTGTGGTAACCGCCGCAAAGCGCCGTCCATCTTGGTACTCAGCTGCGTCGACGAAGGTGACGCCCGCGGTGTTGGCGTAAGCTTTGATGAGGGAAGTAGCTCGTGCCTTCCTGCGTTCTTTGTTGTAGTCTGGGTGCATGTTTCTCGGAATAGGGTCGGCGTGTATCCATTGCTGAATGTCGCGTGGTATTGGGTGTTTATCTCCATGTTGACGGTGGTAGGTTATATTAAGCTTGTTTAGAATGCTGCGGCCCGTTTCCGTGAGAGTAAGCCTCTCTAGTTGAGATCGACGTTGGGCCTCGATTAACTCGTCTAGCGTGTTGTGGATACCTAATTGTAGTAGAAGTTCCGTGCTGGTGTGGTTGGGTAGTCCTAAGGCCTGCTTATAGGCTCCTCTAATGATGATGTCCAGTTTAGACTTCTCAGCTTTGTACCAGTTGAGAAAGGGCGCAACATAAGTAATCTGACAGACGATAAAAGATTGGACAAGGCGGATGAGGCTGTCTTCCTTCATACCCCCTCGCCGGTTGGTCACTCGTTTCAGCAGTCTGGATGTATTGGCGGTCTGTCGAAGGATCTTTGAGATAGCCGTAGAGTTAGCTCCGTTGGCTTCTATGGTCATACCAAGGACGCGGATGCAAGGGACCACGGGTATAGGTCTGCCATCGCTCAGGTTGAGCTCTATTTCCTCGTATTGGCGTTTAGTTGTGGAGCCCCGCGGGGGGCGTCCACGGAGTGTGGGGCGGTATAGGAGAAGCTCCGACTTTTCAGGGGAACAGCGGAGTCCCGTGCCTTCAAGATAATTTTCTACGACGTCAATGGCGTCTTGTAGGGCAGTTTCGATTTGGCCGTCACTGCCCTTTGCAGCCCAGATTGTAATGTCATCGGCGTATATGGTGTGTTCAATGCCGCCGAGTTTTTGTAGTTCTTGGGCTAATCCAATCATAACCAGATTAAACAGTATTGGGGAAATGACAGAGCCTTGTGGTGTGCCCGTGCTGCCGAGGGAGAGTTCCTCCGATCGAATGTCTCCGACCGACAGGAAGGCCTTCCGATTGGATAGAAAGTCACTTACGTAGTTGTAAGTGCGTTCTCCAAGGTTGAGCAAGGAGATGCGCTGAAGGATGGTGGAGTGCCTTATATTATCGAAGGCGCGCTCGAGGTCGAGGCCCGAGATCGCCTTCGTGTGACGGGATTTGCCATCTAGGATCTGATGCTGAAGTTGGAGCATAGCGTCTTGGGTGGAAAGATGCTGTCGAAAGCCAATTATCGAGTGGGGATAAGCACATGTGTCTTCGAGGTGAGTGTTTACACGGGTTAGGAGTGCGTGCTCCATGACCTTGCCTACACATGAAGTTAGTGATATGGGCCGGAGATTGGCGAGGCTAGATGGCTTACCGGGTTTGGGGATGAGAATTACTTTGGCTGTTTTCCATGTCGGGGGAATGGATCCCTGGCGCCAGCAGGTGTTGATGTATTCGGTGAGTTGTTGCACCGATGGGTCATCTAGATTTCTTAGTGTTTTATTCGTAACACCATCTGGGCCTGGCGCCGAACGGCTGTTCAGCTTATGTAGGGCAGCATGAATCTCTGCCAAGCTGAAATCTTCATCAAGGGCAGGGTTGGAGGTCCCTGTGTATGGGCCGTGAGGTTGAGTGGGCCCAGATGGGATGTACTTTTGACATAAGCTATTCTTAACGTGGTCCTGGCCATGCGTCTTGCTCTCTGTGAATAAAAGCTTGGCGAGGCGATCTTGTTGATATGAGCGGGTGGTGGTGCTGTCAATCAAATGTCTGAGGATTTTCCACGAGCGGGGTTGGTGGAGTTGCCCGTCTGGAGAGTGACATAGCTCTGTCCATTGCTGTCGACTTAGAACTCGGCAGTGTGCTTCAATTTCCTTGTTGAGAAGTGCGACCTTCCGTCTGAGTATTCTATTGAGCCGTTGTCCCTTCCATCTAGAGAGGATGGATGATTTGGCCTCGATAAGGTGAGCGAGTCTACTGTCCATGCGCTCTGTCGGGGCGTCTGTTGTGATAATGCGGGTGGCCGATTTAGTATTAGACAGTAGATCGCATGACCATGATTCTATGTTGGTTATGGGAGTGTCCGTCGTTGCTGTTACACGGCGTTTACGGAACGCATCCCAGTCCGTCCAAGTAAAGTCCCTCGTTCTTCCCATAACGGCTGTTAGGTGTGGGAGAGTAATTTCGATGATGCAGTGATCACTCCCGAGGTCGTGTTGGGTGTTGCGCCAATGGGCGTTGTCTGCGTTTTTGGTGAACGTGAGGTCTGGCGTCGTGTCTCGTTCAGTAGAAGTGCCGAGGCGAGTGGGGAAGGCTGGGTCAGTAATGAGTGTAAGCCCGAGATCATGGGAGTCTTGCCATAAGTTACGACCTGCAGCAGAGCTGTGTCTGTAACCCCATCCTGTGTGCGGGAGATTGAAGTCACCTCCGATGATAAGGGGGCTGCTGCCTGCGATATTAAGGGCCTTTTTGAAGAGGGTTAGAAATCGGCTATGGCGTTGAGATGGAGTATTGTAGATGTTGAGGATAAATATTCCTTCCTTTCGTTTTCTGTGCGGGATGAGCTCAATGAAGAGGTGTTCGGTGCGCCGATCGTTGAGATTGTGTTCGATTGCCGTAATTCTTTTTCGAACGAGTGTGGAGACTCCGTGTGGAGCGTTGTTCGCAGTGAAAGAGTGATATCCTGGAAGGCTGACCGGAGTATTGTGCGTTTCCTGGAGCAAGATTACGTCGGGTTGACATGAAGTAGTAGGGAGGTGTTGACGGAGAACGGGCTGTTTATGGAGGTAGCCTCGGCAGTTCCACTGCCACAATGTTGTGTAAGTTTTAGTGTGGGCCATGATGAAGGATAGGGGATGCCACAGGTGGCAGGGTGGCGGCGACGGCTCCTGTGGTGTCCATGGCTACGGTTTGAGCGGTGGAAGCGGTTTGTGTGAAAAGGGTTTGAATATTAGCTTCCATGGCGGTGACTCTGTGCATAAGGGCGATTAGAGAATTCTGTAAAGCTTCCACCGTGCTTTGGAGTGTTACGAGCATATCCTTGACCTCGGAGCGTACTTGGCCCTGAGCTCCTTCTTGGAGGGCACGCTTTTTGGGGGCTGGTCTTGAGAGTTCTTCAGTTTGGCTGTTGTTAGCGGGTTCTGGGGTGTTAGGTGTAGGTTGGGTTTTGGGTTGTGTGAGGCTGTGAACCTCCTGGGTAAGCTTTTGGATTAAATCACGCATAACTGCGTTTTCTTTCTTAAGATGTTCGATGTCGGTGTTGTCTGTGTTGGGTTTAGGCAGCGGGGGGGATTTTACGTGACCCTCTCGCGAGACGCCCGTCAGGGCCTCTGCGAAGCTCACCTTTTCTGAGGTATGTCTGGCTCCTGGAGTCGACGTGAATCTTGATCTGCACCGACCTCGATCCGACCTCGGTCTGGAGAGGGAGCGGGACCGGGACCGGTGCTTGGTCTCCATGGACGGGAAATCTTCTGATTGAAGGGCTGAATTCTGTGCTACTCGGCGTTCTCCGAGGCGTCTTCGTATAACATACGGCGTTTTGTATCTGGCAGTACAAGATTTGTCCACTGTGGGGTGGGGTCCACCACACAACATGCACTTGGGTGTACACTGATGCTCTTGATCTGGGTTGCGAGCTCCGCAGCCCCGGCAGATCTTGTTATTAGGGAACGGGCAAACGTCCATGCGGTGCCCGAGACGGCCGCAGTGGTAACAGATATCGATCTGCTTGCGGTACAGGGAGCATGGGATTAGTGTTGCGCCATACCGAACCATGTATGGTACGTCAGGTCCGTCGAAGGCAATGACGATGGTCGTGGTGGAACCGATTCGCTTTGCGGCCAGGGCTAGAGGATTGCGATCATTTATGATGTTAGCATCGACTTGTCTGGCGTCATCGGTGAGAGGGATGCCTCTGATGACCCCTTTGGTGGTATTATCTGGGGCGGCTTCGTACGCGCTGACCTCGTGGGTTACCCCGTTGACTTGGATGGACTTGATTCTTGCGTACCGGTCTGCATTTTGCGGGCTGGGCGTGCTGATCACCATGATGTTTTGCTGGTTGTTCGAGCATATTGTGTCGTGTTGACTGTCTTCTGAGCTAAGTTGCGCTGCTTGAAGAATAGCTGCAGTCACTGTAGGGCTGCCGACCTTGGAAATATTGAGTGCTCCTTTGGGTCTGACGATGATCTTGATCTCATTTGCTGGTAGTGGGAGCATGCGCCCGGCCTTGAGAACCTGAGTTTTAACTTGCTGCCTGGGTCTATAGCGAGAGCGAGAGTCTTGCGTCCTATGTTGTTGTTCTTGGGATAGTTTTCGGCTCCGCTGCTCGTCTGGGCGACGGGCGCTACACCGACGGGAACGGGCGGTACACCAGCCCATCTCGGTGGTTAACTCTTCTGGGGAAATATCTTTGCCACATACTTGGACTTCCATGCTTCGCAGATTTGGCCAGGGGCTTGTGCGTCGTAGCAGAGCTCGCACGGACACGCGCGGGAACGTGCCAGGTAGCCTATGTAGGCCGAGCACCTGGCGCACGCGCTTAGCCTTAGCGCGGCGACGGCGTGATCGTAACACAAAAGTGGTCGCGGTCCCGGAAAAATAAATGTCCCACCTGATAACTTGGTATCTACAGAGTCCTGGTGGTCTCACAGTTCGAATGGTACAAAATTAGGGCTGGTGTGCACAGAAAATCGCGGCGAAAACATTTCGAGAAGACGGAGCCGATGAAAACACAAGCTATGGGTGCTGCACTTCTTCTTCCTGATTAAGAGAATGAAACTTACAGAAGAATAAAGATAGGGTGGAGTGCACGCGGCAGTCTTACCAAATCATGAAGGGCAGCTTACAGCCACCACTGAAAGGAAAAGTGCACAGTCTTTTAATCTTACCGCTAATAACATACGTATTGGGCAGAAACACGGAAGCTAACAAAGAAGCATGAGACGAAGCTAGCAGACGCGCAACGTTCGATAGATCGAAAAATGTTAGGTGTAATTTTATAAAAGAGGAAGACAGCGGTTTCGGTCATACTAAAGCACATATAGCGTCCCATATTCCCATATTCCCCCCAAAAAAGTCCTACATCATAGCTGACATCAACAGGAAAACACGAAGCTGGGGAGGAGGTGTAGGGCAGAGGGCAAGTAAGCGTTACTCTAATAGTTATAGAATGGGTCCCTTGGGAAGGGAAGCGCAGTTGAAGACCCCCAGAGAATCATGTGGTGCAATAAAACTGAGAAATGCGCAGGCATAAGATGCAGTCAGCTAGCGCAATACATAGGTGAGTGTAGATCACTTGAAGGAGCGTTCGTCCAGGAATTTGATGTGAGTTTATCATTAGCGGATCATATTGAGGCTGACGTACCGGTGAGCAATGAAAATCTTAATTAGAGAAATAACGAGGGACACATGAATATCATGCATTCCAAAGTTTATTCACTTCTTGACTCCTTGCACTGTGCACACCGACTTCCTAGTGCTGTTTTCATGCCTGTTTTCTTCACTGTGTAAGAATGACCGAAGCTGCAGCAAATGTTCGCGCACGGGTCACATTATCACATGCCTGACTAGCCAGACCAAGGATTGCCGTATCCGGAGCCGTACGTAGAGGCGCTCGTGTAAGGAGCGGAGTAAGGCGAGGAGCCACCGATGACGCGGTATTGCTGGCCAGCAGGAAGCGGCCTCCCTTTGTAGATTGCGTCAGCGCTGGCTCCGGGCTCGGTGCCAGGCTCGTTGGTTTCAACCTTAGCACGAAAACCACCGGCGTCGGCGACGTACTTCACCTGGCGGAAGATGCCGTTGGCGTCGGTGTACCCGTAGGCGCCCGTCTTCGTATTCGATGCGTCACCTTGCTCCTTGTGGAAGGATTTTGTGCCGTACGCGTCAGCGTTGTCGTATCCGAAGCTGTAAGGCTGGGGTGGCTGTGTATATAAACAGCATGGCAGTGAAATAACGAAAATTATAAATAAGCACTACATCATTGACAGCTGGTAAGCAAGCTTCTTAACTGTGCTGGTGTGAACTTTCACAGATCTTTTAGAGTTAGTCCACTGCTTTTATGAGCCATCGGGATGCTGTCGCGAAGATGGCCGGAGGCCATCCTGTACTGCTCTATAGTTCAATTTTAATAAAGCAGACAAGACTTCAAAGCCTATCTTTTCGCAGTGCGAGTAAATATGTAATTTGCAAGCAAATATCCAATTCAGCCATTGACTATACATAACCTAAAAACCGCTTCCTACCATAAATGTATGTCTACGCAGTGTAACTGTTCTAAACCGCCATTTATTAGACATTTATTGCAGCGCTTATATTTTCTTTTCTACATTGGCACATTTTTCAAAGAGGACTTTTAGCTTAGCCGCTTTTGGAAAATGTGCAGCTCACATTTCCTGGGTACTTCTCGGTTGTGAAGACCTTGATGTTAACTTCCATCTACTATGCTACTACTGCAGAGAATGATTTTCCCAAGCTACTTACGTAATACAGTTCTTGCCGCGCGGATGTGGCAGCGAACGAAGGGCCGAACGCACCGAGTTGCCCAAGTCCACCACCGAATCCACCACCGAATCCGAATTGACCGCCGGCGAGAGCGAGGGGTAGCACGGAGATCACGAAGAGCTGTAAACATAACGCTCAGTACGTTAGTGTTGTAATTAACTTTCTTTGGCTGGACATCTATATAATTTCAAATACGTTGCAGAGAACGTCACGCGAATTACCTCAGACGTCGCTCTTTAATAGAGATGTCAGTGATAGAGGTCATTGAGAGAGGTGCATATAGAAGCACACGCTACTATATGGACGGCACTACGTCGCCCAAGTGTCTCGTACGCATTACTTAGAAGCGTCTCACTCCGTCTTACTGCGTTGGTCAACTTTTATGCTAATTTTCCTACCATATGCCCGAATAGGCACGCGCACTAAGCTGATCACGTCTTGGCACACCTAAGCTGCCTTCTGTATGTGGCAGTCGCCGAGGCGAGGGCTACGAGAAGATATAACTAATGCTGCTATACGCCATAGGCACAATTGGCCAGCGTATTATGTATACGTCTAGCACGGCGGCACCAGATGGCCGCCGCTGCATGTTAACATAAAATAAAACATTATATGCATTTAATATGTGCAGCCTAACGTAGGCTGCCTAATTCAGATGAAGGCATTGTCAAGGGCAGAAATTCCAGTGGCACGCTGCCTACCTGAGCAATTATAGCGGCCGTGGTACGCATGATGAGTCGGAGTGGGGGTAAACCTTGGGACACTGACACGAGCACACACTGCAGATCTGCTGACTCTTGCTTCCAAGAGCTGTGGCTCTCAGTTCTACCGGTGGCCCGAAGGTGCGGCAAGGACTAGAAGGCACTGACGGTTGCAAGTGATGTGCAGTGGCACCGTTAAACGTTATATACAGCAACCTCTTGACCGCAAGATTCCGGGCACTTGCGTGCCAACCCCCTTGCCACCCGACCCTCGCGGTGCTGCTCGCATTTTTTTTCTTTCGCGCTCATTGCTCCTTGCTGAGCTCACTGTCCTCGTCGTTCTCAGTACAATGGCGCCAACCTTCTCTCCCGCACTGTCCTCACAAAAGAATATATAGATGCAAACGTGGAACGCGGCGAAGAAGAAATTGCATGTGCGCTCGTGTGTGCGCTCACTGCATTCCGATTACTTTTCACGCCAACATTCACGCCGAGGCCGGACCTCAAAGCCTCCTTCTTTGCTGTTTTTCATCTGGCCTCATGCCGCGTCACACGGCGGCGTCGCTCACACGCCGATTTCTTTTGCCCCGCACCAAATGAATCCGCCGCGACTCTCACGGCACACGACCGGGCCTCTCGTCCTCCCCACTCTGATTGCAAAAAGGCCAGCAGTCCGTGCGTGCGAGCGTGCGTTCGTCGGCGAGTCGTTAGCGCGACGCCGGAGGCGGACGTGTGAAAATGCGTGAAAGTGACCGTTTCAATTGCTTCCAGGCGTTTCTCTTCTTGCCTTCCGTCAGTTTTCAATTTTCGAGCGTGCGGCATGACCGCGGCCGACCGGCGATGCTCGGTAGGCTGAAAAGCTGTAATCGTTCGGTAACGTTTCCACATCGCGCCCCTTGGGTGGCCCGATAGACAGCGCACTGTGGCTGAAATGCGGCTGTGCTTGAAGCTTTCTCGCACTCGGTGCATACGAAGTATATACCGTGTTGGGCTGTAACGTACAATTGTTTTTACAAGGCCGCAAAGTTTGGTATTTTGATAGCGCGTTTAAAGTTTCTTCAGCGAAATGCAGGAGTTGCATGACATATGCGCATGTCCTTTCTGGTTCGCTGGGAGTGTATTTCGTGTCCACTGCCCTATTAGATACCTCTACTCTTGATGGGGACATATTTTGAGTACACCGGTTTGGTGAAGTGAACGGAAGGAAATTAGCGGGGGAAAAGTCACATATAAAAAATAATTTTAAAAGTGGGAAATTTGTTCCCTAATGCCAAATTTACCTTCCTGAAGTACTTTCATATTTACTTTCTGTCAAGTGTTTCCAATATACCAAATCAACAGAACATTTTAATTCTTCACGTTTGCGTTCCGTAGAGCACTTCATTTTTGTTTTGGCACATTCGAAGTGATCGAAGTGATGCACTATTTTGGCGAAACATCAACTTTGAGAACCTGAGCAAAGGTGTGGTTTGACTAATCAGAATATTGATAAAATATTTAACTTAGAGGACCGTTGTTAAAAATACCTGAACCACTGATCTATTGATACTTAAAAAAGCTCAACTCTTATTTTCAATGGCACTGAATACGATAATTTGCTCACGCGAAAATTGGTTCATGTGGGCTTGAAAATTGCGTAAATACGGAAACAAACGTTGTTGGTTGAGGAAACGCAGCCTCCACTAACCTATGCCACGTCTTATGTGAGCGCGTTTCTGTTACGTCATTTGCAATGTTCTTTGAAAGTGATGATGTCGTTCATAACGCAAGCATCTTTTCTGTGCTGTCTGTCCGTGAAAACTTTCGCAACTTAATTATTTTTGTTAAAGTTTCTTCATGCAACCATGCATTGCAGAGCGATCCTTTCGTTATCGTGGGACAGGCGGAATACAAGCAGAGTTTTGCCATCCCACTTTTTTTTTTTGCATTAAGAAGAACCAGATTAGTTGTCCCTTGACTGGACTCAGACGTTATTGAGCTGATACACAGGACAGGAATAAATTTTCCGGCGTTCTTTACATAAATGCGATTAAATCTGCCTTTTTCGTTCTCCTGTGCTGCCCTTTGCCACACGGCACTGAAACCGTTTTTGAAGGGTGCTGGGGCTTTCGCCGGTTCATTTGTGTACCTGCGCCCACGCTGAGTGCGCGTATGCGAATTCGCATTAATGGCTACTTCGGGGCGGCATGTCGTTCCTGGAAGCCATGTATCACTCACCCACTACTTGGTGAGCAGGTCTGAGTGCTCTGTTGTGTTAACAGTGCGGCCGATAAAGGCACGCTGAGTTCCGTCCACAGAAGCGGCTGCCTAGGAGTTTCTTGTCGCTGATGTATGCATTTGTACATCGCTTTTTGTATTCTTTCTGCACATTCTAAGGACATTTCGCATATTCCCGAAGACTTCGAGCCCAGCGGTCCGCGCCGGATTTACCAAAGCGCTGCACTTGTTCACATCGACGTCTACGGTCACAGTTCCTTGTTAGCATCAAATATTTATAAAAAGGTGCATCGGCGATATGAAATGAAGTCAAAACGCAGCAAAACATCCATATCTGCGCATACGAGCAGCGTTGTTTCGCGCAGAGACGAGTCAATATGAGCGGCCGAGTCACTTGAACAACGGCAGCTGTGATCCAAATACATATATTAGGGACTGTTGATTTCATAGTGATTCTTGCTTTTTTTTAGTGATTAGTTATTCGTGCTTTTGTGAGTGCCATAAAGCATTATTAGAGATAACTAAGAGTCCGTGTTTTTCTCTCGCGAAAACGCGAATGCCTTCGCTGACACAATGGGTGTAACTGAGTGAGGCGTTTGTTTACTCTGTCACTGACTGCACCGTCTCTTCTTTGCTGTTTGACGGAGGGGTAAACAGTACATCTCTTGAATTCGAAAATGTGTCAGCATAACAAAACGTACCGACCCACCCATATACGTAGCGTATGCGACCGGAAACCTAGGGGAACGGTGACGTCAACGCTGGCAAAGTGCTGTCACCGCTTGCCACTTCATGTGGCGCGCCTTGGAAAGTGAAGAGTACCGGATTTGAAATCGCTATGCGCTGAACTATGCTGGTAGTTTCCTTCATTTAAACTGCTTTTTTTTTTCAGTTTAAGTCCATCAGTAGTGGGCGCACGAACTCAACGGCGCAATGCATAACTTTCGCTAAACAGAACGAACATTGCTAATGCTTCATGTACACGGCTTGAGAGGGTTGAATTATTTTTTTTTCGCAGAACTTTTCATTCAAATCCGGCCGCGTGACCGTGCGCGTTCCAAAACATTTCATGACTAATCCGCTACGGTAGGGCGCATGTGCCGTCGCGCCGTGAAAGAAGGTGGATTGCGTAGCCGTTAGCCCGACAAGGCGAAAACAACCTTTGCTTGCCGTCGCGTTAAATCGAGGGGGAAGCTGAGTCAAAGTGATGCATCGTGCTCCAGCTAAGTCAGGCGAGTCGGCATCACACGTGTGAGAAATCACGCATCAACTGTAATCTCGTACATTCGCAATATATCCTATAATGTTGAAAGGATTGTTTTCAAACACAACGTTCGTGCGACTGCTTTTTTGCGAATCGTCGATGCGATGCGAATCGTCGCACCTTCAATCCTTTACGAAGAAGGAACAGCAGTCACTCCGTAGAATACAGTACGCGGCACACATGTGTATTTCAAATGTTTCCTACAGCAGTGCCCTAAATTGTGCCCTCCTGCACATAGGACGGACTAGGAAATATTTCAATAGGAAATGAGAACAAGACAATTTTCATACACGCGCAACAAAGCTGGAACAGTAAGATGAGTGTAGGGCAAACTGCCGCTGAATTTGCTGGCATTTCGAAACTTACATGTGACTTACCATAATTGGTTCTTGTTCCTGGAATTCGACTCACTGGCCCGTTCAGTTGATACTGATTTTTCACTCGTGACCTGTAGATATAAAAACAAGATATTGGGTGTAATATACTGTAGCAACCGATACTAATGTATCTGGGTGGCTGTAGTTAGTTCATGTTTATTAAATAGGTGTTGCGACCTACCTTGGTAATGTTAAAAAAATGTGAGCGATCTCCTTCATAGTGCAATCAGTTTCTTGTAGCTCAGCTTATGAGTATGCCCCTTATAGATATGAGCAAAAAGGGAACAAGCTAAAAGCAGGAGCCAGTGTTTCCGCAAGTCCACTTGTCTTTATCAAAGCTGTGTAAGTCCTTGAAGAAAACAAGGCCTTAAATGACACGTCCACTTTTCGAAACGCTGGCTCCTGCTTTTACTTTGTTCTCGTTTTGATCATCGTCTTCAATTTCCGTCTCCCGACTTCCCCGTGTTTTCCCATACAGGTATGCAATAGAACACCTAGCTTAAAGCAAAGAATACCATAGATGTCTTTTTGCGCAGACAGTAATAACATCACCAAACTTAGGGAAAAAATATGGACTTTTACAAAGTTCAGCTTTAAGGTTAATCAAAGAGTATTCCATTACACGTCCCCTCTTGACCAAACTCCCAGAAACTTATGAAATTCAGCCTATTCGAGTCTAGCCAAATTAAAGTTAATAGTAATCTACAACGATGCGGTTTCTTAATAAGCACAAGTATTATTCTTACATGGGGTGCATTTACTTCAAGACTAAACGATGAAAAGTGTTTTCGCACCGACGCGGGCCGACTCCAAATTGTATTAGACTGGATTCTACGACAAAAAAAAAGGAGAGAGAAGCTCACTTTGTCCCAATCATTTACCGTCCTTGCTGCAGCTTTAACGTAACACTCCTCCCTTCACGGGCGAAGCCGGCTGGGCGAGTAACTGTGATGTGCACTCCGACTCACGGGTATGACAGCGCTTCAGGCGGGCGAAGTGAACAAAATGCGTCTCTTGGAACATTAGCCGTGATACACGAAGAGAGCAATCGAATACTCACATCACTTAGGCGATCGAAACGGGTCTAGTTTTGTTAAGATTTAGCAGAAGCTTATTGATGGGCAAGCATCAAATGGATCATTCAACGAAAAAAAAAAAAACGCTGTCTGTAGCAGCCAAACGATGCCTAAATTTCCATTGGCTGCGAAGCCACGTCACGTACGCGCCTCGACAGAGTAGAGCGACCGAAAGGGACCGCCTGTTGGCGCTCTGGCATGCAAGGTGTTGCGTAAGGCCAGACGGCATCGCCATGTCACCGTCATTCTTGGAAGCCTGTGTAATCGGCACGTTCCTTGTCCGCGCAAGTTCTCACCTGCCTCCTAACTCCACCTCGCTAAGCGGTATAAGGAAATTAATGTATAAAAACAATACATTCGAAAAGAAACACGCTGGCGGTAGGTAGTTTTGAACCCGACGCTCAGATGCCAAGTGTCTTACCCAGTGGGCTAAATTAGGGCCTTCTAGTTAACAGGTCTGCGCACACTGCTGTAACAACATTATACTTGGAACGAAATTCCAATTGCCAAGCCCGGCGAACGAAGGCGGTGACGTCAAAATCACGGGGGCTTCCTCGGGAGCGTAACCGTTACAGCATTACATTTTGTAGCAGTCACGCAATGAAACATGACGTGATGGATCGAAGTGCACCGGCGTTGTGCTACCTAGGAGCCGTTGGTCAAGCTTTTCAACGGACTCGCTTGCCCATGAGGAGTTCATAACTCGAAGAACCGCTCAGCAGCGTTCAAGTGGTCGTAAATGTTTTCACATCCACAACTCTTAAGAGGTGCTTAGGTGTTCTCAGATGTTTTGATATGTAAGCTGTTTGGCAGCAGATCTAAATACGTAATAATTGAACTTTACAAAAGTAATAGCAACTTGTCCGCAAAAATACATAACTGTCATCGGTGGCTATATAGATACTTCAGAAACTGCAATTGCCATTACAGAAGGTTCCATAATAAAGATTTTAAACTACAAAGTACCGAGTATGGACCCTTGAGGGACCTCATTCTGAATTTTAAACTTCGGAAACAGTTCTCTGTTTAATGAAATGTATTGGTACGTATCTGAAAGGTAGCTTTGCAGTACCTTTAGCACACTACCTCTCATACGGTTCTCATTAAAGCTCCCCTAAAAAGATATTATGCCTATGACGCCCCCTCCCCCCCTCCCACTCCACTTTTACATCCCATGTACTCAAGGTTACTCAGTATTTCGTGTTTAGCATTCAATTGTGCCTGCTCACACGATATTCCTCCTAGAAAACCGTAGTAGAAGTAGGGGGCTAGTTATTATTATTCTGCATGAAAAATAATAGTGTATGCAGAATAATTAAATCATTTGCACTAGATTATTTACTGCATAGGCTGAACGCGCTACACAGGCATTAAACGCAAGTTTCTAAAGATGTCCTGGAAACTTTTAGTGTGGCAGCCAGTTTAAGTTCACATTACATCGAGGAAACGTCATGAGTCACAGCCAGGCAAAGTTCTAAAACATGTGATTCTGTTAAACGCAGTATTATTAAAAGTCATTACCAAAACTGAGCGAGGAAATGATTTTGCTAGTACTTGGGCAGTCATACTTCAAATGCAGTATGAGTCGG
Source organism: Dermacentor albipictus (assembly GCF_038994185.2). NCBI lineage: Eukaryota > Metazoa > Arthropoda > Arachnida > Ixodida > Ixodidae > Dermacentor > Dermacentor albipictus. The sequence continues at coordinate 485,929,787 of NC_091821.1, forward strand.
TTCTGTTCTTTCTTTTATAGTTCCAAAGTACGCTCAAACAGCCCCTTCCTTTCCACCGTTCCGATGTCGTTAAGGAACATAGCTTTTGCATGCTGTGTTAAAATTTGATGACTGCTGCAGTAATGTATGGTTCAATTGGTAGGCTTGAAAATCATATCATGTTTTTTTTTGCGCTCTAGCATAGGTATTTTTTGTTAAAACACGAATGCTCTGAATGGGGCAACCGACCATTTCGTCGAATGCCTGCATAACCGCACCACTTTTTGTCTTCTGCGGTACGCACTCACTTTCTATCCAGATAACTGAAACGCGAATATTGCTTCAGTGCAGTTAGGCGTTGGTGCTTCCGTTTATTTTTGTAGTTGAAAGCTTCCTCTTCTTCCAGTGCGAGTACATGAGTGATTTTTTTATAGCGAATAGCATTTTTTGCCTAGTTTAGCTGTTTTGAGCCTACCTATCTCTCTAACTAAGCTCCTAACGCCGGCCCAGTAGTCGATGTTTTCTACCGGCTTGGGCCGCTAGGTATGTGGTCGTGATTTAGATCCCGTCGTAGTAGTACCGTTGTCGTCATTACAGCTTTGTCATTCGACATTCGTCGTGCCATCATCATACAGTCGTCACGCATCCGTTGTCACACCGCTGCAGTGTTGCCGTGGTGGCCATTCAGACGTCGTTCTAACCAACTTCGCGATCCGACTATGGTCATGCTGTTTATGTTAAGCCTCCTACTTCAACCCAGTGTTTCAAATAGCTTGGGTGACTAAGTTCGGGGTCCTGATTTCGTCGTAGTCATGCCATCATCATGCCTTCGCCATTACACAGCCGCCGTCGTATCGCCGTTGTAAAGCTTTCGTTTTAGCATTGTCACTATTCCAGCAGCGTCATTGTATTGTAATCATACTGGCGTCATTAGACAGCTTTAGTATTGTGTACGCTATACCATTGCGTACGCTAAAAAATAGCGGGTCGTCATTGCACATGCGCGGAACGCTAAACGAAATAGCGGGTATAGCGGGCGTATGCGTTAGCGTTTTTGCGTGCTTTGCGGGAAACGTAGCGGCGGTCCCGGCTGCCCGCTTCGATTTGAATTTGGCGTTGCTTTTGTAAAATGCATTTCGTTCGTAGCAAATGACGGTGTGAACGGCTTTCGCTTAGTCTCAGGCCGCTTCGACGACAGAGTATTACGGATAACCTCCTGGTGTTTTCGAGATCGCTTCTCGTTTCGAACGAATCAAAGCCTAACAAAGCAAACGTTCGAGATGTCAGCGCCACCTATCGCTACAGGCGCGAAATGGCCGCAACGACGTCATATGGCCTCTGAGATCCGAAGATATCGTCGGCCAATTAAAGTTGTAGAAAACGTCCGCTGCTTAGCGTGCGCTATATTATAGCGTATAGCGTACGCTGTAGCTGCGTACGCTAAACTAAACCTGTCTCTTAAATCGTGATTATGCCGTTGTTGTCACGACATCGTCGTCATTGCGTCGTCGTCACACAGACGCCATTATGCATTCGTTGTCATACCGTTGTCATGAAGCCGACTTCTTCGTGCGATCATTGCCATTTTCACTTCCCCTTTTGGACATATCGTCGTCGTCACATATTGTCGTCATATTCTCGTCGTCTTCGTCAGGTTCTCGTCTTTATGAAATCATCATCATTTAAGCATCCACATGTCGTTGTCCTCATGCCGTGGCCAGCGTACGCCTTTGTCATTCCATTTGACATCAATCCCTGCTCCTCATTCCCTCGCCACTGCGCCAGCGTCATACTGTCATTGTTATGCCCTCATGCTCAAGGGAGACCTAGGCAATGGAGTGCCATAGCAAAGTGCAACAATATTCAAGTATGTGACATATAGCCGAAGCAACCAGTCTCAGAACCAATACTATACAGTCAACCGATTCTTTAACAGTACCGCGAGAGCAGCGATTGGCCGGCCGCGTTCTAATAGCGCGAAGCGAAGATATAAGCAAGAGTAGCGCATGCGCACCAAGTTCACTGGAAGCTGTCAACTGAGAAGCCGGGGAGCTTTCACCGAGTCAATCGGACCAGGGGCTGTGTAGTGCTGGTGGAAAGAGCCTAGCAGACGAAACTTGCGCTTCCAGTGAACTTTGTGCGCATGCGCTCCTCTTGCTGATCTCGCAGCTTCGCGCTGTTAGAAGGCGGCCGGTAAGTCGACGCTCCAGCGTTACTTTTAAATAATTAGTACAGTGTACATCGAAGTGAACATGACTTCAGGAATGAGACCTGTCGTTGCATTGCTGCATTGCTATTCGCATTACCATCGACAGTCATCGTGAGATGAGTTATGCCACAGTTATTTTCTAGCAATTTCTCGCATTCTGTGCGCGTGTTCCACTTATCTGCTTTCTGTTTCATTTTTCAGTCATGCCTTGACTCTTTCCTAATGCAGGGTAGCAAACCGTAAATCTGCTTACCGCTTAGCCTTCATGCATGTCGAATCTCATCTGTCTCTCTCCCTCTATAGCTAGCGCATATTTCTTGGATTTTCCGGACTTTACATAAAGGTTTAAGTTCTGGCGACGTCTGGCCCCAGAGCGAGTGGTGCCGGCAAAGGAGTAAAGCGAGGAGAGGAGAGGATCCATACATTGGTGGTTACGCAGATTTGACGTCAAGGGATTGGCATAAAAACATATTGTGTGAGGAAGAAGAACGGCAACCTGTAAAGCCCCGTTGTAATCGTGTGGCTCGTACCCAGTTTGCTCTCTGGCTGCGCCTTACCTGCTGGTACTGCGTTTGTCGCTGTTGCTGTACGACCCGAATAAACCAACTTTCATTTGGTGGAGGTGCTAGCTACAACAGGAAATCTGGAATTTCGCGCCTGCACACTGCAGCCCGTGTTTATTATGCCGGAAGAAGGACCACCACAACCCGCTGCCCCAGTGACTACCATAGTCTGCCATGGCCTGTTGCGTGAACACGACCCGCCCATCTTCAGCGGTACAGAAGGCTACGATATAGAAGACTGGATAGCTGACTACGACTGGGTGCGCAACCTAACCACGGGACGAAAAAAAAAAAACTGAGCTACGTGTTGTTTTATTGTAGCAGGTGGCTACGGTTACGCTGCGGTTACGCATAGAAGATATTGAGCGGTATCGCCAGCGTGTGGCACCGCAACCACAAACGTGGTCTCACGACGTGGGTGGCCTCCTAAACTAACCTGACGGAGGTTCACGGGCGTCCCGCCGTTCGCAAGCTTCGCGCCCGAGCAACGTTTGCGTGGTCGTCCACAACAGAGCGGGGAGAGGTTTACCGGTTATATAGAAGATGTTGTCGACCTCTGTAACCGCGTTGGCGTGGCAATGGCTCATACCCAGAAGATCAGACATATCTTAAACGGCATTGAAGACAATGCCTTCCGGATGCTGTCAGCGAAAAATCCGACAACAGTGTCTGAACTCGTCAGTCTCTCTAAAAGCTTTCATGAATTATGGAAACAACGCGTAGCCACCCGCCAGTCTCCTCCTCAGGCCACTTCAATGTCGAGCATGGCTGTTGCCCCAGATAACACTTCGCTGCTGCTACAGATCAAGGAGTTCATGAAGAAGTTGGTCGTCAGCTACTTCTGCTACCGCTTACACACGGCCAGCCGAGTTCTCCATTGGCGACCGCTCTCCAAAAGGCCATCAAAGAGCAGGTAGCCGACCACGTTCCACCTTCTTTCCTGCAGGCTCCGACTGCCGCTGCCCTAACATACGCCGAAGTCGCTACGAAGCCTGCACCGCAGACCTACGGTCTCCTTCGCCCGCTGTTTCGCCCACCCGTATCCCCTCCCCCTCGGCCTGTGGGGCAGTATGCACGATCGCAAGACCATTGGCGCACGGAAGACAACCGTCCAATTTGTTTTTATTGTGGCCGTGCTGGACATGTTGAACGTCACTGTTGCCTGCTTACACCGAATGTCTCCAACAATGTGCGTCCATATGTCCCACGTATCCAACAAGGCCGCAACTACTCGGACAGCTTTGTATCTCCTCCCATCATCGGGCGACCGCATCCACCGCTCACCGTTCACCTCCTCGGTCGGCGCCGCTCCTTTCCCTCTGTGCAACGTCGGCGGAGCCCTATGCGCCAGGAAAAATGAAAATCGCAGTTCAGGAGGCGAGAACAGGGGTGTAAGCGAAATGTATAAGTCCTCACACTTCCCCGAAAAACGTTATTGAAGTCGCAATAGAAGGAATATTGACACTAGCCGTTGTCGACACCGGCGCTGTGCTTTCCGCGATAGATGCCGTATTTGCTCCAAAATAGTAAAAGTGACCACGCCGTTTTCAGGGCTGTCCCTTCAGACTGTTAACGCGCAGCACTTCGAGCCACCTGGTGCCTGTACCGCTGGTGTCGTCATGCAGAAGGTCCTTTAGCTATAAGCCTTGAAATCGACTGCGTAGTATACTAGTTCTTGTACCGCTTAAGCTTTGAGGCATAAGCTACACGTCGTTGTTCTTGCACTTGGTGTAAGGAAGAGATCGTCTGTTTTCATGCACTGCGGCACAGCAGAAGCTACGTCGAGCGCTATTTATATGAGCGCCCGCCGTATGATACGCAGGAAAAAATCTGTGGCCGTGGTCGGAACGCCTTGCGTAGGCACAGTCATTTTGTTAAAGAAGTGCTTCAGGCCTTGTCCTCCCTGAACAAAGATTATCGCTGAAGCTTCTGTGTAATTTTCTCCTGCGGACAATTACTTCACCCATTTGCATGAATTAATGTTAAGGTGCGTTTTTATGTTACTCTGCGTGTGTTTTTCTTTTTATTCGTTACTTTTTTTCTGAGGTACATGCTTTGACGTTTTTTTTATTTTTTGATAAAAGATATATTTGACGTACTCTTGCCGTTTCATTGCCTCTTTTATTTTTTTTCTTGACCTTAGTGACGATGTTGCGGTCAATGTCAGCTTTCTTCCCGGAGAATCCCCGAATAATACGTTGGAAATAAAGTGCCTTCATCGTTTGATACTTACATAGCAAGCTGTTTCACTGGACATACTTTCCTAATTCCACCTATTATGAAGAACAAGACAAAAACTAATTCTCACTCACGACCAATGCCTCGCTTTAGCCTGTTTAGCTTGTTTAGGCGTACAAAAGCATCCACATCGTCAACGTTACAGTGTTTCTACTGATTACAACTGTCCTGGCGTCTTTGGTAATAAGAAAACATTAATAGATGCCTTCGCCGCTCCATACTTTGTTTGCAGGAGTATGATTCCGGCATAACAAAGAAGTCGGGAAGTAAGCTCAAGGACACCGGTTATTTTTCTTCCTTCCAGCTGCCAACATCTTTCGTGCGCCCTTTCTCTCTCTCGGCAGCACAGTTCTTTAATAGACGGATCAATACGCAGGTACACCTAAGGGATAAATAAAATATATATATATATATATATATATATATATATATCACTTAGGTCTGTCTGCGGACTGATACGTCGCTTGAAGCTGTTATGCTGGAACAGCTACATCTAAGGCCGCCTTTACACCTAGGCGCAATGTCCTTTTACAAAATATGAGTCATGCCTTCTAATGACGAGGTGTACGAATGTCTTCTATACTGTTGAATGCACTGGGCCGCCTTGGCGGTACTTTTTTTCCGGCGCACATGAACAGAATACGGCCCCGTGCCTTTTGACGCTCATTTTGAGTTATAATCAAACTGATTATACATTGCTGGCCAAGTCTGAGTGGTTTGTACGTGCATGTATGGCTTCCCACTTTGCCCAGCCAACGCGGACAACGCCCATCTCCGTCTGCATGACGTGCCGTCATTGAAACTGATGCCGCACACTCCGTCGCTGTTTGTTGCCTTCCGCCGTAATACCGGGAGTTGTCCCGGCGGGGCTCGTTCCGCGATTTCTATGCAAATTGTTTGCACTCAACGAAAAGGGTTGGTGGCAACTGCCTAGGATTATGTAGCCGCTGAAGAATTTTATGATTACACGACGTCATCTTATAGTGACAGCATTTTACAGAGACCATAGCCATGCCAATACACAACGGAGCCAAGCAAGGCGTAGCGGTAATAGCTGCATTATTCAATTCATCTGGTGTATTTACGGAGGTTAAAGTCTCAACGAACTGTACATTCATAAAAAAGAAATTGGAAATCGATATGGGTGAAGAATGTTTCACTGTGCTCGATTTCTTTTCCTCGGTTTTAATATTTGCTCTAGACACTGATAATGCAAGCCAGTGAACCAAGTTTTGTAGAAATTGCGAAATTTTCTTATTGAAGAATTTTCGCATATAAATGTGAGAAAGCGGATTTCGAATTAGTAATAAGGGCACAAGGAATATCTTAACAGATTCAAATATATAAATTATGTACAATGCCATGGGCAACAACAAGATTTGTATACTGTATTTAAAAATTCTAGTGCTGGTAGCAACTTATACGAAGAAAGTTCTATTTGAGAAATGCAGAAAATATGTTTGAATCTGGTGCACAATAAAATGACAGCCACAAAACAAAGAAGCAGCCCGCCGCCAGGTGCGTGTAGTGCTATTTACAATTTCTCAGTGAAGTATTACAGCAGTACCGCTACTGATAATGGTCAAGTACAATACTTCAGCACCGTACACGGTTTTCAGGGCATCAAAACACAGCAACAGAGCAAATAATAAAATCTTGATGAAAATGGAGACCGCGAACTTGCAGGTCGCATAAGGCGAGAAAACGACGGAAAACTAGTGTGCGGCTACGTGGGATACCTACTACGCATTTTCTCCGGAACTCGTTCCTTTGGGCGAAAACTTCGATTCTCCTGCACAAAAACAAATCGAACGAGCCTCCACATAGTCGGCCTGTAGACTGCAAGAGCCGTAAGTTGCATGGACTGTGCATACAATTCGAACAGACGAACTATTCCATGTCGAAGAGTTCCTTCTCCAACGGAATACGAATGGACTAGCAGAGCCTATTCGATTCGTGTTTAAATTTTTGATTATTCGCATTACGCCAAATAAAGCATTCTGAGGGAATTTTCGATAATTAGACTCCCTGCAGTTCAGCACACAGCTGCGCAATACACCCGACTTTGCTTACGGTGCGCATAGAGCGAATCAGCGTTAGCTAAATCTGGTCACTGACGCGTCTTTCACGTAAGACGTCATGATTGGTGTCGCAACTTGGGTGTGCAGTTACGTAGCTGAGACTCAGCAACAATATTCGCAGTGAAAAGATCCGAACGTCTCCACTACCGAAAAATTACTAGGCAAGTGTGAAGCTGGATAAAGTGAATCATCATCGTCTTTTTTTTTCATATTCACAGGTATGGGCCTCACGAATTTCTCCTCAATGGCCAGACCATCAACAACGGGCTGAGTTTCAGTGGTTGTTGGCTGTCATTCGTCGAAAACAGCCCAACCATTGGTGCTTGCGAATATGGATTCGGCCCGATGACAATGCGCCTTGCTCAGAGGTCTCAGCGCAAGTGAATTTCTCGCGGGAAACACCATGATTTCTCTGCCTCAAGCACCCTACTCGCCGGACTTTGCTACCACTGTCTTTGATCTCTACCCTACATAAAAGTGTCAGCTCAGGGACAACCGTGTTGGCGAAATTGCTGAAACCGACCGAAAATCGCGGAAGGTGCTGTGTTGTACAGGCAAGAAAAATTTACTGGATATATTCGAAAAGCGTCGAGACAGAATAAGCGCGCTGCACAACTTTGTATGGGGATTACTTCAAAGATGGCAGTGCTTGAATGTTCATAAACGAATTACTTTATTTAAATCCGCAAATGTCTCGAAACTTTCTGATGCAATCTATATTAAAAATATTTTATCAAACTCATTTCTTTTAATTATGCATATAATTTTCGTGTTCATCCTTTCCGGTATTTATAGCAGTGCTGTACCCATTCCACGCGAGCTGTAAATAGTCCGGAAGTTTTCACCGCATTGGGCGTTTTCAGAAATTAAGTTCACATGTTAGCAGCTCACATGTGTGGTTTAAAGTTAAAAAAATAACTATTTTACACCTTTTCCAAATGTAACACATTTCAGAGAAATTTCATGAACTGTTTTCAGTCTTAAACAAGAAGTGTACGCTGGACAGACAGGGGATATTTTTGGCTTGTAAGCACAATACATTTACGGGAACTTGTTTTCGTTTCACCAAGGAGAGCATTTTCCCTTCGCAGTATATGTTTGATAAAGAGAACACGAGCTTTCCCGGAAAAACAAAACATAATTTAGGAAATAACTCCTTTCTCTGGAAAAGCACTACCAAACACTGAAAATATACCGCGCACTGAACTGTTTGAGCAAGAGGTGGAGGTCTCTTTTGTAGCATATTTTTATCAGCTTCTTAATTAAAATGTTTCCTACCATAATGCATATATCACTACTACACAGGACTGCCCATTGCATTTATACCTTTGGGCAACATTGGACGAAGTGCATCTGGAAGTGTTGCACTTGTTATTGCGGCGCAATCCTATTGTGTTGATGTACAGTAATTGCGTGCACCTTTTCTGTGAAGCGAGAGATTTGGTTACGCGTACTGTGCCCTCTCCGGCGAGGTTGCGGCTGAGGAGATGGCGGTGCCTCCCGCTTCCCACTCTCAAGATTCGTAATTCACTGTCATAGTCCATACAGTGCTTGATTCACTGAAGGAGTGTTCACCAGATTTGCCTGATGCATTCAGAGTGGAACGTTAGCCGTGAGAAGTAACGGGATGATTTTCTCGCTACAACAACGAATCCGGCGAGCACGACATGGAGAAGAACGACTTGCGCAGCCAACCTGAAGGGCGAACTGAGGGGCTCGATTTTTGTTAATCACAATCTTACGAAGGGACAAACTGTGAAACAAGAAGAAGCGTACACGAAGTTCATTAGGTTGAGCATGTGTTAAATAGTGTTAACTTTCCCTATGATTTCCCAGGTTTCACAATCTGTCACCTCCTAGTATTATTATACTAGTACTACTGCTAGTACTACAACTACTGTTAGAGCTAACAAATAATAATCATGATGGTTATGATGATGATCACAAGAACATGAAAAACATGCAGCAACGGTGGAGGTGTTCTCAGTGCAAATTCAACGAATACGTGCCGACTTCTCTATACGTGTTTACAAGTCCTCACAGGGTCTCAGCAGAGATGTGCGCGAACAGAACATTGCGGGTTTCCTCACGTCTGCGAAGGCAGCTGCGTACTCGGGAATTCACTTTGCATCCGTGGTATTCCGTCAGGGTTGATATCCCTGCGCCGCGCCGACAGGACTGGCTCGAAAGAAATCTGAACGACTTCTGGGTTTCTTCGGCAGAAGCTTTCGCTCATTGTTGCCGCTATGCTTAGGGTGCCGCCGTAAACTTCCCGTTCATCTTACCGGCGTGGTGGCGCCGTCAGCACACGTTTCCTCAGCACATTTGCGGCGCATTTTGTATAGTGGGCGTGCGTTTCCCAAGTCCAGCTATTACGTCAGGCGCCAGGGCGCAACCGGTGTTTGTGCTTTCTGCACGTGTGCGTGTCCCACTCTGAGTAGTCCTGCTGGTGCAGATGGGCGTAATGTGTAAACGTGAATGACGAGCACATGGGCTTTCTTTCTTGCTTGCTTGCTTGCTTCCTTGCTTGCCACGCGTCCTCTTCGCACCAATCTTGTTTTGGTTGCCCTCTGGTGCGGTGTTCCGACAAAAGAAACAAAATGCACAGTAACTTATGTGCACGCTTCCGCTTGCCCCGTTCCTGATGATTTTACTGCTATTCATGTGAAAGCCAGAAATGCCCCCATTGAATGGATTACAATGTCATATGTAGATGTGAAACTTGTTTTGTGCTCCATCCCAATTCCAAATTGCGTAGTCTTGCTCTTGTGCGTGCGTGCGTGTGTGTGTGTGTGTGTGTGTGTGTGTGTGTGTGTGTGTGTGTGTGTGTGTGTGTGTGTGTGTGTGTGTGTGTGTGTGTGTGTGTGCACCAAAAGTTGGGCAGACACACGAAGTGAAGCCACAGCCAAAATAATATTCAATTTTGTGTTGTTTCAATACGCGTGACTATGTGGCGCAAACAGTCAGAATACATCTTCGGAACGTTTCGGTCACTGTCATTCAATATTTGCTTCATCATCTGCATGTACCGACAACGGGAACAAGAAAGTTAACAAATGCACCACTATTTCGGCTGGTGCTTCGGTCACTTCGCGTCTTCGGACAACATGCAAACCTCTCAGACGGGTTTCAGTAAATCTTTGGATTTAAGATAACAGTACCGTAAACAAGGAACAAGATCATGCTGTAGCATGCTTTAAATGCGGCGAATATCCCTTAATATCCGTTTAGAGCGTGCATAGAAAATGCCCTAGATAATTTCTTGATGATTACGCGGCACACTTCACATAGGTTCTTATGTTATGCAACTTCCGTAATACTTAAGGAATAGGTACCGTTTGAACATATTCGAACGCAGGATCGTCCAGCAAAACCGTGGGGACATCATGCCTAGCTGGACTTCATCACCTCTAACATGGTTTTGCAGATATGAGAAAGTGCCAGTGTATTGAACGTGACTTTTAAAAGCGAACAGCACTTTAGAGCCTACATGAGTTTCGCTCTGCGTGACGGCCACTTTGGCATTATGCTGTATGCGCTAAACTGGTCATGTTCGATTGGTAACTGAACAGTTACAGCTAATTTTTGTTCGAACTTATGACCTCTGTTAAATAAACAGTGCGCTTCGAAAAAAAAAACTTAAACGAGCCTGCACTGTGTCAATAAGCCGTGATTTTTTTTTATTGCTTCACCAGTGTAAAAACACATTGTGTGTTTGAGCACTGTTTCACACTCGTAGAAAATTATGCCGCCAATTTCCGACCTACTTGCTTTCTTGAAAATGTTTGCTTTTGTGTGTGGGGGGCGGGGCGTTGTGTGTGGTACTGAAAACAATTTAAACAATCAGAACTGTGCCCTCAGGCATTATTTTCTTCTTTTACTATTATTAGCGTCAACTGCTTCACGTGCACTCTTACTCATACGACGGCAAGCCCAACACCACACAATACCGAGAGCGTGCCATCCCTCTTCATGTCTCTTTTGTCCGTTGTTTCGCAATAGTGAGAGATCGGCATTCAAGTAGAGTCGTTTTCCGCAGGGTTGCCACGAATAGCCCGCATTTCCTTGCTCTGCCTTTACACAAGACTCAAACTTCACAACTGCCCATCCCTTACGGCACACGACATTGTCGGAATTCACTCGAGGGTATTGTCCACCATGGAGTTGTTTCCGTACGTTTTTATTCGCGATCGTTCACCTGATGCCTGAAGCTAGCACGTGTGCTCGTTTGGAAGCTTACCTGGGAAACGCCCTGTCCGTGCAGCGCTTCTTTTCTCTAACCCGGAAGGAAAGTACTTTAAGTATCCCCAATACAACGGAAACACAAATAAGCACAAGATGACTGCAAGTCCTGCCCTGGCTTTACAAAAAGGCTTTCGTATCGTGTCAGTTTCTGCTCACTTGTATTCGGGAGGCACAAAGGGGCCTGTCGGCGCTTTGTGTCTCCATACTTTCGGCCAGATTTCCGGTGCAAAATCCTTACTTTCCTTGAGGCGGGGCTTTTACCAGTTATTATTCTGTGATATCGCATACCTATTTAGGAACTTTATTGAGCGAGGCAGTAAGGAAGATAACTGGTCAACTATCACGAAAGATATGCGCTTCCAGCTGGCAGAGAATCACGTGTGATGAATTCAGCAGACATTAGACAGAATTACATAAAACATTTACTATAGTAGTGAACACTACGTTAGCGTTGCGTTATTACGTTTATATGGAGGGAGGCTACGCAAACCAGAGGGAAGAGCGAGAGACCGATTAAACGAGGCCTGACTTCCTGCTGATTTTGATACGAAAACGGACTCCCATCTAAGGATCGTTTGAAAATGCATCTAAAATTCTTTAAATTTAACGTAGCGTTATTTGAGCTATTTTCGCCGTATTACATTTTATCGCCAAGTCCAAAATCGTAAAATGGTCAGAGGTAGTAATTTGATAGGCAAATAAATAACTTAGACCCTTTCTAGAAGGAAAGAGTTAGACAACAATTCCCTTTGCAAGGCTTACAACTCGTCATTCGTGTTCAAAACTGCTTGGAGACAAATAAAAAGACGATGCTGCGGATGTTTGCAGCAGAGTAAATTTAATTCAACTTCACAGGAAAAACTAAATTGAACTGCCAAATAACGCCCCATGAAAGACAACAGTGGTGCTTTTATTTTTATTCTCATGGCCTCAGGCACTTCTGCGGCGAGTACTTCACATTTTGTATCAAGTCACCTATGGCAAAGTATTACTCAGCGAATGAGCCTCGGTGCATAATTATTAATAGAAAGATGTTTGCGATGCTTGATCAATTGATCTACTATTGGAATTATTTTTAGCTCGAAAGGATAGAAAGTTGTAGTAGTTGAAGAAGGATACAAACAGTTGTTAGGGAACCAGGTGGACGAGCTACTACCGCCCATTTATATAGGTTGTACATGAAAGGCTGTAGTAGCGAGGAAAGGTGAATTGTAGTAGTGACGAAAGCTAAATGTTATGTGATCTGATTTAATGTAAAAATATGCATCGATTTTTTTAGGAATCCAGCATGCAGGTGAGGCGTGATCAGAAATCCTTGATTGCCATCGCGTGTAAAACATCGGCGTGGAGCCACAGTTTCTGCGACATTTTCTTAGCGAATCGTTCATAGAAACTATTGCAGTCCCTGCGGATTGTGACGGCTGCTGCTGCTTTATTTTTGTCCTATGGCAGACCCAGTCCCGGGGTCGGTACAGGAGCCCGATGCCCTAATCGCTAGATCACAATAGCAGGCGTTCTTTACTCGTGTCAACGCCAAGTAGATTTCTCAGACCATTGGCGCGTACTTCTTATAATGTATCACATGTGGATCGCATGCGAGCAAGAGCACATGTGCGCAAAGCAAGCCATAGCAAGCAAAATCACTTGCATGCGCACCAGTTTCCACGTAGCGACACATACCGGAATAAAACGGACAAACAATAATCGACCACTGCCTTTTCGTGCGGGGCTTGTGCCTTCTCGATGTCCCTCGATAAACACCACACGTTCCATTCGTTTCTTGGACGTACATAATGAGCGTCAAACAGTGTGTATTGGCAATACCTTCCGTTTTTTATTCTCGCATTATCTCTGAACGCGCCGCTGCATACCAGTGAATGAGGCACTCTCGACAGTTCGGCCCAACTGCGTCAGCATGTTGCACCCAGGTATTGTTATACACTGTACGATATGTACAAGCACAACACGACTGTGCCACCGCTATCGAATTTCGAAAGATTTTCTGACTATTCTGAACACATGGGCGACGAACAGTCCGCCAGAATTTCATCACCACAGACTCTAAGTAAATTAGAAGAGTTGAATGCTGCGCTAGTTGGCATTTTGAGATTAGAACCACCTCGAAATCTTCGAAAAAATCAGTTGTTAGTTTGCGCCTGTGTTTTGCTTCCTCTCTGTTGTGGCATCCCGTCGCGTTCTATTTCAAGATGGTTCCAATGTCTAAGTGATTTCTTACATAAAGTATAATCCAGAACTTTTTGCACAGACTTCCGTGAATACAGTACACACCTATATGCAGGGTCATCGCTAACTGCTCGAGCATATGTAGCGTACTTCTTGAACGCATATAGAAGTAAAGGTCAATAAAAAAACTCAATGATTATCCTCGCGGAGAGATTCAAAGAATGGGATCCTGTGATGCATGTAGCTTTACACGAAACCACTTACCTTTCCTCTTTTCAATAGATATATCCTCGCGTGCGCACATTCAGCATGAGGGTTCATGCAATACCTTTGCAATACATGGACTTCCAAAAACAGAAAGTGGGGTGCCTTTGTACGAGTGCATGTCTAGCTTAAGAGCGTAAATCTGACGATAGCGAAGGCGAGAAAGTAGACAAAAATAAGGATCTTTTCTGTGGGATCTGCTGTCGCCTTTCTTGTGCACTGAGGCCAACCACACATGGTAAAGCGGGACCCGCATGCACGGGCCTGCGTCGGCGCCCGCGTAATATCGCCTCGATTTGGCAAGGACAACTGTTTTTTCTGGGCAAAAAGCTTCTGCGAAACAGCCTCATCATACCATAACGTTTTTCCCTCTCTCCTCCGTTGACGTGAGTCACGTCAATGGAGGAGACACGTGAGTGACGGCCAAATCTATACCTGCCAGGTACCGGCGCGTGGGCACCTGGGAGGATGGGGGAAGGGAAGGCCAATGGTGTGTCCAATTCGAAAACGCCTCCACAAGCGCGAAAAATCCTGTAATCCCACTGCTGGCTGTAGTTTAGGTGACAGCTGTCATGGTTTTGGCCAGCAGAATTTTGGTCTTGCTTCATTTCATTCGACAGTTACAAGACTAGTTGCTTTTTCCACAACCAGATGCCAGCCAACACCGATTATGCGGCTGTACGTGTGGTTCCCAATTGCTATTTTTTTTTTTGACAAGTTGCGTGACTGCGCTCTCCGTAACGCTAGCGATGGAGCTACCATTCCGCTTCGGGTAGCAATTGTTATTCCATAGGCAGTATATCCAGATTACTTTTGCCAGACTGTCGGTATAGCTGAGCAGCTAGACACAAACGATAGATTACATTACGAATACATTGCAGACAGAAGCAACTGGATGACGGTGCACAATTCATTTTGCTTACAGGTGCAATTATTCCGCTCTACGAATAGTGCACTCATGACTCGGGCGCATAATTAGGTGAAGAAAGAAACGTGACCATTTCATGCACAAATGTTTCTTTATTATGTTATTTAGCTCAATAATTTTGTTCTTTTTCATACATCGCTTTGTACACACGGTGCTAAGCAAAAGGGTGACATTGCGCTCTTCTCGAGCGAACACATATTTGCTGTATTTAGCACTGCTCATTCATCCAGCCCATGGCCCACCGGCTCCACCAGCACCACCGTATCCGCCAGCCGGTCTAGATCCACTGTAGCGGCCCGGGATCACTTTTCCTGCACCGGCCGCCCCGGCTCCTGCTGCTACAGGCTTCGCATTAAATACGGCGTCGGCGCTTGATCCCGGCGCTGTACCGGGCTCGTTGGTGTCTACGGTTGCGCGGAATCCATTGGCATCAGCGACGTAAGTGACCGTGCGATAGAGGCCGTTAGCGTCCCGATAACCATAGGAGCCGGTCTTGGTGTTACTGGCGTCGCCTTGCTCCTTGTGGAACAACTGGGTACCGAACTCGTCGGTACTGTCGTATCCAAAGCTGTATGGTTGAGGAGCCTGGTGAAATAAATAAAGAATGAAACCTATAGTCAGAAAAGAGAAGCTCCAGATCAGCGTTCAAGTTCTTCGCCCGTCTTCGCAAGAAGATGCAACGTTTAAGTTATTGTGAAAGAAAAACGTCAATCAATACTGGTGCTGCACTTATCAGTACAGTAAAGGCGTCCAGCCAATGGCAGCATTTACGCCGGAATATATATCTTTGTGAATTCGGCACCTCTTCAGACGACAAAACTGTGGGCCATGCAGTGCAGAGTTTAACACATGGATTTGGCCTGGGAAACAAGAGAAACGTTTTGTATAGTCTGAAAAGATCGATACGTGTCGGTTATATTTGTATTCGTGAGCTGTTGAAGATATTAAACCATTGCGCGTTAGGTAATAAACCTTAGCGTTGTATCGAGAGAACGCGAAGGATAGATTTTATATATATTAAGAAATCACCTACCCCGGAGGCACCTCCAGCTGAGCCACCGTAGCCTGCAGCCTGGCCATAGCGTGCTTCACAATGGATTCCAGAGACGGCGACAAGAAGCACGACAGCCTTGGTGAAAAGGAGGACCAATGGAAATAAATGAAGCATTTAGAAAGGTCCGAACATCAGTAGTCATTTCTGGCTCTTACCTATGGCATTTTCATTTAATATTTTGCAGTCCGATTTCATAAAGTGCCTGTTTTGTGAATCAAGCGTGGTTTAGCAGCGTTGCCAGATGCAGAGATAGCAAACGCCTGTTAGTCATATCGATCGTTATTTAGACGGCAAGTGATAGACCGAAAGTAGAAACAGAGCGAACATTTTCGACATCTCACATGGGCTTGGTGCGGTCAACCTTTTTACGTGTCGCTATTAGTGCCATAGACGGCGTCACTCAATAATTGTTGTATAAGAACGTCAAATCATTAGCAATTCTTACTGAATCGTAGGAATACAACTCAATGACAGACCTTGTCTACTCATGAATAGAAGGTGGATGAGCTACTTATACGTTGCTTGGTTTTTTTTTTCTACCTAAAGACACCACCAAACATGTAGAACCTACTGCCGCTATGGCGCCGTGCCTCGAGTTCTAATAATCGTCAATTAACCCATTGTGAAATCAGAGTAGATTTGGTGCATTAGATATGTATTTTGCGCTAGCACTTTTATAACTCTAGGCACTAAGAATAATGCTATGTGCCGGGGAACGCACAAACCTTGAGACTTAAACTCACTGGCACGCCCGGTAACATTTCTTTGCCCTTGCCATCACCCTGATATGTAGACTAGAATTTGTCGCTTGTACAGAATATAGCTAGTTTCCAAGGTTCCATCTTAACATACCTTATCAAAACTCCATCGCAATTTGATCCAAAATAACGCTTCGTAATAAGCATTTGCTAATCACTCGCTATACAATTTTTTTCTTTAAGCTCGGCAAACATTTTTCTACGTATATTTTGTGTAACCGTATCTAGACTTTCAGGTCTAGATATGGAGATATCTATAACAGATGTCCGTAGAACATGCACGAATCTTTGGGAGATATATGCAGGTCACCCATTGCCAGCGAAATTCGCTTCGGTGTCACGCTTATTTCTTCGTTCAGTAAAATCTTGCAGAAGTGCAAAGATTTCAAAAAGAAACGATGAAATAATACCTTGTCGACGCATATCATATCCTGGTATTATTAAACTTATGTTATTTAGACAAAAGGAGAGTGTTTTGTACTATTAGTTTTATATCACTACCCGCTATATTGTTGCACGATGCCTACTATGCATACTCGATCAAATTTTCTTCCGGTTACACTGACCGTCTCTTACCTTGAGGGTAATATCCATGTCTTTGCCTACTTGTAGAGCTCTTGCTCGGCACACGTAACTTGAGCTCACGGCAGTTCGTCTGTGGAGCTCGAACGCCGTCGGGCGCTTATATACGCCGCACCCGACAAGACGCAACCACCGCGCCACGGGCGAAGCAGGAAAGCGAGGAGGCGTATCTGCTTTCCGCACTGACGGGTCATTCAGAATGAAAGTGGGTTTTGTTGTCAATGTCTTGGTTTTGTACACTTCGTGCATACCTCGGCATGGGATGGCGCGGTCTTCCCTTTCATTTAGCTAGCCTAGTTTGCGAAGAAAGCGCAGCCGCGGTGTCGTCCAGCCTCGGATTGATGTCTTCTGTAAGGTATGCAAGTCTGCGTCAATGGTCACATATCATTAGGCACCGGAGGTAATTCCGCTCCGCGGTGTTTCCACGCCAATTTTGGTTAGGGCTTTCAAACTCATGATATTTTGAAAGATTGCTTAACTAGCTATAGTTTAAATACACGTCCGCGCTTAATCGGCAATCATTTCTCCAACAGGACATTTGTGGATTCGGAATGAAAATGACTTGTAGTTTTCACTAGCGAAGATTGCCAGAATTTGCAGAGTGAAGTTTCTCTTTGTGTTGTGGTTATCAAACCTAGCGTACTCATCCGCCGTACGCGTAAATGAATGCTGTCCAATGACGAAACGCTCGAAATCGCATGTTTTGTGAGAATAGGCCGAATGCCATTACAATATTAATTCTACTTTATTAGAGCGATTGGTGGTGTTTATCAGTGCATCAGAAGCAATAAATAAGCTAGGTTGCGGCTCCACAGCAAGTCCATCACTCGCAGCCGCTAATTTCCAACGCATTACCAAGCCCGCTCTCTACCGGTAATGTGCACTTACCTCTGTTTGAGATTTCCAGTTAGAACGAAAACAACAAAGGAAGATTACGTAAGTTATATTTTCGGAAATCAAATTTTAAACAAAATTATTCAGTGTCAAATATAAATTGTGCTGTTGGGAAGGCAACAGAGGCACACAATCGATGCGGCGTGTATTATAATCCGAAGGCGTAGGAGCAGTATCGATTCTGCGCAATATAACCGTTATTCAAACAATTAACGGACAATACCTATTCGCAATGCCCGGCATGATAGTGGCGCGTCAGAACATAATTATTGTGGGAATATAGGTGATGGAAGTGTCAAGCAAGCGCGCATGACTCCAGAAGCTGGTGTATTGCGGGCCTTTAGTGTCACTCAGGGCAATCCAACATTGACAAAGATAGGTACAAATGTCCGCTTCAATATGAGGGTCGGCCTACCGCCGGCCATGTTATAAGTTGCATAATTCGCAAGACCGCGAGCTCCGCAGTCTGGTTTGAGAATTTTTGCTTGCATAAAGTAAAATTTAAATATTACAACAGAACTAGCACAATAAATTGCAGCACTTTATCTCTCGTGCTTGTGAGCACCCAGCACTTAGTCGAATGCTGTGCATAGACCCACAAAACCGCAAGAAAGGCTTGAGCACCTTTCAATTACCTCGCAGTCTTCGTGCTACCTGAGATAAATGTGGGATGAACTGAATAGGAGGGTTACAAACCGCTGCTGACTTGTTCAATGGTTGTCGAGAATGCGAAAAGTATAAGGAAAAAGTAAGAAGATATGCGCGATGGTATCAGCCGTGTCTTCGAGCACTGCCTCTATATGGTGCCAAGTGTGAGATTATAGTGTCTTCGCATGCTATATGACTGATATTGTCCAATGCGCGACGTTTTTGGGGTACGTTTCGTACCTGGTTCTCTTTAAAATTCTTTTCTGGGTAAATGGTATCTGTTTATCCTAGACCAAGTTCCTCATTATGCGTACCTGCAGGGTCTTCGACTTAATTACTTCAACTAAATAACTACGACTTAAATTACTTCAAAAAAAAGTAAGGCAAGAACACTGTGACTGCGGTGCCAACTCATATGACAGTAAAGAAAGATGGCTAAGAATAAGGGTGATTGCTCGAAATGCTGAGAGTGCCTAATCTAAGAGTCCGAACTAACGTTCAAACGAATGTGAGGCAAGAGTTGTCCTGTTGAACAGGCTCTCGTGGCAACTTACCCTGCTGACAGACTTTGATCTCGGCTGCATCAGTGCTGCCATCCGTAATCACACCTGCCTGTTTTGCAATATCTTCCTTGATTAGAAGTTTACTCTGTAAAGGGACCCCTGCCATGGGGCGAAACATAGCGAGTAGCGCGTAACAGACGTGGAAAGCTAATATGTCTGCGACGGAGAAACTATCACCAGTAGTTATAGAAAAATCAATATCTCCGATATCTTTTAAAGGGGCTAAACATTGTCTGGTGGTGCAAAAGGAACACCAAGGCGTGGACTACTCAGGAAGATTTTGATGAATACATGCCGAAGCTCGACAGGAAACATGAACTTCTGAACAGCGAGGTGGTCGTGTTTATCGACAACTGAGGACTTCGCTAACACTGTTTTTCGTCCCTAACAGTATTGTTGATTATAGTTGCAAAATGGTGCAGTGTCTTTTTCCACCCCGATGTTTCAGCACTTGTGCAATTTGACGCACTGCGCATGCGGTTACCTTTACTGTGGTGTTCGCGTGTCGCCATTCCCAAACACGCCAAAAAGCTGCAATAACCACCAAGTACGGGGGCGCATTACCACAAAACAGCTTTGGAAAAAATCTGCATAGAGGCGCCAGCCTAGCTGGAAAGCACATAATCTGCATTAAATCAGCAGGCCATTGAGCACAATATAAAAATTATTTTCGTTTGCGTTTTTTTTTTTGCCATGCCTGAATGACATGAAGCGTCTGAGCTACGCCTAGAGAACGCAAAGCACACGTGTTCCTTTAGTCATGACATTGCTATAGGCAAGACTGTTGACAATTATTGGAATACTCACTAACTTAACATCACGCGCCGTGACTGCGATGGTTGCAAATATTTAGAACGCTGGGCACGCCAGAGCTATATCCAGATAGGTTACTGTAGATGCTGGGTTGGGTAGGGACAGATATTCAGTAAAACTCCTTTTAGCTGACTTGGAGCACTGGGCACGTGCCACTCGGTAGGTGCTGCTATTCAGTTACCCTCTTTGATGCAAACTTGGCTCACTGGGGCTGTCAATTACCGTCTTTAATTCAAACTTGGGTAACTGCAGGCAGGTGGGGCTCTACAATAATAATAAAAAAAGATCCTCTGAGTTTCTCCGATGCATGGTGAAATCGAATCAGTACCACAAGTGTTCCTTAAGGACAGCAAACCAGTGCTTTAGCAGGCGGCGTCACACATACATTGACTATGTACCAATCTTCCGCGAACCTCTCGTCAGCTTCGGGGACTGAGTTGCGCCTCTGAGTGTGCGGCAACTGAAGAAACAATTTTCGGCATTCGCACGCACCGGCGTGCCACGCTGTTCTTCTGGGACGGCACGCGCCGACTGCTCGGCGGCGTCCATAGATGGCGCAGCACGTCCACAAAGAAGCGCGAGAAAGAAGCTCGGTTGTCGCATGAAGCGCTAGACATATGGAGCGAATTCACGCCGATCCGTCGTGCGTCGTGTATGAGTTCGAAATATAATAGGAACGAGCTCCGCCCATTACCGGAGCCCCTCCGTGGCCATTCTAAATGCTTCTTAGCCAAGGAAGTGAACACAGATGACTTTGCGCAGCTCTTTCGTTTTTCACAAACGATGCCAATAAAGACACGTCTACTTATCGGTCAATTTTGCTCAAGGATCGGCAGTGCCGGCTCTGTTGACAACCACCGATGGTTATGAGCCGGTAGGCCTAGCTTGCTGTCCTGTCGGATGCGAGTTCCATGGGGCTTGGACACTACCGCGAGTGGCTTATAATAAAGCCATTATATTGGTGATCACACTGTGTACCGAATTAGGCCAAGCTCAAATTCAACACATTTGGTTTTCTTGACACCGACGGCAGCGAAGAGCGAACGGGCAAACCAGGCGACGTGGCCAAGCGGCGCACATTTTCGAATTCCAGCGCTCGCCACAGAGGGAGAGAAATCAACCTCGGCGCGTTCCAGCACGAGACGCATAAGTCGAGCTTCTGTAATTTGGTCGTGAACACTAGTCGATAGAATAACTCAAAAGCACTATGCGCCCCTTTACGCAAAATACCGCCTGCGTAGTTGGCGTGACCGAAAGATGGAACTAAATATGGCCGACGGCGCAAAAAGCAAAAACACACCAAGGAATGTGCTGATTGGCATCATATTTTCCAAGGAGGTTCCTATAAACAAAGTAAACTGAATGGCTTTGAAAAGAACATGCGTTAAATTTCCACCAGAGTGGGAATCGAACCCGGCCTTCCGGGGTGAGAGACGAGCATGCTTCCCTGGCTCCTCGGTTTCGCTTGACTAAAGGTGCGCTTACTGCGTGCGCTATTGCACACGACACATCGCAGACATCTGGCTGACTAAGCGTGTGGCTTAGTGCCCGTGTCATTGGGTTTGTGACGGCGCACCCAATGGGGAGCAGGTGGTGCCACATCATGATTGTATAACACGAGCGCGTTCACGGCGTTCCGAGGTCTGCAAGTGGCATAATTCCAACACTTAAGCAGTCTTACGCGTCTTTGCCGAATTTTCCCTGCTGGGTGCGCTCAACGCGACCAAATATTTAATCTAGAAATGTACTTATAATGACAGACAAGTATGCGCAACGTCATTTTTTCAGAAAATAATTAGGTTATTGTCTTTATTGAACTGTGCTAATAAAGCTTGTTGTTTATTATTTGAATAAATATTTCGAGGCCTGTCTCACGTCCGATAAGCTGCAATGCACTGGTATCGATTGCAGTACGGGCCGTTTATCGGCCGTTTAGCAACTATAAGGACGGCCGGTTCTGTCCGTGCCCCAAACTCGGCGGAGGCAGAAGAGGCGGCCATTGCTTCACTGTAGCGGCCGGATTTGCCGTCATAATCAATGACTTAAAGACCGCTCTATCCAACATTGCATGTGCAATCGTGGCTCCAACCACGCTGCGAGTCCTGCAACCCCTACTCTCAATCGAAAAACGATATTGTGGAGAACTCAACCCAATTGAATAGATATGGGTCCCGGCTCACTCACGAAAAGCCAGGGAACGAGGCGGCACACCAATGTGCTCAAGAATTTGACAGCCAAGCAGTGGGTGCGGACTCTAACCCGTGGAACCTGGTCAGCGAGACACTAATCACATACAACAACATTGTGCACCACTGCCGCCTCACAAGACAAACAAAACACCCATCTCATTTCAAGCTCACCAAGGGTCAAGACTTGGATTTAGAGTCACCTGGCGCCGACTCCAAACGCACTCACTTGCCTACCCTCAATTATACATACACTTCTACCCTAATGTGATAGACCCACACTGATCCCTACGCGGGTTTATAGCCTCTTTAGATCATATTCTTTGGGACTGCACGGAAGAACCCCACACCGGATCTCCTGACTGCTCCCGCGCCTGAAGCATAGGAAGCAATGCTTCGGAACCCGAGCCTAGAAGTTGAACCTCGGGCCACAGAAGGAGTCGAGGAACTGGCGGTAAGGCGTGACCTGGTATCCACGCCTTACTAAACCGAATTGACTAAAAAAATTGTTTTCTCCTCCTCTGCTGATATAGCAAACACTGGCGTGGCTCAGTGGAAGAGTAGCTGAATTGCGCGCAGCGGGCCTGCATTGAATCCCGGCAAAAATCTGAGTATTCTTTTTCTCGTTCCATGCGACGGCTGCGACCGACACCAGCGGCAGCGGCGGTGGCGCACAACATCCCCAACCGATATGGCTATTGGAATGAGCCCATTGCAGCTTTGATGTAATGTAGTGAAAACACGGGGAAGGCGGGAAACGAAAAAAAAAATGGAAACAACCCCACCTATATATACTGCGGCGAGGAAAGCATATGTCGCCTTGAAGAAGACAAGTCCAATTCTCGAAACGTTGGCTCCTGCTTTCACATTGTTCTCGTTTTGCTCATCATCTTAGTAGTAATGTGTAAATTAAAGAGCCTGTAGGGCATGCCTCATAGGTGTATTTTATGTACAGGACATCCTCTGTATATGTGGCGCGTATGGGAATATCAGAGATATACAAGTGTGCATAACAGCGAAAGTACAAAACATATCTGAGATAAAATGGAGTCGCCGGTGCCACATTTATGTGACATCTCTTTTAATGCCATATTAATTATAAGGTCACTCCACGCGGGTTTCTACCGCAGCTGTCGCCATGACGTTCCGTATGAGTGAAAGTGTGTGAGGGGGAGCCGGGGAAGTCTCGAGTGCGCGAGCGAGGCAGGAGGGCGGTGTGAGGGAGGAGAGCGTTCTTCTCCGGCGGCTGCGTTGCTTCCATGTCCTCGCCCGCCGCTCCATACAGATCGGACGCCGCAGTAGACGCCTTTGGCGGACGCCGTAGGGACGCGTTGCCGGCGCTCGTATACATTGAAAGCGGTCTGCGACGTGGCTGAAGTGCGCCCCCGCGCTTGCCTCGTCATCAAAGCGATCTGCAATGTTTGCAGAATGCGCTTAGTGCCCGTAGCTTTGTATGTGCTGTGTTTTCGACGTTTGGTGCGTGTTGAAGCGGCAGATGCACCGAGTTCAGTTGGATCGGGAATGCTGCCGCGATTGCTAACTCCTGCGTTTTCAGAGACAGTTTCGGCTGTCATCGAGTGATGTGTGTTCATGTTTACCTGTGCGCGTGTGACGCCGTGCTGGTTGATGTAGTTGAAACACGTTGACGGGCTAGTTTGTTTGAATCCATGATATAGTGTGTAAGTGCGAGCGAACAAGTACGTAGATAGAAGCAGACAGAAAAGACAGCGCTGTCTCTGTCTGTCAGTTCTTTTATATGTCCTCGCTGAGTCATGATTACGGATTCCATCATTGTTAATTTAGTCAGTAAGAAAATGTTTACAAGTTTATACGGCCGATGAAACTACTCTCCTTACTTCGTACAACTATGTACTAATTTGCTACCGCAATCGGTGTTCCGCCTTTACAGCGGAACTGCGAATTTGCTTTTAAATGGCTCATTAAGCAAAACATCTAGTGTCCGGCGTCTCTAGCAACGAAGCGGCACCTAATTACCCATTGGTTGCGACGCGAGATCACGAGCGCGCGCCTCAACGAATTGTCTATGGGCAACCAGCGCTGAAGCTTCGCGTGCCGACAGCAGCGCCGTAACACACAGCCTAGCGAGCGGTAGACACAGTTTCCAGTAGCACACGCAGTGATTTCGTGTCAGCAAATTCACCGATTGTCTTGAGTCACACTTTTCACGGCTCCTCAAACGGCAGGGAACCGACGTGCTAGGACGTAGCAGCGCATGCGCTCTACGCAGCGCGCATGGCCACGGACAGAACTTGGCTGGCCGCATCGGGCTAGACAAACATTGATACAGGCGCACGTTTCTTATCGCTAAATATGTCGTGCCATCTTCGTAGCCTCCCTATCGGACGGTTTCAGCATATTTTAGTAACGCATGAAAAATGTCGTAGCGCCTCCTGGCCAGCGCTGGTTCCCCATTGGCTAAGACGCCACTGCACGAGTTCGCGTAGACGGAGCAGAGTGGGCGGAAGGGGAATGCTCTCACCTACACTCTAGACTCTAAAAAAAGTTTGCACCCTTTGGAGTGTATATCTGCCACACAACAGTGATCTTCACCTGCCTTGACACGTTTCCTTTCTTTAACACTGCGAGCCCGGTACTTTCCAGTATCGAACGGCAAGCGCGTTATCAGCATGACATAGCATTCCCGACAGGAAAGTAGCGGGCGCGGCGTTTTCAAGAAAGGAAACGCCTCAAAGCAGATGACGATTATCGTTGTGTGGCAGATATACACCCCAAAGGGTGCAAAAATTTTTTAGATTGTACGTTTTAACCTCACCTCGCAAATGCTACTCAACACACGCCAAGCGTCTCAACCGCAAAAAGCTCATAACAAGAAGCATCGTTCAGCGGCGTTCAGTTGGACATTAATGCCTTTGCACTCAACACATAAATGCTCACGTGTCTTCGGATTTTTTTTATCATAGCAATAAAAATTGTTACGTAGTCAACTATTTTGGTCAGCAGTCATATGCACGCAGTCAAAAGATGGCTGTGGCTTAGGTAAGGTTAAGCCCAGGATGCGAAGCATACTAGCCTTTATTTTAGTTGTTGAACCACTGTTTAGCTTGGTGAACTGCTGTTGCTTGGCTATATTTGGTTCGGCTAGACGAAGAAACAACTCATGCGTTACTCTGCTTAGCCTTGGACGCCCCGCATTGGACGCGGTGAGCGTCGAGCAACGCAGCGTTCGGCGCGGCAACGAAATGTGCGCCTGAGCAAGCGACGCACGCCTGAGCCTTATAAACAGCTCGTTTCTAAGGCAACACCGCATTCACTAGAGGCGCTTTTGTACCGCTTTGAAGCATCGTACTCGTGGCTCAGTGGTAGCGTCTCCGTCTCACACTCCAGAGACCCTGGTTCGATTCCCACCCAGCCCATCTTGCAAGAGTTGAGCCAAAGCCACTTCTCCTCTGTCGTGACGTCACGGTGTCACGTGGTTTCAAGGCGACACCGCCGCGCCTGAGGAGCTGGGTTGAGCCCTCGTAATATGCTTCGCATAAACATCCTCCCTTACAGTCAAGATCTTCCACTTTATTCCCTCGAAATGTAAAACAGAAATGGTGCAGGCTTTGTACACCAACAAAGGATATACTCTCGTGAATATTTTTTTTACAATTTCTTTATTTGCCCAAATGATTTCACAAGTACAA
The DNA here is from genome assembly GCF_038994185.2 of Dermacentor albipictus. Classification (NCBI taxonomy): domain Eukaryota; kingdom Metazoa; phylum Arthropoda; class Arachnida; order Ixodida; family Ixodidae; genus Dermacentor; species Dermacentor albipictus. The sequence goes on from NC_091821.1 coordinate 485,955,644, forward strand.
TTGCACATTCGTATTCATTATTTTTCCTCACTTTCTGGAGTCCGATAAATAACGGGTGACTATTCATAAGTGCTAGCCGGCCCAAGGTCCACCAGCGGCACCAGCGGCGCCATATGCGCCACCAGGTCTGGCTCCGACGTAGCGACCGGGTGTCACTTTTCCTGCTCCGGGTGCCACGGCAGGTGCGGCGACAGGCTTCGCGTTGAACACGGCATCTGCGCTGGCTCCAGGGGCGGTGCCGGGCTCGTTAGTGTCCACGGTAGCACGGAAACCATTCGCGTCAGCCACGTACGTCACAGTCCGGAATAGGCCGTTGGCGTCGCGGTAGCCGTACGAACCGGTCTTAGCGTTGCCGGCGTCGCCTTGTTCCTTGTGGAAGAGCTGGGTGCCAAACTCGTCCGTGCTGTCATAGCCGAAGCTATATGGCTGAGGCGGCTGGTGAAATAAAAGTGGGTACATCAATGCTTGGAATTTCGTTAACGGGTATTATTTTACGGCCACATGCACAGATTAGCGTCTTTTCTCGCGAGCCACCGCTTATAAGTGCGAATAAGCGGAAACATAGAACGACTTATTCCGATTCATGGCAAGTACTGTCTAAGCGTGTTTCGACTACCGCCGGTGCGTTAATACAAATTCCGAATGAACACGGGCACTCTTAGGATTACTCAAAACAAAAATAGATGGCGTTTGCTTCTTGAACTGGCATGGAAATATTTGTCGTTATAAAGCAACTATCACAACTATTTTCCGTGCAGATGGCCACATATCAAACTATTGGTAGTTATTATTTGTTTCGGCTTATTCATTTACCACAAAAAGCACACGTGGTAACTGAGCTGACCTTACATTTACTAATCTTGTGAAGACCACCTGCCAATGCAGCGTTGTTTAAGAGAATTGCTAGAGCAGGTTTTTCAAGACGAAGCACATACGAATGAAGGGCCTCCAGCGCCACCTCCGCCTCCTGCGCCTCCAGTGAACACAGGGCCAGCAAAGCCTCCTCCCGCTGCTGCACGTTGACCATAGCGGTTCTCCGAGGTGACACAAGCGGCAGCGCCGAGGAGCAGGAGGACCTTGATTGCGGGAACAAAGGCGTCGCGCAATGATTTCGATAAGGGCGCTCGATACAAGCATCCGTAGAATACAGAACAATAAAATTAAGTTCCCACGTTTGCCTGCTATATGGAGCTTGCCTCTCAGTGCAAGTTGCAATTAGAGTAGTCTTAGACCACGAATTATAAATATTTGATTTCATTTACAATTGACCTTCGTGACGCTCACTTCTTTGGTTGCCTAAGCGCGTTTTTTTTTTTGTTTCCTCACCTCAGTATTTCTTTTTCCATTCCCTGCATCTACTGCGCTATTCCCCAGCCTCTCACGTAAACGCTAAGCTACTAGACCTATAATTATGTTGCTTGATGCTCGCCGCTGCCGGATATGCGCTCGGGAAATACGACCGGTGATTTCGAGTCGCAGTAATGAAGGAAGAACTTCGTTTGACCCCCTAGTGTATCATGAAATAACCAGCGATTTAAAATTACGTCGATGGAGAGGAAATTTGTGGGACAACGTATCCTAACGTTCCGTATTTAGTTTAACGCAGCAAGGATTATACGTATAAGTTTACACAGGGAAACTGAAGGACCAATAAATCTTTAGGCATTCTCCTCCGTCAGTCATTCCCCGCGGACATCAAGTCAACTGCAGAACTGGATAATAACAAAAACATCGACATATTTATATGCATATGACCCCCTCTGTTGCCCCGCCTGTACTGATGGCTTAGTGCAGGTGTGAGGCTGTGGGAATAAACAATAAAGTGAAAGTTGGCCCACTTTATTGACTAACGTTAGCTCTAGATACACACGGCAAGTCTGGCGTGCATTGGTAGACACGACAACGCAACTACGGCAAGGTGACATCTATGACGAATGCGATTAACCTGCATTGGCGGGACTGCAACGTCCATGCGATGCCAATGACAACAAATTAGGCATGAACATGACCGTGGTACGACAACGACAACAAGGTCGACTGCGTTATGATGACGACAGCGCAACAATGACAAAGCCAGAGAAGGCGCCGATAGAACGACAACGACGTCATCACGAAGGCCATTGCAAAATAATGATAACAGTGCTGCGCAGATGACGACAAATTTGCTTCATACAATGGCATCCGACTGCGTATAACGCAAAGGGAGGGACTCTGAAAACGACAGCAGCGACGCGACCGCGCTGTCACGGTGCTTCTCTGTTTCCTGTCGAGGTGCGCTTCACGTTATATTTGCCATTGTTGGAAAATAAAACTGACTATTTTAATGCCATCGTTTGAGCAATGTAAGCTTCGCTTTGGTGCCTCCACTCTCTTCTGCCATATCTTACTTCTACAGTTCTCCCAGCTTGGTACTAAAGTAGTTGTAAAGTGCCGTCTTGAGCCCTAAGTCACAGCGTAAACTTACCGACACTGAAAATTTTATTTTTTGGGATATTACATAACTAAGTGAGACCATCAACGACCTTGGGACTGCAACATTGTTGATCATCAGGGAAAAAAGTACATTAGCGCTGGTAAAACTCCCAAAGCCAAAGGAATGAACGTTCGCTGTACCTGCCCTGGGATCCCGTAAAATACTTACCTTGATTGTTACATCCATTATTTCAATAGTATCTGACCCTGCTATGTCCTGGACACACTGCGAAACGAGCGTATGCAACTGAGTGATGTCCCGGGAGCTGCTGTCTCTTTATATACAGCTCGCCTAACTTGACGCAACAAGTGTAGTCCACGTAAAGAGAGAAAGCGAGGCTGCGCCTCTTTCCCCTCCCTGCAGCTTGGCCATTCAGAAAGAGCCGCAGTCCGAATGAGATATTCTTCTCTTTCATTCCTTGTGCGTCCAGCGTTGTGACATGACGACACTGTCTTTCGGTCAGCTGGCGCCTTCGGGAAAGCAAGCGGCGTCCGGTTGGCTGCAAGCGTCAAGTTCAAAGTTACGAGAGTTTCCAAAAGCGAACATACCTGGAACTTCGCACGCATTTACTTTCCTCAAAATGAGTTTTGAGAAAGCTGTAAACGTTGAAAAACACTTAAGGAAGTGAACATTCAATTTGCAAAGTAATTTACCTCGTCGCTTGGAAAACTTCGGGGCAGGTTTTCTTTGTAAGCCTGTGGCTCTTACTGTATGCACTGGGAATGTCTTTCTTTTTTTTATAGTGATGTTTCAACGATGTGTGTCGTATTTTTATTTCAGGAATAGTCATAAGCACGTGTGTTTAGGTTATATAGTAGTGAGAATATGAGTCACTATTACGAGAAACACTTTCTGGTGAAGGTAAACCAAGGTTGAGCAGATAAAAGAGAACTAAGTCACATTACACCTATTTTACAGAAAGTTAGGCTGCTTTTTCAGCTAGTAGTTAGTGAACGTAGCAAGGAAAGTATGGTACATGCCTGAGCTTATTGCAATGCGAGGACTATATGCACACGAACTCTACAAAAAAGTCTGCCGGACTTTGACGTTAGCCACGTTACGCCTTTTTGTCTTGTGTTCCCGCAGCGAAGAATAAGCATCAGACAACACTAGCAATAAATGTGCACAGTTATTTTAGGAATACGCTGTTCTGGTTGGTAGTAACACAGAAACGCTGGAAATAAAGGAGCATGTTTGCTGCTCATGCGTGATTCAGTTGATTGGGTTTGATTATGCACTACGCTTTAGTAGCCACCTGCTCTGTGTTAGTTTACCGACAAACTATGAAGACCGCTGTTTCGTCCTTTCGAACATGAGCCGTTTCCAACGCCTGTTGCAAGTCGAGCATCATTATTAGCCAATTATTTATCAGACTGAGTCTGACCGACATTACATTGCTGTAAGAACCTGAATGTTGAATGGAGATGATAGACAATATCACCACAATAATCATTGTGTAATTTCACTGCCACAGTATGTTCCAGTTTAGTATAATTATAACCTCCAAATGACGTAGCGAAGTGATCACTATAACGAATAAAAGCGGTGCAAAGTTCACATCGTGTCTATGAAAGCCGCCTTAACTTCACAGAGATTACACCCAACTTCTTAGTAAATAGGGGTATAAATTTGGAAAAAGTTGTTTCTTGCTTTCGAAATTGTGAATGTGGCTTCACGCTTGATTTCAGCTTCCGTGTTTTGAATATTTGCCGCAAGAGGCATTCCTAACCACTGATTCCATCATGCTTGTTTGTATGTGAGCTTTTTCGTTCAGCCATGCTCAAATTACAAAGGTTTCAATGCTAACAGAGTTGGTTTGTTGGCATGTCGTACTCGCAAGATATAAATGCTTCATTTCTCATGAAACAAAAAGAAAAAAGTCCGGATCGAGAAATCTCGCTATGCAATCGCAGGTTTTTTGCATTATGCAAATACATTGATTTCTCTGAGGCTTTTGACTTTGTTATTAATTCCAAACTTCTTAACAAACTATAAACGTACGGTGTGCGCGGAAGCACTTATTAGCTTCTTAAATCGTCTTTCAAAAAAGATGCAATTTATAGACGCCAATGGCGCTGCAGCTGTGAGGGAACCAGTCGTCGCTGGTGTGCCCCAAGGGAGAAATCTAGGGCCACTGCTTTAATGCCACAATTTTTTCTTTCCCTGATGACACAAGAGGTATGATCACAGGTAACTTAGAATAAGATACAGAAAGACGTACTAAAAAGAAAACAGCTCGCGTAAAACTTAGGCTGCGGCAAACTGTTTAAAAATAAACCCTCTAAAACGTAGATAATTTTGTACAGGCTCAAAGGTAAAACGTTTACACTATTGATAAATATATTTTGGGATAACAGCAGCTAGAGATGGTGGACTTTGTTAATATCCAAGGAGTATATTTTTCAAAGCCCTTCAATTGAAATGACCATGTTCAATAACTTCGAACCAAGATGTCATCTGCTATTGATGCCATTGCTCGACTGCGATGCATTCTCCTTAGTAAGGTGGAAAATATGCTATACAACGCTTTAATCCTATTTTGCATGCAGTACAGCAGCATGCCCCGGTGCACAACTGGTGGGACAAATCTGCGGAAGTTGCATTTGCTACAGAAGAAAGCTGTATTTTATAGAGCTGGCGTAACAATGTACGTACCAAACTAAACCTATTTCGTTAGTATGAAATTCTTCCTCCGTTTTCTTTTTTACAATTACATGTTGGCATTGTGTTACAAAATTTTCCTTAACCCGTTCTTGCACGAAGAGAAATTACGCACGCGAAGTGTAATACCATTTAGTTTACTTATCCTTATGCATCCATAAAAAGGCAAGGAATTTTTTTCTACTTTAAGATATTTATCTCCCAGCATACGGAAAGTCTGCTGCAGTGGACAAATTTTGGTGATTTTCGGAGGTAGTTTAGACCTGCGCATTAGCTCCAGTTAGTGAAGGTGCCCACTGTTCTCTTTTGCTCTAGCAGGCGAAATTCTTGCCAGCGCAGTAGCAAACGTAAGCTTGAACACACCACTTCAAATCCAGTGCACGTTATTCCTTGTTGTGAGGTACGAAAGAAATAGTCACTTTTTCACGGTAATGCGTAAGTACACATTGCAACACACTCGACTGGGGAAAGCATGGCTTGGCAGGAGAGTATTGTCGCACGTCGCTTACACCAGGTAAGCAGAAATTAGGGATTGCGGATGGGGACAAGACGGCAGCACGTGCCCCTTGCAGTTGATACTATGCACCAGTGCGTCTCAGAAGCACTGACCTGCCTCCGAAATTCACCAAAATGTGTCCACTGTGCGGACAGCATGCAACAAAGGGTTAAATTTGGCATTGGTTATATGATTCACTTTGAAAAATTACAAATAAATGCTAGTGCTCGTCAGCCTAGATATAAAGAAATGTGGTTTGTACGCAGTGCGAGAACTTCTTATGACGAACAATCTTTGTATGTCAACCTAACTTCCCTACTAAACTGGTGAAGTCGTGCAGAACTTGGTGCTTCCTGTAACTCAAGCTATCTCATTGGAAGCTTTCTCAACCTCTGGTATTTGCAATACTTCTATAAGCCACCTATCTTGTGTCTGTTTTTGTTGAACTCGGCTGCTCGTGTTTATGCCAGATCATGTTCATGCCAATTTTTGTTTGTTCAGCTTATGTGTCCCTTCTGTATTACTCGATAGTCTGTGTTGCCACCCATATATTGTATAATGCGTCTTGTAGGGCTGGTCGGCGATCTTCATGTATTGGCACCTTGTAAGGGGTGAGGACCTCGTCAAGCTATACTCCTCCTGCACCCCTGTAATCCTGTACTCCTCCTTATCAAAGGAGACAGAATTTATTCTTTGATATCATCGAGTGAGTGACTTTCTTGTGGTTAGAATTCAAGCTTTGTAACGAAACACCCTATTGCCACTACCTAAGCGCGTCGCGTAGAAGCCGTGTACTGCATCTGGGTTCCGCTCTCGTGCTTCCCTCCACACGAAGCGTGATATTGAGGTACAGTCCCGCGCGAGGTCCCTCTCCATTTTAGTAGCCTGCGAGATTGCACTGCTGGTGCGCCCGTGCGTGCTAACGCCTCAGAACTGCTACTCTCTCGCGCTTCACTCCGCATGCTGAGAAATATTTCCTTAGTGGCCCACGGCAATTCGTGGTGCAGCGCCAAAATGTCGGGCTGCTTTACACGAGGAACGCGTGTGACGTGGGTTTGAATCTACCCTGAACCGGAGGAAATTTGGAGGATTCTTTTATTGCGACAGCCATTATACGGACACTCGGGGGGTGAAAGCGCCGTCGTCGTCGATGTGCTTTCCCGCTTGACGGCGCATTCGCTCCTCGCCCGATAGGGTTACAGTGTTGCCAGAGACTAGGAGTGCCTTTGGCTGCAAAAACGACGAAGAAAAGTCGACTGATTGTCAGTGCTACAATCAATCGCCTTTTCGGCCAGGTAGGGCTCTCTACTGCTTTAAGCTGCTGGCATGAGCACGGTGCGCACGTGACTACGAAAACAAAACTTCAGCGCCACTGCTCCACTGCGATGTGCATGCACTACTATGACTGGGCCGGACAGTAAGTGTGAAGCTAACGCTTTCAAATGTTTGCCTGGGCGCTGACTAACGACTCCCCTCGGACTCACCTCCCACAGTATCCAGGTGCGATGCAACGTCAGTGGCGACGTCTCCCATCACGACAGAGTTATGAGACGCGTGGTAGCAGCCAAAGTGCCGTTCCTTCTACGCAGCGGAAGTGGCCAAGCGTGCGGCATTGTCACCACATGTCCCGACCGCGTATAATTCGAACACTGTGCAAGGGAGTTTTAAATGCTGCGCTGAGCTTTTATATTCCTGCCACTCCATAATCCTTTGGGCCAAACTGCAAATACTCTCTCCACTATTCTTGGCACCCATGTACCTATTTGGTGTGTACCGGTGTGGCAAAAATAAACTTCTGACTTGAAATGTATGTGTCTGAGGCCACTACTTAAAGAACTTCGAAGAAAAATGGCCTGTAGAACAACACATATTGTTCAACGACTTGGCGTTGCCCTGTATATTGATCAGTCAGAGAACGCCCAACTTGCTAACGGCATATAAGCAGCAGAGTATCTGGCCAGTTTTCTGAAGCTCTTGCGGTTCTTGATCTCTTGAAGTTAGTTTGATTTCTAAATGTCATCGAGGTGTTTAAAATTATTCCTTGTAGAGTTTCTTCAATCGCACCATGCACGTAACACCCTATGTTCGCAGCCCATTTACGTCAATCATGCGTTGGAAACCATACTGACTGAAAAGTGAAAAATTCAGGATACACTTTTCAAAAAATGTATGATATGCCTACCATATTCTACACATAGCTTCATTATTATTCCCTTTCAAATGCCACCGAAACAAAGAGCCTTAGCTGTTCAGCGACAATGAGAATGCAGAAGTCATGCACACCACTCATGAACAGCCAAAGTGTCCAAGTGTGAGCCTCAAACAAATTCAAATTCAAATTCAAATTTTATTTTGCCACCATGGTACAGATGATGGCGGGGACCCGTAGTAAAAGCTGCCGTTGGACAGCTTGACAAGGCCACGGGCCCCCACTTTGACAGCAATACAGTGGTTGTTTTTCTTTCCCTTTTTTTTTTTCACACACACGAAAAAGAAAAGAAAATACAGGAAATACAGATAACAAAGGAAAAAAAAAATACATATAGCAGAGTTGTTATCCGGTTACAGTAGTCAGCATAAAATCAACAGCATTGTCCTGGCTGGAAAGAAAACTTACAATGATGGTGAAAGAAAGAAGAATTGGGTAGACAAATCACAGAAAAAAAAAAAAAAAAAGGTTAGGTGTAGTGTAAAAAATACTCGAACAGTTTGTGGCGTGTTGTGTTTTGGAGATCAATATCGTTTTGTGCGAGTTTGTTAAGAAGTCGTGGTAGTTTATTTTCTAATGTTTGATTACCATAGAAAGTTCTGTATGTTTTTACGTTCCATTGTGCTATGTTTCTTGTGCTGTACATTGCATCTCGTTTTTCTAAACCAGCTAATTTTGATAGAAAAGATATGTTCTTCAACACCTCGTTTTTCACACACTTGCTCAGACGATAGTCGTAAAGTTTAGTAATTGGTAGTAAGTTATACTTTAAGAAAAGTGCGGCCGTATGGTAGGTATGCGGAACATTTTCAACAATTCTTAGAAATTTTTTCTGTAACAAGTGTAGTTTCTGAAGATTGCCTGCTGTTGTTGCACCCCAGGTTAAATGGCAATAGCTGAAATGCGATTGTATCAATGAATTATATAGCATTAGCATTACATTTCGCGGTAGTATCTCACGGTTCTTGTAAAGAAGACCAATAATACGTGAACATTTATTTGTTACAAAGCTAACATGATCATCCCATGACATTCTTTCATTAAATAATATACCTAATGTTTTAAATGAAGGCACAACTTCTAAGGGTACGGACTGAAGGAATATATTCTTAGTGAGACGGACCTTCTTGTTTCTACCTCTGAAAACAACGACTTTAGTCTTTGCTGTGTTAATCCGCAACGCATTTCTGCTACTCCAGTTTTCTATTTGCTTCAGTGCATTGTTTGCAGTATCTGTGAGTTCGGCTGCATTATCTCCGGCAAGAAAAATACTGGTGTCGTCAGCATAGATGATAAATTTAACGAATGGAGTTGCATGTACAATGTCATTGATGTAAAGATTAAACAGAAATGGACCCAAAATGCTACCTTGTGGAACGCCACAGCCTACAGATTGCATATCTGAGAGGAGACCATTTATTGCTACTGCCTGTTTGCGATCCATGAGGTATGACTGCACAAGCGATAGTGCATGGCCGCGGAAGCCACAACGCTCAAGTTTACGAAGAAGTATTGTATGGTTTAATAAGTCGAATGCCTTCGAAAAATCGAGAAAAATACCAATGACTATCCTATTATGTTCGAGTTCGTTCAGTATATATTCTCGTTGATCTAATAGTGCAAGTTCAGTAGAGCGGTGCTTACGGAAGCCATACTGAGCTGCTGTTATAATTTTGTGTTTTTCTTCAAACTGCAAAAAGTTTCTAAGTATTACTTTTTCTAGTAGCTTAGAAAACACGGGTAAGATAGATATTGGCCTGTAATTCCCGAGCTGGTTTTTATCACCCTTTTTAAAGATAACTGTTACACGTGCAATCTGCATTTTACGAGGAAATACAGCGGTACTGACACAAAGGTTTAAGATATGCGTGATGTATGGTAAAATAAGGTCAAAAATATACCGTATAGGCTTTATCTGGAGGCCATCAATATCAATGGATTATTTATTTATTTATTTCAAAATACTGCAGGCAGCAATGCTGCCCTAGCAGGAGAGGGTTACATCAAGTGCAATGACAAAGATTTCACAAAGGAATCTACATTTGCACAATCAACAACAGACGCTGGCAGACAAAAAGTTTGTGCTATTGTTTAGTTCGTGGAAGGCTGCCGTTACATCTGCTTCTTCAACCGGTTTGAGAAATATAGTGTCGCTTATATGAACGACATCACTGAGATTGTTATGCGGGACTTGATTTCTAGAAGCGCAAATAAAGTGCGTATTAAACGTATCTGCTAATTCTTTTCCAGTTATACTTACACCATCGATATTTAGCATATTTAATTCACCTGATTTGCTATTTCTCCCCAAAATTGCGTTTAGCCGCTTCCACATAATGTCGACACGACCACAAGTTGACGTGAATTGATTTGTGTAATAGGCGTTTCTGGCTTTCTTGAGCTCAGTATTCAAGCGGTTTCGATATTTTTTAAACGCTGTCAGATCACATTCAGCTCTCGATTTAATAAACTTATGATATAGGATGTTCTTTGTGTTTATCTTTGCCACCAACTCCGGTGTGACCCATGGTTTACGACTGTGACGCCTTTGTTTTTTTGTTAATATTGGGAAACAGGCCTCGTAAATCGGCTTCAGAATACCTAAGAATGCCTCGTAAGCATTATTGGCGTCATTTTCTAAAAGGACAGGCCTCCAGTTGTTCTTTTCTACCGAGTTTCTAAATGTCGACAGTGTTTTTTCAGATATAAGTTGGAAAGAATATGTTGAACTACGTTTCTTTTTAGACATGTTTTTAACACACATAAATATTGGCAAGTGATCGCTGATGTCAGAAATTATTACTCCAGATGTGATCATACTAGGGTCATGGTTAGTGATAAACAAATCGATCAGCGATGAAGATGTGATCGTAACACGCGTTGGCATTTTGATTGCATTCAGAAGTCCATGTGTTCTAAGCAATAAATCTAAACTCATTTGGGATGCATCAACCGATAACATATTAATGTTTAGGTCACCACCAAGGACAATGTTTAAATGCTGACTGGTTGCAAATGAAATCAGGCTTTCAAGAAAATTCAAGAATATGGCTACGCAACCCTTTGGTGGACGATAGCACACTGCAAAAATAGTGTTGTTCAAACACATTGTTAAGATTTCATATTCTTTCACAGAAACTGTGAATCGCTCTAATATTTCAGGCCGCCACTTCTTCTTAAATGATATGGATACGCCACCACCAATGCCAGCGTAACGATTCAGAAAAAATGTCTCATAACCAGGAATTCGAAAGACATCATAATCACTTGTAGACCAAGTTTCGCTGATCATGATAGCGTCAATGGGAACATTTAGTTGTTGAAAGAAAGTGTCGAAATATGCTTCTTTACGTCTGACAGATCGAGCATTGATATGAAGACATTTGAATGACGTCTGGAAAACCGGGCCAAGGTAATCTTTGAAGTTCTCTGGGAGTAGATAATTCTTTTCTGTTACAGTCTGCATTTTTGGCAGGAAACAAAATAAAAAATCAATTCTCCCTTCTTATTGCAGCTTGCCAAGGTCGCAAGAGTGCTGCACTGGCATTGCTGACGCGCCATCAGTCTTTCTTATCAGAATCTTGCCGTTGCTGTGCCAGACATACTTGTACTGATTTGTTTTTGCCCATTCTTTCACTTCCCTCAGCAGTTCTCGATTTCGCCTGGTCAGGTTTTCCAACATGTGAACATTGGCATCCGCAGTGGTCAACTCCCGCCTGCTAGCCCACCATTTGTCCCTCATGCTCTGTCTCGCGAAACGGCAGATGATGCCAGGCACTTTGTCACGCTTTGCCGGCAATCGATGAATTGCCGTGATGTCGTGTTCTGATAGCTGGGGCAATCCACTTTCACCAGCCAAAGCATTAAGTTTGGACAAAAGATTTTCGCCTTCCGTTTGTTGTACACCATGAATTTCTAAGTTCAGTTTCCGGTTGCGCCACTCGAGGTCATCGAGTTGGACACTGAGCGATTCAAGCTGCTCTTTGTTCATTTCTGTTTTTGCGAGCCTAGTCTGGATTGCTTTAATATCTCGCTCATTTTGTTCTGTGCGCGTCAACAGGTCTGTCATCTGTTCGGACATAAACTGCACCGATTGCTCAATTCCATCGACAGTTTCTTTCAGTGGCAACAAAACATCAAGTTTTCGGTTAATCTCCTGAAGTACGACCAACATATCTTCTACGGTCAACGGTGCTTTTTCTTTCTCATCCTGGTTAACATGTGAGGTTGGTAGCCTACATTTCGGGCATTTCCATTTCTGGTAGGTTGATTTCTTAGATTTTATTGTTGCCTCCGACACTCCTGCGCAGCTTCCTACATGGTACGAAAGCTTACAAGTCATGCAAGATATACTCTCTTTGGGATCCAAGATTTCTTGTTCACACTCAACACACTCCATACTGACATAAACAAGGTTCGCTCCTTTGGCAGCAGCAGTGGCAGCAACACAATAACACCCCCCTCAAAAAAGCCACTAACCTGTAACAGTATGCAGGAGCATTTAGGCAAACGCTCTTCCGAACACTGCTGCTGCCAAAGTGCCGTCTTGGATGCGATGCCGTAGCTTTATAGCAGATGCGTCGATGCAAGCGCCACGCCAGGTGATGCCAGCCGGTGACGTCCGTCCTTGATAACTCTTAGTTGATAACCGGAGTCGAAATGCAGCCTCAGAAAACGTGCGCTTCTCGGCTTATAGTGGTGTCGTCCTAGGATCCAGGGTTATCTGTAACAGTATGCAGGAGCATTTAGGCAAACGCTCTTCCGAACACTGCTGCTGCCAAAGTGCCGTCTTGGATGCGATGCCGTAGCTTTATAGCAGATGCGTCGATGCAAGCGCCACGCCAGGTGATGCCAGCCGGTGAAGCGCTTCGAAACAAGAAACTTCGCATATGCGAAACAAGACAGCTCACTGCACAAATCTTCGTTGAAAAGAAGATTGCGAGGAGTAATTCTCTGGTTTCTGCCCGAAGTACCTCCTCGCATATTGAGCACGTAGCTCACTGTCAAACCAAGTAAAACATGCTTAAATGTATTTACGAGAGTTATGCGTGGTACTGCACCCTACGCATAAACATGTACCCATTCTTACCTCGACAAGAATGAAACATCGCGTTTGTCCTCGTGACGTCTTTGCACGGCCCTCTTCTAATGCGCATCGGAGTTATATCGGGCATAGCTTTCAATAGTGTAGCGTACCAACATAAACGTTGAATGCTAATAAGCACCTTGCTTGTGAAGTGTATAAACAGATGCTTTGTGTGAGGTACACGTTGCATAGTAGAAAATGAATAATAAAAGCACTGTATCCATCGCGTTTACTTGCACGCAATTTCCACACCAGCTTCACTAAATCTTCATTTCACAGAAATTAAGATGTGCATGCTGCATTCGCATAACTTTATTTTGTTTCGTTCGTTTTTCAAGGGCGAGACTTTCCCTTGGCACGTCAAGGGGGGCCATTTTAGACACCCTGTGCGGCCATTCATCCCAAGGTCCACTGAAATGCCACCATCGTATAAGGCTGGGACACGTGAGCGCCGTGTGTGAGAACACGATAGTTTGCTCATGTTGCAGCGAGCCCCATGCTGCAGACTCTTGTGCAGTCACGGTTCTCAAATGCACCAATTGCCTTGGGTCTCGTGATGCTTCCTCGAAGGACTGCCCCAAAATGAAAAAGGGAAAGGCGATCTTCGCCGGGCGGCTGTTGCGGCCGTTAGAAAGCGATGCTCCCGACGCCGTCGGACTGCAAAGAACAATGATGGCTCTGTGAAGGAAGAATACGCCCCATCCAACAACACATCCTCTTCTACCCCATACGCCTGGCGCAATTCAGTCTAAATCTGACAAGGTCATGGCGGAGAACAATACAACTTGGTCAGCTCTACTAAAGCAACAGACAAAGCCACAACAACAGCGGAAGTCACAACCGAAGCCACAGACGATGCCGCAGTCGGTGGCACAACCAATGCCACAGCGGGAGCCGCGTCAAGTGATACAGCTGCGCGCGGCTGTATAGTGCACAGCCCGGGTTCCTGAAAAATTGCCCAAGTGCCAGACATGCCAAATAAAAAGTCACAGAACCTGGAACTACTGTTGTAACATGCTACCACGCAGCCTGTAACAATTGCGGCAGCTGCCCTGCCGAGATAATGGCGCGAGCGGTGTAGCCGCAGGGCAGTACGCATGCGTAATGGTGACTAGATGAGCGGGCATGGTCCTGATCTGGGCTACGCAAATAAAGTAACTGTTGATATTTAAGTACGATAAGGTTTATTGAAATCAATACCAACAAGTACACGGCACACGGCGCTGTCATATCTCGATTTCGCCACCCGAGAGGGGAAGGGGAACAGTTATCACCTTTGCCTATACCTCCGCCCTGTTGTCAGACTAAACGCTGCACGCAACAGCCGCGTCACATCAGGGAGGAGCTTTGCGCCAATCCTAACTCTCTTGCCTGCGTAATAATGCGAGCGACAATTAAAATTTCGAATCGGATATCTCGGAGCACAGACACTCTAGAATAATACTTCCATCTGATACTCCGTGGAAACATGGCTGCCTCTAATTTTTCAGTACAACACACACACTTACTGCTGTCAATAAAAAGGTAATTATTCAATTCTATTTGTCTGGGCTGCTGACAGCGATAACTATCATCTTACTTTGTGTCCCCTTGGCTGCAAAACTTATGTTCACCGGTGGTCTTCGTGTACTTCCCTGTGCCTAATTTTAGGAAATCCATAGAGCTTAATTATGAACACCCGGAATGTAGCGCGTGGTCTAAAGGCTATGAAATACTTCTGAAAATAGCGTAAGCCTAAAGTTTGAATTCGCTTGCTGTAACAAAGTCGTGCACCATTTCTAAAAGTTTATTGTGAGTCCTAAGTGCTTCTCTCAAGCCGTGTTGTCCGAAGTATAATAGGCCATTTTCATCCAGATAACCGAATGCAGCGTTATTATATGTTCCATTGTTATGCAGCATCAGATCGTTGGTAATATAGGCCTGTGTGTCTCAAGAAACTGCTTGGGTTCACCTTTATGAATTAGCCCGACATTTGAGCACAACAAACCCGTAGGAAGCACTGCCGTTTCAAATGATACAGTGAGCATGTTGCCCAGGAAGGGGGTCAGTGACCCTTGTATCGTTCGAGGAATGGGTGTGATATTTTATCAAGGTTGGATGGCTTTAAAGCGAAGCTTTCTTTGTCTCTTCCTTGGACTTTGCCACTGCTACGGCTGTTGCTGCTGCTGTCGCGCACATGGCGTCGAGGGGTGGTTTAGAGCGTGTATATAAATGACAGGTGCGAGTAAGAGTGGAAAGGCGACGGGAGAAACTCGTTTTCACCCCACTGTGTCGAATGTGCACAATGCCCTCTGGAGCTCCCTGGCCGTCCGCACATTAGCCACTTGACAGCTGTAATTATCCGCGACTCCCCTTAAGCATTGCAGAAGCTGCAGCGCGTCCCTTTCTACTAACGTACGAGGCCAGAGGGGACACAGATAGAACTGTAGAGAGGAGAAGAGAAGAACAAGAGGGAGGACAAGAGGCAGTTCCCATATATGAGCGGGGAGGAGGTGATGTGGGAAGGCAAGGAAACCCCTCTGATATACGCCAGCGGTTGGGCGAAGCAGGATAAGCTTAAATTGAAGGTAGGGTACAGTACGTTGCTGCTATTTCTGAAAAATAAACACCCCATGCAAATATGTCAAGCGCACCAACTACGCAGGGCGTGCAGAAGCAGAGTTGCATCAATTAAAGTGCACCGCAACGTCCAGGCGACACTATGGAAATGGTTGACCGTCAAATCAACACTTCTGTGCCCGCTGCGGTAGCTTTGCGGCCATGTCGTTGCTAAAGTTTGCGGATTTGATCCCAACCGCGGCAGCCGCATTTCGACGGGGATGAAATAAAAATAGAAAACGCACGTATACTTAGATTTGGGCACACGTTCAAAAACATCACGCAGTCAAAATTAATCCGGAGTCTGCCGCTATTACGTGCCTCATAATCCGAGTGTGGTTTTGGCACGTACAACCCCATAATCCCATTCCAGTTTATTATTTCTGCCACAATGCGATGTGCCATGTGAGGAAATGACAACTCTCTACCTTCTCAGACGTTGTAAAATATGGCGCACAACAACGCCTCAAGCAAACACCTCGCCCTGTGTGTTTGTTCTGTATACTACGCAGACAAACAGGAATGGTGCACTCAAGATAACGTTTAACTTCAACTCACCACTCTCGCGTTAGCCTAAACATTGAAGAAA
This sequence comes from Dermacentor albipictus, assembly GCF_038994185.2. Lineage (NCBI taxonomy): Eukaryota > Metazoa > Arthropoda > Arachnida > Ixodida > Ixodidae > Dermacentor > Dermacentor albipictus. The sequence goes on from NC_091821.1 coordinate 485,971,756, forward strand.
TGGAGCTTTAGCCGACATCACCGCTAATTTTTGTCCATCAAAGCATAAAGCACAGAAAGCTTCGGTTACATCGATTCCCACTGCGTGCGGTCTGCATAAATGTTTTGAAGTATATTCGTAGCAGAAAGTTCAAAATGACAGGCTCAGTTCCTTTCACAATGTCGCGCTCATTCCTTTCACCTTGCACAATCGCGTTTTTCATCCGTACATCAAGTACCAGCGTGCCTTGTATGTATGCCGAGGTCGCCAAGCGTAAATCAAATTATTTTATCATCAGATATATCCTTCTGGATACTAACTCTAGAAGTTAAAGAAGTGGACACGAACAGAAAGTCTAGTATTCAGCACACTTCCTATTGAATGCGTGTTGGCTGATGCACTAGGTGAGCTAGAGAGAAGCTTTGCATGTTAGCAAAAAGAAAGACAGAACTTTTGACTGCGTTTTTACCCGTGAACAAGTTGTCCCAATCAATTCCTCGAAGAATAAGGTGTCCTGCTAGGTGCAGTTTTGCTTACTAGCGCAAAAGATTGACCGCTTAAACTTTACTTCGGTCGTTGATGTGATTAAGATGCAAGACATAGTGTTATAAAAAGTAGTTGTCGGGAGACTGCGGACGCGCATGGACGCCGTATTATATCAGAATGACATAATTAGGTTTTCTTGTGCGCCATGTCCTCTCATGATCAGCAATTCAAGATTCCCTTTGAAAACTGGGACGTATTTTACCAACCACGGCAATGCCTCTACCACTACCGCCCGATCAATTCGAAGTAGTTCACAGGAGGGAGGAAGCACTTCGGAATCTTGAATATCAGAATCTAGCTGTGTCCTTGTAATTACCAATGCATCAGGGCCGTACAAAAGCAGGGGTTCTTCAATTTCTTCAAATTGTTCACAATGCTTTTCGCACTGAAGCACAATAACGTCAGCGGCGCAGCACTTTGTCAGTCACATTCGCTGTGACTGACGTGTTATTCCACACGTACGTGCTATCATTCTTTAGCTTGTCAAAAAACACAGTGACTTTATCATCGTTAGCACGGTTTGCATGCGGAGGTTTGCCGTATTTTTTTACATATTTGAGTAATGCCTGCACGAATCTTTCAGAAATTGAAATGGGATTGCTGTTTATATGTACTGTGAAGAAGGGCCATTTATTTCTGCAAAGTCATAAAAGCGTACTACGATTCTTGGGTCTGGACAAGTCCTTTTGACGCGGACTTGATGCCCAATAGATAGTGGGGCTGGAACGTTTTTGTGTCGTGTTACGCTTTTGGGGCGCTATAACGTAAATCTATTGCAAACTTTTCCATTCCAATTCGGCAATCAGCCCACGACGATTAATCAAACGTTTCCCGCCTGTCTGTTACGCGGCGTTACGAAAAAAAAACGCCCCATTCGATTTAATATGTGCACGCTGATTAGACATTATCAGATGAACGAAAGAAAAATAATTTATGATTCGGATCGTTTTCTGCCCTCAGAGAAGAAAGCGTCGTTGCACCACTTGCTACTGATCAAACGTTTTTGGGCGGCAGCTACTTCACCCGTCTGTCACGCGACGTTACAGAAGAGCAAAACCTCACCGCGTCAACGTGACGCGGTGATGTTTTGCGTTAAAGAGAGGTATGCGTTAAAAACGTATGAATATGCCGAAGAAAACATATTTTATTTTTCTGAATCGCCGGACATTGGGGCGCCACAGCATAAAGCTATCCCAAACTTTTCTATTCCAATTCTGCCATCAGCCCTCCACGAATGGTAAAAATTTTTTTTGAGCCACCACCTACTGCGCCTGTCTGTCAGGCGATGTCACGAAAACCGTTAAAACGCCCCATCTCATATGATATGTGCACACTGATTATGCATTACAATACCCTGTGAAAAAAGTAAGTTCTCATTCGACGTCTTCTTCTGTAGTCACAAAAAAAGGCGTCGTTTCACCAATTGCAATTGGTGAAGCGTTTCCGGGCTGCATCTACTTTACCCTCTGTCAGGCGACGTGACGAAGCCGCAAAAGCTCACTGTGTCAAAGTGACGTGCGCGTGTTAAAGACGCAATAATGTGCCGAACAAAACTGAAAGTTTTTCTTAATACCTGCGACTGTCCCGTTCCGAAAGCAATAGAAAATGGCTGCCCACTGATCGCTGCGGCAGTGCCTACTGGGTGCTGACAGGGAACATAGGTTTATTTGCGCATAATATAACATTTCGCGTGGTAGTATAATGTTCCCGAGACCTTGCGGCACCTATACATCATTGCTCTGCCAACTATACTTTGCTGAGGATCAATTTTAGTGGCACTTTTACCCTGTTGTACGCCGCTGCAATTTTGGAGTATACGCCGCAAGCTAAGCAAGGGGAAGTGGACCAATCGCAGACACCGGCACCACCCTTCTCATCCGGTTATCTAATTTCACTGTGCTAGCTTGGTCCCATTGGGACTCTCTTCACTTGAGCGTGCTCCTCACCTCTTCTCAACCAATTTGCTAAGAAAAACTGCTCAATGTAGGTAATAGTATTCGCTTTGAATGCGAAAGAAAGTGACATCCCTAAACGAGAAGTGCATTTGATTGGGCTTTCCGAACAGCACTTGGGGTTACCGCTCGATGATTGCGTCGGTGGTGACGAAAATTTGACGTCAAAAGATTGGAATAAAAAGATATTGAAATAATTTTACCTTATACGGCCCTGACCCGTTCTGAAAGCAATAGACGTTAGCTGTCCTCCGGTCGCTGTGACACTGGCTGCTCGGAGGTGCCGGGGAGCATTAATTTATTTGCGTAAAATAAATAATTTTGCCCCGCAGTATGACGTTGTTGATGCCTTTAGGCACGTATACGACATTGCTTCGCCAACTCTTCTTTGCTGAGGCTTCATTTAGCGGTATTTTTATCCTTCCGTCACACGATGCCACGATTTTCGACTAGCCATAGCAAGCTAAGGGAAAAGAAGCGGACCGATCGCAGATGCTCGTACCACGCTCCTCATCCCGTTAGCTGCTTTCACTGTGCTGGCTAGGCCCCATCGAAACTCTCTCCAGCTGAGCATGCTGCTCGCCTCCTGTCAGCCAATTATACAACAAAAATCTGCTCAATGTAGCTAATCCTATTCGCTTTCAAAGCAAAAAAAGGGTGACATCGTATACACGAGACCCGTGCTTGATTGAGATTTTCAGGCAGAGTTGCGGATTACCGTCTGAAGCTTGCGTCAATGGTTACGTAATGTTGACGTCAGGAGATTGAAATAAAAGAGCATGGAATAGTTCTGCCTTATAGCGCCGTTGCTATTCCAAATGTTCAATTTCGACGGCATTGTTGTACTGGAGTTTCCTGTGCAATTGATGCGCAGTGAACTGACTGAGTGATAACGTCGGCGCTGCCGGGAATGCATGGAGTTGTATGCTGCGCACACGTCTCTAAGCGATAAGTCGGTTAATTTTACTTCCTCTTCCGTAAGTCCGCTGGCACGTGCAGCGTGTGATGGAGGTAATGGTTGAGGCACAAATTCTCGAAAAGTTGGCATGCATCCTAAATATGTTATAGAAGAAGATGGTGGTCAACGAAGGATTCATTCAGTGTGGCAGTTATACTGGTACCAATGGAGTGAATGGTACCCGGTTGCAACAACGGCACCCTGAGATGAAGCACCAGAAAGCGCACAACAAATTAATTCCGAGTTCGCAAGCAGAATACGCGGATTTTCAGTGAACCACCAGCAGTTTTTACCTGACCACTGTATACTTATCATAAAATATTTTTTTGGCAGCAGCGGATGACGTTGTTTTCTTACGTTTCTGCAGCCTACCGAGAAGCAAGGGACACGTACGTGTACATGATTGTGACGGTCCATAAAGACTGCTCGTGGCATATTACAACTGCTGATAAATCTTTCACGAAAGCACACCTTCCGCGGTTGATCGTAACGAAATTCGCAGCTAGTTTGCGAAGAGTACATATACGCGGCGTAAATAAAAGGCTACAGGGACATTGTCACAGTTCGCCTGGCTTCCGTTCTGCTTCTGAATGACTTATTTTACAGCACTGAATGCCGACTTGATCAGCAAATTGTGAACGTTTGCAATGCTGGAGCGACTTCGGTAGGCAACAATGCGGGATGTTGAACCAAGTAAAAATGCTGTGCAGCGTGCTGAACTTTATTATAACTTTATTACGATTAATCACAACTACAACTTGTTGGAGACAGCAGAATCCTACTGCTATCTTATCTATTCAGCCTATTGAGAATGGGCTAACAAACCAGTTGAAGTTGTCAACTTGTTGGGCACATTACGGACAGAAGTGAGTCCCTAAGTAAAAATGGACACTGTCAATTCTAATTTTCGCTCCTAGTTGTGTCCTCTTCGTATGCTGCTAATTTCTCCTGTCTGATGGCTGCACGCGATGTGTTTCACAATCCATGTGTTCATGCAGCAAACAGAGTGCAACCCCAGCCGTAACAGGCAGTTTACAAAAAGGGCTTGCGATGCATGCTGCACAAAAAAATGCACATCAACATCTGAAGCTTCCGTCTCATTTTAACTGAATCAGATCACTTGGCGCTCCTACAAACCGATTCCACAGCCCTTGGTAAGTCTGCGCCTCTGGTACCACCTGTAATATACCACCGTCATTAGGCATGCGCATTGTTATATCACTTGCGTTTCAAATGCCTGTACGGTGCGCTGACATGCTATAAGTCAACCATCAGAGGTACAAGTCAGTTGTGTAAGTATTACATTATGGATTACAAAATGGAGGCACCGCTCAGAGCTATGAGCTAATTAAGGTTTTACTTTTTTCTTTCGCCGTTGTATTGAGACTGGTGCCACGCATAGCGCTTTTGGTTTAAATAACGGGTCGCGGAAAGGTAACCACCACTTTCATCCTTCGTCTGATTTTCTTTCTGAAATGTAGAGGTCACTTATGTTGCGGTGAACAATAAAAATCTACAATGTCAAAAAACATTAACCGGTGCTGAAGTGTCCTATTTTTAAGGCCGCTTGCATTTCACCACCACATCATTTGCTCGTGATGAAATTGGTGGTGCAGCTATCTTTTGGAAATAAGTGGTGACATTGCTGAAATTAGCAAGGTTTGCTGTGATAGGTATCTAATTGGGGATTATATGTCTTATATGTTAGGATGATAATTTGATGACTCATTTTATTGAGGGAAAGACACACAGAGTTATAATATTCCCAAATATAATTTTTGAATCCTAGCTACAGAAATTGTTTTCTGAACATTACTGAATGTCTATGTGTATATACACATTTCGTTTATCGACATATGTGAACATGCGCACTTAAGAGGAAGTGCCGGCAGTGCTGCACTGGCGGTCGCTGTCCGCTCTTTCTCTAAGCGGGCAGCTCGTCTGCCGTTTATTGGGCAGGCAGTTGATGGTTCTCGTCAGAACTTGTTCCAGGGCAGCGGCGCAAGCCTCCGCCCAATAGCGTCGCCAAGCGGCTCCAGCACAACGGCGCCTTCTTTATTCAAACTCCTCACCAGTGAGCTGCTTCTTAGATCCAAGCATGGAGACGACAAGATGGAGGACCGAACATGGCGCGTCTCTTTGTTTTCTTCTGCTTCCCTTTGGACACGCTGCGCCATCTGGCAGCACCGCCAGGAAACGCGTGAGGTGCGATGTGCCTCCGAGATGCGTGGCTGATCTGATTGAGAAAACCGTCTGACGAGGGCTCGATTCCGCCCAGCAGTAGAGAAATTTAGAAGGAATTTTTTTTCATTGTAGAACGGAAGAACAAAAGAGGTTAATTGAAGAACGGAACAAGATCAGTCACCCAAGCTGGCACGAAAGAGGTTTATTATTGAGTGACACATAGCCAGCGGCATTTGCTCTGTCGCTCATGTAAGTGCGCAATAGATATGTTGAGGGGCGGCACATACCAAGTGTGACATGCCAAGTGACCTCAGTTGGTCCTATGTTTGATAGAAACCCATTTGCCTGAGCACAGCAGCCCGATGCTTTATTCATTAAACCATAGACCCACGCTGGAGTGACAGAGTAACAAAAATAGCACAAATTCGGGAACTTCAGGAATAATGATAGTCACAGTACTGTCTGCAGAGGTTCACCTATACGGAAAATATCCTTTGAAGTTATGCTTATTATCATATATATGGCACAGTGCCTGTTCCAAGCACTAAATGATCAACTTGAGATGTTCCAAATGTCTTTTGTGATGTCGAGTATGCGAGCCCAGCCAGCCTCAAGTGCAAATAAATAACTCTGAAAGTACATAAAGAACTTCGCTGTTCAGCAACACTAACGCGATGAGCGTTGTCGCAGAAAGGTAAGTCACGTCTCATATGACCTACATTGGATAAGTTCGCAGTTTCAATTCAAAAAAGAGTAGAGAAAAACAGATGACGGCGTGTATCGTTTAAAGCCCGTTTTGACTTCAATGCGTGAACGCATTGAAAACCCTCCGAAAGACTATGCGCTTTCGCTTGCGGCCACCGAGCTAATAACGTCAGCTACCCATCTATTTCTCTCGTTTGAATTCAATGAGCGATTTTTACTCGGTTGAATGTGGTTTCTCCCAGAGGGTTTTGCCGTTAGTATATCTATCGTCGAAAAGCGAATTGTGATATGGTTTTTGTCCTTATTGTGAATCGCTTCGCGGGGACCGAGATAACGCAGTACGGACTGGTCACTAATGACTGCATGATGAGAAACGGCAAGGTTATATTTTTATTTCTTCTATTGTGCGCGCGCAACTGGGTTAGGCTGCCGAAACCATTAGGTCAGGCTGCACGTTGAGCTGCAAATTAGGCGACGAAGAGTCGTCACCGACTGTTGCGTGCTTAACCTTGGCTCCTGTGGGCCACTCATCTCTCGGACACGCTCTTACTGCGACGGCCTGTAGGAAACTCTGCACAAATTTTTTCCTTGCGCTGCCTTTTGAATACCTGGTCACGCTGGCTCACATGTGCAGAGATCATTCGTTACCTGACGCATTAGATATCACCGCCAAGGCAACACCTCATTGGCTCCGGCTGCTAACCGACCATTCCGGAAATCAGCGGTACCTCGACGACCCTGACACGTCGTAAAAATCCAAGCGTGAACACCAAAGCAGGTATATCATTCAACTCGTTTCATACAGCTTGACAACAAATTGGAACAAAACAACACAAAGATGAGAATGAAAGGCACAGTAAAAGGTTGAGCACGTCAGTTTTTCGTTTTTCGAGTGATTGCTTGTATTGTGAATTCGTGTTCAGAAAAAACTGGTGACATATCTGTTCTTGAGAATAAAGTCTGTGACTATAAAATTACTATGCTTATTTACCACTAGGACCTGTGGAAAGATAACGTAATATATATGAGACCTAACCAAAGACAAATGATTTAGCGGTCATTTTTCCTATGTAAATGTAAAAGCAAAAAAACGACTTTTTGGCTGTAAATAAATAAGGGAACAAAGAATAAATAAAGGAAACGAAGGTCATCTGCACAGCATGCAACTGTTTGGAAAACCGTAATAAATGCGTTAAAATGCAGAGGTCTCTTGGTACAGTTTCTCAAAACAAAAAAGTCTCCCGTGTCTTACAAAAATGTAAGGGCCGTTGATTTCTAGCTTGTGCCCTCACATGCCTGAAATTACCATGCGGTGGACCAACTGAGTACGGCAGAATGCCGACCGTGAGCGTAACTGAAGCATGATGCAGTTCTGGCCTATTTTGAAGAGGCCAGCCGCACAGAGATCCTTTGTAGTACCGACAAATATGACTGCCTCAGGATTTTCACTGCAGCTACTACTGATCAGTGAACAGGCAAAGGAGAAACATGAAATGACTTCATCTGTTCATTAAACTCATGCGATCGTATAATTAACCTGAGTAATATATTTGTCAGATGAAGATTTGCCAGTTATTTCAAACGCAGAGGTGTCTAATTTTCTACATACACCTTGTCATTTCACCTTGCTGTGTAACCTCGAAAAACCATTGATACGTAAAACACTTCAATCCGAGACCCACCGGGGTAACTCAGTGGCGAGCGCGTCATGCCGCTAATCATCAGGTCCTTCGGATGTAATGTAAGCGCTACAATGCTGGGTGAAAGAAAGAGTTCGGCGCGCATATTCCATGAATGAACTTTGCAAAACTGTCTCCGTTCTGTACTCCAGAAGAAGTATTGTTGAGGGCTGTTAGTGCGACTGCGGGTTACTGTTTAGGGAAGACGTAAAGTATAGTAACCTACTGGCTGAGCTGCCCTAACTAATGTGGCTGTTGATTGAACTGGCCTACATGCCCGCAAACTCAGTAAGACTGCCGACATGGGTTTACTTTTTGTCTTTTAGTTACGTCAGAAGTGGAAGCAGCGCCCAATTCAAACCACCATAAAAATAAATAGGAGCTAGGGAGACCAATCCTGACCTAGGTCTGGCCCGAAACGCCCCTCCAGCGACAGCATCCTCCTGGTAATGGGTGCGCATCTCGATGGTTATGCTTCCAAGTGTTGCAACTGTCTGCAGCACATACAGCAGCTGTAAATAGGTAAAGGCCGCCTTGTTTGTACCTACGGACAGGTGATTTTACACATCCGGGTGTCCGACAGCCAGCTACTTTCCGAAGTAAGAAGGAGATTCTTGGGAGAGGCTCAATTATCGGCAGACTACTGCATTGCGTTAAACTGTTGGTTTGCGCAAATGCGTTGTGAGCCTTGGACCCATTGCAGTTGGGTGATTTTACATGTTTCGCGCCTTTCGAAACCTTGAAACGGCAAGCAGACCTTGCAAAGCTTTTAAAGCGATTTCGAAATAAAACATCAAAACTGCGAACAAAGAGCACAAAAAACAAAAGTGCGAGTGAAGGTTCCGACAGCGTCTCGACGGCAGCAACGAGCTCTTCATTGCTGAGACGTGCCGCCACTGCAGTTGCGGTGGCGGGAGGAAGGTGCCTTCGCAGCGGTTTCCGACACACACACGCGCGGGCAGACAGGCTGTGGCGCAAATGGGCGGGCTCCGAAGGAGGTCGTCGCGGGTGGCCCCATCCTGTCCGAAGGCGTAACGATGCCACGCGTCAAGGAAGAGAGCGCATTCTTCTTCCGCCCCCGCACGCTCGCGGAAGTGAACTAGACCAGCTGCCGGCGACGACGGCGGCCGACCTTGTTCGCTTTGCGAAGCAGCGCTCGGATCACCCGTATACGCAAGGAGTGACAGCGCTGTAGACGTTTGTTTTGGGAACGGCCTAACCCTTTTTCTAAAGCAATCGTGAGCGCCGTCTGACTCCCCGACGTCCGACTTGCCGCGGAGAAAGTAATCGAGGAGAAACGTCGGCACTGGACGCTTTGAGCCGCGATTACTGCGCTGTCTCTATGCCATTTCCCGCCCCGTTGGTATTTGCGACTTACAACTGGTCATCAGCTTTTCTTTTTCGCCTGAGAGGAGATTGCAAACCCGTGATGCTCTAATGGCAGAGCTAAGAGCTTTGTTCTTATGCTGCTTTCTTTTTCTCCTCCAATAGCAATGCACAATGTAACGAGTGACGGCAGCAAGTTGTCCCTTCCTTTCAGCTCGAAAATAAAATAGCGCCTTACAGCAACGCGCGTCTCGAAGCACGCATTTGTATTTTATTCTCACTTAGACAGAAACGGGAACAAAATAACTGTCATTAAAAGTGTCATCGACTGGAACAGTGGCAAGCGGCAGCCTATTTCACTGATGTAAATGGGCAACTCAAAATGGTAATGGATATTCGTAGCTGTCGATACTCATGACAGGTGATGTTCATGCAATAAACGTAATTGGCTTCGCAAGAGAACAGGTAGATAATAGCTCATCGCGCTATTGCTAAGTGGTAATGTTTTTGTGTCTGTGCTGGACTTGGGCCATGCATCCAAACAAATATTACAGTTGGTCGGCATGATGAGGTGGCCTGAAAATCTTGTGCACACTTTAGTGCGCATGTCGTAAGCGGAAGGCCATTTGTCCCTTCATCCGGGTGTTGTCAAATGAAGGCATTACCGTCGCGAGACAGGAGGGTTGCAATGAGTTTACGACTTGAAGCAGTGATGAGCGGTCTACGCCTGCCCCATCGCGAAAGTCCTGCGGCAGCATAGTGAGCTAGCTCGCTGTCACTGCTTTAAAGTTTGTGCCAAAATTCGTTTCCTTTGATGTTCTTATAGTGGGCTCTGTAAAGACCTCTTCACGATTTGCTCCTTCGTTGTTCAATAAAAGCCATAAATATGACCCACTGCCAGAAAATTTTCTCAAAAAAAACGATATCGAGCGACCCATTTGCCGCTAGGCTATTGCATAAATGGTTGAGCTCCTAATTTCAAATGGAGATTAAAATATATCTACATATAAAGCTGCTTTCTGTGTGGTCAGCCTAAGGAACAAATAAAGAAGTGCTGGTTGCTTTATCGCACCTCGAACATCAATTTTACAGATAATAAAGAAAGAAAGAGAGCCAAAACTAGCGAGTGAGCGGCAACCCCCTAAGGTACTCTCAGCCGCGAAGAACAGAACATAAATGTAAAAGTTCTCAGTCTGTAGGCACTGGATAGCTTTTTCTGCACACGTCTTTAAAGACCCTCGCACCTTTCAACGTATTTTGTCTTTGTAGACATTCATCCGTAGGGCAATCCTGACAATACTTTACATCCAACTTCTTCGATGTCAAATTTTTTTTCTTAGAGAGAAGTAGAGCCTTTGCAGTTCTTACGCCCTCATTCTCTCCCGCAGGGTAAAGCGGTTAGATGACCGGATGCACAGAGAAATTCCTGAAAAACACTTTCCCACGCTGCTCGCTTTCGGAAGACGCGGCCGGAGTCTTAATACACGCTGCTCGTCTCAGCGGGCGTTGCCAAATTACAGGCACTCGTTCCGCTAGTACGCGTCCCATGGCGGGGTCAGCATTGTTATTTCCGCTGCGATGCGGCGGACAGGGCGTAGTTGCTGCCGCGTCGCTAGATGCAAGAGTCTGGGTGTGGTCGTCGGTGTCTCTATCTCATACAGCGTGTAGAAAAAGAAAAAAAAGAAGAACACAACATACACCGCGTCGCTGAATTACGTGGGGGTATTCGCTTTCTTTGCTTCAAGGCATCCCCACCCAGCTCACGTGCGCACGCACACACGCATGAACTTACATTCACATACACAAACATGCGCACAGAGAGGGTTACGGGGACGAAAATGAAGCACCCTTTGCTATGCCGAATGTCAGCGATAACACGGTCCACGCGCTCTTACATGAAGCATTCCTCTAAGAAAAAACTTATTTTAAAATAGAAAGCCGTAGGGCTTCTTTTTCTAATGGCACAAAGAAACAGTTTTTCAATTTGGCCATGGATTGTTTTCTCACCTTCGCAATACAAATTAATTTATATTTAAGCTCTCTCTAGGACACGAATAGACACGTTCATTATGCGGCGTTTGCACAGAAATGACACAAAGTTATTGGCTATGAACGCTAATGATCGCGATGAGCTATATTGCGTTCTAGGCCCAAGGAGAACAAAGCGCCAAGCAGGTGGCCGTGTGTGGCCTCCTCTAGCCCGTCTGTGGCCACGCATGGCTGCTCATGCGGCTGGGCGCTAACGGCGCATCCGTGGCCCGCACGCAGTTATGTTGGAAGCCATCTGCGGCCGGAGCCGCGGGCCAAGGGTAAGGGCGGGCCGAGATGGCTGGTGTGTTCGTGCGTGCAGCCTACCTGAGTGCCTATTATTGGAGTTCGCGTGGCCAGAGATTTGGAAACGTGGCACATTCGAAAACTTTGAAGCGAGCGGCACCGTGAAGTATTCGCTTTTGGACAAGCGTGCGCTCTCCCCGTTGACAGCGTTCTTCATTACAGCGTTTCTACAGCGAAAGCTCGCGGTCATCCAGTGCGATCTGTACGTGTTCTTTTTTTTATGAGACCGCCTGACAGCACGCCTGCTTAGTTAGTATGCGATTGTTGGCTGCAATTTATAACGCCTGCTAAACTGCGAAGCTTGCATCGTGTAATTTGTCTGATATGTTGCTGCCGCTATCAGTACTCCTTCACTTGGGAAAAACTACAACTATTTTCCGCAAAATATAGTTTTTTTTTCGCACGTGCGCTCAATAATAAACACCATTATGACAGCGTTGCGTTTATGCCAGGCGTGGAAGTAACGTGGTTTCGTGACAGTAATAATTTAAATTCATTGCTTGAGAAGAGACGACTGGGCCAACGATCTGCACACCGTGCGGGTTCCAGTTTCAATATTTTGCAAGTAACAATAGCACAGATTTATTATTATAGGTGCCATTCCACGCTAAACATCTCAGCTGCCCAATCTAGCATCTGCAACATTTATTTTATAGAAATTCACTTATTAGAAAATTAAAGGTAAGACACTCAACTTCTAGCCAAGCCATGTAACCATGCTTCACCAAGGTGTCCTTCGGTCCTTGTTTCAGACATGGCGAATACGCATGCGATATTTTAGTACCTTGTGTGCCAGTCTGCTCGTATGCCCACCCATGAAAAGTCGTGCATGGAAGAACAACAAAATTTTGCGATGTGGTTTTCAGCTTCAGTCTTGGCTAAAAGAAAGCGTGTTCTTTTAGAATTTCCGGTACAAATAGTTTGTCTTTCTCGGTGATTGCCGCTATATTCCATATTCTTTATTACGAGGAGCAGTACAGCCTTCTATGGAGTTGTATAAATTCGCCAACATTCTATGTGTCCAACTTGTTTTGTGCTGTTTTGCGGGGCTGTTGTTTAACATTGTGGCACGACAAAAAATTTGGGTTAGCAACATGTCTATTGGGCATATATATAAAAGTATTTAGGCGCTTTCGCATATAGCCACGTCTTGCATATAGTTTCTAGAATACGCCTTACTTTTGTCAGATTCAGCACCACATTCCAGAAAGAAAATGAAAAACAGTTAGGCCTGAAATATTTTATAATAACAAACTCATGCCTACCAATTATAATAAGTAATTGTGACATTGGAGGAAACACTAGATTTCTGCAGAAAAAAGCTGGCCTCATCATTTGGTGCCGTGCGAGTAAAATAAATTCCGATGGCCCTCAAATATGATCTTTTTTCACCTAATATATTTTGGGGAATGTTTCTTCCTGTTCTACTACTCTTGTTTCCGTATTTTTTGTTGAATTTAGAAAGGTTTGAGCGTACGGTTCAGACGGCGTAGAGTCACCCCTACTGAAGGTAATGTGTCGGTAGTGGCCTCATTGTCACTGCCAAGAGGAGGGTGCAAAACGACCTGCGGAATGCAGCACCGATTTCCGCTACTGTGTGCCCATTTATGTGGAGACCGCGAAAGACAATAGAAGAAGTAGCAACGATTACACAGTTCGAACAAGCAGCGTAAAGACGAGACCTCTCCGGACGGCGCACTCCCGCTCCCTCCCCGAGGGTTAACGTTTCGCCCGCGAAGCGTGTTGATTTGTGTGCGTGGATGCACGGCACCGAAGCTGTTGTCACAGGAGAATCGGCGGATCGCCGCCCCGTCGACTTCCGCCTGGGGCGCAAGTGAAGAACAATGGATGCGACCCTGCACTTTGCACGGTCAGGCGGACGGCTGAACGCGCAGCGTCATCGGAGGTCTCCACGAACAGCGTTTGTGATCTTGCTCGTCGCACGTCAGTTGGATGCGGCGACGCAAATGAGGGCAAATTTTTCGCTCACATTCAAATGGGCCGCTGCAATAAACTTGACTGAGAAGACATTCTTTTACGTAAGTTGCAGGGGGATGTTTCAAGTGCCGTTCTTTGTTTCGTTGAACGAGAACACCGGCAAGATAGGCGATACACGAGCAGCCAGGCGAGACTGCAGCAGGATACAAAATCGCCGACTCGCGCAGTCGCCGCGACATGCTGGACACACATGCAGGTACGCCTAAAGTAATAAAGTTCAACAACTAGGAGTAGACAATGAGGAGAAAAAGAAATCTCAATAAAGGAGCCAATGTGTAATCAAACTAGTCGCATTTAATAGAATTCCAAGTATTTTCAATAATGTGCCTTCTGTATAGGCTGGTAGTTGCCACTGGGATTCCAAGGTTATTTAATTATCGCGTTAAAGGAAGACTAAAAACGTTACGTACGGATGAACGAGTGGCAGAGCACTTTGAAAGATTGCGGAATAAAACTTAGACTACTTCCACTATTATAAGGTTATCAGAAAGCCCATCCCTACGGGACAAGACCCTTCAGATTTGAGTATGGTCGGCTGGCAAGGCTGCCCCTCCGATTTCGTTCGAATACGTACAATCAGCCGCAAAATTTTAAGAAACACGAGATCTGGGAAAAAGCTCAATAACTGTGTAGACTAGCAACGCAGCCTAGTATTCGCGATTACAGCATCTACTAGAATACGCCAACAACACTGAGTTTCGGTTTTACCGGCTACTGTTACAAGCTGCACAGAAATTGGACATTTTCTGAGATCTCGTGGTCATAAACTTTTGTGGCTGACTGTATATCGCATGCACCCTAGGCTAAAGACAAAATACATCAACACAATTCCAAAAGCAAAACATCTTTAAAAATGAACAGCACATATGGATGTCATTGTTTAAATTTGTGATGTCGATGAACGTTTGTGATGGTTTTGTACTTCGGAGAAAGCAATATCGTACTTATTGCTATGATTTTTTTTAATCTTTCGACTAGTGTCATTTCTATATACAACGGAAAGCTCCAGGAAATACCAGTAATATTTACTGACGCGCGCCATCTCTTTTTGAAGGGAGGGTGATTATAAAATAATGCCTGTACAACGTAGTTGGCCACATACGGTCTAAGCAGTCAAAGTAGGCGTCACTCCGGGGTCAAAGAATATTAACTTTTCCGGAAATTTCAGCTTTTATTGTGCATCCTGTCATCTTAGCCTGCTATACGAACACTTATTGAAGTGCTACTGGAAAGATATTTTGCAACAGATGTTGCTAATTCCGTCAAGCATAGAAGTCTTTTCCAGCACGAAGTTCAACAAATTTGGACAAGTCTTTAGACAGAAAACTGAAAAACCGTAGAATAAATTCAATTAGTGGTATGTTCATATACATAAGTTCATAAAAGGAAAATTTATGCAATTAGGTGCATGTCATTACTATTTCATAATGAGTGGTACTCCCCGGGGAACATTGCAAAACCACTGCGTGGTTTTTAACAGAGAACCACCCCTAAATTCTGTGTTCATAGTGCTCTGGTGGACCATATTTTATGAGTTTTTTTTTGCATGCCTTCTCGGGCGGGGCTGCTGTCTGGTGCTCAGATGTTCGGTATCTCAGCTGATGTATTTGTGGACATATATGCACGATATTCTATGCGTACCTGACTTTCATGCCATAACAACGACATGCACGCCATTATTCCGATGACATGAATGACAGGACATTAATGAAACCTGGTAACGCTTTGCGAACACCAAGCAGTGCTGGATAGTCAGCTACCGGAAAATGCATCGCATTGAACCAACAATGCATGCAATAGCATAATTTCTTCTGTGCGCTGATTAACTGCATAATTAGTAACCGACATCGTAAGTAATAACTTCAAGTCAAAGCTTCCTATGAGAAACCAGCTGTTATGGGTTATGATGAAGTGCTGCTGAAGTTGCAACATATGGCTTCGATATATCATATAAGACCCTCTTCAAAATATGTCCCTTTAGTGGTTAATAAACATCAAGATTGCCTGAGATTACACATTGCCTAGTGTGCAGATAAACACAGCTAGCCGTGTGGCATTTGTTTGCTCGCTTTGCTGAAACTCTCCTTCACATAGAATCCAACACATTCATTGGATGTCCAATCTTTTCCAAGCGTTTTCACTCCACCTCACTTCCAGGACACGGGGCGCTGTATGGCTGGTTCCCAAAGATACGTTACTATCACAGGTATCAAGGAAGCTTGATTGCGAATCTGGTGCATGGATTAGGGTGCAACGAGAAATAGTGTTCACTATTGTAAATAAAGAAGAAAAACTTACGAAGGAATAAAGAACAGTTATAAAATGTCGGTCTTATCTCATGCAGAGGCGCGATAGTTGGAAATGTTTACAGCGGTCAAATTGAGAAAGTTATCACAATCACGCCTCGGTGTGAACGGATAACGAGCCAGCACTCAGTGTAATCACGCGGTAGCTTCGGTGGCGTAAAGCACTTGAAACCAGCGGATTTGCTCATTTCCGCGACTCCGCTGGACGACTGGTCTAACGTTCCCTCTCCGTGACCGGATCAATTGTGAAGCGGAGAGAGGAACCGCCTCTCATCGCGCATCCCGGGAAAGTGCGGCCGTTGCACAGTTAGGTCAGGTGTATAAAAGCGAAGACCGTCTTCCCAGAGCTACGAGAATCTTGCAAGTCTCCTGCCAGACACACCTCAGCGTGAATACTCCTCCGATGGATACGATACTTAAGGTAGAGATATATTGTAATACTGCTTTCTTTATTTCGCCGAAAATATTTGTTACGGCTACGGCTATCCGACGCGTCAGCTTATAGATATATAGGGGTAGAATTCTGATAGTGTATTTTTAAGGGTGCTAGGCAGGTGATTGCGGACACGAAAAGTTCAAGTTCGCTTTTTGATAGAGCTAAAGATTCAAGAACGTATCGCAATGATGTTTTAAAGCTCGCAATTCGGTATTAGTATTCGGTATTCGGTATCCATAGTGTTACTGTTTCATTAGTAACACGATGGATGTCTTATGTAATTTCCCAATAAGAAATTTCCAAAATAACAAATTTCTAAGCACCGTGTGTGGTAAGCGCGCTTGTATACGGAACACATCCGATGCACTTTGTCGCATGCGCCGTTTTTGCCAGTGTTGGTCATTCTCTAATAGCACAGCAACGACTCGTTTAGCTCGGTTCTTCTCAGCTGTTATTTCTGTTTTATTTAGCGGAGATCTCTCAAAAATGAAACAGAAGCCGCGGTGCCTCAATGTGCGAGATACACGTACATATAAAATTTGTTCTCAGGATATGCACCTCAATTATCACTGCACTTCGCGCTAATACTGTAGTTATGTGCAGGCGATCATAATGTGTGCCGTACCTCTGACCCAGACTGTCCTCCTCCTGTCCGTCACCGCCTTGGCGAGCGCGGGGAATGTGTTTGGCGGCGGTCACCATGGATTTTCGGGGGCCGGTTTCCGAGGCGCGGGATTCCAGTCTGGAGGCTTCGGCGGTCCCCTCTTTGCCGCGGCCGCTACTCCTGGCCTCTCTGGCGGAGGCGCCTCATACGTGAGTGTACCGGCGTTCGTGAAGACGCAATGGCTCACGGTTGTGAATCTGACATCATGTTTAGAGCAGTGCTATTTTGCCTAGTCAACTATAGCTTCACGTTACCATCCCACCGATTGCCCTAATGTGATGCATCGTTTACGTCTCATTATTCAAGACAATCCGATTCTTATGTTCAGCGATGAAGAAACGGTCATGTTGCGACACTTGCTGGGGAGTAATGTAATGATTCCTAATAAGAACTGCAACGTCATCGCTAGTCTTTCTTACATGACAGCACTCGTATTTTTTTTTGTGAAACCTAATCCTATCAGGTCCAGGACAACTGTTGGTCTGCTGCATGTATGCTGATGTGCTGTTGGTATGCGGCTAGAAAATATACTGCATCAGACTTGATAGGGCGTGTTTGCCAGCTCACTCATTCGAAATAACGCATTGACGCGGCAAATCACCTGAAGACCTAAACAAGTGTGCAACGTTTTGTTAAGAACATCAAAACGCTTTCTTGAACATCAAGCACTACCCCAAAGTTAGTGTTAATATTGCCCGACATCATTCCCTTCAGCATGGGGAAGTGTTGATGAAAGTATGAGTTTACTTGTGGGAAGTCAACAAAGCTGTCTAATATGGAACTATATCTTACGATTGTTCTAACTTTATTCATATTGTGAGGTACAAGAACAACTGTTAGCTCACGATTCGCTGAGGGCTCATTGCGGTGTGCCTAATCTACTTGCCCAATGTTAACTTAATCTGACCACATATAGCGTGGCCCCCGTTTTTATTTTTCCGTTCAGCATCATATATTCGTTAACCTTGTTTATTCAGTCCATATATGATTTATCAAAGGAAAAAAAATCGTCATTCACACGCGACTAGAAGAAAGAAATAAGGCACAAGGGTTCCTCAAAACAAAAGTTTCGTAGTCATTTTTTTTTTGTCTCGGGAAGATTTTTGTGACAACCTGTACAGGTTTTACTTGCAGCTCTGAGCTAGTCTATGGTCGACGACCATTTTTCCCCTTCAAAAAATAATGCGAGTTTCGTCTTGCAAATTTTTGCAAAACTGATTTCAACGCTGAGTACTTCTACGCTCGAATGGATTAGGTTTAATTTTTTTAACGTGTCTTCCCATATCTTTCTCTTGATTGTAGTGCCCCGTATGCCGTACTACAGTGGGTCTCACATAGATGATCAGTGTTGTGCACAATTCTGACGGCTCACTTTTAAGGTTGCTTTAACAACGTATGCACATTTTTTTTTCCCAGCCTCCTCAACCATACAGCTTTGGCTACGACACAACCGACGAGTTCGGTACCCAGCTCTTTCACAAGGAACAAGGCGACGCCAGCAACGCTAAGACCGGTTCGTACGGCTACCGAGATGCCAATGGTATCTTCCGTACGGTCAAGTACGTAGCGGACGCCAACGGTTTCCGTGCTACGATTGACACCAACGAGCCAGGAACTGCTCCGGGAGCCAGTGCAGACGCCGTTTTCAACGCCAATCCTGTTGCTGCTCCAGCCGTTGGGCCAGGTGCCGGAAAAGGTGGAGCCGGCCGTTATGCAGGAGCGAAAGCTGGCGCGTATGGCGCCGGTGCTGGAGGCCCTTGGGCCGGCTAGTCACTTGTTTTGCTATAGTGGTAGACAAATTGTTTTACTTGTTTTGTGCTGTTTTGCCTATGAGGCAACGAACAATGGTGATTGTGCTTGAAGTGTATCTAAGGAGTCTGTATGCAATAAATGACTTACACTATTAAAAACGTTTCGTGCAATGTTTCATATCTGCAGCCAAGTGAGATCACTCGGTCGCTATTATGTAGCTATTTCTTTCGCTCGATTCTAATTCTTTTATGTCATCTAGCGTTGATGACAGGACAAACTCCGTGATAACGTGAGCGGAGATCGCTTAAAAACACTGACGAAGCCCAAGGATGTATAACATTGAAATGGAACCATTACATTATAATTAAGAGTTTTTAAAAGTCTATGAAACCATGGCTCGTCATGTACCATTCCTGGAAAAAGTGCAGCGATAGCCCGTTAGTAAATCCTTTAGCCTTCTCTGCAAAAAAATTCTTGAGGTATGGGAGCTTGCATTTTTGTATCGAGTTATCTACATACGTATCTCTGCAGGAACTTCTAGCTAAACATATTCGTAATTCTGTTTGATATTAGGTGAAGAGTAAGTGAAAATAAATTTCCAGGATAAGAGCACCGTTTCCAATAAAAATCCTCCTTGATTCCTAATTACTAGCCGTAATCAAGGCAGCAAAATAACCCTTTTTATTTCATTAAAGAGGCTTAAGAAACTTATCACTCGTCCTGGAAGTTGATCACTTCTATTAAGACTTCGCATCAACAACTGATAAATAGCAATGCGAAGGTACCTTGGAGCCTTCCATTCACTTTAATGATAGAATTAGTATGATATCCTGCAATATTATTGCATATCGCATGAAATACACAATCGTCCCACAATTTTCTTTGAACACGAAATTCTGTCAAGCTTTTCAATTTCACTCAGTGCTTGTTACTTCCACTTCAACTGATATAACTCAAGTAGTTAAGCATAAACGTGGCAAAGAGATTGATTTGTAGAAAGTCGCAGACTAGAAATAAAGTCATCAGCTCTAAATTTGTAAATGCAAGGCTACAGGGATGTGAACTGACAGTATAGAAACAAAGAATGCACAGTGCTTATTTACCGAGGAAACAGCTTAGAGTCACAAAGAGCATGAACCTTGTTGAGTGTGGTTGGGTTGGTCACAGGGATAGATTTGTGAGGGTCGTTCAATACAAATCTGCCCCTGGCCATTTCCTGTAAGAGTGAGCAGCACGAAGCTCGCCATAACTTTTTTATTTATCTAGGTAATTGCAACGGAGAAAGCATAACGCATGTGCTCTCACTGCATTTGGATGTGCTGAGAGCTTTTGTATGTACAGATCTTAATGAATAATGTGTTCTATAAAGTACACAGCGACCTTCTCGGTTGCTTCTTGAATTCTTATGAAGCACTATCTTGGGGTGGCCTTCACTTTTTTGAGTAGTACCTTAGTTTGGGCCACTTGGCGTGACAGACTACAAGTTTAACCGAGGATGCAAGAAACACAGCACAGCGCTGGTCCTGTGTTTATATGCTTCGTGCGTTCTTATTTGTAGATACCGGAGCACTAATACGACAAAAAGACAAGTAATTCAGGACATTCTTACGAATTCAATGGAGTATATGCATATCTCTTAGAATCGTAGGACCACCATAATTTTCCAGAGTGTAGACAATACTGCCAGTTTCATTTGATACCTTCCTTAAGAGTTTCGCACTTCTGGCTTGATCAAGGACACTCGGCATGCTGTCGGTGCATGGTGCGAATAATAATAAAAAAGAAAGACAACAAAATGTTAACATTGGAAGGGGTTAAACGTCCAGTTAAAGTAGATAAAAGACAAAGTCTTCCGGGGGTAGTTGGGAGGTGGGAAGGAGGTAGAGGCAAAGCCATTACACATGGCACTTCATTCTCTACCTCTTCGTGTGAGGACCGCCGGACGGGCGCCGACATATTGTCGGGTTTGGCCCACATTTGGTCGTATGGTTGACGAGTTAATTATTCTTCAATAATTTCCTCAATATAGCCCATCAAAACAACGATCCGGTTGCCGGGCCCGCCGTCATGGGGGAAAGCGCCCTTGCCCTAATGGTTAAAGCATGAGACTTAACTGCTAGATGGCCTCTGTTCGAATCTGGCCTTTGGACACTTTTGTTTGTTTTAAAAATCCCAATTTCGCCGTAGGGGCAAAAAGAACGAATGCGACAGAAAGATGCTAGAATAATACACGAATTAAAAGTCGCAGCTTTAGTGCCAAGTAGAAATTGCTGTAAACATCATCAGCATCCTATTCATGTCCTCTGAAGGACGAAGGCCTCTCCCTGCGATTTCCAATTACGCCTGCCCTGCGCCAACCGATTCCAACTAGCGCCCGCAAATTTCCTAATTTCGTCGCCCCATCTAGTCTTCTGCCGTCCTCTACTGCTCTTCCCTTCTCTTGGTATCCATTATATCACTATAATGGTGCAACGGTT
Source organism: Dermacentor albipictus (assembly GCF_038994185.2). NCBI lineage: Eukaryota > Metazoa > Arthropoda > Arachnida > Ixodida > Ixodidae > Dermacentor > Dermacentor albipictus. The sequence continues at coordinate 485,993,052 of NC_091821.1, forward strand.
ATCTAGTATGTGCATTAAATGACCTGCCCAGCAGAATTTTTTTCTCCTAATGTCTATTAGAATATCATCTATACCCGTTTGCTCTCTGATCTAAGCCGCGCTCTTTCCGTCTCTTAAAGTTATGCGTAGCATTCTTCGTTCCATCACACTTTGCGGTGTGCTTAACTTGTTCTCAAGCTTCTTTATCAGCCTCTAAGTCTCTGCTCCTTATGTCAGCACTGGTAAAGTGCACTAATTGTATACTTTCCTTTTCAATGATAACGGTAAGCTCCCAGTCAGGAGCTCACGATGACTGCCATAGGCGATCCAACCCATTTTTAGTCTTCTGTGAATTTCCCTCCCATGGTCTTGGCCTCCTGTGACTAGTTGGCCTAGGTAAACCTATTCCTTCGCAGACTCTAGAGGCTGGCTTGCGATCTTGAACTCATGTTTCCTTGCCAGGTTATTAATCATTATCTTTGTCTTCTACGTATTAATCTTCAGCCCCACTCTTAAGCTCTCCATGTTAAGGTCCTCAATCACTTGTTGTAACTCGTTTGCATTGTTGCTGAATAGAACAATGTCATCGGCAAACCGAAGGCTGTTGAGGTATACGCCATCGATCTTTACTCCTAAGCCTTCCCAGTTTAATAGCTTGAATACTTCTAAGCACGCAGTGAATAGCATTGTAGAGATTGTTTCAGTAAGGCTTGTAATGAGCAGTAATGCTTCCGTATTTTGTAAAATTTGTTGTAAATAAAGAATGAATGAATGAATGAGTGAATGAATGAATGAATGAATGAATGAATGAATGAATGAATGAATGAATGAATGAATGAATGAAATAAAGAATGTGTCTCCTTGTCTGACGCCTTTTTTTCTAAGTATGTGCCTACTTGTCTTGTGTAGAATTAAGGTGGCTGTGGAATCTCTGTAGATACTTTCCACGGTATTTACGTAAGCGGTCTGTACTCCTTGATTACGCAATGCATCTAAGACTGCTGGTATCTCTACTAAATCAAATGCTTTTTCGTAATCTATAAAAGCCATACAGAGAGGCTCATTGTACTCTGCGCATTTCTCGATAACCTGGTTAATGACATGGATGTGATCCATCGTAGAGTAACCTTTCCTGAAGCCAGCGTGATCCCTTGGTTGTCTGAAGTCCAGTGTAGTCCTTATTCTAGTGGAGATTATATTGGTAAATATTTTGTATAATCTCGGAGTAAGCTAATGGGCCTATAATTTTTAGTTCTTTAACGTCGCTCTTTTTGTGGATTAGTATAATGTTTGCATTAAAATGCTTGCAATTTTCTGGAACCCTTGCAGTCGATAGACACTTCGTATAGAGAGCTGCCAGTTTTTCTAGCATTATGTCTCCTCCATCTTTGATTAAATCAACTGTTACTCCATGCTCTCCTGCCGCTTTTCTCCGTTTCATGCATTGTAAGGCCCTTCTGACCCCATCTCTACTTATAGGCGAAGTTTCTGTATACTGTACATTATCGTTTAGAATAGAGTACTGCTGAGTTCTCTGGGTACTGTAAAGGTCAGTATAAAATTATTCCGCTCCTTTGTTATACCTTCGAGATTGCTGATGATATTACCCGGCTTATTTTTCAATGCATACGTCTTGCTTTGTCCTATGCCTAGTTTTCTTGTCACTGATTTGAGGCTGCGCCCATTTTTGACGGCTCCTTCCGTCTTTCTCCCGTTATAATTTCTAATATCACTTATTGTCGCTTTGTTGATAAGTTTTGACAGTTCCGCGAATTCTGTCTTATCTCTCGACTTGGACACTTTCATTCTTTCTTGTTTCTTTATTAGGTCCTTTGTTATTTTGGAGAGCTTGCCTACTGGTTGCTTTGGTGCCTTGCCTCTCACTTCAATTGCTGCCTCTGAAGCCAGCCTCGTTAGGGTTTCATTCATTGCCTCTATCTCATAATCATCATCATCATGATCTCTCTGTTCTAAGGCTGCATATTTTTTTGCAAGTACCAGCCTAAATTTGTCTGCTTTTAGCCTTACTCCTCCTAAGTTGACCTGCTTCTTCTTTACCAATTTTACTCTTTCTCTGTTCAAATTGAAGTGAATCCTGGTCCTCACTAACCAATGATCACTACATTTTGCCCTACGTATTATTTTTACACGCTGCAGTATGCTGGGATTGGCAGAAGGTATGAAATCAATTTCATTTCTTTTTTCACCATTAGGATTTTTCCAGGTCAATTTTGTGTTGCTACGTTTCCTGAAAGAAGTGTTCATTATTCTCAGCTTATTCCTGTATGCGATTTCTACCAGCTTCTCACCTCTAGCGTTTCTAGAATCAACACCATAGTTGCCAATTTCCTGTTCACCCGCCTGCATTCCCCCCTTTTGCATTCAAGTCCCCCATTACTACTCTACATCGCGTTTGCACTTTTCTCATCGCTAATTCAACGTCGTCATAAAACTGATCTACTTGCTCATCGTCGTGATTGGAGGATGGAGCGTAGGTTTGTACTACCTTTAATCTATACCTCTTACTCAGTTTGATTACTTTTACTGCTACCCTTTCATTGATGGTGTAGAATTCGTCAATGTTGCCCGCTATGTCTTTATGGATTAGGAATCCTACCCGTATTGCATCTTATCAGGGAGACCTCTTTCGCAGAGGACATGGCCGTTATTCAGCAGTGTGTAAGCCTGACCAGCTCTTCTAATCTCACTAAGGCCAATAATATCCAAAACAATGTCTGATAGTTCTTTGAAAAGTCCTGCTAAGCTAGCCTCACTCGAGAGGGTTTTGGTGTTAAAAGTTGCAAGGCTCAGTTCGCCCCTCCCGCGTCAAAAAGTGCAGCCATCCTGCCGGTCGGACACCCTCCTGCCCAGCTGCCCACCTGTCTACACAGCCTCCACCCTCCTTGGCGCTGCCCTCGGCCAAGAGCCACTTGCCCTGCACGAGCTCCAGACGGCTCTGAGGTGAGGGAATCGCCGCAGTGCACCGGGAGCAGACGCTGTAACGCCACAGATGCTCAACAACCTGGCCGCCAGCGAACAACAGCGCCAGCTCGAGTGCTTCAATGAGATCTGGCAGTCACGGCAGGTGCCAGAGGCATGGCGCACAGCAATTGTGGCACCCATCCTCAAGGCCCGAAAACCGGCTAAGGAACTGTCATCCTGTCGACGGGTTTCCCTAACATCCGCTACCTGCAAGGTGATGGAGGCCATGGCCCTGGCACGACTGGACTGGGTGGCCCGTGCTCGCGGCTTCCTGGCAAACCAACAGACGGGCTTCCGGCAGCGACGGTGCACTGTGCACTCCATCGCTGACATGGTGTCCACCCTGGAGTACGCCAAGGCCGGTAGAGACTTCGTGATGCTCTTGCTGATCGACGTACAGGGTGCCTCCGACTGCCTCCCTCACGCAGTTTTCCAGCAGGACTTGGACCTCCTCAGAACCTGTGGCAACCTTCGGGAGTTCCTCTCGTCGTTCCTGCACAATCGCACCCTTAGGGTACGTGTGGATCAATCGAAGAGCGCCCCCGTCCAGTCGCTGCAGGCGTGCCACAGGAGTCAGTGGTGAGCCCCTTCTTTTTTCAACCTGGCCATGGCACGGTTGCCTGCTGCCCTGCCGATCGACCCTCACTTCTCCATGAAGTCCTCAATCTACGCAGACGACATCGCCCTATGGGTGCGGAGATCAACGCAACACATCCGCAAGGCACCTGCGGCCCTACGAAGAGCCCTGGACACTGCGGCTGCCTACGTGTGCAACATCGGGTTTACCATCTCGGCCAGGAAGACCGAGGCCTTGCTGCTGCATCCCGGAGCAGCAGCCCATCGCTCAGCTGGCCGGCTGCGCTTGGAGGGTGTCCAGATCCCATAGAGCAAGGCAGTCACCTACCGGGGGCTGCACATTACCCATCGGCTGACCTAGCTGCCGGCTACCAAGGCACTGTGCGCCCAGACGCTTCGGGTCCGCAAGGCGACCTCACAGCTCCTTGCCCGTGGACAGGGCTGTACCAACAGATGGGTCCTGTAGCTCTTTGATGCTGCAGCCACTTCGCGACTACTTTATGCCCTCCCACTTATGGCGCTGCCCCCACCCTGCCTGGAGAAACTGGGTCTACAGCATCGGTCAACAATACGGCTCTGTCTTGGAGCTCCCCGAACATCACAAGGGGCCGCCACTTTGGGTGAGGCAGGTGTCTGGCCCCTGTCATTACTCTTGCTGCAGCAGGGACTACGATACACTGATAGCCTACACCATGCCGCTGGTGGTCAAGCACTCCTGACCCGCCTACGCTCCCGGCCAGCGTCACACATGGGACGGCTTTGTGGCCTCTACAAAGAAATCACAGGAGACACACCTGCAAAGTATGTACAGTCTCGCCCATCACATCGACCACCAATCCTTATCTCGACGGATCTGCCAGGTGTCTCAAAGAACCGTTCCCCAACACGTGCCCTACAGCAGACGGCAACCTCTCTCCTCCAAGAGAGACTTGGGGACCACCTTCACATCCTCGTCGATGTATCCGTGATAACGGAGACGGGCTCATCCACAGCAGCCTGCGTTGCACCGGCCCTATAAAAGAGCAAGCTGTGCCGTCTCCCGGGACATGCAAGCTCTACCGCAGCAGAGCTAGCAGGACTCCACCTTGCTGTGGACCTACTGACAGAGGAGCTACCAGCGACCCCGGAAGCCATCTTCTGCGACTCCAAGACGGCGCTGCTCTGCCTGCAGAACGCTCCCAGGGCTAGCCTTGGGGTTGCACTGATCTCTTCAGGACTGGGGCTGACGGCCCTTTAGCACACCGGATGCTCACTATCTGTACATTGGCTACGGGCATACGTGGGGATCTCCGCCAATGAAGAGGCGGACAATCTTGCAAAGAGTGCCCACCAATCAAGCGTCCCCCTCAGCCCTGCTGTAACGGCCGCAGACTTTGGGAGACTCAGACTGAGCCGGCACATCATCACCTGCCACCCGGACAAACGGGTCACCTCGCCACCTCACCAGCCTGTGTTTTCTGCGGTGAACCGGAGACTCTGGAGCACCTCCTGCTAGCTTGCCCTGCTCAGCTGCAGCACCGCGGCCGGCTTCTGCAGGAGTTCCACCGCCTGGGGCTCCCATGTTTACGGCAGGAAGATATCCTCTTCCCCTGTTGTAATGAGCTACCAGCCTTCCTAAGTGATGTCGAGTACCTCGACTCGTCGGCGCTTTTGGCGGTACTATAGGAAATTTCTACACAGACCGATAGTCTAACGGCCATCCCACCACCTCGGGCTTCCTGATCCGCCACTACTTCGCTTCTGCTGGGCCACCTCCGATATGAAATACCTCCAGCCTACTCCTCCGGTCGAAACCACTGCGCTCGCCCGGCCGGGCTGCTGTGATGCTCCTAGGACGACCCTTTAGCTTTCTCCCTCCTACCCTCTCTCTCTCTTTTAATCCCATCTCTGCCACCCCACTGGCGCTGAGCCGTGCTCCCGCATGGGTTGCAGAAGATAGTGCTAGCGTTTCCTCCTTTCTCACAAGAACCACTTCTCTCTCTCTCTCTCTCTCTTAGTTTTCATTGGCTGCCTGTCCGAACCCAGGTATTCTTAGCACCTCTGCTGCGTTGCAAGTCTGACCGCCGCCTTGGTCAGCTGCTCCGCAGCCGCTTGGGACTGAGGGCCATTTCATTGAGGAGATCATCTCTGTAGGGAGGTTTCGTTGGCCGAATACTGCACCAGCGAGGCCAATTCCTGTTCTGATGAAGGAGTGTCTTTGTTCAAGCTTAGTGGGCCTTCCTAATTTGGTTGTACCTGGATTAGTATAGCCGCACTCGCTCTCGGCATCTTTCGCCGGTCTCAGGCGTCACTCCAAGCCTGCAGATGTAGTGAACGGTAAACATAAGGCTTGCTAAGTAAACAATCATAGCGTGATTTGCGTAGACATTCATGCACAAAGAGAACTCTATGGCCACTAGCAGCATCGGCTAGAACTTACAGGGTCATGTCGTTCTTGTCACCTTGCGTCGGGCTCGCGTTTGAGTAGTGCCCCTTGAGCATATGCACAGGGGGCACAATGTGCGTCCACTTCACGCTTTTGACCAGGGGCGGCTTGCACGAACATTTAATAAGGAAAATAATAACGAATTTAAGAACGCAGTCTCGTATGTTCCATAGACAATGCTTAGACCGCACAAGAACGCACTCGTAAAGTCTTATTATTTTCGTTATTAAATGTTCGTGGAAGCCACCACTGCGGGGCTTTGTCAGCGTCGTCTTATTCTCGGCGTCCTGTTTCCGCAGCACCGCAACTGGGCGTCTCTGGCGCAGAGCTGCAGCGTGCGCCGCACACGCGGCATGCCCAATGTTCCTCCATCTGGACCCCGGAGTGGTCGTAAGGCGTATGGCGACGCTCCTTGCTTCTGGTTGATTAGCGTTTCACAGGAGCTTGCCTCCCGGCTGGCTTTCTGACAATTAACACGCGCAGTCATGTTTGCGCGATGCCAGGGACGTGCTGCTTTGCTGCAGAAGCCCCGCGTTGCCAGGTCACACCACGGCTGCTACGTGCGGGAAAACTGTCGCCCAAGCGGGCATGATGTGCATAGCTGTATTAAAATTCGTTCTAGCAAGCAAAGCTGTCTAACCTGAGGTATTAGGACACAGCTGCTTCTGTGCACTAGTGTGGCAACGGCTTATGAATCTTGACACAATTCTTGACGCTTGTACACTTGACACACTTTGCATACAGATCTTTCAGAGTGTATAAGAAGATACTACATGATCTGTCAGTGTCAGTGCACTCAAGCACAGATGCACAGTCTGTGTTTCCCATTCGATTACGAAAAATGCTTGCTGTTCTACAGTTTATTTCCAGGTATGCATCCACCAGGAGCATGTTGCGCATTTTGGCTCTTTAAGGGCTGAGGAGGTACTATGCATAAGCCTAGCATCGCAGTGAAACCGTCAAAGTCACGCCATCATCTACGAATCGCGCTAGGGTGTTTGACTTGTTTCGAATGAAGGTTGAGCACGCCCTCAGTGAAGATCTACTTCTGCCAAGTCACTGCGGCATTTTCGATTATGTGCGAGCGGACAAGCTTGCCGCCGAGGCTCTGCGCTAACCACCTAGCGATGTTGCACTGTCCTTGGGGGATACTCGTGGGTTCATCCGGATACATTTCACTATGCTACATCCTCACTGCGGAGTCACCCGCAGGGAACGATTTCACCGAGCCTTAGTGCGACCACTATGGCAATGGCAGCGGGCAATGCTCATGCATTTCTGCGTCGGCCACGTGTGGGCATAGCCACGATGGAGCATGAGTGCTCGCGTTCCCATCGTGTCTTTGGTGTGGACTGGAGCTCCTGAACCCCACCTTGGTCTCGCCAGTCACCACATCGTGCTTGTTCCGCCAGGGACCAACCGAAGTAGCATGAGTATTGGCTCCTATGCTGTACCGCGTTCACGGCAGCCTGTGAAATCTCTTTGATGCGTACCGCGCACTTGGTGCTTCTGTCCACAGAGAGGTTGACACCCCGGAATGCTTCCACTTACCACGTGCATCTGCCCGTGTACAATGGAAGGTACATTATAGCCCGGACAACAAGAATAATAGGTCAGGATTGGCACTGAACCTAATGTACGCGATGTAGCGAGCCCAGTGGAATTTATGTTTATCCGTGTTCTTACTTGAGGTTGTTTGACGCTCACAGAGCAGCTTATAACAGCAGAGCTGCCAGTTACGGCGCACTCACTTTTGTCCTATTTCTCATTTCTAAAGCGGAGCTGTCTCTGCCTTTTTTTTGCCTTCTTTGTCAGGTGACGCTGCTACTGCTGCGGCCTTGCTCACGCCTGCAGCTGGCCTTCTTGGTACACCACAAGATGACGCTCACCACCGCGCACCCCAGTTGGCACCGCGGCATGAGCGTTTTAGTTCGTGCGCATGGCACATGTTGTGGTTGCTTCCCTACATGAAAAAACGCAGGTTCTTGGCGGTGTAGATCACGTGCTGCGCTCTTATAGTGTAAAGCTTACAATCGTCCATAGCCTGAAGAGAGCGCTTGGAGATGCCTTCTCAAAAGCGGGCTGGTCCATGATTCCGTAGCGATGTCATTTCCCTATGGTAATGCCTTTCGCATTTTTCGCGTTTGCGAGTGGTCAAGACAAGCTCCGCCCGGGCCGGAGCATCTCTTGATTCGCCTCGGACTAGACTTGACTTGACTCGGAGCGTCGAACTCGGGTGCTCACGAACGCGAAAAGCGCCGAAACGCATTAGTATCGGGAAAGGCATCGATACAATATCGCGCAATTGGTCGCCTGTGTAGAAGGAACACAAACGCTCGCCAGAAAAGTGTATACAAAGCGTTTACTAAGCGTCGAGAACACACAGGCGCGAAAGAAACGTTGTGCGGAAGAGGAGCATCTTCGCTATGCAGCGAAACGTGGCGCATACTGCAAATGTACGTTTACATGCAATGTTAACGCTATAAAGTTAAGGGCGTCGTGTCACAGAATATCTGGCGTCGGCGTCCAGCGTCGCCCATTGTTTCAGCAAAAATGGTTCCGAATCACGCAAACGCAACCAAGCATACCTAAGGAGAGTCTCCGTCTAACGGAAAAAAGTTACTGAGCTAATTTCTCAATGTAAAATATGTTAGAAAATCGCAAACTATGACTTCCACAGAACCTACAGAAATTAAAGCGTCGAACAGAATTATATAGCGTTACAGGATTATATTGCAATTTGAATATTCCACAAAACATAATTCTGTTACGCGGAAGCTGAAGCAGAAAACAGAGTTTCGACAAACATAGTCCAGCCACGGCTTCAGGCATTGCGCGCACAGGCATGTGCAGATATTGGAGGCCACGGAGCAGCACACCCGGTTTCTTGGAACACCTCGGGATAGCGCTCGCCTCCTCTGCGTCGCGGCCCATACGACGGGCCATGTTTCTACCAGAAAACTCGCCTTCATGCATAGCGTTCGCCGGCAGCGTTTCGCGGTAATCTTTACGGTTGCATAAGATGCATTGCCGGCAAGCGTGAGAAGCAGTCGGGGACACTTGAATGCTACCACGTTTCACTCTTAAAGGCAAAGCGTCAGCGTCCTCCAAATCTGTATGATAATTATTTGAATTACGTGCAGCCCCATAATTCAGTTAATGTTTAACACTTCTGTCACCATGCGATGTGACATGCGAGGCGATGGTAATGCACAACTCACAGAGATTATGAACAATGACACACAAAACCGCTTCAATCAAACAAGTCTCCCTGTGAGTTCTGCGTACTACGGAGACAAACAGCAGGGGTGCACAAGGTAAGGTTTACGTTAACTGACCACTCTCGTGTTTCACTAAACGCTGAAGAAATAACACATTCGCCGCCAACGTCTTTGCTAATTATCGACAATCAAAGCAAAGAGCATACAAAACTCATCTTGCATCAATTCCCACAGTGCGAGGGATCCGAATATTTTTTTTGGTCTCTTCATTCATGATATGACATTCGCCTGATGTCGTCGGTGAAATACACAAGGTAGATTCTTTAATTTCTGTGAGAGTAAGGGTAACGTAAGGGGTCGATATATAGGTATGGTTAAAGGTAGGTGTGTTAGTGTGGACCTCCGGAATAAATTACGTGTGTAAGCGCTCTCGAACACTGCAAATACTTGTAAGGAGAGGCGCATAATTTTGCCTGTTGATCAGGCAGAATTAGAAATTTCATCAAAATCAAATTCCTCGAAAGTGAGTAGGATGCTATGACAACTCTCTGTGCAAATTTAAACGACGTTGCGAATAAAATACAGCTTTCGTAAAAAGTGAGAATGCTTGTTCACGACAACATTGAAATCATTTGCTGGGCTTGTATTTTTTTATATACGAATGGCTAGGGACGTCCTTCACGAAGTCGCAAGCTGCCGCCATCGCGTCAGCTTACGCAACAGTATTCTTTACCGGGAATGCGGAGAGGGCTACGAGCATCGCATTGTTATGAGAAGCGCCTTATCAGCAATTATGTGGTTCGGATGCTTCTTTTGTGCATGTTCTGTATGGAAACGTATGCTGAGGCGCTATAGCGTAAACCTATTACAAACTTACCTATTCCAATTCTGCAATCAGCCCTCCAAGATTGATAAAAAAAAGCTTTCGGACCTCCCGCACTTCGCTGTCTGACAAAAGAAGTCACGACAACCGCGACAGCTCCCCATCTGATATGACGTGCACACACTGATTATGCACGATCGTACCGACGAAAAGAGGAAGGTATTTCCGATTGGACACCTTTTTGCCAGTAACCTTCTCCTATTGGTGATAAGTCTTCGGGTGACCCCCACTTCACCTGCCTTTCACGCAACGTCAGAAAACCGCAAAAGCTCACCGGGTCAAAGTGACGTGTACGCGTAAAAAGTACATTATTATGCCGAACAAAACTGAATTTTCTTCTTAATAGCCGCAGGCTGCCCCGTTCCGAAAGGAATAAAAGATGGCTGCCGCCGATCGCTCAGGCACTGGCTACGCGCACCTGCCAGAGATCATGGGTTTATTTGCCTATAGTCAAATTTTTTGCATGGCCATGTGATGTTTTCGAGCACTTTCAGCGCGTTTACTACATCGCTCTACCAACTCTTCTTTGCTGAGGATCCGTTTTAGCGGCAATCTTTACCTCCTGCTGCACGCCGCCGCAATTTTCGGCCAGCCACTGCAAGTTAAGTAAGGGAAAGCGGGGCAATCGCACACCCGGGCAGCATCCTCTTCATCCGGTTACATGTTTTCAGCGCGCTGGGTCGGCCGCATTGAAACCCTCTCCACTTTTGCGTGCTCTTCGCCTCGTGTCATCCAATTAGATAAGAAAAACAACTGAATGGAGGCAATACTATTCGCTTTGAAAGCGAAAAAAGCAAGCGACCTCCTATAAACGAGGAGTGCGTTTAATTGTTTTTTTCAAACAACGCTGGGGGTTACCTCACGATGCTGGCGTCACTGGTTACGAAAATATGACATCAGGAGATTACAATAAAAACAGATTGGAATAGTTTTAGGTTATAGGGCCCCTGTTCAGGGGCGTAGATATGGGGGGGAGGCTTTTCGGGCTTCAGCCCCCCCCCCCTCCCCCGAAATGTTTTCCTGCTGTCCATACACCGCCCACTCAAGCAATCCCCGGTGCCGGAAATCATTCTGAATTTTCCCTAGAATGTCTTTTTCACGCTCTAAAAGACATTTCAGCGCGAACTTTGCGAACTTGGGCTGGCTTTCGTGGCAGCGCCCATGCACCGGGAGTCACATAACACCAAGCAGCCCTATCCGAGCACAAAGTTTCAAGGCCGTTTTGATGGCGAACTAGGGTGCCTCGATGTGCGGCCGCTCTCAATGGAGCGCGGGCGCGCATCGAGGCACCCTATGGCAAACGGGCTCGCCGCGGCATCTTGCGGAGGCTGCGGAATCTACGCAACGCATGGATGCCAATTCCGAAATTTATGGGTATAAAGTTTTCGTAAACTTTTGATGTGAAAGGTTCCTAGACATTTCCAATGTTGAGCTTCAAATTTTCAATTGCGAAACTTTGTGGGTTTTATGTTACTATAAATATTGGACGCCAAAGATGCACTGACTTTTCTAAAGTCTTACATCGGACCATACAACGAGACAAGCCAAATCAACGCACTATCAGACAAGTTGACAAAGCCAGCACCGAGGTCGGATGAGATGAAGCGTAGTGGTGGTTCATTTGTGCCGTCATGACACATAATAATATATCAATATTTTTCTTTTACCTACGCCAGCGCATCCGTGTCAAGACACTAATGTCAGCCAAGGTAACTACGTTCTTACTTATTTTTTCTACTTCGATTTTTATTCGCGAGGACACATTGAACCTCTTCAATTTTTTTTGTCCTCGGTACCCTACCCGCGGGCTGTCAGAGGCAGCCAGAGCACATGCGTTTTTCTAGTGTTCCTCCGACCACCGCGCGGCGCACTTCGGTGCGCGCTCGCTTTTCTCTGGCCGAGTGGATTTTCGCCTGGCAGAGTTTTGGGCACTTTCTGGCTAGCAGACGAGAAAAAGAAACTATCGACGCTAGCCGCCACCGCTGGGTTCTCGACGAATTGCACCGCGTTCGCTTGAGCGCAACCTCTTCGGAAAGTCTTGTCTCGCCGGTCTCGATTGTGTAGGATACCGAGCAGTATGCGTATGGTTCTCGGTGGACCATGCGTCTCACGTTTTCTTCGATATTCCTTCCGTAGCTACATTAGGTGTCCAATGTAGGCATTCGATTGGGGCCAACCGAATTTGCGCTTTTTCATTTCGGTGCCCCGGCCCCATACACACACACACAAAAAGACGGTTGTGGCGCAGCGAATTGTCGTATGGTGAAAGTTCGATTTTGTTACTTCTTCTTTTGCGGACAGTAATGGGGCCACGGGACGCTTCAGTTGCCGTATAGTCCTATTATATAGTATTGTGTTAGCAATTACAAACGAATAGCTCTGCATCAAGCACACATGTCGCTGTTCAGTAAACTGCATCTACTAGAACATTCAAAGCGGACAAATTTGGTCTGTCAATTCATATCTTACGTGAATTGGTTACGTTGTGTACAAGGATTCTGCGAAAGCCGTATTTGCATTATGCTAAATTTCTGGAGATTCACGTGTAACATAGAAATTTTGTACTCTGTAGATGCACTATTAGGTGCAATTCACAGAATTGTGATATCATTTTTCATTGCTGAGTTCCATAGTTTTAAACTTGATAGTTTAGATTTCTGATAATTTGCGATTTTGGTGAATTTTCAATAAAGAATTCACAACCTAAATAAAAAAATTGAGACCAACAGTCAATAGAATTTAAGTTTGTATTTTAAATGCAACAAACCTCGTCAAATTTGGTGCATTCGTTGCCGAGAAAAACGAATTCTCTTTCTACATGTACCTAGATACGAGCACCCCGGCTGAAGCTTCCTCTTAAGGAGGAGACCGAGCTGCAATGTGAGCCCTCCTCCCCCCCCCCCCCCCGAGCGAAATTTCTGGCTACGCCACTGCCCCTGTTCTCTATGCTGCATGCGTGATTTCAAAGAAGGTATGTGCTGTTCTCTTCCCTTTACTGAGTGTTTGAAGCCTCTGCCTTACGGGTGCACGAGCCACTTGCCCTGGCCCTGTATTGCTGGCGGGATCGGCCCACATTTTTAAAGGCGAAAGCCCTAAATGTCTATGTTTTATGGTCGCGTTGCGAGATACAGAAAATATCCCGTGATCCGAGGAAGGCCAGAAGCGAACGAAAGCAAGTCCAACCCTGTAAAAGAGATGATTATGATTAGCAAATTTATGTATTGATTGATTAGAGATTGGATTAAGGCGGATTGCGATGCATTAAGGTCAAATAAGGTGAATAGAGATGTATTAAAGAGCATTTGTGGCTTAAGGAGGATTGAGGAGGAGTAACGTTGATTAGAGTGTATTGAGGAAAACTTTGGTGGAATAATGTGGACAAAGTGCATGAAGGTATATTAAGGTGAATAATGTTGGAATAATGTGGATTAAGCTCGATTGAGGCGAATAAAGGTGTTTCTAAAAGTAACAGCACTAAAAAGACTTGGACATAGACAAAGAACACGACATTGGCGCTCCAGAAACATGAATTACCTCGAAGTCGCCCAAGTGTTCCTTCTAGTAAAATAAATATATATTACGAAATATTAGGGTGGACTAGGGTCGATTCAGGGGGATTAGGGATAATTAAGGTGCACTAAGGTGGATTAACGAGTATTAATGTGAATTACAGTATGTTTTACGAGGCTTTCACCTCCGCGTCAGTTAGGCTATAGCTGAGGACACCTGGGAACTTTTGGTAACGGAAGCTGACACAAAAAATACCGGTCCACTAGAGGTTAAACGCTTCGCTATAGAAGGACAAAGCAAAGTCGACAAACCGCCAGCGCTGTGCTCTAAGGGCTTCGTGGTCAAGCCAGCACAGCGTTGGTCCATCTACTGTTGCCGTGAGCATTCTGCGCATGCACCCTCTAAGCACACTAGCGTACTTGCTGAAATGCGTTCTGTATGCGCTGGTCTGAGCGAGACGAACAATAAAGGTCAAGATGACACTATCCAATACACCACTGGACGCTCACTGCTCACTAGCGCAAACAGTTTCGATACATAGATGCAGTGGCGTAGCAACAGGGGGGGCCGGGGGGCCGTGGGCCCCGGGTGCAAGAGGCCAGGTGTGGGGGAGGGGTGGTGTCAGATACGTCTGAAGACACCCCTCTTTCCGTCGGATACACCCGGGGGGGGGGGGGTGACAGAAGACCTATGGGCCCCAGGTGCTAGACGACCTAGCTATGCCACTGCATAGATGGACAATAAACATCAAGCATATGCCATTCAATACTCCACTATGCACTGGCTAGCGCAGATGGTTTCGCTACCTAGAAGGACAATAAACGTCAAGCGTACGCTATGAAACACACCACTAGACAATGACTAGCGCAGACGGTTTCGATACATAGATGGACAATAAACGTCAAGCCTACGCTATACAATACACCACTAGACGCCGACGCCGACTAGCGCGGACGATTTCGATAATACATAAATTCACTGATTACTTATTCTATCAGCGACCGCTGAATCACGAAAGAAAAGTTATGTCTGCGGAATCCGCTGCGTGATGTAGTTATTATAAACGACGACTCCTAAAATTGGACCCTAGCATAAAACTTAGGCTACCACCGAAATTCAGCGCAGCTGTGCCTGTGTTCTGCATAAACCTAGGCTGAGGGTGGCGTTTGTACGAGGGTATGTGCACCTCATGCGACGTACGGAGTCTCCAGACTGTGAGCTGTGCAATGGGCATTGGACTATGGTTCATTTGCTGGGTGACTGCCCTCAGTATGTGGAAGAGCGACAAAAGTTGAGCAACAAGCTTACTCGCCTCAACAGCGCACCATTGTAGGAGGACGTTATTTTAGGCCCTTAGCCAGGTGTTAAACAATGTTTTCGGGCCATCAAACCTTACCTGAATTTTTAAAAGGGGCTGCACTGTAGGCTATGAGTCCTCCTAAATGCTTGTCATATGTTTTACATCCTCCTGTCGTCATCACCACCCATCATGCTCCTCTTTCTCCCTCTTCCTTTTTTTCCTCTTGCCTTCCCCCATCGCAGAGTAGATGGCGAGAGAAATGTACCTCAGGTCCACCTCGCTGCATTTTGTATCATTAAACTTCTCTCTCTCTCTCTCTTTCTTTCTCTCTCTATGCGAAAAATGCCGTCGATGTTCCAAAATTTTAATGCGGAATTATGTGATGTCTGAGGGGTGCTATGAGAAGTATGGAATGAAGCCAATTACAAAAACGTCTTTGCAGCAAAAAATCTTTCTGCCAAGTTTCCTTGAAATGTTCAAATGCCTGCTTCTGGCAATTTATCCTCTGTTTGTCAGTGTTTTCGTGCTCCTAAACAGGAACGCAATAGCTTATTCACCTGCGTGGGCAAGCAGACATATCTGTCAACAGGATAGACATGGCGCCATCTCAAATTACAATACAATAACGCAGCTATTTACGAAGGATCGCTTCAGGCAAGCGACAAGCCAGCGTTGCGATATTTGCATTCGGTAATGAAATCAAGGAAATGCAAGGCAAGGTCAACTTCAAAGACTGCCGTAGTTAGACAAGCCAGACAACCGAAATTCCCGCAGGCAACCACGCGCTGGCCTCTTTTGTGATGAGCGGTTTAGAAAGCGCGCACGCGGGAGAGCGGGCGTGCAAATCTCGGAGAGAAGGACGACGCAAGATTTGCACGCCTGTAGCGGCGTGACTGCGGTGCCTGTGGCGTAGAAAGGCGGCAACAATCTATCAGCCCACTTCCGCATGTAGCACAAGTGAAGCACGATGCGACCTCGTGCTCACGTCCACTGTCACGCTTCAGGCGGTATGCGAACGCACCACTCGTCTTCGTAGGTTGCGCATGGGACGGAGCCAACATCTTCCGGTCGGACGCGGATGTGGCACGAGGTGTTTCGGCAGACCAAGGTCCGATACATACGAGTGTGACGAAAAGGGCGAACAGTTTGTTTTGTCTATACACTGAAACGACATATTCAATATTGCGAATAAAAAAACGCGGATTTTAATACGTGGATGGACTACTATTCCACCCTACTGTGCCATTTATGCCGCGTGTAATTGAATTGCGCAAAGATACCGTCACGAAAATCCACTTGTATTATCACAAATATCAGGATAGTAGTCGCCAGTGAGTCACGCATTGTGGAGAGACTTCCTTTATGGAGTCAGCGAAGGTAAAAGCTGATCGAAGCTGGATTCTAGTAGGGAAGAACTTGAATTTATTGCCATTTTATTGAGCATAATTCAAAAGGTACTATGAAATTACAGAGCTCACTCACTGTGGAATCATCAACCTCTTCTCTCCCTCCTCCTTCAAGTGCCTGTGCAATTAATAACCATTCCTTCAGACAGGTTGAATCGCTCACTTCGATCAGCCGAGAACTATGAAACCGTTATTTTGGTAAAATGA
The DNA here is from genome assembly GCF_038994185.2 of Dermacentor albipictus. Taxonomy (NCBI): domain Eukaryota; kingdom Metazoa; phylum Arthropoda; class Arachnida; order Ixodida; family Ixodidae; genus Dermacentor; species Dermacentor albipictus. The sequence goes on from NC_091821.1 coordinate 486,009,541, forward strand.
GTTCATAAGAGTGTGCATATCATGGCGTCTTTAGCAGAAACAGTAATAGCAACGTCAACAATTTTTAAACCGAAAGTTGCATAGGTCTAACCTTCCGTAGTTTTATCGGCGTCCGGCAACCAAAGAACTCAGCATGTGGGCCGATCCTGAGATAGTGCAGATAGGGTCCAAACTCAATGGCACATACCCTTGTGTGCTCGGGAACCAGTAAAGCGCCTTTGAAATTTTCTTGTCACACGTACGAACCAACGAGGTGCCACGCACACGAATAAAAACATATGTTTTTGAAAAAATGTTTCGTACAGATTATCAAAAAGGACTTGTAAATTATCGGCGCCAACCGCGCAAACGCGCTGGTGCCACTGCTAGTGCGTTCGTCGTCATCGTCGTCTTCCACAGCTGGCTTCGTTGCCGCTCATGATTTCAGGGTAAAATTCACTTCTCCTTTGTCGTAGTAAATGGGAGGCCACCTCTACGGAGGTATGAGCCATTGATTAATGGGCTGTAAGCCGTCCAACAGCTGCGTTATCAATGGGGCAGACACGTACAGTTTATACACCCGAAGAACAAACATGCGTACGAGGATGGCCGGAGGGAACAGCAACGACAATGTAAACGGCGCCGGCACGAAACCACCACCGAGAAAGAACATTCCCACGATGCTGAAGGAAAACGACGATCGCGAGCCCGGACACCTTACGAACGAGCAACGACGCCATGCTCGCAAAGCAATACGGCGGCAGAGGTACCGGGTGGACCGAGCGGACGACTTCAAAGATGCGGATGTCATGTTAGGACGAGACATTCCGGATAAACAAGTATGGGGGCCACAGATGTCGTAAAAAACAGAAAAAAAAGTTGCGACCATTCCACTCAGTGAAGATGGAATCGCAGCGAAAGTTATTTGCTTTTAATTTGAGAGCATTGACTGTCATCAGCTGTCGCTGCCGTTCCATCTTCACAGAGTGGAATTGCTAATTTTTTTCTGATTCCTCACATTTTCTTGGTGGAGGTAAGAAAGCAGGTAGTATTTGGGGTGAGCCGAAAATCTAATTAGGAGATAGATTGCCTCAAACGCTCATAGAATATTAGCTAGTGATACCTAGTGAGAAAGCCAGAAAGCGCACTGCAACCTGTCACCTGTGCTAGCATAACATTTCAATTAGAATGAAGCACGCTCACAATGCGTCCCAATGTTTTACCATGAACAAGCTAAACAATAAAGAATTTCACACAGGTGAACCACAAGGCTCAGTGAAGAGTTGAGAGGGTGTCTCATGATATTAACAAGAATAAACAATGAAAAGAAGAGCGAACACAAATAGAGATTGTTGTCATCGCAGGACATTGTGCACTATAGCTTCTGATCATTTAAGGTTCAGTGTAAAAATTCAATAAATATGAACTGAACGCGAAATAAGGTATCTCGTAATGAGTAACCATGAGCAAAAAAATTGTAAAAGAAATTTAAACAGGTGACGTAATTCATGTAGCACATTAACGGTTGTCTATTCGAGTAACATAACGGGAGCCAAGGGAAGAAAAGTACACGAGATGGTTGTGCACAGTGATTCTGACATGAAATTTTCAAACATAACATGGAGTCGGCTGATGCAATACACATAATGAGGAACCGATGAGGGAGGCTTTCTTCCTGCAGCAAACATAATCAGACATCTGATAAAACGAAATGGCGTAGGCTTATTTGTTACAATGCGTTTCAATGCCACATCCGACTTGCTTTCTTTTACCGCAAGCGTAAAAACGAAAAAATAGCAATCACTCTAGGTTATTAGACCGTACTCTCCTACAAACCACTTTACACAGCAAACAGCACGTAGCCCTTCAGGAAGTTTGTCGTCAAATACGACACGGCGAAATATTTTAGCCATCAAAAGTTTTTAGGTCACGTTATAACAGCACTTTCTGACATCATGCGTTCGGAAATCAAGCAAAAGTTCTTTTTTCTAAGCAAGATAGCAGTAAGGCACTAAAAAGGCAAGCACCCTAAATTTATTCCTGTTATTGACGTCTGCAAACAACAAAAACGAAGACAGTCGTGGCAGCAGAGTTCAACACGGAGCGCCTTTAAGGTGCAAAGCTGAGCATCAACTCCTAATGATTATGCCTCCTCGCAGCATCGCTGTCCATGGCCCAGTCATTCAAGAGATGCCGAGACGAACCCTCTCTGGTTCGCCGTCACGGGAGAGAGTGATGGTTGCGTGCGGTCAGGTCAGGTGTATAAAAGTGACGAGCAGCTTTGTCCATTCCACAAGCATCTCGTAGCTCCCGTGCCAGGCGCATCTCGAAGTGAACTCCCACACCACGGATATGATACCTAAGGTGATCGTGAAGGAGCACATCTATGTTTAGAAGCCACAATTCATTGCTTGACTGAGGATTATATTGGAAGGCATAGTGAGTGAACGCAATCGTAATGACGATAATTACACAGAAATATTTTTCTTTGTTGTATGCTAAACGTTCCCATAGTGGCTCCTAAGGAAAAGTTTTGTAAAATATTGCAAGAGTCCTCCATCAGAATTTTCTTGTGTTTATTCAAATTGTTGTTAACTGTTATCTGATAGCGGCTCTTAACGAAAAGTTACTTGTAAAATATTACAAAAATTATGTATAAGTTTTTGTTGTCTATATTCAAATTGTTGTAAACTGTTACCTGCAACTTACGTCTGCTAGTTCGCCCTAGTTAACCACAAAGTCGATGAGAACGTGCGCACTTACAGTAATTGCTGTAAAGGCATGACGTTTCTTAACCATGCTCCTAACTCTTTGATTATGCAAGTTAAGTTCAATGCTGTTATTTAATATTTTTTTGTTTTTAGGTGAACCGCTTTTTAGGTGAGCGTTAGCTAAGTAACGGAGCCGCGTCACACATTTCTTACAGCATTTAGGCAGAAAAGGGCGAGAATGAATTGGTCTTGTACGTACATATTTTGACTGTAACAAGAGCGTAATGCAGCTTCACAAAGAAAATACAAATCGGTCTGCGAAAGGCGTATGAAATGTCCCTAATGTTAGCTACACGCGGTACAGGTCCCTCTCCTCCTCGCCCTTGTGACTTTCGTGAGAGCGGGCAACGTGTTCGGTGGCGGTCGGCAGTATGGTTTCCAAGGTGCCGGGTTCGAAGGACCACTGTTCGCTGCGGCAGCTACGCCTGGCTTCTCCGCTGCTGGTGCCTCCTACGTATGCATTATGTTCTTTGTTACGACGCCCTCGCTGCCCATATTTTTCTTGGAAATAGTTTTTCTCAGACATCAAGCAACGAAGTAGTAATATTTTTTACAATACTTGTATCTAATATTTATTTGTATTTAGAATACATGTATTTAAAATATTTTTACAATACTTGTATTGTATTTTTACAATCACATGCGCGCTGGTTTTGAGATATTAACAATGAACTAGAAGCAGAGCAGAAATAGTGCTCCTGACTTAGGTAATTCTGTTAGTTCTGAGAGTCTTTGGAGAGAACAGGAGCACGTGCTTAAGGAGCAAAAAAAGAATTTTCCCTTGCCGGCGTTTCCACCGTGGCTCGTAGAACCATCGCTTACAGAAAACCCCATTCCGTGGCAAAGCAAAAAAGAAGTTGTTTACAGAATACATCTACACGCCATCGCATTCGATAAGAAATTCTATTTCGGTTGCTGTGTCAACATCTGTTGAGTTCCATGGTATAGTGAAAATAATGCGCGCTTGTTTTGAACAAGTACCATATATCGACGACTTTCACCGACAAACATCGGAAGAAGGCATAAACATGAAACGTTATTCCACATTTTAGTGGTTGTAAGATAATCAGTCTTTCTTTGTCATAATTATTATAGGAGATTATGCCTCTCTATTGTTTTTTTTTTCAATTTTATCAGCCTCCCCAGCCGTACAGCTTCGGCTATGACACCACCGACGAGTTTGGCACCCAGCTTTTTCACAAGGAACAAGGCGATGCCAGCAATGCGAAGACTGGGGCCTACGGCTATCGGGATGCCAACGGCCTCTTCCGCACCGTGAAGTACGTCGCTGATGCCAATGGCTTCCGTGCTACTGTCGATACCAATGAGCCTGGCACCGCTCCGGGTTCCAGTGCAGATGCTGTGTTCAACGCTAATCCTGTTGCAGCACCTGCAGGAGCAGGTGGTCGCTACGCGGGAGCCGGAGGTCCATGGGCTGGCTAATCACCTAATCTGTTCTGTATCTTTGCGTTTCGTGCAGCCTAGAGAACTACATTTTTGTACAAAAAACGTGAAACCATTCAAAATAAACAATTCAAACCTATATATTTCCTCTTCACAATTTCGGCTATACATTTGCGAAAGATATTAAAGAGATCTCCTGTGCGGCCCGGGGGGTTGGGGTGGAGGGGGCATTCCAGTATTTGCAATAGGCCGGTCTGTTAGTTGGTCACTCGTCGTATTTTCCCAGAACGAACGCTTTCATACTAAACAAATTACGCAGAAACTGTCTGAACATGACTTTCGTTGGTGATGCCTGGAGAATTGAATCACTATAGCGAGACAACGTATTGCCACAGTCGGAATGCCTTATCTATCATGCGTGTACTCCAGCGGAACTCCTCCTTCCCGCTTGGGATGAATTGATGGATGGATGATATGAGTGTCCCTTCTGAAACGAGGTGGTTATTTGATCAACCAAGCTTTTGTTCTTGTTTTCCGTAATGTCCTGCCTACCTTAAAAACAACTAAAAATTCCCAGCTTTAAACTTTCTGACCCACTATTACGAAGCTTACCCTTTGCAAGCCGCCGTTGTTTGTGGTGTCCCTAATTTTCTGCCACCAAACCTCTTGTCCCCCTTTACGTGTTGGTTCTCGAAGCAAACGCGACGCCATCTAGCGGAGCAGTCGCGAAGGCTGCGCGCACGTACGCAATTCGGCAATCGAGAGCTTTTTTCGAACTTCTGGGCACACCCGATGTTGCGGCCTAGTGGCTAGGGCGTTGCGCGACTAAGCCCGAGGGCGAAGGATGGAATATCGGCCGCGGCGGCCACAATTCGACGGGGGTGAAATACAAAAACACCCCTGTATTATGCAGTGGGTGCACGTTAAAGAACCTGGGATGGTCAAAGGTAATCTGGAGTCCTTCATTACAGCGTGCCTCAAAATGCACTCATGATTTCCGTACGTAAAAACTAATAAGTTAACTTGAATTTTGTTTTCTGAACACTCTTCGCCATCTGGTGGCGATACCGAGAAGTCCGTGTGTGGCCTCTGAAACAAGGAGTGTGGCGCGCACATGCCTGCAGAAGCTTAGAATGACTTCCTCGCTTGTCGCACACCTAGTCGCACATACTCAGTGACACAACTTGGCGATGTAGCCATTGAAGAGTGGCACATACCAAGTGCATTCGCGCCTATGATGGCGAAAGCCTTCGCGTGAAAAGCGTTCATTGAATAGCCGCACATACCCAGTACATTTGTGGTGCAGCCTGATATAGCGTTGCGTTGGTGTCATTGAGGAATCCTTGTGACCTGGGTTGGATTCCGCCATCCTTTATATTTTGCCGTCAGGGCCTCCATCTATAGGCAGGAAAATATTCCCTGATTGCATTCACGTGCAATCATATGAAGGGGTACCTGATAATATTTAACAGAAAACAGATACCTTCTGTTCCATGCAACAAGTTTGGTGGTGTTGTCTTAGACACTGGACTGTCTTGAGCAAAACACGCTGCCGTACTACCCTCAATGTTGGAATTTCCTTCTCGTCCTTCGCATCGCTACAGGAACAAGAGAGAGCTCATCGGAGTCATCTCTACTCGAATGTACCAAGGGGTATTTGCAGGATACATACGATACAGCATGCCCACGCTCTCAAGCATAGCCTTAGCTGTGTGGGCACGCTGCAAAGCCTTGAAGCTCAAGCATCGCGTACGTGCTTGTGCCTACCACGCTGCACGTCAATCAAAGGTACGATAGCTGACACTCGTACTTGTCCTGTTAGGGTATACATGTTCTGCAAGCCTATTAAAGAGCATCGTCCCTTGTCGACCCGACACAGACATCAATTGTCATCGCTCCCTGCCATCAACCCAGGTTGCAACTTTTCAAGGCCTATATCTCGCGATCAGAATAAACTACCGTCAAGAATTTGTGCCTCCAGCATTCCGAGATCACCTAGACAGGTCCTGCTTAAACTTGTGGTTAGACTGCAGATTGTTGGCATAATAAAATTATCCGTTTCATTCATTGGCCTCAAGCAGCCTATAATGTTTCACATTGTTGCAAAGATCGTAGGCATGGCGCACTTGTATACCGATGGGTCTGTCACGTCATATGTGTCGACTGCATCATTCAGCATCCCAAAAATTTTCGTATTTCCAGTGCTTAAACCAGACCATAGGTCAACGTCAAGTGACGCAGGAGTTGTTGCAATCCCGACGGCACTTCGATTTCTCTCCAAAGGCCTCTTTGTGTGTCCATGATATTGTTACGTAGGAAGACGCAGACGACAAGCTATGTACAAATATATTTACAAGGAAAATACGCTGCGCTTGGCCAAGAGGCAACAGCCCGCGCTAGCTTCTAAATCGTCGTCGTCGTCTTCACACTGCTGGCCTTTCGTGATCGCACATATTGTGCCGTAGCACTACCCCCGGCTGCAAAAGCGCCGTCCCGGAGCGACTAAAGATCGGACTCGGAAGCAGTGTAGTAGGCCTTGAGCCTACTGACGTGTACATCACTAGATGCCACAGGAGAGGACGAGCTTGAGCCCACAGGAGCAATTTCGTAAGTCACAGGCGCCATCTGGCGCAGCACGCGGTAGGGCCCTGTGTATCGCGAAAGAAGCTTCTCTGAAAGTCCGACGTGACGAGAGGGCGACCACAGGAGCACGAGCGCACCAGGTGAAAACTGTACGTCACGATGGCGGGCGTTGTACTGACACTGCTGAGTGGTCTGTGAGGCCGTAAGTCGAGCACGGGCAAGCTGGCGTGCTTGGTCGGCGAGGGCGATGGCGTCGCGCGCATACTCGCTTGTTGAGACCGCAGCAGGAGGAAGTGCCGTGTCAAGGGGCAAGGTAGGTTCGCGACCGTACAGTAGATAAAAGGGAGAAAATCCGGCGGTGTCGTGCCGGGAAGAATTGTACGCAAATGTTACGTAAGGAAGGGCAATGTCCCAGTCGTGGTGGTCCTTGGAGACGTACTTGGCCAGCATATCGGTAAGAGTACGGTTTAACCGCTCTGTCAGGCCATTGGTTTGAGGATGGTATGAAGTAGTCAGTTTGTGTTGAATGGAGCAGGAACGCACAATGTCAGCGATAACTTTCGAGAGGAAGTTTCGACCACGGTCAGTAAGCAGCTGTCGCGGGGCGCCATGAAGCAAGATAATGTCACACAAGAGAAAGTCCGCGACGTCAGAGGCGCAGCTGGTAGGGAGAGCCCGAGTGATAGCGTATCGGGTGGCGTAATCAGTCGCGACGGCTACCCATTTGTTCCCAGAGGATGACGTGGGAAATGGACCGAGCAGGTCTAATCCAACACGAAAGAACGGTTCCACAGGGACGGTGATCGGCTGGAGATGACCGGCAGGTAGCACCTGAGGTGTCTTCCGACGCTGGCAGGGATCACAGGCCGCAACATAGCGTCGAACGGAGCGAGCGAGACCAGGCCAATAGAAGCGGCGGCGGACGCGGTCGTACGTGCGGGTTACCCCAAGATGTCCTGCAGTGGGTGCGTCATGCATCTCAAAGAGCACAGTCTGTCGTAGATGTTTTGGCACCACAAGAAGAAGACCAGGGCCATCAGGGAGGAAGCTCCTTCGGTACAGAATTCCGCCCTGGAGGACATATCGGCGAACGGATGCGTCGGTAGGTGTAGAGCGCAGACGCTCGATGATTACTCGCAGCGATAGGTCTCGGTACTGCTCATCGGCGATGTTAGCGAAGGCAGACACAGAGAAAATGCCGTCGGCGGTACTACTGTCGGCGTCGTCAGGCTCGTCTACCGGGTAGCGAGACAGGCAGTCAGCGTCCTTGTGGAGTCGGCCAGATTTGTAGGTGACAGAGAAGGAATATTCTTGGAGGCGTAAGGCCCAGCGACCAAGTCTTCCTGAAGGGTCTTTCAATGAGCATAACCAACAAAGCGCGTGATGGTCTGTGACAACGGAAAAGGATCGGCCATATAAGTATGGGCGGAATTTCGCAACCGCCCAAACTAGGGCCAGACACTCACGCTCAGTGATGGAATAGTTGCGCTCCGCGGGTGTGAGGAGCCTGCTGGCGTAAGCGATAACACGGTCGTGGCCACGCTGGCGTTGTGCCAGTACTGCTCCAATTCCGTGACCGCTGGCATCAGTACGGACTTCGGTAGGCGCAGAAGGATCGAAATGGGCCAGAACGGGAGGCATTGTGAGAATGTCGATTAGATGAGAGAATGCAGAGGCCTCGTTATCGCCCCACTGGAAAAGAGCGTCTTTTTTCAAAAGGTCGGTTAGTGGTCGTGCTATGGCGGCGAAATTCCTCACGAAACGGCGGAAGTACGAACAAAGGCCGAAGAAGCTGCGCACATCCTTGACACACTTCGGAACAGGGAAGTGCGTAGCAGCATGGATCTTGCCTGGGTCCGGTTGCACTCCGTTCGCGTCAACGAGATGTCCAAGGACGGTAATCTGGCGACGGCCGAAGTGGCACTTCGATGCGTTGAGTTGCAGACCGGCTCGCCGAAAAACGTCCAGGACTGCTGAGAGGCGCTCGAGGTGCGTAGCGAACGTTGGGGAGAATACGATAACGTCGTCCAAGTAGCACAAGCACGTGGACCATTTGAAACCGTGAAGAAGGGAGTCCATCATGCGTTCAAAAGTGGCAGGAGCGTTACATAGGCCGAACGGCGTCACCTTGAATTGATAAAGACCATCGGGTGTCACAAAGGCAGTCTTCTCGCGGTCGAGATCGTCCACGGCAATCTGCCAATAGCCGGAGCGAAGGTCAATAGAGGAGAAATAGCGAGCACCGTAGAGGCAGTCAAGGGCGTCATCAATCCGAGGTAGGGGGTACACGTCCTTTTTGGTAACCCTGTTAAGGTGCCGATAATCCACGCAAAAGCGCCATGAGCCATCCTTCTTTTTTACCAGCACAACCGGTGACGCCCAAGGACTACATGACGGTTCAATAATGTTCTTGGCAAGCATTTTGCGAACTTCTGCGTGAATAACTTGACGCTCAGCTGGTGACACTCGATACGGGCGGCGATGAATAGGAGGGGCATCGCCGGTATTAATGCGATGTTTGACAGCTGTAGTTTGGGCTAAAGGACGATCGTTAAAGTAAAAAATATCGTGGTAGGAAAACAGAACGCGGTAGAGTTCACGAGCGTGCTCGGAGGGCAAGTCGGGGGCAATCATTTTCCGTAAGTCAGCGATGGAACAATTCGTCGACTGCGATGGTAGAGAAGTATCGGATGAAGTGTCGTCTACTGCAATGGATGCTACTGAGTGATCCTCGAACGAACAAAGCTGGGCCAAAGACATCCCACGTGGCAGCACTTGTGTCGTCAAGCCAAAGTTGACCACTGGCAGGCAGACGCAATTCGCCGTAATAGATAAAACTGTATGGGGTACTGTGATCCCGTGTGTAAGGAGGACGTCTGGCATAGGAGCCGCGATGTAGTGACCTTCGGGGACTGGTGGGGATGACAGTAGGTCAACGTAGGTCAGTGCCGAAGGTGGCAAGCGAACGAAGTCGGCGGAACTGAGGCGACTGGGGTGTGGTTCAGCAGGATCCAGAACAGGCAGGGCAAGGCGGAGAGTACTGGCGGAACAATCGATGAGAGCAGAATGTGCGGAGAGGAAGTCTAAGCCGAGGATGATGTCGTGGGGACAGTGGGCGATGACTGTGAATAGCACGATTGTTGAGCGATCGGCGAAGGAGACGCGGGCGGTACACATACCAATGACGGGGGCTGTTCCGCCATCGGCGACACGGACAACAGGCGTCGTGGCGGGCGTGAAAATTTTCCTGAGCCGGTTACGAAGGTCAGCGCTCATGACGGACAAATGCGCCCCAGTGTCTATGAGAGCAGACACAGAAACACCGTCGACTTGCACGTCAAAAAGGTTCAGATGAGTGGGCAAAGTCAGTAGAGGATTTGGCGGCGTAGGGGGCAATGCAGCGTCACCCCGGGGCGCTGCATCGTCTAGTTTTCCGGCTGGGAGCGGCGTCCGAAGGGAGTCGGCGAATAGGAGCGACGGGGCTGGGGAGAGCGAGATTGTCGTCGTTGGGGCGAAGGCGAACGAGAATAGGGGCGGTTCGTTCCAGGAGAATCAGTGGCGGCATTATCGGAGCGTGCGGCATAGGGACGAGAAGGGCCACCTGAGGGGCGAGAGTAGGCAGTAGAAGTAGACCGGATCGGGGAACTCCAGCGACTACGACAGTGCCGAGAAATGTGCCCGATGCGATGGCAGTGGAAACAAATAGGCCTGTCGTCAGCAGTGCGCCATTCAGATGGGTTGCGGAAACGTGGTGGGTAAGAAGATGCGGCACGGGGCGAAATCGAAGAAGCCGGGCGGGTATCAGGGCGATGGGCCGAGCAGATGGTGTGAAGACCCATGTTTTCAAACTCCTGGCGGACAACTGCCTGGATCAGTGAGACCGTGACTGCAGATGCGGTGGTGGGACTCGAGTCGAAGGCAGCCGGATAGGCGGCCTCGATCTCACGCCGGACGATCCTGGTAACATCGGCAGTGTTTTTGGGACGAGGAGCGTCGGCACGGGAAGATGTCGCTGGGGTGTTGGGCAGACGGGCAAACTGCTGGTCAATACGTCGGCTTTTGGCGAGTTCCAGGCGGTGGCACTCCTTTATAACAGCATCCACCGTGGCTACGTTGTTGCAAACGAGCAAGTTGAAGGCGTCATCGGCAATGGCTTTGAGGATGTGGGAAACCTTGTCTGACTCAGTCATGTGGGTGTCAACTTTGCGGCACAGAGCCAAGACGTCCTGAATGTACGTGACGTAGGGCTCCGTTGACGTCTGCACACGACCGGAAAGCGCCTTCTGCGCGGCAAGTTGGTGACCGTAGGTGTTGCCGAACAAGTCTCGAAGCTTATTCGCGATATTATGCGAGGTCTTCAACCCATTGACTACGTTCTGAGGTGGGGTCCACAGTATTTCTTAAGCCTAGAAATCACAGAGCTCCTGGACCATGCACATAGAAAAGGCCACATAATCACGTTTCATAAGATAGCTGCGCGCTGTGGTGTGATCGAGATTGAACAGGTAGACGCCGAAGCAAAACAGCGTTAAATCATGCTTCTGAAGTACGAACGGGACTCTCAAGGACAGTAACGAACGCTTCACTTTCCTGTGACATGAGCAAATATAAGTTGGAGCAATGGAAGTAACCATATGTACAAAACAGGCGATGGCATATGTGGAACCCAGAATGGAATTTTTTTCTGCCTCGCTGGCTTAAAGGGATCCGAACATCTATGATGCATCGAATTCACCTTCATATCCATTTCAAAAGCGTTACGCACCCCTCATAGGTTGCAGTGACCCTCACCGTAATTGTGAACACCTGCCAGCTGCCAGAAGCATGTGAAGGACGAACTCCGCATGAGCTCCGGCTCTTGGAACACCTCACAACTGATCTTTTGTTTCTACAACGTGCTTACCACCACCAGTCGACGGATCTTAACGGGTGAAATCTTTTGAGACCAAGATCTGCCAGATCCGGTGAGACCTCGGCCCTTGGACATTTGGAGGCGAGCAGGCCGCAGCGCTAGGCCTAACCTAGGCGCCGCGATTACGGTGCGACAGCATCGCGTGCCGCACATGCCCACTGCACTGCTACCGTGATGATGGCTGCCCGAGATCCCCTGCCTGCCGCAGCACTGGATGAAACCACACCAGCCACCGCTATGGATGAAGAACCGACTCAAGACAACGAAGACGGGACTTGGTTTCTCGTGGCCCGAATGCGCAAGAAACAGGTCCAAGCTACGTCGAGCTTGCCACCCAACACCGAACCCGCACAGCAGGACCACCTGCATCGGACATTGCGTAATAAGAGCTCGCAGCTGCCCCCGCTACCGATCGACGACCTGAAAGTGGTCTTCCGACCGAGAGATGGACTGAATCTCGGTGAGTGGCCGCAGCACTATATAGCCAGAGTTATAGGCACAGCGGCTCAATTAAACGAGAGCATGCTCCACCAGCTAACCATCCGCATACGCCGAGAGCAGAACGTCGCAGTGGTCAGCACACCGGACGAAGAACTAGCGGCAAGACTGCAGCTGATCAAGTCTATATGCCTGGAAAACAAGCAGTACGAGGTTCAGGCCTATGTAGCTGCACCGGATGCTTCCTGCAAAGGAGTAATCTCAGGCATAGAAAAGAACACAACCCCGACAACGCTGATGACAAATATCCGATCACCGATGGCTCAGGTCCTGCATGCAAGAATGATGGGAAATTCAGCCACCGCCATCATCACGTTCTCTGGCATTCGGGTTCCCCGGTACATCTACTATTACGGAGCAGAATATCGGTGCTACATTCATAAACCCCGACAGCAGCTGTGCATCGTGTGCCTCTCCACAGGTCATCGAGCAGATGTTTGCCCGACCCCGGATAAACCCCGGTGTGCTGCGTGCGGAACTTCCAACCCCTCCGAAGGACACGATTGCACGCTGAAATGTTTTCATTGTGGTGGTGAGCACCCCGCCACTGACTCTCGATGTCCTGTAAGGCAACGCAAGCCCTTTAACAAGAGCCACTTTTCCGAGAGCAGCAGAAAATGGCGGAGCAACAACTCCAGCACGACAAGAAGTCCAGCAAGGTAACGACATACAACGGTGGGGCACCTGCGGCTACTGATGCAGCACGTGGTCGTTCTCGCTACCGATCCCGGGGACACAGCCAGTCCCAAAGTCGCAGTAGGTCCAGGGTCCGCAGGCCGTCCAAGGACCAGAAGCAACCGCGTGGTCGAAGCCGATCTGGGAGCCGCAGCCTCACGCAGCAGAAACAGCCACCGAAGGAACCTCAGACCGCGTGGACGAAAACGCCCGACCATCACACCAGGAAGGCGACAGCGGTGAGTTGGTCAGCGCAGTTTCCGCCTCTTTCCTCCACCCTTCCTTCACCTCCGTCCGCACAGCAAACAAACAAACAAAACAAACTGTCTCCCACAGCGACGCTTTCACTCACCCAGACACACACACTCGCACCTGCGAAACTCCCTCACAATTCCTGCACCAAACAAGAAGTGTGCGAAATGATAGCGGAAATGGCGACTGTTTTAAGAGCGGAGATGCAAAAAATGAAGGAAGAGATCATGGCTGATGTCAAGCACATGCTACAACAGGTCATACAACAAGCCATGACTGACATGAAAAAATTCATCAGTGCAACTATTAGCTCAACTTTCAGCTATCAAAACGACTCACTTCCACAAGACACTAACGCCACTAGAGAACCACGAAGATCACACCCTTATACCCGTCCGGCTCGTACGACAACACCTGCCCTCACCAGCGAGGCGGTATCAACCAATCATGGCCAGCAAACCTAAGAGGCGCACAACCACCACCTTCCGGGTGTGGCAATGGAATTGTATAGGATACCGAAGGAAGAAGGGTTCCCTCACACAGTTCCTAGCCACACGTCCTCACCCACCAAACGTTATAGTACTTCAAGAAGTACATTGCACTCCCACACTCACTGGATACAATGCATACACCGACAAACATGACACCACCAAACAACCACTTGGTGCCACCCTTGTGTCCAAACAAATCAGAGTGATAGAGCACACGCTCGACAGCCCCCACATTCCGCATGTGCTCTTAGAAATTGTACCTAGGAATCGATATGAAACCAGCTTGTTTTTAGTTAATATCTACAGTGCACCCAGATCGCGACGAGACGACTTCGGACAACTTTTTTCGACCGCCAGTAAACAAGCCAAAAAATTGATTATTCTGGGAGATTCCAATGCATCCCACCAAGCTTGGGGGTACCAAACAGAAACTCCAAAAGGCCGCCGTCTCGCCCACTCCATGAACCTTCATCAATTCACTCTGCTGACAGAACCTGACAAACCAACCAGAACGGGTAACAGTGTAAGCAGGGATACCTGCCCCGACCTAACAATGGTCAAGGCGTTGACTCAATGCTCCTGGAACAACCTAATGGAAAATCTGAGCAGTGACCACAGCATTCTGGCCACAGAAGTCCAACTAGTGGCCATACGCACACCAGAACGTTCAATTAAAATAACGAACTGGGACACTTTCCGGCGCAACAGAACCACATCTGAACAACACGACCCGCCATCTCGACGCGAGTGGACACAACAGCTACAAGCAGATTTTAAAGCGGCCACTAAGCAAATTACTGCAACAACGGCGACACCGGATGTGGACAGACATCTGCTCCATCTCTGGGATGCTCGAAGAGGCCTGACCAAACGATGGAAGAGGCAGAGGCACAACCGTAGGCTGAAACAAAGAATCGCCCGAATCACAGCAGAAGCCGAAGAATACGCTACCAGCCTCACTAATAGCAATTGGCACAACCTCTGCGACCGCCTCAATGGCACACTAAGTAGTTCCAAAACGTGGTCCCTCCTCAGAGCACTGCTCGACCCAACGCACACAAAAACGCACACAACGAACACAGTCCGCACTATAATCCACAAAGAACAAATGAATGATGACGCGCTCCTCCAAACACCGCAACAAAGATACATTGCTACAGGCCACCGACCGGAGTACAGACTATCCACGCGAGGAAGCAACCCAATTGGACGACGGTATTAGAGAGACAGAAGTGAGAGCAGCCCTACACGGCATAAGACGAAACACGGCGCCCGGAGCAGACGGCATTCACTATGCACTGCTACGCAACCTCGACGACCAGGCCATACAGAAACTCACTGCATACTACAACGACAATTGGCAAAACGGAACGCTTCAATAGGAATGGCGACACGCCGTTATCACCTTAATTCCGAAAGCCGGGAAACCGCTGTCCCTCCAAAATCTCAGACCCATTTCCTTGACTTCGTGTATTGGCAAACTCTTCGAGCACGTAGTTCGAAATCGCCTCCAGCCTCACCTCGAAGCGAACCAATTCTTTCCCAATACCTTATTCGGCTATCGACCAGGTCTTTCTGCCCAGGACATACTCCTACAACTTAAGGAGGAAGTTGTGGATGGTCCAAGTAAAGCTCAAACAAGAGCCATTCTGGCGTTGGACCTCAAAGGAGCCTTCGATAACGTCTCACATGACCTCATTCTAAACAACCTTGCATTCTCCCGATGCGGAAAGCGCATATATGATTATGTCCGAGCCTTTTTATCTGACCGAACAGCCACCATCGGCCTAGGTGATATTCGGTCGGATATCATAAAACTTTCCGGCAGAGGGACTCCCCAGGGTTCGATTCTCTCACCCACCCTGTTCAACGTGGCGATGGCAAAGCTACCAGCGCTCCTCGACAAACTTCCGAACGTGCAGCACGCCCTGTACGCCGATCATATTACAATATGGGTGACCACAGGGTCAGACGGCGCCATTCAAGATGCACTACAGGAAGCCGTAAATATAGCTCAAGAGTATGCGACAGCCGGAGGACTCACATGCGCAGCGGAGAAGTCGGAGCTCCTGCTTGTATTCAAGAAACGGAACAAGGCCGATATTCCACCAGCCATCACATTGCATCTCAATGGCAACGTTATCCCAAGGGCAGACAGACTACGTGTACTAGGACTTCACATACAACACACCGGGAAGGCCACACATACCCTACATGTGCTCCGCCAACAAGTTACCCAAATAACGCACATGATAAAGCGCATTACAAACCGTCGACAAGGACTGAAAGAAAAAGACGTACTCCGAATCGTGCAAGCCCTCATAATTAGCCGAGTAACCTACCACCTCCCCGATCATAATCTGACTCAGACTGAGATGCACCAGATGGACACCCTCCTCCGTACGGCACTAAAGGCAGCGCTGGGACTACCCCAACATGCGTCTACGCAGCTACTACTACGACAGGGGGTGCACAACACCATCCGCGAACTAGTTGAAGCTCACTTTAACAGCCAATTGCAACGTCTGCAACGAACAATGCAAGGGTGCCACATTCTATCCCGGCTAGGATACCAAATACCAAGAAAATTACAACAGGAAAACCTCAAACTTCTTCCGCTTAGCATTCGCAACAAAATTCACGTGGCCCCAATTCCCCGGTATATGCACCCTGACCGTTATAAAGGTCGGCGAAAGGCAAAAGCACAAGCCCTGGCTCGCCTATTTGGCGATGACAAATCAAACACTCCAGTCCTATACACCGACGTGGCCCGCTACCCACAAAAACGTGCCCTATGTCTAGTCGTACTAGACAGTGCAGACATACTGAGAGCTTCGGCTACGCTCAGCACTGTGGACAGTGGCACGGCGGAAGAGGCTGGTATTGCCCTAGCCATCGTACACGCTTCAACCATGCCGGCGCCGGATGGACCTATCACAGTGGTCACTGATTCTCAGACCACCTGCAGGACTTTGGCACAAGGGAGGGTGACACCCTACACACACCGCATCCTTACATCATTACACCCCTCAGCGTTACACAGGGTGCGTATCGTCTGGACACCTGGACACGCCTCTCTCCATGGTAATGAACGCGCTAATGCGGTAGCCCGAGAGCTCGCTAACCGGTCGCCATTGGAAGAGCTGTCCAACCCAGACGACGCACCGACAGAACCACTGAACTACACTGAAACTCTACAATATTACAGAGATAACAGGAGCCACTACCCTCCACCACATAATTCCCTCAATCGAGAAGATGCCGTCGCGTGGCGACAGCTGCAAACTAATTCATTTCCCTGCCTCTTTTATCTTCACCTCTTCCACCCCACACAATATCCCTCATACTGTCCCTATTGTGGAGCAAAGCCCACAGTATACCATTGCACCTGGGAGTGCCCACACCCTCCGGGCTACTCCCCTATTCCTTCACCTTCTCCTTCCTCCTGGGAGACTGCGCTGACCAGCTCAGACCCGCAAGAGCAGCGACGGCTGATCCGGCGGGCACGCGGAGTGGCGCGAGCCAATGGGGCCCTGAACTAAGGGCTCCACCCTGCGAGGAAGTCGCCCAAATTCATGATAAATAAATGTTCTCTCTCTCTCTCTCTCTCGCGATCATCCGAGGTGCGCAAAAAAAAAAGAAACGATTGAAAGTGGTCCGTTCCATCGAACCTATCCTATAAGAGTCTCTATAAGAAGTACTTCTTTTCTGTCCTGATATGGATCATCCTTTTGGGTTCTGGTACCAATAGCGCAGCCTTGATTACAAATACAGCTATAGCCTTTCTTGAACCAACGTACGCGAACATTTTTATGGGGATTCTAGAAATAGATTTGTTATTGCGCTACACTGACAAGCCCCACACATACGTACTGTACATATAGAATATATTAATAATATGGGGACATGGTCACGAAACCTAGATAAATATGTGGCATTTCTAAATTATTTTCACCCAACAATAAAACTCACATCAAAATCTTCATTGGAGCGCATAAACTTTGTGGACACGACAATAGGCTTTGAAAATTGGTACACTACAGACAGCGCTGTATAGAAAACCTTTCGATAAACAACAGTACCTGGAATATACGAGCCACTATCCCAGACATAGCAGACAAAGCATCGTTAAAGGCCTGGCCACACGCCTACGTCGTATTTTCCTTGAAAACCAAGACTACATAGATATACTCAGTCGCCGTAAAGAAACCCTGTAAAACAGCAACCACCCAAACATTGCCCTTCAAGAAGCCTACACCGATGCAAACAAACTTGATCGAGGGGAGGCCCTCAAGCCCCGCCTTAGACTCACAAGAACAACCACGCTGCTTCTTACTACTAAATAACCAAACGCACTCCCAAACGTCAACCACATCCTCAATGAATACTACTCAATTCTCACCAGCAACCACAACCTTAAGATTTTTCCCGCCCCGTGCAGAGTAGCCTACAGATGCAACACTAATATTAAGGATACTCTTGTACATTCTAAACTAACGACAAAAACGAAGTTGGGAACTGGTCCCTGTGGCCACCCCAGGAGCTCTACATGCACACATATTCAATCTACTACTGCAGTAAAAAGTATGGCGTTCATTACTCACACAAGGTAACTTCGAGTTTCCTGCGCACATCACGCAACGTAGTATACAATCTAGAATGTGCCACTTGCAGCAAACAATACATAGGTGAGACTGGGCAACAAATTCCTACTAGACTCAAGGGTCACCACGCAAATACAAAACACAATTTACTTAAACTAGTAGCCAGCCACTTCAATGAAAATGGTCGTATATTTGACAAAGCAAAAGTCTATATACTGCAAACGAATTTCCGTCCACCTCGCGAGAGGAAATATACGAAATCATATCTCATACACAAGTTTAAATGCCTACGCCCAACGGCAATTAATTTCACACGTGGAAACTTATAAACTTTAAAAGCTGTAGTTTAAATTTGAAATTCTCTTATCATTAACCCAGGCTATAAATACATTAGGCTACCAGGTAACCTTAATTCTTAACCTCCCCTATTCCTCCATTTGATATTTCTCTCTGCCTATTACTCAATTTCATATACTCTTTCATGTTTTTACCTTTATATCAACTGTACAACCCGTTTTCCCGTGTACATCTGCCCCTGTCACCTCAAATGTGTTAATCAGGTGTCGCCCCCCTCTTTTTTTGTCTGCTTTTCATTAAATTTTCTTTAAACACCCTCACCAACACATTCCAAAGTCCCAGACGACAGGATACCTTTTTCGGCGCCTCAGCCACACAAGATATCGCCACTTCTGTATACCGCCTAGATGACACCTACGTTGAGCTTCTGGGGCTAACGTCCATTGAAACACCATGCTGCTTACTTCCAGCTACCCCGTGCATTGCACACAAGACCCTTTGCCGCCATCTTAACTCCTTGAAAATTACCCGACGCATTGCTGCTACGCAACTGAAGTCGTTATTTCAACTCATGTACTTTTGGGTCTTTTTTGTTACTCGCGCACTGACCACCTGACCGGCTCTTCTAATGCCACAAGAACATGCCGCCAACGACACCCCTGAATCTTCCAAACCTCTCGCTTCCCCAACAACCCTCACGCCTTTATTTTCCTTCTTATTTTATTCCCCTCTAGCTCTCCTTTATTTTACATTTTTTTCAATATTTTCTTTTCTTTTCTCCCCGCCTTCCCACGCTCCCGTTCTTGTCACCTCGTCTTAAAAAGCACACTTATAGCCGGCAAGCGACAACGCCAGCCGCCACCGACGATAATCGCACGTGACGCCACTCTACGAACCCTACAAAACTAACACGTCTAGGCTGACGAGGCAATCTTTAACGAAGACAGGCCCACCTATCGAAACGTTTGCCAGCTTTTCTATGGCAGTTATCCCTGTTTTTAACCTTTATACCACTGTGTGCTATTCCATCAGTCAGCCCGTTCTTGATGACGGGAGAACAAGAAACGCCTCAACCGAGATCCGCTGGTCTCTCGCCACGTTTTCTGGGCTTATGCCCCCACATTCAATGATGAGCCATAATTAGCCCAATGTGATACCTTTCTCCTGCTTTTACATGATAAAAGCCACATTTGACTGAAGCGCTGTTGTTTGAACGATTTATTTCGCAACTTTTCTTTACACACTTCATTTACACAAAAATATGCATTTGCGTTTGTGTAAGAAATATGTCCAGAAATACAACAGATAACGTAACTATACACTAAACATTTTTACACCCTTATGGGTGTTAATAGGGGTGCTTTCGGCATTTACACCCATGCCCACACCCTTCTAGCACCCTTTTCGGCCAAAGCACCCTATCACAAGGGTGGTTACCGCACATAAGGTGTTACTTTGCTCAAAGAAGGGTGTTAAATCGACGCCTGAAGGGTGTTGAACGTATTGATGCATAAATCTGAGTAACGTGTACACGTCCACGCATTGAGCAATGTGTGTATGTATTGCATTTTTAATACGAAAGCGTTTCATGGCCTTTCAGGTAGGAAAGGTGGCGTTCTCCGCAGCAACAATCCATACGGGACCCTGCTCATGCCAATCTTGTCATTTCCCTTGAAAGCATTCAGAAAGCATTCAGAACCGCGCCGCCCGTTTTATTCTCTCAAATTATTCACTTCATTCTAGCGTCACGTCCATGAAAAGAACACTAGGTGAACCTGACCTTTGGTTACGTCGCAAATACTTTCGTCTCTGTCTTTTTCATAGAATATGCTAATTTAACCCTTCTCGTAAAGAAAATCTTTTCACCACACCAATTTCTCGTCTCGCATCGACCGTCAACACAAAATTGATGTGCCATTCTTCCTTTTTGCCAAGAACAGCCACTGAATGCAACCGCTTTCCCGCCTCCACAGTCTCAGTTTTTGACACCACTAATTCAAGGTCGCCGTTCAAATTATCTTATGGTTTGATTTTCTATTTTTGCGCTGCATTGCAATTGTTGCATATTTGCACCACTTCTTTCTGTTGTGCCTACTAGGCCTTGAATGTATATAGTAAATAAATAAAATGTGAAGTCATCACCGTCTTGTATGACGTCAGTAGTGATACAGAAGGTAGTAAATACAACAACGTTAAGTATGAGCAATTATGGGTAAATAATGTGAAATAATGTGAATAAGGGTGGAATAAATTGCATTAAGGTTCGTACAAACTATAGCATGGTGGATTACGGGAGATTAAGGTAGAATTGTGAAGAACACGTGACAATGTATGAACTAACGTATCATGGTCGCGTGACAATTGCAAGTGTAGATGCGTGAAGCGATTAAGTTTCCCATTCCTAAGTGACTGTCGATATTTCTTCAAGGATTCTGATGTTACTGGCATGACGGCCACTCCAAAAATGTTTCATCCAGAAAAAGAACGCCCTTTCACTTACAATTACATTATCATTATTTTTCGTGCTCACAGGAATATTAACATG
This sequence comes from Dermacentor albipictus, assembly GCF_038994185.2. Lineage (NCBI taxonomy): Eukaryota > Metazoa > Arthropoda > Arachnida > Ixodida > Ixodidae > Dermacentor > Dermacentor albipictus. The sequence goes on from NC_091821.1 coordinate 486,030,552, forward strand.
CAATTAAACACTTCTTGAAAAACTGCAGTAGCTGAGCGAAAACACGAGAGCAACTTGCGCAATTCTGCACTAATATTTCGGTGCCCTTAATAGCCCAACAAAAAGTGGTGAAATGGAAGAAGCTGTTTGGATACATTGCTGAACAAACAGGGACGTGCTGTTGGACGAGCCTCTGCTGTACAATGGCATCAACGTACAATTTGCATGGTGAATCCATAAAGAAGACTTATAGAGGCGAGATCACGTTGGAAGTTCTCAAACCCGAATTTCCACGTACCTTGCCTAATTCATTCAGAGGTTTACTAAGCTACTGATCTACTTTCTAAGTGCTTTCTAGGTCCTCAAATACAGCTTGTAAGGGTGAGCCTATATATTAAGGGCTGGTGTCGTCAAAGCTGCACTTTCTTATCCAGAGCATACGCACTTGCAAACGCAGTCTTCAGTCTCCTCATGAATGTTTACGCGTCGCTGTCGCACGACCAAGATGTGAGCGTCTTTATCGAGCCATGATATCGCTGAAACTACGCTGTGACCTCGCAAAGTTGCTTCGTTCGGACGCAGCGAATAATCTAATCGCACCAGCAGAAGAGCGCCGATCGTCTCGCTCACGGTCCCGATTTGTGTACTGTACCCTCAATGATGCAGCACAGACTGCGCCCCCCACCGCAAAATAAAATGCCCGGCACGAAGCGTAGTAGCAACTACCCGCCTCACCGCTCTAGTTAGAGACCACAACGAAGCAGCAGCAAACAGGCGGCCATGCGAGCAAGCAAACCTGTCAGAATAAACGTTCAATTTGCGCGGCCGCCCCATGCCCAATGAAAAGCGACCGCAAGTGACGGCCGACGCTGTACCATCACTTCGGCGCGCGGCAGGACGGGAAGGCGGATGCTGCGCCATCATGCTCGTTTTCGCGTGCGTTCGCGTCCCGCGCTGTGCGAAGTCATTTTAAACGTGTGATTAGTTTTGCGCGCGGGGTAGAAAAAGATGTGGCCCATACTTTGTGTATTACTCGTGCCCCACTTCAAAGCAAAGCGTTCGTACGCACTGGAAGATGGATCCACGAAGGCTGAAACGAGAAGTTGCAACGTGCCCGGTCGGTAGTACTCGCATGATGGAAACTTTCAGGCAAGTGCCCGTTTATTTAGTATTTGTTTTGTTCGCTTTAGAAATATCTCACTGTGATCTCGTAGCATAATTCATAATTCGCTAATGTAAGAGGAAGAGCAGCTGCACTCCAACTAGGGCAAGTCAACTACCTCGATCGCGTCCCGTGTGACTAATGTTTGTCAAATCTACATCGGGCGTGGTGCGCCTGCATAGTTACGCTTTGTTTCTCAGCGCTTGAACGTTCATTGATGTGATTCTCTTGTGCGTTCAGCGCGGCTGCTTGTAATACGGTCGTTCGCACTTCAGTTAAATGTGGTCGTCCACTTTTGCGTCGCGTAGAAAAAGGACTGGCTTAGCCACCTTTCGAAGGAACCGGCGCGGTATTGGTTCTCCCTGATGCGGTCGCGTGGTGCTGCTGTTGCTGCTTGCCGGACGCCTTCAGCATTTTTTCGGCTCGGTTTGTCTGTGCGTGTGCGCGTGCTCGGCTTCATTTGTGTGTGCGCTCAGCTCAGCTCGCTTTGTGTGTGTGCGTGTGTGTGTGCGTGTGTGTGTGTGTGTGTGTGTGTGTGTGTGTGTGTGTGTGTGTGTGTGTGTGTGTGTGTGTGTGTGTGTGTGTGTGCGTGCGTGCGCGCGTGCGTTCAGTACATGCCGGTTTGTATGGGCCGGCGTGTTTGCGCGTGTCTAGTGCGTACGTGTTTTGTGAGTGTGTTGTCTGTGGGTCGCTGTGTGTGCGTGCACGTGTTAGCGTGTCTGCCTGCATGCATGTATGTGTGCTTGTTTGTGTTCATCAATGTGCGCGTGCGCGCTTTTGTGTCTGCGCTTTAAGAGTGCGTATACTTGTGTGTGCGTGTGGGTGCGTTTTGTGTGCGTGCGTATGTATTGCATGAGGCCGGTAGAGTTTTACTCGCAATAAAACTCTTCCGATTTGGTGCAGCGAGTGTTCCCGCCTGAAAGCCGAGTTTGGTTTCATGCCACCCTGGACAACTGCTGTATGGGGCGCCGTTTCTCCGGAGGACCAGTGGGAAGGCGCCAAGTTTACGCTTCGTCCTTTTTCCTCCCGTGCCCTGATGAATCGATATCCTTGTTTGTTTATTGTGAAAAGAACGTTACACCCAGAGCATAAGTAAATTATTAAGAAATGTGGTAGTGTGTTTCGCCATTACAATAATTCCGATCTTAAAGACGTGGATTTCCCATTAGCCCACATTTCTTTTGATGCAGACAACCGCTGAAATTGTTAGCGCCAGGTTATTCGAGACGTTCTACGTATATAGCAGTTGTCTTCAGGAGCTTTAATGAATTTTGAAAATTTGAAGTGTTGTGCTTCAGAGGTATCATATACAAGCTTTAGGTCTCCGGGTAATTTGCATGTCCTTCGAGAGCTGTCGCCTATAGCCCTATTGAAATTCGTAACTACAGTTTGGAGCACTGGGGAAGCTAGAAGGCTTGTCTTGGCTCTCGAGAAAGTGTTTAAGCTGGAGGTGTAGGTTAAGGAGTTTGGGGTTGGTAACACAAAGAATTTTTTATGCCTTAGCAGTAGGAGTGACACAGGATAAAAAAAAATGTATGTGTGTCAAGCACAGGAAGCTGCTCATGTGGTAGAAGCATGTGTGTGCGTGTGTGTGAATTCTCTCCTCAAAAAGGAGTATGTGTGTAAGTGAGCTATTTCATTGCTGGTCTGTTTGCCAAGAATTGGCAAGAAAACACAATAATCAATTTAACGTGAAATAATAAACTTCAAAGCGTACTGGCGACAGCAGCATACAAGCATGCAGCTGTGTGACAATCTTAATGCATGACTGCAACATCTGGAAGGAGGCTTGCTTCTTCTTCAGTAAGCAGCACAAAGTCCATATTCTTGGCTTTTCTCGTGCAAACCAAAACGAGGCTCATTGCCAATGATCTTGTCTTTTGCTCTAATAGCATTTGTTTATCTTGTACTTAGAGCGTCGTTTCCCGCAGGTCATTTCAGATGGTAGCAGCAATTTCACAATGCCCAGCCTTGGCGCCCCCCATCAAGAGCAAGCCACTTGCGTTCGCCTTCAGACAGATGGTTAACGTCTTCCTGAAAGCGGTTGAGAAGACAACATTGTAAGTAGATATAGTTGTGTAGGTAATATAATAAGTCTAGTTATAATTTAAAACTCAGGCTCCTTGGCCGCCTAAGCTTGATATGATGTGCAGTTGTCTGTGGTTGTAAATATTGCCGATGGTACAGTGCATACTGAAGGTATGACTGCTGATCCAAAGTATACATTTGCATTTTCTTGATGGTCTTTCATAACGAGGATTTTCTTTGTGCAAGAATATTCACAGAATGCCGGGGCATTGTAGCATCATATTCTTTATTGTGCATTCACTGCTAATTTCGTATGACCTTCCTGCTACCAATTTATTTGCAGGAAAGGAATATTTGTTTACTCTCTGCAATGTGCTTGTTATTTGCTCATTGCATTACACTCTTCTACCTTTAATTTATTCCCATATAATTATCAAAACCTTAAAATTTCAGCTGTTTTTGTTTTGAATACAATATCAAAATCAAAATGCACCGGGTTGCAATCTAGACTGCTAGATATTTGAAGAAATTACAAGAAACCAGGACCTCTCGGGAGCGTTAAAAAAACGTTTCCGCAGGTAATGTGCCTAATTGTACTGAGCTAGCTGCTCACGAAAATTGCAAGCATATTTCATTTCACATAGTTTTGCAGGATATAGCAGGCCTATCATAGTCTCTGAGCACAACCTTACCTCATTTGCATCATGAAAATGTCTCATGCTTAATTTGGGACAAGTTTTGAAAAATGAATGTATCATAATTTTTAAACTACACAAACTATTGGTTGAGGCTAGACAGTTTTCAAGCAACTTGACCATGTTGAACTTAGCCATTACAGGACGAAAAAAAAACATGCACAGGTGCACTCATTCAATGAAATGTGATGCTTGTGGTTATTTTCCACATGCAAAATGTACATTTAAGGGAGAGAGGGCAGGTAGCCAATTTACAACCATTGTGACTCATGCGGGTAGTAGCAACACAGGATGAGAAATGGTTGTGTCTCTGAGGTTCATTGAATATGTGAAAACTCATATACAGTACCCCCCCCCCCTATGAGGGGTAACCGTGCAATATGTTTTGGGCAAGACAGACGATTGTTCTAGGAGACAAGAAATTTCAGGCTCTAGTTGAGAGGCTACAGAAAGAAGGACCATGTAAATAGTCACAGATTAACATAAACTGCATCGGAGTGGCATCACAGTTTAGAGCATGAAGTGGGAGCATGAGGAAGGATCATAAGTTTAAATAAGGGAATACTACTTGTCAGTGCATTGCCAAGCTAACCCATTGAAAGAAGGGGGCGTGCTCTAAGAAAAATAGTTGACAACACATGCTAAATTTTCGAGGAATGTATGCCAAAATGCCCATTCTTTTATAAATTAGTAAATAAGAAATACACGATAAATTTTAGGATGCAGAAAGTGTCTAATAAACTGCATTGGAGAGCTGGATATTGTTGGGCTGGATGCATGTATTGCAGGGCAAATGAGAATGCCAGAGGGGATTCCCTCATTTTCATTTTGTGTGCACTCTCTGTAAAACAGTTCTCTTTGTCTCCTAGTGTAATAATGTTGTGTAAAAACAGTCATTTTTAATGCCTTGTGCATTTCACTCTTAATGTGCCATATCCCGTAAGCTTCTCACCTGCAGTACTTATAAAGTGTAATGCAGATATATTGCAGATTTTATAATGTCAATTTTGTATTAAGGTCACATACACTCTTGCAAAAATGTCTGTTGTTGAGAGATGTCATTGGTAGTCTTTAAACTTTATTCACTCTTATTTTCTATGGTGAAAAGGCTACTGTATATTTATGTTTTTGCTGCTATATGTGCCTTGTGTTCACAATGACATAGTGGTTTAGCATTCACAGTAACATGCAATTCCTTAATTTGCAAAATAGAAACTTCTCCTACCTTTCACTTGTCTTGCCCAGTTGCCTGAGTGGTGCATTCTGCCCAGTCACATTAATTAAGTTTGTTACTTTGAGGAGCTTGTTGCTTTATCAAATTTTCCGCAAAGTACATGTGTAATCGCACGGACTGAATTCTCATGATTCTCTTCTTATTTTGCTAATGCAGGATGCAAGATTCCAGCAATGCCATGCGCTGCATTTATTGGTCAAGATGCTCAGAGAATGGAGTCCCTGCACCTCGTGGTTAACCGTGAACATTTCTTTTTCTTTTGGAGAGCTAAAGGCCATTTGCTGCATCACTTACATTTTTGCAGCTCAGATGTGTACTATATTTTTCTAATTTTGAATCAATATTGGCTGTTCAGTATAAAAAATGACGTACAGCGTGAAGGACAAGGACTGCGAGAGACACACTCCACTGACTTTCAACAATATTTTATTGCGTTGCCACATCGTGTGTGTATACACAGAGGGGTCATGCGCAGAAAATGAAAGCCATTTACAAGGGGTGTTCTAACAGCAAGTCATTGTAAAAAGAACATGGTCACTTGAAAAAAAAAAACGTCACAATTTCTATCTGTTTAGATAAAAAATTTCACTAGGGGTCAGCGTTATAGAGGGGGCACTAACGCACACACTACCCAGTTTTCTGGTGAAATCAGCTTCAATAATTTACCGGGTGAGCTGTGTCTCGCTAAAACTTCCGTATCTTAAAGATGGGCATGCAGCCGCAGTCCCGGCAATGAATGCCCAAGTGGCCTTGAACAGTGTTATTGACGTTGTTATAGTGCTCTCTTAAATGATCATTTAGGCGCCTGCCTATCTGTCCAATATATTTACTGCCTCAAAATGGGAATTTGGGAAACCACATTCGTTGCACACATCGCAAAATGTTTTCTGTGCCCGGCAGAGCAACAACTCTGACGTGATTTAGGCGCCTTTACACACTTAGAGCCTTGCCAGCTTTTCCGGGGCTTAGAAAAGGACTGTGATTTCTGCAGGTTCCCTAATCTTTTTTAGCCTATGGGAGACATCATGAACATACGGTAGCACTGCAAACCTGTGTCTTTCAACTGGCTGGTTCCTTGACCGAGCGCACTGATCATGTTTTGTGCACTTCAGAAGCTGTTCCGCTGTGGCTGAAATTAGGGCCAAAGGGTAGCCAACCCAAGAAAGGCAATCAGCCTGTGCAGCAACGCTATGTTGCATCTCGTGTGAGCAAGATTTATTGAGGCTGTTAAGGAGGCAAAGCTTTACAATATCTCATTTGACTTTGTTGGACAGACAGGCAGGCGCCTAAACAATCATTTAGGAGAGCACGATAACAACGTCCATAACACTGTTCAAGGCCACTTCGGCATCCATTGCTGGGACTGCAGCTGCGTGCCCCTCTTTGAAGGTACGGAAGCTTTAGCGAGACACAGGTCATCCGGGAAACTATAGAAGCAGATTTCACTACAAAACTGGTTAGTGTGTGCGTTAGTGACCCCTCTATCGTGCTGACCCCTGGTGAAGTCTTGTATCTCAACAGATAAAAATTCTAATGTTTATTTTTTTCAAAGGACGATGTTCTTAGTACAGTCACTTGCTGTTAGACACCCCTTGTGACTCATATTCTGCGCATGCCCGCTTTTGTACAAATACACATGATGTGGCAACGTAATTGAATATTGTTGGAAGAAAGCGCAGTCTGTCATCTCTCGCAGTTCTTGTCAATCAGGGTGTACGTAATTTTATCTCATTAATTGCAAACTATCCCAAGAAACTACCCTTGTTCAGTATAATTATAACGTTTGATACGACCATTTGCTGGCAAATGTTAACAGTGTGATATTTAACTTGAACTTTTGCATGACTGCCTGTGCCTGTGTTTTAGTAACCAGAGTATGGCTAATTTATTAAACCATATTTGCTAATTTGCATGCTCACATGCTATAGCATGCCTTAATCTTGAATTACTGCATCTAAGTGCAAATAATTTAGAAATTTACTATGTATTTTAAAACACTGTCCACATTTTGTGCTCAGCAAAATCGTTTAAACAACAGTGGTTTGTTTTTATCAGGCCTCCTACTGCACTTTGCACCCAGGCACTAGTAGATGTGGAATATGCACTCTTTTGATTTATAGTAAGAAAAGAACCTATTTTCAAACTACATATTGTATATGTACCAGTGCCTTAGAGTTACAAAACTAAAATTTATAGAAACGGGTATTGTATTTAGAAAAACCGCTACACAGCACCTTTAGCCCAGAGAACTCTCGTTTCACAAAAGAGGACAAACTATGTAGGCACAAAAGAATTCTACGTATTTTTTGTGCTCGAGTAATATTGTTGGAAATAGAAAATTAGCAATAAGGCTCCTGGCATAAACCTCACTTAAAGCATGTCTATGCTTGGAAAGTATTCTTTCAGTCTGCAAAATGTTGGCCAGTTATGCTTTACATCGACTTTCCAAACTTTTCATAATGCTTTGCGATTACATTAGTGTACAAAATAACAGGTGTCTTTTTTGTGCGTTTGCTCTGCATTTCGATTGCTTCCCTAATTCACCTTTGCAATATGCCTTTTTTTAAGGCATCAAAGCTTGAATTTTCGTTCACTGGAGCCTAATACTAAAAATTTATTTCTGTATGTGGCCCAAAACACTGCGAATCAACCCAGGCTCTTTCAGTGCCGCTATACATAGTTTCTTCTCTAATAACAGATTTGATCAATACATATATTTTAGGTACCTTTGTGGGGAATGCACATGTTCTTGTACTTACCGATGTGTTTGGTGATTGTGCATGTTTATATTTCATGTGATTTATGTATATGTTGTACTCTGTATTGCAGCATGCAATAAATATATTTGCGTTTTCTTGAAAATGCAGCATATATCTTACCAGTCTGTGTTGCATGTTATTTGGATATGGAAATCGTGATAACCTTGGTGTTGATATACATGCTCAAAAGTGTGAAGTTTGCTAGGTTGTATTTGTTCAGCGAAGACAGGTTTTCCAATATACACCATGAATTACTAATATGTAATGTGATCCACACGTATAGGTGTTGTGTATGCCCATAGAAGCTTCAAGGCCGGCTGTTCGACAGTGCGTTTGGTAGCCGAACTTGAACCTTCTGGCACACGCAATAGTTGCGCGTGGATCGCTGTACATATTAGTAATTGAAGGCGTGTACTGCCGAATCTGCCTTCCATACACGCTAGAAATAAAAGGGTGTACACCCTTCCAACACCCACACAGATGGGTGTTAATTTGGACGAGCACCCATACACCCTAAATTTATTTTGCTGGACACCCTTCCTTTAGGGTGCTATAGTGGCACCCCAACTGTAGGGTGTAGACAACAGCACCCTTAGGGTGTTCGTCTGGCGACAAACTGATTTACACCCTTAAGGATGTTAAAATGTTTAGTGTGTAGCCAGCCCAGGGACCACCGGCTCCCGCGTTGCGACCACCAGCCCGGCGGGTGCCGCGACAGGATTGGCGTTGAACACTGCGTCTGCGCTGGCTCCAGGAGCAGTGCCGGGCTCATTGGTGTCCACAGTGGCACGAAACCCGTTGGCATCGGCCACGTATTTCACTGTGCGGAACAGGCCGCTGGCATCCCGGTAGCCGTACGAACCCGTCTTTGCGTTGCTGGCATCGCCTTGTTTTTTGTGAAAAAGCTGGGTTCCAAACTCATCGGTACTGTCATAGCCGAAGCTGTACGGTTGGGGAGGCTGGTGAATTGAAAAGAAGCAACAATAACTTCGCTATAGAGGTGTCTAGGCGATATGTTATGTTTACGGTGAGCATGAGTGAACACAGCTAAACATAGCTCGAAGTTACAAAACGCGGAAGCCATCTAGCCTGACTTTTTCTCGGGCTTATGACAGTCTTGCTGTTCCTTTTCAGTGCTTGTAAAATAACCAGATACGTCTTGGCGGTATAGCGAAGCTGCCTTTATGCGCAGTCGGCAAGCTAACAAAGGTCTGAAACCTGCGTTCCCTCAGGTTGGGAAAATTTATTCGAAGGACACGTTCCTATAAGATAGAGCTAGGCTCCATCAGAAGGCCTGTATAATCAATATATTGTGACGAGAAAGGCGCCGACTCGGCACTATTAGTATAGAGTGCTTCAGAAAGAAAGAACAATACGTGGAGACATACGTGCGTTTCAAGCTGTCGCGATGTTGGTGGTATTCGTTATTTATTGTTAGAAATAATAACATGATGTTAAAAACATGAGAACTAAGTGGCTTATTGGCAGAATAAGCAAACAAAAAACCTTTTTCTAGGTGCTTGCGTTGATGGGCATGTTTGCTAGCAATATATAATAGTGCTGAGACTCTCTATGTGGACACGCCTATACAGAAGGAATACATTTCGTACACACGTTCGTACATTTATGAATGCTTCGGATTTCGAATAATCGACAGCTTATGTCGGCAGGTAACAATAATTAGTTCTTTTCTGTTTAAAAGATTCCATTTAAGCTCTACTGACATCTGCCTTTCCCATAGGTGTAAAAGCATGCGCGAACGTTATGATTTCAAGAACTATGATAGTTAGGTTTTTATATTATACGAAAAACACCTCACAAATAGACAGCAGGCTCTAAGTGCCTGTCGCTTGGAGAGCACATTACTTACGTTGGAGGAACCAGCAGCGGAGAAACCAGGAGTAGCAGCCGCCGCGTAAAGTGGACCTTGGAAACCTGCGCCTTGAAAACCATATTGCTGGCCGCCGCCGTAGATGTTTCCCGCTCTTACAAATGCGGTGAGCCAAAGGAGGACAAGAGCCTGTGGGGGGCAGATGCGGATTCAAGACCATGTTATACACCATTCAGAGATCGCCCTCTTTTTCAGAAGTTACGCTGCAGTATGTTTCAGGTGTGTACTAAGGCAATTTTTTATGCAAACCTATTTTACCTCGGGTGTCCGATCTCCTGAGGCACCATAAATAAGAAGAATACAGATTTTACTTCGGCTTGAGATTTCTTAGATAGGAGACAGCTGGAATGTGAGAAACCAGTAATGCAATTGATATCACTGCCCTAAACATAACATTTCACTATTAGCCAGAGCAGCACTCCTTCCATTCTGGCTGTATTGTGCGATGCGCAGTTCGCTGACTGTTACACAGGAAGACGATGCTCAGCGGCACGAATGAGAGCGATGGGTATTTCTACAAACTAATAGAACAATAGATGATGCATGCATCTAGAGCTATGCGTGAGGGCAATAGACTGAAACTAAGCAAACTCACAGGAAAAAAACATATTTAACCTCTAGTTACGTAATCACCAAATGTGCAACATCTAATGCTTTCTTATGCCATCCTCTTCGTAAATGAGCTCGCCATTACCTTAAATACCACACTGTAGAATTGACTACTACTTTGTACTACGTCCGCCACGAGAGATAAGTTGTGCATGTGTTATGGGAAACGTCATTTCTCACTTTTACACACTTCACCTAACACCACGCAACTATCGTCGCCCTCGTCAGGCGAATGAGGGAGGGCTTCTCCCAGATTCTGCCTCATGATTGGGTCATTGCAGAACGAAGTGGCGGGGAGGTGAAATCGTGAAGAACGCGGCTGCACTCTGCACGCCTCACCCTCGCTGGGTTGGTGTGAGCTGGCTGCGGCACTATCTCCTACTGTTGCTCTTTGTAGACAAAATCAAGAAAGGGGCTGACAGATCAGCCTTTCTGAGGCACCTTATCCCTGTTTATAACCATTATACTCTTTGTAGTCAAGGATCCTGTAGAATACGTTTTGCGTGACGGCGAAAAATGAAAGAACGTGGGAAAATGTGGGTCCGGGCTTAGGTCGTGTTTTTTTCCAGTGTACTAAAATTATGGTCATTTATAATACTTATCATTCACTAGTTGTATGTTCCACCCGGGTTTCTGCGTGCAGTGTATACACATACATAATATTTCGACCCACGTTAGCTACGCGATTTTGATTGCGGGATAAAAGCCTGTTGCCCTGGTTCGCAAGACTGGCATTCTTGCGAGTTGAATTGATGAAAATGAAATGTTTTTATTGCCTTCAAATATGATTACCTTCCTAGCTGTATTGCATCACCGGAAATATCCGTGCTGTTAAGTTTCGTGAAAAAGTATTTTAAGGTATTATGCATGAGTTTATCGATTTATTTTTGATCATATAAAGGACTAAATTCAAACCGCGTCTCTTGTAGGCTTCACAACTACCCTCCTGTGGCCCTTCGTAGTATGACAATGTAGTTGTCAGCTGAAAAATTTCGGCGAGTGCACTGTGAGATCGTCATCAAATTTTCAGCCGCCCGACCTTGTCAGCTGTGTTAACATTACATGTGTTATTTGCCCTGCGCAAATTAAACAAATAGTACTGGTAAATGCCCACGCCTTTATTTACTACATTCTGATGGCTTAAAACATTTAAAAGCAGCATTGAGTGTAAAGACAGAAGAGTACCGGATAAAGGGTGCAATCCTCGCGGGCGGGCCCGTGCGTCATAGTAATTTCTTCGGCAGTTTATTCCCTGGTATTTGTATCCTGCAGCTCACATAAGCCATGACCACGTTGCCCTAATTCCACGACATGCATAATTTATTTGTAAATACGAAATGGCATATCGTGCGGCATGTTAAAACACGTCAGATACGCTTTCTCGAATCACGTCACAGCATTTCAAATCTGCCTTGTGTTTTTAGCATGTTAGCTGTAATGACTATTCCTTCGACAGACTAAATCTCGTGGCGTCGAACAGTGTCTCTTATACTGAACAAAGTGATTTCACGAAACCTTCCTTGCTGTTTTTACTAATCGGGTCGATACATGGTACTCATCTTAGACCCACTTATTACCCTTTTAATGAATGAAAATCTGAAGACTGGTTGAAACTAAGTAGTGTAAGTGCTTCCTTTACGAGACTTCAGAATCGTGTCATTACAGGCGTAATAGCGTGCTTTAAAGTTCTGTCACAAGGGCCACCCAAATCTTAGTCACTGCGCAAGTTACTTGGCTTTATCTGTTCGAGAAGCATTCCGAACCTCACTAACGGTAACAGATATTTCAATCACGTGATGGTTGAATATGAAGAAGGAGGCAAGACAGTAATTTAAAGTGAGATGCTCATTTTAGCTCTACAGCCGACTGGCTTAAAAGTTCTAATGATTAGTTTCGGTGTTGGCTACTACTACATATTCATGAAGTCATAATTTTATCACTATGGCGACAATTATTCTCTGCAGCTGTTATGCTTTCCGTGCGAATTTCAGCATTTTCCAACATTTCCACAGTCGCCTTAGTGAGGACTCTTCGTGTGCATTTTCTGATCTTTTTGATCACACGGCGGCTGCATCTTGAAATTGGCGCGCCTTTTTGCACTAATATAATAAAGCCACACTGTTTTACACCACCTCTTTTTTTCTTTACTGCAATTCTAGATAAATGGTACATTTTAGACTCCTTAATTTTATATTGCACTTGAACAGTTAACGCTGTTCTGTGTAAAATATTCTTAACTATTCTTCACACAATCTATAAACAACTTAAAAATAGCCATAAACAAGTCATCCTTCATAGCTTCACATTTGTTGCAAGAGCTTACACGTCAACCTGTTCGCTTTATGTATGTTCTAAATCATATTCGTTACTGCAGGTCTGGTTCTACATGGGTGTCTGAGCAAAAGCACACTAAACGCTCTGTGGATGTGGCAAATCTGTATTTCTTCAAGCGCGTGTAGCAGAGAGAGTGTTCATATCCTAGGGAATCGGCAGCAACCTCTCAGGCGGCATTATCATTTGCTTGACTAAATGCCGATCTCCTTGAGTACCAGTGGTGCGCTTTGTTCCTCCTATATAACGCTTGGCAAATACGCATTTAAATTACGCATGAAAATCATTACGCACTTTTCGTGCTATAAATGCACGTTCAGGATTTAGTGAAAGGAAATGAGGTGAATTTTCCTCCTCCAATTCGAAGGAGCCGTGAAAAAAGTCTGGATAGCCTGACGGGGCAACGGCTCCCACTTCGCTTGGAACAGTGCGGAATCGCATAAAGCATGACATATAATATTTCAAAGCAACATCGGGTATAGGAAGATAATGTTCTGTGTAGGTGATACGTTATACACAGATACATCAAGGTATTGTACATCGCAAGCAGGGAGCTGCCTTGCTAAATTTAAACAAAAGAACAAAAGTTGAAAACCAAGTCCGCACATGATTGGCGTAATGTTTGTAAAAGCTACACGTTGCTAAAAGCACACATGCGAGAGAAAACTTAATGAACTATAAAACTTAGTAACAGTGGAATCACAGGAAAAGAAATGGTGTTTAACATACTTTTTGAAAGTGATCGAGGAGAGGGTAAATTTATTCTCGTATGCAAATCTGTTAAAATTACTTGATAGTTTAAACTTTGTTTCCAGTAGTATGTTTTACTAAAAGGACAAACTACGGAACGTGAATGCATTACAGCGTCAAGTACATCTTTTGCTTATTTAAGTAAGGTTCGAAACATGTAACCTGTTTCGGTTAATATCTTGGTTTAGGCGGAATGAGTAAGCTTGCTCTGCTCGTATTAAGTAGATAATGGTTCAGTACAAAAGTTCGGTGATCGCCCTAATTGGTCGTAAAGCCCGTTTTTTTGAAAGATTTGTAGCTTATAATAAAAGGTGTCGTGGTCGCCCATACGAGAACACAATACGACAATTTAGAATATAAAATAGCCTATTAAATTTTACTTTTAACCACAGACACAAAGGCTGCTAAGCTTGTACATACAAGCAACACGTTTCTTTTTTTTTAAATTCGGTACAAGATTGGAGATATCGATAATGCAGGGCAGATTCTGCGGGAACCAGTCATCAAGGAATTTTATGCTTGTAACTTTTGTTGTCTTAGTCTTCTCGAACCAAATATTAATAGAGCGTGAATGTGCAGTGTTAGTTGGCTGAAATGTTATGTACCTCGCTTTGGACAACCTCAGACTGAACTTACAGTGCTGTCATGACTGCAAGTAGCGTAGGTAGGTATAAACAATATCTTCGACTTTACGAAGAAAGTTCGCTGTATAGAACATGTGCCCGTCTTCTACACACACCTTTACATCGGGAGAATTTCGATAATAAGTTGAATAGGATATATATATATATATATATATATATATATATATATATATATATATATATATATATATATATATATATATAAAGTACAAACGGAAGTGGTTCCAAATTAGACTTCTTGTGCGACTCCGTACATTCCCAGAAACCATTCAGAGGAGGTAGTCTTTACTCTAGCACATTGTTCTCTATTTGATATATAGTTCTCGAGTAGATGTGATGCAATATCACATACTCCGTTGTTGCCCAGCTTACATAGAAATACGTTTCGCTGCACACAGTCAAATGCTTTGCGGAAGTCTAAGAACAAGACGAGTGCATATTTTCGGCGTTTAACAATAGATATAATTTCTCTTTAATAAAAACAGCACTTTCTGCGTAGATTTGCCTTTTAAAAATCATACTGAGAAGGAGATACGGCATTATACTCTGACGAATTTTCCTAACCTGCAATAAATGGCTCCTTCGAATACTTTAGATAACATGGGCAGTGCAGCGGTCTGTCGATAATTGAATATTTCAGTTTGGTCACCACCTTTATATGCATACGACACACGTGAGCTACATTTGGCTGCTCAAGGAAAGTGCCAATTGTTAGCGTGAGATTGGCAATGTATGACAGCGCATCGTATATGTTGATCGAGACATGCTTTAGGAGAATGGGTTTCAAAGCATCACACTCGTGACATGTGTTCTTCACGTTGTTGATGTATATATTTTTGGCGCATTAGTCGAAGTGCGTGAAATGAAGTTTCGCTTAGAAACAGTGGGTTTGAGAAATGTGGTGTGGGTCCCTTGATTATTTTCACATAAACTACGAACATAAATGAAATGCTTAGGTAATAATATTGCGCTCTTCCTGTTTGCGCACTATTTTCTTATTGAAGTAACACTCTGAGCATTATCACAAGTTGGCTTTCGATTAGTTCAATGAATAATTTTCTTTCATACTATGCTAACGTTGCTCTGAATTCTGGTAATTAAAATTCCCATTTCACCCAATTCGATCACGCATGCTCAAGTGACTGGCCCAACGCGTTCTTGGTTGTGGAGGTTTATGTACTACAGGTCTACCCTCACGAGAGACTCCGCGATATGCACAGCTGTTCCCCATAATGTACACATACACAAAGCACTACTTGAAATGGCATTGCACGTCGAAAGAATGTAGCGTGACGCAATAAATCGCACCACACCCGATAGCGTTTCTTACGTTCTATCTTGGTCCCCTGCAGCGCTATAGCACACATTCACGTCTTTGTATCCAAATAGTAAAGCTAAGTCTTCTTATTTATAGAGGTAGATTTTGAAAATTCAGCGACGAGAAAAGGAAAGTATCATATTAACATGGTGCACTTGTTTATCTTATCGGGCGACCACGTTTCACCGCCTAACAAATGTTATCGCACAGCGCAGGGCGCGCCTGCATGTATCAGAAGTTTCTGGAACGTTATTGATGGTTCTATCCGCTGTCTGTTACCGAACCTCGTGTAATCTGCTTGCATGTATGCGCGACACGAATAGTGTAGACCTTTGTGGAGACACGCGGGCCCCAGGGATCACTTTGGAACATTCGACCACTGATGTATAAAAGCCGATGCGCTTGACACGATGATGATATTTCGACGACCGCCATTCATGTTGGCCACTATTTCTGTCCTCTGAATGTAACTCGCTCTTGGGGGCCCAAGTTCGCGTAGTAAAACGCTAGTTTCGGTATTCACCGTTTTGACTTTTTCAATGTCACTACTACGTGACAATAATAATTGCCAATGTGTCGTTAGCGCAAGTTAAAGGTATCGTGCTCCTTTTGCCAATACACAGAAATACCGTGCGAAGGTGTGACACCCGAGGTCGTGCCCTCGCAATTATACGAACGCAACTTTTCTATCGGTTTCAAGTTCGGAGTCGCACTTGACCGCTTTCAGAAAGGCGCCCGCTTAGCCGCGGGGCCTTCCAAGTTCTTCAGTCATGTCATCGCGCATACTCTAAGCGAAAGTGACAACAACCCCCCCCCCCCTCAAGAAATTCGTATGAATGTGTTTGCGAGGTTTCTCTAAGTCCCTGCGCTTAATGAGCATCTTTCTCTCAGTATGATGCGTTTTTTACCTTTTTCGTAAGGCGTTACAGGAAACCGTGACGACGACAAATCGTAATCTCGAAAAGGGAAGCGGCAGGGCGATTACGGCGACTTGATGGTGGTTTATTGAGAATCCCGGCAACACAATGACAATAACGAGGGCGATGAAGAACAACGAAGAATGCAACATAGCATGCAGTATTGGCGCTACAATGGTATACGAAACGGCGACAAATGATGATCAGGATGTGGGAGATGACAACGGCATGACGAGGACTACCACAATCAATCAAGTTGACGAAACTGAACATGATGTGGGCATGACGACGATGACATCACGAGGACAACGATGATATGAGGAAACAGAAGGTTTTTGATACAGTTGAAGCCTAGGTAAAAGCAATTTGAAATATTTACTACGCACACATCGTCACTTGCACGCAACTCATATCATTGACTAGGCCAGTTCACGGGCTAGTCACTCTCGCTGACGCCGTAGTACCTCTAAAATGCTGTGTAGTTTTAACAGTTTGTTGAGCTGCCATAATGCGAAGGAATGCCGATCTGGCGTCTACCGTTGCGTAGTAGTCTCTTGACGACGCTTCCGTCCTTTTAACAACTGGTCATAATTAGTGATTTCCTTATTGCGACTCTTAGTCGTTTCATTGATCACATTGGTCAGCAGAAGCAGTCTCCATACTGTCCTTTCGGGTATACGCCTCCTGCTGCCTCAATGCCGGCGTCATCAATAAGAAGTACTTACTCGTGTCCTGCAAAGTTGGCGTACATAGTTGTGCACGTACACTATTTAATAGTCGTGAGCAACCCGGTGCGCGCACACACACAGATATTTCGGCACCATATGGCCAATGCTCTTGCTACGCGGACAGATTGAGTCAGTACCCGACAAAATTTAAAACTGATGGTGCGAGTCCTTAACTCTGGCGCCTACCTTAAGGGGAAGCTTTATCTCGGGGCCAAGAGATTTTTCTATTCAAACACATTTAAATCGCATATATGCTAATAAGGCAAGGACGCGACGGACTTCGTATATTGCATTTGCAAGAAACAGTTATACTTTAGCACCTCCGGGACGCAGAATTAGGACATGAAATCTTATATTTCGCGCAAAAAGTTTAGTAAAGTGGTAAGCCTAAAATAAAAGAAGCGCGAACATGGTGAATTCCTAAATTAGCACCAAAAACAGATACTGTTGGCCATTAAACAGCACTTGTTAGAGCAACTGAAATTGACTAGCGAGATACGAGAATAAACTGCTTACGCGAAAATATTATACTGTTAAGGTAAGTTTCGGAAAAGCCTTACTCGCAGTTAGTCTCATATTTCAGAGCAATGCACCAAGACACCAAGTCTGCCCGCTTTAGGCGTCCTGGTATTCGCAGCTTACAGAAATATAATGTCGCCATTTATTGCTGAGTTACACTGTTGTAAATGTAATCACTGAGTTTCCTGAAAGTAAACCTTGCCTATACATTTCTTACCGCACTTACCACAGCAACTAGAATTCAGCGGCCTCACTAAAACGAACGTCATCAAAATCAGTGCAGTGCCCAGTGGAAATGATTCCTCCGTTTACATTAATTCTAATAGGATTCCTCGAGCTAAAGTATCAGGATTCATGGCGATGCCACTGAGGTGCGTTCACATGAAGCTATTCCCTTGTGATTCCAGAACTTTGCCGATGTCAACGCTGCGCGATATATCAACAAATTCTGGCCATGCTCACATTGCCATTTGATCACGCGACGCACAATATTGTATCGTCCAAAATACATAATTATCTCCATTGGCTTGAGGGTGCTCAAGTCTGAAGCTGAAAGAAAACGGGTGCCACAATATTGCCTCGCCTTGGCTGTTTTGCCCAACACGTTTTGCCCGATGACCCGTTCGATGGTGATCAATCTGCTGTCAAAGTCATATATTGTACAATCTGCATTGGAAAAATTTGGCGTAGCGTGATTAGCCCACATATTGTACGAGAGAAGAAGGGGAACAGAGAGTCTTGATTTTATTAATCATGACAATATAAAGCCAACAGACAATAAATCCAAGAAAAGCATCGGGGAAATAAGGTGTAGTTGGAATCCAAATGTCAAACATAATGAATAAAAAGGGAAGTGATTTTGGACGAAACGATAACGTTTCGCCGGTTGGAAGCCGAACCCACCACCTCCTCATTACGCGCAATGCGGAGGTGGCACAACGGAGCAACAGTGGAGCAGCGGCAAGTAAAAAAATAACTTCATGAGCCGAAATTGTGCCCACAAAACAGGTGAAGCTCAAGCAGAACGATAACGGCAAGCGTAGGCATCCATCTATAAAAATCTCATCTACGGGGGAATACACTTCAACGAATTAAATGTTGTTCCATAACTAACTCTTATCTGAATGCAGGGTGCACTTACTAGTCATATGTGAGCCACTACAGAGCCGCTATTCCAATGACGCAACCCTGATATCATCATACAGCGAACGCTCAGGTGAACAAGCTGAACAGTGCTGGTGTGTGTTTCTTTCGTGTCCCCGTTTTTTTATCGCGCAGTTAAAAGAAACGTCTAAAGCTATGAACCAACTAGCCCACCAGAATATCCTAATGAAGATGAACGATTACCTTTCATAGAATAACGTAAGCTTCCCATAACTGCTAAAGGTTTTTGGGACCTAATGCAGTATCCCACCCACTCGGGTGATCCGCTGCAGAAAGCAAAGAAACTGAAGCAAGGGTGGTCGGTCTGGAGACATTTACCAGGCTTTTTCCGTCTTAGCTTTAAGAACGGAGCTGCAGTCGGGTATTGTTCATATGTAATAAATTCTGAGTGGTTCCACAACTATTAAATGCCATAACCTCGTTGCTACTGATGTCTTCCACAATGCATTTGCAAGTAAATAGTGCGTCATAAAAAGACATTACGAGCCACTTATTTTTACTATGGCCCTAGTTTGCTCTTTGCAACGCAGGGAAGCACTGGTGACGTAAGGTGTAATGGTGTTCAATGAAAGTATAACAATGAACTTTGCTAATAAATTCGGCAAAAAGAGGCAAAACGGCCTGTTTTATTCGTCTGCGTTTGAACTTCGCAACGACATTTGCTGATAAGTTATCTGCATACTACGTCATATACACAACAAATATCTTACAAAAATCAGAGCTAAATTTGCCTCAGAAAGATGCCTGTGGTAAGCAAGTAGTTGTTCTTTTGAGATGTGCCACATTCGTAATCATATAATTATTTTTGGGAACAGCTGAACGCTTCGGTCTATCTGTGGACTTCTCTTTTTCAGTTAGGTCGCGCTGAGTACCTCTCAGAAGCAAACACAAACTTAGGCGCAAAACATGGACTTTCATACGCCGTGACCGTGACTCCAACTTCTCCAACACCACGTTCATTATAACAACTGATTCTATCTTGCAGAAAACGCATGGCACATCATTGCGATGAAAACGAGGAAACTAGGTCCACAGGCTTACGTCGCTGAACGATCCGAATCATCAGCTGTGTACATGACATAATAAGAGAGAAAATGCTTGATGTCCTATCAAACAGTAACCTGCAATTGCTCAGTTCGGCGAAAGGTATTTTTAACCAACGTGGCTCAAACACCAGCAGTGGCGACGCGCTAGCTTTCAAAAGGTTTATGATTATGTGAAGCGCTGCACTACGACGACTGAGAAACAAATAATCAGGCGGATCTCTGAATTTCACAACAATGCATTGACGAAAATGTTTGGTTTATACAAACAGAAAACATGACAACTTTGTTTTAGACGACATGATCGTACGAGAAATTAGAATATTTCGAGGCTTAAACAGAACTAGAGAAGGCGATGAAGATTACTAGCAACACTGCACCCCAACACATTCGGTTGAACGCACGTCATAACAAAAATTACCGCATAACTAGCGCCTTCTAAGGAAAGTTATTTTCTTTTCTAACAACGAAACTGAAGAATGGCTAACGCGGATGAACCCTCTTTTGTTTATATGCCACGCTTCAACTCTCTAAATTTTCTGCTGCAAGAAAATAAAGAATAAATAATGACGCGCGCAACATGAGACGCGAAATGCAAGATTGCGTGGAAATGTGCTACAACTTTCATTTAATTGTTACGCTCTCTCAGTCGTATACTGATGCATCTTTTACTCTGTTTTATATGCACTCGAACCCAGAAAATCGATAGGAGATACCAACTGGTAAGGAACGAACAGATTGTGCTGGTTTACATTGAAAGCATCTCATTCTTGGACACTGATGTCACCAAGTGCTCTGACTGAAATGTTTCAAATTTGCACCTGGGCATAAACAGCACGCCTATCTCACAACTGCGGGGAACATTCTTCTACTGATGTGACAGTATATGTTAGTGTGAAAATGTTGCTCCTTGCGCACAACTGTCCCATTTTATTTCTGCTTTATTCGTTCTTTTCCGGGTCGTGTAGCAAGCCTCCAAGAAGTGTACAGCATTCCAGGGGCATCACCCAGCTTCTGAGATTGAAACGCGAGACTAGCTTCCATACCGTGAATTCAGAACTTATTTGAAACCATTTTAACCAGCTTAATATGGGTAGGCCAAAGTTCAAACAGTGGCTTCGCAAAGAGGAGAAGAAACTGCCGGGTAACATGAATCGACCCTCGGATCCAAGCACCCAACTTGCCTTTTGCGGCCTTTACTGCATATTGTGCACTCAAATTAAGTTCATTAAACCCTTTGAAAGTGTCGACAAGCATTCGGTTAACACCTTCGTCGAACCAAACAGAAATATAATTTACCTTCATAAAAGCAGTAATCTACTGGAAGGCGCATGTTTACAATAATAAACTGACAACGATCGCGTCAGATTGTATGAAGATAACACTGTCGAGTCAAATTCTTCAATAGGAAACCAGCCGCCGCTACATGTCTAACTAGATCTATGTGTCTCTGCCTGTTCAGGACTTACCAATCACCTGCAACATGAACACAATATAATGGCTATTTTAAGGTCATAAGTAATATTCGTTGTAGAAGAGGCAATATTCCACCAAGTGAAATAAGAATACGTTAGCACTGTTTGTAAAGCGGCCTTCATTGGCAACATTTCAACATCGCATTAGGTGTGGAAGAGAATGCAAGGACAAATGATCAAATGAAAGACAACATTTTCAGAACTAGAAAAAAAAATAAACACGATCGACAAGGTGTCAGCAAGATGCTGGCGTTTGCCATTTTTCGTTGTGGTAAACAACGTGCTATAACTGCACTGTCAATATGCCTTTCGATGATACAATGCGTGCGAAGGTGACAAAGAAAGTTCTGACGTGAGTTCTTTGCCACTATACTGCGCTGCTGCATTGAAGGCGGCGTGAAAATGTGGCTAGGAGTCTGTTTCTTGACTTCCGGATGTTGGACATGTGAAGCACGATGAAGCCTCGTTTTCATTTACACGGTCACGCGTTCCATGCACGACCCAACAAGTGAACGACGCGCGCATCTTTGCCGAAAGCACGTGCGACCGAGTCCTGTGCTTCCGGCCGCACACGGATGGTGGAAAAAAAATCTTCGCCTGACTAGGTCGGCTGTAGCCAGGTATATCTGCAAAATAGCGCAGACTTTTCTTTTTTTTTCATCTGCAATCAATGGTAAAATAGGAATCATTATACAAACAGGCGTTTCAGGTGTTTCGACTGAGCTATCCACTTCTAATCCCTGCATGAAAATGGTTTCAATACCGTTCTACAAACCCTCGGAGAATTTGTTAAGTCAGCCGACTTTGTCGTTTTTATGAAAATGAACAATTCTAGTTTTCATATTCAAAGGAAGATTTTATTTGTGAGACCTCACGGAATTCGCTGGCCGTGGCTGCTGCTGCTGCTGCCCTGGCCAGTAGGTCGTACACGCAAGAGCACATGTACAACTAGTCGTTTGATATTTATGATCATGTGTAAGCTAGTGGGTTCTTGAACTCGGATGCCATTGAGGTGCCTATAGTTATTACGTCTCATACAGGACGATGCGCAACCAAACAACTGTTGCTAGTTTGCACATCATTTTGTGTGTGTGTGATCCTCTGTTCTTCTGATATGTTTCTTTAAAACTATGCAGCGCAACTTGGCGTCCATGGCTTCCAAATAGTCATCTGCACAGCCACGAGACGGAACGGCTGACAGCTGCTCATACCTAATTATGCAGTGAAACAGGAAATGGTACTTAAATGTCCACACTGCAAAAAATCTACTCCTTCAAGCCCATTGATTCGCGACTATAATTTTATGCCTTGCAAAGGCTTTCGAAACCATCTCGCATATCATGCTTTTTGTTTTCAATTTCCCAACTAAATATAGATCCTAACGCGTGTGCTGGGTAGACTGTCTCGTTGAACTGTTCTCAAGATCTGCATGCCAATGGCTTGGATACTCCATCAGTTCCATTTGCCTAAGGAGAGCCCCAGAGATGCGTTTTAGGACCACTCCTGTATCTTCTTTGTGTTTATGATTTGCCGATTGGAATTAACTATTTCATGAAACTTCCCGCTTTTGGTTGCGTTTTGTACAGGCTAATCAGCGAACCTAGGAATGTCTTTACTTTGCAAAGTGTCATACGTAAGTTCTCGTCTTGGTGTGCCGAATCGTTGATGAGTATTGACATTTCAAACAGTAAAACAATGGAAGTATCGTGCATTCTTAACACAAGTCAGTCTCCCAATTACACCCTCGACGATGCACGGCTAGCAGCTGTCTCATTTTATGTATAACTCGGGATACACATTACAAACGATCTATGTTTGAACACACATGGTGATCTTTTCATTAGGAATCGCAGCCGCATGCTTGGTCATTTGCGTCGAGATTTCTGTTCCATCCCTCCCCATGAGGAACATGTTGTTTATGAATCTTTGGTAAATATAAGCTCGAGTACGCCAAATTCGTCAGAAATACATCCACTGCTACATTATCACATGCTCTCCTAAGCGTGTGAAAGTGTGACGCGGGCTTTGTTGCGCCCGGTTACTGACGTGAAGCCAGTGTATCTTCTATAAAATAAATGCTTATTGTGCCTAGTTTTGAGCCACGCCCGTTTGTTCAAGCTTTTGTTTGTTTCATGATATCTATTTTACAAATCCCTGCCCTAAGAAACAGTTTTTTTTTTTTTTGCTGCCACCTAAGCTTCTTCTAGCAGCGATAACGAGTTCGAAGTTGGAGTTATTCCACCTGCACACACCACCATTCTTTACTGTCCCTTTGTACCATGCACGAGTCGAAAATGGAGCAATTTCTCTCCTTCCGTTGCTGTAATTACTGATGTTGCCATCTTGAAGATGACCCCATTTGTACTTTTTTGTTTGTAAAAACGCACTCATCCAAGTAAATCGTTCAGGCCTATAGGGACCTGAAGTAAATACTTAAAACACTCCGTACAGATGGTTAACCAGCGAAGCTGAAACACGCGGCGCCGGTGTTTTATCACTGGGTACATCCCGACGGTTCATTAACGTCTATCTTAATTATGGGTTAAGCCTTCATGCTTCTTAATTAATTAATCAGTTAATGGCGGCGCTGAATGCGGGAGCTGTGGCACGAGCGCCTTCATGTGGTAGCGCCAAGGGGCTCCTACGGGCAAGCTGTGGAAGAAGACGACAAGACTGGAGCTATTGCTGCTGATATTTTTTTTTCTGCGCGCGGACACGATATGGGGTACACTAGCCCTTAACAGCTTTGCTGTAATAAATAAATAAATAAATACATAAATAAGTCATTCAACAAAATGTGGCAATATGTGTCTTCTTCTGGGCTTCGACTCCTCTGCACCTTGGTTTGACTCGGTATAAAAGGCAGCAAGGAGGAAAAGTCCCGCGTCCTGCCGTGGAGGCTCGCAATCGCTGTATTTTAATACGCGGAGCGAAATAACGCCAGTTTTGGAGACTTTAAATTCAAGTTTCGAGAAAGTTTCCCCTCTCATGAATTTCAGAACAGGCATTTGCTGCGAATATTCTTCTTCAGTAAATCCTTCTTCTTCGTTTATACTTTTCAGGCACGTATAGAGGTGACATCTAAGCAGAGCCCATGAAAATTTGCAGATTCGATGCAATGTCTAATTTTGCAGCTAGCGGTGCGAGTTTCCTTTCCACTAAATAAACATCAATAAATGGAGTTGTAGCGATCGTTTCAAGGTAGAGTAAATATAAGCGGCGTATTAAAGTAGTAATATGCGTAGAGAAGGGGTGGCACGTTTGAATGTGGTATACAAGTGGCAGCTAAGTTGTATCAGGAATTCTTCAGCCGTAAGATTGAGCTTGATAACGCCGCGCCGGGGAACTAGAGACTGTTTATATAGCTCTTCCTCGGAAGTGATATACATGTGTGCGTGTGCGTGTGCGTGCATGTTTGTCTATACACGTGTGTGTATCTAATGTGTAGTGCTTCTAGGGCCATCTAGGGAGCATGTACTAATTGCCGGTAGAAAATACTTTTGGAAAGCAGTGTAGCAGGAAGCAGAGGAAAATAGCGAGGAAATAGATGTTACGGAATAATACGCATTTCGTCTATAGTCTCACTTTATATCCTTAAACAGAGCAGCGGTGATACAAGAGACTTAGCACTTCGGGCGAGAACGGCAACTGATTCTGGGAAGCCTTCCAAACAACCGAAAAAAAACTACTAACATTAAGATCTCTCAAATCATTCCAGGTATCCGGCAAAAAAAAATGCAATGTATTTTACCCTTACATGAGTTGGGCGTTAAGAAAGCACGAAAGCAACATCAATTTTGTCCATTTTGTTTTTGTTTCCAGAGACAAAAAAAAAAGACAAAGCTGCAGCAGGCAGCTCTGTCCTTCTCGGCGGGCCCAAATTGTGCAAAACTCTAGGCGCGTTTCGTCACGACCAAACCTCCTCGCCACTTCATCGTCCATAGCCAAATGATGCTAGCGAAGTGGGCACAAGCGTTTCTCTCCTTCTCCTGAACTGGAGAGGGTGGCGGTTACGTCGAGTCATCTGAGGCCTATAAAACATGAGGAGGGGCACTTTCCTAGCCACATTAACCACTCAACTATCGTGGCTACAGACTACCAAGCGATCACCCATCCATGGATATGATATCTAAGGTAACGGAAGAGGAGCGCATACAGATGCTCACATAGATATAAGCATAGTATGTTATTAGTAGTAGTATGTTATTAGTAGTATGTCATAGTAGTAATGTTATTTTCATGGGTGGCAATCACTTTCTAATTGGGCATAAGCTCAGACGCGTTTCGAGGGTACATGTTTCAGGTTGCAAGCGCTAATTCCATTCTACAATTATTCGCTCCACACTCTGTTAAGAGCCGCAAGCAATGCTTATGATGAAATGCTCCATTACTGCGCGAAAAAACTGTCCGCCTTTATCATTGTTGTTCTTTAAAAAAAGCCATAATATGCCAAGGACTACTACTCGTACTCAATCATGACACCTGACCTTAGATACATGATGCAAGTGGTGGCTTTTATTCTTTGATAACATATTCAATTTATTACATTTCAGAAGTTTCGAAAGCCCTTTGTTAAGGCACGCGACCGTTTGACTCTCTCGTAATGACTATTCAACGCGGAAGAAGGAAAACACTAAATCGCGTCCATGTAAAAAAAATATACAAGTGTAATCTAATGCAACCAACAAAAGGTGCAATTCTAGAGTGGCCTATCCAACAATATTGATATTAATCTTATTCAATGCAGGTCCCTGTGTTCCTCGCCTTTGTTACCCTCGTTAGAGGTGGAAACATCTTCGGCGGCGGCCAGCAGTATGCTTTACAAGGCGCGGGTTTCCAAGGACCACTGTATGCTGCGGCTGCTACTCCTGGCATCTCCGCTGCTGGTGCCTCCTACGTGCGCAAATGCAATCTTTTTTAAACAGGAATGGACGCATGATGTTTCATTGCAGGTTCTTATTATTTAAACTATAAACACGGTCCTAGTGTCACTTTAATTTTAGTAGCATGTGTTTCGTTTAGAAAGGCACAGAACATAGTATGGTGCAGGCTGTAAAATGCGTTCAGCGATATAAAAAGGGGCAGAATTTATGCTGCCACCAATTATTTTAATACCACGTTCCACAATACGCCAGTAACAACACGACTTTCATTTAATATAAAGGCAAGTTTAAAATTATCGACGAATGTTCTTTCTCCGCGAAGTAGAGGACAGTCAGCTCTGTTTAAAGAAGTACCTATTGTCCTTCGGAAAAATATTCACAGTTTAAGAAAACGTGTTCCTTTGTTAATTTACTCAACCTAGAAAGAGATTCAGTTTAGCGACATGAAAGTGTGCGGTAATTTTTACAAGCACTAAACAGTGCGATCAACAACGTCATTGGCCGGTGCTAAACATAAGCGCACCTTGACATTTCCTCACTATGAACTAATCTGTTTCAACTAAGTGTATCTCTTGGTCACCTGTTTACAAATTCTCACTTTCTTTTTTCTTTTCCAGCAGCCTCCCCAACCGTACAGCTTCGGTTACGACTCTACGGATGAATTTGGCACCCAGCTTTTTCACAAGGAACAAGGGGACGCCAGCAACGCAAAGTCTGGTTCGTACGGTTATCGTGACGCAAACGGCCTCTTCCGCACAGTGAAGTACGTGGCCGATGCCAACGGATTCCGTGCCACTGTGGACACCAATGAGCCCGGCACCGCTCCGGGTGCTAGCGCAGACGCCGTGTTCAACGCTAATCCTGTGGCGGCACCTGCTGAAGCGGGTGGTCCCTGGGCTGGCTAGCTACGTCACCTGTGCTATTTAGGGACTTGACTAAATATTTAAAGCGTTTTCTCTGCGCGAAACGCTAGTAAAAATCTTTTTTGGAATAAATGATCCAACATGCAGCACCGTTCAAATACTTGTTCAGTACCAAGATATAAGATACTGTCGTGCACAATGTCATGTTAGAGTGCACTAGAAGGAGGTAGTGTGTTCAGGGCCGGACCGTGGCTCACGTTCCTCTTGTAGGCCTCTCCAGGTGGCGCAGTGGCGTAGCCAGAAATGTCGTTCGGGGGGGGGGGGGGGGAGCTCACTTTGCAGCTCGACCTGCTCCTTATAAAATTAGTCGAGGGATCAATATATATATATATATATATGATCCCTCATACATATATATATATATGACATATATATATATATGTCATTCAACAACCTTGTTTACATTTTTGTAGATATGCAACGACCAGGGTAAAATCTAAATGACGCTTTCCTTTGTTAGAATGTATTGCGCAGCAGCAGCTGTCACCGGTTGTGCATTGCGCGTAATTGCTCCGAAATTATAGTCGCAACAGAGCGCACATATAAAAAGCAGGAGTTCTGCAACATATACGAGGGCGAGTCAAATTAAAGTGAGCCAATGCGAATACATGACAAACGGGGTAGTTTATTTAAAAGTAGTCACCATGAGTATTTAGACACTTTTCCTACTAACGAGTCGCGTAATTCCCGTCTCATAAAACTCCTTCGGTTGCTGCCTCGAAAATATGTAAATGACTACACGTCATCTTCCGACACGAATCTGGTTCCCTTGAGCAGTTTCTTCAAATTTTACCAAATGTGGAAGACGCAAGGCAACAGGTCTGGGCTGCATGAGGGATGTTGCAGCGTTTCCCACTTGAACTTTGCCAGTTTTGTATCACCCACATCAGCGACGTGGGACCGGGCAATGTCGTGAAGCAAGATGTCCCCAATGCTCAATTTTCCACGTCGTTTGCTCTTAATTGCGACACGCAGCTGATCCGATCTTTCACAATATCTGAAACGATTTAGAGTCTCTCCAGGTTTAGAAAATTCGATCAATAGTGGCCCCTAACGATCTAAAAAGAAGTCAAGGCTTTTCCGGCATAAATGACGGCCTTTGTTTTCCTTTGGAGCGGTGAATTCAAATGTTTCCACTGTAAGCTTTGCCGTAGTGTTTCAGGCTAGTAGTAGCGGCACCATGAGTCATCCCCGGTCACAATTGCAGAAAAAAAGTCGTCACCCTCATCTGGAGTTCTTTGACGTGCACTTAAATCTAAGTACACGGGTGTTTTCGCATTTCGCCTCCATCGAAATGCAGCCGCCGTGGCCGGGATTCTATTCGCCCGACCTCGTGCTCAGCAGCCGAACACCATAGCCACTGAGCAACCGCGGCCTATTCAATTGTGTTGGGGGTGATTGCACGGTTGCTTTGGCCCGGTCATGGATCGTCTTTGTAACTTTCATGTGCTTCTTTGAACAGTTTGCTACAACGCTTCATAGTGGCCAATGACACGCAATGTTCAACGCATACGGCAGCCATACGGCGAATAATTTCTTTTTGGGAAACATCTTCATTTGTGAAAAACGTCACGACATCAAGCTGTTCAACTTTTGAAGTGTCCATTATGTCACGCAACCATGTTCAACCCCTTGTATGAGAGCATTAAAGAACATTTAACCTCACCTCTGCATGTCACTTGTAAATGAGATGCGTATGTGCTACGCACATGCCTCGAAAATTACTGAACCATTATTGCGCGAGACGGATTGTCTCACTATCATTTGACTCGCCTTCGGACATTCAAAATGCGAAGATACAATGGAACATACAAATGTGAAGATACAGCTTGATACAGGGCAAAAAATTGTCACTGGAAACAATGTTCACTGCGCATATGCACAAAACCTCGCAACAAGATATTTAAATATACGCATAAGTCACCAATAAATCTACGTACCTAAGAAAAAGTAACTATATGTAATGCGTCAAACAAGGCAAATAAACATGTTGCGCAACCACAGATTCCCAGATCACAGCACCCCCCCACTCCCTCCACTCCCAAAATGTATCGCGTGCGACAAAAGGTGGCGCGCTTCCTCCCCGCTTTTCGCCCTTGCGCACACAAGACTCAGCCACCATCGTCGGCTCACCCCCTCCCCTTCCCCCCCGCATGCTTTCACTTGCACATAGAGCATGCGGCGCGCGGTCACGATGTTATCGCCCTTGGCCGTTATTTATACGGAACATGAAGGCAACGACAGGAATGCGCCTGGATTCTTCATAGAGCTGCTATCGCAATAATAAAATAGTATCCGGCAACTGAAGCGTCCCGTAGCCCATTACTTTCCGCAAAAGAAGTAACCAAATCGAACTTTCACCATACGAAAATTCGCTGCGCCGCAACAATGTCTTCTTTTTTTGTGGGCGGGGGGCGGCTAAATAGAATAACCCAAAGGAAAGCATGTTGGCTACAATCGAATGCCTACTTTGGGCACCTAGTGTGGCTACCGAAGGAATAACGAAGAAAACGTGTGACGCTTGATCCACAGAAAACAACACGCGTACTGCTCGGTATCCTACACCGGCGAGACAAATTTTCCGGAGAGGTTGCGCTCAAGCGAACGCGTTGCTATCCATCGAGACCCCGCCGTGCCGGCGGCGAGCGACTATGCATTGTTTCTTTTTCTCGTCTGCTAGCCAGAAAGCGTCCAAAACTCTGCCAGGCGAAAATGCAGTCAGCCAGAGAAAAGCAAACGCGCATCCAAGTGCGGCCCGCGGTTATCGATGCAGCACGAGAAAAACGCATGCGCTCTGGCTGGAACGGCAGCCCGCGGGTTGCGAAAAAAATAAAATAAGAAGAAATGAGAAAGAGGCTCAATATATCCTCGCGAATAAAAGTCTAGGTAGAAAAATGAATAAGGACTTAGTTACAATGGTGGCTTTTGTGTCTTGACATGGATGCTTTGGCGCAGGTGAAAAAAAATGTTTATATTCTTTTCGGTGACCTGAAGGCACAAATGAACCACCACAACGCTTTGTCTCATCGGACCTCGCTGCGTGCTTTGTCAACTTGTCTAATAGTATGTTGATTTGGCTTGTCTAGTTGTATGGCCCGATGTACGACTTTAGAAAAGTCGATGCACCTTTGGCGTCAAATGTTTACAACAGCATTAAACCCAAAAAGTTCCGGAATTGAAAATCTAAAGCACAACTTTGAAAATGTCAATGGACCTTTCGCATCAAAATGTTATGAGAACTTTATACCCACAACGTTTCAGAATTGAAATCCAAGCGCTCCGTCGATTCCGCGGCCTCCGCGAGATGCCGAGACGAGCCCGCTCGCCTTCAAAACGCCCTTGAAATATTGTGCCCGGTGGGGCTCCTTGCGTTACGATATGAGACTCCCTATGCATGGGCGTTGCCCCGAAATCCAGCGCGATTTAGCAATGTTCGCGCTAAAATGTCTTTTCGAGCGTGAATTAAGGACATTCTAGACAAAATCGAGCATGATTTCTGGCGCCGGGAGTTGTTTTGGTCGGCGGCACATGAGAGCACGAAAAAATTTCGGGGGGGGGGGGGGCTGAAGCCCCATAAGCCCCCCCCCCCGCCCCGCCCTGGCTACGCCCCTGAGGTGGCGCCACTTCAGCATGGGCTGGACGAGAGCCGCTTGTTTTTCCCGACAGGCTCCACGACGACTGCTTGTTGTGCCTGTAGGGCTTGTGAATTTTTGGAAGTTATTTATTTATTTTTTGAACTACCTCACCACCTCTAAAGGGGAGCATTGCTTTAGGCCGATTAGGAAAGACTAAATGTACTGAAAAGTAGCGGAAGCCAACTCATTACATCAAATTTAATAGTAAAGCTAGCAAATGCTATATAACAGTTACCGGTAGAAGACGCAATGGTAGTTTATACATCGTAAGGCTCCACAAAATCACCAACTGCATAAATATACATGCAATTGGTCCAATTACATATAACACCTGAAAAACGTATCAAGGAATGTTTACTCCTTCGTAAGCAGTCAGAACTCAAAGAATAGATGAACTTTATTTAGAGGGATTGCTTACTACATTTCTAAAAGGCGACTGAGCATCAACGCAGCGGCTATGGAAAAAATAATCAATTACAATTCGATTAGCAAGGTAATTATTCAATAATTCTGGTATTATGAATATTACACACCAACAGCTTAATAATTGTTGCAGTAAATGACATTTATCATTTAGCAGGCAATATGAACTAGATTGTTTATTTCTTCCAGTAATTATTCAGGTAGCTAGGTAACGAAAATTAATAATAATAGTTAAAACATAATTAGACACAGGTGACTACCCTGCGTATCATTCCAACTGGAATCTTTGAAGGAAAAGCCAGCCTCTATTTTAAACGAATGCGTCATTTAAACTGCATACACAACAACAAAAAATCGCAGGCAGCACCAACTTCGACGAACGTGCGAGCCGCGCACTTCCAGCACAACTGACAACGGCAGGCATGAGCGACGGATGTTGGAGGCAGCGATGCTGTTGGAGCCCGGGTGCCGTGCCTTTCTACGCTTGCCGCCTCATGCCATTGAGCGGCACTAGCCGCACCTTAACACACTACCCTCTTCTAGTGCACTAGCCACGTAGTGTGGGCAGGCCAGCCCCACTGTTACCAAAAGTACGATGAGGGACAGTGCCCTTGGGCATATATTTTGCAACACGGACGAACGTATAAAGTTATGAGGGTGCGGGTTGGCGCGTATTAACGTCATTACCTGCCAATTTTATAGCCGATTCAAGCTTCAGGTCTGCTGCATGAATGTAAGCAACAGTAACTTCAGATCAACCAGCAGAGTGCTAAAGCAACTACAATTTTTCTGCCTTAACAAAGATAGATTCTGGTTTCATAGCCGACGAAAAAAATGAAAGGAATAGCAAATGAAAAAAAAAATGGAATTTAATAACACTTAGAGAATAACCACTTCACAGGCTTTTGTAGAGCGCTGATCGACTACCAAGTGACCTTATAGAATGTAAACAGCTGCTTGTGCCACTTGTACCACGTAACTTGCGCGCGACTAGTCGAGCAGCAATTTCATTGCGTGGCGCGGCCTTTTTTTCAGGCTTAGATAATACTTTTATATCGCACGTGCCCACAAACAAAAATCAGTAACGGGAATTTTCCAGCGTGCGAAACAATTTTCTCATTTACACCTGTGCTCTGATTATATTACCTGAGAATTTTATGAATAATAACGTCTACTTACGTAATCAGGCGAAATGCAATGTATAACCTGTTTCGCTCCAATGTGACCGCAAAGAACATTACCTTGGTTCAATCCAGATACGTGGCATGTGCATACGTGTTATATTTTGGCGCAATTTATGGGCGACGCGTGACATATCCCACGAATGTCTCCACTTGCAAGTCACGGCTAGGCAGACGCAGCTTCCAATGAAATAACACATGACAAGACAGATCGCACAACTGCAATGCACGAATTCATGTTGTGCCATATCAACCTGCCAGAAAGGCACCCTTCGTGATAGCTCAAAGCATTCGAGGGCGGTCAGCGCAAGCGCTTATTCATTGTCTGTTTTTTGTATTTGTAATGATTGCAGGCTGTGCGTGAGCATTCGCGGGCTGTAAGAAGTGATGCGTGGAGATACACCGGAAACTGTTTACATGCTACCAATTCAAGTGATAGTCAGCACTTGTGGTCTGCTCTTTTACTCGTCTGTGTCCAATGTCACTCTGTAGAAGACGGATTGGTACCAACTTGCCCAATTATCAATCCTAATAAGGAGCTTCGGTTGTTTTTATTATCCTTGACTTCTTGGCTGACCCCACCTGAAGGAGACGTCGCTCGTACAGCTAGACCACGTGGAGGAATAATTAAAATACCGCTTTGTTTTGTGCTAAGCATTAGTCTACACTTTACAGTATGCATCAAAAAATATCTTGTGATGAGCATGATTATTCATACGTAATTTATTGTCGCACCATAACAGCCCATTTATTTAACGATCTCATTAGAAGAGGGCAGAGAAATGCAAATTACACAATTATTTTTGAAACTGTGACCGAGAAAAAGACTAGTTAGCAGAGATCACGATTGCCGAATACTGAAATTCAATATTTATTATTTCATAGGCAGTTATTATTAAATTAGGGTTGGCCTTGTTTGGGATTTTACAGTCAGAAGCTATGAAAAGTACAGCGTATGACCTTGTATCCTGCACCCAAGCTACTCAGGCAATGAAATAGTAGGGTGTGCTACTTCTCAGGTTACTTTTGCTTAAAAAAACAACAAAATTGTGCGTTAGATGCCATGATTATTGGAACTGTGTACCCCAGTTTGTGTCGTTGAGCTTCGCAATTCGTCCCCCACTATAAGAACCCCCCCCTCCCCTCAACTTCAGGAAAGCACTGTTACAGAGCGATGATTCTGCAACTTCCCTAGGCCTCTCCCTTCCCGTGGTTGGCATGGTTTCTTTGCCTTAAGCCGGTTCTTGGTCTGAACTAGGTGGTCCGAATCGTCCTTCAGTTTGTTTATCCTCCGGGAGAAGGGAAGCCTGTAACAGTCATGCTACAGTTTACAAGAAGTATACCTGTGTCCGGTGGTTTTCCAAGCAACCCATTGCCACGTGCAAATAGTTGGCTCTCAAAAATTTTATCTTCCAGTATGCAGCGAAGTCACCCACCCAAGTTCATAGAATGTCTGCAGTGTCACAATTATGGTAGATTCCAACGTCGCTTATATGAATGAGTGATGAAGCATGATGTGTACGAGAATGCGAAAAAAGCAACGTCACACATTCCCTCGCCGCTGATGTTCCACGATGACACGCTGGCAGTACTTTATAGATGGCTACTATTAAGTCGATCATGTCTGCAATATCAATGTCTTCCCGAACTACGATTCCTCGTTTGCTGAGCTGAAGGTGTACCAGCGTTATGAGCTGCTACTAGTTAGGGTCTTAATCAAAAACTTTAGGTACTTACTGTTGACGAAGACGACATCAAATCAAATGGTTGTGGGAATTTCAAAATAGAGGTCATTGCACCCTCTAAAGGCCATCTCTAAGTGTTATAGATAATTGAAATAAAGCAGTTGCCCAACCAGGGCATTTGGTTGACGACAAAGTTCCACTGAATTCAAAATGTACTACCGCACTTCATTAAAACCTGGATGAATGTTCTGAATATCTGGTCATTGCTTGACCACGCTACCGCTGAATCTTTTCACCGCACGTCAACTGGGCGAGAGATTAGAAGCGTAGTCACCGCTGTCATGCCTGACGTTAGCTCTAGGAGAATAACACTTGTTACCGTGCAGGAAATATAGAAACGTATTTCTTGATGCAATGAATGCGGTGCGCCCGCATAATCTTTTTTAACAGATATGGAGCAACTGGTCCTGCTTTCGTGATCAGATACGAATGCAAGCGCTATACGAACGCTTTGCCACCGTCTTTAGAGAAAGGTAATGTAGCACTGAGTGAACGCCTGGAAGAATGGTAACGTGTTTCGGGTGATGTACGGGCGAAGCTCGACCTTCACGGAATAATTAGGAGCTTTGGTGTTAACTACCAAATACACTCTTTCTTCAAATTCGCATTATAACGATGCCCACAGAATGGTTCTCTGCAGACCAGGGAAAACAAATGCCGCAGGCATTCACTATTTGCATGAAAATTTACAAATTCTTATGAGTGACGTAGGACAAAGTTCAACACCTGCTTGTTAATTACGGTTATTCTAGAAAATTACGAATTAACACATTAGAAAGCGAAATATTCACACCATTCCGCAACCTTTCACGAATGGCGTTCGTGAGTGTTAAATGTGACAGTCAGTTTCAAATGGCTTGCGATTGGGCCCACATATGGTTAGTGGTGCGTAGAAACAACTGAAGCGTTACGCCTTAATTCCCCATTTACGAATACCAGGCCTTAATTTTATCGGCAAGCTTTCCTGTTGTCCTACGAGAACTAAACGTTCAGTTGATTTCATACTTGACGTGAATTTGGCAATATGTTATGGGTTATTTAAGCACTATTAAAGCTTATGTGCAATTTGGTGGCATTAAAAATAATTCTATACACTCGTTTTCTCCCGGTCTACAGGTCTGGATATGACACACGTATTTGATTACTGGGTGAGTAGACAGACACTAATACCGCAAAGAGTTGACCTTTAAAGGAAGTGAGGGCACGGTTTGGGTGGCACTCTGGCGCGTTTTCAAGTGTGTGTGACATAGTTACGAACTTTGCAGGAAATTATTTCTGGGAGCACACTAAAGTAATAAATGTGTGCTATGTGGTAGCCCGTGGGTAATGTGTTGGCAAAGTGGGTCAATTACGGGTGTCGGAAGAAAATTTTTATTGCACTACTTAAAAGCCGCATCTCCTTTGTAAATTTTCTTGTGATTTTTTTAAGCCACACACGCGTCGATCGGATATCAAAATTCACGTTTGCAACAAGAAATTTATACCAGTGTTGTAAGCCTAATGATGCTCTTCAGTTCAGGGTTGTGGCGTGTGGGTTTGACGGAACAGGATGGTTAGCGTGCTCACCCGTGCGGCGTCTCATACGCAGCAGGCAACGTTACGGTTTCCAGAAAGACTGTAACTGCTCGTCCGCGGCTAGAAAAATACCACTGGCAAGGCACGCTGCATCACGGTGTCAAGTATCAGGCATGCGTCAAGCAATTGGTTTTAACAAACGTTTCATCATTTTCTGTCCGAAGATATTATATAATGATTATTTGGAAGGCATCGCCGATGTAGACCTATTTACCATCGAGCGAGTGAAACGCTTCTACCACAAGTTGCCGCAGCCCAACGCTTCCACTTGCCATCACAACGTAGTGCGTCGCATGCTGGCTCACAAGTGGGCAGGAACGATATGTGATTTCACATAA
This sequence comes from Dermacentor albipictus, assembly GCF_038994185.2. NCBI lineage: Eukaryota > Metazoa > Arthropoda > Arachnida > Ixodida > Ixodidae > Dermacentor > Dermacentor albipictus. The sequence goes on from NC_091821.1 coordinate 486,066,501, forward strand.
CCATATCTTCATGCTTTGTAGCTGCAATCCTTCAGGTAATTGTTCCACAGAAATGAACGCTGTTCACGTACAGCTTCACTACAAAGCTTAATAACTTGCGATGATATTCGCTGATGATATTGCTTTGCTTAGTAACTCAGAGGACCAATTGCAATGCATGCTCACTGCAGAAAACTAAAGTAATGTTTAACAGTCTCGGAAGGGAACCGCAGTTTACGATAGGTAGCGAGGCACTGGAAGTTGTAAGGGAATACATCTACTTAAGGCAGGTAGTGACCATGTATCCGGATCATGAGACTGAAATAATCTGAAGAATAAGAAAGGGCTGGGGTGCGTTTGGCAGGCATTCTCAAATCATGAACAGCAGGTTGCCATTATCCCTCAAGAGAAAAGTATATAAAAGCTGTTTCTCACCAGTACTCACGTATGGGGCAGAAAGCTGGACGCTTACGAAAAGGGTTCTGCTTAAATTGAGGACGACGCAACGAGCTTTGGAAAGAATGATGGGTACAACGTTAAGGGATAAGAAAAGAGCAGATTGAGTGAGCGAAGAAACGCGAGTAAATGACATCTTAGGTGAAACCAAGAAAACGAAATGTGTATGGGCAGGACATGTATTGAGGAGGGAAGATAACCGATGATCATTAAGGGTTACGGACTGGATTCCAAGGGAAGGGAAGCGCAGCAGGGGGCGGCGGAAAGTTAGGTGGTTAGATGAGGTTAAGAAGTTTGCAGGGACAGCATGGCCACAATTACTACATGAACGGGGTAGTTGGAGAAGCATGGGAGAGGCCTCTGCCCTGCAGTGGGTGTAACCAGGCTGATGTTGATGATGAAATACAGCTTCACTACCAAACTAGGCTTGGGGTTCGAAAAAGAGTCAATAAACTTTCCACGAAATCGTCGCGAAGGACAAAACACAAGCGTAATGGTTAGGGAACCGAGGTCTGCAGTGTTTGTGGACGACTGAGAAGGACCAGAGGAAAGGAAATAGTTCAGTGAGTAATGTTGTGCCATGATCGTAAGGATCATTTTAGGCAGCCACGAAAGCTCGTAACGTTGCCATTAACATTGTGGTGCGATTCAGTAGTGCTAACCTTTGAGCCTTGGTCAAAGGCGACAGTGAATAGCAGACGGAGTGAGGAAACCCACACCGGGACGAAACTAAGGGCCACGCTGTTGGCTGTCATACTGTGTATATCCTAATTTTTTTATCGCAGGAACCACCGTAGGAAAGAGGCCAGACGTGAACCTCGCCTCAATACTAACTTCAGTCGGAGGTACACTGGGTGAAACAGCATGTTGCAAAGTACGCACCCCATATGGCACAAGCACCGTACAGCCCGCATTGAACAACGTTGTCAATGACCGTTGTACAGCCCTAGTTACAAGGGATGGTCATAAACGGTTGTCTTTTCTAGCGCGACAGATTTATTCTACGTTTACAAACTGCGTTTGCCATGCTCCGCAATCGTGACATCTAAGACGTTGAACTACCGCCTAGCAGAGCTACCAGGAATCATGTAGCGACATGCGCTTTATTTTCTTTTGGTGTCCATTGTCCTCATTCTCAAGCTTTTTCTATTAGTCACGACGTTGGCCAAATTGGCACCCTTTAGTATATTTACCTCAGCACGCTCACATTTCCCGCACTTCTTCATGCATTGATTATACCCTGTGCCCCACCTAATGTTTGCGAAGGTGTTAAAAAGATTTAGGAAACACGGTGCAAGATACAATCATAAGGCCTACTGTGTTCTGTTGTCCGAGGGCTGAAAACGAAACACCGTAGATGTGAACACTGTATCAGGCATCGCATTTTTAAAAAATATTTTGGCAGCTAACAGCTTGGATAACGTTAGTTGGGACACCCTATATATGTTTTCGAATTATCACCGAACAGGGTGTCGAAAGTGACCGACATTCATGTACGATGGTACGCAATCTGCTTTTATAATCAGTTTGAAGTAGCGCATGGCTCCAAGGTCGATCACATCCGTGATGACAACATGCTCCCCTGCTGGTTTGACGAGGATGAGCTAGTCTAGATTGGGAATGGCGAAATGAATTTCATAGATTACACCTACTGCGGATACTCCTTGAATCTGGACATCGGAACGCATTTTGATTGCCCTAGCTATGTGATTTGTCACGGTTTTCCAGCGCACTTCCTCTAGGAAAATTGATTGTAAGGAAATTTTTTCGCGTGTATATCTGCGTGTACTTGGTTTCATTCGGTACGATCTCCTCCTAAAAAACAGATAGTTCTTGTCTCTTCGGCAATCGGAGTTTGCTTGGGGATTCCTCGGGAACGAAGCCGATGGCGTGAGGCGAGCGTCCTCGCCTTGAGTTCAGAGTAATCATGCTAGGTGTGTTGATGCACTCGCGTTGACATTCCTCCTTTTGGCGCTCTTTCTGTGGACTGAGATGACGCTGTTATCTGAAGAGCCTTCACCCGACAGGGGCTACAGCTCAGTGTTCTCGTTGTCGCGTAGCAAGCTTCCTCTCCTCCTTGCGACGGACGGCCGTGATGACTTCTGGTCAGGAGGGCCTACGCAAGGCTCCGCTTCCATGGCCACAAGACGGTGAGCCGAGGCAGCAGGAAACTTATCATTCGGTCAAAACCTAGAGAAGACAGACTGAACCCGTCTGCCAAGAACGCGGAATAAATTTGCCGGGCTTTATGCTGAAGTGCGGCTACTGTAATGGTTGTCGTGCAGCTTCTTCTAAAGACTGCCCTCACATCCAGAAAGAGCTCGAAGCTCTCAAGCAAGTGGTTCGAGACAAGTCGTCAGATAGGAAGGCTGCCGAAGATATCCGGCATTGGTGTTAGAGTCACATAATGTCTTCAGAAAAGGCAGCGCCGTGAAAGGAGAAGGGCCCTTCCTTTGTGGCACCCACATTCTCCAATCAGGCCACAAAAGGACCGACCAGCACAAGAAAGACAGCTGAAAGGAGTCCTTCTCCAGAAGACTGACTTGTGCTTCCGAGCCGGCAACTTCCCAAAGAACCACAGATTGTCAAGACCGCTCGGGAGCCCACTCCTGCCTCTGACGGCAGGCCGAAAGGAGATCGTTAAGTAATTTTAATGCTTCGTTCCGTCATAGATGTCGTTCGAGGGATTTTATCGAAGCTTGGAACTACGCCTGCTAGAAGTGCGCTTATAATCCTTGGCGCCTTATGCCCAGGGATTCTATCCCTCGAATAGAGACATGGTCATCCATTACCCATCCTTGCTAGAAGAAGGTAGCGTCAGTCATCCACTGGACTACAATAGGACTAAAGTTGCGCCTTTGAGACGTTTGACAGTTTAGGTTTCAGTTTTTCAGTTTATGCCAGCTTATGTAATATATTCCTAATCATTGTAATATATTAGCCTAACGCATCAGTAACAGACAGATTATTGGGATGAGAAGCTGTAATGACCACAGCAACTGGCTATGCAGCAAAGTCATCGTTATTATTTGTTGTGAACTCAGCTATCTTCGCCAGCCGGCTCCACCTCACGATGACAATCATTATATTTGCCTAACAGTTAAAAAGAGCACGCTCATATTTATTCTTCTAGACGTTTATATAATACATACGAGCAATTTTGTTTCCAGAAGATTAACAAAACTTTGATGGTATGTGCTGCAGCGTGCCTCATCATTGCAGATTTTAGCGCGCACCATATGGTATTAGGCAGCACAACGACAAATACACGAGCACAAAGACTAGCAAACTTCGCCTGTGACCCCGGCCAGTCCCTCCTGAATGACGGCAGCCAAACATACCTACGAGCGTGGATTATGGCAGCTCTCTTGGCTCATAACAACTGTGTCTGCCTTGAAATGTTGTGCAAGATTGATTACACTCGTCTGCTGATTTGTCGACACCTACGCACGCAGCATCAAGACCAACGCGTCGTAAATATAAGTTCGGGCACCGTGTTCGCGTTCGAGGATTCCCTCTTTGTGCTACAGCGTAACTACAAAAGCTAATGGTTGGCTGTGTGAGCGCGTGCGAACATTTGTACCGACAAGATTTATGACCAGTTCATCGTGTATGTCTTGCCATTGCTGCGAGCCCCTTTAGTGCCAGATATTTGAATATGCGCCTTTCTTTGCATATTGGACGTCGCTAGTGAAGGACTATCACCTCCTTTGCCTGCTGTTTACGACGCTCGACAAATGTTTTTAACCAAGTGGCTGTGCGTCTCGACGCGATCAATCGCATCGCGCTCTTCTAAGTTTTTAGAAAGAAAATAACTTAGGAAGCCTGTAGCCTGTTTCTGTTTTCGGGTGCCGGGACCTGAAACATTTTCTTCTATTTCGATGCCCTTTAGTGGCGCGACTTGCCGTCACCGGCACTGTACTTTATGTGTCTTGCCTAATTTTTTTAGATTAGTCATCTTGCTCTTTCTTTCCTGTCTTCCATATCTATGGTTCTGTATTGGTCCTTCTTTCTGAAGAGCAGGCAGGCATAGTGCCCCTTCCGGTGACAGTTGCCAGCCTGTTCCTCGCTTTCACTTTCTTGTTAGTGTATATATGTTTGCTAGACAAATAATACTAACATAATAATAATATATTAATATTATTAAGAACTTTCGTCTCTATCTCATTCACAATTAGTGTGAAATGGTTTTTCAATATCGAGACCCATGGGAGTGATCACATTCCCGCGACGTCATCATCAAAGGATGTCCAGTCCTTCCCACAGTACACCATTCGATTGATTGACTGAAGTACTTTTAACTCTGTCACGGAAGATATTTACCGAGATGGCTTGTCCTCTGGGTTCGAGGAAACAAGTGTACGATCTGAGACGCCACGCGCACGCTCATGGTGTCGTATAAGCACATGAATTTGGATATAGAATTGGAACGACTTCCAGCACTCCGTCGCCGTGTGGAGCGACGATACCAACTTAGAAAATCCAGCCATTACCTTAGGGCCGCCACACAAATATTTCGGGATTTTTGTTTCCGGAACCAAGACATTATTATAAGGTACGCCGTAGTGAGGAACTGTGAGGAATAATTTGACCACTTGGGGTTCTTTAACGTTCACCCAATGCATATTACTCATGTGTTTTGGCATTGTACCCCCATGGAAATTGGACCACTGCAGCCAGGATTCGATCCCGTTCCTCCTGTTTAGCTGCGTAATGCCGTAGCTTCTGCGACAACACGGCGGGTAGCCAGACCATAACGAAAGAAAATAAAGGGCCGCATGCATAGGCTAGTATCACGAACTTGTACAATGTTTAGCCAGTTGCTAGACACCCAGAAGCCACTTTAGCATAAGTGGAGAATCGTATATGATCTTAGTTCCCTCCCTGAACAACGCTTCCCATTCAAAGCGCTGTCCGTCTTCCAGGGGCGACTGGATGCTGATATTGCAGAAGAGTTTCGTTCAAGCACCGCTCACCAAGCAACCTGTCCAGGCTCTTCACCTCCCAGTGACATGCCTGCTTCGCGTGACTGCCACATGAATCTACCTTTCACAACAGAGGAACTTGAGGTGGCGCTTGCTCGATGCAGACGTTCTTCATCCCCGGGACCAGACGGAATATTCTACCGTGCCTTGTGCCACCTGATTGCTTGCGCATGGAAAGAACAGTAAGTTCTCTACAACCTATCCTTGCAAATTGGCATGGTTCGAGAAGAACGTCAGACAAGTCTCTTGATGCCATTCCTGAAGGATGGTAAGTATCCTCTAGAACATACTTCACATTACCACCCACACTGGCCAGCTGTGTGGGAAAGGTAATGCAAACGTGATCCTTGCTAGCTTGGAGTGGTACTTGTAACACTACAACATGTTCCCAATTTTTTTGGGCTGGTTTCTATCGACATCGCTTATCAATAGACAGTGTTGATATGGCTACATATTCCTAGCAATAAAAATAAGTAAATGATTTTATGCCCCACTTGAAAAACATAACAGGAAATTTGAGTCTGTCGTATTTTGGGACGTTGTTTCTGTATTTCTGTTGTCTGTAGTGTGACGTCCTCTAATGTGAAGTCCTGTAGTATGACGTCCTGTAGTCGAAAGTTGTGTAGTTCTTGATGTATATTTAATTAAAAATTGACAGAGACCTTTTTAAGGCTCGATGCAGACGTTCTTCATCCCCGGGACCAGACGGAATATTCTACCGTGCCTTGTGCCACCTGATTGCTTGCGCATGGAAAGAACAGTAAGTTCCCTACAACCTATCCTTGCAAATTGGCATGGTTCCAGAAGAACGTCAGACAAGTCTCTTGATGCCATTCCTGAAGGATGGTAAGTATCCTCTAGAACATACTTCACATTACCACCCACACTGACCAGCTGTGTGGGAAAGGTAATGCAAACGTGATCCTTGCTAGCTTGGAGTGGTACTTGTAACACTACAACATGTTCCCAATTTTTTTGGGCTGGTTTCTATCGACATCGCTTATCAATAGACAGTGTTGATATGGCTACATATTCCTAGCAATAAAAATAAGTAAATGATTTTATGCCCCACTTGAAAAACATAACAGGAAATTTCAGTCTGTCGTATTTTGGGACGTTGTTTCTGTATTTCTGTTGTCTGTAGTGTGACGTCCTCTAGTGTGAAGTCCTGTAGTATGACGTCCTGTAGTCGAAAGTTGTGTAGTTCTTGATGTATATTTAATTAAAAATTGACAGAGACCTTTTTAAGGCTATGTAAGTTTGTTAGTGCAAGAAAGAAAACAAAACTATAAAAGTAAAGAAACTTCCCCTCGGGGAATCAAACTTGCGACCTGAGGATCCCGAATCCAGCATCTTACTACTGCACCACTCCGAACATGTCGCTAAGTGTACATATTGGCTATGTCAACAGTAAGAATCTCTGTCTGCGTTGATGTTTACATTTGCATTGTAAGAGCCAAGATGCACTTTCACTCCACCGCGTCAATTGCCACATCTCTAAAAGAGCAAAAGTGTTGATACCATCGACAGGTACATCGTGGAGTGCTAAATCATCGATATTCATGTACGATATCCACATTAAATAACAAATTCAGAAATAGACAACGGTGACCGGGAACACTGTGAGGGTTGTTACTGCTAATTTCGACTGTTGTCTCTCGCTCTTTACACTTTTAAGCCCGCATATAATTCATGTGGTCAATTCAAACTAGCTATATAAACATTCGTCGATGAGTGTTCATTGTGACAGCACACGGGCTTCTCACGGCAGCGCTGTACCAGAATAATGAGACCTGAGCGAGACAGCTTTTAACGCAACTTTGTGGAACAACCCAAAAATTATTTTTTGCTTCATGAAAGCTTATACAATATATCTGTGAAATTAACTAATGTGTCACTGTAACGGCTCATGTAAGTCCACAGGCTTGTGTGCCACATCTTACCAAATAAAATAAACCGGATACGCAGCCATTGTCGGAGATGGTATGATTTTGATCAGCGGCCAATTTTGAGGAGGCCGGTACGGCGTTGCTGCTGCCTCGTCATCACGGCACAATTACAACAATTGGCCACGTCGACTTTAATACCGGTGTCGATGCTATCAGCATTGCCGGCTTCAAGAAGCACTATTGAATACCGCGTAAGAGAAAAGTACAGTCAACACCACCGATGCGAAACTGACATACAATTTTAAAGCGTCGCGACGGAAAGCGCTTCTGTCGCGGCGTCACAACTTATGTCGCTGCGACAGAAAGGGGCACATTTGTAACGCCACGGCAGAAAATGTGTGATCCCTACAGAGTTCCTGTTGCGAGGTCAGAATCGCTGTTGCGATAGAAAGATGCTGTTGCGACTTCAGAACTCTTGGCCGTCGTGACCGAACATTTCTGTTGCGGCGTCAGAATTGCTGTCGTAACGTCAGAGTCGCTGTCCAGATAGAAACCTGTTGTTGCGACTTCAGAACTTTTGTTGTCGCGACAGAACGTTTCTGTTGCGATTTCAAACTCTTGGTCGTCACCCCAGAATCTTTCTGTTACGACGACAGAACTTCTGTCGTAACTTCAGGATCACTGTCTTAACGTCAGAATCACTGTCACAGTAGAAAGCTGTTGTCATGACTTCAGAACTCTTGTTGTCGCGACAGAACGTTTTTGTTGCACTTCAGAATTCTTGGTCTTCGCGACAGAATGTTTCCGTCGCGGCATCAGAATTTCTGTCGTAACGTCAGAAATGTCTGTAGCAACTACAGAAACGTCAGCAAGTTCTGTCGTACAACAAAAATTTCTGTACTCCCGAGAGAAATTTCTGCAGTTGCAACAGGAATTCCTGTTGTCTGTTTCAACTGGGGCAGCCTTGGCCGCACATTAGACATTGGAACGGAGATGAAAGGGCTTCAGGCGGGAAACGGGCACGATCTCTGTTCCGCGGCAGTGTCGGTTAGTTAGGGCCTCAAGAGGTGCTACGCGATAGTTCACCGGCGAGGACTGCTCTATGACATTGTAGGGGTCAATATATCGAGACTCAAGCTGCTCACATAAGCCAGGTGTTTGTGCGGGTCTCCATCGGAGCCGATGCTTGCGATTGTCTTGGCTGGCTGCTGTGTTCATACGGGCGCGACGACCTAATTGGGCAAGACGAGACACAAGCTGGTCGCAAATGAATGGTGAAGGGTCGACGGGGCCAGAGAAGAAAGAAACGTCGAGTGATGAGGTTGGGTGGCGGCCATATACTAAGAAAAACGGTGAGTATCCGGTGCTCCATTTAACAGACGTGTTGCATGCAAATGTGACAAATGGGAGAATCGCATCCCAGTTACGATGGTCAGGTTGAATATACATGGATAGCATGTCGCACAGCGTGCGGTGAAATCGCTATGTTAGGCCGTTGGCTTGTGGGTGGTAGCTAGACGTTGTCTTGTGCACGGTGTTGGCCCCTTGCAGAACTTGATTAAGAGTGCTTGAAAGAAATGCCTTGCCTCGGTCACACAAAAGAACGTGAGGTGCCCCGTGACGTAAGTAGACAGCCTGCAAGAAGAAGGCCGCTACTTCTGAGGCAGCTCCTGAGAGTATTGAGGCTGTTTCAGCGTACCGAGTCAAGTGGTCAACAGCAGTGACGATCCATCTGTTGCCGTCTGGAGTAGGTGGCAGTGGCCCGAAAAGGTCAGTGCCGACGACAGTGAAGGGTTATGCTGGACAAGGAAGTGGTTGTAGCGTCCCGACCGGAGCAGTAGTAGGTCGCTTACGGTGTTGGCAAAGCGTGCACGAGACAACATATCTAGCTCTGCTCGTGGAAAGGCCTGGCCAATAGAATCGGCTGCGTATGCGCTCGTGTATTTTGTGGTAACCCAAGTGGCCTGACGTAGGGTCATCGTGTGAGGCCTGGAGAACTGCAGCGCGAAGAGAGCGCTGTAGAACGGGAACTCATCGATGGCCTTCCGGGTGAAAAATGTACCGGTGGAACACGTCGTCTTCAAACTTGAACAGTTTGAGCTGTTTCCGCAGCCTAGCATTGGGTGGAGATGAAACAACGCTAAGGCGATTGATGATACCATAGCAATAAGAATCGGCGCACTGGTGAGTGGAAAGCACTGAAGGGCGGGTTGATAGAGTCAAGGAAGAAATTGGTGTAATATACGAAGCGTCCTCCATGCAGCCAATTTGACAAGGTGATGTGATGTGCTCCGATGATGGTGGTAATGGGCATCGTGAAAGAGCATCGGCATCTTGGTGCTTCCTTCCGGACTTATATATGACATCGAAATCATATGCTTGTAATCGGAGTATCCAGCGGTCAAGGCGCCCAGACAAGTTTTTGATCGTCGACAACCAACATGGTGGTCGGGTCGACAACCAACATGATGGCATGGTGGCCGGCTGGAGATATGGACGAAATTTCTGAATGGACCAGACAACAGCCAAACGCTCTTGTTCGGTTATTGAGTACTTCTTTTCGACGGAAGTGAGAGTGCGGCTTGCATACACAACAACCTTTTCTCAAGATTCGTGGTCACGCTGAAGCAGTACGGCACCAATTCCTTGGCCGCTGGCGTCAGTATGCAGCAATGTGGGCGCCTCGTCATCAAAGTGACAAAGAGCAGGTGGGGATATTAGTGCGCGCTTGAGTCCTTGGAACGCGGCTTCACACTGATCGTTCCAATCGAAGGAACTGGAACTAGCAAGGAGCTTGTGGAGGGGCGAGGCAATGCTGGCAAAGTTCCGGATAAAACGTCGAACGTATGAGGCACGTCCAATGAAGCTGCGCAGGTTATTTTGCACGAAGTAGGTGTGGAAAGTTGAGCACTGCGGAAATTTTATCCGGGTCGGTCTGGATGCCGTCTTTGCTAACGAGATGACCCAGGACTTTAATCGTTGTTCTTGCGAAATGGCACTTCCTCGTGTTTAGTTAAAGTCCGGCATTAGAAAGGCATGTGAGCACTTCATCTAAGCGCTGCAGATGGTCAGTGAAAGTGGAGTAAAACACGACGATGTCGTCGAGGTAACATAGGCAAATTGTCCACTTGAGGCCGCGAAGAACAATGTCGAGCAGTCTTTCAAATGTGGCGAGAGCATTGCACAGACCGAAAGGCATCACATTCAACTCGTAAAGACCATCTGGAGTAGAAAACGCGGTCTTTGTCCGCTTCGTGCATTGGAATTTGTCCATAAATGGGGCGAAGATCAAGGCTGGAGAAGTATTGCGCGCCTTGCAAAGGATCAAGGGCGTCATCGATACGGGGCATCGGATATACATCCTTACGGGTGATCTTGTTTTGCGCACGGTAGTCAACACAAAATCGTACCGATCTCTTCTTCTTCTGCACTAAAACGACGGGTGATGACCAAGAACTGGTGGAGAGAAGTATGAGGTTTCTTTCCAGTATATCGGCGACGTTCTCCTCGATGATCTTGCGTTCGGCCAAAGAGACTCGGTAGGGACGACGGCGTACAATAGTCTGGCCATCGGTGCCGATACAATGGAAGGCAATGGAAGTCTGTCGGAGTGACGAAGTATCCATATCAAAGGAGGCCTGGTGCTTCGAGAGCGATTTTAGCAACGCTTCACTTTGAGCAGCAGTAAGGTCAGGACTAATGACGAAAGCAAGGGCAGATGAAGCAGATATGTCCTGTTGAGGAAGAGCTTGCGAGGCGGCAAGAGGAAGCAAGGAGACTGGTTGGGTATCCATATAACAGGTCACTGCTGAGCTGTGAGGTAGGAGCATTGTCTCAGTGGTCGCGTTTAAAGCGATGGTTAAGGCAGAGCTTTCCATGAACCTCACCAGGCACGAAGAGAAGACAATCCCACGGGCAAGACAGCGACCGTAAGGAGTGATGAACACGTCACCATTGGTGATGTCCGTACAAGAGAGACTTATAACTTGCTAGTGGCCGGGAGGCAGTACAGAATTGGCACTAGTGAAAAAACGCAGTCATGGCTCGTCGGCACACCCGCTGCAATGAACAGTTTCGGTCATATGGACAACACATTGACGGCAAGAGAATAAAGCGGACGCTGACGAGAGGAAGTCCCAACCTAAAATTAGTTCATGAGCGCACGGGAATAAAATCACGAACCTAATAAGTTGACGGATACCATCAATGAAGACGCGTGCTGTACATTGGGCTGATGGTCGAATGATTGCTCCATAAGCCCCAATCAGGGATGATCCAATATAAGGCGTCTTCACTTACCGCACACGAGAGCACAGGTCCGTACGCATAACAGATATAGTAGCTCCCGTGTCAATCAGAGCTAACAAAGACACACCCTCCACAGACACCAATAACATGTTCGATGGACGTTCAGGAGGATTTGGAACACTTCGCGGCGTTGCAAATTTTCCCCTAAAAACTGCACTGGTTAGTTTTCCGGTCGCTGGACATGGAGTTGGGAGATAGGTCGAAGTGGCGAAACAGAACGTCGGAGCGGCGATGGGGAGCGGCGTCTCGAGGCTCGTGTGTTGTGTGCGGTGTTGAGAAGTCGGCCGGAGATGGACATCGGCGAACGGGAGGATTATCGTCATAAGTGCGGTAAACGCGAGGAGGTGGCTCATCGCGTTCAAAAGCAGCATAACCACGACGTTCGTCTTGCTGGCGGCGTCGACAAAACCGGGAGATATGTCCTCGAAAGCCGCAGTAATAGCAGATAGGCCTTGACGAACGCCAGACAGAGTAACAAGGCGGGTGCGGTGCTCGGGTGCAGGCACATACCCAGGGGGGGGGCCCGGGGGGGCCCCGGCCCCCCCCCCCCCCCCGAAATCAAGTGGCATACCCCCCCCCTCCCCACCCACGCCACCACTCCTCACACATTCCTAAAGCGCCACCAGATCAATGTTGAGACTTGACAGCTGTACATCGGTCCGCATTATGCTGCCTTTTTCACTCCTTTTAGATTGCGGTAGTTATGGCCATCTCTTGTATAGTGAAGGACAGTTTTCTCGTAGATTCCGCACCCGCGCGATAAACTCGAGATGCGTTCAGTTGTCACCATCTATTCAACCGTCACACGCATAGCTGTTGCTTTTGTTAGTTCAACCTTCTTTGTTTAGGCTGATCCTGGGACAAGGAGAGGGATGCGGCTGTTACTCAGCTGGTCTGCACTCTCATGGAACGAGTTGCGGCCGGAGAAAACGCCAATTGCGTTTAACTTATCCCTTTGCTTCATTTTTTTCCTGAGTTACGGCTCGCCGCGACGCTGGTAGATGCCCGGAACCATATACACGTGATATGGGTTAGATAAGGTGGGAAATGAAATAATGTGAAAGAGCATCCATCATGGAACCCTGCAATAACCCTTAGACCCATAAGCAAGATGACTGTCGCCCGTTACCTCGTCTGTTTTTCCCTAACTGTATAGCACTTTTCGTGCAAAATTGGCAACTGGAAACAAAAATCGCAAGGAGTTGAGAAATTAAGCGATCAACTAAGGGAGAAACCAACGCAACAACCAAACTGCAAGCAAAAGCGAATAATAAAAAAGTTAACCGTTGTTTATGAGAATATTTATGGATCAACATCTTTTTATTTAAAAAGGAAGTAGAGAAAACGCCGCCGGAAGTGGAGAACAATTACTTGTTTTGAATGACGCTTCTACAGTTATCGGTCGAACCGCCTCACGTAGCCACTTCTCTGCTGTGCTTATGTGGGTGTTTTTCTAACCTTTCGCAGTAAGCGCAGTACGTCTAGAATCGCAGAGTCCTGCGCTCTACGCGGTTGTATGGGACTGGCGGCCGCACAGCGTTACGCAATACGCGGAACTGTCAAAACTGATCAACAAGGCGAAAATAACTGATATTCGAAACTATAACATGAGAAAGACTGAAGAAGCCGCAAAAGATGAACGCAGCCTGAAATCAGTAAAAAAGAAACCTGGCATAGGACAAACCATGATGTATGCACTAAAAGAAAAGAAGGATAATATAATCAGCTATCTCGAAGATATAGTAAAAGCAGCGGAAAAATTCTAAGCTGACCTGTATACAGTACCCAGAGGAGTCACAATAGTTCACTTAGAAACAGTAATGAACAGGATACAGAAACGCTCCTATCGCTAGCGATGAGGTCAGAAGGGCCCTGCAAGACATGAAACGATGAAGAGCGGGAGGATAAGGTGGAATAGCAGTCGATTTAATAAAAGATAGAGGAGACATAATGCTTGGAAAACTGGCGGCTCTTTATACGAAGTGTCTATCGACTGCAAGGGCCCCAGGAAACTGGAAGAATGCAGACATTATACTAACCCACAAAAAAAGGAGACGTTAAAGAATTGAACAATTATGGTACCATTAGCTTGCTCCCCATATTATATAAAATATTTACCAAAATAATCTCCAATAGAATAAGGTTAACACTGGATTTCGTAAACCAAGGGAACAGGCTGGCTTCAGGAAGAGATACCTTACAATGGATCACATCCATGTCATCAATCAGGTTATCGCGAAATCTGCAGAATACAATAAGCCTCTCTATGTGGCTTATATAGATTACGAAAAAGGCATTTGATTCAGTAGAGATACCAGCAATCGTAGAGGCACTACGTAATCAAGGAGTACAGAACGCTTACGTAAAAAGCTTGGAAAATATTGCTACATGCGTGAGGTATTTGTTTGTTTGAACGAGGCGCCTAGGCGCCATCACTCCAGAAAAGGGGAGGAAGAACGAACTAGGCTCGCGCTGTGAATCTAACCGGTCAGCGCATCAACCATTGTTGTAAATATAATCTGTAAATAGTTTCTTGTCTTACTGCCTCGTCTTTCGCGTTAGAATATGTACAGAGGTTCTACAGCTACCTTAATTCTACACAAGAAAAGCGGGGAGATACCTGGAGAGAAAGGGGTCAGACAGGGAGACACAATTTCTCCAAAGCTATTTTCTGCGTGCTTAGAAGAATTCAAGCTATTAAACTGGGAAGGCTTAGGAGTAAAGATCGACGGCAAATATCTCGGTAACCTTCGGTTTGCCGATGACATTGTTCTATTCAACAACAATGCAGACGAGTTACAAGAAATGATTGGAGACCTTAACAGAGAGAGTGTAAGAGTGGGGTTGAATATTATTATGCAGAAGATGAAGATAATGATTAATAACCGGGCAAAGGAACAAGAGATCAGGATGGCCAGTCGGCCACCAGAGACTGTGAAGGAGTAAGTTTACCTAGGTCAATTAATCAGACGGAACCCTGATCATGAGAATGAAATTCACAGAAGAATAAAAATAGGTTGGATCGCATACGGCAGACATTACCAGCTCCTGACTGGAAGCTTACCATTATTATTGAAAAGTAAGGTGTGCAATCAGTGCATTTTGCCAGTGAAATATGTCCAGTGCCAATGCATTTGCCAGTGCATTTCCCAGTGCATTTTGGCAGTGCATATGGGGCAGAGACTTGAAAGCAAGTTAAGGACCACGCAAAAAGCGATCGAACGAAGATTGCTAGGCATAACGTTAAGAGAGAACGAGAGTGGTTTGGATGAGAGAGCGAACGGGTATAGACGATATTCTAATTGACATCAAGAGGAAAAAATGTAGGTGGGCAGGTCATGTAATGCGCCGGTTAGATAACCGTTGCACCATTAGGTTTACAGAATGGGTACCAAGAGAAGGGAAACGCAATCGAGGACGACAAAACACTAGGTGGAGCGATGAAATGAGGAAATTCGCGGGCGCTAGTTGGAATCGGTTGGCGCAGGACAGGGGTAATTGGAGATCGCAGGGAGAGGCCTTCGTCCTGCAGTGGACACAAAACAGGCTGTTTCTGCTGCTGCTGCTGCTGCTGCTGCTGCTGCTGCTGCTGCTGCTGCTGATGATGATGATGGTGATGATGATGGGGGTGGTGGGCCCCCCCCGAAAAAAAATCCTGGGTACGTGCCTGCTCGGGTGACTAAAGGTGCCAGGAGATCGTGAACAGGCATAGGTGGTGTGATTGGAGACGGCACGGCTGGCATTGCAGGAACCTGGGCGTAAGAAGCCAGCTGTGGGCAAGGAGAAGCGTTGTTATGCTGGGAGTTCTGCAGGGAGGCCAATTCCTCCTTAATAATGCCGCGCAGGTCCGTAGAAGCAGGTTGGACATGAGCGCTGCTGTAAGGGGGCGAGGCATGCGCTTGCAATTCCTCACGAATTATGTCTCGACTGATAGACCGGAGCTCGATACTGTTTGCCAGGGGGTTGTCGGAAAAGTCCGGTTGCAAGCGGATTGATTGCAGGGCGTCGAGGCGCTGACAGACGGAGACGACGTCCGACGCCGTCCAAGGGTTTTGAGCAGCTAGTGCATTGAAGGCAGTGGAACCTATACCTTTAAGAAGGTGTCGCACGCCATGAGTTTCTGGCATGGCACTGTCGACACGGCGGCAAAGCGCGAGGATGTCTTCAATGTACGAGGTACACACTCGACATAATGCTGGACGCGCTCAGACAGCCTCTTTTTCGCAACTTCCGAACGAACCATGGCTGTGCCAAAAATCCGCCGTGGCTGCTCCCTGAGAGACGACCAATCACGGAAGTCTCGCTCATGATTCAGGAACCATGTCTTGGCTACTTGAGAGACGTAAAATGGTACGTTGTTTAACCTTGATGTCTCGTTCCAGTTGTATTCGCGGACATGATCGTAGTTGTCGAGCCAGTCTTCAACGTCCTCACCAGGCAAGCCAGAGAAGATTTCAGGATCGCGATACCGGTTGTTGACAGGGCTGGGAGTGAGGGTGGCTGGCACTTGAACCGAGATGGTGGACGCTGCGGTCTGGTCTTGCGACGTGGCGGCCTCTTGGGGTAAGCGACGTCCTGAACGTAGCTCCAGGAGATATATTGAAGTGGATTGAGGTCGAAGGGATCTCAAAGCGCCTCCACCACTTGAAATACCACGGTCGAGCCGACGCTTTGTTACAAGAAGGAAAAATGGCGCCGATGCAAAAACGAACACGAGCAGATGATTGGTAATGACTGCGTAAAGGTGAAGATGAAGTGTCCATAAATGCATACAACACACATATATATATATATATATATATATATATATATATATATATATATATATATATATATATATATATATATGTATAGGTATGTATATGTATATATATGTATATATATGTATCAAATTTTCTGTTGTTCATCTATATAAGCGTGAAAATATCTTCACGCTACATTGTATTAACATGTATTTAATTTTCATTTTGTTTGCACAATGTTTTGTCGGCACTAAGGTTACGCATGTATGTACATACACTGACCTCATCGCTGTTGCCGGCACTGCCGGGCCTAGTCACACAAGCCAGTTAAGCCTCGACAGGCGCGCTTACTAGGTATTTTTTTTGTGGTGCGTAAATCAATATTATTATTATTATTATTATTATTATTATTATTATTATTATTATTATTATTATTATTATTATTATTATTATTATTATTATTAGGCAGTCCGGCGGAGCGTGTGAACCTGTCATAATCGCTTGTTCTTCTCGTTAGGTTCGCCTGCGTCGTAGCACTCGAAAACGGTCGACGTGCCTGGTCTATCTACCGCATGGATCGCAAGCACTGCACCATCTGACGTCATCAACCCACTGGACACCTGACACTTGCACGTGCTGAGCTGGCATCGAACAACGAGGGTCCAGCGCCGACCAATCAAAGCATCACACGAAGAAATGGAAACTAAAACCGAGCGTTCCCCCTCGATAGGCTACAGTCTGGCGGAGCGTGTGAACCTGCCACAATCGCTTGTAGTTCTTGTTAGGTAAAAACAGTTGCCTTTCATTCTCGGTTGTTTTCACCTTACTCCGCCGCACTGACTCGTAGAGCTCGGGAAAGTACCTCGTTTTTTTTTATCATGGTATTTGAAGATTGCATTGCTTGCCACAGTGCGTTAACCGATGATGGTCGTTTTATGTCGTGCGCTGAACGTAAACATGGCTACCATTTGGGTCAACCTTGTTCAGGCATAGTGCCTAGTACTTTTGCGACCAAGAGCCATGCTAAGCGAGAAACGTGGGTCTGGAAAACCTGTCGGGCTGGCAGGCAGCGAGACGCTTCAGCATCGCAGATGGAGTGTAGCCAGACAGGGAACGCCAGTTCTGTAGAGCCATCCTTAGCTTCTGAGATCAGGGAAATAAAAAACAATATTGCTTCTTTGTTAACTCTGCATGCAAAAGTGGATTCCCTGCTTCTGCTGAAAACTGAGCACACCTAAGCTTTCCATGACTGTTAAAGGCCTAGAGGAATCGGTCTCATTTGTGTCGAAACAATATGACTCAGTACTGGAGGAGGTGAAAGCTAACAAAGAGCGCGAAAAGGCCCAAGAAGAGCAAATCGTGCGCTTGAATGAAGTGGTCAAGGCCCAAGCGATACAGCTTGAGGATGTACAGGATGTACATCCTCAAGGATGTACATCTGCAGGACGTACAGAATGACAACGTACAGTACAATAGAAAGAATAACTTGGAAATTAAAGGCCTTCCACTGGAACAAAATGAAAACTTAAGGCATGTTTTATCAGAGATATCCATTAAGCTAGAGCTAATGAACTTTTCAAGCACTGATATAGAACCGGTGCAGCACTTGCTTAGTAAACGTAAAACAATCCCGACAGTCCTGATACAGTTCAATTCTGTAGCAGCGAGAGAAGCTTGGTTTTACTCACGAGGAAAGCTGCGGCGATTACACCAGATCGGTTCTCTACCTAAATTGTTTTTCAACGATAACTTCACTAAGGCAAATCGTAGTTTGTTTTGGCGCGCAAGAAACGTGTCTAAGGAGAACGGGTACACGTTTGCCTGGGGTAGACGCGGTAAGATTTTTGTAAAGAAGTACGAAGGTGCACCTTTGATCCGAGTAATCAGGCCAGGTGATATTGCTAGGATTGTATAAGCAGCATTTCGTCTAGTTTCTGTGTGGTTCCTTATTTTAGAAGTTTCAAAAATACGTTTGGCCTGAGGTCACAACATAATTTTACTTTCGTCAGCGTAAACATAAGAAGCCTTCGAAAGTACTGGAATGAATTTAAAGAGAAAGCGGAAGCGGCTAGCAATTACGTGGAAGATTTTGTACTCACTGAGATAAATATACCACAAGTCGGTGGCGATATGTTTACGCTGTTTGGTTATCGTTCACATTTCGTGACCCGGCCACGAGGGCGTGGAGGTGGTTCAGCGATTTTTTTTCATGACATGTATGTGACGTCTGGAATAGATATTAAGTTCGTTCATTCGGAATGCCTGCCATAAAAATAAATATTTGAAATGTAGATCTAATCCTCCTTTCGATATATCGTCTACCGTGTAACAGTGTGATGCGATTCTTGGCAGAGCTCGCTGAAATACTGGGCAAATGGGGTTCAGCTGTGCAGCTATGCTTAGCTGGTGATTTGAACATAAATACGCTATGCGTCATGTCAACTACTGTTTCCGATTACTTATCCATTTTGTCTTCTTATGGTTTCGAATTCATCATATATCATCCGACTAGAGAAGAGTGCTTAAATAACCGAGTAGTAGCGTCCTGCATAGACCACATTGTGGTGCGTGCATCTGACTATTCTATGGCAGCTTGCGTCATAAATCAGAGGTTAGCTGACCCCTACTTTGTGGCTTGTCGCCTTTCGAAGCCTTCTCTATCTGTAGAACATCAATCTGTTGGGAACAGAAAATAAATAAAATGAAAACCTAAATCACTAATACAAAAATGTTGGACGAACACATCACTAATTTTGCCTGGTCTTTGCTGATTGATGGCAGTGCACCCGATAAGGTATACGAAATGTTCTCCACCCAACTTAAACACTTTGAGCGACTAAGCACATATACTGTTATGAAAAAATGCAGAAATAATGTTAGCTGGCTTAATGCCGATATTATGCGTGCCATATCTTTTAGGGATTGGCTCTTGAAGCGCTGCAAACGTTCTCTTAAACATCAGAGATTAAAAGCTGAATATAAAATGACAAGAAATTGGGTGGTCAGGCTTTTGCGAACAGCGAAGAGAATGTATTTTTTAATAAATTCAGCCATTGGCGCAAGAGTACCCACGAGAACGTGGTCTATAATAAGTAATCTTAGGAGAGAAAGTGACGTGCTTTCTAATCCCATTGACTCATTTCTAGATGACGAAACAGTGGTAGTTAACGCATTCAACCGTTTTTTCTCGCGTCCTTCTGAAAACGCTTTATCCCAACAAGAAAATCTTTGTACGTTGAAGGAATCTGTGTCGGCGTCCGCTTTTTTTCCTAGCTTATCAACACCTCACCTGAAAAGGATTCTTTTTAGTTTTCGGCAAAATTAACGACCAGGAATAGATGGCATATCAGTAGGCACTCTGGGAAGAAACTTCGACGTGCTTGCGAACGTCTTGCTTTTTTTAATTAATGGCTTTTCAGAAACTGCAGTAATGCCCGAGACTCTAAAAACGGCTATAGTTAAGCCACTATATAAGGCAGGCAGGAAAGATAAGGTTTAAACCTATAGACCAATCTCAATTTTGCCGGCATTTTCCCAGATACAAGAAAAATTCCTTTACGAATGCATGACGTCTTTCTTCATGATGTTTTCGATCTTATCGCCCAGGCAGTTTGCTTTCATTGCGATTCGAGGTACCACAGTCCTATTAGAAGAATTCTCAGGCGAAGTATATTCTGCATTTGAAAACAACTTATTCACCTGTGCGCTATTTCTAGACATAGAAAAAGCTTTTGACACACTGAAGCATAACATTCTACTAGAGAAACTAACTTTAATAAGATTCAGAGGACCGTTCCAAAACGTAGTGCGAAACTACATGTGTGGTAGGCCACAGATAGGTAGGAAAGTGTCAGTAGCAAGCAATGGCTTGCAGGCGGTGTTCCCCAGGGTTCGATTTTATCACCTCTTTTATTTAACATATTCGTAAACGATCTTCCTCTACTAATTTCTAAAGGCTCTATCTATCAGTATGCTGACGATACGGTAATGTTAACAAGGCATATAAATTATGAAAAGGCTGTGGGTGCCCTGCAAAATAGAATACACAGTGTAATGCACTGGTTTGCGAAAAGTTGTATTAATGTAAATATCAGGAAGACACAGTTAATATTTTTTATAGATCCCTTAGAGACCACAGCAATACACATTTCAGTATTCTTGCATGACCAGCACTGCGTTTCATGTACATGTACCCCTGTTCCGTATGTAGACTGTGTGAAATATCTCGGTTTATTTATTGATAGCAGCATGTCGTAGTGGTATCATCTCGCCTATCTGTGTGGCAAACTTAGGAGTGTCGCTTGGTTGCTTTTTATTATAGAAGGTTTCACGCCATTATCGGTAAAGAAAACCATAGTGCATGCACTCGCATACAGCATATTGCGATACGGAATCACCATTTTCGCTTTCTGCGCATTGCGATGGCAAACGAGAACTGACAGTTTACTAAAAAATATATTGAGAAGGGTTGCCTATGGCTGTGGCAAGATGTCAGGTGAAAATTCCTTTTCAGCGTTAGGTTTTCCTTCATTTCAGTCATTATTTAGGCAAACTGCTGTTCTTCGTCATTTTTGGAAGGATCAATTCAGAGACAAATATGTAGCCCCTCGACTTTTGAGGGACAACCTTCCTTTCAATGTTCTTCCTTAAGCAACTAAGTATGGTGAGGCACGACGATGTGTCTATGTGCCAAAAATCTTTAATGATCTACCTGACGAATTTTTCTCGTTCAGTCAAAAAAGGTTTTAAAGAAAATGTCACCTTCCATTTGAGTTATCTTATTATGGGTATGTGTTTATTTGAAGTAATTTGGTTGTCTTAACTTTTATATCTATATGAGCTTACAGAAATGTTCACTACGTGAGAATAACATGTATTTAGTTTTTTTTTGTTTTTTATCTATATAAGCGGGAAAATATGTTGACGCTACATTTTAATAACATGTAGTTAATTTTCCTTTTGTGTGCACCATGTTTTGTCGGCACTAAGGTAACGCCTGTATGTGCATACACTGACCTCGTCGCTGTTGCCGGTGCTGCCGGGCTAAGTCACACAAGCCATTTAGGCTTCGACAGGCCCGCTTACTATGTATTTGTTCTTGTGGTGCATAAATAATAATAATAATAATAATAATAATAATAATAATAATAATAATAATAATAATAATAATAATAATAATAATAATAATAATAATAATTAGTATTATTATTATTATTATTATTATTATTATTATTATTATTATTATTATTATTATTATTATTATTATTATTATTATTATTATTATTATTATTATTATTATTATTATTATTATTATTACCTGTCCCAACTATTGCGGGCGCCTTCGCCCTACACTTCGGATCTGTGTACGGCAAATATCAATCACGCTTCCCTGGATTCAATCCTATCGTTATCAGAGTAACTTGTATTTAACAGCATCAAAGGCTTAAAACCGTGGTTTTCGTTTGGTCTTGATGACATTCCACCTGTTTTGACTAATACGCACGGGAACTTGCGTGTTCCAGTGCTTACTTGTATATTTAATTCTGCTTTACAAAAGAACACCTTCCCAAAGGATTGGAAAACAGCTCGGCCCGTTCCCGTCTTTAAGGCAGTGGTAAAAACTGCTGCGAGTAACTACAGGCCTATTTCCCTCGTATGCGCAGCATCTAAATTATTCGAGTCAACTATGCACTCAATTATTTCATCCTGTATGGGAAATACTATCATTCTCTAGCAGCATGGATTCATGCCGGGACACTCCACAACTACCAACCTCGTCAGCTTCATTATCTATGCCTCTCAAGCAGTGTGTTAGAAAGGAAAGCTGGATGTGATTTATTTTAGCCTCAGTAAGGAGTTTGATGTTGTATGTCACAAAATACTCCTTCAAAAGTTGACACAACTTTATCTGCACCACTCTGTCAAAGCGCTGATAGATAAGAAGTTACCTACGCGAACAGCACTGCTACGTTAGCGTAAATGGTCACTCGGCAGAACTTTATGCGGTTACAAGTGGTGTTCCAGAAGGGTCTGTCCTAGGCCCTCTTCTTTTCTCGCGGCTTAATAACGACGTTTCGGCAGTCATTCAAAGCTCTTCAATTTTGTTATATGCTGATGACGCGAAACTTATCAAAGCGGCAAAAAATGTTAATGATTGCGCCGCTCATCAGAGAGACATTGCAAATTTTGCGCCATGGTGCGCTGAAAACAAGCAGGTCATAAATGCATCAAAAACGAAGATTGAAAGCATCACGCGAACGACAAACGGGACTTTATTTCCATGTAGTCTTAAAGACGTTCTCCTGCCAGGAAATCAGGAAACGAAGGACCTTGGAGCGTACTTCGATAGCACTCTGAGTTTCACGCCCCACGCTCAACAGTCGGCGCAGCGTGCACTTAGAACACTCGGCACAGTACGTCGGGTGACGGGATACTTCAAACAACCTCGCCTATTTACAACACTGCATAAGAGCGTATGCATTCCGGTTCTTCAGTACGCCGCCACGGTTCGGGGTGGTAGTCGTAGATGAAATTGTGAGCTTCTCGAAAATGTGCAAAAAAAGTTCACATCTCTATTTTAACATCAATTCTATCAAAAAGCCTTCTAGCTCCATTTACCTAACGCAGACACTCGCGTTACCTACCCTAGCTCACCTGCAGATGCAACAAATTGGATGTTAATTATTATATTAAAAAATCTGCTGCTCGATCTGCCTTTCTGATGTACGCTTTTACATTCCGCAGAAAGGCACAAGAAAATAGCGCGCCTTTGAGCCGTCAGAGTTTTGCGACCCTTTCTCTAGAGTGCAGGCGACATATTACGCCCATTCACAGTGCCAGGATAACTTCATGCATAAATTTTAAAATTTTCCTGAAAGGAGTTGCAGAGGTATCTTAATAACTGAACAAAAACTTTCATATCTGTTGTGTGTTTCGTCATTTTGTAATCCCTTTTTCTGTTTATCCACTTTTGCATGGTATTGTCTTCGTGTACACATTTCCTGCTCCGTTAAAATCAGTATTCTAGAAATTATTATTCTTTTATTTTATGTATGCGCACGTATGTGTGTGTATGTCTGTGTGTGAGCTTGCATTGTTGTTCTTGCGCATTGTATTGCCGAGTGCGACAGCACCAAGACCCTCTAGGTTGTTCCTCAGCACGTTTTACGCACCTTTGATTGATTGAGTGACAGATAGATAGATAGATAGATAGATAGATAGATAGATAGATAGATAGATAGATAGATAGATAGATAGATAGATAGATAGATAGATAGATAGATAGATAGATAGATTGATTGATCGATTGATTGATTGATTGATCGATTGATCGATTGATTGACTGATTATGGGGGCAGTGTGCTTGAAGCCTGCTTCGCCTCCGCCGCGGGATTGGCTGATGATCACCATTTTTTAAAATTATTGACGCACAAACACTAAAATACATGGAATCCTGGCCACGTACAGCTTCGCTGCCTAATCAATTACAATATTATTTTAAAAAAAGATCACGAACTGTTTGTAATTGCCAGTGGAACCCTTCTTTCTTTTACAATCGGTGTAGCAGAAAGCACAAAGCCAGAGTCAGAGGATTTTATTTATTTATTTATTTTCAATACTGCCAGTCTCTTTATCGAGACCATAGCAGGTGGGCATATTGTTACAATGTAAGCGTTGATACAACATTATTCATAGAACATGTTAATACGAAGTACAATAAAATAGATGCGCTACATGTAGCTACACAGTACAGTCTGGAAAATACAAAATGCAACAAAAGAAAGGCATCGTTTCATGCAGATAATTAGTGAAGTCAGCTGTAACAATAAAACAGAAGTTATAAATACAATAAATTGTCATTCAATACAATCTCGTGAAATATAAATGCTACACAACAATTTGCAGCCTAACAGTGCATAACTTAATACAATCTAACATAACATAACATAAGAGAAATCTAAACAATCTAAAAAACAAATTTGCATAAGACTAAGGATAAGAATGATATTCTGATAGTTAAATAAAAGGTACATAAAGTTTCATAAAGCCCTCTAAACGGAGCAGCGATAAATTGTAAGCAGAGCCGTCGCGTTTGGAATGTATTAATGAAGTTACTGCTGAAGTTACTTGTAAAGTACGAGTTAAAATACACTCATTTATTTACAGGTATCCATCTTGATCACTTCTTTCTCTTCCCCCCTGCTGTTCTTGTCTCTTCTGTCTTCTTCTTCTTCGCCGGAACATCACATCCTCCCGGACTTCGGTTTTCATCCCTCCTGGGATGATAGGGTATGACATTTCCCACTGTTGCTATTTCAGTTTTTCCTTCCGGTCCCAAATAGTGTAGCGATTTCAAGATTCCTTGTTGCTTGACGGTCTTTATCACTGTGTAGGGCCCAGAAAATTTGGACTTCGGTCCATCTAAACTCCTCCGGACTAAAACTGTATCTCCAGGCTCTATTACAGGCATCTTTGGGCTATGTCGCAGATCGAAGTGTCTCTTCATTGTTGATCTGTAGCGTGAAAGCTCCTCTTCTGTTTTGCGCCTTTCCTGCAGATCTACTTTCCCAACGATTCCAAGGTCGTAGTCGGCCGGTAGCCAAGTTGCTTCGCCTGATGCAGCAAAGTTAGGCGTGCATCCTAATCCCATGGTATGAGAATGATTGTGGTGCCTGACTGCTGCTTCCAAGGCACACTTCCATCCTCCATGGAAATCATGGTAAATTGCGATGAATGTTTTCAAATCCCGAATGAGCCTCTCAGCTAGGCCGTTTCCTTCTGGATGGTAGGGTGTGGCAAATCTCAGGGCAATTCCTCTATCACGGGCCCATTCTTGAAGCTTCTTACTGCGGAAAGCTGGCCCGTTGTCGGAGACCACTACCTTGGTGTTCTTGAACATATTCCGCTCCAGTAACGTCAAAACAGAATTGGCGTCTTCCTTTCCTGGCTTTGCAGCAGCCATGCGTGTGCATTCATCTATTGCGACAAGGAATGCCTGAGTCTTACTGACTCCCTCTCCTCGCTTTTTTAGTTCGGCAAAATCTAGATGGATTACTTCAAATGGGACTTGGGAATGATGAGCGATGACCATTTGATTCCCTCTTGGACGATACTTGGCCTTGTTAATTTGGCACTGGTGACATGTTTGCACGTAGTTCTTGATATCTTCCTTCATATTTTTCCAGATGAATCGACTTTTTATCTTCCAATAAGTTTTCCAGAATCCATCATGCCCTCCTGACTCTGGGCTGTCATGGTACAGCTTCAAAACCTTTTTCACCAAAGTTCCTGGCACACAAAATTTGCCATTATTGCAAGTCAGATCTTCGGTGCCTTCCCACAAGCTGCAAACATGTTCATGATCAGATGTTCTCACTTCTGTGATGTGAAGCCTGGAAAGTGCATCTGCGTCAGGAAGCTTATCACCAGGTCGATGGCTTACATCGAAAGTGAACTGTTGTATTTCACTGATCCAACGCGCCACTCTGCCCTTGGGCTGGGTTAATCCCAAGAGGTAGGTTAACGCTCGGTTGTCAGTGAAAAGCCGGAAATGACGACCCTCTATGTAGCTTCTGAAATACCGGAGTGCCATCACAACAGCCAGAGCCTCTTTTTCTGTGGTCGTGTAATGTTCTTGAGCTTTTGAGAACGTAGAAGAATAATAGCCAATCACCTTGAGCTGGCGTCCTTGCTGTTCCGTTGTGTCTCGTTGATATAGAACGGCCCCTGTACCATATTGTGAAGCGTCCGTACACAGCTCGAAAGGCTTGTTGAAGTCAGGTAGCACAAGCACAGGATCCGACGATATAGCTTCAACAAGGTACTCGTACGCTTTCTCGCACTCTTCACTCCAGATAAATGGCACATCCTTTTGCGTCAGCTTGGTGAGGCATCTTGTCTTTGCAGCGTAATCCTTAATGAACGCACGAAAATTACCGGCGAGTCCGAGGAAAAAACGGAGTGAGTGTAGGTCATATGGCTTGACGAGCTTCTTCATCCTTTGTATAGACTCCTCTTTGGTTGTTTTAGTTTTGCCGTCAAAAACTCTTCCTAGAAAGACAACATTTGTCTGAAAAAATTCACTCTTGTTCTTGTTAATCTTTAACTTTGACTTGCTGAGGGCTTCTAACACGCACGAGAGGTGTTTTTCATGTTCTTCTCTTGTACGTGAGTATATGATGATGTCGTCAATGTATACGTTACAAAACTTTCCCAGGAACTCATCAAGAATGCCATTCATCATTTTCTGAAACCAAGCTCCAGAATTCTTCCAACCGAATGGTAAGCGGTTGTACTCGTACACATCGAAAGGTGTTACAAAAGCAGTGTACTGCTTGTAATCTTCTTGTAGTGGCACCTGCCAGTATCCTTTACAGAGGTCGATCCGAGAGAAAACATTTGATCCACCAGTTTCATTGATGATCTCGTCTATTCGGGGCATGGGAAAAGGAAACAAATCAGTATGGCCGTTGATCTGCCGGTAATCTGTGCAAAGGCGAAATGAGCCATCGTCTTTCGGTACTATGGTGACTGGTGACGCGAAAGTGGATGTTGATGGCCTTATAATACCGGCATTTAGCATTTGCTGCAGTTCGGCCTTTAGCCAGGTCTTTTTCTCGAGGGAAAGACTGTACGGCTTTTTACGCACTACTGTGACGTCACGAAGCTTAAACGGTACCTCGAAGACATCTGCTGCTGGCGGGTAGGTCTCAACACAAATAAGTTCGGGAAAATTTGTCAGTATCTCATCAGCATTTCTAACTCTTCGATGTGAATTTTCAATTCCACGCAAGTTAGGCTTAAATGATCCGTCAATAGTCACTTCGTCTCTCCAAGAAATATTCATCTTCAATCGCTTCATATCAGGTCGAGATAAAAGAAACAGGAAATCAACACCCTGCATGACAAGGGCATCTACTTTTAGGTGATGTCCACCAAATTCAACCTCTACTTCTGCCCAGTGTTGCAACCTTCTAGTTTTTCCATCATAGCTTTGAACACTAACTATTCTTCCTTCATAAACTTTGCTCGGTTGGATGATTTCCTGATTTACCAGGCTTACAGATGCTCCAGTATCAACCAGGGAGTCCAGACATTTTCCATTTACCATCATTTTAACAAATAGGAGATTTGACTTCAGAAGGTATACATTTTCCATCGTGTCACATTGGTCGGACTCGGTATTAAAATATTCTACCGTTTCGCCATGTGCGTCAATGCTCAGGGGTAGAGTACTATGCCTTTTGATGGGACCGTGAATCAGAAAATCACTGGACACATACTTAAGGCAAGCAAGTAAGTCATCCGTGGAGGTTGGACGGTGTACACAAACCTCTCTTTGCGATTCGTTAGTCATGCCTTGAATTATCAGGGGAAGGATTGCAGAGTCTGGTAGATTAGGGTCGGCAATGTAGAGTAAACGTCTCTTCTCGAAAAAATAATCCATGACTGTCCCTTCTCTGTGTCTGAAAGCTAATGCGTCGTCCCATCTGTCAACCGGATTTCGCTCAAAAGCAGAAAGAAAACTATCTTTCCACTTCTGCCATGAATCACGGCATTGACTTGCGATTCGCATGTCCCACCATGTTCTAGCATTGCCAGATAAAAAACGGCGCATGTTACACACTTTGTCGTCCAATGACGTCCAGTGGTTTTGCGCACATGCATATTCATAAAATCTGAGCCACAAGTTGGCGGCATTAGACACCCCATCGAAACTATCGGGCTTGAACTCTTCTTGATGTGGTTTCTGTGCTCTTAGTGAGTCGCTAACTGCTTCGAAAATCAGTCGCTGTTGCTCATACTGCGTGGTCTGCTGCTGAAACAGCGCTTGCAACAAGGCGTTATGCGAGTGCTCAGTCTCGTTCTTGGAATCTATCCTTGAATGTCCCGGAAACATAACCTCAAATTCAGACATAGAAGCATCGATTCTTACCACACCTTTCTCAACGAGGGCTGCTTCGTTCAGTTGACTCTTCTCAGCGATGATGCGAAGCAGTTCCGATGAAGTCGCTGATTCCTGAAGAAGCACTGGATCTTCGCCGTCAAGCTGGTAGGTCTTCACGGTCGTCTGCCCATCTGTTCTTCTTGCCAACGTTACTTCGAGCCACATGGTCGGCTGCGCCAAATGTAAAGTACGAGTTAAAATACACTCATTTATTTACAGGTATCCATCTTGATCACTTCTTTCTCTTCCCCCCTGCTGTTCTTGTCTCTTCTGTATTCTTCTTCTTCGCCGGAACATCACATCACTATTGTGACGTATTATGAAAAAAAAAACGAAGAACGAAGAAAGCACAATGACATCTCTGAAATCTCCCCAAAATAGCCTGCAAACAAATATTTATGTTTCAATTCGCCGTTCCATGTGTCTGTCGGTGAGAAAAACACGAATGGCAGGTAATGTAACACTGTTCTATTTAGTCCTTGTTTCCGGGGTCCTACATAAAAAACAAAGCTGCAGCAGAAAGCTCAGCGCATCTCGGCGTGCCTAAAAGGTGCAAAACCTGTGGCGGCTTTCTTCACGAGTATACCTCCTTTCCACTTCACTGTCCATGGCGAAATCAACGGAGAGAAGCTCGCTACATTTCTTTCTTTCAACGCCCAGCACGGGAGAGGACGATAGTTACGCAACGTCAGGCGAGGTGTATAAAACACGAGGAGCGGTATTTCTGAAGCGACACTCGCAGCATAACTCTCGTGGTGTACGGAGAAGCAAGTGATCACCCATCCGTGGATATGATTTCTAAGGTAGCGGCGTTGTGACAAATTCGTATGCTCATCTAAAATCACGCATG
The DNA here is from genome assembly GCF_038994185.2 of Dermacentor albipictus. Taxonomy (NCBI): domain Eukaryota; kingdom Metazoa; phylum Arthropoda; class Arachnida; order Ixodida; family Ixodidae; genus Dermacentor; species Dermacentor albipictus. The sequence goes on from NC_091821.1 coordinate 486,095,657, forward strand.
TTCTCCTTGTCAGGCATCGTTTCGGGGGTGCAAATAACACTCTCAGGCAGCATGACCTAAGATGCTTTCTTAGGTTTCATATTACAGGTTATTAGCATTCTTTAATGTCTACAGTTACACCTACAATGATCTCTTCAGAGCCGCTAGCAATGAATGTTTGTGTTGAAAGCCATACTCTGTGGAAAGTCTGCTTGTCTTCAATCACGTAGTTCTTCCAAAGATAACAAAAAAAGTGCTCAGCTAGCAGGTCAGGTTATACTCAGGTTATTCATCAGACATGATATTATATACAGGCTACGAGTCGTCACCATGTGATTTTAATAGCTTTCCAATTTTATTACAGTTTACGAGTTTCCAAGCGCCTTAATAAGTCACGAGACTGGCTGAAGCTTTCGCTATGCCAATTCAACACGCAAGGGAAGAACAGTAACACTCGTTCATGTTAAACAATAGCCAAGTGTAATCGTGGTGGTGTGGCGTATGCGACGACATGGATGTTAATCTTCTCCAATGCAGGCCTCCGTGTTCCTTGCCTTCACAACCATTGTGAGGGCTGGAAACATTTTTGGCGGTGGCCAGCAGTATGGCTTCCAAGGCGCCGGTTTTCAAACTGGGGGTTTCCGACGACCACTATACACTGCAGCTGCTACTCCTGGGTTCTCGGCTGCTGGTGCCTCCTACGTACGTATACCCATCATTGTTAGTCGGGACTGTTTGCATAATGTCACATTACCAATTGTTTTTACTCACGCTCAAGATATGGAGGTGTTGTTATTGATAATGACCTTCACCGCATGCATTTCGTTTAAGAATGCGCACAACTTACTATTGTGCAGACTGAAGAATATGTGAAGTGAAGCAAAAAGGAGCAGAATTTAAGCTACTGGAAGCAATTCCTACATTTTATTCTGCAACGCGGCCCGAGTCGCCCCTGCGTGTGTCAAAATTAGGCCACGCTTGAAATGCGTTGTTTCTATGGCGTATTGACCGAGCTTGGCAATGAAGCAGCGCTTCGATAAGGAAGTAACTATTTTCTGAACTACACAAAATGCAGGTGATTACTTTCCTTTGCAACTTATTTACTTATTACTCCTGCAGTGTTCCGATAAGAAACAATGTGGTAATGATAATAAGCAGTAAATAGTACGATCAGCACTGTCATAGACAGGGAGAAAACACAAGCATGCCTGCGTATTTCCGCAATGAGAGTTAATCACAGTCAACCTAATATATCGCTTGGTTCTCCCTTCCTGAACTCTCAACATGCTTTTTTTTATCCATCAGCCTCCCCAACCCTACAGCTTCGGCTACGACAATACGGATGAATTTGGCACCCAGCTCTTCCACAAGGAACAAGGGGACGCCAACAACGCAAAGACTGGTTCGTACGGTTACCGCGACGCAAACGGAATCTTCCGCACAGTGAACTACGTGGCCGATGCCAACGGATTCCGTGCCACTGTGGACACCAATGAGCCCGGCACCGCTGCAGGTGCGAGTGCAGACGCCGTGTTCAACGCGAACCCTGTGGCGGCACCTGCAGGAGCCGGTGGTCGCTATGCCGGAGCGGGTGGTCCCTGGGCTGGCTAGTCACGTCACCTGTGGTATTTAGGAACATGTCTAAATATTGAAAGCGTTATTTGTGCCGATAAGTCATGTAAAGCTGTTTCTGGAATAAATGACCGAGCCATCATTGCTGTTTACGCATTTCATCTGCTGTTTCATATAAATATAGTCTAGGACAATTTTTTTCAGGCACATGTGACAAGCAAAAATTCTTAAGAAGAGTTGCAAAATTCAAATTAGCAAGGGTTCACATTAATTACATAAACATTTTCTATTTTTGAGCAGCTAAACGCTTTAGGCCTGCCGCACATAAAGAGACTAAAGAGAATTCCCTTCAACAAAACGCATCCCCGGACAAACTCGAATTTTTCCGAACAAATCCTTTACATACCAGACACGCTCGTTCAGTGCACAGTAAGGAAACGAATTTGACATTGCGCTCTTATGAGTAAATGTCCTGGAATTTGCGCGAGGTCAATGCTTTCCACTCCCCGTGCACCTGAAAAAAAGGAGAGAGAAAAAATGTCTAACGATAACGATACTTCGAAGTGCGAAATTTGAGCACAACTGTACACGCGCTTTCATTAGGCGCTATACTGAGGCGAAGAATTAGAAACTGAAATCACCTCTTCGACTGGCCGTGGGCCAGTACCGCCAGCGCCTTCTTAGAGGGAGCGGCACTGTAGGAATGTTTGCATGATGAGCGGCATCGCAGCCAGCTGTGCAAGAAGACGACGCACGCGTGAGCAGTGGCACGAGCGCGTTCGCGCGGTCAGGGCGAGGAACGCCGACGCTCAAACTGCGCTCTGAAGCGTGTTGCCTTCTCGGCTTCTTTTGTGTGCGTGCGTGTGTGGATGTGGGTAGGGACGAGCGGCTGAACTTCTTTCCGTAGAAGTTGAGCTCAAGCAGACTAGTTTCAGTTGTCTCAGTGCGAGGCCAACACTGCCAAAAAAAGAACGTCCCTGGTACTACTAGACACGTGCAGGGGTAATGTTTCTCCTTTAATAGAAAGTGTTCTGGTGTTCACTCACAAAAGAAACTTGTTGGAGTCGTATTCTAAATACGTGAAGGGGCAGTTGACGTAATAGTTCTGCGGAAACCCGCAAGGTGGGGTAAAGTAAGTAATTAAAAAAATATTTAATTATTTCCTTAAAGAAGTAATTGATTAAAGAAGGCACCCGTATGGGTTTCCTTTCTAGCCATTGCTACGATTGGTGGATGTCTCATTTTCCCTTAATTATTTACTTCTCTCCAACTTGCGTGTTTTCGCAGAGCTATTACGTCAAGCTCTTGTATTTGATTCGAGTTGATGACAAATTCAAATTCGCCCTGCCATCTGCTAGGTTCTTGGTTAACTCAGATAGTAGAGCAGCTGCCCCGGAAAGCCAGTGGTCCCGGGTTCGAGTACCGAACAAGGAGGTATTTTCCTTCAACTGTGAGGCTTTTAATTCGAGGAACCCGTATGGGTTTCCATTGTACCAATTGCTACGATTGGGTGGATGTCTCATCTTCCCTTAATGAAGCGGCAGTTGTTCAGAACCCTTCTCATCATAATTTAAGGATGATAAGAACTATTTTAGATTTGAGGATGCCAGAATCTAGGCTATTAGTCAGAGGCTGTTTCAAAGCGACATCGGTTGTTTGAATAAGACGCATTGACCATTTAACCCACTACAATGGCTAAAATTCACGGCGCGCGCATTAATGTGGGAGCGTGCCTATTGAAGGACGCCTCAATAGGCCCCATTGTAAATCTTGGTTATAAACTGAAAGTCGTGAGTCGCCATCCACGAAACGTCCGGCTGAAAATAAAACTCAAATTTGGTCATTATTAAAGGAGATTGGTGAAAAGTAAGGGCCGTGTTGTCGTACCGCCATGAGGCAAGCGTTGTTGGCGAGAGATACAGTTACTGCATGCGCCACCAAAGGTACCCGATTTGCACGTAGGTCCATCACCGTGCTTATTTCCAACCATAGCTATGCGGTGAAGCTGAACTCCGGTTTTGCATGCGGCATGCTAGAGTGTTGCGGATCGACCGTGGGTGCTTTTCGGATCATTTAACAACACTTGGAAACCGGTTTTGCGCCTTGCAAACACAGCGCACCAGAACAGCTGACTACATAACATAATGACTCTAAAAAAAAGAAAAAGGAAGCACTGCGCTTCATAGCGCGAATACTAAGAGTTGTTGTTTGGATATCGACTTTGGACATAAGATGCGCTGGCAGGTGAGTTACCTGGGCACCCTTCCCTAACTTTTGACCTGATCGCTTAAAACCAAATTGATTACCCTTGGTATGCCGGCCAAACGGAGGATTCAAACATATGAACGGTAACATTAAATCGCACTCCGACCAATCTCAAGGAAAGCGTCGATAATGTTATTTTATTGAGCCAGGAGGTCCTATGTAAACGTTTATAGTGAAAGCTACATGAAACTGACAGTCTAAGCTTCCACATGAGTTAAGGTTTAGTCAAAACTGTATAAACGCTGGTATTGGGGGTAAGCAATGCGATGCGTTAATATTTGTTATCTTTACTTAAAGACTTTTACATGCAGAGATAATATGCGACTCAGAGCAGTGCAGTTTTCTGTTTTAGCCTTGGAACAATAAAGCACTGATCTACAAGTCCAACATCCTTTACGCCATAACACCCTGATACAATTTTCAGGAAGAAAGAATTGGTTGTGGGATCACGGAACAACATGCGAAATATTGTGATCTCGTCAGCTGTATCAAGTTCACGTTCTCTGTTTCACAGAAAACTGTATTGAGCATAATGAGGTTTGTGCCTATAGTTGTGTGCGAAAGCACTCAACATCCAGGTTTTGCAAAGAGATTTCACTGATAAATCAACGTCCCACTATTCGTATTTAAGCACCATCGGATGTGCTCCAAGTATGAACTTAGCATCCACCTACCAGCAAGCACTAGGTGTCATAGACACGCTTGAAGGAAAATTATTTATTACGTACCTTTTCACGGTCCCATTTCCAAGAGTAACCTTCTGTGGGAGTCTATGGAATTATAGAAACGTGTCCTTTCAGAGGGAACGTATAGCTGTACTGTGTAAAACAGCAAAACTGGCAAAGTACTTGCCAAATATGTTGCATGATGTCACACGAGCCTGTTTTGCTTCCTGCTTCACATAAGCAGTAATGGAATGCTTATTATTGCTCAGTAATAACATGTATTGCTAGCCGAAGTAGGATCTAAAGTGGAGCAGTATTGGGAAATGAAAAAAATGAACTGCCTTTTTTGCAACAATTGTGCGAAAGCAGTGTTAAGCATTCCATGCATAAACCTTTGGCTCCCGCTACGACTTTCGTATCATTCTAAGAGGCGCCATTTTTTTTCCGGAAATTGAGAACGCTTGCAGTGGCTTTTCATCTTCAACCTGGGAAGTTTTCAGCACAGTCGACAAAAAGCATCTTTGAGTCAAGCGATTTCGTCTAAACAACTCTTGATGCAATATCCACTTGACTGAAAACTAATCTTTGTTGAAGCATCCTTACGCGAAGACCCTTCAGTAATTTTATAAAGAACTGTTATGCACAATGATGTTATGGGAGATGTTTAGGTTATTCATCATCATCGTCGTCATCATCATCATCATAAGTCTATTTTATGCCACTGCAAGATGAAGGCCTCGCCCTGGGATCTCCAATTACCTATCTCTAGCGCCAGCCGATTCCAACTAGCTACATTTACTTCTCGAACTCTTAAGGAGGGCACTTGATTTTCTGTAATGCAACGATGTCAACCACACAGGCCAACAACGGCAAGTAATTGAATTGCACACGGACGCTACAGCAACCATAAGTGCCCTTGTAAGCAGCTTTTACTTTTGTAGTATGATAAATGAGAGGAACTTCCACTTACATTACAATGAAAATTTACTTATTACTTACTACTTATGAAAACCATATATTTAATTTACAATAAAAATTTACAACAAGATAACAAACAGGCGTTGTATGTGTATGGTAATTTCACAGTTATTCATGTTTATTGCAGACCAAGAGAATTTATCAGTGAGGCTCTGCGCATGTAGGAAATACAGGACTTGGCAACGCAGAGAAGATGAAACAAGTTAGAACGAACCAGGTGCTTCAGACTGCAGGCAGGATATATTTCATTAACCTACTGCAGGTGCCATTGCTCCAAATTTTCAGCTGGATTACGCTACCGGTCCGGATTATGCGCCAGCAAATGATTGAGAAACACTAGACAATTTAACAAAATTGATGCAAGAACTAGAAACTACATTCCTGGGAATTTAAAGAAAAATGCACTGAATGGTGCAGTTAAGGGATGATAGGAAGAAATATAGACACTATAAGCTGTTCACGAAGCAGAATCACCCTACAACTTATCACAGTCATAACAGGCTGCATAGCGGTCTACCGGTATGTCCCACTGAGCCTGTTGATGCGTACAACTGTAAGGACGCAATAGTCAGGTATTCATATTACACATTTTCCGCCTACAATCGTGGATCAGGTGTATCAAGCTTGCAGGGAAACAATTCGAGTGGAAAGCAATGCGGCTAAATGCTTAGAAGCGAAAATTCAAATTTATACGTAATCTACGCAGCGAAAAAAACACCGACGTGACAATGAAAATATTGAACGGCGTTTGTCTTCGAATCTGTCCAAATGTTGCGAAACAATACTCACACAAAATAATATGCTCGATGTTTTCGTGTTCGAGATTGTGCCTCTCATGCTCAGAGAGCGTAAACTTTTATTTCAAATCAACAAGATTTGAGTCCGGCGTCTCTTTAGTGGGTCTGGGCACCCGCCGCGGACGCGGTTCCGAGACCTTGTCTCGAAGCGGCTTCCTCGTCTCGCTGGACGGTCCAGAGTTGTGCTGTCAGGTCAGAGCTGAGCAGTGCGGTCATCCAGCGTGACCGGAGGCTGGCGGTGGAAGAGACGGAGGGGTCGGCACTGCCCGACTTGTTTGTTAGGTCCCGACACTCCCATAACATGTGATTTAGTGTGGCAACCTCGCCACACGACGTGCATCTGTTTGTAGTGTACATGTCTGGATACATGGCGTGCATGAGTCTGGGGTTTCTGTAAGAGTCTGTTTGCAATTGTCTGAAGTGTACTGCTTGCGTCCTGTCTAACCTAGCGTGAGGGAATGGGTATATGCGTCTTTGTAATTGGTAGTGTGCAGTGATGTCGTGAAAACTGGTCATACGATCCTCCCATGCCCAGACGTTTGCAGTACCCCGCGGGGGCTCTTCCTCCGATGCTGCTCGGTGAGTCAGGCCTCGAGCAACGCCGTGAGCCGCTTCGTTGGGGGTGCTCATTCCAGTGTGTGCCGGGTTCCATAGCAAATGCCTTCGGTTATCAACGTCGGCCTCTCCCTGGTGTATGGGATGTCGCTGGAGTATCTGATACGCCTCTTGCGAGATGCGCCCATTTGCAAAATTGCGAATTGCCGTTTGCGAGTCGCAGATCACGTATGTAGCTTTGGTTTGTGTGAGGGCCAGTGCTATGGCCGCTTCCTCTGCCGCTTCGACATGTGCCGTGTTCACGGTGACGCTCGTGAGGTGGTTGCCTCGGTGGCTAGTGACTGCCGCCACGAAACTCTGCCTGTCTCGATAGCGGGCTGCGTCGGTGAAGACCGCCTCCTTGTCGTTCGAGTAACTTTTGGTCATGTGTTTTGCCCTGGCTTTACGCCTCCCCCTGTGGTGTTGGGGGTGCATGTTTCGAGGCAATGGGGGTACGTATAGTTGCTCGCGTATGGGTCTTGGAATGTCTACTGTGACGCCGTGTTGCGAGTGGTACGTGATGCCGAGATTTTCAAGTACGTGTCTGCCCGGGCGGGACTTGGATAGGCGTTCAAGTTGGGACACTTGTTGCGCCTCCACGAGTTCTTCGAGCGTATTGTGTAGGCCTAGTTCTAAGAGCTTGGTGGTGCTAACTCCAGGCGTAAGTCCCAATGCACATTTGTACGCCTTGCCAATGAGCGCGTTTAGCTTGTTTTTTTCCGCAAGCGTCCAGTTGTGAAACTCTGCCGTGTACCTTATCTGAGAAATGACGAAGGCTTGTATGAGTCGGATGACGCTGCCTTCGCGCATGCCCGCGTGTTTGTTGGTGATGCGTCGAATGAGCTGCATCGTGCTGGTGGCCTTTGCCGTTATCTTGCGAAGTGCTTCGCCATTGCCACCCTTATGCTCTATCATTATTCCTAGTACCCGGATTTTCTCTACTATCGGAATGGGTAGGCCGTTTGAGGCCGTTAATTGGATCTTTTGCTTTTCCAGGGGGGTGTAGCATTTAGGTGGGCGCCCCTTTCTGACTGGTCTATATAGGAGCAGTTCGGATTTTTCGGCCGAGCAGGCGAGTCCCGTGCCCACGAGGTAGTTTTCTACGCATTGGATGGCCTGTTGTAAACGTTGCTCGATCGCTCCGTCGCTGCCCGTTGTCGTCCAGATCGTAATATCATCCGCGTATAGCGTGTGATGCAGTCCTTCGATTTGAAAGAATCGGTCGGGCAACCCCAGCAGGACGAGATTGAAGAGCATTGGCGAGATCACCGAGCCCTGCGGGGTGCCCGAGCTGCCGATGTTGATTTGCTCTCACTGGAGTTGTCCCACTCGTATGCGAGCGGTTCTTCCCGTGAGGAAGTCTCGGACGTAGTTGTACGTGCGCAGGCCGAGATTTAGCTTGTCTATTTGTCACAATATGGCATCGTGGCGAACGTTATCGGATGCCCTCTTCAGGTCCAGCCCGAGGATGGCTCTCGTCGAACGCCCCGGATTGTCTATGATTTGGTGTTTTAGTTGCAGAAGGGCGTCTTGCGTGGAGAGATGCCTTCTGAACCCAATCATGGTGAATGGAAATAAGTCGTTGTCCTCGAGGTAATCCGTGAGTCTATTGAGAAACGCGTGCTCCATTAACTTGCCCACGCAGGACGTGAGGGAGATGGGGCGCAGGTTCTCCAGCTGTAATTTCTTGCCGGGTTTCGGTATCAGTGTGATATTTGCTTCTTTCCATTGCCAGGGTAGCTTGCCGTGCGCCCAACACTCGTTAATGTATTTTGTTAGTTTCTCGATCGATCCGTAATCGAGATTGCGTAGTGCCCTATTGGGTATTCGATCGGGGCCAGGGGCCGACTTGGCGTTCAGCTTTACGAGGGCCGCCTGGATTTCAGCAACGGAGAATTCCTCGTCTAGGGTGGCGTTGCTTTCTACTGAGTATGTAAAGGCGTTCCGCATCCCGTAGGAATTGTTCTTCGGTTCCCCCGTATGCGTGTATGATTTTGTATATGCCTTGCATGTGTGTGGTCTTTGAGTTGGCGGGATCGATCAGGTACCGCAGTATCTGCCACGTGCGACGCGTGGTGAGTTGACCATCCATCTCCGCGCATTTATCTTCCCATTGTTGATGTTGCAGGTTAAGCGCGTGCTTTTCTATTTCGTTGTTGAGCTGTGCTATCCGTTTACGCAGTCTCCTATTGTGTCTCTGTTGTTTCCATCGGTGCTGCAGGTTAGTTTTGGCTTCCCACGTTTGCAGCAACCGGGAGTCTATTGTCTCGAGCCCAGCTGTCGACGGGATCGTTTGCGTCATGCGCTCGATATCGCACCGCAGTTGGTCGGTCCACTGTTCTATATCTTTGATGTCTTCCATCTGTTGCTCATCACGATGTTTGCGTAGCCGATTCCAGTTGGTGATCTTCATTTGACGACCGGCATTGTGTTTCTGCGGACCGCCTTCTGCTTCTATGGAAATAATGTAGTGATCGCTCCCCAAGTCTTGCATGGTGTTTGTCCAAGTGACTTTGCGTGTGTTGCACGTGAAAGTAAGGTCCGGCGTCGTGTCAGTGCTTGCGCTGTTGCCCTGCCTTGTTGGTGCCGCGGGGTCGGTGACTAACTCGAGTCCGGCGTATTGCGCCGTTGCCCATAGATGGGTGCCTTTTGGGTGATGGTGCTTGTAACCCCACGCCGTGTGCGCCGCGTTAAAATACCCCCCCCCCCCCCCCAATGAACAGCTGTTGCCCCTTGGCGATGTCGATTGCCCATTTGAAGAGGACATGGAAGCGGTGCTGGCGGCATCTGGGACTGCTGTAGACGTTGAGTACGCAGATGCTATTGCGGGTCTTGCGTGGTGGAATAATTCTACGAGAACGTTTTCGATATCTCTGATTTTGATGTCGTGTTCGATAACTGTGTGCGCTCGCTTGACCAGTGTGGTGACGTTTGGTTTCTCCGCCTTGCCTGTCATAGACTGGTACCCCGCGAGTTTGGCGGGACCATTCATTTCCTGCAGTATGATGACGTCTGGTCGTTCGGGGATCGTTTTCAGGTAAACGACACGCGCGTTAGCAGCATGATAGCATTGCCGACAGGAAATGGTATCATGCTGATAACGCGCATGCCGTTCGTTACTGGAAAGTACCGGGCACGGAGCGTTAAAGAACGGAAACGCATCAAGGCAAATGACTATTATCGTTGTGGGGCAGAAGGGGCACGCCAAAAGGTGTAAACTGTTCTTAGAGTGCACCACGCGGCAGCTTTTATTGCCTTACGAACTGTAAACGAATTTTCGTGCATCTGCTTTTCAGTAATATCGCCGCTTGAACAAGGAAGGATAATCATGCCATTCGCCACTATGTTCACTTGAAAACGAGCCCGAATTATGGTAGAAATATTCCACGCCAACAAAGCTAACCACGGCAAGTTCAGACGTGGCACTTCATGAGTTGTTATGCAGCTGGTTTGCTGTGCATGTTAGCATTGGTATCCATTCAATCAAGCAGTTGGCGAAGTGGTTGCAAAATCACGAAGAGAGACGTACTTCATCCCTCAACACACACACACACACACACACACACACACACACACACACACACACACACACATATATATATATATATATATATATGGCGCCGCGGTAGCTCAATTGTTTAGAACCTCGCAGGCGTAATGCGAGGACGTGGGATCATTCCCCACCTGCAGCAAGTTGTTTTTTCATCCACTTTCATTGCCATAAAATTATTATTTCTTTCATTTAATGAGTAAGTACAAGTTATTTCCCCTATGTTGTCCTTGGTGGGTATGTTTGTTGGCTTCTTACGATATATGTACCGCGGCGCTGCTTCGCCGTTCGCAGATGTCTTGGTATGTTTTCGATTTCTGTCCGTTTTTTTTATGCGAAGCATATTACGAGAGCTCAACCCAGCTCGTCAGGCGCGGCGGTGTCGCCTTGAATACCACGTGACACCGTGACGTCACGACAGAGGAGAAGTGGCTTTGGCTCCACTCTTGCAAGATGGGCTGGGTGGGAATCGAACCAGGGTCTCCGGAGTGTGAGACGGAGACGCTACCACTGGGCCACGAGTACGATGCTTCAAAGCGGTACAAAAGCGCCTCTAGTGAATGCGGTGTTGCCTTAGAAACGAGCTGTTTCTAAGGCTCAGGCGTGCGTCGCTTGCTCAGGCGCACATTTCGTTGCCGCGCCGAACGCTGCGTTGCTCGACGCTCACCCCGTCCAACGCGGGGCGTCCAAGGAGAAGCAGAGTAACGCATGAGTTGTTTCTTCGTCTAGCCGAACCAAATATAGCCAAGCAACAGCAGTTCACCAAGCTAAACAGTGGTTCAACAACTAAAATAAAGGCTAGTATGCTTCGCATCCTGGGCTTAACCTTACCTAAGCCACAGCCATTTTTCTATCTCTCTGCGATGCTTCTGCGATTCCACTGTCTCACAAACGATTCCAATCTTGAGTCTTCACACTTCTGCGTCGCGAGAACTAGCGCCAGCGGCGGCGAACGTGTAAGGCCGGTGTTGACGGCGCCTTCAATGCAGTGCAGACTGAGTAGTTTACCAGACATTGCCGGAACTGGAAGAAACCGCGAGGAGCTGGAAGCATGAGGAAGAAAATATGCGTGAAAAAAAATTCTCAGCCCAAGCACTCCGTACGATAGTTAACCAGCGAAGCTAACGCGTGCGGGCCCGGTGTTTATCACTGGGTAAATCCCGACGGATCGTTAAAGTCGTTCTCAAGTATTGGTTAGGTGTTTATGCTTCTTATTTATATATTCATTATTACGGTAGCAAATATATGAACCCTCCAGGCGGATTTTTGCCGTTGAGGTGGCCGTCGCCGTGAGGTTCCGTATGAGTGAAAACGTGTGATGGTGAGCCGGCGAACGCGGTTCAATCTGGCGAGCGCGAGTGGGAAACGCGGGCCGGAGTTGTGCCCCTGCGTGTGCCCTCCTGTTGCGCGCAAGGCATGGGGGTAAGGCCATGGAGAAGAGGCGTTCTCCGGTGGCTGCTACGATGCCTCGGTGTGCTCCTCGCCCACCGCTCCATACCATAGAGTTCCTACAAAATGACTAGAGGGAACTCTGGCGCTGTCGTCGTTGTCCTACCATGGGAATGATGGGAAGTACATGGATTTGTCTGATCTTCGTGCTTTTGGATTCAGACGTTCTTGTGGCTTTGTATATTCCGCTATATAAATATTATTGTCCTATATTTTGACGCAATCTATATTCTTCGAAGTGCAGAAGACGCCCGGAACGCGAACAATTGCTAATAATTGCAACAATTGAGGTTGTCCAGATGGCGAAATCGAAACGCGCCAAGCGTCTCAACGCACTGGCATGCCCTAGATAAATTCATAAGGGCGTTTCATTCGCTTGTCGATACGAGCGTCCGTGGCTTAAGGGTTTCAGCACCAAGCGTCTGTGCTAGAGTCCCTGTGTTCGAATCCTGCCGTCGGGCAATTTTCCTAATGTTTATTTAATTAATTATTCCGCAATATACTCTTGAAAATGACGAGTTAACACAGTCACAATGCCGTTTGAAGCCAAAAGGACGAAGTTTAGGCAAATCCATGTACTTCCCATAATTCCCATGCTGCGACAGCCGCTCCCATTGCAGCTCCCGTAGACACTAGCGCCAGAGTTCCCTCTAGTAATTCTTGTGGGAAACTCTATGCTCCATACAGAGTGGACACAGCCGCGCCGTCTATTACGGCGTTGGCCACGCGAATTGCGGACGCCGTAGTACACGCCACTTGCGAACGCCGTAGCGGCGCGTTGCCGGCGCTCGTGTGCCTTGAATGCGGCCTGCGACGTAGCTTTGAATTTGAGCTTTGCACATGAGGCCCGCGCGGGTGCGCACTGCAGCCGCGTCGCAGACCACTTTGAAGACATACGAGTGCCGCAACACGTCCCTATGGCGTCCGTGAAAGGCGTCTACTACGGCGTCGGCGATTCGCGTGGCCAACGCCGTCGCAGACGCCGCACTTGTGTCCACTCAGTATGGAGCGGCCATGGAGCGGCGGGCGAGGAGGACATCGAGACGCCGTTGCAGCCGCCGGAGAAGAACGCCCCTCCTCCCTGGCCTCAACCCCTTGCCTCGCGCGCAACAGGAGAGGGCACGCTTCCGGGCCGCGTTCTTCGCTCGGGTGCGCGAGATTACAGTTATAGCAGAACGTTTCTGACGGTCCGCTCCGCTCAGCGGGTTAGCGGAAGCGCAAGTGCGCATGCGCAACGCGTTCAGCCTTGAGCAGGCGAGCTCACCGGACACCCCTCTCCACTAGAATGCTTTCTCAGCTGAGCGTGGCGAGCGCGTCAAGCTGGTCTAGTCATAGAAAAATGGCTACACCCAGTGCTGCTGCCCGTCAACGAGCTCGTTAAGTGTAAAGCACAGACCTAGAATACATTTCAGGAAACATGAAGATCTGCCTTTACTTCGGGACGTTGTGGCCACAAACGCATTTCAAATCCCTGACATGTGGGAAACTCTTCTGGGGAACATGATCGCGGCGTTGGGCAAGGAGGTCACACTTCGTGCGATGAAAGATCGCGTGAAGCTACTGGTCGGCTACTTTAGACAGGACGACTGAGATAACCTGCGGAAGTGATTGAATTTTCTTAATTGTGTGCAGAGTGCTGTTGATACTGCGTCGCCTCTAGATGAGAGAAATCGCAGAATCGTTCCCACGCTTGGCCTACTATTATGCGAAGCATATTAACGTAGGTTTCGGGCCTTCGCGCGACGCCCGGCGGTGGCCACCACTGACCCTGAAGTGGGGTCACGTGACATGACTTCACGTGATGACGTCACACAGGCTGCACATGGGGCCTCATATCGCGCCGTCGGTCGCCTCCCGGCGGTGGCCACCATTGCCCTTCAAGTGACCTTCAAGTAGGTCACGTGACATGACGTCACGTGATGACGTCACACCGGCTGCAGATGGGGCCTCATATCGCGCCGTCTTTCGCCTCCCGGCGGTGGCGACCACGATTCGGTTCGCGCCATCGCGCGCGAGGCGGTGGCGGCGCCACCATCGCTGCAACACGTGATATGTGACGTCACGCCAGGGATGAAGCGGCGCGCGCCCGCCGTCGCGTCAGTGTCTGTGCCCGCAACCGCGCCAGCGTCTTTGCGCCGGGCGTGTTTGCGGTCAAGATGCCTCCAAACGCTAAGGATACGCTAAGGTTAAGCCCAGTGGATGCGAAGCATCCACTGGGCTTAACCTTGATAAGCTTCCAATTTGTTTCGTTTTAGGTCCGGCACAGAGGAGCACTACGACGAGCTGCAGCGGCTGCAACAGGAAATGTCCGACTTGGCGGTGGAGTTCAATTATATCATGAAGATAAAGCCCAGAAAAACGAAAAGGGACCATGGAGGTGCGATGGCTGCAGGCATCGTCAGCTGCTGCCAAGGCTACTAACAGTGCGCAGCGCTTGAGGCGCCGCTGCTCAGACCCTCCATATCACAGTCCATCCATGCACTGGACAAGAGGTGAGTGGTAAGTGTCGCGCGTAAACAGGCCCATTTGCCGATTCGTGTATACATGGTCATCCAGCGTATATTAGTCGCGAAGGCAGGAGAACGTAGCTTGCGCTGCTGATATGGATCGTGAGGTACTTATTGAAAGTGCAGTAAGTGAGGTGATTGAAGTGCATTTGTTTAACGCGTGCGGAAATTAATTTGGCACGTTGATGACTCAGTATGTAGAGTGTAGCGTATTGCAGTACATGGTAAAGCAGGCACAATCTTGGACAAGTTAATGTATGACAAATAGGCATGTTACAGGCTCGTAATTTCAATCGTCAAGCAAGTTTTATGTGCGTATGTAGCCCTCCAGTTATTGATACAATAATTTCACATAGTATCTGGGCAACCACACAGTACATCACACTGTGTGGTTGCTGCTATGCCATCTGCTTCTGGAAATTCTGTAAAGAAGCAGCTCACGTTGAACAGCCAATACCTTTTTTTCAGATGCTGTTATGTGTGCATGTTGGTGTTCATGGGAAGGTACAGGTGATCTCTCTAGTCTGAAGCGGATTGCATCAACTGCTTCCGCAACGTCAAAAGGAAGAAAAATTACACAGCACAGCAAAATAGTTATAATTTCCACACCACATTTTACTACTGCAAAAAAATGTGTGGTATTGCATACCTTTTTTTTAGGAAATCTGAATGCATTATCAGTCATTACATTGCCAGCGATTTTTTTACTGTTTTGCTTCTGTAGAAGTTGAGTCGCCAGCTTTAGAGTTGCTCTGCAGCATCTATACCGCGGATTACACTGGAAGCATAGCGCGCTGAAAAACGAACCACAAAGACCATACAGGACGAGCGCTAACTTTCAATACAGCGTTTATTGCGGAACAGGGGCATATATGCGCAACTGATTCTGCCAAGGGAAAGAAGCAAAAAAGTTTTACAAGAAACGCCACATGCTGTCATGCCATAAATTCAAGCTCTGGGGTGCTATGCAGGATGCCCCGAGTTTCTCGTTCACCCGAGTTTTGCCCGAGTTTGCTCGACGGCAGTCAGTGAACGGAGATAGCGCGCAACGGGCCGAAGGTGCAGGCAAAAAAATATGTAGACAGAAAGTCGCGTATGACAACATGAGCGCACCCTGCGCGGCACGCTGCTTCCACGTTTCAAGCGCAGAAGGCTGCACAACGAAACGCGCCAGCGCCGCGTATTGTTATCAACGGATTATCGCAACTTAGCGATACCGTGACTGCCCCGCTGTCTGTCAGCACACTTGCCGTGAGCCGTTTGCCACGCCTTTCCCGGGCGCGTCAAGGGCGTGCCTCATCTTTCGGGCGCTATCTATCTATCCTCCATCGAATGCGAACGGGGTACATGCGGCGCATTCTTGCACCTACACTTTCACTCAAACGAATACGTTAAAATGCGACAAATAAAATAACGCACATTTTTATTTCTTTAGGTATCTGTTTTTCGTTTTCAATGCTAGAAATTTGTGATGATAAACGGAGATCGAGCAAATTATTAAATTTTGCACATCTTGCCGTGAGTGGCGACAGGGAGGCGAAAGCTTAGAAGCGGTACATTGAAACGGGTCGCACGCACGAGGGCGTTCATGCGGTGATAAGTCGCCTAGGGGCGCTGCAGTGCTATTCTCAATAAAGTCGGTCATGATCCATGGAGGGTCATGGCCACTCTTTCTCTATTAGGGGAATAGAAACGCAGCGCCGCGGTACGGCTGTTCATCGCAGGCGCTTCACTAGGCTTTAAGGCCCCGCTTTACCGACTAAAAACGACACAACAGCTGTCGCTGTAACATGGCGGTATGTTATTTTAGATTGCGTAGTGACGCAGTTCAGTGAAAATGTACCAGTTTATCTTTGTGCGCGAAGCCTCTGCGATACATTGCGAAACGTGCGTGCTTCCCCAGCGACAGAATTCATCGCTTGTCATCGCTTGCCCAGTGAAGGCGCGTCTGAGCGCATGTACGCAGTATATGAGTGTGTTGTGCAGTCGAAGGTGCTTGCGGATTACCTCTGCTGGAGCCAGCAGCGATCGCAGATGGATATCGTAACGACACCGCAGCACTCGCATTTTGGCAGGTGAGGACTCTTGTGTGCAGTTATGAAATCAGATTTCGAACGGAGAGATGTGTTGGAACTGTTGAGTGCGCAGTGCTTGTGATGAAGAAATGTCATTGCACTGGGCCTAGAAGAGCGAGCGATTCTCGGACGCTGATCGTGTTTACGACGTTGTGGCTCCGTTTCATCACCGATGACAGAGCAGCTATCTGAAACGACTGCTGCAATAAGCCCTCCTCAGCATCGTCGTCCCCCTCGACGCCTTGCAAGCACCTACAGTGACGTGCCGATAATTATTTACTGTGCGCTACGCGCCGCAATGCAGGCAATGAAACCGTGTTGTGCGGCCATCTCAGCCCGAGAAGATGTGTGCCAGCGACAGTCAACGCTTTGTTTTCGATAGTGGTGCTCAGTACATCACCGATGACAGTGCGTTGTGCGTGTTTTATGTCGGCGGTCAAGATTGTTGATGCCTCTCAGCTCGACACCGCGTCGCTGTTGCCGGCAGATAAGTTGGGCGTGGCCCAACTGTAGTGGGTGCGCGCGCAATAGTTACATGCCTCGCGCGGGGCGTGACCTCTGGTTTTGATTGACAGGCGAACTCGTGCTAAACTCGTACATCGCGAAACCCCCTCCGAGTTCAACTCGGGAACATGGCGGCGGCAGCAGCAGCGGCAGCGGCATTGCATCCAGCGGCAGCAAGCGTCAGTATGACCGTCCGGACCCGTTCACCTGCATGACCGGCGGGGGTTTCAGCGTCATTTTCGCCTGTCGAAGGCATCAGTGTGCTGGCTGTGTGACGAGCGAGGCGAAGACTCTCGTCTGCGGTGACAGCGTGGCGGGCTTCATTCGCTCACCGTCTTAGAGCAAGTCATCTGTGCCCTCCGTTTCTACGGGACTGGGAGTTTTCAGGGAAGCGTCGGCGCCGAGCGTTACATCGGACGCCAACAAACTACTGTTAGCCACTGTGTCAGAGATGTGTCTGACGCGCTTATCGATGCGGCAGTGCGTAAGCGGTGGCTAGCTTTCCAGAATACTGCGGCGGAGCGGGCATATATAAAAGAATGCTTCCCACTTCGTGGGAACATTACGAACGTAGTCGGGTGTGTCGAAGGAACGTACGTAGGAATTAAGGCGCCTTCAATGTCAGCGTTACTGTGATTAACAGACTTTTTCGCTGGTTGATCACTTTTTGTCGATTGTTCTATTTATCTGTCAGGGTGCCTTCCAAATGGCTCACTTTCTTGAGAAAGGGGTTAAGTATAAATAGATAAATGGATATCACTAATTGTGTGAAGTAACCTATGAATCCTAATCTCATAAAGAACTTGGGGTTCTTCATTGGTGAAGTTACTAAGTGTGCACAATGCTGAATTTTGGTCATGCGTAATCTATCGGCCGCACTATGAAACAGCGAGGCATTGCACAATTTGTTGCAGCGCGAGATGTGGATGTTGCGCCAAGCCGGTTGTGCCTATGCATTTGTGGCGAAATGAAAATGCATTGAGAATCTTAGTGTGTTGGCTTGCATGAAGAAAATACTTCAGATTGTTTGCTCTGTTCACTGTCGATGCATGTGCCAGAGGTTCAGTGCATCTTCTTTTTTTTGGGGGGGGGGGGGGGCGGCGTTATTTTGGATGGATAAATTGTATATTTTCGTCTCATAATGGGGCTCTAATTCTTAAGCATTAGAACAATGCACATCCGATACTCTGCAGAACTCTCTGTACGTGAAGATGTCGTGAACCACCAAGGCATTATTACATATCGGGAGAAATGTGGTGCAGATGCCAATGAAAAGTGGGTCTTTAACCTACCATGATAAAAATAAAACTTGCAGAGCAAATAGACCATTTGTACAGCTTTAGAGCAATAACTACACAAAACGTGATATGCCCAAACGAGTAAACACTTGCCGCATTGCCAAAGTAGGCTGAGCGACATGCAGCATATGTTGGCATTGAACATGTCTCGTAACTGTTATTTTTATTGTAAGCCCTCGCTGTCACACCTTTCCCTCCAGCACTCCCTTTACTGAAACGTGGCACTGTCTTTCCATTGGTGTCATGATGATAATGGTAACGGCGGCAGCAAGGCTCGTTAATGCTTGCCTCTTTGATTCCTGTGAGTTTAGTGGTAAAGAATATGGCACGTTCATACATACAGCTGTGCTGCAAAATTTAACATTTGTGATTTTTTGGAGAACTAACTTGTGTTGGGAAATTTCAAAGATGTGCACCATTGTGGCCTAATAACTAGAGCATTGGTGAGGTTGAAGACGGTGTATTGGTATAGAAGCTTGAAGTTTAATTGCACAACAATTCGACGGGGCACAAAGAGAAATACACACAGCAGAATGCTTTGCTGTGTGTGTTACACTCCTTTGTGTGCCGTTGAATTGTTGTGCGATCCAACTTAAAATAGAGCATTGGGCTTCTTTGGTGCAGGACCGAGGAAGTGTGAGCTATTCGACAACATGCCAGTGCCTTGCCACACACTTATGGAAGTCGGAAGGTTTGCAAACAAAGCTTTGCTTTCAAATCCACCTGCTCATGTAATACAAGCGCTGATTGAAAGAACCATCACACAAAAATAATGGTGAAATCAATGGCCTGTGAAAAGTGTAATTTGTATATAGATACTGTTGACATAATAGGTGCCATACCGGTGCCATAATAGGTGCCATACCGGCCTCAAAATTGTACTGGACAGAGCAGTTTGTTTCCTATGTGAAGCTCGACCTCCCATTACATGCTGTGCAAATAACCAAGCTCAGTTTGTTTTGACGTGCTACACAACATTCAGTGTAATCTGTTTTTGATTCTAAAGAAGTGCCAAACACCACCTCTTTTTCAAGGACGTCATGGGAATATTTGGCGAGACCTTTTTCAGCCCCTCATAATGGAAGTGTGGCCAGCCAGCTTTGCTTGGATGCCTTTATAGATTTCTGCTCCTGATCATTGTGTGCTATCAAATTGCAGAAGCCTATGCAACTGGTGCAAGGCATTATGTGTTTCTATAGTCGGATACAACTTTAGGAGGCTGCGGAATCTGCACTTTAAGGCAGGTGAACACAAGCCTGCACCAATGGGCACGCACTCGAGACTGATATCGTGCCGCCAGACAGACTAGTATTGCTCGTTGGAGAGGGACTATTTCTTTAGACGTGTAGGCAATCGGCTGCTGCGCTTTGGTCATCGGGGTGGGGCCTCTCCTGTCTTCTGAAGTTTTATCCGACTGTAAAGGATGCTGCTTTTCATACAGCACAAAAGGACAAAGTGTACAATTATTTGGCCTATGAAATGGATACATCAGAAGTGTGCTATGCAAGGGCTTAAGATGTGTGAAATATGGTACATGCAATTATAAGACAATGTTAAAGAATATGTGGTATCGAACATGCATGTAATTTGTAAATGCATGGCACATTTGAATTGGGGAGTGTTGCAGTCATATGCACAGTCTATAGGTGATAGCATTATTAAGCTCCTGCTGTTTCCTTTCTTCATTGTGAATTACACACACCGTTCATCTTGTGGCTAATGAACACGCACTGTATTCTTGCACATAGAAAGAACAAACAGCATGATGACGTGTATGCTGCATTAGTGTATTGTTTATTTACATGGTCCAAGAGCGGCACAGGTTGTCTTACGTTTTTGCCTATTTTGAAGGGACACAAAGTGCATGTTATAAGTCTCCTAATATGCACAGCACAATGTTTACTGCAATAATTTTATTCATGTTCCTGAATAATAATCAAAATATTAAACTGAAAGCTCCTTTATAAGGTGCCTTCTGTGGGCTCGACAGGAGAGCAGTGAGGGCACCGATACTACTGTTGCGGAGCAGCCCTCTGGACCTTTGCCACACTCTCAAGAGCACGTGCCTGGCGCTCGCCTACTGCCACCAGGCGGTTGAGTGGCTCCAGCAGCAGAATGTTTTGCTGCAAAAAAGTGTATTGGAATGAATCAGCCACGTACAAACCATTATTTACAAAGAAAAATGCTCGTTGCACTATTAGTACCAAGTGCCCTTAAATGTGGAAGCCTCTAGTGTAGTATGCATAGTAAAACAATGCGTTGGGACAACATTGCTTTATTTTTCAAAACTGGGGTTTTCTTTTTCAGAGCCAATTGTCATGTTGATTAGTGTGCCAGCAGCTGAGGTGGCCCTGCACCTTCACGAGTCTCTACTGTCAGCACCACAAACCTATTTTTGTTCGCTGCAAAACAAATGCCTCACCCTACAATCCCGTCTTATACGAGCTGATTGCATCCTATGCCTACAAACATCATATTCTTGTCCCATTACGCAATTTTCTACCATCCTTGGCTGTAGTTCTCTCTCCTTGACATTCATTCTGTAATGCTTATGTAATCACCTGATATGAATTGGCAACAAGTGATCGAATACGTGCATGGCCTGCCTGCCGATTCCTTTCTTGTTTAATCTCAACTAGCATATCAGTTGCCACGGTTTACTACGCCACTGTCTTCCTGCCTTAATGCTATCTGCAACAATTTTTGTTACTTCGCTTTCTACACAGTCCTTGACATCTCAAGTTTCTTTGTTAACCTCCAGGTTTATGTCCCATATTGCATAACCGGTGGAATGCAATGATTCTAGACTTTTTTCAAGGATATCGGTAACGTGGCGATCACGATTCGGTAATGCCTTCCATGTGCTGTTCAACCCATGAAATTTTTGTATAAGTTTCCTGCTTTATATCAGTACTTGCTATTGATATTTCACTTGGATAAAGATACTCTTCCATAAATTTTCTAGCTTAATGTCACTCATGAATTTCTGTTGCCTTACCAAGTTAGTGGAGGTTACCTTCATCTATTCCATATTTTCGCGGGCCCACTTGCACGTAAAAGCACGAACACTCATTGGTTCTCACTGCCTTCTTTAAACTGCTGGACATTCAGTTCGTTACTATGAAAGTGACTTAATCCGTGCACTCTTATTATGCTAAATATGAAACAGTAGAAATATACTTATCTGCAGTTTGTCGAAGTCTCCTTCACTGTGTTGGTAGCGAGATCCATCGTCGGTACCACCTCGTCGCTTCGTAGCTATATAGGATGTCTACCTTTTGCCCACACAATGTAATGTTCGTGACGCTCGCAGTCACGCAGAGTGGAGGAACTCGGCGCACTCGCAGAAGCAGCACCGGACAAGTTGTTTCTTCAGCACTTCGCCGTGAACAGTAGGTGCGCGTTGCGATCTGTAAAATCGCCGAAGCTATTGGCAGTCTTACCGGGTGCACGGGAAGATTGCCCACGGAGGAACAGAACTATCCAAGAAATAGTGGCCTTCGTCGAGCCTGATCACTACGTCGCGCACTGCAAGCTCGTTGTACGGGTTTGTTTAAACTGGGCCTCCCTGATGCTTAGCCGCCATGCTTGCCCGGTGAATGGATGTGATGACGCCACTACAGCGCTCCCTCGTGGTATAATGCGAAGGGTACTAAATTACAAATTAGTCTAAGACGCATTCAGTGCACATCTCGTAAGCTTCAAAATGCTTCTAAACCACGTTAAAGTAACTAATAATATTGTAATAAATGCATTTGTTTTACAACTTGCTTCTGCATGTAATGCACTCGGTGGAACGACAAACAAGTGAAAGAAGGCACGACCATGCACCGACGGTATGATCACGTGAGCCCCAGTTTGTCGACCGCCCAGAAGGCAACGCCCAAGAAATGATAGCCAGCCAGAGTGAATCTAGATAAACCAATGAAACTGGAGGCTTGTCGAAAGATAAACTGTGTCTCGGTACCATTCGTGCTTTCATTTTGGGGTGTCGCCAGAGCTCGTGAAGATCCCGAGTTTCGCCAAACTCGGCGCATCCTGCATAGCGCCCCTGTTAATGATAATGCCGCAGACGGTCTGCTGACGCATATATCACCTGCCCGTGCAATCTTGGATGCTTCCTTGATTTCCCTTGTCAGGTCATTGCGGAGCCGATACAATTTATGGCATGACGGTATGTGGCGTTTTTTGTGAAACTTTTCTCCTTCTTTCCCTTGTCAGATTCAGTTGCGTATATATGCACCTGTTCCGCAATAAACGTAGTGTTGAAAGGTTGCGCTCGTCCTGTCTGGTCTTTGTGGTTAGTTTCTATGCGCGCTATGTTTCCAGTGTAACCATGTTTTACCAACCAGCCCAAGCCTATACTCTTCTATACCGCGGAGTCAGTCTCCAGTATATGAATGCCATATGCCAAACTCTCCTGCACCTCCGGACACCAGACCAGTAGAAGATGCCTCAGATGATGGTAATATCCCAACACCCGAGCAGCAAGTGCAGCAACCTCAACGCAAGCGAAAGTGCGTTCCAGGAAGTGCAGGAGGAAAGGACAATAGTTTATTGTGTTATGACTCATCAGAGTCTATCAGTAGCGCTATATGCACTTTTTGTCACATATGGCATGACTTCTTATGCATGCTTCTTTATAAGATATGTTCAGTCACAGGACGGTATAATGCATTTTTTTACTGTTAATGTAGTGCATTGCTTCTTCATAGCTGTGAAACATGGGAAGTTTTAACGCTGAAAGGGCTGGCTATCCCAGAATTGTAGCTAAGGAAAGAAAAAAAGGGAATGAAATAACAAAATAGTGCGAAAGTCTACAAAGTTATAAAAGTACGAGAACAGAATCACAAACAGGCCATGGAAATATAGGATAATTTAGAATGTACTGTTTAGGTGAATCTTATCAAGCCACTGCCTGCGAGAAAATCCTGTAGAGCCTTCAGAGATAATTATTTACTTTATTTTTTACTATTACTATTTAAAAAATGTTTGACGGAACAAGGCCTCATACTTTAACTGTTCTAAAACTGAAACTTATTACTCCTCACTAATGTGACAGTTGGGCAGCCTGCAAAATGTATTTGCTTTGAATTTACAATTACTGATAAGCAATATTGATGTAAACATTCTAACCATCGAAAATTCTCAAAAGTCGTTGCAGGGTTCAATAAGCAATTCTATGTCCATATTGCTTTAGTGGTTAGGAAATAAATTGGCTTTGTCATGAGCGCCCTAATTGAATTTCGACTAGTATTCAGCATCGCTACAGATATCTCATTTTGCCACGCATTCATTCATGTACATTTATTCTATAACTTCATTTGCTGTATCAAGCAACATTCCCCTGCCACAAGTTGCTACAAATATATGAAAAGAAATTGTCTGTCTCAGTCCACTTTCCTTTTAAACAGTCCACAGTTATATTTTAAAATGGTGCCATAAGGTAGTTTGATATTTCTTGAAAACATACATGTTTTCCTCTGCCTACTAAGCATAACTATTACACCATTGAAGTACACGCGTTACAGTTGATGTTCTTGTTTATACACTTTGATCACATGTATTATCTTGCTAACCTTAGTTCACTGCTGTGTTTACTGAAAATGTACCGTCCTTGATCCACATATTGTAAATGTATTTATGCCAATAAACATGAAACTAAACATGGCGGGTGCGTCGATCACGTCCAGTAACAACTTGCGAATAGGAACTCGTCTCTATTGTATCAACTCGCCTGCATCATGTCGGTGGCTTAAGTACGGTCCATTTAACTGGCAGATTTTGCTGTTTGGACGCATGATGCACTGGTATTTTACAGCATGGGTGCGCTTCTGCCCGGAAAAAAGGCATCATTTCATTTGTCGACGGGCGGCAGATAGCCCTCACGGTGCCGTCGATGAAGCCCCAACCGTTATCCAGGGGTTCATTTTGGAATGCACGGTCTGCAATGTTTACGTGTGAAAAAATATAAATAAATAAATAAACATCGGCGACGAACCAAAATGTGGGATACTTACATGTGGAAATTCCTCCAAGGTAGGGATGTCAAGCCAGGAGGCTTGGCATCCCTGTTAACAGACTGTTCACTCCCTTGAAAAGAAGCTCGAAGTTGCTTTCAATGTGTGAAAGAGCGATATTTGTTACTGAAGATATGACTGAATAATGTGTGCCCGAAAGGTGCTCTAGATCGCATACCCTATTGGGGTACGCGAGCCGGCTAGCGTAATGCACAACTGTCATCTCCGGGTACCGTCACTCGTTGAGCTATTGTGATGACATCTGGAATCCTTAAGGCATTATGAAGCCTTGATGTGTCCTTTTGCTCGAATCGGAAATATGGCCTGATGATGGATCCATGTTGAGAAGTCCGTTGGCGGAAAGCGGGTCTGCGTGCTACAAAAACATCACGCAGCAAAATGTCTTCCAGTTCCTTTCATTTCAGTTGATTCAGTAGCACCGGGTCTTGCAAGATGCTGGCATTGTTGTCATGTCTTCTTGATCTAGCAGTGCGGTACACCAAAACTCTGGGAGAACAGTGGACGTGTATATCGAAGATGAACAACACTTTTGTCGCATGTGTGGGCGTTCGTTGACCACGTGTTAGATGTATTGCCGGAGCAAAAGGCATTTTCTTCACTACAACGCAGCGAAGCGGCTTTTTAATGTAAGGATTATATCTGTAACAAATGAAAATGCGATGTATTGCGTTAAATGCCTTGAGACGTTTCAGTAATTCCAAAAATAATACTTTATTGCGGCAATTCCTACAGCTTGAGTATTATGTTGGTAGCAGTTTTATCTTCTGTGGCAAGGTGGCGTATCAGGCGAGCACATGCCTTTCGGACGCAGCTGGGCGCTCCGCGAAAACTGATTCTTCGTCCGCCGCTCCACTAATTCTGAGCGGGAACGCGAGAGCGGAGCGGACCGTCAAAAACGTCCTGCTAAAACAATCTATTGAACCGCGTCCGCCGGCTCACCCTCACACGCTTTCACTCAAACGGAAATCCGCCTGGAGTGTTTATATTATTGCTATCGGAATAATATTATGAGCCACTGAAATGACGGAAAAATGGGCAGGGTGAATTTGCGTATTCACCTTAGGTGCGCAGCCTCTGGAGCCGTCACACCTGCAGAGGTGAAGACATAATTTATACGGAACACGACAGAACACATGGCTCAGTTATTTATGTATGAACGACTATACAAAAGCATAGCAGTTAAGCAAAAGTGCGCATCGTTTCCTACAAACCGCGTATATCCATCATCATCATCATCATCATCGTCATCATCATTTATTGACTCTTAAAGGCCCCTGTTGGGGTATTACATAAGGGGGAGCATACATGAGAAAAAGAAACGATGAAACAGTCCACGATGTCGCACACATTGTTCCATGCACGACGTCGCTATCACAACCGATGGGACTGAATGGCCTCATGAGTTTCAGTCTTGTTTGAGTAAACTGTTCGTGCGCCCAAGAGAGGCACATGTCTGTTCAGATTTGGTTCAATGTCGTATTTCGGCACGCTAAACATAAGAAGCAACGGCACATAAACCTGCATGGCGACAGCGCCTGCTGGGGCTGGCCCAGCCGTGACATCCCGCTGCACTCGCAGCGCCGCCGCATGAAGGCGCAACCGGTCCAACCTACGACCGCTACCAGTGCCTATTGAATTACGCAAATAAAGTCTGCTTTCCCTTTCGTAACTGTGTTTATTGCTTTGAGCAACAAACGAAGCAGTTCCGTGGCTCAGGTAGTGTCTCTGCAATCTCTCAACACAAATGCTATTTATGCAACATATTCAAATATAAGCGAACAAGTCCCACCTCGCAACAATTTCTTGTTATTACGTGATGGACCCCCCATTTCACCACAGCATTGATCTTTAAAAGATTTACTCCTCAAGTTGTCTTTCCTCCATTCCAGCGCACAGATGTATCTAATAAGGAAAGCAGGATGCTCACAAATACGGCAGGTGAGGCGGCTAGCCATCCCAGGGAGCAGCTGTTCCCGCGTAGCGACCACCCGCTCTTGCAGCTGCCGCAACAGGATTAGCTTTGAACATAGTGTCTACGCTGGTACTCGGAACAGTAACGGGCTCATCGATATCGACGATGGCACGGAATCCGTCGGCATCAGCCACGTATTTCATGGCGTTAAATACACCGTTGACATACCTGTGGCCGTACGAACCTTCATTGAGTTGCTAGCATCACCCTGTTTCTAATGGAAAAGCTGAGTGCCAAACTTGTCCATGCTGTCGTAGCCGAAGCGGTACCGTTGTGGAGGCTGACAGACAGAAACAAAAATAAAAAACAAACAACAACAACAAAATATCACCGCCCAAGCACCAGCGAAGCTGAAACCTGCGGCCCCGGTGTATACTACTTGGTTAATGCCGACGGTGCAACAAAGGACAAGCTGTCCTTTGGTAAGCTGTCGGATCCTCGGTACGCAGTTTCTGCATGCGCTCAGCTGCACGAGCCGGTTCTTGCGCCCGACATGCCGCATCCGCACGTTGTAGATGCGTTCGTTCCCGGTTATGCTTGCAGCATTGCTTATCGAAAGCTATCTGCGCCTCAGTAGTACGGTTGACGCGTGGCCTTGCCATTTTAGAGGCGGAGAGAAATTGCTGGGCGTGCGCTCGGCGCCGACGGAGAGCAACGACGTCACTGTTGGCGCCGCCAGTCGTGCACCACTTGTTCTTTTTTCTTTTTTTCCCCATGCGCATGGGGTTGTGCTAGACGAGTTTTCGGCGTATAGGCGACAGACGGACAGAGGCACGAATCGGCTAGGCATATACAGCTTCGCTGTGAAAATAATAGCAATGTAATGAAATGGGTGTCTAGTAAATGCCATTAAGAGAAACTGTTTCACCCAAAGAAGCAAAGTATCGAGCACGCATGTGTTTCACGCTTTTGACGTGGTTTCGTTCTGTTTAGAAACCTTCGCTCAATTTTAATCACATTATAACTGCGCACGCGTTGAGAGACTAAGCGAAAAACCCATTCTACGTCTGGTTGCGTTATAGACCAACCTATAGATATTGCTATGTAACGTCTTTTATGTTGGCTTTATACTAATAGTAAGATACTATTACATGGTAGTGATGGTGAAGGACACAGTAGGAAAATTGCGAAGGACAAGACTAAGTGTTATTGGGCGAACCTGTGCCCACAGAAAGAGGCTACAGTCAAAGCACATGGATAGCGACGAACACAGTCGGCGATCGCTGAAATCTGATCTGCGGGTCAATCGAGTGAGCCTTTATACATGAGTCACCAAAGATTCCAGATTATGGGCTGGTGCCCGCGTCTCTTCCAGAAAGTACTACACAATTCGTGCCCCGCATACAATCAGATTACACGAGATTTGGTGACAGCGAATAGTGCCACCGATAACCTTCAATAATCTTCCTATACATGCAGGCGCATCCTGCACCGAGCGATAACATTTGTGAGACTGTGAAACGTGGTCACTCGATAAGGACAAAGAAGTACACGTGTCAACAGTCCCCCTCTTAAAAAAAAAATAGAGAACTCCGTCACGATGTTACTAACACGAAAGCGATAAACTAAACTACGCATAACATAGAAAAAGCAACAACAGCGAAATAATTGAGAAACTAAGTCGCTAAGTTCGTCAGCGGGCGCAGAAAGGGTTAAGAGGCACCACGTGGATTACTTCAGGTCGGGTGTGGCGCCGATATGATGGCGAAATGCCGTCTGGCACGATTCCATAGTCAAGTGCGCCAATGCGGCGGGTGATCTTGTAGGTGTAAAGTCCTCGTCGGCGTATCGCAATCCAACCGAAACACGGTGGCCGGGCTTGTACTCCACATAGCGTCGTCGAAAATTGTAGTGGCGGCTGTCGATTCTCTGCTGGTTCTTGATGCATAGGCGGGCGAGCTATCGGGCTTCGGCGCGTTAGAGATAGGCAGAGACGTTGACTTTTGTTGATCGGTGATGCTCGGCAGCGTAGCGTCGAGAGTCGTCATCGAGTTCCTTTCCTAAACCAGCTTGAACAGCGTGATATGTGTTTTTTCTTGCACTGCCGTGTCGTAAGCAAAGGTTACGTACGGCAGGACGGCGTCCCACCTCTTTTGTTCGATTTCGGCATACACCGCAAGCATGTCGGCTAGGGTGAGGTTCAGCCGCTCCGTAAGACCATCCGTTTGCTTTTGGTAGCCAGTTGTCTTCCTGTGGCTTGTCTGGCTGTATTGCAGAATGGTTTGGGTGAGCTCTGCAGTGAATGCCGTTCATCTATCGGTGAATACTTCTGGGGCACCATGTCGCAGAAGGATGTTCTCGACGAAAAATTAAGCGACTTCAGCAGCACTACCTTTAGGCATAGCTTTTGTTGTGTCCTAGTGGGTGAGCCAATCGGTAGCCATCGTGATCCACTTGTTTCTAAATGTTGACGTTGGAAAGGGCCCCAACAAATGCATCCCGATCTGATAAAATGGTCGGCAAGAACGTTAGATTGACTTTAGTAATCCGGCCAGATTTGTCAGTGGTGTCTTGCGTCGCTGGCAGTCTCGACGCGTCTTGACGTAACGTTCGACATCGGTGGACTCCATATATAGCTTCACGTCCTCGTGTCGAAAGTCGGTAAGGGCTCTGGTGGAGTGGTCGCGCACACGGGTCAGTAATTTTGCGATGCTTTGCAGCTGACGTTTGTCGAATCTTCGATCACGTGGAAAATCAGCCTTTGTATCGTCGGGGAAGACTTCGGAGCTGCTGCCATTAACTTATGGGGAAACGAAGTTATGTCGAGGTCTAGTACGGGAACTATGGCCATCGGGGTAGATGCGTCGGAATCTGACAGGACAAACGCTTTGCAGTTTTCCACAAATTCTTCGATGCATACGATCATCTTGCTCCGGTTGACGTGCTTGAACTACTGCCTGAAATTTGTCAGCATCAATTTCGCTTTACCTCCGTGCAGTCGAGCAACCCTTCTTGCCACGCAAATTTCACAGCCGAGCAGAAGACTTTGGTCACCCTCTATGACACCTTCTACGTTAACGGGTTTTCGCTGTCGACGAAAATGACAATGCTGGAACGAAGTGGGATGCTGACTTTGTCCCCAAGTAGACTGAAGGTACGCTAACTGAAAGGCTTGTCCATCTTTGTGGCTTTGTCTTTGGAGCAGGTTATCGACTTTGATCTCAGGTGGATGATTGCGCCGTGATGGTTCAGGATGTCCATGCCAAGAATTACGTCTCTCGAGCACTGTTGTAGGACATCGAACGTTGCAGGGTTGGTCCGCTAATGAACTTTAATTCTTGCCGTGCAGATTCCATTCAGCATTATGAGGTGTCCTCCAGCTGTCCGAATTTGAGGGCCGTCTCCTGCAGTGTTGACTTTCTTCAACTTGGTGGCGAATAATCCACTGATAAAGGAGTAGTTGTCTCCAGTGTATACAAGCACGGTGATTTCATGGCCGTAGAGAAGCATGTGGAGGTCGGTGGTTCTTAGTCTGCCATTGCAGTTAGGCCTTGGCGTTGAATTGCCGCTGCGGGGTGTTGACCTGCGGCGGGTACGTGGCGTCATCAGGCCGTCTTTCTTCGGCATATTCTTGACTTCCATGCTTCGTTGGAATGGCAACATGCCGTTGCTACGTTATCAAAATAGATCTTGAAGCGTCATCGGCGGCGGCGGAGGATCATCGTCATTTCAAGGTAGAGCAACCGCACCTCCATTGGTTGCTGCTTTTAGTGTTCTGAATAGGGGCTTACGGACCGGCCATGGGCTGGGCCAATGTGTGGTCGGCGCTGTGGCCACAGGTAGCGTCCTGGCGAGGGCGAACGCAGAGATCTTCGGGGTCTCCACGGCGTTTCGGCGGTCTAGTCGGCGATTTCGCGTTGCTGCTCACCAAGCTGAGGACGTGTTGCCTTGACGGCTAACCATCGTAGGTCCATCTCGCAGTATGGGCAGCCACGGTTGACGTGGCCGCTTCTCCGCAGTGATAGCAGAGCGGATGGTGGTCGGGTTGTCGGGGGTGCACCAAACGTCAGTCTTCCTTGGACTGCTGCGCGGGGCGATGGGTAGGCGTCCTGGCGGCGGTGGCAGTAGTCGACGGAACTGCTGCGTTACCGGGCCCTGGCGGGGGCAATGAAGGGGAAGGTGACGGTGGGCTACGGCGGCGTAGGTCATCGCTTCCGGCTGAGACTGCGGTGATTGAGGGAGCCCGAATGGGTCTGCACCAGCTGGACGGCTTGAGACTAAGTAATATGTCTAACACACGGCCAAGTCATATTAAAGTAAGTACCGTTAAATCCAGTTTTGCAGTAACTAACAAAGTTATATGTATTTAGTTTTCATTCATAATGTAAATTCAATCGTCACCTCTTGTACACTGCACAATTTCTTTACTGTGCCACTTCCAGCTATGGCACTGGCTTTCTCACTAATCTGTTGGCGGCGGATAAGCCTAGGGTCGTGCTAATTTTTCCATGGAAAAGCCCCATGATTTTCTTTTTCTGTTTATTAAACTAGCGCTTCTTACAAAAACACGCTTTTTAACTCAATGGCATTCACTAACGTTTCTTTCACAGAAAATGCAGCGATATCAACTGCGAATGCCAGCATTCTTTCTTTATTGTGGTGTGTCATATGTCACTGCGCTTAAGCTAAATGAACGCAGATTGAGTATAAAAGAGTAAGCGGACAAGCGTACCCTTCCGGTGCTCAGACCACTGCATGTCAGTAATTTTTCCAGATCATTGACTATAATTTGTATCTTGCAGCCTACATAAGTCATGACTACGACGATGCTAAATGAAGCGTGTACGTTGACTATTATAAAGCACGGAGTGCCAGATCATGGCCTACGTGATCAATCCCCTGCGCTAAGGCAAGATGAAGAGCTGCTGCGCTTCCAAACGTTGCATCAATGTACCCAAAGAGAGCACTACGATCTTGCGTATTTGTTGTAGATGATCAGTTGCCCTAGCAAGTCTAGTGGGAACCGACAATATTGCTTACTGCAGAAGAAGCTCCTTTCTCAAAAACTTTCATTGATACTTTTTTTACAAATCGCATGCTCGGAGGATACTAATTTTCACCTGAATAGATCATCAATTTTTGAAATTATACATATGATCCCCAACATAAAGAAAATAGTGAAATTCTTCATTTCGTCATTAGCATTACGTACTTCACTCCCGGTAACAGAGCGCTTTCAGTCACCCTCTCATTGTGTGTGATGAAGACACCTACAATTAAATTTGAATTATACGTCTTCAGT
This sequence comes from Dermacentor albipictus, assembly GCF_038994185.2. Lineage (NCBI taxonomy): Eukaryota > Metazoa > Arthropoda > Arachnida > Ixodida > Ixodidae > Dermacentor > Dermacentor albipictus. Next base: position 486,127,145 of record NC_091821.1, read on the forward strand.
CGACCGACGTAAATTACATTCTTATCTTATGTACGTTTCAACACACGTTCAAATATGTTATTTTCCCTGGCGACTACTCCTTTATGTTCGGTGACACTTGCATTAGCAACACGAGAATTCTGCTCTGCCGCTAATATTTCGCTAAACACATCTCGACGAGGGGGGGGGGAGGCATTTATCAGTACATATACAGCTACTTCAACAATTGCCCCCTCCCCCCCCCCCCCGTTATTTCTCGGTGTTAATCTGCACCAGGCCTTCGCTCACACTGCCGTTCACAAGTTTGCCAGGTGCCATATCCTCACACACATTTTCGCAAAATCATTGCAAAGTCATATTACTGAAGGCAACAAAGTACCGATTGCAGGCTTGGAAAATACTTTTATGTAGCCCGCATTGAGCAACAGACAGTTGATTGGAAAGTCTGCATGATGAGATAAACTCTTCTCCTTCACGCTTTTGCTTGAAATATAGTATCTGAGAACTGGATTAGTAATATTGACCAACTATGTAGTTAGGTGAAATACAAAAATAGCTTGACTTGCTTCAACCAACGGCAATAAAACACTAACATGGCTGTCTCAAGTTACGTGGCTCTTCAATATATTTAAATTCTGGCGCAGGCGGACGTATGGCACATTCGTGTACAGGGAATCGATGGAAAACACCAGTTGTCAAGAACCAGGCAGAATGTGATGCTTCAGTTTGCAAGTGCCTATTTCTTTGGCACAGTTGAAAGCAATGCGCTCTCAGTGCGAAAGACATTGCTCCATTTTAGCTCCTCGACGAACACACTACGTAGACCTTATAATTCAGTGCAACTTTCTTCAAGGGGTATAGACGGGCATGAACGCGCGGAATCGCTGTTACTTGCTGGAGATCGTGCTATTTCTAGTCCTTTTCCGTTCTCATCCAGGCTGTATTTCAAGCTACTAAGAAAATTATCGCGTGCATGGGAGATCGCCGAATCTGAATAATCAATGTCAATCAGTTTACCACTCTGAAACGCAAAGGTGACTTGCATCGCCTGAATGGAAATGTCATTTAAAGGGAAGCACAAGCAGGAAGTACTTATCTCAATCTTCAGTTTGTCCGAATGGCTATATAGAAAATAAAGAGGTGCCTTCGAAAACAAAAGAAGAAACTGCCAGCAATAAACGGGAGCGCTAGTAGAACGGGACCTTCAATGGAGTTAGTAATATGACTTTTGCCCCTTCAGCTGCTTGTTGTACGCCTTAAAATATTGGCAATTTTAGTGTAAAGAACCTTGTTCTTCCCTAAAGCAAGACATTCATATGGCTACATGAGGATGAGGATAAACCGGGAGCAACCTCATTTACCCATGCACGGCTTAGAACATAAATGCAGGCCTCTGCTCAACCAAGTTAAGATCCTGCGCAAGTGCAGTAATGAAACAGCACGTGAACTTCTTGAGTCATATTATATAAAAAAGAAGGGACAAGCATGCATCAGTGACACATCAGTCATACTTTACAATAGGGAGGCACGTTTTCTTGATAGTATGTTTAGGTGAGCCACGCCTTTGTTTTTTCTGATTTTGGGTTGTTCATCTGTTAGGCTGCTGATACCCTGATGCGCCTGCACTGGTATGGTCTGCTATATAAGTGTTTTTTCTGGAATAAACCTCAGTTGTTAGTTTGCGCCTGTCCTGTCTTCTTACATGTGATTGTCTAGAAAGCGCAACCAATGTTTCCTATTACAATGAACCAACTTGCCCAATAACGCATCCTGCTATACATGAGGATCGTTTTCTACTGGATTGCAGACAATTGTAATTTTCAACAAATAGTGACCACATCTATGATATGAAGGATTAATTCTGGGATTCAAGCGTTCAATAGTAATCTGGCCGCTCCTCCAAAAGACACTAATATATCAATAGAATACTGTTTGTTAGAAACATTGCTCATCACTAGCAACATTATGAGAGAATATTGCTTATCTTAAGGTTACACGTAACCTCCAACATACAAGAGACATTGTTGCCTCAAGTGAGGTTAGAATAAATTAGTACCGTTTCCCATGTTCTCTTAGGTAACACTTCTTGCGACAATACATTGGGTCAGTGAGGAAGTGTGAGGGTATATTGTGAAGTGAAACCATGTAGCAAACAGAAAAGAGAAGACGCTAGTGATCTGTTATGATTTATTGTCTTAAACATGCAATGCTTTTCGCTCCCGTAGTAGACGACCTTCAAGTGAACTTGAGCGAAAAGGCATAGTCGCTATACGGGCACTCTAACGAGGACATCCGTGCAAGTTACGAGAAGAAAACGAGATCATACGGCCAACTAGTGATAACTTAAGAAAACGCGGTTTCTGTCCGCTAAGCTTTTGCACAGGTCTGCATTTCATACGCCACTTAATGCCCAAACAAGCAAAAAAAATATTGCTTTCGAGTACTTTCTAATGTTTGTTCACAATATCACTCAGGCTGTAACTTCTAGTACGCTGAAGTTTTATTTGTCATTTCCAACGGATGACGTTCAGAAGGCTGATACAGGGCACCATACACTTCGTTTTCGTCTTTTGGCGCTGAGACAGTGTAGCCTCTGCTCTTGGAACGCCAGGAGTCCGTGAGTTCCGCGGCGCCGGTTTTGCGTCGCCATTAGGAATGGCGGCACGCAGCGTGGCACCTCGTTCAGGTGATTTTGTTCTACAAGCTGGAGTTGGCGCTATAGTGTACTAGAATAATGTCCTAGTGACACGACCGGAAAGGGGCACGCGTGCCACTTTCTGTTGACGCCACGAGGTGTCGCCACTGCGACCTTTTCTAGCAGACCAGCTGCTCTCATATTCATTGCTTTTGAGGTGGTCCGTGTTATTAAAGGTTTTTTACGGACATGGTTCTGTTACTATAACATAACAAGATTGTGCTTAACAAAGTATTGTGTAAAGGAATATTTTGAAGGCCAAATTGAGACCATAGTATCGACAATGTCGTCTGATAGCGTATTCTCGCACAGTCCGACGCTTTCATTGCACTCGTCGTATCGCATGTGCCAGCTGGCAATTCACTGAGCTTCTTGTTGCTCATCTACTGCTCGAAAGCCAATATATCTGGGCCTGCCTTGCTTCTATGGATCTATATTTACCACTCCATTTAAATCGCGTGCTTAGGAAAATGCGTAGCGACTTCGGCGTTGCGCTGCTAACCCCGAGGGCGTAGGATTAAATAATGGACTCGTTGGCTGTACTTTCATAGCAGGAAAATGCAAACATGTCCGTGTTGCCGGTTATAAAACCCCAATTGGTCAAAATTATTCATGTGTCCCACCCCCCTCTTTACTGCGTGCCTAATAATTAGATCTTAGTGTGTTTTACACATTAAACCCCGGAATGAATTCATTGTTGACTATGCAATTGCACACATACAAACTCACAATTTTTCCCGAAATTTTAGCTCCTAAGAAATCCGCCGCATCTTCAGCACATACTGTCAGAGTGACGCTCTAATGAAATCCAGGTTAGTATTTTTTTAATCATTCACAATAAAAATAGCACAGCTATAAGGAACCCTAAAGTGTACCTTCCCTAGACACCGAGCATCTAATCCCATTATAAGTAACTATTACTGTTAAAACACATGACCAAAAACACCTTGTAACATGGAGTTCTAGGAACATCAACTGAGCTTAATGTATTTTGATGCCTGCAGGGCGCCTTCTTTCTTTACACTTCTTCACGCTTTTTGTGAAGAAATGTTGCCTGGATGTGATGTAGAAAGCAGTGAGTTCTGCTGTGATGGATTCGAAGTGATCAGGGCAGCCAAGTTGATGCTGCAGCCTGGCTTTAAGAGCACCTAGCTAAAACAACTAAAAAAGTGTCTGCGTGCAACTCAAGAAGACTAAAACAAACTATGAAGTCTTTGTCGAAGTTGATCATAAACTTGTATATAGGGGAGGCAGGATATGACAAACCACCGCTGTCTTTCATATGGCAAGCTCTGCAAGCCTCAAATTTCCTGCTGCCCATTTTGTGATCAGTAGTAAGTTCAGGCAGGCTTCACAGCCTGTCTTTAAAATGCACTTTCTCGCCACAACCATCGATATAGAAAATTAGGCGGCTGGCACTGGATGCTGGAGTCCCAAATACCACAGCAGCAGGCTGCAACCTCGAGTTAAAACACGTGAAAGGTCATGAAAGTCACTTTCAGGCATTATTCCTTGGCAGATGATGCGGCTCTCAGAGCCTTGTAGCAAATGGTTCGCAGCGGCAAGAAAGCGCACAACTATGTCTTGGCACAGCCCACCTCTAAAGTACAGTTGAGCAGACACTTCGTCTCCATGCCCACTGACATGCAGAACTTTCTCATGCAATATCTCGAGCCTTTCTTGCTTTTGCACCTACGTTGTCGCGGAAACTACGGTTGAGTCGTTGCCACAGTTAAAGTGGCAGCAGAGCTTGAGGGAGCATCACTACTTGGAGCGAGCTAATTGCGAATGGTTCATTGTCCGCAAGCTGTCCGTTTTAATATTACGCAGACTCGACCAAGATCTCGCGAAGTGGTTGGCGGATCTGACAATCTCCCTCTCTTTCTTCATTTTGTGCGGTCCGTGCGCTCTTACGTGGCTTCGTGCTTACCATGTGTGCACTTTCTACGGCTGGGCTCTTCGTTTCGGGCCTCTCTTCAACAGGTGAGACAGAAAGGTAGGACGTACAGTCGGGCAGAAGGGTAGGCCCCGCGCCAGGCGCCAGCGACAGCTTCCCACGTGGAAGTCGCATTTCGGTGCTATTGATGATGCGGACGTAATCCCTCCAAATGTATCGAGGCTCAAAGTGGCGCTCACATACCATTGAACATAAAAAATTGTAACAACGCAAACACATGCAACCACAAAGTAACAAGGACGAGACACTAGCACGGAATTCTTATGTCAAATATGCACCAACTCGCCCAGAAAGAAGTTTTAATGAAATACAGCTGAAGATTCAGTGAGATGCTTGTCTGCTGTTCGCAGATTGCGCTCTCCCATTTCTTCGCAAGTTCATTTTCCATTGGTGCGGCGAACAATGACGCTTTCGGAGCGCCCTGATAATCGCTGTGGCAGCCCGGAGCGTATAAATGGGTGTCCGTGTTTCTTTTTGGCATCGAACCTCCTGTGCTGCAGCAGATGCAGGAATACGCCTTCTTTTTTCAAATCATCCACTGTTTTTCAGAAGCATGGCCACGTTGAACGTAACACGGCTCGGAAAACACACGGAGCAAACAGCCGCAGAGCGTGTCTGAGCCGGCTCGACCGCGCGCCAGCAGCTAGAAAAAAGCACAGCAGCGCCACCGACGGCGCCTACTGGCATTTGCTTCAGCCGGCGCATTGTCCCTCCCTCTTGCTCGCGCCACTAGGACATTATTCTAGTACACTATAGTTGGCGCTATATAGTGGCGAATACACGCAGTTTGTTCTTGTAGCTGGGCAGCGTCCACATGGGCCAGTGCACAGGATGTCGTGGTGCAGTGTAGTGTGTGTGGTTGGTTGTGCCGTTGCTTACATGCACTGCAACCACTTTAAGATTGTGGCCATTTTATTTTCCAGCCAACCTGCTTTTGCCGATTACCATTTGATGCTTACATCTATCCTCAATTACGGGCGAGCCAGCATTTCGTTATTATGCGGAAACAATATCTTCCGGTGCAAGTAAACTTATACAAGGGTGAGACAGAGCGTTTAAAATGTTCATGATGCAAAACTCCTTGGTAGTTGGCGTTAAAATTCTGCTAAGTGTCGGTTCCTTGACATCTGCATGCGCGACATGTGAAACACTATGTAGACCAGTTTTATGTACATGGACGAAGCTTGTTTTCTCGAGCCAGTAAACGAATGAAGCATTCGTCCTCGCAAGAAGCGCTAACGGCCCAGTCTTCTGCTTCTAGCCACACTTGGATTTCATAAGAGCAGCGTGAGTCTAACTACGCACGCCATGGGCAACAGTAGCTGTGAAAAGATAACAAAATATTGCATAACAAACTAACAAACTAACAAACTTTATAACAAACTTTATACAAACACCCGTTTTATGTGCATGAGCCAAACTATTTACTTCTGCTTCGCGATTGCTGTTTTGCGTTTCTGCATGAACTAGCGCACATTTGTGGAGGGCAAGTGACGTAATTGTAATGAGGGGATTGCGATGACAGCACACGCGTGGTAAATTAAAGGACTTATGTGATCGTTTCCGTGGAAAGGCGGGCGAGTTCTCTGTTGACACTTTTTATGCTTTGCACACCTCACCCTGCTATTTACATTGCATTTCCTTAAACCTACATAATTATAAAATCTGATATCCGAGTGCAATGACTGAATGTAGGACAGCAGAGAAAGAGAAGAGAATGCATGAAATATCATCTTGACTAATGGAATTTTGGTGGTCGTGAGCTGCAGCAACAGGCGGGTTTAGCCTGGAGATGCAGACTGGCTGTTGCTCCACCCAAGCGCCTCTTATAGAATCACTGTCATGTTTCACCAGATGTTCATCAGACCAGTCTTTCGTAAGAATGCGTAAGCAGACGTGAAGTTTCTCTGCGGGCTCCAACTGGTTCTTTCGGTAATACAAGTTGTTCAAAGCACGTATGCGGAAGGTTCTTTTGTAGCAGATTTTCCACGAGAGCACCCCGTTAATCTTGCAATTTTGGGCACGACCTAAGAAAGTGTTCGATGTCTTCTGTCTCGTCGCATGTGGTACAATACGTCATCTGACGCGCCTGTTCGGATTATTTATCACGGAGTAACACTGGGCATATCCCACTGATGCTGTAAAGACAGCTGAGACGGTAGCGGAGGCAGCGTATTGTTCGGTAACATGGAGACGGGAGAAGGGGCCGCACAAATTCTGTGCTACAAAATGCGGGTCAGAAGAAAAAAAAACGAGTCTACATAGTTCAAGCGAAGGAATCACGAAAGCTTAGCTTCACATTCATGCCGACGCGTCTGTTTCATGCCCAAATATTTTGTACACAATGTCGTTTATTCTCTTCGACGTCTTTCTAGCCCTATTAAGATACGACATCAAGGCAAGGCATAAACGTTGGGAGATTCCAAGCTATAAAGAATTTTATAGGTTCCGGTGAGGCAATTTCGTCGGTAGAGAATAAACATAGAACCTCTTGCTGGACTGGTTATATAAAGTGTAGTGCCCATTGTGAGCTGTTGAAAAATGTAGCGATATGCGTCAACAAAGGGCAGCACGATTCAGTACGGAAGACAAGCTGCCAGAGGAGTTATCAATTGCACTACTTTAGAATAGTTCCGATAACTATATAGGTTCCCCGAAAATTCTATATATATATATATATATATATATATATATATATATATATATATATATATAATACAACAATGAAACCCCGGTCCCCAGTCCCCAGTGGCCACGAAGCAACTGACCACTGCGGCGGTCAGATCTGCATCTGTGACGCAGCCGAGGGTGTTAAGACTCCCTGGCTCCGGACAGGCCGCCATTGGAATCTGAACCTGGCAACATTTAACGCTAGAACGTCATCTAGTGAGGCGAGCCTAGGTGTGCTATTGGAGGAATTAGAGGGCAGCAAATGGGTTATGATAGGGCTCAGTGAAGTTAGGAGGACTCAAGAAGGATATACAGTGCTAAAAAGCGGACATGTCCTGTGCTACCGGGGCTTAGCGGAGAGACGAGAACTAGGAGTCGGATTCCTGATTAATAAGGATATAGCTGGTAACATACAGGAATTCTACAGCATTAACGAGAGGGTGGCAGGTCTTGTTGTGAAACTTAATAGGACGTACAAATCGAAGGTTGTACAAGTCTACGCCCCTACATCCAGTCATGACTACCAGGAAGTCGAAAGTTTCTATGAAGGCGTGGAATCTACGATTGGTAAAGTCAAAATACACACTACAGATGGGCGACTTCAATACCAGGGTAGGCAAGCAGGCTGGAGACAACTCAGTGAAGGGATATGGCACAGGTCCCAGGAATAGCAGGCGAGAGTGAGTTGTAGTTTTTGCAGAACAGAATAATATGCGGCTAATGAATACCTTCTTCCGCAATAGCGGGATAGCCGAAAGTGGACGTGGAGGAGCCCGAATGGCGAGACAAGAAATAAAATACGCCTTTTACTGTGTGCTAACCCTGGCGTCGTACAAGATGTGGATGTGCTCGGCAAGGTGCACTACAGTGACCATAGGATGGTAAGAACTCGAATTAGCCTAGACTTGAGGAGGGAAAGGAGAAAACTAGTACGTAAGAACCCGATCAATGAGTTAGCGGTAAGAGGGAAAATAGAGGAATTCCGGATCAAGCTATAGAATATGTATTCAGCTTTAACTCAGGAAGAGGACTTTAGTGTTGAAGAAATAAACGACAATCTTATGGGCAACATTAAGGAGTGTGCAATAGAAGTCGGTGGTAGCTCTGTTAGACAGGATACCAGTAGTTTCTCGCAGCAGACGAAAGATCTCATCAAGAAACGCCCATGTATGAAAGCTTCTAACCCTACAGCTAGAATTGAACAGGAAGAACTTTCTATGTTAATCAACAAGCGTTAGACAGCTGACATCAGGAAGCATAATAAAGATAGAATGGAACATGCCCTCAGGAAAGGAGGACGTCTAAAAGCATTGAAGAAGAAACTAGCAATAGGGAAGTATCAGATGTATGCGTTAAGAGACAATGCCGGCAATATCATTACAAATATGGATGAGATAGTTCAAGCGGCTGAGGAGTTCTATAGAGATTTATACAGTACCAGTGCCACCCACGACGATAATGGAAGAGAGAATAGTTTAGAGGAAATTTAAATCGCACTAGTAATGCCGGAAGAAGTAAAGAAAGCCTCGGGAGTTACGCTAAGGGGGAACGTAGGTGGGGAGGATCAGGTAACAGCAGATTTGTTGAAAGATGGTGCGCAGATTGTTCTAGAAAAACTGGCCACCCTGTATGCGCAATGCCTCATGACCGCGAGCGTGCCGCATCTTGGAAGAACGCTAACCTAATCGTAATCCATAAGAAAGGGGGCGCCAAAGACTTGAAAAATTATAGACCGATCAGCTTACTGTCCGTTGCCTCCAAAGTATTTACTAAGGTAATCGCAAATAGAATCAGGAACACCTTAGACTTCTGTCAACCAAAGGACCAAGCAGGCTTTCGTTAAGCCTACTCAACAGTAGATCACATTCACACTATCAATCAGGTCATAGAGAAATGTGCGGAATATAACCAACCCTTATATATAGCTTTCATTGATAACGAGAAACCGTTTGATTCTGTCGAAACCTCAGCAGTCATGGAGGCGTTACAGAACAAGGGTGTAGACGAGACGTATGTAAAAATACTGAAAGATACATAGAGCGGCTCCACAGCTACCGTAGTCCTCCATAAAGAAAGCAACAAAATGCCAATAAAGAAAGGTGTCAGGCAGGGAAATACGATCTCTCCAATGCTATTCACAGCGTGTTTACAGGAGGTATTCAGAGACCTGAATTGGGACGAATAGGGGATAAGAATTAATGGACAATACCTTAGTAACTTGCGATTCGCTGATGATATTGCCTTGCTTAGTAACTGAGGGGACCGATTGTAATCCATGCTCACTGACCTGGAGAGGGAAAGCAGAAGGGTGGGTCTAAAAATTATTCTGCAGAAAGCTAAAGTAATGTTTAACAGCCTCGGAAGAGAACAGCAGTTTACGATAGGTAGCGAGGCACAGGAAGTGGTAAGGGAGTACGTCAACTTAGCGCAGGCAGTGACGACGGATCCGGATCATGAGACTGAAACAATCAGAAGAGTAAGAATGAAAGAAGTATGGGAGTGGCCTTAAGGCTGGTTAGAAATTATATATACATATATATATATATAAATATATATATATATATATATATATATATATATATATATATATATATATATATATATACATATATATATATATAGTGACCTTCCAATGTGCGTAAATGCCAGTGGAGCACTTTTGCATTTGTGCAATCAGTTCAACAGAAAGCAGACAGAAATAGTCAGAGAATATGTATAACATTCTGACCACTCGATAAAAAGTAATATGGATTCATTTACCGCCTCTAAACAGAGCAGCGATAAACTCATAGGATTTCCTGCGTGCTCCCGGCAAATAAGTCAAATGAAGTCATGAAGTTACAAAAACAACGAAGGAAGCAAATTAGAGCTCACAAATATCTCGAAGGTAGCTGGCAAAACAAATACGTGCAATGTACTTTGCCCTTTCATGTGACTGGCCGTAAGAAAAGCACAATTGGTACGTAGTAACACTATTTCACTTTGTCCTTGGTGCTGGCGACCAACATAAAAAAAAAACGAAGCTGCAGCAGGAAGCTCAGCGCACCTCGGCGTGCCTAAAGGGTGCAACAACTGTGGCGGCTTTCCTCACGACTAAGTCTCCTTGCCACTTCGCTGTCCATAGCGCAATCGTGGGAGAGAAGCTCGCAATATTTCTTTCTTTCAATGCCCGTCACGGGAGAGGAGGATGGTTACGTAGCGTCAGGCGAGGTGTATAAAACACGAGGAGCGGCATTTTTTGAGCCACACTCGCAGTGTAACTATCGTGGTGTACGGAGCAGCAAGCGATCACGCATCCGTGGATATGATGTCTAAGGTAGTGGCGGAAGAACGATTTATTATGCACATCTAAAAACAAGGATGTTCTTGTATGGCTTTGTTTCACGGGTGGAAATAACACGCTAAGGCAGCATGACCTAAGAGGCTTTCCTAGTATATGTATTACAGGTTACAATCATTGTTTAATTTCTACAGTTACGTGTGCGTTACTGTCTCAAGAGCCACTAGCAATACGTGTTTGTGTGGAAAGCCGTATTGGGTGAAAAATGTGCTTGCGTTCAATAACGTTGTTTTTTTTAAAAAAATAACAAAATACGTTCTCAGCTTGCAGGTCAGCTTATACTCACCTTTTTCATCAGACATGATCTCATACACCTGCTGAAATTTGTCGCCGTGTGTCTTTAATAGCGTTCACTTATTATTACAATTTAGTAGTTTGCAACCACCTACTCACGTCACGAGGTAGACTAACGCTTTCGTTACGGTTATTGCGCAGGAAAAGGGAAACCAGTAACACGTATTCATGTAAAACAATAGACGACTGCAATCGTGTTGCGGTCTAAACAACAAAACATTCAATTGGTTAGTGGCCTATGCGACGATATTGATGTTAATGTTATGCAATGCAGGCCCCTGTGTTCCTCGCCTTTATCACCCTTGTTAGAGCTGGAAACATCTTTGGCGGTGGCCAGCAGTATGGTTTCCAAGGCGCAGGTTTTCAAGCCGGCGGTTTCCGAGGGCCACTGTTCACTGCGGCTGCTACTCCTGGTGTCTCCGCTGCTGGTGCCTCCTACGTACGTCATTCGACCTTTGCTAGGCGGGACTCGTTCCGTCACGTTGCGTTGCCAATTATATTTACCGACACTCTAAATATGGAGGAGCTGTTATTCGACTACCACTTTATGCGCATGTATTTCGTCTAAGAATATGCACAGCTAACTGTTGTGGAGATTGAAGAATATGTTAATTGAAACAAAAAAGGGGCAGAATTTTTGCTCCCGCCAGTAATTCCCGTTTTTGATTATGCAAAACAGCGATAACAACGCACTTGTTATTTAAAGCTGTTGTACAATCGCTGGAAATGCGTTGTCCCAATGGCACATTGACCAAGCCTTGAATTGAACGTGCACTTCCAGAAGGAAGTAAGTATTTTCTCAGCTAGGCAAAATGCAGATTGTTTTTCTTGCAAATCATTGACCTATTGCTCATGAAGCTTCAGTGTCATGATAGGAAACCATGTGGTAATAATAATAAGTATTAATAGGTCTATGAACACTGTCATAGGCCGAAAGAAAACACAAACGCGCCTTCATATTTCCGCAATTTGATCTCGTCAGCTTCATCGTAGTATATCGTATGGTCCCTGTTTTTTAAGTCTTACTTCTTTTCAATCCATCAGCCTCCCCAACCCTACAGCTTCGGCTACGACAATACGGATGAATTTGGCACCCAGCTCTTCCACAAGGAACAAGGGGACGCCAGCAACGCAAAGACTAGCTCGTACGGTTACCGCGACGCAAACGGCCTCTTCCGCACAGTGAAGTACGTGGCCGATGCCAACGGATTCCGCGCCACTGTGGACACCAATGAGCCCGGCACCGCTCCGGGTGCAAGCGCAGACGCCGTGTTCAACGCTAATCCTGTGGCGGCACCTGCTGGAGCGGGTGGACGCTATTCTGGAGCGGGTGGTCCCTGGGCTGGTTAGTAACGTCACCTGCGATATTTAGGGACATGTCTATATACCGGAAGCGCTTTTATTGCGCCAGAACAATTTTAAGGATTGTAAATATTACTGTTGGAATAAATGACGCAACTACCAGCGCTGTTAAAGCATTTGATCTGCTATTTAATATACATTTGATCGTGGACAAAATGATTTCACGCACATGCACATATGTTACGTCAAAATGTTTAGCCACAGTTACAAAACTCAACTTATCAAGTGGTGCAGACTGCGACACTGAAGAGTCGCAAGTCACGTAATGAGGACATAATCATTTTATATCTTGAGCTGCTTCACGCTTTATGTCTGCAGCAGATGAAGACACGAAAGAAAATTCCCATCAACTAAACCCATCCCCAAACAAACTTGAATTAGTCTAGCTTACATAACAGACACTGCATTTCACTGCACAGTAATGAAAGGAGTTTGACAGTATGTTCAGGAGAGGAAAGCTCCAGGCATTTACGCAAGGCATACCGCCTCCTAGAAAGAGGAGTGAAAAAGAATTTCTGACGATTACGATACTCTCAAACGCAAAATACGAGCGCAACTGTACACGTGTTTTCATTTTGTGATATACGGAGGCAAGGAATTAGGGATTGTAATCACCGCACCGGCTGGCAGTGGACCAGTGCCATCAGCACTTTCACGTAGGGAGGGGCGCTATGGGAAAGCTGGCATGATAAGCGGCATCGGAGCCAGCTATGGGTTAAGACGGCGGCGAACGCTAGAGAAGTGGTGCGAGCGTATTCGCGCGGTCACAGCGAGGGGCGCCGACGCTCAAGCCAGGAACAGGGCCTAGGGGATGCGCTCTGGATAATGTCGCCTTCTTGGCTTTCTTTTTTGAGACTGTGGGCACGGACGAGCGGCTGCACCTCTTTCCATGGGAGTTTTCCTGAAGCCAACTAGTTTCAGTTTCGTTACAGCAAGAGCAACAGCATGAGAAAAGAAAATCGCTGGTACCCCTCGACTACGTGCAGGGGCAACGCTTTTTTCGTTTGGAGAAACTGTTAGTATGTTAACTCACGGAAACGACTCGCTGGGGTCACAGATTTAATACGTCAAGAGACTGTTGTTTACAAATTGCTTCATCATCATTAAAGATGGTTTGAGGATCTTTGAATTGATGTTGTTGCGCAGCTAATCCTTTGCTTCAACTCACGCTGAACTTATTATTTGCTCAAATTGTTAGCCATCCTACACGCAGTCATACCATCAAAGAATCCATTTCAACGTCTTCCCCGGAACGAGTTGGTCTGATTTATTGAAAGGATGGGTTCAGTGATCATAGCCTCCATTATGTACAAATTAAAAATCCGCCCTTCCCACGTCGCTGTACTCCTAAGCATATACTTAATTAAAAGAGAGCTTACATACAGTCCATGTACAGTGACATGGAACATACTTGCGACGAATTATTTCTTTCTTTCTCATCGAGATCCCCCCCCCCAGTTCCAGATAAACAAACTACTGCAACTCATGAGTGATCACACACCGCTGAATTCTACTCTTGTTAACACAACAAAATCATGGTTCACCAAGTCACCCCGGTCGCCTTTAATAAAAGGCGACGTCTGTATGAAGCTGCCATGAACTCGAACGCACCACTTTCAGAGGCACGACATAAAGCTTCTGAAAATGAGAAGTTGTGCGCTATCAGCTGGGCTAACACTAAATTTTCATAACACTGCCTCCAATCTTTCCTTATTAACAATTCTGCCAAATTGTGGAAAATTATCTCACCCTGAAAACATGTGAGGTTACATCTTTCTTTCTGAGGACGCCGAAAATGTTATTCCGCATTAAGAATTTCAAACAGTTTCGAATTATCACTTCACACCTGTGTTTACAAAGCAAAACTACTTCAACATGCCTTCTCTAACGGAAGTTAGCTACTAGTCCGTGAGCCCCATAAATATTACATCTGAGGGAATCGCGTCATTAAGAAGCAAATTAAAGATATCTATTGCATTCGGGGTGAATGGCATCAACTTAAAAATTTCCAAATTGACAGTACTCCCATCAAGTGTAATCCTTTCTCATATTTTACAGCACTGCTTAACTACAGGTGGAATTCCATATAAGTGGAAAGTTGGCAAGGTAATTGCAGTTCACAAATCTGAAGATCAATTCAAGGTAAAAAATCATTGACCTAGAGGATCGGATCAGGCGTTCAAAGCTGATTGTTACCCGTCGTCGCTGCTCAGTGGCTTTGGTGTTAGGCTGCTGAGCACGAGGTCGCGGGATCGAATCCCGGCCACGGCGGCCGCATGTTTATGGGGGCGAAATGTGAAAACACCTCTGTACTATGATTTAGGTGCACGTTAAAGAACCCCAGGCGGTCGAAATTTCCGGAGTCCTCCACTACGGCGTGCCTGATAATCAGGAAGTGGTTTTGGCACGTAAAACTGCATATTATTTAAATCTGAGTGTTTCCCGGGTACAAGAAGGCAGTGCCGAAACTGTTAACGATCTGAAGCAAAAAGTTTTGAGTGACACCTTTTCACAGAAACTTAATGTTGCCTTCAACTCGGTAGGGAGAATTCATCGGCTGGGCAAACCTGGCAAAAATATGCCAGTTATAATATACTTTCAAGACTATAACGATAAACGGCAAGAATTGAAAAACGCCTACAAGCGTAAAAGATCGAAAACGTCATTTCAAAGCGATTCTTCGCTGGACACGCGCAGAAAGTGGGAACAACTGTGGGAGAGTGGGAAAAGCGAGAACGAACTGGGCAAGAAAGTAAACCTTATCAATGATAAGCTACGAGTGGATAGACAATCCTTTATGTTGGACGAAAACAATAACTCCATGATAGAATTAAATACTGGTCAAAGCTCATGCACATCTCAGTGAATTAGTTCAGATACTAACATCCACGGTTTTTAAACATAAAGGTGCGCAGCGCAGTGAACAAAAGTGCCCAGCTTGAGGCTACCCTGTTAGTTGACGATTTAAATGTTATTCTGATTACTGAGACTTGGCTGCGCGATGACATTGCTAGCACTAGTGTTTTCCACCATCTTATCAAGTATCTCGACGTGGCAGGCCATCCAGAAGAGGCGGTGTAGTTGTACTAGTCAAACACAGCATACCTGCTTTTTTAGTTCGGAAGATTGAAAATCACGAAACTATCGGCCTAGACCTTCGCTGCTGGTGCGATCCTTTTTATTATTCGCTGTTTATCGCGCACCTGAGTAACCTAATTATTATGGGGTTTTACGTGCCAAAACCACTTTCTGATAATGAGGCACGCCGTAGTGGGGAACTCCGGAAAATTCGACCGCCTGGGGTTCTTTTACGTGCACCTAAGGCCCGGATTCTGAAACACTTCCTTACTAAGGATGTATCACACGCTGTAAGGCGACCTGGCGTCAATTCTGGAACGTACCTTGCTAAGGGGCACTGAGTTAGGGCCTCCTTGGTGCTTCCCCCCGATTAGGGAGCCTTCATGCTACCTTCCTGAGCTACCTTCATGCTTCCTGACCGTACTCCTCTCACTGAACGCGTGCTTTTCCGCGCGACTTTGTACGCGGCATGCTCGGCTAGAATAGGTGCCGTGCGCAGCCAAGGCCGTGGTAGCCAGCCGCCGTGAATTGACGTCCAGTTTGGTTCCGCGGACCGCGTTTTGTGCCATATCTTTTTACTTTGATTTTGGGAAAAGCAGGCGGCGAGAATGATGGCCTTGCAATATTTATCTGAAGGCGATAGCTTCAAAGGGCCACGCGGTTCTGAATGCTTTCAAGGGAAATGACAAGGTTGGCATGAGCAGGGTCCCGTATGGATTGTTGTGGCGGAGAACGCCAGCTTTCCTACCTACCGCATTAAAATGCAATACATACACACATTGCTCAATGCGTGGACGTGTACACGTTACTTAGATTTATGCATCGATGCGTTCAACACCCTTCAGTCGTCGATTTAACACCCTTCTCCAAGCTAAGTCGCACCCAATGTGTGGTATACACCCTTGTAATAGGGTGTTTCGGCTGATAAAGGTGCTTAAAGGGTGTGGACATGGGTGTAAATGCCAAAAGCACCCCTGTTAACACCCATAAGGGTGTAAATGTTTAGTGTGTAGGGAGCCGGAATGCTACCTTCATGCTTCCTAACCGAGCTCCTCTCACTGAACGCGTGCTTTTCCGCACGACTTTGTACGCGGTACGCTCGGCTAGAATAGGTGCCGTGCGCAGCCAAGGCCGTGGTAGCCAGCCGCCGTGAATTGACGTCCAGTTTGGTTTCGCGGACCGGGTTTTGTGCCATATCCTTTTACTTTGGTTTTGGGAAAAGCAAGCGGCGAGAATGATGGCCTTGCGATATTTATCCGAAGACGATAGCTTCGAAATCTATGCGCGGTTTCTTCGACGAGCAAATGAACTTCTTTACGTGAGTGTGTACAAGCCTCCACCTTTGACTCCAGCCCGGCGTCTGATTGCTAGGCAGAATCCACTGGAATTCTACGACGAAGTGAACTTTCTAGCCCCGTAACGTTTTTCCAAGTGAGCTGTTACAGCCATACTGGTAAAGCTGCAAGTGTATTGTAGCACTGACAACAGGTGAGAGCCGCTTCCTGCTCCCGTGAAGGCCCTCATCACATTGCGTTTTTACGGAACGGGTGCCGCGCAAACCGTTGTAGGCGACCTTGTGTGTGTATCCCAAACCTCTGTGTGCCGATGTATTTGGGAGGTGACACAGCTGATATACCTACGTATGTAACCCAAGTACGTTCGGCTGCCAAACACGAGTGAAGCGAGGGTTGTCATGACCAGGTTCTATTCAATCGGATGATTTCCTGGGGTTACTGGGTGCATCGATTGTACTCATACACCCATTAAAAGTCCCGGTGGACACTACGCAGAAACCTTCCGAAACAGAAAGGGCGTATTCTCGGCAAATACACACACTCACGAAACAAAACGCAGGAAAAAAAATAAACAGAAAGACAGCGGCGCCTGACCACACGAATTCAGATGCTGGCATAGTTGCTAGACTGAGTTTTCTTTCCTACCATATGCATCATTTTCGAACTATTTTGATGTTATTAACCAAAGAAATGGAATTTATGCCCCGGTATATAAAAAGAAATGCAATTTTAACAGTCCCGGTACTTTACCTTGGCAATTCATTACAAATATTTTGCATTTTTTGTAAGTAATTTCGAAACCAGAAACCTTTCACGTTACATTTTGTATGGTGAGGTGTTCCTTTCGCAGGGTAGGCGAAAGGAAGCTTTTATAATTCGCGGTGGCCTCACGAGGGCGCATAACGTTTAGGCAGCATGGAGGGCTCCTTGCGGAAGGTAGGGAAATGGCCTAAACTTAGGAGCATTTCAGAATCCGGCCCAAGATCTGAGTACACGGGTGTTTTCGCCCCCATCTAAATGTGGCCGCCATGGCCGGGATTCGATCCCACGACCTCCGTGCTCAGCAGCCGAACACCATAGTCAGTGAGGAACCACGGTGGGTCTGAGACACCTACCCAGTGACCTTTATGAGCATATGTCGGCTTTTTCTTAGGATAAAACCCTTATCGTTGGTGACTTCCATCTGCCTGTAGTTAACAGGGATTATTCTACTTACAGCTACGATCATAATGTCGATTACTTGATTGATATTATGCTAATACTTGCAACAAATTGTGACACAGCCGACACGTTTACAAGGAGATAGTGAAACTAAGCATGATATAACTTTTATTAGTAACTCTATTGAAAATTTGGTCACCTCTGTAGAAAAAGGTATTTAGAATCATGAACTTATCCACTTTTCATGTCCCATGGAACGTTGCGATACCGCCCTGGATAAAACAGTGATTGTAAAGGCCAGAGATGAAAGTGTTTTGGACTACTTGGACCACAGGCTGATCGAATTTGGTGGGAATGACGCCGTGGTGCTCTGCAATAATTTGGAAGGAATGTGCCATTTCTGTCTTGATAATTTTATTCCAAACAAAGTTAAAAAGAAGTCCAAACGTAATCCGTCGATTACAAGAAAAATACTGCAACTTAAACGAAAACTAAAAAAGGCTAAAGTGATGCCATGCTCTTTGCACTGAATTCTAGAACATCCAAGATGCCTCGAAGCAGGCTGTATTCAACGTTACGCAACGGTATTTTCAATATGCCCTGCCTAGCTTTGCGCGCAGTGCACCAGAAAAATTCTGGAACAATCTAGCTAGTACAAGGAAACCCATTGATTGCATTATTTACTGAGTTACTGAGAAGCGATGTATAGCGGAACATTTTAGTCAATTTGTTCACAGCGTACATTCAAGTGTCTCGAACAATGTACCTTCCAGCCGTACCACATGTTTTGCTGACCCTGCTGTTATATCGATGCCTGATTTGGTTTCTATGCTGCTAAATTTAAAAACGAAATCATCGCCAGGATCGGATAACATCCTTTGCGCCGCTGTGCAGAAATAATTGCGCGTTACCTAGGGCGCATTTTCTGTGCATCTTTATCTTCAGCCGCCCTTCCAAATGATTGGCGATCGGCTCGGGTTGTACGGGTGCTTAAGAATGTCGAAGCGACATTAATAACGAACAATCGACCGCTTTCCCTTACTTCATCTTGCTGCAAACTATTGGAACATATTGATAACCAGATAAAAAAATTCTTACGCGGCAACAGCATCCTCACCCCGGTAAGACATGGATTTAGGAAGGGGTTTTCCACCGTCACTCAATTGGCTTCAGCCATCCAAAGTTTTTCAAGCATTCTTTATAAACGTGGTCAGATTGATGTTATATTCCTGGATTACAGAAAAACTTTTGATCTTGTTTGTCACCATAGCCAAATTGAGAAGCTCGAAATGATGAAACTGCCGCCATACTTAATTAGCTGGATCTCTTCCTACTTAACTAAGCGCACACAATTCGTCAGCATAAGCGGCTGCCCTTCACATTAAGTACCAGTTACTTGAGGTGTTCCTCAAGGCAGCGTGCTTGGCCCCATGTTATTTTTAATATATAATAATGATATTTTAGAAGTAATCGCTCGCCCCATTCGATTAAGAGTGTTTGCGGATGATTGTGCTTTATTTAATGAAATTAAATGCCACGAAGATCAAGTCCTCTTGAATTGCACCCTTCAGAGCATTCATTCCTGGTGCCAGGAGTTTAACATTGAGCTCAACACTATGAGAATTACTAAAAGAAAGCGCCCTTTACCATTTACTTATGATCGTGCATCTCAACCCTTATCCGAAGTCGAGGAATATAGGTACCTGGGGGTTATCAAAACGCATGATTTTTCCTGAAACAAGCATATCTCTACTACATGGGCTTCGGGTTTAAGAAAACTTGGTCTACTCAGGCATAAATTAAACATGGCACCTCCGGAAACAAAGCTGTTGGCTTACAAATGTATTATAAGGCTGATAATAGAATATGCGGGAATTGTTTGGGACCCGTGCACGAAACGCAATATCAATGCATTAGCAAAAAATTCAGCAAGAAGATGTAAGCTTTATATTTTCTAAATACCGTCCAACTGACTCTCCCTCAAACTTAATGAAAATGAATACCATAGAGTTAAATTGTGAAGGAAACTTCAAAGGATTAGGTTTCTCTATCTGCTTGAGAATAATCAGCTATCTCTTAAAGGGAAGGTGAAACGGATTTCAAATTCCATGAATTGCTGGAGTTGGGAAGAACAGACCTATCAATATAGGGTTCTCAAATTTTTCTTCGTTTTGGTAATATAAGGGGGGAAATCGTTTTCTATATCCCGCCAGCAGACACGCCCCCGTCGCTTCCCGGAGTGCCGGGAGAGGAGGCAGCCAGAGGAGAAAACCGGCGAGAGTGACGTCATTCCCGGGGAGCGCGCCGGTGGACTGGCATGCTGGCATGTGCCGGCGTGTTTCTTTCCATAGACGCTACGAGAGATTTGCCGTCGCTGACGTTTGCTTTCTTTTGCGATTTTCGTGAACTGTGCTTCCTTTCTGTGCTGAGTGACGGCGTACAACCAAAGGCATCCAACATACCATCGTTCTGTGCAGCATTCAGCTGTGCGAGCAAAGGTGGGCGAGACGATGTGGTGTTTCCTATGTTCCCGAAGGACAAGAAGCTTGCAGCGCAGTGGGTCATTGTGGTGAGTAGAGATAATTTCGTGCCAACGAAATCAACTGTGCTGTGCTCGGCCTATTTCCGCGACAGTGATTATCCTCGGAGCTTGACAACAAAGCGGGCAATCGGTATCCCAATTCTGGTGTTCCGGTGTCTACATTGATGCACTCGAGCAATGCGAACATTTGCAGCCATGAACGTCTGCTAACACAGCTTTAGCGTAGCTGGATAGCCTTACGACCAAAGTGTAAACGCGTTGTTGGTAACGTTGCTAGGCTTGCCTAGCGACATTCGACGTACGGTTGCAGTTTCCGTAAAGTTACCGTGTTTAATACACGGCGGTGCTAAAACTACCTAATATCTCTATGTCAGCACTAGCATGCAGCACGCATACCGATTCTTGATAGAGCCACAATCGCAAAGTCGTCAAACCATAGTCTGAGTATTGCACATAAATTCCCCCTGGCCATTGCGATCTGGATGTGAATGATAAGCAACCCCCATGACTGTACGTCGCAGCACTGTATGCGCGCTTTGCAACGCGGCACTTATGTTCGCGATCGCGTATACACATGCAAAAAACCACCGAACTTTAGACCAACAGCGGCAAGGTGCTTGACATCGCAGAGTTGCCCCCGTGTTTACAATGTAATGCGAAGTTAGTGCTTCGGCATTCTTCCAGCAGCATGTTCCCAGCGACACTTTAGCGCGTTTTTTCTCCTGTAATCGCAACGTGCAGCTACATGAAAAAAATGTACGTACCAGCTAATATTTTCAATGCGCGAGAAGGTGCACACCTCATTCTCGCTGGTGGCGCACTCAACTTTGTCGTTCCCGCCACCGTTTTCTGTATTGGCTGTCAGTTCGGACATATGAAGCGATAATACAAGCTGTTCGAGACATTCGCTCATGCTCATGAGAACATTCCCTCATGCTTACAACTCATCTGTGAAGTCAGACCAGAAAAGCCTGCTACGCTCTGAAACGACGGCGCCGACCGGTGATCTCTGTGAATGACGTCACAGCGGTCACGTCCAATCACGGGCAACAGCGGCATCCGCGCGATGTTCGGAGGCGCTGGTGCGCGTTTTCTTGCAAAAACCAGCCGCTTGCGTTTGTTTCCGCCATTTTTAAACTAGATATTCTTGTTCAATTGACTCAATACTGTAGAATGCCGCAGGGAACTCTTTTTTTTTTCCGAAAAGTGTTTCAGCTTCCCTTTAATCAACAGCAGTACACACAACCGCTAACAGGGCGATTTACAAGGCACCGGCAAGCTAAGTGATTAACTCCGCATTGGGCCAGGACCAACACCTTTAAACATTCCTTGTTTCCTCACACAATAACCGAATGGAATTACTTGCCCATATCGCATGTTATTATCACTGAAAGCATTGAATGTGTTCACTGCTAAACATGAGGCAGTTGAAAAATGTTGTTTCCTTCCTTTTTATCTTGTTTTGGTGCAATGTTTTTGAAATTGTAATTTTTTATTTTCTTGAAATCTTGATAGTGTAATGATTTTGGTATTTTTTGTTCTGTTACTCACGTGCCCTTGCATTTCCTTGTTGTTGTTGTCTTTTCCTTTACTTCTGCACCTACTGCAAGGGCCACTATATTACCTACAGTATTTTCTATACAAAATAAATAAAGCATGTAACAATTGCCCGATTTCCTTAACCAGCGTTCCCGGTGAATTGCTTGAACACATCATCGTTTCGAACCTATCCATTGATTTGGCATCTTATAATTTATTTTTTTTTCAACAAGCATGGGTTAACAAATGGATTCTCATGCGGCACACAAGGGAATTCGGTAATGATCTATTCCGTAACGCTAATGATATGCATGACGACTGCATATTCATAGATTTTTCAAATGCATTCGACTGTGTCGGCCAATGTCGCCTTATGAGAAAATCTTAAAATGACAGAAAGCTGAGCTAGTTGGTAAGGATTCATTATGCGAAAAAGATCTGAGGCGTGCAGACAGGACACAAGAGTTGAGAAGTGGATAACACGAACGCCGACTATCAACTGAAGGGATCACTGAGGCGAAAAAAAAAAGAAGACACAAAACTCATCTGCGCAAGCTCAGGAATGGTATCAGCACGGGTCAGTGTGGTACATGTGCCGCTCTTCCTGAGAAATAACTGTTAAGTCACTTAATCTCTTCCTCAGGTAAAGTAATCGAAGGGTGACTCACGCATGCACTTCCACCTTTATAGATATGCCAAGCCTATACCATAAGACGCGTATATTTATTCTGAAGCCTGTACAATATCGCGCATTCATCTAACTCTGGCGTGCAGATAAAATCTTCGCAATGTAGGGAAAGATTAGAGCGATCCGCCAGTTAACGGCCTTTTATGTTCCATTACCCTCAGATTGATACACCATCCCATTTGCCCAACGTAGAACTGGCCACAGCGAAGGGGAACATTATAAACCACACCCATACGACAGTCAGTAAAACTGTTGTTCTTCTTGTGCTGCACTGGACAAATATCTGTTCTTTTTTGGCATATCTATAATGGTAGAAGTGCATGCGTGAGTCAGCCTTCGATTACATTACATAAGGAAGATATTAGTAAGATATTAGTGAGTAGCAGTCGCTGGAATTAGGACATCTTTTGAATATCTATCTACCTTTCCATTACAGTGCTGACGACTACGTGGCTCCTGCTGTCACCGTCTTGTGCAGCCTCCTTCCGCGTGCAACTGCACTCCTGTTTGAACGTGCTGCCTAAATGCGCTTCCCCCTAGAGGCCACTGCGCCTACGTTGCCTGACCTCAGGGTGACAAAGAGGATCTACGGGACTCACGACTGCGGCTCTCCTGCCTGCACGTGCTGCCACATAGCGCCTCCCCCTGAGCACCAATGCGCCTGCGCTTCCTGGCTTGAAAGGGGTATAAAAGGAACCACTGAGGCACTCGGTCCACTTGTGGGCAGCAGTCGCTGGAATTAGGATATCTTTTGAATATCTATCTACCTTTCCACTGTAGGTTGTTTTTTTTACGTTATTTTTTCCCATTTGTGCTTCTCCCTACGGCTGCTGCTCACTAGTGTTTCTTTGTTTATTGCCTGTGCTATATAACATGCCTTCAAATGCTGAACTGGCTACAAACATTGAGCAACTTGAATCGCTCCTTAATAGCAAACTTGTTAACTCTTTCATGAACTTGCTTCTAAAATTGCAAAACAGCTTGATGACCAGGGTCTTGCTAACCTTACATCTCTGGCTGACAGTGTGCGTCACAAGAGTGACCAGTACGATAAAGTGCAGACAACTGGCAATGAATTGATAAATTCAAACAAAGACTTGAGGGCTGAAAACGAAGCGCTCGCCAGGAGGATTGCAGCAATGGAACAATACAGCCGGCTGAATAACATTGAAATCAAAGGCATTCCCTGTACACAGGGCGAAGACTGCGCTGTGATTTTGAACACAATTGCAGAAGTTGTTTAAAGCCCCATTTCATCGACAAACATAGACGCAGTTCATCGTGTCGCCAGCAAGACACCAGAGAAAAGCATCATCGCTCTTTTTTGTTCGCGTGACAAGAAAAACGAATTCCTTCGGAATGCTCGAAAAGCACGTTAGCGTGCCTCTCTGATAGGTCTGACAGGAAGTAATGATAACGCTATTTACGTCAGTGAACACCTGCCCATTGACGACAAACGACTATTCAGCAAAGCACTGGCCATCAAAAAAGAAATGAAATGGCGTTACCTTCGGACCGAGAATTGCCATGTCAAGGCGTGCATGACAGATGACAGTAGGGTCTTCAGAACAAGTGCCGAGTCAGATCTGCGCATCTTCACGTAGATATAAATCCCAACATTTGTCATTTTCATAATCCGTTCTTGACAACATTTCTCTATGACATTGATATCAACCGTAGGAACAAAATCGTAGCTCGCTGGTTCTAACTACTCTTTACTACACATCAATGCGAAAAGTTTATCCAAAAACTGAGACAGCATTACTGCCTTTATTGTTTCACTTGGTCATTCCTTTTCATTTTTGTGCATTTCCGAAACTTGGCTTGACTCTTCTGATAATAATTTATATGGTTTTCGCTCGTTCCATTCCGAATACTGTCTCCGCAGTTCGGATCGGCATGGCGATTCGGCTATCTTCATATCATCGAAAATCAAGTACGAACGTAGGCTTGACATGTGTTTGAACTTATCTAAATGTGAATCACTGTGGATCGAAACTAACCTGTCACCTTCTAGTAACCGCAAAGGTCTAATAATTGGTTGCACTCATCGCTCCTCATCTTCATCTATTCCTAATTTCTTGCACAACCTATCCACAATTCTTCATAACGTTTCAGCTGAAGATAAACAGCTTTTAATAGTTGGTGACGTTAACATCAATTTACTGGAAACTGATAATAGTTCAGTATTATCGTATAGCGATTGTTTTGTTGGATTCGGGCTTGAGTCTTTAATTACTTCTCCTTCTAGATTTTCCGCTTCTGGAACTAATACTCTTCTTGATCACGCCTTCAGCAATATCACACCATCTCCAAGTGCGAGTGCGATTGACATGGCTATCACAGATCATCTTCCCATTTTCGTTACCTGTGTTACAGAAAACCTTACTATGACACTAGTTACTTTACATCCAGGTTCGAACGGGATAACTTTGTTAATACAATAAATGGTACCAACTGGTCATCAATTAGTACTCTAAGTGTTCTTGAAGAGGCACGCGAAATGTTCTGCTCATTATTTTTGAAAGCTGCGTTCGCTAGCACTACAACTGTCAAATGCAAAAAAACAGCTTAAATGTCCACGTAATCCTTGGATAACAAAAGGTTTGTTATACAGCATGCGTAAAAAAGATCATCTTTACAGAAAGACAAAAAAATAGCCGTTCAATGTGAATCTAGCACATTGCTATAAAACATACAGTACCAAGTGTTTTTGAATGTGTATGCGTGTTTTCTTTTGTTTCCAAGTTGTTCTTCAGCCACTGTGTCTATTTTAGTGTTGATGCTTCTGATGATGTTAATGTTGAACATGAGCCCTGCAGTCTGTATTGCTTTTTTGGTGTTAACGACCATTGTATATGTAATGACTGCTCCCCTCCCCCTTATGTAATGCCCTAAGGCAAGGGCCCTTAAGGGTAAATAAATGATGATGATGATGGTGAAGAGGCTACTCAAAAAATCAAAACGGCTTTATTATGAGAATGAATTCTGCAAAGCTAAATATAATAAAAAAAATAATGACAACTTTTCAACGACTTCTTGAATACATCCCAGGCTAGTAGAACCATTGATAAAATAACTTATAAATATGACACTTGCACTGCATCGTCTTGCATAGCTAACTTATTCAGTGATTACTTCCATGAAGTGTACAGCAATAGCCCGATAGCATCTTCCTATCCATGTAACCGTTGCAGTCATACATTCTTTTTCCCGTCACAGCCGATGAGGACTGTTCTGCTATATAAATCTAAAGGAACACTTGCCCAGGTCTAAGATAATGTCTCTGCCTATCACGTAAAACCTGTTGCCCCTTGCATTGCGGAAACACTAAGCGGCATAATTAATATAATCTTTAAATGCGGTGCCTTTCCTAGTTCGGTTAAGAAGGCAAACGTAATTCCTGTCTTGAAAAAAGGTGGTAAATCTCTGTTGTTTAAATATCGCCCAATCCCTGTTTTGTCCTCCATTAGTAAACATATCGAGAAATTATTTCTGGAACGTATAAACAGTTACCTAACAAAGTTTAAGTTGTTAAAATCTTGCCAATTCGGTTTCCGTATCGGCAGTTCGACGAGCTTAGCTCTTATTGCATTAACCGATTACATAGGGTGTTCTATTGACAGCGGTAAATCTGTTGGCTTAGTATTTTTACATTTTTCTACAGCTTTTGACACTGTCAATCATACCATTTTATTTGACAAACTAGAAGTTTTAGGTATAACATGTCCAGCTTTAACTTTTCTTAAAGATTAGTTACATGATCCTGAGCAAACACTCTGTGTAAGGGGTGCTTATCCCGAATCGAAAGTTCTTAATCAAGGGGTACCGCAGGGTACAATACTGAGACCTTTTTTTGCATTTACATTAACGACTTACCCGATCTTCTTGACCTTTGTAATGCTATTTTGAATGCTGATGATACCACTATTTCCATGTCTTATAACTCTTTAGCAACTTTACTCCTTAAACTGAACAATGAACTAGAGAAAGTTATTGAATGGTATCAGGTAAATCATTCAATTTTAAACCCTCTCTAAACTCAGTTCATGCTATTTAAAGCAAGACTGAAGATCGTGCTGTTTCCCCCCGAGTAATTCTCGACTGTCACCTTATTCCTGCAGCGGACTGTGTTTTGTTCCTTGGCATAACATTAGATTCTCACTTGAAATTTACTAATCATATTGCGTTTGGTAAACAGAAAACAGTTTTCGGCATAGGAGCTCTCATAAAATCACGTGCATTCTTTTCAGAACACGCATTATTATCTTTATACTTTGCGTTCATTCATGGTCATATCACCTATGGTATTGCTTCATGGGGAAACACCTATAACTGCCACCTCGCGTTTATTCAACACATACAAAACAAAGCTATTCGCATAGTCACCAACAGTTCCTTTTACTTAAATGCTCTCCCGCTCCTCCCGGCGAACGTTATACTACCTGTATCAGGCTTGTTTAAGTATCACCTCAGTATTCTCTTATTTTAAATTACTTAACAAACAGCTTCTTTATGAATTTGTGGAATTTACGAATTTACTCACTAATACCAATCACACTAGGTTTGTGCATAATTACAACATTTTATTACATAAATGTAACACAAACTATGGGAAAATGGCGTCCTCGTTTTCAGCATTAAAAATATTTAATGATCTACCCCATTCAATTAAACTAACGTCATCTTTAAATATATTAAAACATGAGTTCAAATGCTTTATTTCTTTTTGTAAATACTTTCATATGCTATAATATGTTCTCTGTATAATTATGCTTTTTAATATATGTACTTTTTTGTTTATTTTCTCTTACCAATATATTGCATTCCGCGCATTCTTTTGTTTTCCTTGTACTTTTTATCTTTGCTGCCTTAACCCACGTTTTGTAGACATCTTTTTTTTTTCCTTTTTTAGAACCGAGGGTCCCGTTGCAGTCATTGACGTTGGGACCCTCGTCTGCATAATATTTGTTGTGTACTCCTTGTTTTTTGAATGACGTATAGACTGAAACTGGAACTGAAACTTAAACCTATCCTGCTCTGTGCACATTAAAGCATAGGACACATTACGCTGTCTAAACCATGATCTTCCCAGCACGCCTGCAACTACCTGCAAGCTCGCCTACTAAACATTCGTGCTGCATTGGCTAGAATGTGCATCAGCCATCTGGCCTGCTCAGCAGGATAGTATTATAAAATCCGTCGAAGTATTCCAGAATCGAGCTGCCCACTTTATCGCCCGATACTATTACAGACTACCTACTATAATAAAAATAAAGCAAGCACTTTCACTTCCCTACCTAGAATCTCGTAGGCAAGTTTCTTTAATGTGCTTACTGCACAAAACAATACACAGTCACCATCAAACTACTCTTCCTCTTCTAAGACCACATCACTCCTCGAGCCGTTTAAGCAAGAGTGCATGCTTTCAGCGGCCATTTGACAGTACGCACGCGTTGAACAATACCGCTTTACTTCGTCATGTTAAAATTGAGAACAAGCTTCCTGATTCTACTGTAAACATACGTGACCCAATGATTTTCAGAAATGAGCTAATCTCATTCGTTTCCTAATAGACTTGTCGTAATTTGAGTGTTATCAAGTGAATGAATCGAACCTTCCTTCTTTACTGAAACCATTTTTCATTGTATAAGCTTTGTTTTCTGCTTATATTTTATTTTATATGAAGTATATTTCTGAAGTGCTATTCTTTTATGTATATGCACGACCACCCCTACACGTGTACGTCCTCATGTGCCTTGCTCGATGGTTCTTTCGTCGCCTTTAATATTTATTCAGGATGAACTTTCGCATGCAAAAGTTAAGACCGTTACTATGCTTCGTACTATTTACGTGTGGTTGTTTATTGCTGAAGCCACTCTCCCGCCCTTACGAAATGTTCCAGACCCTGGAATCTATGAGCTATATGTATAGACTAGGGGCCATTCAAAGGCGAACTCAGTTGTTTGAATAAGACCCACCAGGGTCACTAAACTTCACGGCGCGCTCAGTAAAGTCTGAGTCCGGCCTCTTAAAGGACGCCCCATTAGGTTTCCATAGTAAATTTTGGTTAGACCCTGAAAGTTCGGAGGCGCCGCCCATGGAATGTCTTGTCTCAAATAGAATTCAAATTTTGTCATTAATAAATGAGACAGGAGAAACGTTTAAGGTTCTGTTGTTATTCCGCAAGCAGGCGAGCGTCGCTTCTGACAGAGAGAGTTACTCTACAAGCAACCAGGTGTAGTAGAGTTGCGCGTAGGTCCACCTCCTTGCTTAGCGAGCTACCAAACCGATACGGCGAATCTGCGCTCCGTTACTGCGGGAGGCACGCTAGCGTATTTCCAGTCGACCATTCGCGATTTTCGGGCGATTTCACAACACTTGTGAGCAGCTTTCGCACCTAAGTGCAAATAGAGCGCGTCAGGAGAGCTCACTAAATAACATAGTCCACCTCACCCCCCCCCTTCCCCCTCCGAAGAAGAAAGAAAGAAAAACACTGCTCTTCTCAGCGCCCTCCTATCGAAGAAACTGGCGCATCTCGCAAGTAAATGATGGCAACCATGTTGTTGTGATCCCTCTCGTAGTGTAACATTACTGTGACATGATCTCCTCTCCCTGCTGCTTCTTCAAGCCGCTGTATATATATTGATGTCATCATCATCATCTTCAGCCTGGTTACGCCCACTGCAGGGCAAAGGCCTCTCCCATATTTCTCCAACAACCCCAGTCATGTACTAATTGTGGCCATGCCATCCCTGCAAGTTTCTTAATCTCATCCGCCCACCTAACTTTCTGCCGTCCCCTGCTACGCTTCCCTTCCCTTGGAATCCACTCCGTAACCCTTAATGACCATCGGTTATCTTCCCTCCTCATTACATGTCCTGCCCATACCCATTTCTTTTTCTTGATTTCGACTAAGATGTCATTAACTCGCGTTTGTTCCTTCACCCAATCTGCTCTTTTCTTATCCCTTAACGTTACACCTATCATTCTTCTTTCCATAGCTCGTTGCGTCGTCCTCAATTTGAGTCGAACCCTTTTCGTAAGCCTCCAGGTTTCTGCCCCGTAGGTGAGTACTGGTAAGACACAGCTATTATACACTTTTCTCTTGAGGGATAATGGCAACCTGCTGTTCATGATCTGAGAATGCCTGCCAAACGCACCCCAGCCCATTCTTATTCTTCTGAATATTTCTGTCTCATGATCCGGATCCGCAGTCACTACCTGCCCTAAGTAGATGTATTCCCTTGCGACTTCTAATGCCTCGCTGCCTATTGTAAACTGCTGTTCTCTTCCGAGACTGTTAAACATTACTTTAGTTTTCTGCAGATTAATTTTTAGACCCACTCTTCTGCTTTGCCTCTCCAGGTAAGTGAGCACGCATTGCAGTTGGTCCCCTGAGTTACTAAGCAAGGCAATATCATCAGCGAATCGCAGGTTACTAAGGTATTCTCCAATAACTTTTATCCCCATTTCTTCCCAATCCAGGTCTCTGAATACCTCCTGTAAACACGCTGTGAATAGCATTGGAGAGATCGTATCTCCCTGCCTGACGCCTTTCTTTATTGGGATTTTGTTGCTTTCTTTATGGAGGACTACGGTGGCTGTGGAGCCGCTATAGATATTTTTCAGTATTTTTACATACGGCTCGTCTACACCCTGATTCCGTAATGCCTCCATGACTGCTGAGGTTACGACAGAATCAAATGCTTTCTCGTAATCAATGAAAGGTATATATAAGGGTTGGTTATATATTGATGTGTCCACAATAAAATATTGGTTGAAAGTCAGCGCTTCGTCTGTCTCAATCACGTACCGATGTCCATCTCTGGTGCTCTTTTTTTTCAGACATGTACCAACCAGCCCAACATATTGCAGCTTATTTCTAGTGCATTCGGCGCCGTTACAACCTGCCCTCTTTTTAGCGCCCGCCTTTTGTGTATGAACGTTTTAGCAATGCATCGGGTAAGACACGCATGTATACAATTAGATTAAAGAATTCAACATTATCGCTGGACATTCTGCGGCTCTTCGGTGGATTGACATGATCAAAAGGATCGACAGGACGCAATGACAGGATGTGTCGGATCCACCAGTTAGGCGTCAGGTAAGCTTCTACACTGACTGCCTGTACGCTGCGAGTACAGAAAAAGCATCGCTAGACTGAAGGCTTTCCATGAAGGCTTTCCACGGGGATCAACGTATTGCTTCAAAGACGGTAGAATTCCTTTTCGAGCAGTTGTTGCCTAGCCTATCAAGGAAGAAACTGCAGCACCAGTCTGGACATCAAATTGTGTTGCTAGGAAACGGGAGCATTTCCGCAGGCGTAAAAGGTGTGTTGGAAAAAGGACCACAGTTCTGCTAACCACCATAGCTAGGCCACGTCGATCTTCTCCACTTGTTAAGAAAAACTGTTGCACGTGCGTACGTAGAAGACAGAGATAGATGTGCAGAGATAGATGTGACAGAACGATGTCCCTCTCTGTACGGAATTACGCAGTTAAACAGCAAATGGCACATAAACGTCCACACTGGAACAAACATACACCATAACTAGAGAATTCCTTTACAAAAACAAATATTTACAACCCTTCTTAACAAGGATTTGGAGCACCTGTTCGCTTTCTTTCTCTCGGAGATGCGTGGGAGACATCCCACTGATGGTGCAAAGACAACTGAGTTGGTCGCGGAGGGGATTTAATGTTTGGTATCATGGTGCGAACAGGGAGAAGAGGGTGCTTCTGTCTCTTGTGCATGATAGCGCACACTTTCCTTGCTACAAAACGCCGGTCAGAAGAAAAAAACGTAGTAGATAGCTTTCAAGTAAAATAACCGCCAAAGCTTCGCGTATCTTTCATACCAACATATGAATTTCCTGCCCAAATACATTAGGAACACTCTCGTTTATCTCATGAACATCTTTCTAGCCCTATTAAAACACGACATCCAGGCAAAGGATAAACGTTCGAAGATTCGATACTATGTCCCGTTATTTCGCAAGGAGCAAAAAAGAACGTGGTGCTTAACTTGTTATTTTAAATACAGTGTCAATCGTGAAAGGGTTATTAATGTAGTGATTTTTGTGCTTTTAGTAAAAAATAAAATAAACATAGATATGAAGCGATACTTAACACAGCACCGAGAAAGAATTATGGGAGGAATTAGTGAACACAGGTTATACGTACCTCAATAGCGTGTCAATGTATATCACATTCATTTACAAAAAGAACTGTGCAGTAGAATTAATTGCTATTATCTCTGCTCAGAAGAAGCTCTCTGGAAAATATTGAGAAAGGAGTAAAGGAATTCTTTTCGCTGTCTGATTTACAAAGCTGATATAAGTTTTTCCACGTTCATGTTGTGTAAACTAAATATTCATTGAATAATTGCTTTACGAAACTTATATTATTTTCCGTATTCTTTATGTGCTAACTAAAATTTGATCTACTGATTCGCTACTGCAACACTTGAATTGCTGTTGATTTTAGGTACTCAACGCACTGAGGTACAAGTGTATTACTCAACTATACTTGTAAACAGAAGTCAAATTGCGCACCTAATATTATGTTGTACGAGTGATTTGAAATAATAGTTTTAGTGTAACCCACCCGGGTAACGGCCAGAGCGCCAGCAGTAGCTGAAATAGAGATGCGTATACAAATGGTAGCACGACTGAGGACGGTAGATAAGCAGGTGATAGAGCTTTGGTAGAAACTTTCCTGACGATATATTTTATACCTATGAAGCTTCCCCGAAAATGGCGTAAATATTCACCTCAAACCCTATTCAGATAATATTTTCACAACTACCTTCAGGTGTGTGTAACTTCCAGCGGAACAGTTTTTCTTTTTTTTACAATCAATGTAGCAGAAAGCCGAGAGGGATAGTCATAGCCTAAGAATCACATACTCATAGGTCAATGAAAAGTACCTATTGCTCATTTAGCTATTGAATTGATAGCAGAGCCTCCGCGTTCCCATCAATTCCGGCAAAGAAAGTCATGAAGTTACAAAAACCTCGAAGGAACCCCAATGATAGCTCACAAATCTCTCTAAGGTAGCTGGCAAAGCAATTGTGTGCAATTTACTTTGCCGTTTCAGGTGACCGGCCGTAAGAAAAGCACAATTTGAACGTAATGTAACATTATTCCACTTTGTCCTTGGTGCTGGCGACCAACATAAAAAAAAAGAAGCTGCAGCAGGAAGCTCAGCGCAACTCGGCGTGCATAAAGTGTGCAAAACCTGTGGCGGCTTTCATCACGACTATGTCTCCTTGCCACTTCGCTGTCCGTAGCACAATTGTGAGAGAGAAGCTCTCAAAATTTCTTTCTTTCAATGCCCGTCATGGGAGAGGAGGATCGTTACGTAGCGTCAGGCGAGGTGTATAAAACACGAGGAGCGGCATTTTCGTAGCCACACTCGCAGTGTAACTACAGTGGTGTACGGAGAAGCAAGCGATCACCCATTTGTGGATATGATGTCTAAGGTAGCGGTGGAGTGACGGTTTCTTATGCTTCTCTAAAAAGAATATAACCTCTTTGTCAAACTTTGTTTCCAAGTAGAGATAACAGCATCAGGAAGCGTGGCGTAATACGGTTATATATTACAGGTTAAAAGGATTGCTTTAATTTCCACAGTTATACTTATAATATTGAATACCATATACAAGCTTGTAGCAGTGCGTGTCTGCGTGGGAAGCCATATTGTGTTGGAAAATCTAGTTGTCTTCATTAAAGTTTTTTTTAAAAGGAACAAAAGTACTTAGCTAGAGGGTAAGCGTATACTAAGCGTCTTCGGCAGAAATGAACTTAGACACATGCTGCAACTTGCCATGTTACTGCTATAGCTTTCAGAAATCATAACACTTTGGAAGTTTTCAAACACTATATTAAGTCAAGAGACAGGCTGAAGCTTTCGTTACGCCTATTGAACACGAAAGGGGTGAATGGCAACAGGCGTTCGTATTAAAGAATAAACAACTGCAATCGTGTGGTAGTCCAACCAACAGAACGCGCGATTGGTTATTGGTGTATGCAACGATACTGATGCTAATCTTATCCAATGCAGGCCCCTGTGTTTCTCGCCTTTGTCACCCTTGTTAGAGCTGGAAACATCTTTGGCGGTGGCCAGCAGTATGGGTTCCAAGGCGCAGGTTTTCAAGCCGGCAGTTTTCGAGGACCACTGTACGCTGCGGCTGCAACTCCTGGTGTCTCCGCTGCTGGTGCCTCTTACGTACGTCATTCGACCTTTGCTAGGCAGGACTCGTTACATCACGTGGAATTGCCAATTATTTTTACTCACGCTCTAAATATCGAGCCGCTGTTATTCGACTACGAATTTGGCCGCATGTATTTCGCTTCGGAATATTCATAACTTACTGTTGTGCAGAATGAACAATATGTTAATTGAAACGAAAACAGGGCAGAATTTATGCTACCACCAGTATTTACTATATTGTATTACGGAAAACGGCGATCACAACGACTTGTTATTTAAAACTATTGCACCTTTGCTGGATATGCATTGTCTCTATGGTGCATCGAACAAGCCTAGTAATTGAAGCACCCCTTGCACAAGGGAGTGAGTGAGTGAGTGAGTGAGTGAGTGAGTGAGTGAGTGAGTGAGTGAGTGAGTGAGTGAGTGAGTGAGTGAGTGAGTGAGTGAGTGAGTGAGTGAGTGAGTGAGTGAGTGAGTGAGTGAGTGAGTGAGTGAGTGAGTGAGTGAGTGAGTGAGTGAGTGAGTGAGTGAGTGAGTGAGTGAGTGAGTGAGTGAGTGAGTGAGTGAGTGAGTGAGTGAGTGAGTGAAAATTTTTATTGAGCCTTTCAAGAGTTTCGCGGTTACGAGTTCTCTGTCGTCTTCATCTTCTTGTTCTGGCGACTTGAGGCTACTCTTCAGCAAGGGTGGGCCCCTATTCCAAGGCTCCACTGAATCGTTCTGCATCGCTCGCGTGCTGCACTAGGGCCCTTTGGGCCGTGAGCTCGCTGCTGGTGAGCCGACTCTCCCATTCCTCCGCACTCGGGTGTTCGTGTTTGTGGAATGCTTTGTTGCGTTCGCACACCCAGGTGATGTGGTAGAGTGTAGGTGTGGCACCGCACCAAGGGCAGGTGGCCCTGTATTGTGTCGGAAACATCTTATTGAGCATGTGTAAGTTGGGGAAGGAGTTTGTTTGTAGTCTGTGCCAGCTGGTCGCTTGTAACAGTTTTCTCAACTAGATGAAATACAGGTTGTCTTTTTGTCTTTGTTGGCAAATTATTTACATATTGCTCAAGGAGCTCCAGTGTTATGATAAGAAAGAATCTGGTAACAATAATAAGTAGTAATAGTTCTATGAACACTGTCATTGGCCGCAAGGAAACACAAACGCGCCTTCATATTTTCCCAGTTTGATCTCATCAGCTTCATTGTAGTATATCGTACGATTCCTGTTTTTTTAATTCGTACTTCTTTTCAATCCATCAGCCTCCCCAACCGTACAGCTTCGGGTACCACACTGCGGATGAATTTGGCACCCAGATTTTCCACAAGGAACAAGGGGACGCAAGCAACGCAAAGACTGGCTCGAACGGTTACCGCGACGCAAGCGGCCTCTTCCGCACAGTGAACTACGTGGCCGATGCGAACGGATTCCGTGCCACTGTTGACACCAATGAGCCCGGCACCGCTCCGGGTGCCAGCGCAGACGCCGTGTTCAACGCTAACCCTGTGGCGGCACCTGCCGCAGCGGGCGGTCGCTACGCTGGAGCGGGTGGTCCGTGGGCTGGCTAGACACGTCACTAGTGGTATTTACGCACATGTCCAAATACTGGAAGCGTTCTTTGTGCCCAAAAGTCATGTAAATATGTTTTCTGGAATAAATGAGCCAGCCATAAGCGCTTTTTAAGATGTAATTCGACTATTGCATAAAAAGATGGTCGCCTGCACATTTTTCAGACACATGTGATATGCCAAACTTCTTGCGGCTATATGTAGCAATTATTGCGCGCTCCGAACCATAAAGGGGTGTAACACGCGTATTGGCCATGACTATGGCCACTACGTGCCACCTGGCCAATGCCGTTGCATGTGATGCGATTTTCGTAAATTAATTTGTGTGTGCAAGATTAATGAAAGTAAAGAAGATAACATAATCCTTTCGGGGCTATTTTGTCCCATAAGCGTAATTGCTAGCTACCTTGCTTGCATTTCCTTCTTTGAAAACTCTTGCTCACTGGCTATGGCGTTGGGCTGCTAAGCAGGAGGACGCGGGATCGAAACCCGGCCACGGCACCGGCAACCCCATGCGCATGGCATTCCCATGCGCATGGGGTAGCCGTGGACGAGTTTTCGGCTTATAGGCGACAGACGGACGGACGGAGGAATCGGCTAGCCATATGCAGCTACGCTGTGAAAACAATAGCAATGTAATGAAATGGGTGCCTAGTAAATACAATTTCATTTTTCATTTCAAGAGAAACTGTTTCACTCAAAGAAGCAAAATGTCGAGCACGCATGTGTTTCACGCTTTTGACATGGTTTCGTTTTGTTTGGAAAGGGTGCTCATTTTTAATCACACTGTAACTGCGCACGCGTTCAGAGATTAAGCGTAAAACCCATTCTACATCTGGTTGCGTTATAGACCAACCTATAAATATTGCTATGTAATGTCCTTTATTTTGGCTTTATACTAATAGTAAGATGCTATTATATGGTAGTGATGGTAAAGGACACAGTAGCGAAACTGCGAAGGACGAGACTAAGTGTTATTGGGCGAACCTCTACCCACAAAAATAGGTACAGACAAAGCACAAGGATAGCGACGAACGCAGTCGGCGATCGCTGAAATCTGATCTGTGGGTCAATCGAGTGAGCCTTTATACTTGAGTCATGGAAGATTCCAGATTATACGCTAGTGGCCACGTCTCTTTCAGAAAGTGTTACACAATTCGTGTCCCGCTTACAATCAGTTTACACGAGATTTGGTGACAGCGAATAGTGCCATGGATAACCTTCAATAATCTTCCGATATATGCAGGCGCGTCCTGCACCAAGCGATAACATTTGTTAGACTGTGAAACGTGGTCACCCGATAAGGACAAACAAGTACACGTGTCAACAGCCCCCCTCTTAAAAAAACAAATGAGAACACCGTCCCGACGCTACTAACACGAAAGCGAGAACTACCCATAACAAAGAAAAAACATCAACAAAGAAATAACTGATACCCCTGACACGCGGGCACTCTAAAGTCCTTTAGGTAAAGGGACTTCTACCGGAAAGGCGTTCAAGTGCAGTGACACACGACAAATGAGTATCTCCTTCACGGCAAAGTTCCTTTTCGGGAAAGGAGATTGCTCAACTACTTTTCGAGCGGAAAAGGAGTTACACTCGCACACAGCGTGCACAACTCGTCAATAGAAGAAAACCTGCCACACAACTACGGTGCCCATAGGTATTCTTTTTACCTTGCGAAAATGTTTTAATTGTTAGCGGTAATACAATTTGTCGAATAATGCAGATTTCCTCTAGCTATACTCTCAAGCGCTCGCATAACGTCGCTAGTGCCGCCATGCTGAATTCCGGCAGTGTCGTCGTCGTTTGCTGCGCGCATGTGGTGTGTTCACGTCGCCAGATGGAGACTGCACAATCAGCGCCCGCAGGAAATACCCAGAAGAAACCACAGTTGTTGGAATAACATATTGAATAAAACGCGTTACGCCTGCGCGCACAAAGGAAGGTACGACAGAAACGTGGGCATCATCAGAATAAACAGCACGCACAGCAAAACACCGGCTGCACATAGTTGCTGGACCAAGTTAAATGGCTGCTAACAACGCAAAAACGCGAATAAAATAAACGACTATAAGCATTATTAGCCATCAACAATAAAAAAAAAATTTTTTAGGTTCTACAGTAGCTAAGGGTAATTAAATACGCAGCCTTTTAAGAATGTTTTCTCTCTTGTGGCTTTAACAGCCAGCGCTATTTTTCTTGCGGCGTTCATCCGAGGAACTACCTAAAGAAGTTCAGTGCGGTGTCGTGTGTCATCGGCGCAACTCCTTTCTGCAAAGGGTCCTTCAGGGTAGCAAAAGGGGTTTACTGGAAAGGACTTTAGTTTTGCCCGTGTGTCAGGGGTATGAGAAACTAAGTCGCTAAATTCGTCAGCGATCGCACAAAGACTTAAGAAGCACCACGTGGATTACTTCTGGTTGGTTGTGGCGCCGATATGATGGCGAAATGTCGTCTGGCACGATTTCATAGTCAGGTGCGCCAATGCGTCGGGTGGTCTTGTAGGTGTAAAGTCCTCGTTGGTCATCGCAATCCAAACCGAAACACGGTGGCCGGGCTTGTACTCGACATAGCGTAGTCGATTCTCTGCTGGTACTTGATGCACAGGCGGGCGAGCTATCGGGTTTCGGCGCGCTAGAGATAGGCATAGACGTTGACCTTTTGTTGATCGGTAATCTACGGCAGCGTAGCGTCAAGAGTCGTCGTCGAGTTCCTTCCCTAAACCAGTTTGAACAGCATGATATGTGTTCTTTCTTGCACACCCGTGTTGTAGGAAAAGGTTAGGTACGGAAGGATGGCGTACGTCCCACCTATTTTGTTCGATTTCGACATACACCCCAAGCATGTCGGCGAAGGTGAGGTTCAGCCGCTCCGTAAGACCATCCGTTTGCTTTTGGTAGCCAGTTGTCCTCCTGTGGCTTGTCTGGTTGTATTGTAGAATGGATTGGGTGAGCTCTGCAGTGAATGCCATTCCTGTATCGATGAAGGACTTCTAGGGCACCATGTGGCAGAAAGATGTTATCGACAAAAAATTTAGCGGCTCCAGCAGCACTGCCTTTAGGCATAGCTTTTGTTTTGTCGTAGTGGGTGGTGTGGTGGTAACACCACATCGTAGACAATGTGGTGCTTCCTATGTTCCCGAAGGACAAGAAGCTTGCAGCGCAGTGGGTCATTGTGGTGAGTAGAGAGAATTTCGTGCCGACGAAATCAACTGTGCTGTGCTCGGCATATTTCCGCGACAGTGATTATCCTCGGAGCTTGACAACAAAGCGGGCAATCGGTATTCCAATTCTGGTGTTCCGGTGTCCACATCGATGCACTCGAGCAATGCTAACATTTGCAGCCATGAACGTCTGCTAACAAAGTTTTAGCGTAGCTGGATAGCCTTACGACCGTAGCGGAAACGCGCTGTGGCTAACGTTGCTAGGCTTGCCTAGCGACATTCGACGTACGGTTCCAGTTACCGTAAAGTTACCGTGTTTATTACATGGCGGTGCTAAAACTGCCTTATATCTCTATGTCAACACTAGCATGCAGCACGCATACCTATTCTTGATAGAGCCACAATGGCAAAGTCGTCAAACCATAGTCTGAATATTGCACATAAATTCCCCCTGGCCATCGCGATCTGGATGTGAATGATAAGCAACTCCCATGACTGTACGTCGCAGCACTGTATGCGCGCAGTGCAACGGGGTACTTGTGTTCGCGATCGTGTATCAACACGCTAAAAACCACCGAACTTTAGACCAACAGCGACAAGGTGCTTGACATCGCGGAGTTGCCCTCGTGTTTACAAGCTAATGCGAAGTTAGTGCTTCGGCATTCTTCCAGCAGCATGTTCCCAGCGACACTTTAGCGCGTTTTTTCTCCTGTAATCGCAACGTGCAGCTACATGAAAAAACATACATACCAGCTAATATTTTCAATGCGCGAGAAGGTGCACACCCCATTCTCGCTGTTGGCGCACTCAACATCGTCGTTGCCGCCACCGTTTTCTGTATGGGCTGTCAGTTCGGACATGTAAGGCGATAATACAAGCTGTCCGAGACAGCGAGAACATTCCCTCATGCTTACAACTCATCTGTGAAGCCAGATCAGAACAGCCTGCTACGCTCTAAAAGGACGGCGCCGACCGGTGATCTCTGTGAATGACGTCACAGCGGTCCCGTCCAATCACGGGCAACAGCGGCATTCGCGCGATGTTCTGAGGCGCTGGTGCGCGTTTTCAAAAACCAGCCGCTTGCGTTTGTTTCCGCCATTTTTAAACTAGATATTCTTGTTCAATTGACTCAATACTGTAGAATGCCGCAGGGAACTCTTTTTTTTTCGAAAAGTGTTTCAGCTTCCGTTTAATCAACAGCAGTACACACAACCGCTAACAGGGCGACTGACAAGGCATTGGCATGCCAACTGATTGACTCCGCATTTTGCCAGGACCAACACCTTTAAATATTCCTTGTTTCTACGCACAATAACCGAATGGAATTACTTGCCCATATCGCTTGTTATTAACGCTGAAAGCATCGAATGTGTTCACTGCTAAACATGAGGCAGGTGAAAAATGTTGTTTCCTTCCTCTTTATCTTGTTTTGGTACAGTGTTTTTGAAATTCTAATTTTTTATTTTCTTGAAATCTTGATATCGTAATTATTTTGGTATTTGTTGTTCTGTTACTCACGTGCCCTTGCATTTCCTTGTTGTTGTTGTCTTTTCCTTTACTTCTGCACCTCCTGCAAGGGGAACTACATGACCTGCAGTATTTTCTAAACAATATAAATAAAGCATGTAACCATCGCCCGATTTCCTTAACCAGCGTTCCCGGTGAATTGCTTGAACACATCATCGTTTCGAACCTACCCAGTCATTTGGCATCTCATAATTTATTTTTTTAAAGCAAGCATGGGTTCACAAATGGATTCTCATGCGGCACACAAGAGAATTTGCTAATGATCTATTCCGTAACGCTGATGATATGCATGACGACTGCATATTCATAGATTTTTCAAAGGCATTCGACTGTGTCGGCCAATGTCACCTTATGAGAAAATCTTAAAATGGCAGAAAGCTGAACTAGTTGGTAAGGATTCATTATGCAAAAAAGATCTGAGGCGTGCTGACAGGAAACAGGAGCTGAGAAGTGGATAACACGAACGCCGACTGTCAACTGAAGGGATCACTAAGTCGAAAAAAAAGAAGACACAAAACTCCCCTGCGCAAGCTCAGGAATGGTATCACCACGTGTCAGTCGGGTACATGTGCCGGTCTACCTGAGAAATAACTGTTAAGTCACTTAATCTCTTCCTCATGTAAAGTAATCGAAAGCTGACTCACGCATGCACTTCCACCTTTAGAGATATGCCAAGCCTCTACCATAAGACGCGTATAATTATTCTTCAGCCTTTACAATATCGCGCATTCATCTAACTCTGGCGTGAAGTTAAAATGTTCGCAATGTAGGGAAAAACTAGAGCGATGCGCCGGTGAACGGCCTTTTATGTTCCATTACCCTCTGATTGATACACCATCCCATTTGCCCAACGTAGAACTGGCCACAGCTAAGGGGATATTCATATACCACCCCCATACGACAGTCAGTAAAACTGTTGTTCTTCTTGTGCTGCACTGGACAAATATCTGTTGTTTTTTGGCATACCTATAATGGTAGAAGTGCATGCGTGAGTCAGCCTTCGATTACATTAAATAAGGAAGATATTAGTAAGATATTAGTGAGGAGCAGTTGCTGGAATTAGGCCATCTTTCGAATATCTATCTACCTTTCCACTACAGTGCTGACGACTACGTGGTTCCTGCTGTCACCGTCTTGCGCAGCCTCCTTCCGCGTGCAGCTGCACTCCTGTTTGAACGTGCTGCTAACTGCGCTTCCCCCTAGAGGCCACTGCGCCTACGTTGCCTGACCTTAGGGTGACAAAGATGATCTACGGGACTCACGACTGCGGCTCTCCTGCCTGCACGTGCTGCCACATAGCGCCTCCCCCTGAGCACCACTGCGCCTGCGCTTCCTGGCTTGAAAGGGGTATAAAAGGAACCACTGAGGCACTCGGTCCACTTGTGGGCAGCAGTCGCTGGAATTAGGACATCTTTTGAATATCTATCTACCTTTCCACTGTAGGTTGTTTTTTTTACGTTATTTTTTCCCATTTTGTGCTTCTGCCTGCGGCTGCTGCTCACTAGTGTTCTTTTGTTTATTGCCTGTGCTATATAACATGCCTTCAAATGCTGAACTGGCTACAAACATTGAGCAACTTGAATCGCTCCTTAATAGCAAACTTGTTAACTCTTTCATGAACTTGCTTCTAAAATTGCAAAACAGCTTGATGACCAGGGTCTTGCTAACCTTACATCTCTGGCTGACCGTGTGCGTCACAAGAGTGACCAGTACGATAAAGTGCAGACAACTGGCAATGAATTGATAAATTCAAACAAAGACTTGAGGGCTGAAAACGAAGCGCTCGCCAGGAGGATTGCAGCAATGGAACAATACAGCCGGCTGAATAACATTAAAATCAAAGGCATTCCCTGTACACAGGGCGAAGACTGCGCTGTGATTTTGAACACAATTGCAGAAGTTGTTGAATGCCCCATTTTATCGACAAACATAGACGCAGTTCATCGTGTCGCCAGCAAGATACCAGAGAAAAGCATCATCGCTCTTTCTGTTCGCGTGACAAGAAAAACGAATTCCTTCGGAATGCTCGGATAGCATGTTTGCGTGCCTCTCTGATAGGTCTGACAGGAAGTAATGATAACGCTATTTACGGCAGTGAACACCTGCCCATTGACGACAAACGACTATTCAGCAAAGCGCTGGCCATCAAAAAAGAAATGAAATGGCGTTACCTTCGGACCGAGAATCGCCATATCAAGGCGTGCATGACAGATGACAGCAGGGTCTTCAAAACAAGTGCCGAGTCAGATCTGCGCATCTTCACGTAGATATAAATCCCAACATTTGTCATTTTCATAATCCGTTCTT
Organism: Dermacentor albipictus; assembly: GCF_038994185.2. Lineage (NCBI taxonomy): Eukaryota > Metazoa > Arthropoda > Arachnida > Ixodida > Ixodidae > Dermacentor > Dermacentor albipictus. The sequence goes on from NC_091821.1 coordinate 486,169,506, forward strand.
GACAACATTTCTCTATGACATTGCTGTCAAAAGTAGAAACAAAATCGTAGCTCGCTGGTTCTAACTACTCTTTACTACACATCAATGCGCAAAGTTTATCCAAAAACTGAGATAGCATTACTGCCTTTATTGTTTCAGTTGGTCATTCCTTTTCATTTTTGTGCATTTCCGAAACTTGGCTTGACACTTCTGATGGTAATTTATATGGTTTTCGCTCGTTCCATTCCGAATACTGCCACCGCAGTTCGGATCGGCATGGCGATTCGGCTATCTTCATATCATTGAAAATCGAGTACGAACGTACGCTTGACCTGTGTTTGAACGTATCTAAATGTGAATCACTGTGGATCGAAACTGAGCTGTCACCTTCTAGCAACCGCAATGGTCTAATAATTGGTTGCACTTATCGCTCCTCATCTTCATATATTCCTAATTTCTTGCTCAACCTATCCACAATTCTTCATAACGTTTCAGCTCAAACTCAACGGATTTTAATAGTTGGTGACATTAACATCAATTTACTGGATACTGATAATAGTTCAGTATTATCGTATAGCGATTGTTTTGTTGGATTCGGGCTTGAGTCTTTAATTACTTCTCCTACTAGATTTTACGCTTCTCGAACTAATACTCTTCTTGATCACGCCTTCAGCAATATCACACCATCTCCAAGTGCGAGTGTGATTGACATGGCTATCACAGATCATCTTTCCATTTTCGTTACCTTTGTTACAGAAAACCTTACTATGACACTAGTTACTTTACATCCAGGTTCGACCGGGACAACTTTGTTAATACAATAAATGGTACCAACTGGTCATCAATTAGTACTCATTTCGACTGTAGGCACTCGAAATGTTCATCTCATTATTTTTTAAAGCTGCGTTCGCTAGCACTACAATTGTCATATGAAAAAAAAATTACCGACGATTACGTTACTTCCTAATGTGAAATTTGAGCGCAGCAAATAAGCTGTTTCACCTTTTCGATGGATTGAGGCAAAGAAATCGAGCAACACATGTATGCGCTATCACAGAATTTTTTTTTATTTTTCACACGTATTCCTTTAACAAAGACTCCACTAACAGTTCTTGACAGTCATGAAGGAAGCTTTGTGGTCGGAGAAATAGACTGATATATGTTCGACTTGGTACACAAATGCTTGATTCTCAAAGACGAGATCTATACAAGTGCCTCGCGAGGTTGTCACAGCTGTGGGACGCGTTACGAGCGAGAGGAACGGGATGTTCTCCCGCATAAGTGTTAGGAAATTGCTGTTTGTCTTTATGTCAACATTAAAGTCCCCCACTACTAACATCGGTGTTAGTAGTGGGGGAGCAGCAGCAGCAGCAGCAGACGGAGGACTTCCATCGGTCGTCTCGCTCATGGCTCAGAAAGAACTGGCCGATAATTTCGCAGTGGTGAACGGCAGCGGCAATTTCGGCTCGGGCGGTGCACATATACAGATCCGCCGCCACCGATCTGGCTCTCTGATTGCCACCGCACAGGGCGAACGTCAGCGGCAATTTCGGCTCGGGCGGTGCACATACACAGATCTGCCGCCACCGATCTGGCTCTGTGATTGCCACCGCACAGGGGTTGCATTGGAGGAGGAGCGAAGAAAGGAATTAAGTTCGAGCCGGCGCTTTGACAACCGGAGACTCGCAGGAAGAGGGGGGAGGGGGGCGGCGTGTACACCCAGCGGCAAACGATGGGGGCAGAAGCGCGCGCAGCAAGCGGACAACACGATAAAGGGAGGAGGGAAGAGATAGCAGCGACTGACTGATGCCGCTGACGCCGATAGTGAGTCAACCCCAGCTGCGGAGTTGGTTTCAGGGACAACGCCGCCGATGCCGACACAAACAATATGATACCCTCGCTTCCGCAGCGCTAAGAACCAGGTCTAGCCGTGGGAAGGTGGTCACGTATTCGTCGACGTGCCGGGGCCTACGTGAAATAACCGGTGCGTCGGCAACTGAAGAGCACCCTATCCGCCACACAAGAAGAGGGGGGGGCACCCTTTCCTCCTCTTTCTGCATGGCGGCGACGGTGTTCTATGCAGTCACGTTATCTTGACTCTCTAGCGGCGTCAGCGGCATCCAGCGGTATCAGTCGGTCGCTGCTAGCGCTGGGGGGATGAAAGGGGGGCGGAGCTGGTTACGAGGCCGACGACAACGCCGACGACGACGCGAAACCCAGGAACGGACGCCAAAGAGCTGCGCTCTAAAAAAAAAAACAGCCTAAATGTCCACGTAATCCCTGGATAACAAAAGGTTTGTTAACGAGCATGCGTACAAAAGATCATCTTTACAGAAAGATAAAAAATAGCCGTTGAATGTGAATCTAGCACATCGCTATAAAAATAAAGTTCCAAGTGTTTTTGAATGTGTATGCGTGTATTCTTTTGTTTCCAAGTTGTTCTTCAGCCACTGTGTCTATCTTAGTGTTGATGCTTCTGATGATGTTAATGCTGAACATGAACCCTGCACTCTGTATTGCTTTTTTGTTGTTACCGACCATTGTATATGCAATGACTGCACCCCCCCCCTTATGTAATGCCCTAAGCCAAGGGCCTTTAAGGGTAAATAAATGATGATGATGATGGTGAAGAGGCTACTCAGAAAATCAAAACGGCTTTATTATGAGAAAGAATTCTGCAAAGCTAAATATATTCAAAAAAATAATGGCAACTTTTCAACGACTTCTTGAATGCATCCCAGGCTAGTAGAACCATTGATAAAATAACTTATAAATATGACACTTGCACTGCATCGTCTTGCATAGCTAACTTATTCAGTGATTACTTCCATGAAGTGTACAGCAATAGCCCGATAGCATCTTCCTATCCATGTAGCCGTTGCAGTTATACATTCTGTCTTTTTCCCGTCACAGCCGATGAGGTCTGTTCTGCTATATAAATCTAAAGAACACTTGCCCAGGTCTAGATAATGTCTCTGCCTATCACTTAAAACTTGTTGCCCCTTGCATTGCGGAAACACTAAGCAGCATAATTAATATAATTTTTAAATGCGGTGCCTTTCCTAGTTCGGTTAAGAAGGCAAACGTAATTCCTGTCTTGAAAAAAGGTGGTAAATCTCTGTTGTTTAAATATCGCCCAATCCATGTTTTGTCCTCCATTAGTAAACATATCGAGAAATTATTTCTGGAACGTATAAACAGTTACCTAACAAAGTTTAAGTTGTTAAAATCTTGCCAATTCGGTTTCCGTCCCGGCAGTTCGACGAGCTTAGCTCTTATTGCATTAACCGATTACATAAGGTGTTCTATTGACAATAGTTAATCTGTTGGCTCACTATATTTAGATTTTTCCAAAGCTTTTGACACTGTCAATCATGCCCTTTTATTTGACAAACTAGAATCTTTAGGTATAACATGTCCAGCTTTAACTTTTCTTAAAGATTAGTTACATGAGCCTGAGCAAACACTCTGTGTAAGGGGTGCTTATTCCGAGTCGAAAGTTGTTAATCGAGGGGTACCGCAGGGCACAATGCTGGGACCCTTGTTTTGCATTTACATTAACGACTTACCCGATCTTCTTGACCTTTGTAATGCTATTTTGAATGCTGATGATACCACTATTTCCATGTCTGATAACTCTTAAGCAACTTTACTCCTTAAACTGAACAATGAACTAGAGAAAGTTGTTGAATGGTATCAGGTAAATCATTTAATTTTAAACCCTCTCAAAACGCAGTTCATGCTATTTAAAGCAAGGCTGAAGATCGTGCTGTTTCCCCCCGAGTAACTCTCGACTGTCACCTTATTCCTGCAGCGGACTGTGTTTTGTTCTTTGGCATTACATTAGATTCTCACTTGAAATTTACTAATCATATTGCGTTTGTTTACCAGAAAACAGCTTTCGGCATAGGAGCTCTCATAAAATCATGTAAATTCTTTTCAGAACGCGCATTATTATCCTTATACTTTGCGTTCATTCATGGTCATATCACCTATGGTATTGCCTCATGGGGAAACACTTATAACTGCCACTTCTCGTTTATTCAACTCATACAGAACAAGGCTATTCGCATAGTCACCAACAGTTCCTTTTACTTAAATGCTCTACCGCTACTCCCGGCGAACTTTATACTACCTGTATCAGGCTTGTTTAAGTATCACCTCAGTATTCTATTTTTTTAAGTTACTTAACAAGCAGCTTCTTTACGAATTTGTGGAATTTACGAAATTACTCACTATTATCAATCACACTAGGTTTGTGCATATTTACAACATTTTATTACATAAATGTAACACGAGCTATGGGAAAATGGCGTCCTCGTTTTCAGCATTAAAAGTATTTAATGATCTACCCCATTCAAATAAACTAACGTCATGTTTAAATATATTAAAACATGAGTTAAGATTCTTTATTTCTTTTTGTAAATACTTTCATATGCTATAATATGTTCTCTGTATAATTATGCTTTTTGATATATGTAATTTTTCTCTTTCCATTGTATTGCATTCCGCGCACTTTTTTGTTTTCCTTGTACTTTTTATCTTTGCTGCTTTAACCCACGTTTTGTAGACATCTTTTTTTTTCCTTTTTTAGAACCGAGGGTCTTGTTGCAGTCATTGACTTTGGGACCCTCGTCTGCATACTATTTGTTGTGTACTCATTGTTTTTTGAATGACGTATAGACTGAAACTGGAACTGAAACTGAAACATATCCTGCTCTGTGCACATATAAAAGCCTAGGACACATTGCGCTGTCTAAAACGTGATCTTCCCAGCACGCCTGCAACTACCTGCAAGGTCGCCTACTAAACATTCGTGCTGCCTTGGCTAGAATGTGCATCAGCCATCTGGCCTGCACAGCAGGATAGTATTATAAAATCCGTCGAAGCATTCCAGAATCGAGCTGCACACTTAATCGCCCGATACTATTACAGACTACCTACTATAATAAAAAAAAGCAAGCACTTTCACTTCCCTACCTAGAATCTCGTAGGCAAGTTTCTTTAATGTGCTTACTGCACAAAATAATACATTCACCATCAAACTACTCTTCCTCTTCTAAGACCACATCACTCCTCGAGCCGTTTAAGCAAGAGTACATGCTTTCAGCGTCCATGTCACAGTACGCACGCGTTGAACAATACCGCTTTACCTCGCCATTTTAAAATTGAGAACAAGCTTCTTGATTCTACTGTAAGCATACGTGACCCAATGATTTTCAGAAATGAACTAACCTCATTCGTTTCCTAATAGACTTGTCGTAATTTGAGTGCTATATCAAGTGAATGAATCGCACCTCTCTTCTTTAATGAAACCATTTTTCATTGTATAAGCTTCGTTTTCTGCTTATATTTTATTTTATATGAAGTATATTTCTGAAGTGCTATTCTTTTATGTATATGCACGACCACCCCTACACGTGTACGTCCTCATGTGCCTTGTTCGATGGTCCTTTCGTCGCCTTTAATATTTATTCAGGATAAGCTTTCGTATGCAAAAGTTAAGAACGTTACTATGCTTCGTACTATTTACGTGTGGTTGTTTATTGCTGAAACCACTCTCCCGCCCTTACGAAATGTTCCAGACCTTGGAACCTATGAGCTATATGTATAGACTAGGGGCCATTCAAAGGCGACCTCAGTTTTTTGAATAAGACCCACCAGAGTGACTAAACTTCATGGCGCCCTCAGTAAAGCCTGGGTCCGGCCTCTTAAAGGACGCCCCATTAGGTTTCCATAGTAAATTTTGGTTAGACCCTGAAAGTTCGGAGGCGCCGCCCATGGAATGTCCTGTCTCAAATAGAATACACATTTTGTCATTACTAAATGAGACAGGAGAAACGTTTAAGGTTGTGTTGTTATTCCGCAAGCAGGCGAGTGTTGCTTCTGACAGAGAGAGAGTTACTCTATAAGCTACCAGGTGTAGTAGAGTTGCGCGTAGGTCCACCTCCTTGCTTAGCGAGCTACCAAAGCCATGCGGCGAATCTGCGCTCCGTTACTGCAGAAGACACGCTAGCGTATTTCCAGCCGACCATTCGCGATTTTCGGGCGATTTCACAACACTTGTGAGCAGCTTTCGCACCTAACTGCAAATAGAGCGTGTCAGGAGAGCTCACTAAATAACATAGTCCACTTCACCCCCCCCCCCCTCCCAAGAAGAACGAAAGAAAAACACTGCTCTTCTCAGCGCCCTCCTGTCGAAGGAACTGGCGCATCTCGCAAGTAAATGATGGCAACCATGTAGTTGTGATCCCTCTCGTAGTGTAACATTACTGTGACATGATCTCCTCTCCCTGCTGCTTCTTTAAGCCGCTGTATATATTGATGTGTCCACAATAAAATATTGGCTGAAAGTCAGCGCTTCGTCTGTATCAATCACGTCCCGATGTCCAACTCTGGTGCTCTTTTTTTTTTCAGACATGTACCAACCAGCCCAACATATAGCAGCTTATTTCTAGTGCATTCGGCACCGTTACAACCTGCCCTCTTTTTAGCGCCCGCATTTTGTGTATGAACCTTTTAGCAGTGGGTCGTGTAAGACACGCATGTATACAATTAGATTAAAGAATTCAACATTATCGCCGGACATTCTGCGGCTCTTCGGTGGATTGACATGATTAAAAGGATCGACAGGACGCAATGACAGGATGTGTCGGATCCACCAGTATGGCGTCAGGTAAGCTTCTACACTGACTGCCTGTACGCTGCGTGTACAGAAAAAGCATCGCTAGACTGAAGGCTTTACCTGAAGGCTTTCCACAGGGATCTACGTATTGCTTGAAAGACGGTGGAATTCCTTTTGGAGCAGTTGTTGCCTAGCCTATCAAGGAAGAAGCTGCAGCACCAGTCTGGACATCAAATTGTGTTGCTAGGAAACGGGAGCATTTCCGCAGGCGTAAAAGGTGTGTTGGAAAAAGGACCACAGTTCTGCTAACCACCATAACTAGGCCACGTCGATCTTCTCCGCTTGTTAACGAAAACAGTTGCACGTGCGTACGTAGAAGACAGAGATAGATGTGCTTAATAGGGCGTCGACCACCTATTTCCTGAGAAGCAAGGAGTCCTTGCGTCTCGCCAAACCTCCGTTATCATGCGGCTACGTGCTGCGAACCTCAAGCTACTACTAGCGGATGAGGAAGGCGGCTGTTATTCCACCCACTCTGGTCTACAACGAGAAGGCTGACGCTGCCATCGCACTCAGCTTCCAAGTCGCCAACTTCAAGCCTACCAAACTTAAGGCGGCTACTGCCATACTTTGTGTGGAGGCCGGACTTGACAAGCTAGCGTCTTCGGTTCGGTCGATGAAGGGTTGAAACGTGCGAGTCTTCTTCGCGGTGAAAACTCGCAAAGCAGAGGTTCCCTTCCGCGCCATCGCTTTGGAACATGACACTTCGCAGCACCTAGTGGAAAGGTACCTACAGCTGTTCCTCTCCGTCCTGGGTGTGGAAGGCCCTTGCCTTATAAAGAAGCCAAAAGAAGTGTCCGACTCTCTTCAGTACGAGCGTCCGTCACAAGTGAGCTGCTATTGTGTCGATGTAAAGTTCTTATATTATTCATTGCCGCTGGACTAGGTCGTACTAAGGTGAGCGATCGCATAGACCGCTATGGGTGTGTCAGTTTTGAGGGCTGGTGGGAAATCAGCAATATAAACTTTTTAAAAATTACTGTTGTTTTTGCTTTCCATTTTTAATAAATCACAAAGGTAAACTTTTTATTTCAAACTACGGCGTATGCGTACGCTGCTTTCTGGCCCCTATTCTTACTGGCGTTCTTTTATATAGTTGTGACAGATGTCACAAGGAATGCCTGCAACAGACAAGCGCTGTAAAAGTGTTCAGATTTGTGGATGACTTTTTTAGTTTTTTTTTCTACAAATCTAATACCTGTGACACTCAGCTTTCTTCCGGACAAAGTTTTGACGCGTTTCGTTCCTGCATGAAGATACAAGAATCAACTACTGAATTTCCCGATAATAACAATCATAGGTTCTTTCACCTTGAAATGTTTTTATCTGACCATGTGTGCTGGCAGTATGCCCTCCGCTCCAAGAAGAGCCTCCAACCCTACAGCGCTGCGCTCCCGAATCTTCTGAAGCGCGCGATTGCCATATCTTGTTTAGGGGCTGCCTGTGTCACGGCCGTGCCTTCACACGATACGCAGCTGTTTTAATTTCCAAGTGCTCAGGCTGCGAATGGCAGGCTACCGGGACAAATTAGTGTCCACCATGTCCGAACGTCCTTTAGCATACAAAACATCCAAGGTGTGGCAAGCCCAGCAATCAAAAAGAGGAAAGTTCGAATGCAAGAACCGCTGTCATTCCCTATTTGCAGTAAGTGCCTCGTAGTTTAAAAAAGGTAGCACATAAAGAGTGCATTGGAGTTGCTTTTTCGACAACAAAGGGAATTCTCCTGTAGGTGCCAAAAAGTGCATGGAGAGGATACGGGACCCACACGTGTGATAAGAAACACACAAAAAACCAGTTGATTGCTGTCACAATGTAGTACACGATATCCTCATCTCGTGCGGCCGTTGCTAATTCGGCCAAACTAGCCGCTGTTTTGATGACCGCCTCAGAGAGAGAGAGAGAGAGAGAGAGAGAGAAACGTTTATCAAACGAAACAGTGTCCCGAGCGAGGCGGGGTATCACCCTAAGGTGGGAGGGCTCCTTAGTTCAGGAACCCTCTGGCTTCGGCTGCCCTCCTGGCCCTGGCGACGCGTTGTCGTTGATCTTCCAGGTCCCCGAGTGTTCGCTTGGCCTCCCGCGTTTCGAATAGGTCGTTTGCTTCTATTGCTCGTTTTCTGTGCGTTTCTGGCTGCATTTTGCTGCCTTCCTGCCACGGGCATTCCAGGAGCAAGTGTGCCAGAGTGTCGGGTACGTTGCAAAGTGGGCAGAGGTAGCCGTGCAGCGTCGGTTAGAGGCGATGCATTATCGTTCCGTGCGTGTATGTATTACTTTGCAGGCGTCTAAGGATTAGGCTTTCTTCTCTGTCGAGTTTAGCGTGCGGTGGAGGGTACACTCGACTCTCGAGCCTGCAATGTTGCAATATGGCCGAATAGTTGGTGGGCACGGCCTCCGCCGCTTCTGTCACGGGACCGAGAGCGCGCGGGGCAAGGGGAGCCCGGCTGACGTGCTCGCGGGCAGCGGCTTGGGCCGCTTTGTTCCCCTGCTGTCCCTCGGGTCCGGATACCAACGTTACGCAGGTGTACGGGAGTGGAGTGCTTCGTCTCTTTATTATCTTGAGTGCATCGGCCGAGATGCGGCCCCTCAAGAAGTTTCTGCAGGTGGCCTGAGAGTCGGTGCATACAACCGCTGCGTCTGGGCATGTGGTGGTGGCGAGAGCGATTGCCGCTTCTTCTGCCGTTTCCGAGTTGCGTGCCTTGATGGTTGCCGATGCTAGCTCGGAGCCTTGGGAGTCGACGACGCTCAGAGCGTACGCGTTTCGATGCGGATACTTGGTCGCGTCGGTGTAGCGGGCTTTCAAGTCATGCTTGAAACTTGGTTTGATGGCGTTGGCTCTAGCCTGTCTTCTACTCTTGTTATATATGGGAAGCGTGTTGCGCGGGACACGTGTGATGCAAATGCACTCTAAAACGTCCGGTGGTATTCGCTCTTTCTTGTCCGTGCCTGCGACATACGTCTCGCTGTAGTTTAGGGTTCGGAGTACTGATTTCCCTGTGGGCGTGAGCTTGAGTTATTCCACCTGGATGTTCTTGTGCGCTTCTTCGAGATCTTGCGACGTGTTGTGGACGCCCATCTTAAGGAGACGTGATGTGGAGGCCATGGTGGAGAGTCCCAGGGCAACTTTGATTGCCTTCCTTATCATGATATTCAGCTTTTATATTTCAGCGTTCTTTAAAGCCACATACGGCGTGCTGTATGTGATGCGGCTTGTGAGGAGCGCTTGTATTATTCTTAGAGTGTCTTGCGCCTTGAGCCCGCTTCTTTGGCTTGAGATCATCTTTACTAGGTGAGTTACTTGCGAAAGGGTGCGTTCTAGTCTCTGTAGGCTGGCAGCTCCCGATCCGACTTTGTGGATATGCAGTCTAAGTATTCGCATGGTGTCGACTTTCGGGATTGTTGTCCCGCTGAGTTTGATGCTGGGGTCGGCCTCTTCGTAGTTGGGTGGTCGGCCTCTCGTTCTTGCTTTCAGGACGAGGTGTTCAGACTTCTCTGGGGCGCAGCGGAGGCCGCAGTTTCGGAGACAGCTTTCGATGGTGTCGACGGCTTCTTGTAAGCTACTTTCTTGCCTTCCAACGTTCGTAGCACTAGTCCAGAGCGTGATGTCATCAGCATATATCTCGTGACGGAGATCTGGTATGGTCTCGAGGAGTGGGGGTAGCTTGTTATAGCTACAATAAAAAGTATTAGCATTAAAGCACCTTAAAGAGTAGCGGAGAGTAAGCTGGTGGCTCTATAAATTTTCAAGTCTTTGGCGTAGCCTTTCTTATGGATTAGGATTATGTTAGTGTCCTTCCAAGATTCCGGTGCCCTCGAGGTCATGAAGCATTGCGTATACAGGGTGGCCATTTTCTCTAGAACAACCTGCCCGGGACCAGTTACCGAAGAGGAACACAGGCCCTTGAGGCTCCCTGAACCGGTTGCCCACCTCACCAGGCTCCTTGGACCAGTTGTCCAGCAGGAACACAGGCCCTTGGCGTCCATGAACAGCATAGTGGTGGATCTTGGGTTCGTTGGACCGGGCGTCCGGCCAGAACTAGTTGACCTTGAACTCCGAGCAGCACAGACCACCAGCACGCACCACGCGCCACGCGCCACGCACCACTCGAGCTCAACACTCCATCGTCGCCCTCGCGCGGAGAACACAGGATTGTTTTCGTTATCCGCGCTCTTCGATGCATATCATGAGAGAGTTTTATTATTGCAAGCTATAATGCCTGAGGCTATACATGGCTAAATGATGAGGGCGAATAAGGATGATGATATCAATGAAAAAAAATTTGGGAATTATATAAAGTTCAGGAAGGATCGATAATGTGGTCCCTGCTGCAAAACATTGCAATGACTAGGATCGTGAAATATATTAACAAAGGTGCCCAAGGGAAGCCTCAGCGTGAATACAACGTTTCAACAAGCAAACTTCTTTGTAAGTGCCATGACGCAGACAACTACCCACGCTAAAGATTCCTTTGCTCGTCTATTGTTCACTGTTGATTCGGAACGTTAAGGCGAACTTACTTTTCTTCGAGGTTATGACAAAAATTTTTTTAGGAACCCAGTGTAATCAGGTTTGTCATCCGCTATTTGACGAGAAAGAATAATTGTGTTTAGTGATTTGCCATGTTTGTACAATGTGGAGTTAGGCGGTTGTTTGGCCTTGCCTTTTCAAGCTGTCTCTTATCTTACGGCTGAACGGCCATAGAGTGAACACATATCGACGAATTCGCGATCCAAAGTGACCGTGGTCAGATCTAGCTGCAAGGCGATCTAAACTAATAATGGACGTGGGCAGGAAACGTGGCGTGGGCGCGAAATGATGGGGCGCGGCTTGCAATGCGCCGGAGCGAAATGAGGCATGCATCGCCAACAGCATGGCGTAGATTACAAATCGGTAAACTTATTAGAAGTAAAACATTTTCAAGGTGCTAGTCTAATGACTTCGAAGTTAGTGCCACAGTGGGCTTTACTCTCGTGCAGGATGACTTCGTAAAGTTGTTTGCCCTGTGCGAACGGCACTTCCCGTGAATCTCCAGGCTGTTCACTTCTTTCGCGAAGGGAAACTCTGAAGTAACGTAGAGCTTTTAGTTCTCAACCTTCACTTACACAAAAAACGGTGCATCGAGGTTATACGTGAGGGTTTCGGCCACATGTGCACGGAGTTTATATTTAGTGGTCTTCCCACCTTCCCCATGTTGCGCTGCTCGCCACAGGTGGCGCTGAGCAGCGTGGCACCGCTGCTACTCAGTGGCACAGCCTGTTCACTGGATTGAGTCAGTGAACAGGCGTAGAGGCAATACAGGTTTGTGTGCAATTCTTCCGCTGCTATTGCTATGTCATCAAAATTACTGATCATATTACCCTGCTTATCATTCCGTGCATACATCTTGGCTAGCCCTATGCCTAGTTTTCTTCTCACTGATTTCATGCTGAGTCTATTTTTAATGCTCCCTCAGTCGTTCCTGATATAGCTTTTGTTATAGCTTAATGAATCTTTCAACAGTTCTGTAGGAAACAATTTCCAGATTACATTTCACATAGTCCGAGTACATCTTTCTTCCGAAAGCAGAAATACATATAGGTTCTAAATATTTAAAGCTGCACTATCTGGGCAACACTACACGCTGCCACCGCAGCCGCCACCGAATCGCTAGCACACATGATCCACTCATAAAAAAATTTGCCTCTATGAACCAATCTGAACTGCTCCTAACGATGTCCCTCTCTGTACGGAATTACGCAGTTAAACAGCAAATGGCACATAAACGTCCACACTGGAACAAACATACACCATAACTAGAGAATTCCTTGACAAAAACAAATATTTCCAACCCTTCTTAACAAGGATTTGGAGCACCTGTTCGCTTTCTTTCTCTCGGATATGCGGGGGATACATCCCACTGATGGTGCAAAGACAGCTGAGTTGGTCGCGGAGGGGATTTAATGTTTAGTATCATGGTGCGAACAGGGAGAAGAGGGGGCTTCTGTCTCTTGTGCATGACAGCGCACACTTTCCTTGCTACAAAACCCGGGTCAGACAAAAAAAACGTAGTAGATAGCTTTCAAGTAAAATAGCCACCAAAGCTTCGCGTATCTTTCATACCAACATATGAATTTCCTGCCCAAATACATTAGGAAGACTCTCGTTTATCTAATGAACATCTTTCTAGCCCTATTAAAACACGACATCCAGGCAAAAGGATGAATGTTCGAAGATTCGATACTATGTCCCGTTATTTCGCAAGGAGCAAAAAAGAACGTGGTGCTTAACTTGTTATTTTAAATACAGTGTGAATCGTGAAAGGTTTATTAATCTAGTGATTCTTCTGCTTTTAGTAAAAAATAAAATAAACATAGATATAAAGCGATACATAACACAGCACCGAGAAAGAATTATGGGAGGAATTAGTGAACACAAGTTTTAATTATGTCAATAGCGTGTAAATGTATATCACATTCATTTAAATAAAAAACTGTACAGTAGAATTAATTGCTATTATCTCTGCTCAGAAGAAGCTCCCTGGAAAATATTGAGAAAGGAGTAAAGGAATTCTTTTCGCCGTCTGATTTACAAAGCTGATATAATTTTTCCACGTTCATGCTGTGTAAACTAAATATTCATTGAATAATCGCTCTACAATATTGATATTATTTTCCGTATTCTTTATGTGTTAACTAAAATTTGATCTACTGATTCGCTGCTGCAACACTTGAATTGCGGTTGATTTTAGGTACTCTACGCACTGAGGTACAAGTGTATTACTCAACTATACTTGTAAACAGAAGTCAAATTGCGCACTTCATATAATGCTGTACGAGTGATTTGAAATAATAGTTTTAGTGTAACCCACCCGGATAACGGCCTGAGCGCCAGCAGTAGCTGAAATAAATATTCGTAAACAAATGGTAGCACGACTGAGGACGGTAGATAAGCAGGCGATAGAGCTTTGGTAGAAACTTGCCTGGCGATATATTTTGTACCTATGAAGCTTCCCCGAAAATGGCGTAAATATTCACGTCAAATCCTAGTCAGATAATATTTTCACAACAACCATCAGGTGTGTGTAATTTCCAGCGGAATAGTTTTTTTTTTTTTGCATTCAGTGTAGCAGAAAGCCGAGAGGGATAGTCATAGCCTAAGAATCACATACTCATAGGTCAATGAAAAGTACCTATGGTCTCATTTAGCTCTACAAACAGAGTAGCCATAAATTGATAGCAGAGCCTGCGCGTTCCCATCAATTCCGGCAAAGAAAGTCATGAAGTTACAAAAACCACGAAGGAACCCCAATGATAGCCCACAAATCTCTCTAAGGTAGCTGGCAAAACAATTGTGTGCAATTTACTTTGCCGTTTCAGGTGACGGCCGTAAGAAAAGCACAATTTGAACGTAATGTCACACTATTCCACTTTGTGCTTGGTGCTGGCGACCAACATAAAAAAAAGAAGCTGCAGCAGGAAGCTCAGCGCAACTCGGCGTGCTTACAGTGTGCAACACCTGTGGCGGCTTTCTTCACGACTATGTCTCCTTGCCACTTCGCTGTCCGTAGCACAAGTGTGAGAGAGAAGCTCTCAAAATTTATTTCTTTCAACGCCCGTCACGGGAGAGGAGGATCGTTACGTAGCGTCAGGCGAGGTGTATAAAACACGAGGAGCGGCGTTTTCGTAGCCACACTCGCAGTGTAACTACAGTGGTGTACGGAGAAGCAAGCGATCACCCATTTGTGGATATGATGTCTAAGGTAGTGGTGGAGTGACGGTTTCTTATGCTTATCTAAAAAGAACATAACCTCTTTGTCAAACTTCGTTTCCAATAGAGATAACAGCATCAGGCAGCGTGGCGTAATACGGTTATATATAACAGGTTAAAAGGATTGCTTTAATTTCCACAGTTATACTTATAATATTGAATACCATATACAAGCTGGTAGCAGTGCGTGTCTGTGTGGAAAGCCATATTGTGTTGGAAAATCTGGTTGTCTTCATTAACGTTTTTTTTTTTAAAGGAACAAAAGTACTTAGCCAGAAGGTAAGCGTATACTAAGCGTCTTCGGCAGAAATGAACTTAGACACATGCTGCAACTTGCGATGTTACTGTTATAGCTTTCAGAAATCATAACACTTTAGAAGTTTTCAAACACTATTAGGTCAAGAGACAGGCTGAAGCTTTCGTTAGGCCTATTGAACACGAAAGGGGTGAACGGCAACAGGCGTTCGCATTAAAGAATAAACAACTGCAATCGTGCGGTAGTCCAACCAGCAGAACGCGCGATTGGTTATTGGTGTATGCAACGATACTGATGCTAATCTTATCCAATGCAGGCCCCTGTGTTCCTCGCCTTTGTCACCCTTGTTAGAGCTGGAAACATCTTTGGCGGTGGCCAGCAGTATGGGTTCCAAGGCGCAGGTTTTCAAGCCGGCAGTTTTCGAGGACCACTGTACGCTGCGGCTGCTACTCCTGGTGTCTCCGCTGCTGGTGCCTCTTACGTACGTCATTCGACCTTTGCTAGGCGGGACTCGTTACATCACTTGGAATTGCGAATTATTTTTACTCACGCTTGAAATATCGAGCCGCTGTTATTCGACTACGAATTTGGCCGCATGTATTTCGTTTCGGAATATTCATAACTTACTGCTGTGCAGAATGAACAATATGTTAATTGAAACGAAAACAGGGCAGAATTTATGCTACCGCCAGTATTTACTATATCGTATTACGGAAAACGGCGATCACAACGACTTGTTATTTAAAACTATTGCACCTTTGCTGGATATGCATTGTCTCTGTGGTGCATCGACCAAGCCTAGTAATTGAGGCACCCCTTGCACAAGGAAGTGAGTGAGTGAGTGAGTGAGTGAGTGAGTGAGTGAGTGAGTGAGTGAAAACTTTTATTGAGCGTTTTAAGAGTTTCGCGGTTACGAGGTCTCTGTCGTCTTCATCTTCTTGTTCTGGCGACTTGAGGCTCCTCTTCAGCAAGGGTGGGCCCCTATTCTAAGGCTCCACTGAATCTTTCTGCATCGCTCGCGTGCTGCACTAGGGTCCTTTGGGCCGTGAGCTCGCTGCTGGTGAGCCGACTCTCCCATTCCTCCGCACTCGGGTGTTCGTGTTTGTGGAATGCTTTGTTGAGTTCGCTCTCCCAGGCGATGTGGTAGAGTGTAGGTGTGGGACCGCACCAAGGGCAGGTGGCCCTGTATTGTGTCGGAAACATCTTATTGAGCATGTGTAAGTTGGGGAAGGAGTTTGTGTGTAGTCTGTGCCAGCTGGTCGCTTGTAACAGTTTTCTCAACTAGATGAAATACAGGTTGTCTTTGTTGGCAAATTATTTACATATTGCTCAAGGAGCTCCAGTGTTATGATAAGAAAGAATCTGGTAACAATAATAAGTAGTAATAGTTCTATGAACACTGTCATAGGCCGCAAGGAAACACAAACGCGCCTTCGTATTTTCGCAGTTTGATCTCATCAGCTTCATCGTAGTTTATCGTATGGTCTCTGTTTTTTAATTCGTACTTCTTTTCAATCTATCAGCCTCCCCAACCGTACAGCTTCGGGTACGACACTGCGGATGAATTTGGCACCCAGATTTTCCACAAGGAACAAGGGGACGCAAGCAACGCAAAGACTGGCTCGTACGGTTACCGCGACGCAAGCGGCCTCTTCCGCACAGTGAACTACGTGGCCGATGCGAACGGATTCCGTGCCACTGTGGACACCAATGAGCCCGGCACCGCTCCGGGTGCCAGCGCAGACGCCGTGTTCAACGCTAACCCTGTGGCGGCACCAGCCGGTGCCAGTGGTCGCTATGCTGGAGCGGGTGGTCCGTGGGCTGGCTAGACACGTCACTAGTGGTATTTACGCACATGTCTAAATACTGGAAGCATTCTTTGTGCCCAAAAGTCATGTAAACATGTTTTCTGGAATAAATGAGCCAGCTATAAGCGCTGTTCAAGATGTAATTCGACTATTGCATATTGTTACGTAAGAAGACGCAAATGAAAAAGCTATATACAAGTATATTTACAACGTAATACGCCACACTTGGCCAAGAGGCAACAGCCCGCGCTAGCCTCCAATCGTTGTCGTCGTCTTCGTACTGCTCGCCTCTTCGTCATCGGTAATACTATTCCGTAGCACTACCCCCGGCGGCAAAAGCGCCTTCCCGGAGCGACTAAAGGCCGGACTTGGAAACAGTGTAGTAGGCCTTGAGCCTACTGACGTGCACGACATCACTAGGTGCCACAGTAGATGACGAGGTTGAGCTCACAGGGGCAATTTCGTACGTCAGAGGCGTCACCTGGCGCAGCACGCGGTAGGGCCCGGTGTATCGCGAAAGGAGCTTCTCTGAAAGTCCGACGTGACGGGAGGGCGACCAGAGGAGCACGAGCGCACCAGGCGAAAACTGTACGTCACGGTGGCGGGCGTTGTACTGACGCTGCGGAGTGGTTTGCGAGTCCGTCAGTCGAGCACGGGCAAGCTGGCGTGCATGGTCGGCGAGAGCGATGGCGTCGCGCGCATACTCGCTTGTTGAGATCGAAGCAGGAGGAAGTGCCGTGTCAAGGGGCAAGGTCGGTTCGCGACCGTAGAGCAGATAAAAGGGAGAAAATCCGGCGGTGTCGTGCCGGGAAGAATTATAAGCGAATGTGACGTAAGGAAGGGCAATGTCCCAGTCGCGGTCGTCCTTGGAAACGTACTTTTACAGCATATCGGTAAGAGTACGGTTTAACCGCTCTGTCAGGCCATTGGTTTGAGGATGGTATGAGGTAGTCAGCTTGTGTTGAGTGGAGCAGGAACGTACAATGTCGGCGATAACTTTCGAGAGGAAGTTACGACCACGGTCAGTGAGCAGCTCTCGCGGGGCGCCATGAAGTAAGATAATGTCACGCAAGAGGAAGTCCGCGACGTCAGTGGCGCAACTGGTAGGGAGAGCCCGCGTGATAGCGTATCGGGTGGCGTAATCAGTTGCGACGGCTACCCATTTGTTCCCAGAGGATGACGTGGGAAAGGGACCGAGGAGGTCTAATCCAACACGAAAGAACGGTTCCACAGGGACAGTGATCGGCTGGAGATGACCGGCAGGTAGCACCTGAGGTGTTTTCCGACGCTGGCAGGTATCGCAGGCAGCAACATACTGTCGGACGGAGCGAGCGAGACCAGGCCAATAGAAGCGGCGGCGGACGCGGTCGTACGTGCGGGTTACGCCAAGATGTCCTGCAGTAGGTGCGTCATGCATCTCAAAGAGCACCGTCTGTCGTAGATGTTTTGGCAAGACAAGAAGAAGATCAGATCCGTCAGGAAGGAAGTTCCTTCGGTACAGAATGCCGCCCTGGAGGACATATCGGCGAACGGATGCGTCGGTAGGTGTAGAGCGCAGACGCTCGATGAGTACTCGCAGCGATAGGTCTCGGTACTGCTCATCGGCGATGTTAGCGAAGGCAGACACAGAGAAAATGCCGTCGGCGGTACTACTGTCGGCGTCGTCAGGCTCGTCTACTGGGTAGCGAGACAGGCAGTCAGCGTCCTTGTGTAGTCGGCCAGATTTGTAGGTGACAGAGAACGAATATTCTTGGAGGCGTAAGGCCCAGCGACCAAGTCTTCCTGAAGGGTCTTTCAATGAGCATAACCAACAAAGCGCGTGATGGTCTGTGATAACGGAAAAGGGTCGGCCATATAAGTATGGGCGGAACTTCGCAACCGCCCAAACTAGGGCCAGACACTCACGCTCAGTGATGGAATAGTTGCGCTCCGCGGGTGAGAGGAGCCTGCTGGCGTAAGCGAGAACACGGTCGTTGCCGCGCTGGCGTTGTGCCAGTACTGCGCCAATTCCGTGACCGCTGGCATCAGTACGAACTTCGGTAGGCGCAGAAGGATCGAAATGGGCCAGAACGGGAGGCGTTGTGAGAACGTCGATTAGATGCGAGAATGCAGAGGCCTCGTTATCGCCCCACTGGAAAGAGGCGTCTTTTTTCAAAAGCTCGGTTAGTGGTCGTGCGATGGGGGCGAAATTTTTCACGAAACGGCGGAAGTAGGAACAAAGGCCCATGAAGCTGCGCACATCCTTGACACACTTCGGAACAGGAAAGTGCGTAACAGCATGGATCTTGCCTGGGTCCGGTTGCACTCCGTTCGCGTCAACGAGATGCCCAAGGACGGTAATCTGGCGACGGCCGAATTGGCAATTCGATGCGTTCAGTTGCAGACGGGCGCGACGAAAAACGTCCAGGACTGCCGAGAGGCGCTCGAGGTGCGTAGCGAACGTTGGGGAGAATACTATGACGTCATCCAAGTAGCACAGGCATATGGACCATTTGAAACCGTGAAGAAGGGAGTCCATCATGCGTTCAAAAGTGGCAGGAGCGTTACATAGACCAAACGGCATCACTTTGAATTGATAAAGACCGTCCGGAGTTACAAAAGCAGTCTTCTCGCGGTCGAGATCGTCCACAGCAATCTGCCAGTAGCCGGAGCGGAGGTCAATAGAAGAGAAGTAACGAGCACCATGGAGGCAGTCAAGGGCGTCATCGATCCGAGGTAGGGGATACACGTCCTTTTTGGTAACCCTGTTAAGGTGCCGATAATCCACGCAAAAGCGCCATGAGCCATCCTTCTTTTTTACCAGTACAACCGGTGACGCCCATGGACTACATGACGGTTCTATGATGTTATTGGCAAGCATTTTGCGAACTTCAGCGTGAATAACTTGACGCTCAACCGGTGACACTCGATACGGGCGGCGATGAATAGGAGGGGCATCGCCGGTATTAATGCGATGTTTAACAGTTGTAGTTTGGGCCAAAGGACGATCGTGAAAGTCAAAAATATCGTTGTAGGAAAACAGAACGCGGTAGAGCTCACGAGCGTGCTCGGACGGCATGTCGGGCGCAATCATGTTCTGTAAGTCGGCGATGGTGCAAGTTGTCGACTGAGATGGTAGAGGAGGATCGACTGAATGGCTGTCTACCTCAATAGATGCTATTGAGTGATCGTCAAATGAGCAAAGCTGGGCCAGAGACATCCCGCGTGGCAGCACTTGTGTCGTCAAGCCAAAATTGACCACGGGCAGGCAGACGCAATTAGCCGTAATAGATAAAACGGTATCAGGTACCGTGATCCCGTGTGTAAGGAGGACATCTTGTATAGGAGCCGCGATATAGTGACCGTCGGGCACTGGTGGGGATGACACTAGGTCAACGTAAGTCAGTGCCGTAGGTGGCAAGCGAACAAAGTCGACGGAACTGAGGCGACTGGGGTGTGGTTCAGCGGGATCCAGAACAGGCAGGTCAAGGCGGAGAGTACTGGCGGAACAATCAATTAGAGCAGAATGTGCGGAGAGGAAGTCTAAGCCGAGGATGATGTCATGGGGACAGTGGGCGATGACCGTGAATAGCACGACTGCTGAGCGATCGGCGAAGGAGACGCGGGCGGCACACATATCAATTACGGGGGCTGTTCCGCCATCGGCGACACGGACAACAAGCGTCGTGCCGGGCGGGATTATTTTTTTCAGGCGGGCACGAAAGTCCGCGCTCATTACCGACAAATGCGCCCCAGTGTCTATAAGAGCAGATACAGGAACACCGTCGACTTGCACGTCAAGAAGGTTCAGATGAGTGGGCAACGTCAGTGGAGGATTTGGCGGCGTAGGGAGCAATGCAGCGTCACCTCGAGGCGCTGCATCATTCAGTTTTCCGGCTGGGAGCGGCGTCCGAAGGGAGTCGGCGAAAAGGAGCGACGGGGCTGGGGAGAGCGAGATTGACGTCCCTGGGGCGAAGGTGAACGAGAATAGGGGCGGTTCGGCGCAGGAGAGTCAGTGGCGGCATTATCGGGGCGTGCGGCATAAGGACGAGAAGGGCCACCCGAGGGGCTAGAATAGGCAGTATAAGCAGACCGGGTCGGGGAAGTCCAGCGACTTCGACAGTGCCGAGAAATGTGCCCGATGCGACGGCAGTGAAAACAAATGGGCTTGTCGTCAGCAGTGCGCCATTCAGCTGGGTTGCGGAAACGTGGTGGGTAAGACGATGCGGGACGGGGCGAAATCGAAGAAGCCGGATGGGTATCAGGGTGATGGGCCGAGCAGATGGTGTGAAGGCCCATGTTTTTGAACTCCTGGCGGACAACTGCCTGGATCAGGGAAACCGTGACTGCCGGTGCGTTGGTGGGGCTGGAGTCGAAGGCAGCCGGATAGGCGGCCTCAATCTCACGCCGAACGATCTTGGTAATATCGCCGGTGCTGTTGGGACGAGGAGCGTCGGCACAGGAAGAAGTCGCTGGGGTGTTGGGCAAACGGGCAAACTGCTGATCGATACGTCTGCTTTTAGCGAGTTCCAGACGGCGGCACTCTTTGATAACAGCATCCACCGTCGCGACGTTGTTGAACACGAGCAAGTTGAAGGCGTCATCGGCAATGCCTTTGAGGATGTGGGATACCTTGTCTGACTCAGGCATGTGTGCATCAACTTTGCGGCACAGAGCCAGGATGTCCTGAATGTACGTGACATAGGGCTCTGTTGACGTCTGCACACGGCCGGAAAGCGCCTTCTGCGCGGCAAGTTTGTGACCGTAGGGGTTGCCGAACAAGTCTCGGAGCTTTTGCTTGAACGAATCCCAACTGGTGAGCTCCTCTTCGTGCGTCCGAAACCAAACTCTAGGTGTGCCACCGAGGTAAAAGACTACGTTGGCGAGCATGATAGTAGGGTCCCACCGGTTATTGCGGCTGACGTGTTCGTACAGGCTGATCCAGTCGTCGACGTCGTCCCCATCTTTGCCCGAGAATACGCCAGGATCACGAGGAGCAGGGAGAGATATGTAGGTCGTCGAAGTGGCAGGAGGGGTCGGAGGCGGCTGAGTCGAATTGTCATCGCCGGGAGCCATGAAGCTAGGCTCGACGTACCGTCCACTGCGAAGCTCCGTGACGAGGCACAGGGAACGTCCACCTCCACCAGATATGTTACGTAAGAAGACGCAAATGAAAAAGCTATATACAAGTATATTTACAACGTAATACGCCGCACTTGGCCAAGAGGCAACAGCCCGCGCTAGCCTCCAATCGTTGTCGTCGTCTTCGTACTGCTCGCCTCTTCGTCATCGGTAATACTATTCCGTAGCAATATAAAGATGGTCGCCTGCACATTTTTGAGACACATGTGATATGCCAAACTTCTTGCGGCTATATGTAGCAATTATTGCGCACTCCGACCCATAAAGGGGCGTAACACGCGTATTGGCCATGGCTATGGCCACTACGTGCCACCTGGCCAATGCCGTTGCATGTGATGCGATTTTCGTAAATAATGTGTGTGTGGAAGCTTAATGAAAGTAAACAAGATAACATAATCCTTCCGGGGCTATTTTGTCCCATAAGCGTAATCGCTAGCTACCCTGCCTGCATTTCCTTCTTTGAAAACTCTTGCTCACTGGCTATGGCGTTGGGCTGCTAAGCAGGAGGACGCGGGATCGAAACCCGGCCACGGCACCGGCAACCCCATGCGCATGGCATTCCCATGCGCATGGGGTTGCGGTGGACGAGTTTTCGGCTTATAGGCGACAGACGGACGGACGGATGAATCGGCTTGCCATATGCAGCTACGCTGTGAAAATAATAGCAATGTAATGAAATGGGTGCGTAGTAAATACCATTAAGAGAAACTGTTTCACTCAAAGAAGCAAAACGTCGAGCACGCATGTGTTTCACGCTTTTGACATGGTTTCGTTCTGTTTGGAAAATGTGCTCATTTTTAATCACACTGTAACTGCGCACGCGTTCAGAGATTAGGCGAAAAACCCATTCTACATCTTGTTGCGTTATAGACCAACCTATAAATATTGCTATGTAATGTCCTTTATTTTGGCTTCATACTAATAGTAAGATGCTATTATATGGTAGTGATGGTAAAGGACACAGTGGCAAAACTGTCAAAGTCGCTAAATTCGTCAGCGATCGCAGAAAGACTTAAGAAACACCACGTGGATTACTCCTGGTCGGGTGTGGCGCCGATATGATGGCGAAATGTCGTCTGGCGCGATTTCATAGTCAGGTGCGCCAATGCGTCGGGTGATCTTGTAGGTGTAAAGTCCTCGTTGCTGTATCGCAATCCAAACCGAAACACGGTGGCCGTGCTTGTACTCGACATAGCGTAGTCGATTCTCTGCTGGTACTTTATGCACAGGCGGGCGAGCTATCGGGCTTCGGCGCGCTAGAGATAGGCATAGACGTTGACCTTTTGTTGATCGGTAATCTACGGCAGCGTAGCGTCGAGAGTCGTCGTCGGGTTCCTTCCCTAAACCAGCTTGAACAGCGTGATTGGTGTTCTTTCTTGCACACCCGTGTTGTAAGAAAAGGTTCCGTACGGAAGGATGGCGTACGTCCCACCTATTTTGTTCGATTTCGACATACACCGCAAGCATGTCGGCGAAGGTGAGGTTCAGCCGCTCCGTAAGACCATCCGTTTGCTTTTGGTAGCCAGTTGTCCTCCTGTGGCTTGTCTGGTTGTATTGCAGAATGGATTGGGTGAGCTCTGCAGTGAATGCCATTCCTTTATCGATGAAGGACTTCTACGGCACCATGTGGCAGAAAGATGTTATCGACAAAAAATTTAGCGGCTCCAGCAGCGCTGCCTTTAGGCATAGATTTTGTTTTGTCGTAGTGGGTGGTGTGGTGGAAACACCACATCGTAGACGATGTGGTGCTTCCTATGTTCCCGAAGGACAAGAAGCTTGCAGCGAAGTGGGTCATTGTGGTGAGTAGAGAGAATTTCGTGCCGACGAAATCAACTGTGCTGGGCTCGGCCTATTTCCGCGACAGTGATTATCCTCGGAGCTTGACAACAAAGCGGGCAATCGGTATTCCAATTCTGGTGTTCCGGTGTCCACATTGCAAACTCGAGCTATGCGAACATTTGCAGCCATAAACGTCTGCTAACACAGTTTTAGCGTAGCTGGATAGCCTTACGACCAAAGCGGAAACGCGCTGTTGCTAACATTGCTAGGCTTGCCTAGCGACATTCGACGTACGGTTCCAGTTACCGTAAAGTTACCGTGTTTATTACATGGCGGTGCTAAAACTGCCTAATATCTCTATGTCAACACTAGCATGCAGCACGCATACCGATTCTTGATAGAGCCACAATCGCAAAGTCGTCAAACCATAGACAGAATATTGCACATAAATTCCCCCTGGCCATCGCGATCTGGATGTGAATGATAAGCAACTCCCATGACTGTACGTCGCAGCACTGTATGCGCGCTGTGCAACGGGGTACTTATGTTCGCGATCGTGTATCAACACGCAAAAAACCACCGAACTTTAGTCCAACAGCGGCAAGGTGCTTGACATCGCGGAGTTGCCCTCGTGTTTCCAAGCTAATGCGAAGTTAGTGCTTCGGCATTCTTCCAGCAGCATGTTCCCAGCGACACTTTAGCGCGTTTTTTCTCCTGTAATCGCAACGTGCAGCTACATGAAAAAACGTACGTACCAGCTAATATTTTCAATGCGCGAGAAGGTGCACACCTCATTCTCGCTGTTGCCGCACTCAACATTGTCGTTGCCGCCACCGTTTTCTGTATGGGCTGTCAGTTCGGACATGTAAGGCGATAATACAAGCTGTCCGAGACAGCGAGAACATTCCCTCATGCTTACAACTCATCTGTGAAGACAGACCAGAACAGCCTGCTACGTTCTGAAACGACGGCGCCGACCGGTGATCTCTGTGAATGACGTCACAGCGGTCCCGTCCAATCACGGGCAACAGCGGCATTCGCGCGATGTTCTGAGGCTCTGGTGCGCGTTTTCTTACAAAAACCAGCCGCTTGCGTTTGTTTCCGCCATTTTAAACTAGATATTCTTGTTCAATCGACTCAATACTGTAGAATGCAGCAGGGAACTCTTTTTTTTTTCGAAAAGTGTTTCAGCTTCCCTTTAATCAACAGCAGTACACAGCCGTTAACAGGGCCACTGACAAGGCATTGGCATGCCAACTGATTGACTCCGCATTTTGCCAGGACCAACACCTTTAAATATTCCTTGTTTCTACGCACAATAACCGAATGGAATTACTTGCCCATATCGCTTGTTATTAACGCTGAAAGCATTGAATGTGTTCACTGCTAAACATGAGGCAGTTGAAAAATGTTGTTTCCTTCCTTTTTATCTTGTTTTGGTGCAATGTTTTTGAAATTGTAATTTTTAATTTTCTTGAAATCTTGATATTGTAATTAATTTTGGTATTTTTTGTTCTGTTACTCACGTGCCCTTGCATTTCCTTGTTGTTGTTGTCTTTTCCTTTACTTCTGCACCTCCTGCAAGGGGAACTACATGACCTGCAGTATTTTCTAAACAAAATAAATAAGCATGTAACCATCGCCCGATTTCCTTAAACAGCGTTCCCGGCGAATTGCTTGAACACATCATCGTTTCGAACCTACCCAGTCATTTGGCATCTCATAATTTATTTTTTTTTAAAACAAGCATGGGTTCACAAATGGATTCTCATGCGGCACACAAGAGAATTTGCTAATGATCTATTCCGTAAAGCTGATGATATGCATGACGACTGCATATTCATAGATTTTTCAAAGGCATTCGACTGTGTGGGCCTATGTCACCTTATGAGAAAATCTTAAAATGACAGAAAGCTGAACTAGTTGGTAAGGATTCATTATGCAAAAAAGATCTGAGGTGTGCAGACAGGACACAGGAGGTGAGAAGTGGATAACACGAACGCCGACTATCAACTGAAGGGATCACTAAGGCGAAAAAAAAGAAGACACAAAACTCATCTGCGCAAGCTCAGGAATGGTATCACCACGTGTCAGTCGGGTGCATGTGCCGGTCTACCTGAGAAATAACTGTTAAGTCACTTAATCTCTTCCTCATATAAAGTAATCGAAAACTGACTCACGCATGCACTTCCACCTTTATAGATATGCCATGCCTCTACCATAAGACGCGTATATTTATTCTTAAGCCTTTACAATATCGCGCATTCATCTAACTCTGGCGTGCAGTTAAAATCTTCGCAATGAAGGGAAAAACTAGGGCGATCCGCCGGTGAAAGGCATTTTATGTTCCATTACCCTCTGATTGATACACCATCCCATTTGCCCAACGTAGAACTGGCCACAGCTAAGGGGAATTTTATAAACCACACCCATACGACAGTCAGTAAAACTGTTGTTCTTGTGCTGCACTGGACAAATATCTGTTGTTTTTTGGCATACCTATAATGGTAGAAGTGCATGCGAGAGTCAGCCTTCGATTACATTAAATAAGGAAGATATTAGTAAGATATTAGTGAGGAGCAGTTGCTGGAAT
Organism: Dermacentor albipictus; assembly: GCF_038994185.2. NCBI lineage: Eukaryota > Metazoa > Arthropoda > Arachnida > Ixodida > Ixodidae > Dermacentor > Dermacentor albipictus. The sequence goes on from NC_091821.1 coordinate 486,195,468, forward strand.
TAGGCCATCTTTTGAATATCTATCTACCTTTCCACTACAGTGCTGACGACTACGTGGTTCCTGCTGTCACCCTCTTGCGCAGCCTCCTTCCGCGTGCAGCTGCACTCCTGTTTGAACGTGCTGCCTAACTGCGCTTTCCCCTAGGAACCACTGCGCCTGCGTTGCCTGATCTTAGGGTGACAAAGAGGATCTACGGGACTCACGACTGCGGCTCTAAGGGGTATAAAAGGAACCACTGGGGCACTCGGTCCACTTGTGGGCAGCAGCCGCTGGAATTAGGACATCTTTTGAATATGTACTACATGGCTATTAAATCTACTATGGCTATAAAAGAAGACAACGTTTCACTGGCCCGCTCACTTGGCAGTGGTGGCGACAACAGAGCATCATCTAAGCGCCTGCTGCTTTTCTTGCTGCAGATCACCGATCAGCGCAGCTGCATCCGACGCCCTTTACCGGTACGGCTCCCACGCGCCGTATCCGAGCACTGTCATCACCAAGAGGCGTCACCACCAGGAGGCGTATCTGTGCAAGGATCTGCGGCATCTCGACGAGCAGCTGGCTATAAAAGAAGACAACGTTTCACTGGCCCGCTCACTTGGCAGTGGTGGCGACGACAGAGCATCATCTAAGCGCCTGCTGCTTTTCTTGCTGCAGGTTAGTACGGTACACACGTAACTTTTTTTTCTTTTTTTTTCTCTGCGTCAGTCGCCGCTACTGCCAAGTTGTCAAATTGTAGTGCTTACTTTGTTGGTTGTCTTGCGAAGCATGTCGAAAGATTTGGCTAAAATGAAGGACGATTTCGCTAGGCTAAAAGAAGAGCTAAAACAAGAACTAAAGACATTCAAGGAATCGATGGAAAGGGAACTTCGGAATGAAATCAGGGAATTACGCCTTGAACAACGTAATCTTACTCAGAGTCTTGAGTACGCTTATGCTGAAATCCGCGATATGAAGAAAGAAGTGCAGGACCAAAAATGAAAAAGCACAGAACAAGCAAGTGAAAATGATGTGCTTAAGGCTAAATGCTCCACTCTTGAAATGACTGCCTCAGACCTAGAAAAGGGAGTTGTTCATTCAAAGCAATACTCACGGAAAGCAAATCTTGAGATTTTTGGGGTCGTCGAGAGGGAGAGCGAAAACGTTGTGGCCATTTTGTCCGAGATTGGAAACGCCATCAAAGAACCTATCACTGAATCTGACATCGAGACATGTCATCGTGTTCCCACCTGGAAGCCTGCCATAACAAACATAGTGGTTCAATTTAAGTCAAGAACAAAGCGTGATGCTGCTCTCAGGAAAGCAAAGAAGACACGGCTCACTAACAAAGACATAGGACAAGGGGATGAAACACCGGTATATGTGAACGAACACCTTTGTCCAGCACAGAAAAAACTGCTAGGAACGGCAGTGAAAAGGAACCATAACTATAAATGGAAGTCAGTTTGGACAAGCAATGGTAAGATCTTTGCAAGGCGGGCTTATGACTCTGAAGTTACATATATATCTTGTGAAGGGGACCTTGCAAAGATAGGCCCGGTCCCTGAAGCTACTAGTGCTCCTTCATCTTTTGAAGCGGGCTCGGCCTAGGCGGGCCCTGAACCAAGTTCCGCTATTTGATACGTCGATACGTCATACACGGTCAAATTGGAATATTACGATTTCATTTTACCCTCTCGCGTTCAGCTTCCACACCAGCCTCTTAGTTCAATTTAACATATCAATGCTCGCTCCGCTAATAATAAAGAAGACCAGATAACAGAACTGCTCAACGAATTTAGTTTTCATTTTAGTATTATTATGCTAACCGAAACATGGTTCAATAGCGATAGTAACGCACTACGGTTAAATGGATACAGCAATTATTTCATTAACCGGCCGAACAGGCATGGTGGTGGTGTTGCCGCATATATTGAAACACAGCGCCATTGCGTTCCTGTTCCGGAGTTCTGCATTTCAACGAGTGATTATGAGATGTTAACCTTGAAATGCAACTTGGAAATAATAACGGTAGTATACCGGCCTCCGAATGGCATTATTTCAAGTTTCATAGACTTCTTTGAAACATTTTTAGACTACGTTAGCGCAAATAATTTTCGCCTCATCTGCGGAGGAGATTTCAATATAGATGTCACAGGGGATAGCACCTTAACCCAACGTTTTCTTATTGCCGTTCAGTCGACTGGTTTCATGAATTTAATCAACACACCTACACGTGTTACGCAGACTTCTTTATCCTGTATTGATCTCCTCATTACCAATATTGAAACTATCGTCAACCAAGCTGGTACCATTATCTCAGATATTAGTGATCGTTGTCCTTTGTATATGCTTTATTACACAGATCCGAAAAATTGCAAGCGTCCTGAAACGCCAATTTATGCTCAATATATATCAAATAGCGCTCTGGAAACATTCAAGTACAACATTAGTATTCACGATTGGTCCCACTTATACAGGATAAAAGACGCAGATATTGCGTACGCAAAGTTCATTTCTGAATTCATAACTATCTACTCTTCACATTTTCCTTTCAAAGAAATTAAACACTCAAAAAAAAATCAGAAAACCGTGGGTCACACCCGCGCATATTAAAATGATAAAGAACAAGAATAAGCTTTACCATGCTTTTCTACGTACTCGGTCGCCAGAAATTTTGATTAGGTTCAAAAGCGCACGAAACAAACTAAACGGTGAGCTTAGACACGCCAAGCGAACATACTATTAGCAAATATTTTCTGAACTTGCAAGGAAACAGCCCAGTGTAGTTTGGAAATTGATAAATGATGTTATGGGCCGCACCAGAAAGAACGCGTCAGTAGGAAGAATAAACCATAAAGGAAGTGAGCTATCGGGGATAGCACTTGCTGACCATTTCAATAGTCACTTCACGAACATTGGAATACCAGTAAATCAGATACCGAATTCAGAAACGCCGACGAACACATGCACCGACAGCATTTTCCTTGAGCCTACCGATGAAGTAGAGGTTTACAGGACATTCATGAACTTAAACAATGGCAAGGCCTTAGACATAGATCACCTTCAAATAAAACCAGTTAAGTATGTCATAGAATTCATAGCTCCTGTGATTGCTCATATTTTTAACCTGATTCTAGAAACTGGCGTCTATCCTGATGAAATGAAGAAAAGTAGGGTGACCGTCTTATTCAAGGGCGGTGACAGAAACGACACAAGCAATTATAGGCCAGTCTCTGTCATTCCTATCTTTTCGAAAGGATTAGAAAAGGTGATATTCACTCGTTTGTCTAAATTTTTCCATTGTAAGAATATTATATGTGACGCCGAATTCGGCTTCCGGAAAGGGCGATCAGCCGAAAGCGCCCTGCTTACCATTAAAGAAATCATCGTGCAAAATATTCAAGACAACCTTTTCACTCTCGGCCTGTTTATCGATTTTAGCAAGGCGTTTGACTGTCTCAAACATAATATTTTAATTTACAAGCTTTCACTTAGTGGAATCCGCGGAACACCTCTGGCTCTAATAAAGTCTTACTTAGAAAACAGGAAGCAGGCAGTATATATAGACAATCAACAATCCTTTTTTTTACCAGTGCAAAACGGTGTAACACAAGGCAGCGTGTTAGGGCCTTTGCTTTTTAATATATATATTAATGATATTGCGAGCATTGATTCAACCGTAAAATTTATCATATATGCGGACGACAGCAGCATATTAATTTCGGGTCCTAATGCAGACGATCTAATTATCAAATGTAATCAAATACTTGACAAATTACACCTCTGGTCCAATTTGAATTGCATTAGAATAAATCCAAAGAAGACGAAAGTAGTAATATTTAGAGCTAAAAATAAGATGGTCAAAACATGCCATGCTGTCAAATGCCAAGGCCAAGAAGTTAAAGTAGTGAACGAACACAAATTCTCGGGGTTACGTTTTCTTCAAACTTAAGTTGGGATAAACACATAGAAGATGTTTGTAGTAAACTAGCCGCAGTGACAGGAATTTTATCTCGTTGCCGACATCTTCTTCCAACACAGGCTAAAATCCAAATTTATCATGCACTGTTTGCTTCATATATTAACTACTGTGGTCTTGTATGGGCTACAACGACAAAGGGAAACGTTGCAAAGATAGGTGCACTTCAAAAGAGGATCGTGCGACATATTGCAAACCTTGATCACCAGTCTCCCACGCGAAGTGCTTTTATAAGCTACAATATAATTAGGGCGGAATATATGCATCCGTATCGCTTGCTCCGCTCCTTTTACTTTTCCACTGTAGCTTCCAAAGATTTTCTAATGAATCTAGCATCGCTAAGAAAAAGACATATTACATAATCCACACGTAATGATGACGTTTGGTTCCGACCGAAATTTCGAAATAATTATAAATTTCAGTCATTACAGCATAATCTTCCATTTATTCTAAATGAGCATAAATGTGTGATCAGTTACGGCGTAAAAGGACTGAGAATGTATGTTGTATCTAAAGAATGAATGGCTATGTATGTTTGCATTTTGTTTTGCAAGTACTGTTTCACATGAACATGTATGTATTCTATTTTCTTTATACTCTGGTGTTTTAAACTTCTTTTTGTTTGTATTGTCATATGTTCACAACTATAAAGTTATTACACACATTTTGAAATCATATGCTGTAGATTTGTTAATTAATTATCCTTATGCTACTGTATAATACATTGTTCTTCGCATTTCTTGATGTCATGGACACTACCTGTTGCTGTACATCAATACTGCCTTGTAGAGGGGGTCATGGGCCTAGTCAAGCTGTCGAGACAGCTTTTAGCTCTTGACCCTTTCCAGGACCTATTATTTCTGGAAAAATAAAAATTGAATTGAATTGAATCTATCTACCTTTCCACTGTAGGTTTTTTTTACGTTATTTCTTCCCATTTTGTGCTTCTGCCTGCGGCTGCTGCTCACTAGTGTTTCTTTGTTTATTGCCTGTGCTATATACCATGCCTTCAAATGCTGAACTGGCTAAAAAAATTGAGCAACTTGAATCGCTCCTTAATAACAAACTTGATAACTCTTTCATGAACTTGCTTCTAAAATTGAAAAACAGCTTGATGACCAGGGTCTTGCTAACCTTACATCTCTGGCTGACAGTGTGCGTCACAAGAGTGACCAGTACGATAAAGTGCAGACAACTGTCAATGAATCGCTAAATTCAAACAAAGATTTGAGGGCTGAAAACGAAGCGCTCGCCAGGAGGATTGCAGCAATGGAACAATACAGCCGGCTGAATAACATTGAAATCAAAGGCATCCCCTGTACACAGGGCGAAGACTGCGCTGTGATTTTGAACACAATTGCAGAAGTTGTTGAATGCCCCATTTCATCGACAAACATAGACGCAGTTCATCGTGTCGCCAGCAAGATAACAGAGAAAGGCATCATCGCTCTTTTTTGTTCGCGTGACAAGAAGAATGCTCGAAAAGCACGTTTGCGTGCGTCTCTGATAGGTCTCACAGGAAGTAATGATAACGCTATTTACGTCAGTGAACACCTGCCCATTGGCAGCAAACGACTATTCAGCAAAGCGCTGGCCATCAAAAAAGAAATGAAATGGCGTTACCTTTGGACCGAAAATTGCCATATCAAGGCGTGCAAGACAGATGACAGCAGAGTCTTCAGAACAAGTGCCGAGTCAGATCTGCGCATCTTCACGTAGATATAAATCCCAACATTTGTCATTTTCATAATCCGTTCTTGACAATATTTCTCTATGACATTGCTATCAACCGTAGTAACAAAATCGTAGCTCGCTGGTTCCAACTACTCTTTACTACACATCAATGCGCAAAGTTTATCCAAAAACCAACATAGCATTACTGCCCTTATTGTTTCACTTGGTCATTCCTTTACATTTTTGTGCATTTCCGAAACTTGGCTTGACACTTCTGATGGTAATTTATATGGTTTTCGGTCGTTCCATTCCGAATACTGTCACCGCAGTTAGGATCTGCATGGCGATTCGGCTATCTTCATATCAGCGAAAATCAAGTACGAACGTAAGCTTGACCTGTGTTTGAACGTATCTAAATGTGAATCAGTCTGGATCGAAACCAACCTGTCACCTTCTAGTAATCGCAATGATTTAATTATTGGTTGCACTTATCGCTCCTCACCTTCATCTATTCCTAATTTCTTGCACAACCTTTCCACAATTCTTCACAAAGTTTCAGCTGAAAATATACAGATTTTAATAGTTGGTGACTTTAACATCAATTTACTGGATACTGATAAGAGTTCAGTATTATCGTATAGCGATTGTTTTGTTGGATTCGGGCTTGAGTCTTTAATTACTTCTACTAGATTTTCCGCTTCTGGAACTAATACTCTTCTTGATCACGCCTTCAGCAATATCACACCATCTCCAAGTGCGAGTGTCATTGACATGGCTATCACAGATCATCTTCCCATTTTCGTTACCTTTGTTACAGAAAACCTTGCTATGACACTAGTTACTTTACATCCAGGTTCGACCGGGATGACTTTGTTAATACAATAAATGGTATCAACTGGTCATCAATTAGTACTCTAAGTGTTCCTGAAGAGGCACACGAAAAGTACTGCTCATTATTTTTGAACGCTGCGTTCGCTAGCACTACAACTGTCAAATGAAAAAGAAAAACAGCTTAAATGTCCACGTAATCCCTGCATAACAAGAGGTTTGTTAACCAGCATGCGTAAAAAAGATCATCTTTACAGAAAGACAAAAAAATAGCCGTTCAATGTGAATCTAGCACATCGCTATAAAAAATACAGTACCAAGTGTTTTTGAATGTGTATGCGTGTTTTCTTTTGTTTCCAAGTTGTTCTTCAGCCACTGTGTCTATCTTAGTGTTGATGCTTCTGATGATGTTAATGTTGAACATGAACCCTGCACTCTGTATTGCTTTTTTGTTGTTACCGACCATTGTATATGTAACGACTGCTCCCCCTCCCCCTTATGTAATGCCCTAAGCCGAGGGCCTTTAAAGGTAAATGAATGATGATGATGATGCTGAACAGGCTACTCAAAAAATCAAAGCGGCTTTATTATGAGAAAGAATTCTGCAAAGCTAAATATAATCCAAAAAAATAATGGCAACTTTTCAACGACTTCTTGAATGCATCGCAGGCTAGTAGAACCATTGATAAAATAACTTATAAACATGACACTTGCACTGCGTCGTCTTGCATAGCTAACTTATTCAGTGATTACTTCCATAAAGTGTACAGCAATAGCCTGATAGCATCTTCCTATCCATGTAACCGTTGCAGTCATACATTCTGTCTTTTTCCCGTAACAGCCGATGAGGTCTGTTCTGCTATACAAATCTAAAGAGCACTTGCCCAGGTCTAGATAATGTCTCTGCCTATCACCTAAAACTTGTTGCCCCTTGCATTGCGGAAACACTAAGCAGCATAATTAATATAATTTTTAAATGCGGTGCCTTTCCTAGTTCGGCTAAGAAGGCAAACGTAATTCCTGTCTTTAAAGAACGTGGTAAATCTCTGTTGTTTAATTATCGCCGCATCACTGTTTTGTCCTCCCTTAGTAAACATATTGACAAATTATTTCTGGAACGTATACACATTTACCTAACAAAGCTGAAGTTGTTAAAATCTTGCCAATTCCATTTCCGTCCCGGCAGTTCGAGGAGCTTAGCTCTTATTGCATTAACCGATTACATAGGGTGTTCTATAGACAGCGGTAAATCTGTTGCCTTAGTATTTTTACATTTTTCTATAGCTTTTGACACTGTCAATCATACCATCTTATTTGACAAACTAGAATCTTTAGGTATAACATGTCCAGCTTTACCTTTTCTTAAAGATTAGTTACATGAGCCTGAGCAAACACTCTGTGTAAGGGGTGCTTATTGCGAGTCGAAAGTTGTTAATCAAGGTGTTCCGCAGGGCTCAATACTGGGACCCTTGTTTTCCATTTACACTAACGACTTACCGGATGTTCTTACCTTTGTAATGCTATTTTGAATGCTGATGATACCACTATTTCCATGTCTGATAACTCTTTAGCAACCTTACTCCTTAAACTGGACAATGAACTAGAGAAAGTTATTGAATGGTGTGAGGTGAATTATTTAATTTTAAACCCTCTCAAAACTCAGTTCATGCTATTTAAAGCAAGGCTGAAGATTGTCCTGTTTCCCCCCGAGTAACTCTCCACTGTCACCTTATTCCTGCAGCGGACTGTGTTTTGTTCCTTGGCACAACATTAGATTCTCACTTGAAATTTACTAACCATATTGCGTTTGTTAAACAGAAAACAGCTTTCGGCATAGGAGCTCTCATGAAATCACGTGCATTCTTTTCAGAACACGCATTATTATCTTTATACTTTACGTTCAGTCATGGTCATATCACCTATGATATTGCTTCATGGGGAAACACGTGTAACTGCCACCTGTCGTCTATTCACCACATACTGAACAAGGCTAGTCGCATAGTCACCAACAGTTCCTTTTACTCAAATGCTCTCCCGCTACTCCCGGCGAAGTTTATACTACCTGTATCAGGCTTGTTTCACTATCATCTCAGTATTCTCTTTTTTAAGTTACTTAACAAACAGTTTCTTTACGAATTTGTGGAATTTACGAAATTACTCACTAATACCAATCACATTAGGTTTGTGCATAATTACAACATTTTATTACATAAATGTAATACAAACTATGGGAAAATGGCGTCCTCGTTTTCAGCATTAAAAATATGTAATGATCTACCCCATTCAATTAAACTAACGTCATATTTAAATATATTAAAACATGAGTTAAAATGCTTTATTTCTTTTTGTAAATACTTTCATATGCTATAATATGTTCTCTGTATAATTATGTTTTTGATATATGTATTTTTTGTTTGTTTTCTCTTACCAATGTATTGCATTACGCGCATTCATTTGTTTTCCTTGTACTTTTTTTATCTTTGCTGCTTTAACCCACGTTTTGTACACATATTTTTTTTTCCTTTTTTTAGAACCGAGGGTCCCGTTGCAGTCAATGACTTTGGGACCCTTGTCTGCGTACTATTTGTTATGTATTCATTGTTTTTTGAATGACGTATAGGCTGAAACTGGAACTGAAACTTAAACCTATCCTGCTCTGTGCTCATATAAAAGCATAGGACACATTACGCTGTCTAAAACGGGATCTTCCCAGCGCGCCTGCAACTACCTGCAAGCTCGCCTACTAAACATTCATGCTGCCTTGGCTAGAACGTGCATCAGCCATCTGGCCTGCTCAGCAGGATAGTATTATAAAATCTGCCGAAGCATTCCAGAATCGAGCTGCACACTTAATCGCCCATTACTAATACAGAATACCTACTATAATTAAAATAAAGCAAGCACTTTTACTTCCCTACGTAGAATCTCGCAGGCAGGTTTCTTTAATGTGCTTACTGCACAAAATAATACACAGTCACCATCAAACTACTCTTCCTCTTGTAAGACCACATCACTCCTCGAGCCGTTTAAGCAAGAGTACATGCTTTCAGCGTCCATGTGACAGTACGCACGCGTTGAAAAATACCGCTTTACCTCGTCATATTAAAATTGAGAACAAGCTTCCTGATTCTACTGTAAACATACGTGACCCAATGATTTTCAGAAATGAGCTAACCTCATTCGTTTCCTAATGAACTTGTCGTAATTTGAGTGCTATATCAAGTGAATGAATCGCACCTTCCTTCTTTACTGAAACCATTTTTCATTGTATAAGCTTTTTTTTTCTGCCTATATTTTATTTTATATGAAGTAGATTTCTGAAGTGCTATTCTTTTATGTATATTGTCACGTGGACGTGACGTCAAAGAACACAGTAGCAATACTGTGAAAGGTAAAAACTAGCTTTTATTGGGCGAACCTGTGCCTACAAAACAGGCTACACTTAAAGCACAACGAGAGCGGCGAACACAGTCGGCGATCGTCGTAAATCTGATCGGCGGGTCAAGCGCGTCGGCTTTTATACAGCAGTCATCGAATGTTCCAGACTAAACGTTGGGACCCGCATGCCTTCTACAAAGTTCTACACCATTCGTGGCAAGCGATGAAATCAGACAATACAAGGTTCGGCGACAACAGACAGCGGATAGAAGCATCGATAACTTTCCAGAGACTTCGGATACATGCAGGCGCGTCCCGCGCTGTGCGATACCATTTGTTAGGTGGCGAAACCTGGTCGCCCGATAAAGATAAGTACACGTGTCAATATGCACGACCACCGCTACAGGTGTACGTCCTCATGTGCCTTGTTCGATGGTCCTTTCGTCGCCTTTGATATTTATTCAAGATAAACTTTCGTATGCATAAGTTAAGAACGTTACTATGCTTCGTACTATTTACGTGTGCTTGTTTATTGCTGAAACGATTCTGCCGCCCTTACGAAATGTTCCAGACCATGGAACCTATGAGCTATATGTATAGACTAGGGTCCATTCAAAGGCGAACTCAGTTGTTTGAATAAGACCCACCAGGGTCACTAAACTTCACGGCGCGCTCAGAAAAGTCTGGGTCCGGCCTCTTAAAAGACCCCCCATTAGGTTTCCATAGTAAATTTTGGTTAGACCCTGAAAGTTCGGAGGCGCCGCCCATGGAATGTGTTGTCTCAAATAGAATTCAAATTGTGTCAATAAATAAATGAAACAGGAGAAACATTTAAGGATGTGTTGTTATTTCGCAAGCAGGCGAGCGTCGCTTCTGACAGATAGAGTTACTCTATAAGCTACCAGGTGTAATAGAGTTGCGCGTAGGTCCATCTCCTTGCTGAGCGAGCTACCAAAGCGATGCGGCGAATCTGCGCTCCGTTACTGCAAGAGTCACGCTAGCGTATTTCCAGTCGACCAGTCGCGATTTTCGGGTGATTTCACAACACTTGTGAGCAGCTTTCGCACCTAAGCGCAAACAGAGCGCGTCAGGAGAGCTCACTAAATAACATAGTCCACCTCACCCCCCCTCCCTCCTCCGAAGAAGAAAGAAAGAAAAACACTGCTCTTCTCAGCGCCCTCCTGTCGAAGGTACTGGCGCATCTCGCAAGTAAATGATGCAACCATGTAGTTGTGATCTCTCTCGTAGTGTAACATTACTGCGACACGATCTCCTCTCCCTGCTGCTTATTCAAACCACTGTATAAATATATACGCATATATATGTAAAATATATGTGTCCACAATAAAATATTGGTTGAAAGTCAGCGCTTCGTCTGTATCAATCACGTCCCGTTGTCCAACACTGCTGCTCTTTTTCTTCAGACATGTACCAACCAGCCCAACTCATTGCAGCTTATTTCTAGTGCATTCGGCACCGTTAGAACCTGCCCTCTTTTTAGCTCCCCGCTTTTGTGTATGAACCTTTTAGCAGTGCGTCGCGTAAGACACGCCTGTATACAATTAGAATAAAGAATTCGACATTATCGCCGGATATTCTGCGGCTCTTCGGTGGATTGACATGATCAAAAGGATCGACAGGACGCAATGACAGGATACATGTGTCGGATCCACCAGTCGCGCTTCAGGTAAGCTTCTACACTGACTGCCTGTACGCTGCGAGTACAGAAAAAGCATCGCTGGACTGAAGGCTTTCCATGAAGGCTTTCCACGGGGATCAACGTATTGCTTCAAAGACGGTGGAATTCCTTTTGGAGCAGTTATTGGCTAGCCTACCAAGGAAGAAGCTGCAGCACCAGTCTGGACATCAAATTGTGTTGCTAGGAAACGGGAGCATTTCCGCAGGCGTAAAAGGTGTGTTGGAAAAAGGACCACGGTTCTGCTAACCACCATAGCTAGACCACGTCGATCTTCTCCGCTTGTTAAGAAAAACTGTTGCACGTGCGTACGTAGAAGACAGAGACAGATGTGCTTAAGAGGGCGTCGACCACCTATTTCCTGAGAAGCAAGGAGTCCTTGCGTCTAGCCAAACCTCCGTTATCACGCGGCTACGTGCTGCGAACCTTAAGCTACTACTAGCGGATGAGGAAGGCGGCTTTTATTCCACCCACTGTGGTCTACAAGGAGAAGGCTGACGCTGCCATCGCACTCAACTTCCAAGTCGCCAACTTCAAGCCTACCAAACTTAAGGCGGCTACTGCCATACTTTGTGTGGAGGCCGGACTTGACAAGCTAGCGTCTTCGGTTCGGTCGATGAAGGGTTGAAACGTGCGAGTCTTCTTCTCGGTGAAAACTCGCAAAGCAGAGGTTCCCTTCCGCGCCATCGCTTTGGAACATGACACTTCGCAGCACCTAGTGGAAAGGTACCTACAGCTGTTCCTCTCCCTCCTGGGCGTGGAAGGCCCTTGCCTTATAAAGAAGCCAAAAGAAGTGTCCGACTCTCTTCAGTACGAGCGTTCATCACAAGTGAGCTGCTATTGTGCCGATGTAAAGTTCTTATATTATTAATTGCCGCTGGACTAGGTCGGTGCTAAGGTGAGCGATCGCATAGACCGCTATGGGTGTGTCAGTTTTGAGGTCTGGTGGGGAATCAGCATTATGAACTTTTTAAAAATTACTGTTGTTTTTGCTTTCCACTTTTAATAAATCACAAAGGTAAACTTTTTATTTCAAACTACGGCGTATGCGTACGCTGCTTTCTGGCCCCGATTCTTAATGGCGTTCTTTTATTTAGTTGTGACAGATGTCACAAGGAATGCCTGCAACAGACAAGCGCTCTAAAAGTGTTCAGATTTGAGGATGACTTTTTAGTTTTTTTTTCTACAAATCTAATACCTGCGACACTCAGCTTTCTTCCGGACAAAGTTTTGACGCGTTTCGTTCCTGCATGAAGATACAAGAATCAACTACTGAATTTCCCGATAATAACAAACATAGGTTCTTTCACGTTGAAACGTTTTTATCTGACCATGAGTGCTGGCAGTATGCCCTCCGCTCCAAGAAGAGCGACCAACCTTACAGCGCTGCGCTCTCGAATCTTCTGAAGCGCGCGATTGCCATATCTTCTTTAGGTGCTGCGTGTGTCACGGTCGTGCCTTCACACAATACGCAGTTGTTTTAATTTCTAAGTGCTCAGGCTGCGAATCTCAGGCTACCGGGACAAATTAGTGTCCACCATTTCCGAACGTCCTTTAGCAGACAAAGCATACAAGGTGTGGCAAACCCAGCAATCAAAAACAGGAAAGTTCGAATGCAAGAAGCGCTGTCATTCCCTATTTGCAGTAAGTGCCTCGTAGTCTTAAAAAGGTAGCACATAAAGAGGGCATTGGAGTTGCTTTTTCGACAACAAAGGGAATTCTCCTGTAGGTGCCAGAAAGTCCATAGTGAAGATACGGGACCCGCACGTGTGATAAGAAACACACAAAAAACCAGCTGATTGCTGTCACAACGTAGTACACGATATCCTCATCTCGTGCCGCCGTTGCTAATTCCGCCAAACTAGCCGTTGTTTTGGTGACCGCCTCAGAGAGAGAGAGAGAGAAATGTTTATTAAACGAAACAGTGTCCCGAGCGAGGCGGGGTATCACCCTAAGGTGGGAGGGCTCCTTAGTTCAGGAACCCTCTGGCTCCGGCTGCCCTCTTGGCCCTGGCGACGCGTTGGCGTTGGTCTTCCAAGTCTCCGAGGGTTCGCTTGGCCTCCCACGTTTCGAATAGGTCGTTTGCTTCTATTGCTCGTTTTGCGTGCGTTTCTGGTTGCATTTTGCTGCCTTCCTGCCACGGGCATTCCAGGAGCGAGTGTGCCAGAGTGTCGGTTACGTTGCAAAGTGGGCAGAGGTAGCCGTGGAGCGTCGGATAGAGGCGATGCATTATATCGTTCCGTGCGTGTATGTATTATTTGGCAGGCGTCTAAGGATTAGGCTTTCTTCTCTGTCGAGTTTAGCGTGCTGTGGAGGGTACACTCGACTCTCGAGCCTGCAATGTTGCAATATGGCTGAATAGTTGGTGGGTACGGCCTCCGCCGCTTCTGTCACGGGACCGAGAGCGGTCTACAAATCTAATACCTGTGACACTCAGCTTTCTTCCGGACAAAGTTTTGACGCGTTTCGTTCCTGCATGAAGATACAAGAATCAACTACTGAATTTCCCGATAATAACAAACATAGGTTCTTTCACGTTGAAATGTTTTTATCTGACCATGAGCGCTGGCAGTATGCCCTCCGCTCCAAGAACAGCGACCAACCTTACAGCGCTGCGCTCTCGAATTTTCTGAAGCGCGCGATTGCCATATCTTCTTTAGGCGCTGCGTGTGTCACGGTCGTGCCTTCACACAATGCCCAGTTGTTTTAATTTCCAAGTGCTCAGGCTGCGAATGGCAGGCTACCGGGACAAATTAGTGTCCACCATGTCCGAACGTCCTTTAGCATACAAAACATCCAAGGCGTGGCAAACCCAGCAATCAAAAAGAGGAAAGTTCGAATGCAAGAACCGCTGTCATTCCCTATTTGCAGTAAGTGCCTCGTAGTCTTAAAAAGGTAGCACATAAAGAGGGCATTGGAGTTGCTTTTTCGACATCAAAGGGAATTCTCCTGTAGGTGCCAAAAAGTGCATAGAGAAGATACGGGACCCGCACGTGTGATAAGAAACACACAAAAAACCAGTTAATTGCTGTCACAACGTAGTACACGATATCCTCATCTCGTGCGGCCGTTGCTAATTCGGCCAAACTGGCCGTTGTTTTGGTGACCGCCTCAGAGAGAGAGAGAGAGAGAGAAACGTTTATTAAACGAAACATTGTCCCGAGCGAGGCGGGGTATGACCCTAAGGTGGGAGGGCTCCTTAGTTCAGGAACCCTCTGGCTCCGGCTGCCCTCCTGGCCCTGGCGACGCGTTGTCGTTGGTCTTCCAGGTCCCCGAGGGTTCGCTTGGCCTCCCACGTTTCGAATAGGTCGTTTGCTTCTATTGCCTGTTTTGCGTGCGTTTCTGGTGGCATTTTGCTGCCTTCCTGCCACGGGCATTCCAGGAGCGAGTGTGCCAGAGTGTCGGGTACGTTGCAAAGTGGGCAGAGGTAGCCGTGGAGCGTCGGATAGAGGCGATGCATTATATCGTTCCGTGCGTGTATGTATTACTTTGCAGGCGTCTAAGGATTAGGCTAAGGATTAGACTCGACGCTCGAGCCTGTAATGTTGCAATATGGCCGAATAGTTGGTGGGTACGGCCTCTGCCGCTTCTGTCACGGGTACGAGAGCGCGCGGGGGAAGGGGAGCCCGGTTGACGTGCTCAGGGGCAGCGGCGTGGGCCGCTTCGTTCCCCTGCGGTCCCTCGTGTCTGGATACCAACGTTACGCAGGTGTACGGGAGTGGAGTGCTTCGTCTTTTTATTATCTTGAGTGCATCGGTCGAAATGCGCCCCTCAAGAAGTTTCTGCAGGCGGCCTGAGAGTCGGTGAATATACCCTATTGCAAAAACAAGCGTCTCCCAGCGTCTTCCAGTGTGAAACCAGCGCGCTTTTTGGCGCTGGGTCGCACTGGGTACGCTGGCACTCGCTGGGACTTGCTGGGACACCAGTGAGAACGCTGGATAAGAGCTGGGTCACACTGGAAGAGACGCTGGTTCCACTGCCATGACGCTGGGGCGCACTGGTTTGTGCTGTACAGGCGCTGGTTCTCGCTGCAGTTCGCTGGTTCGCACTGGAAACTGCGCAGGTTGTGTTTGTGCCACGCTGGTTCCAGTACGCATGGACGAGCGCTGCTGAATATTAAATACTTTATTCAATTTTATCGCTTGATACTAGTCTCTTGTCCTAAATAACGCTATATCTTGGGGTTATAAAACCCTATTTCGTGTCACCGCTTGGAATAAAGGTGCGTGAGCTGCCCTGTTTATTCATGCACATTTGAAGCTGAAAATCACTTTCGTTTTTTTATTTTCCCTTTTCACTGGGCGGATAGCTAAATTCTTGAACGAAACCACGTAAATGCAGAGGACGCCGCGTTTTTTTAGTAGTTCGCACGTAATGTATGACTGGGAGTTGTAGGCGTTGTGGCAGTGTTGTGGAGCACCCGCCGTGGTTGCTCAGTGGCTATGGTGTTGGCTGCTGAGCACGAGGTCGCGGGATCGAATCCCGTCCACGGCGGCCGCATTTCGATTTAGGTGCACGTTAAAGAACCCCAGGTGGTCGAAATTTCCGGAGTCCTCCACTACGGCGTGCCTCATAATCAGAAAGTGGTTTTGGCACGTAAAACCCCATAAGTTAATATTAAGTGTTGTGGAGTGGACATGAAGTGCAGAAGTCGTTCAGAAGCGCGCGAATGGACCCCGAGTTCGAGACCTATCGCTGACGGATATTATCGCACCAATAACAAAGCTGAAGTCCACGACGCTCAGAGCGTACGCGTTTCGATGCGGATACTTAGTCGCGTCGGTTAAGCTTGAAACTCGATTTAATGGCGTATGCTCTAGCCTGTCTTCTACCCTTGTTATATAAGGGAAGCGTGTTGCGCGGGACACCTGCGATGCAAATGCACTCTCGAGCGCCCGGTGGTATTCGCTCTTTCTTGTCCGTGCCTGCGACAAACGTTTCGCTGTAGTTTAGGTGTCGGAGTACTGATCTCCCTGTGGGCGTGAGCTTGAGTCGTTCCACCTGGATGTTCTTGTGCGCTTCTTCGAGCTCTTGCGACATGTTGTGGACGCCCATCTTAAGGAGACGTGATGTGGAGGCCATGGCGGAGAGTCCCAGGGCAACTTTGATTGCCTTCCTTATCATGATACTCAGCTTTTATATTTCAGCGTTCTTTAAAGCCACATACGGCGTGCTGTATGTGATGCGGCTTGTGAGGAGCGCTTGTATTATTCTTAGAGTGTCTTGCGCCTTCAGCCCGTTTCTTTGGCTTGAGATCCTCTTTACTAGGTGAGTTAGTTGCGAAAGGGTGCGTTCTAGTCTCGGTAGGCTGGCAGCTCCCGATCCGTCTTTGTGGATGTGGAGTCTAAGTATTCGCATGGTGTCGACTTTCGGGATTGTTGTCCCGTTGAGTTTGATGATGGGGTCGGGCTCTTCGTAGTCGGGTGGTCGGCCTCTCATTCTTGCTTTCAGGACGAGGTGTTCAGACTTCTCTGGGGCGCAGCGGAGGCCGCAGTTTCGGAGACAGCTTTCGATGGTGTCGACGGCTTCTTGTAAGCTACTTTCTTGCCTTCCAACGTTCGTAGCTCTGGTCCAGAGCGTGATGTCATCAGCAGATATTTCGTGACGGAGACCTGGTATGGTCTCGAGGAGTGGGGGTAGCTTGATTATAGCTACAATAAAGAGTATTAGCATGAAAGAACATTAAAGAGTAGCTGAGAGTAAGCTGATCGGTCTATAACTTTTCAAGTCTTTGGCGTAGCCTTTCCTATGGATTCGGATTATGTTAGTGGCGTTCCAAGATTCCGGTACCCTCGAGGTCATGAAGCATTGCGTATGCAGGGTGGCCATTTTTCCAAGAACAACCTGCTCGGGACCAGTTACCGAAGAGGAACACAGGCCCTTGAGGCTCCCTGAAGCGGGTGCCCACCTCACCAGGCTCATTGGACCAGTTGTCCAGTAGGAACATAGGCCCTTGGCGTCCATGAACAGCATTGTAATGGATCTTGGGTTCTTTGGGCCGGGCGTCCGGCCAGAACTGGTTGACTTTGAACTCCGAGCAGCACAGAACACCAGCACGCACCACGCGCCACGCACCACTCGAGCTCAAAACTTCATCGTTACCTTCGAGCGGAGAACACAGGATTGTTTTCGTTTTCCGCGCTCTTCGATGCATATCATGAGAGAGTTTTATTAGTGCAAGCTATAATGCCTGAGGCTATACATGGTTGAATGATGAGGGCGAATAAGGATGATTAAATCAATGAAAAAAAAATTTGGGAAATAAATAAAGTTCAGGAAGGATCGATAATATGGTCCCTGCGGCACAACATTGCAATGACTAGGATCGTGAAAGATATTAACAAAGGTGCCCAAGGGAAGCCTCAGCGTGAATACAACGTTTCAACAAGCAAACTTCTTTGTAAGTGCCATTACGCAGAGAACTACCTACGCTAAGGATTCCTTTGCTCGTCTATTGTTCACTGTTGATTCGGAACGTTAAGGCGAACTTACTTTTCTTCGAGATTATGACAAAAATTTTTTTAGGAACTCAGTGTAATCAGGTTTGTCATCCGCTATTTGACGAGAAAAAATAATTGTGTTTAGTGATTTGCCATGTTTGTACAATGTGGAGTTGGGCGGTTGTGTGGCCTTGCCTTTTCAAGCTGTCTCTTATCTTACGGCTGAACAGCGATAGAGTGAACACATATCGACGAATTCGCGATCCAAAGTGACCATGGTCAGATCTAGCTGCAAGGTGATCTAAACTAATTATGGACGTGGGCAGGAAACGTGGCGTGGGCGCGAAATGATGGGGCGCGGCTTACAATGCGCCGGAGCGAAATGAGGCATGCATCGTCAACAGCATTGCGTCAATTACAAATCGGTAAACTTATTAGAAGTAAAACATTTTTAAGGTGCTAGTCTAATGACTTCGAAGTTAGTGCCACAGTGGGCTTTACTCTCGTGCAGGATGACTTCGTAAAGTTGCTTGCCATGTGCGAACAAAACTTCCCGTGAATCTCCAGCGTGTTCACTTCTTTCGCGAAGAGAAACTATGAAGTAACGTACAGTTTTTCATTTTCAACCTTCACTTACACAAAAAAAGGTGAATAGAGGATATACGTGAGGGTTTCGGAGACATGTGCACGAAGTTAAAATTTCGTAGTCTACCCCCCTTCCCAATGCTGCGTTGCTCGCCACAGGTGGCGCTGAGCAGCGTGGCACTGCTGCTGCTCACTGGCACAGCCTGTTCACTGGATTGAGCCAGTGAACAGCTGTATAGGCAATACAGGTTCGTGTGGAATTCTTCCGCAGCTATTGCTATGTCATCAAAATAAGTGATCATATTACCCTGCTTACCTTTCCGTGCATACATCTTGGCTGGCCCTATGCCTAGTTTTCTTCTCACTAATTTCATGCTGAGCCTATTTTTAATGCTCCCTCAGTCGTTCCTGATACAGCTTTTGTTATAGCTTAATGAATCTTTCAACAGTTCTGTAGGAAACAAGTTCCAGATTACATTTCACATAGTCCGACTACATCTTTCTTCCGAAAGCAGAAATACATATAGGTTCTAAATATTTAAACCTGCACTATCTGGGCAACACTACACGCTGCCATCGCAGCCGCCGCCGTATCGCTAGCACACATGATCCACTCATAAAAAAATTTGCCTGTATGAACCAATCTGAACTGCTCCTAACGATGTACCTCTCTGTACGGAATTACGCAGTTAAACAGCAAATGGCACATAAACGTCCACACTGGAACAAACATACACCATTAATAGAGAATTCCTTTACAAAAACAAATATTTCCAACCCTTCTTGACAAGGATTTGGAGCACCTGTTCACTTTCTTTCTCTCGGAGATGCGTGGGAGACATCCCACTGATGGTGCACAGACAGCTGAGTTGGTCGCGGAGGCGTTTTAATGTTTGGTATCATGGTGCGAACAGGGAGAAGATGGTGCTTCTGTCTCTTGTGAATGACAGCGCACACTTGCTACAAAACGCCGGTCAGAAGAAAAAAACGTAGTAGATAGCTTTCAAGTAAAATAAGCACCAAACTTCGCGTATCTTTCATGCCAACATATGAATTTCCTGCCCAAATACATTAGGAACACTCTCGTTTATCTCAAGAACATCTTTCTAGCCCTATTAAAACACGACATCCAGGCAAAGGATAAACGTTCGAAGATTCGATACTATGTCCCGTTATTTCGCAAGGAGCAAAAAAGAACGTGGTGCTTAACTTGTTATTTTAAATACAGTGTCAATCGTGAAAGGTTTATTAATGTAGTGATTCTTCTGCGTTTAGTAAAAAATAAAATAATCATAGATATAAAGCGATACTTAACACAGCACCGAGAAAGAATTATGGGAGGAATTAGTGAACACAAGTTTTAAGTACCTCAATAGCATGTCAATGTATATCACATTCATTAAAAAAACTGTACAGTAGAAATAATTGCCATTATCTCTGCTCAGAAGAAGCTCTCTGGAAAATATTGAGAAAGGAGTAAAGGAATTCTTTTCGCACTCTAATTTACAAAGCATGATATAATTTTTCCACGTTCATGCTGTGTAAACTAAATATTCATTGAATAATTGCTTTACAAAGCTGATATTATATTCCGTCTTCTTTTTGGCGTTCACTAAAATTTGATCTACTGATTCACTACTGCAACACTTGAATTGCTGTTGATTTTAGGTACTCAACGCACTCAGGTACAAGTGTATTACTCAACCATACTTGTAAACAGAAGTCAAATTGCGCACTTCATATAATGCTGTACGAGTGATTTGAAATAATAGTTTTAGTTTAACCCACCCCGGTAACTGCCTGAGCGCCAGCAGTAGCGGAAATAAATATGCGTATACAAATGGTAGCACGACTGAGGACGGTAGATAAGCAGGCGATAGAGCTTTGGTAGAAACTTTCCTGACGATATATTTTATACCTATGAAGCTTCCCCGAAAATGGCGTAAATATTCACCTCAAATCCTATTCAGATTATATTTTCACAACAACCATCAGGTGTGTGTAATTTCCAGCGGAATAGTTTTTTTTTTCATTGCAATCAGTGTAGCAGAAAGCCGAGAGGGATAGTCATAGCCTAAGAATCACATACTCATAGGTCATTGAAAAGTACCTATGCTCTCATTTACTTGTACAAACAGAGTAGCCATAAATTGATAGCAGAGCCTGCGCGTTCCCATCAATTCCGGCAAAGAAAGTCATGAAGTTACAAAAACCACGAAGGAACCACAATGATAGCTCACAAATCTCCCTAAGGTAGCTGGCAAAACAATTGTGTGCTATTTACTTTGCCGTTTCAGGTGACGGGCCGTAAGAAAAGCACAATTTGAACGTAATGTCCACTTCCACTTTTCCACCAAGGACTATTCCACTTTGTCCTTGGTGCTGGCGACCAACATAAAAAAAAAGAAGCTGCAGCAGGAGGCTCAGCGCAACTCGGCGTGCCTAAAGTGTGCAACACCTGTGGCGGCTTTCTTCACGACTATGTCTCCTTGCCACTTCGCTGTCCGTAGCACAATTGTGAGAGAGAAGCTCTCAAAATTTCTTTCTTTCTATGCCCGTCACGGGAGAGGAGGATCGTTACGTAGCGTCAGGCGAGGTGTATAAAACACGAGGAGCGGCATTTTCGTAGCCACACTCGCAGTGTAACTACAGTGGTGTACGGAGAAGCAAGCGATCACCCATCTGTGGATATGATGTCTAAGGTAGTGGTGGAGTGACGGTTTCTTATGCTTATCTAAAAAGAACATAATCTCTTTGTCAAACTTCGTTTCAAGTAGAGATAACAGTATCAGGCAGCGTGGCGTAATACGGTTATATATTACAGGTTAAAAGAATTCCTTTAATTTCCACAGGTATACTTATAATATTGAATACCATATACAAGCTTGTAGCAGTGCGTGTCTGTGTAGAAAGCCGTATTGTGTTGGAAAATCTAGTTGTCGTCATTAACGTTTTTTTTTAAAGGAACAAAAGTACTTAGCCAGAAGGTAAGCGTATACTAAGCGTCTTCGGCACAAATGAACTTAGACACATGCTGCAACTTGCAATGTTACTGTTATAGCTTTCAGAAATCATAACGCTTTAGAAGTTTTCAAACACTATATTAAGTGAAGAGACAGGCTGAAGCTTTTGTTACGCCTATTGAACACGAAAGGGTTGAATGGCAACAGGCGTTCGTATTAAAGAATAAACAACTGCAATTGTGTGGTAGTCCAACCAACAGAACGCGCGATTGGTTATTGGTGTATGCAACGGTACTGATGCTAATCTTATCCAATGCAGACCCCTGTGTTCCTCGCCTTTGTCACCCTTGTTAGAGCTGGAAACATCTTTGGCGGTGGCCAGCAGTAAGGGTTCCAAGGCGCAGGTTTTCAAGCCGGCAGTTTTCGAGGACCACTGTACGCTGTGGCTGCTACTCCTGGTGTCTCCGCTGTTGGTGCCTCTTACGTACGTCATTCGACCTTTGCTAGGCGGGACTCGTTACATCACGTGGAATTGCCAATTATTTTTACTCACGCTCTAAATATCGAGCCGCTGTTATTCGACTACGAATTTGGCCGCATGTATTTCGTTTTGGAATATTCCTAACTTACTGCTGTGCAGAATGAACAATATGTTAATTGAAACGAAAACAGGGCAGAATTTATGCTACCGCCAGTATTTACTATATTGTATAACGGAAAACGGCGATCACAACGACTTGTTATTTAAAACTATTGCACCTTTGCTGGATATGCATTGTCTCTATGGTGCATCGACCAAGCCTAGTAATTGAGGCACCCCTTGCACAAGGAAGTGAGTGAGTGAGTGAGTGAGTGAGTGAGTGAGTGAGTGAGTGAGTGAGTGAGTGAGTGAGTGAGTGAGTGAGTGAGTGAGTGAGTGAGTGAGTGAGTGAGTGAGTGAGTGAGTGAGTGAGTGAGTGAGTGAGTGAGTGAGTGAGTGAGTGAGTGAGTGAGTGAGTGAGTGAGTGAGTGAGTGAGTGAGTGAGTGAGTGAGTGAGTGAGTGAGTGAGTGAGTGAGTGAGTGAGTGAGTGAAAACTTTTATTGAGCCTTTCAAGAGTTTCGCGGTTACGAGGTCTCTATCGTCTTCATCTTCTTGGCGCTGGCGACTTGAGACTTCTCTTCAGCAAGGGTGGGCCCCTATTCCACGGCTCCACTGAATCGTTCTGCATCGCTCGCGTGCTGCACTAGGGCCCTTTGGGCCATGAGCTCGCTGCTGGTGAGCCAACTCTGCCATTCATCCGCACTCGGGTGTTCATGTTTGTGGAATGCTTTGTTGCGTTCGCACTCCCAGGTGATGTGGTAGACTGTAGGTGTGGCACCGCACCAAGGGCAGGTGGCCCTGTATTGTGTCGGAAACATCTTATTGAGCATGTGTAAGTTGGGGAAGGAGTTTCTTTGTAGTCTGTGCCAGCTGGTCACTTGTAACAGTTTTCTCAACTAGATGAAATACAGGTTGTCTTTGTTAGCAAATTATTTACATATTGCTCAAGGAGCTCCAGTGTTATGATAAGAAAGAATCTGGTAACAATAATAAGTAGTAATAGTTCTATGAACACTGTCATATGCCGCAAGGAAACACAAACGCGCGTTCGTATTTTCGCAGTTTGATGTCATCAGCTTCATCGTAGTTTATCGTATGGTCTCTGTTTTTTAATTCGTACTTCTTTTCAATCCATCAGCCTCCCCAACCGTACAGCTTCGGGTACGACACTGCGGATGAATTTGGCACCCAGATTTTCCACAAGGAACAAGGGGACGCAAGCAACGCAAAGACTGGCTCGTACGGTTACCGCGACGCAAGCGGCCTCTTCCGCACAGTGAACTACGTGGCCGATGCGAACGGATTCCGTGCCACTGTGGACACCAATGAGCCCGGCACCGCTCCGGGTGCCAGCGCAGACGCCGTGTTCAACGCTAACCCTGTGGCGGCACCAGCCGGTGCCAGTGGTCGCTATGCTGGAGCGGGTGGTCCGTGGGCTGGCTAGACACGTCACAATTTGTATTTAGGCACATGTGTAAATACCGGAAGCGTTCTTTGTGCCCAAAAGTCATGTAAAAATGTTTTCTGGAATAAATGAGCAAGCCATAAGCGCTGTTCAAGATGTAAATCGACTATTGCATATAAAGATGGTCGGCTGCGCATTTTTCAGACACAAGTAATATGCCAAACTTCTTGCGGCTATATGTAGCAATCATTGCGCGCTCCGGCCCATAAAGGTGCGTAACACGCGTATTGGCCATGGCTATGGCCACTACGTGCCACATGGCCAATGGCATTGCATGTGATGCGATTTTCGTAAATTAATTTGTGTGTGCAAGCTTTATAAAAGCAATGAAGATAACATAAACCTTTGGGGGTTATCTTGTCCCATAACCGTAATCGTTATCAACCCTGCCTGCATTTCCGTCCTTGAAAACTCTTGCTCAGTGGCTATGGCGTTCGGCTGCTAAGCAGGAGGTCCCGGGATCGTATGCCGGCCACGGCGTTCGCATATCGATGGGGGCGAAATGCGAAAACTCCCGTGTACTTAGATTTAGGAGCACGGTAAAGAGCCCCAGGTGGTCGAAATTTCTGGACTCCCCCACTACGGCGTGCTTCATATTAGGAAAGAGATTTTGGCACGTAAACCCCATAATTTTCTTTTTTTTCAAAATTCTACGATTGCTGTTTTTCTACCGAGAATGGTATGCCACGCTGATAACGCGCATGCCGTTCGTAACCTGGAAGTACTGGGCTCGCGTCTTTAGAGAAACGAAATGCGTACAAGACAGACAGTTATTATCGTTCTCAGAAACGATAGCCCCGAAGTGGGAACGTTTTACCGGTGTATGATCTAGACTAGGCCGGAAGAAGTACAATCTCGGCCGGAAGAAGTAAAGAAAGCCTTGGTATCTATGCAAAGGGGGAAGCAAGCTGGGGAGGATCAGGTAACAGCAGATTTGTTAAAGGATGAGGGCAGATTGTTCTAGAAAAACTGGCCACCCTGTATACGCAATGCCTCATGACTTAGAGCGTACCGTAATCTTTTAATCTTGGAAGAACACTAACATAATTCTAATCCATAACAAAGGGGACGCGAAAGACCTCAAAAATAATAGACCGATCAGCTTGCTGTGCATTGCCTACAAAGTATTTACTAAGGTAATTGGAAATAGAATCAGGAACGCCTTAGATTTCCGTCAACCAAAGGACCAGGCAGGATTCTGTAAACGCTACTAAACAATAGACGATATTTACACTATCAATCAGGTGATAGAGAAATGTGCGGAATATTTCGAACCCTTATATACAGCTTTCATTGATTACGAGAAAGCGTTTCATTCAGTCGAAACCTCAGCAGTCATGGAGGCATTACGCAATCAGGGTGTAGACGAGCCGTGTGTATGTAAAAATACTGAAAGATATTTATAGCAGCTCCAAAGCCACAGTAGTCCTCCATAAAGAAAGCAGCAAAATCCTAATAAAGAAAGGTGTCAGGCAGAGAGATACGATCTCTCCAATGCTATTCACAGCGTGTTTACAGGAGGTATTCAGAGACCTGGATTGGGAAGAATTGGGGATAAGAGTTAATGGAGAATACCTTAGTAACTTGCGATTCGCTGATGATAGTGCCTTGCTTAGTAACTGAGGGAACCGATTGCAATACATGCTCACTGACTTTGAAAGGGAAAGCAGAAGAGTGGGTCTAAAAATTAATCTGCAGTAAACTAAAGTAATGGTCAACAGTCTCGGAAGAGAACAGCAACTTACAATAGGTAGCGAAACACTGGAAGTGGTAAGAGAATACATCTACTTAGGGCAGGTAGTGACGGCGGATCCGGATCATGAGACGGAAATAATCAGAAGAATAAGATTGGGCTGGGGTGCGTTTGG
Organism: Dermacentor albipictus; assembly: GCF_038994185.2. Lineage (NCBI taxonomy): Eukaryota > Metazoa > Arthropoda > Arachnida > Ixodida > Ixodidae > Dermacentor > Dermacentor albipictus. The sequence continues at coordinate 486,220,907 of NC_091821.1, forward strand.
CAGGCATTTACAAATCATGAACAGCAGGTTGCCATTATCCCTCAAGAGAAAAGTGTATGATAGCTGTGTCTTACCGGTACTCACGTACGGGACAGAAACCTGGAGGCTTACGAAAAGGGTTCTACTTAAGTTGAGGACGATGCAACGAGCTATGGAAAGAAGAATGATGGGTGTAACGTTAAGGGATAAGAAAAGAGCAGATTGGGTGAGGGAACACACGCGAGTTATTAACATGTTAGTTGAAATCAAGAAAAACAAATGGCCATGGACAGGACATGTAATGAGGAGGTAAGATAACCGATGGTCATTAAGGGTTACGGACTGGATTCCAAGGGAACAGAAGCGTAGCAGGGGGCGGCAGAAAGTTGGATGGGGCGATGAGATAAGATGTTTGCAGGGACGACATGGCCACACTTAGTACATGACCGGGGCAGTCGGAGCAGCACGGGAGAGGCCTTTGCCCTGCAATGGGTGTTACCAGGCTGCTGCTGCTGCTGCTGATGATGATGATGATGACTCTCTGTCTGGAAGCGCAGCTCCCTTGAGATGAAGTTAACGTGGGCGTCCGTTTAAAATTTCGTCTGTGTTCACGGCCGTGCATTGCTTTCATACTCGGCAAACAGGATCGTTAGCGCGTGATTTAGGCACCGCGCTTGTCTGTTTGCCTTGTCGAAACCTGCAAAGTGGCCCTTTAGGCTCAGCGATCAACTGTAGATGCTCTTACTGTTGTTTGTGTGCACCTTCGCTGGAGAACCTTTCCGCATGGCGAAATGAGAAACCGCCTGGTAGATTAGCCGCCGTATCATGTCTGATGCTAGCGACAGGTTGATAAGAAACGTTATCGCGCAGAATAATATAAGTTTGTACGTTTGGTCTGGAGGACAAACTGTGCGTGCATAGGAATCGGTTTATTGATTAACGAAGGCACTCTGGGGCTATGACAAACACCATAGATAAATCCCCTAATGATTTTTAGGCTAAAATTTTGTGATTTGCGATATTTTGCTCCAATTTGTTCTTTACGAAAATTGTTTTGTACAGCATGTCCCAATGCAGTCTTTGACTACGGGACCTCCTCCAGTATGCTTTACAACTGCAACATCACTGAAAATTTATTTATAATATCTGATTATGATTTACGGTGCATTATTACCCTCATAAATCTATATACGCAGTGTTGCTGCACTTCGCCACCCTCTAAATGCTGCTGCCACGTGGCAGACAATCGAACCTGCGGCCTCGTTAATTTCTGTAATACACTGATGAAAGCTAGTTGAAATTTCAGCGAATGTGGCTGGATAGCGTTCCTTTTCCTTCAGAAATATACAATTCCGTCGGCATCATTTTTGTGAAAAAAATGTAACCCGAGAGCATCGCCCTTTTGCCAAATGGCCTTATACTTCACGAGAACACTAATTGCAGACATCGATAAGTGCATGCGGCGCATGCACTTATCGCCGACACTACTACTAAACTTGGTCCGTAATCACAAAAAAGAAGTACTCACACTAGAACTGTCTGTACCAGGTATGCCAGCCATCCATGATGTCGAAGACATCATTAGCAAAGGCTGCCGTTCTATGGTGAAAACTACTTAAGAACAAAGCTTTTCGGGAATTAGGCCCTTGTTTCTTTGTAATTTTCGGATTATTGAAAGCAAGCGAGGCAAGCATCTTGTAAGAACAGCACGTGACGTTGACGTAGCAGCGTGGCTGTTGACCCTAGCTTGGTTCCTTGCAGAGCGATACCACGCCTTCCGTTCAACTAAAGGCCAGGTGTGTACTCTCGAGCAAGGGAAATTTATTAGAGAAGTCGCCAAAAAAATGTCTGGTGCTTAGTGCACCGGTTCCACACACCAGCTTGAACATCGATCTCGCAGAGAGACTTTATACTGCGCTTGTCATTTGTAAGTAAAAGACAGAACTTGCACCCCATATACAATCCAGAGGGTGGACATTTGTGTAAGAGTGTAGAGTGCCCCAAATAATCTCAACACCTTTGATGTGGTCACTTCAAAAGGCGCGCCAAGTACATCATGGCGTCGGTGCTGAAAAAGGAGGCTGATCACATCGCCGAAAGGAGAAGTCAGAGACATGTCTTCGGTTTGGCTGACTGAAGTGAACGAGATTCCAGATATAGTCTAAGATGGCAGAGGGGTAAACCGCCAGCCGTTTTCCTAGGCACCCAGAAAACGTATGACATCTTGGTTCACTGGGGTTTGTCCACTACTGCCATACATGCTTCTGAGTCATCACTAAATTCCCCCTGCAATCGTCGGGGTAGCGCAAGCAAACAATGTGCACTCTTTGGGGTTGTAAGGGCTGCACAGTACCACCTGGTGGATCGGCGGCGATATATAATTAGGTTATAAGAACATCAGACTATTTGTTGGCTCTATTTATTATGATCAAATGTGTGTGAACCACAAAGGGGGGGGGGGTGGAGCTTAGGCGTTGTAAGCAGCCGTAGGCACACTAGCTAACAGCGGCGCAAACGGCAGCAGCAAGGACGCCGGTATATTTTGCAGGCCTTGTGCGAAGGCAGGCATGGTGCTTCCATTGATACCACACTGCGATTTCGAACGGCCGACGAATCCTAAAAGGCATTTTCCGGCATATGCCTATCAGAAATGTCGCCGCTTGCACGAGGAAGGCCACATTCATATTGTCACGTGGTGGTGACGTTAAGAACACAGTAGCAATACTGTGATAGAAAAAACTAACTTTTATTGGGCGAACCTGTGCCCACAAAACAGGCTACACTTATAGCACAACGATAGCGGCGAACACGGTCGGCGATCGTCGAAAATCTGATCAGCGGTTCAAGCGCGTCGGCTATTATACACAATCGTCGAATGTTCCAGACTAATCGTTGGGACCCGCGTGCCTTCCATAAAGATCTACATCATTCGCGTCAGGCGAATAAATCAGATAACACAAGGCACGGCAACAACAGACTGCGGATAGAAGCATCGATAACTTTCCAGAAACTTCGGATACATGCAAGTGCGTCCCGCGCTGTGCGATTAGATTTGTTAGGTAGTGAAACCTGGTCGCCCGATAAATATAAATACACGTGTCAATACCCCCCTCTTAAAAAGCATCGTCCCGATGCTACAAAGAGAGCGAAACACAAAGGGACACTTATTAAACATAAGTAACAAAACAACGAAAAGAAATAAAGTCCAAAGGTCAGTTACGCGAAGTCCCAAAGTTCATCAACGCTGGTGGTACGGCTTGAGCCGCACAACGTGGACAATTTCAGGTCGTGAGCGGCGCCGCTGTGACAGCGAAATGCCGTCTGGCACGACCTCGTAGTCCAGTGCACCAATACGTCGGATGATCTTGTACGGTACAAAATAGCGACGCAAAAGCTTCTCGCTCAGTCCTCGTCGGCGTATAGGGGTCCAAACCCAAACACGGTCACCGGGCTGGTACTCGACAAAGCGTCGTCGGAGGTTGTAGTGTCGGCTGTCGGTCCTCTGCTGGTTCTTGATCCGCAGGCGGGCGAGCTGTCGGGCTTCTTCGGCGCGCTGGAGATAGCTAGCGACGTCGAGATTTTCCTCGTCTGTGACGTGGGGCAGCATGGCGTCGAGCGTCGTCATCGGATTCCTGCCGTAAACCAGCTTAAACGGCGTGATCTGTGTTGTTTCTTGCACCGCCGTGCTGTAAGCGAATGTTACGTACGGCAGGACGGCATCCCACGTCTTGTGTTCGACGTCCACGTACATCGCTAGCATGTCGGCGAGGGTCTTATTCAGCCGCTCCGTAAGACTATTCGTCTGCGGGTGGTAGGCCGTTGTCCTCCTATGCCTTGTCTGACTGTAGTTCAGAATGGCTTGGGTGAGCTCCGCTGTAAAGGCCGTTCCTCTGTCGGTGATGAGGACTTCTGGGGCACCATGTCGCAGCAGGATGTTTTCGACAAAGAATTTCGCCACTTCGGCTGCGCTACCTTTCGGCAGTGCTTTAGTTTCAGCGAAGCGGGTGAGGTAGTCCGTCGCCACGACGATCCACTTATTTCCGGTTGTTGACGTCGGAAAGGGTCCCAACAAGTCCATCCCGATATGCTGGAATGGTCGGCAAGGAGGCTCGATTGGCTGTAGTAATCCGGCTAGCCTTGTCGGCGGTGTCTTGCGTCGCTGACAGTCTCGGCATGTTCTGACATAACGGGCGACGTCGGCGGTCAGGTGCGGCCGGGACGTGGTTCGAGAACCGAGAAGCCGCTTGAGGTGATCGTCGAAATTCCCGGCGAAGACGACGACGTCATCCAAGTAAACGAGACAGGTCTGCCACTTCAGTCCTGCTAATACTGTGTCCATGACGCGCTAGAACGTTGCAGGTGCCGAACACAGTCCGAATGGCATAACCTTCAACTCGTAGAGGCCGTCTGGCGTGATGAAGGCGATCTTTTCGCGATCCCTTTCGTCGACCTCTATTTGCCAGTAGCCAGACTTGAGGTCAATCGATGAGAAGTATTTAGCATTGCAGAGCCGATCCAATGCGTCGTCTATCCGTGGGAGGGGGTATACGTCTTTCTTCGTGATTTTGTTCAATCGACGATAATCGACGCAGAAACGTAGGGTTCCGTCCTTTTTCTTCACTAAAACAACTGGAGACGCCCACGGGCTTTTCGACGGCTGGATGATGTCATCACGCAGCATTTCGTCGACTTGGTGTCTTATAGCTTCGCGTTCTCGCGTCGAAACTCGGTAAGGGCTCTGGCGGAGTGGTCGTGCGCACTCTTCGGTTATTATGCGATGCTTTGCGACTGGGGTTTGTCGAATCCTCGATGACGTCGAAAAGCAGCCTTTGTATCGTCGGAGCAGACTTCTGAGCTGCTGTTGCTTCTTAATCACGGGGAGACTTGGATATATGTCGAAGTCTGGCTCGGGAACTACGGTCGTCGGGGTAGATGCAACAGAATCCGAGAGGACAAACGCATCGCTAGTTTCCTGAAATTCCTCGATGTGTGCGATCGTCGTGCCCTTGTTGATGTGCTTGAATTCCTGGCTGAAGTTTGTCAGCAACACTTTCGTGTTTCCTCAGTGCAGTCGAGCGATCCCTCTTGCGACGCAAATTTCACGGTGTAGCAGGAGACGTTGGTCGCCTTCGATGACACCTTCTATGTCAGCGGGTGTTTTGGTGCCGACCGAAATAACAATGCTGGAGCGAGGCGGGATGCTCACTTGATCTTGGAGCACGCTCAAGGCGTGGCGACTACGAGGGTTCTCCGACGGTATCGCATGGTCTTCCGATAGAGTTATTGACTTCGACTTCAGGTCGATGACTGCGCCGTGTTGGTTGAGGAAGTCCATGCCGAGAATGACGTCTCGTGAACACTGTTGGAGGATAACGAAGGTGACAGGAAAAGTCCGGTCGTGAATGGTAATTCTTGCCGTGCACATTCCAGTCGGCGTTATGAGGTGTCCTCCGGCGGTACGAATTTGAGGGCCTTCCCACGTAGTCTTAACTTTCTTCAATTGGGTGGCGATGTGTCCACTCATGACGGAGTAATCAGCCCCTGTGTCGACTAAGGCGGTGACTGCGTGGCCGTCGAGAAGGATGTCGAGGTCGGTGGCTCTTTGTCTTGCATTACAGTTCGGTCTTGGCGTCGGATCACGACTGCGTCGCGTTGACCTGTGGCTGGTATGTGACGTCGTCAGGTCGTCTTTCGTCGTCGCATTCTTTCCTTCCAGACTTCGTCGGGACGGCGGCGTGTCGTTATGTCGTCGAGGTAGTTTCTTCGGCGTCTTCGTCGGCGGCGGAGGATCTTCGACAGCTCGACGGACAGCAACCGCACCTCCATCGGTTGCTGTTTTTAGTTTTCCGGATATGGGCTCGCTGACCGGCCCCGGGCTGGGCCAGTGTATGGTCGGCGCTGCGGCGACAGGTAGCGGCCTGGTGATGGCGAACGGGACGGCCGTCGAGGGCTCCACTGAGTAGCGGCGAGGTAATCGGCGATGTCACGTGGGCGCTCGCCAAGCTGTGGACGCGGCGCGTTGACGGCGAAACCTCGCGGTCCCATCTCCCGGTACGGACATCGTCGGTAGACGTGACCCGCTTCTCCGCAGTGGTAGCAGAGCGGGCGGTGGTCAGGAGCACGCCAGATGTCCGTCTTCCTCGCGTAGGTGCGCTGGGCGACGGGTGGTCGTGCTGGCGGCGGCGGCGGCGGACGACGAAACTGTGGCGCTACAGGGCCCTGGCGCGGTCGCGGAGGGGGTCCTTGACGGCGTGCGACGGCGGCGTAGGTCATCGCTTGCGGCTCACGCTGCGGCGATTCAGGGGCTACTCCATGTTGTTGTTGGAGTTCCTCACGCACGGCGTCGGCAATCGAAGCCACTTGAGGCTGTAATGATGGGAACAGCTTTTGTAGCTCCTCCCGCACGACAGCTCGGATAGTCTCGCGTAGGTCGTCGGCGGCCAGTGACTGAACTCCGGCGTAGTTTGTCGAGGTCGTGCGGCGGTCGAATTGCCGGTTTCGCATCTCGAGTGTCTTCTCGATGCTGGTGGCCTCGTGAAGAAACTCGTCGACGGTCTTCGGTGGGGTTCGTACCATTCCGGCAAAAAGTTCCTCCTTCACACCACGCATCAGCAGGCGGACTTTCTTCTCCTCGGGCATTTCAGGGTCGGCGTGGCGGAAGAGACGGCTCATTTCTTCCGTGTAGATCGCGGTCGTCTCATTAGGTAGCTGCACCCGGGTTTCCAATAGCGCTTGGGTTCGTTCTCGGCGTACGACGCTTGCGAATGTGTGCAGGAAGCCGCTTCGGAAAAGTTCCCAGGTCGTTAGGGTGGCTTCTCGGTTCTCGAACCACGTCCCGGCCGCGTCTTCCAATGCGAAGAAGACATATCGCAGTTTGTCGTCGCTGTTCCAGTTGTTAAACGTAGCGACTCTCTCGTACGTCTCAAGCCTGCCTTCCGGGTCCTCGAAAGTTGAACCACGGAACGTCGGAGGCTCCCTTGGCTGCTGTAGCACGATGGGCGATGCCGGGGCTGCCATTGGGGTGGACTTGGTGGCAATCTTTCTGGTCGTCTCAGGCAAAAGTCCGTGCTCCGGGGGCAGTTGTTGAAGACGGCGGCTTGCTCGATGGTCCGGGACTGCGTTGGTGTTGTCTTTGCGTTCCGGGCTTGGATCACGGCTTGTCGGGGGCGTCCGGTACATGGACCAAAAGCACCTCCACCAGATGTCACGTGGTGGTGACGTTAAGAACACAGTAGCAATACTGTGATAGACAAAACTAACTTTTATTGGGCGAACCTGTGCCCACAAAACAGGCTACACTTATAGCACAACAATAGCGGCGAACACGGGCGGCGATCGTCGAAAATCTGATCAGCGGTTCAAGCGCGTCGGCTTTTATACACAATCGTAGAATGTTCCAGACTAATCGTTGGGACCCGCGTGCCTTCCATAAAGTTCTACATCATTCGCGTCAGGCGAATAAATCAGATAACACAAGGCTCGGCAACAACAGACTGCGGATAGAAGCATCGATAACTTTCCAGAAACTTCGGATACATGCAAGCGCGTCCCGCGCTGTGCGATTAGATTTGTTATGTGGTGAAACCTGGTCGCCCGATAAATATAAATACACGTGTCAATATCATAACCATTATCAATCACTTTATCATTTGGAAACGCAAAGCTGACTTCCATCGCCTGATGGGAGGAATGTTTTAAAAGAAAAACTCAGGCAGGAAGTACTTACGTCATTCATCAGCCGGTTCTGATGGCAGATAGAAAATAAAAAGTTGCGTTCCAAAGCCAAAGAAGAAAATGCCAGCAACAAACACGTGCTTTAGTAGAATCGGACCTCGAATGGAGTTAAGCAACACGACTTTTGTGACTTCAACCGCTAAATAAACGCCTTAAAATCTAGAAAATGTTACTGTTGTAAGGAAGTTTATTGGGCGAGTCCAACAAACGTGCGGTAGCTCGGAACAGTGAGCAGGGAGAACAAGATTGTGGTGTTCGAGCGCCGGTCTCGTGCCTTCCGCTCTTGATCACGATCGGTATGTCATTCTCTTCCTGTCTTCATTACACTGTAAACAGCTTTGTTCTTCCCAAAAGCAGGGCATTCATCTCTCTACTTGAAAATCGCTTTCTACTGGAATGCAGATGTTTGTAACTTTCAATAAACACTGCTGGCATCTAATATATTGCTACGGAATAGTATTTTGAATGACGAAGAGGCGAGCAGTAAGAAGACGATGACGACAATCGGGGGCAAGCAAGCGCTGATGCCTCTTGGCCAAGTGCGGCGTATTACGTTGTAAATGTACTTCTATATAGCTTTTCATCTGCGTCTTCTTGCGTAACATATCAGGTGGAGCTCGACGTTCCCTGTACCTCGTCACAGAGCTTCGCCGTGGACGGTACGTAGAGCCTTCCTTCATGGCTCCCGGCGGTGACAACTTGACTCAGCCGCATGCGACACTTTCTGCCACTTCGACGACCTACATCACTCTCCCTGCTCCTCGTGATCCTGGCGTATTCTCGGGCAAAGATGGGGAAGACGTCGAGGACTGGATCAGCCTGTACGAACACGTCAGCCACAGTAACCGGTGGGACCCTGCTATCATGCTCGCCAATGTAGTCTTTTACCTCGGTGGCACAGCTTGAGTTTGGTTTCGGACGCACGAAGATGAGCTCACCAGATGGGATCCGCTCAGGCAAAAGCTCCGAGACTTGTTCGGCAACCCCTACGGTCACCAACTTGCCGCGCAGAAGGCGCTTTCCGGCCTTGTCCAGACGCCAACAGAGCCCTATCTCACGTACTACATTCAGGACGTCTTGGCTCTGTGCCGCAAAGTTGACGCAGACATGACTTAGTCAGACAAGGTATCCCACATCCTTAAAAGCATTGCCGATGATGCCTTCAACTAGCTCGTATTCAACAACGTCGCGATGGTGGATGCAGTTATAAAAGAGTGCCGCCGCCTGGGACTCGCTAAAAGCCGACGTATCGGCCAGCAGTCTGCCCTTTTGCCGAAAACCCCAGCGACATCTTCTTGTGCCGACGCTCCTCGTCCTAACACTGGCAATATTACCAGGATCGTCCGGCGTAAGATTGAGGCCACCTATCCGGCTGCCTTCAATTGCAGCTCCACCAACGCACCTGCAGTCACGGTTTCCCTGATCGAGGCAGTGGTCCACCAAGAGTTTGAAAACATGGATCTTCACACCATCTACTTGGCCCATCGCCCTGATACCCACCCGGCTTTTTCGATTCCGCCCCGTTCCGCATCTTCTCACCCACCACGTTTCCGCAAACCATCTGAACGGTGCACTGATGACGACAAGCCCATTTGTTTTCACTGCCGTCGAATCGGGCACATTTCTCAGAATGTCGCAGTCGCTGGACTACCCCGACCCGGTCTCCGTATACTGCCTACTCTCGCCCCTCAGGTGGCCCTTATCGTCCCTATGCCGCACGCTCCAGTAATGCCGTGACTGATTCTCCTGCGCCGAATCACCCGTATTCTCGTTCACCTTCGCCCCAACGACGACAATCTCGCTCTCTCAAGCCCCGTGGCTCCTTTTCGCCGACTCCCTTCGGACGCCGGTCCAAGCCGGAAAACTAGATAATGCAGCTCTTTGAGGTGACGCTGCATTGCTCCCTACGCCGCCAAATCCTCTACTGACGTTGCCCACTCATCTGAACCTTCTTGACGTGAAAGTCGACGGTGTTTCTGTATCGGCTCTTAGAGACACTGGGGCGCATATGTCGGTAATGAGCGCTGACCTTCGTAACCGCCTGAAAAAAATTATCACGCGCGGCACGACGCCTGTTGTCCGTGTCGCCGATGGCGGAATAGCCCCCGTAATTGGTATGTGTGCCGCCCGCATCTCTCATCGCCGATCGCTCCACTATCGTGCTATCCACAATCATCGCCCACTGTCCCCAGGACAGGACATCATCCTCGGCTTAGACTTCCTCTCCGCACATTCTGCTCAAAACTATTGTTCCGCCAGTACTCTCCGCCTTGACCTGCCTGCTCTGGATCCCGCTGAACCACATCCCATTCTCCTCGGTTCCGTCAACTTCGTTCACTTGCCACCTTCGGCACTGACTTACGTTGACTTAGTGTCATCCCAACCAGTGCCCGACGGTCACTACATCGCGGGTCCTATGCAAGACGTCCTATTTACACACGGGATCACAGTACCTCATACCGTTTTATCCATTACGGCGAATTGTGTCTGCCTGCCAGGGGTCAATTTTGGCTTAACGACACAAGTGCTGCCACGCGGGATGTCTCTGGCGCAGCATTGCTCACTCGAGGATCACTCAATATTATCTAGTGCAGTAGACGACAATTCAGCCGATCCTCCTCTAACATCACAGTGGGCAACTTGTACCATCGCCGACTTAAAAAAAATTGATTTAGCCCGACATGCCGTCCGAGCACGCTCGTGAGCTCTACCGTGTTCTCTTTTCCTACCACGATATTTTTTTTTTCTTTAACGATCGTCCTTTGGCCCAATCTGCAGCTGTTAAGCATAGCATTAATACCGGCGATGCCCCTCCTATTCATCGCTGCCCGTATCGAGTGTCACCGGCTGAGCGTCAAGATAATCACGCAGAAGTTCGCAAAATGCTTGCCAAGAACATCATAGAACCATTATGTAGTCCATGGGCGTCACCTGTTGTACTAGTAAAAAAGAAGGATGGCTCATATAGCGCTTTTGCGTGGATTATCGGCACCTTAGCAGGGCTACCAAAAACGACGTGTATCCCCTACCTCGGATTGATGACGCCCTTAACTGCTTCCACGGTTCTCGTTACTTCTTCTCTATTGACCTTCGCTCCGGCTACCGGCAGATTGCCATGGATGATCTGGACAGCGAGAAGACTCCTTTTGTAACACCCAACGGTCTTTATGAATTCAAAGTGATGCCCTCGGTCTATGTAACGCTCCTGCCACTTTTGAACGCATGATGGACTCCCTTCTTCACGGTTTCAAATGGTCCACGTGCCTGTGCTACTTGGACGACGTTATAGTATTCTCCCCAGTGTTCGCTACGTACCTAGAGTGCCTCTCGGCAGTCCTGGACGTTTTTCGTCGAGCCGGTCTGCAACTGAACGCATCGGAGTGCCAATTCGGCCGTCGCCTGATTACCGTCCTTGGGCATCTCGTTGACGCGAACGGAGTACAACCGGACCCAGGCAAGATCCATGCGGTTACGCACTTCCCTGTTTCGAAGTGTGCCAAGGTTGTGCGCAGCTTCATCAGCCTTTGTTCGTACTTCCGCCATTTCGTGAAAAATTTCGCGGCCATTGCACGACCACTAACCGAGCTTTTGAAGAAAGACGCCCCTATCCAGTGGGGCGATAACGAGGCCTCTGCATTCTCGCATCTAATCGACCTGCTCACAACGCCTCTAGTTCTGGCCCATTTCGATCCTTGTGCGCCTACTGAAGACCGTACTGATACCAGCGGTCACGGAATTGGCGCACTACTGGCACAACGCCAGCGCGGCAACGACCGTGTTATCGCTTACGTCAACAGGCTCCTCTCACCCTCCGAGTGCAACTATTCCATGACTGAGCGCGAGTGTCTGGCCCTAGTTTGGGCGGTTACGAAGTTTCGCCCATACATATATGGCCGACCGTTTGCGTTGTCACAGACCATCACGCGCTTTGCTGGTTATGCTCACTGAAAGATCCTACAGAAAGACTTGGTCGCTGGGCCTTACGCCCTAAAAGAATATTCTTATACTGTCTCCAACCAATCTGGCCTACTACAAAAGGACGCTGACTGCCTGTCTCGTTACCCGGTAGACGAGCCTGATGACGCCGACAGTAGGACCACCAACGGCATTTTCTCTGTGTCTGCCTTCGCTAACATTGCCGATGAGCAGAACCGAGACCTATCGCTGCGAGTACTCATCGAGCATTCGCGCTCTGCACATACCGACGCATCCGTTCACCGATATCTCCTGCACGGCGGCATTCTGTACCGAAGGAACTTCCTCCCTGACGGATCTGATTTTCTTCTTGTCGTGCCATAAGATCAACGACAGATTGTGCTCTTCGATATTCATGACGCACCCACTGGAGGACATCTTGGGGTGACCCGCAAGTACGACCGCTTCCGCCGCCACTTCTATTGGCCTGGTCTCGCTCGCTCCGTCCCACGCTATGCTGCTGCCTGTGATACCTGCCAGCGTCGGAAAACACCTCAGGTGCTACCTGCCGGTCATCTCCAGCCGATGACCGTTCCTCTGGAACCGTTCTTTCGTGTTGGATTAGACCTCGTCGGTCCCTCTCTGGGACCGACGAGGTCTGTGGTGCGGTGGACGTCATCCTCTGGGAACAAATGGGTAACCGTCGCAACTGGCTACGCCACCCGATACGCTATCATGCGGGCTCTCCCTACCAGTTGCTCCACTGACATCTCGGACTTTCTCTTGCGTGACATTATCTTACTTCATGGCGCCCCGCGACAGCTGCTTACTTACCATTGTCGTAAGTTCCTCTCGAAAGTTATCGCCGACATTATGCGTTCCTGCTCCACTCAACGCAAGCTGACTACGTCATACCATCTTCAAACCAATGGCCTGACAGAGCGGTTGAACCGTACTCTTACCGATATGCTGTACAAGTACGTTTCCAAAGACCACCACGACTGGGACATTGTCCTTCCTTACGTCGCATTTGCTTATAATTCTTCCCGGCATAACATCGCCGAATTTTCTCCATTTTATCTACTCTACAGTCGCGAACCGAGTTTGCCCCTGGACACGGCACTTCCCCCTGCTGTGATCTCAAGAAGCGAGAGGACGCGCGACGCCATCGCCCTCGCCGACCATACACGCCAGCTTGCCTGTGCTCGACTGACGGACTTGCAAACCACTCAGCAGCGTCAGTACAACGCCCGCCACCGTGACATACAGTTTCCGCGTGCTGCGCTCGTGCTCCTGTTGTCGCCCTCTCACCACGTCGGACTTTCAGAAAAGCTCCTTTCGCGATGCACAGGGCCCTACCGCGCGCTGCGCCAGGTGACGCCTGTAACGTACGAAATTGCTCCTGTGAGCTCAACCTCGTCATCTACTCTGGCATCTAGTGATTTCGTGCACGTCAGTAGGCTCAAGGCCTACTGCACTGCTTCCGAGTCCGGCTTTTAGTCTCTCCGGGACGGCGCTTTTGCCGCCGGGGTAGCGCTATGGAATAGTAATTCCAATGACGAAGAGGTGAGCAGTAAGGAGACGACGACGACAATTGGAGGCCAGCGCGGGCTGTTGCATGCTGGCCAAGTGCGGCGTATTACGTTGATAATATACATGTATATAGCTTTTCATCTGCGTCTTCTTACGTAAGAATAGGAAGTCGTGATTCTTGAATTGAATTCATCAGTTCTAATCTGGATGCTGCTCCAAAAGACACTAACATATCAATAGTTCAATCACTAGCAACATTATACCAGTATGTTGGCTATCTTAAGGTAAGGTAACATTCAATATACGAGTGATATTTCTGGGTGAAGTGATGTTAGAATAAACTAGTACCGCTTCTCATGTTCAATTAGCTAACCATTTTCGCAGCATTACATTACGCAACGTCACAGTCAGGAAATGCGAGGTCATAATGTGAAATCAAAGAATGCGACAAATAGAAAGGACAAGACCCGAGTAATCTGCTATCATTTGTTGTTTAGAAAATGAAATGCTTCTCGTCCCCGTTTTCGGCGGCCTTCAAGTTAACCAAAAGCCGCAGCCATTATCTGCGCCCTCAAATGAAAACATAGGAAAAATTTGCTAGAAGAACATTAGATCGTCCGGGCAATGGTTTAGCGGTCTGTGGCCGCTAAACCATTGTACAAGACCGCATTGCATACGCTAGTTACTGCTTAAAGAAGTGAAAAAAAAATTGGCTGAAGGCTTAGCTTGGTTAAGCCTGGAAGATTGCGAAAGCAATACCCTTGGCTGCGCCTTGGTTCGGCTGATGGTGTGGACATGGTTGCCCTTTGTTAAACTTATGGCTATACATCATCCGACATAGCTCAAGGCAGCGCGCCGACCAGTGCGAGTAGCCGAGCTGTAGCCCAATTTATCCTCCAAGCGTGACGTCACACCAGCAGGCGCCCTCTCTCGGTAGCGCCGCAGCGACGGTGCGCAAGGCTTCGCCTCCACCAGCGATGCCGTGAGCTGGGGCCCCGTCTCTTGGTCTGGCGTGACATCGCACCAGCGAGCGCCCTCTCTTGGTAGCGCCGAAGCAGCGGCGCGCGAGGCTTCCCCTCCACCATCGATGCCGCGAGCTGGGGCCCCGTCTCTCGCTCTGACGTGACGTCACACCGTCACGTGACGCGCAGCTTTGTAAGGAGGCGCCACGATCACCGATGGGCCGAAAGTACGAGCAGTATTGCTTTCACAATAAAAAAAATATTGCTTCCGAGTTCTTTCTAATGTTTTTTCACAATGTTACTCAAGCTGAAACTGCTAGTTTCAGCTTGAAGTGTTGTTTGTCATTTGCCAACGCGACATTCAAGAGGCAGGTACAATGCACCAAAGGTTTATTGTGATCTTTGGGCGCTGAGACAGGTTTAGGGTTTCCTCTGGTGTTTGATTGCCAGCAGTCCGTGAGTTTCGCGGCACGGGTTCGCATCACCAAGAGAAATGGTGCCACGCTACATGGTGCATCCTTCAGGTGGTTTTCTTCTTGTAGCCCGGCAGCGTCCACATCTGCCAGTGCGCAGTGTGGCCTGGTGCGGTGTGGTTCAGTGTGGTGCGGTGGGCGTCTATTGCTTAATGTGCACCATACTCATATTAAGTTTGTGGCTTGTATCATCTCCAACCATACTGCTTGGCCGGCTGCCATTTCATGTTCACATCTACTCTACATTATGCAGGTCGCGGGTTCGAATCCCAGTCACGGCTACCGTATTTCGATGGTGGCGAAATGCCAAACCACCCGTCTACCTAGATTTAGGTGCACGTTAAAGAAACCCGGGTAGTCGAAATTTCCGGACTCCACTACGGCGTGCCTCACAATCAGAAAGTGGTTTCGGCAGGTAAAACTCCATAATTTAACTGTATTTAACTAGGTCACGCGGTCTATCCTCGAGCCAGTAAGCGAATGGCGCAATTGTCTTCGCAGGAAGCGCGTGCTACCAAATCATCTGTCTGCGGCCGCACCTCAATTTAGTAGGAGTGGTGTCCTCCTAACTACGGACGTTATGGAGAACAGTATTTGTAAAAACAAAGCATGGTAAACAGCATTTCTTTTTCCATCTGCGTTAAGTGACAAAAGGCAAATCTCTATACAAACATACCTTTTATTTATTTGAATGAAAATATTAACATGTGATTCATAAGATATATATTGCTCTTCCATATGCACTCGCTCATATTCGTTGATGGCAAATAAAATAATTGTAATGAGGGGATTAGAGTAACAGCACGCACCTACTAAATTACGGACCTTAATGAATTTTAGTCTTACGAATGAGGGGGGTGTCCCACTGGCTCGCCTTAACTTGTGGGTACCTTATCTTGCTGGTTATATTGTATTTACCCTAATGTCCATCACTAAAGCATATTATTGCAAATAGGAGTGTACAAACTGAATGGAGGAAAGCAGGAACAGAAAAGAGAGCACGCGAAATATCTTGACCCATGGATGCCTTTCTCCGCAACAATCGTGCATATTGCACATTGTTTGGAAATGCCTTTCGTGGCTGCGCATTTGCTTTTTATTCATGATCATAATCAGCCTATGATAGGTCCCCTGTCCTGCGCAAACTGATTCCAACTAGCGCCTATGAATTTCTTAATTTCATTACCCCACCTAGCCTACTGCAGTCCTCGACTGCATTTCCCTCCTCTTGGCACCCATTCTGTAACCCTAATGGTCCCCCGGTTATGTAACCTACGCATTACATGAGCTGCCCAGCTCCATTTCTTCTGTGGATGTCTATTAGAATACCGGGTAGCCCTGTTTGCTCTGTGATCCACACCGCTATCTTTCTGTGTCTTAACGTTACACCTGGCATTCTTCCTTGCATCGCTCTTTGCGCGGGGCTTAAGTACTTCTCGACATTCTTTGTAAGTCGCAAAGTTTCTGGCCCATATTTTACCCCCTGTAGAACGCGCTGATTGTAGACCTTTTTTTTATGATAATGATAAGCTTCCAGTGAGGATCTGACAGTGTCTGCCGTATACGCTTCAGCCCATTTTTATTCTTCTGTAAATTTCATTTTCATGATCAGGGTACCTTGTGAGTAATTGACCTAGGTAAACGTATCTCTTTACAGAATCTAGATGCTGACTGCCCATCCTGAATTCTTGTTTCCTCGCTAGGTTGTTGATCATTATCTTTGCTTTCTGTATATTAATCTTCTACCCCACTCTTACACTCTCTTTGTTAAGATCATCAGTCATTTGTTTTAATTCGTCGCAAGAGCTGTTGAACAGGACAATGTCACCTAAAAACCGAAGGTTGCTGAGGTATTCGCCTGTTTATTTTCACTTCTAAGAATTCCCTGTTTAATAGCTTGAGTACTTCTTCCGAGCACGCAGTGAATAGCAATGGAGTGATTGTGTTTCCTTTCCTGACCACTTCCTTTATAAGTATATGTCTGCTTTTCTTGTGGAGACTAAAGGTAGTTCTGGAATCTTTGTAGATATTTCCCAACATATCTGTTAAATATACTACGAATTACTACTATCATGGCTGCTGTGGGTACAGGCTCCGTACAGTCGAGTTTGTGGCTACTCTGAGGCCATCTGCCACAGCGAAGCCAGAGCTCGGGAAGTTGGCTCTGTACCTCGTCCCGTTCCCCGCGTATTACTTCACGCGCAGTGCCCTTCATGTTGGCCACGGTTTGGGTGGTTTTAACGCCACAGCGTTAAGGAGCTCGTGTCGCAGAAAAGCCGGTGTCGTCGGCGTTGGCCGTGAGCGATAAATCCCAGAAGGCGCTTCATAAATAAAAAACATCTTGCAAGATGGGCTGGTGGGAATCGAACCAGGGTCTCCGCAGTGTGAGACGGAGACGCTACCAATCAGCCACGAGTTCGTTCCTTCAAAACGAGACAAAATCGCCTCTAGTGAATGCGGTGTTGCCTTAGAAACGTGCCGTACAAAGTTATACTGCAGTGTATATCCGTAATTGTGACCACGTAACTTAAAGAAGTCGCAGTTTCACGAGTAGCGAAGTACGTTTCCGCTAAATTTCTTCTGCGCTCTGCGCACACGCTGAGCCATCTTGCGGCAAACACACAAGACCCCCTCCTCGCAATGTACGGCGCTGCCCCGACACGTGGCGCGCCACTCGCCCCATGACCGCGTCCGCCTTCATGGCGCGTCGGGGCCCGGCTATCCCTGCCGATCGCGACGTGTGGCTGGCATAGCGCGTTTGAGTAGGCGGTGCGAACGGGATGCGATAACGCTATCGCGTTCCACTCTTGAAGGTGAAGCTTAAGCGTCCTCTAATTTTTTCTTTGTTAATTAGCCCTTACCTTTTTTTTCGGATGCGTGTTCCGACAGAGCGATGGCGTTTGCTTCGAAATTACGGAGGTGCGAAAAAGAACAAGTGAAACCAGCGATACTGCTGCATAAGATATTGACAGCCACGATGGCCAGCCCGGGATATATTCGTACATGCTTCCTGGCAGGCCTTGCGAACTAGAACGGCGAAAGAAATCGATCGCAGCTGTGAGGGGAGTAAAGTAAGTCAGCTTCTGTCATCATATTTGTGAGAAGGGCTTCTTTTATAAATTGTTCTTCACGTGCGCTTTTCGGAGCTTGTGCAACGGCAGCGGTCATGGCCGGTTCAGCTGCTCAACTTTAAAATTCATTTGTCGTTATTGTGCTGATTTGATGACTGCTTTGTGTAGGCTTAGCATTTGGTATTATCAGTATAACACTGGGGTTTGTGATAAGCAAAGTTTTATGGAACGCAAACATATTTTATGATAGAGAGTGCTAATTCACATACGATAGTCGTTTCGACTACTGGCGTCAGAGGCGCAGTTTCAGATGGTTCGACTTTTTTTGCCACTTTACATTTTCGAAATCGCCGTGCACAAGCAAAGTACATGTGCAAGCAAATGAATTCGCAAGCGAAATCGCGCCTTACGAAAAAGGCGCAAAGAACCTCGATCATTGTATATGACGCAAAGCGAACATTTGCGTCATATAAATTCGGATCGCGTCGTTATTAAATCTCATTTTTCAGCTGCAGATGGCACCGAATTGGTTCCAATTAAACGAATGAATCAGGATATGCTCTAATCCTTTCGTCAATGGAGCAAAAAGCACAATAGAAAGTCATCCTAACAATCCCACGTGTTTTCCGCACGTTCAAAAAGTGCTGCAAGCGGTCTTTTTCGCACCTGATGAATAAAAAGGCGCGATAAATAAGGGCTCGTTTGTTTCCGCTAATTGCCGTCCGAAGCAGCTCCTAGTTGCGCCGATTACGTCGGCAAGTAGGTCCTCGTTCAGTGTTCAGCATTGAGCCACGACAGAACACCTTGAACTGCTTCAGAACCGCAAAAGCTTTCGTTTGGGGCCATAACAGATGACAACGAAGCGCCGTGGTTTCACAAGATCACCGGATCAAATTTCGCAATTTTCATAAAAGCGTGGTAACTGCTACACGGCCAACGATACGAATCGAGTTAGTTTAGCTCACTCGGCGTGGTGGGGCTGACGACAGCCTACGATACCGATCGTGAAGCTCAAACTCGATGGGCCGATCGCGATCGACTAAACACATATCGACGAAAGTGCGATTCAAAGTGACCGTGCAACTGTACCGGGGTAAAATCTAGATGTATGGCGATCTAAAGGTGCAATGGACGTGGGCAAGCACACCTGGCGTGAGCACCAATTGATGGGTGGTGGCTTACAACGCACCGGAGCGAAAGAGAATAAACATTTTTATTAGGTAAATGCAGCTTTAGAGAGGCGTCCTCATTACAGAATGCCTTGAGATCAGATTTAATTGTGCCGCTTTGCAACCCCCTACTATTGCCTGAGGGTCCCGGGGTCTGCGCAGAAATGGCATTGCTGAGAGAGAGAGCGTATGATAAATGAAAGGTAGGAAGGTTAACCACGACTAGGCTCGGTTGGCTACCCAACACTGGGGAAAGGGAAAAGGGGACGGAAAGATTAAAAGAAGAGAAAGTCCAGTGGGGATATCGTTCGGTCACTCAGTGCCGACCATAGATGCTGACTCAATCCAGTAGCTTTTAAATATCGCAGCAGCGCGTTTGTGGGCTTTTGTGCCTGCGATATGCGAGGCCATGGTCCCAAGATCTTGTTCAAGGTGAATGGTTTTCTATGAACTGGTTGAGAGCTGTGCAGATGTCATGTCTTTTATTTTCAAAAGAAGTGCTGTAGCACAGTAGATATTCTAGTTTCCTCGACACCGCAGACATTGCACTCAGCGCTATCAGCCATTTCAATCAAAAACGTGTATGCATTGGTGAATGCCACGCCCAAGCGTAAGTGACACAGCATTGTTTCCTCATTACGCGGAAGCCCTGGTAACCACTGCAGCTGCAAAGGTGGATCGAGGGAATGCAATCAATGTTGGGTGAATTCAGGTGTGTGCCACTTCTCCAATGTCATATGGTGCGCTAGCTTGCCTAAATGTTGGGCTGCGTCAGTCTGCGATAGAGCTACAGAAACAAGGGTTGCTCCTTCGTGTGCTTTCCTAGCAGCTTCATCAGCGAGATCGTTGCCGCAATTACCACAATGGCCAGGCAGCCACTGAAACCCAACGTCGTGTTCTTTCGCGACCATGCGATCGTGCATTTCTTGTATGTCCGAATTGTTCACAGGACCCGCGACGAAGAGATGACAGAAGACATTGTAAGGCGGCCTTCGAATCGGAGAATATTGCCCACCGATTAGCCGGTTGGTTGGTAATATATTCAAGGGCAGCTTGGAGGGCAACAAGCTCCAAACCGGTTGATGTTATCAAGTGATAAATATTGTATTGGGTGCTTAGTGATTGTGATGGTATAACCACTGCACCCGTGGAGCTGGTCTGAGTGGAAGAGCCATCCGTATATATGTGGATTCGGTCAAATTAGAAAGTGTGCAAACACTCCAGAGCTGCTTGCTGCAAGGCCAAGGCAGGCAACTCCGTCTTTTATCTTATCCCTGGAACCGTAAGACGCACTTGAGGTTGTTTTAAACACCATAAAGCTGAGGGTGAACGTGCTGAGGGTGTGAAGCCCGATGGTAGGGAGGCACGATGGATGTTGACCTCGTTGGAGAAGGACGCCTGTGGTCGTCGTTCTGGCAGGCAGGCAAGAGAGCTTGATTGCATGCGTGAAACATGACGAACATGGGCCCTAAGCATGTCGGTGCAGCTATAAGTCGTGATCGGATGGTCTATCTTGAGCCATTATAATAGTTCCTGCTTTTGAGGCGCTCCGCGGAAGGCCTAGGCAAACACGTGGTGCCTGTGCTTGCACGCTTTGAAGTTTTAGCAGTGGTACCAGGCGTCTGTGTTTTCATTCCTGTGGTGCCACACCATCTCGTAATGAACTATTAAAAAGGCTGAGGAGTGTCTTCGTGCTTCTTGACCTAGGTGGCACAAACCAGTATATGTTTTGCCGTCAGGCCCTGGTGAAGACAAACACCTACAGAGCGCCATAGCAGCTTCTAACTCTTCCATAGAGAATGCAGCGTTCACACTTGTATCTCGTGGACCGGGGATGTCGCCTGAAGTCATGTCAGAGACTAAAACTGTGCCGCCGGTGAGTTTCGCACAAAATTTATCCGCAAGACCTATCTCACGGTGGTTTTGATAGAGAGCATGGGCGTTGATAGGGCGTCGTTGCATGGTACTTGAGCAAAGACCCCGTAGAGTACGCCACACACGGGACCATGGCTTGCGGGGGACCAGTGACTCGCAAAAGCATTTTCATTTTTGATCCGCTAGCTTATCCATTCCGCGCTTTAGCTTCTTTTTTATTCGCCGAGATTCTCTGAGGTCAAGAATTGACTGCGTGCGCCTGTACCTCCTTTCAGCTCGGCCACGTAGTGCATGAAGCCTTTCCGACTCAATGTCATTCTCTGTACGCTTTGATGAATGTGAGCAGCAATGCGTGCAATCTTGCATTGCGTCTGCAATTATGTCTTTTATATGCGAGCGATATGATTCTTGCATGTGTCTTCTACACGATCTTGAAAGACTGACCAGTCGATTTAGCTAGGTACTACCCGTAATGGGGCGTATAGCCCATCGATCCTCACATAGGTCGGAGTATGACCACTTCCATGGGTTTCAATATCAGTGAACCACTGCACGCACGAAGTCAGGCAACGTGACACCAAAGTCAAGTCAAGGCCGCTGCTGTACGTTGTTCCTTGCAGAAATGTCGCGCTTCTGTCATTTAGAAGACACCGGTTGTGGTCTCATGCAAAGGATATTAGTGATCACCCCTCGAATTTATCCTGGAGCTACCCTATATATGGTGGTGAGCGTTGAAGTCGTCGGTTATTATCCAAGGACTGGGAGTAGCAGCCAATATATCTTCTAGTCTTTTGCTATGAAGCTCACTTGTTGGGGAAAGGTAGACGCTAATAAGAGTAAAAGACAGCCTCTTCTTTTTCGCAGTAACACAGACGTATTGGTTACCATCGTGCGGCGCTACGGGTTGGGATAAACAGGTAAGGTCCTTGCGAATGCAAACCAGAACCTTACTACTACGTACACACGTGGTTGAAACAAAAGGTTCGTATCCTGATAGTCTTATGGAGGCTTATAAGTTCGGTTCACAGATCACCAGTATAGGAAAGTGGTCGTCAAACACGAACTGTCAAAAATCCAAAATACATGACCTCAGGCCTCTCGATGGACGTCCTAGAGATTGACGTAGAACACGCGGCTGCGTTGGATTCTTTGCGCAAAGTCACGGAACTTGACGGGATGAAAGCCCGCTCTCGTATTCCTCTCGACAATCAAGTAAGTACTGGCGTAATGTACGATGTCAACGAGACCATTGTCGACTCTGACCTGTCGATTTTCATCAAGCCGGCTACCTAAAACACCATCATCACAAACGCGTTTCGTCTCGGCACGTCACGGAGTGTGAAGATCGTATTTAAGGACGAATCCCTGACATCGCATGTAAAAGTGGGCCACTTCCAACACTCAGTTCGCCCGTTTATACCAAAACCGCTACAGTGCTGGAAGTGCATGAAGCTTGGCCATGTGAGTAGGGTGTGCATTACTACTACCGTCTGTTCTCGCTGCACTCGTCTCCATACCACTAACACGTGCGAGGTCCATGTGCTGAAATGCGCAAACTGCAGCGGCCTTCACGATGCATTCTCGATAAAATGCCTTTTGATTCGAAAGGAATTGGCAATACTGAAGAAAATTGTTGGAGACCACTCCTCTCACAGAGAAGCAGCAAAATCTTGTAGGCGACGACGATCACGTCGCCGACGTCGATCAAGAATCTTCAAAGCCTCTGCAGAACGTCAGCCACGTACATTACATGCCACTCTTCCGCCCAGGCCAAACACAGTCAGCTCAAAGGTCAAAGGTGGATCGAACAGCACGGCTGCTGACGCTTGGCCTGCACTCCGGAAACTACATGCCCCTACTGAGCGAAACCAGAGTTCTCCAGCAAGTGACACTTCGTGTGTTCCTGATAAACTGACGGACCAAGATCAACAAATTGTCATGATCAGCTCACTGGTGAGTGCTATTCTTGTTCTTCTGGACAAGCTATAAACACCAAGAGCTCGAAGTGAGTTGCTAGTGCTGGATGCCATCAATCCGGTTCTAGCGAGCCTTCAGAAGTCCAGTGCTTGAGAAACTCTACAGCGGAACCATGCGTCATTCACATTGCGTAGAAAATTGTGTTGTGGCTATGAGGTGATTTCTGTTTTGGAGGGGGAATGTATTAACCTGTAGAGCTCGGAGGAATCGCTCCTGCTCTCTAGATAGTGACTTGTGTGGGGGTGCATATGTGCTGCGGGTTAGCTTGTAGTGTTGTGAGATGTCTTGGTATGAGAATAGAGGATGCATGCGCTCGGGTTCATATACCTCGGCGTCGGCTCGGTGGGTCAAATCTCGAGCCCCGTGGTGGGTGACCTCGTTGCCAGGAATGCCGTGATGAGCTGGCGCCAAGATGAATGTGAATGATCTCGTAGGCAGCTTTTATTGATGATCTCGAGCGTAATGGCATGAATTCTGCCGCAATCAAAGTTGCGGCACGCCTGTTGGGAGTCAGTCACTATGACTTCAACCTCTGTTTGGGAGAGCGTGAGGGCTATAGTTGCTTCCTCGGCTTGGAGAGGATTGTTTCAGGTGAGCGAAATGCTGAACCGATGTTCTCTGTTGACGACTAAGGCGGCTCTTGGGGCTGCGTGCCTGAGGTAAGGCCCCGGTGAGGTATGCATTGCCAACAGCGTCGCCTTTTCAGGGTGCTAGTTTAATGGTTTCGATGTTAGTGCCACAGTGGGCTTTAATCTCGTGATAGGATGACTTGGTATGGTTCTTTTCCCTGTTGCGAACAGCATTTCGCGTGAACGTCCAGGCTGTTCACTTCTTTCGCGAAGAGAACCTTTGAAGTAACGTAATGCTTTTCTTAATTTTCACCTTCATTTACACAAAAGACGGCGAATAGCGGATATACGTGAGGGTTTCGGCGGCATGTGCACGAAGTTTATACTTGGCGGTCTTCCCACCTTCCCAGTGTTGCTCCACTCGCTACAAGAGCCGCCGAGACGCGCGGCACCACTGCTGCTTAGTGGCGCCGCCTGTTCACTGGATGGAGCAAGAGAACGGGCCTAGAGGCAACTCAGGTTTGCATGGAATTCTTCCGCTGCTATTGCTACATCATCGAAATTATTGATAATATTACGCTTATTATCTTTGAGTGCATACATCTTGGCTTCTTCTCTCCCAAGTTTTCTTCTCACTGATTTCACGCTGAGACTATTTTTAATGCTTCCTGAGTCGGTCTTAATATAGCTTTTATTACATCTTTATAGATGTTTCAACACTGCTATAGGAATGATATGCCAGATTATTTTTCACATAGTCCAACTACATTTTTCTTCCGAAAGCAGTAATACATACAAGTTATAAATATATAAAGCTGCGCTTTCTGAGCCAAATCACATGCCGCTACTGCTGCTGCTGCTCCCGCTGCAGCTGCCACCGCCTCCGCCGAGGGCACCACCGCCGCCTTGCCACCGCGGCCACCGCCGAATAACTAGCACAGTTTATCCATTCATAAAAAAAATTGGCCTGTATAAACCGATCTGAACAGCGCCTAAGGACGTCCCTCTCTCTACGGAATTACGCAGTTAAACAGCAAATGGCGCAGAAACGTCCACATTGGAACAAACATGCACCATGAAGCAGACAATACCTTTGCGAAAACAAATATGTGCATGACTTCTGAAAAAGGATTTGGAGCACCTGTTCGGTTTCTTTTTCGCGGAATAACGTGGGACATATCCCACTGATGGTGTAAAGGCAGCTAAGCTGGTCACGGAGGCCATTTAGTATGTGGTACCATGGCGTACACTTTCGTTGCTACAAAACGCGTGTCAGAAGAAAAAACCTTGTCGATAGCTTTCAAGTAAATTAACCACCAAACCTTGCCTTATCTTTCATGCCAACGTGTGAATTTCCTGCCGAAATAATTCACGGACGATATCGTCTCTCCCCATCTACATCTTTCTAGCCCTATTACAATACGACATCCAGGCAACGGATAAACGTTCGAAGATTCGATACTATGTACAGTAATTTCGCAAGGAGCAAAATACAACGTGGTGCTTAACTTGTCATTTTAAATACAGTGTCAATTATGAAATGTTTCTTAATGTAGTGATTCTTCTAGTTTTTGCCAAAAATAAAATAAACATAGATATAAAGAGATACTTAACACAGCAGCGAGGAATTATCAGAGGAATAAATCAACACACGTCTGAAGTACCTCAGTAGCGTGTCAATGTATATCCAATTCATTTTTCCCAGAAACAACTCTACAATTCAATTCATTGCCATTATCCCTGCTCCGAAGTAGCTCTATACAAAATATTGCGAAAGGGTTTAAAGAATTGTTTTCGTAGTCTGGATTGCAAAGCTGATGTAATTTTCCCATGTTCATGTTGTGTTAACTAAATATTGATTTACTAATTGCTTTACAAAGCTGATATTACTTTTCCCTGTTCCTTTTGTGTTAACTAAAATTTGATCTACTGATTCGCTACTGACACACTTGAATTGCTGCTGATTCGACGTAGCCATTGCACTGATGTACCATTGTATTACTCAACTATACTTGTAAAGAGATGGTGAACTGCGCACTTTATATAATGCTGTAAGAGTGATTGGTATTTAAATTTTTACTGTAACCCACCCGTGTAACAGGCTGAGGGCCAACTGTCCGCTGAAATAAGTATGCGTAGAGAACTGGTAGCATCACTGAGTACAGAAGGCAAGCGGGTGGCAGAGCTTTGACAGAAATTTTACTGGTTTAGGATATTTCGCACACAGTCATGATGATATTTTTATACCTACGAAGCTTCCCCGAAAATGGCTTAAATATTCTTCTCGAAACCTATTCAGATAATATTTGCAGAACAACCATCAAGGGTGTGTAATTTCCAGCGGAAGCGTTCTTTTGTTTTGCAATCAGTCTATTATAAAGCCGAGATTAATAGTCATAGCATAAGAATCACATTCTCACAAGTAAATAAAAAGTACCTATAGTCTCATTTACTTGTATAAACAGAGTAGCCATAAATTTATAGCAGAGCCTGCGCGTTCCCATCAATTCCGGCAAAGAAAGTCATGAAGTTACAAAAACCACGAAGGAACCACAATGATAGCTCACAAATCTCCCTAAGGTAGCTGGCAAAACAATTGTGTGCTATTTACTTTGCCGTTTCAGGTGACGGGCCGTAAGAAAAGCACAATTTGAACGTAATGTAACACTATTCCACTTTGTCCTTGGTGCTGGCGACCAACATAAAAACAAACGAAGCTGCAGCAGGAAGCCGAGAGCATCTCGGCGTGCCTAAAGGGTGCAACACCTTTGGCGGCTTTCTTCACGACTATGTCTCCTTGCCACTTCACTGTCCGTAGCACAATTGTGAGAGAGAAGGTCACAAAATTTCTTTCTTTCAATGCCCGTCACGGGAGAGGAGGATGGCTACGTAGCGTCAGGCGAGCTGTATAAAACACGAGAAGCGGTATTTTTTGAGCCAGACTCGCAGCGTAAATATCGTGGTGTACGGAGTAGCAAGCGATTGCCCATCTGTAATTATGATGTCCAAGGTAGTGGTGGAGGGACGGCTCCTTATGCTCATCTAAAAAAAAGCGTGTTCGCTTGATGAGGCTTCGTTTCCAAGTGCAAATAACACTTTAAGGCAGCCCGACGTAATGTGGTTATATATTACAGGATAAAATCATTGTTTCATTGCCCACAGTTATACGTACAATATTCTCTTAAGAGCTGCCAGCAGTGCTTGTCTGTGTGTAAAACCATATTGTGTTGGAAAACCTACTTTTCTTCAATAACGTTGTTTTTTTTATCTCAAATACTCAGCTAGCAGTCATGCTTATATTTAGCTTCTTCGGCAGAAATCAACTTAGACACATCTTACAAGTTGTCGTCATGGTACTTTAAAAGTAGAAGTATCCAAGATTTCTAATTTTAAAGTTTTCAAGCGCAGTATTAGGTCACAAGTTAGGCTGATGCTTTCGTTACGTTTATTGAAAACGAAAAGGGCGAGCGGCAACAAGCGTTCGCATTAAATAATAGACAAATGCAATCGTGTTGCAGTCTAAAAACAAAACATGCAATTGGGTAGTGGCCTATGCGAGGATATTGATGTTAATGTTATGCAATGCAGGCCCCTGTGTTCCTCGCCTTTGTCACCCTTGTTAGAGCTGGAACATCTTTAGCGGTGGCCAGCAGTATGGTTTCGAAGGCGCAGGTTTTCAAGCCGGCGGTTTCCGAGGGCCGCTGTTCACTGCGGCTGCTACTCCTGGTGTCTCCGCTGCTGGTGCCTTCAACGTACGTTATTCAACCTTTGCTAGGCGGGACTCGTTGCATCACGTTGCATTGCCAATTGTTTTTACTCACGCTCTAAATATGTAGGAGCTGTTTTTCGACTACGAATTTGGCCGCATATATTTTGTATAGGAATATTCACAACTTACTGCTGTGCAGAGTGAACAATATGTTCATTGAAACAAAAACGGGGCAGAATTTATGCTACCGCCAGTAATTCCTATATTAGAAAACGCAAAACGGCGATAACAACGTACTTGTTATTTAAAGCTATTATACCTTTGCTGGATACGCGTTGCCTCTATGGTACATCGACCAAACCTAGTAATAGAGGCAGCACTTGCACAAGGAAGTAACAATTTTCTCAACTAGATGAAATGTAGGTTGTCTTTGTTGGCAAACTATTTACATATTGCTCAAGGAGCTCCAGTGTTATGATAAGAAACAATCTGGCAATAATAATATGTAGTAATATTTTTATGAACACTGTCATAGGCCGGAAGGAAACACAAACGCGCCTTCGTATTTCCGCAGTTTGATCTAATCAGCTCCATCGTAGTATATCGTTTGGTCCCTGGTTTTTAGTTCTTACTTGCTTCTTTTCAATCCATTAGCCTCCCCAACCGTACAGCTTCGGGTACGACACTGCGGATGAATTTGGCACCCAGATTTTCCACAAGGAACAAGGGGACGCAAGCAACGCAAAGACTGGCTCGTACGGTTACCGCGACGCAAGCGGCCTCTTCCGCACAGTGAACTACGTGGCCGATGCGAACGGATTCCGTGCCACTGTGGACACCAATGAGCCCGGCACCGCTCCGGGTGCCAGCGCAGACGCCGTGTTTAACGCTAACCCTGTGGCGGCACCTGCCGGAGCCGGTGGTCGATGCTGGAGCGGGTGGTGCGTGGGCTGGCTAGACATGCCACGAGTGGTATTTAGGCACCTGCCTAAATACTGGAAGCGCTCTTTGTGCCCAAAAGTCATGTAAATATGTATTCTGGAATAAATGAGCCAGGCATAAGCGCAATTCAATATATTGATCTACTAGTACATATAAGCATGGTTGGCGGCATTTGTTCAGGCACATTTGATATGCCAAACGTCTTGCGGGTATATGTACCAAGAATTGCGCGCTCCGACCCATTAAGGGGCGTAACATGCGCCATGGACTATGGCGCTACATGTGATGCGCTTTTCGTAAATGCCTTTTGCGTACTCTTAATAAAGGTAACCAAGATAAGATAACCCTTTGTGGCTTATCTTGTCCCACAACCGTAATCTTCATCTACCCTGCCTGCATTTGCTTGCTTCAAAACACTGCGATTGCACTTTTCTGTCGAGAATGCTATGCCGCGCTGATAACGCTCATACCATTCGTGACCTGGAAGTACTGGTCTCGCATCACTAAAGGAAGGAAATGCGTGCAAGTCAGATGACGCTTATCGTTGTCGAATACGATTATTCCCAAAATGTGAACTTTTTAAGGGTATATTATCTAGATTCTCTGGCTGAAAGTGCAGTTCCCTTGAGATGAAGACGACGTGGGCGTCTGTTTAAAATTTCAGCTGTGTTCACGGCCGTGCATTGCCTTGATACTCAGCAGAAAGGATCGTTAACGCGTGATTTACGCACCGCGCTTGTCAGTTTGCAGTGTGGAAACGTGCAGAGTGGCCCTTTAGGCTCAATGCGCAACTGCAGATTCTCTTACGGTTGTGTGTGTGTGCCGTCGCTGGAGCACTTCTCTTCATAGCATAATAAGAAACAGGCAGGTAGCTCTAATAATAATAATAATAATGTATGGGGTTTTACGTGCCAAAACCACTTTCTGATTATGAGGCACGCCGTAGTGGGGGACTCCGGAAATTTTGACCACCTGGGGTTCTTTAACGTGCACCTAAATCTAAGTACACGGGTGTTTTCGCATTTCGCCCCCATCGAAATGCGGCCGCCGTGGCCGGGATTCGATCCCGCGACCTCGTGATCAGCAGACAGGTAGCTCTGTCGCCACATCATGCCTGATGGTAGCTCCAGGTTAATAACACACATTATTGTGCAGAATAATATGAGTCTACGTTTTGTGTGGAGGACAGACTGGGCGTGCATATGAGTCCATTGATTCATTCACGAAGGAACTCTGGGGGGTATGAGAAACACGATAGTGAAAGTGTGTGATGAATTTTTTGCTAGGCACTAATCAATTGATTTGCTATGTTTGCTTCAATTTGTTCTTTATTATAATTGTTTTGTACAAGATGTCCCAATGCAGTCTTTGACTATGGGACATCCTTCTGCATACTTCATATCTGTAACACGACATAAAATTGAAAAATTAATTCTGATTCTAATTTGCGGGTAATTATTACCTACATAAATCTATATACGCGAATGTTGCTGCATTTCGCCACCCTCTAAATGCTGCTGCCACGTGGCAGGCAATCGAACCTGCGACCTCATTAGTTTCTGTATTGCACTGATGAAGGTTAGGAAAAATCAGCGAATGTGGCCGGAGAGGAATTCTGTTCCGTCAGAAATAAACAATTCCGTCAGTATCATTTTGAAAAATATATATATATAACTCGAGAGCATCGTCCTTTTCCCAAATGGCATTTAGGCTAAACTCCATGAGCTGTGTTTTCGTGCGCGAGAGCGACGAGCGACGGCTTCGAGCGACGGATGGGGCCGTCGCTGAACAGCTCGCTCAGTCTTGTTGCGCGATCGCTCGGTTCTGCAAATCTAGAATTCGTCACTCGTCGCCCGGAGGTGCTATGAGCGATTAGCCAATAGTAGGCAGCCGGAACGGGATGTACATTAGTAACGTACTACCATTTGGCGCACGTGCGTGCTTCTCAGTATACAAACGGAACGAGCAGAATGAGCGAACTACCGAATTTTTATATGTAAACGAAAAAAAAACATACTGCATGACCTTCAGAAGTACTTTATGCTGCTTGGTACAGCCAAAAAACAACCTAGATAATTATAGCAAGTGCCACGCCAGGTTTGGCGCTGACTCGATACCCTAATACCGGCAACACTGGAGAGCCGTCGCGCGAAGCGGTCACTCGCTTGGAGTTTGACTTCTGGGCACCAAGCGAACGCTGCAGTCATCTTCATGGCGTAGCTTGTCGCTGTCGCACAAAAAATCGCTTGCATGGGGTTTATACTTTATGCTTCACGAAAGTACTAATCGCAGACATTGATAGGTGCAGGCGGCCCGTGCTCGCACAGCTGGTCATCTCGTATGCATCTATGTAGACACTGCTAAACTTGGTCCGTATTCACACACAAAAAAGTACTCACTAGAACTGTTCGTACCAGGTATGCCAACCATCCATGAGGTCGAGCACATTATTAGCGAAAGCTCCCGTTCAATGGTGTACACTACTTAAAGAGACAGTTTTTTTCGTGAATTTGGCCCTTGTTTCCTTGTAATTTACAGATTATTAAATACAAGCGAGGCATGATTCTTGTAATAGCCACTTCTGACGTTCGGGTAACAGCGTGATTGACGCGTCCATGGTAGGTTGGTTCCTTGCTGAGCGGTACCACGCCCCCCTTTCGACTAAAGGCAGTGTGAATACTGTCAAGCAAAGGAAAAGTAATAGAAAAGGGTTAAAAAAATATACTGCTCTTTAGCGCACCGGTTCTGCCGCAAGCTTCAACATCGGTCTTACAGAGTTACTTTTTACTGCGCTTGTCATTTGTAATTACAGAGCAGAACGTTGGGGCTACGGTGCTCGTAATCTCCTTAATTCCGCTAATTGTTCAGCGTTATGGGCCGTTTGACGGTCGACGAGACACCATGTTTTCTTTAAGGTCACAGAATGTTTTCAGCGACACCTAAATATTCGTGGGCCTCCTGATCCGTGAGACGCGCCTGTTCCCGTTACTCTGCGATCACGTCTCTCCCCGCGACGTTGAACGTCCGCTACCCCACCTATATGTGCTGGAAAGTAGGAATATGTGCATGTTAAAATGTGCAGTCCCACAATAGGGCCTGCGTCGTAATAAGATTATGAATTTGGCGAGGCAATACCCTTGAGTTTGAAATAGATGAGTTCGAGAAAGACAGTTACATTTTTCATTCACGTGCTTTTCCAGTAGTCCTCGGCGGTGACTACAACGTGACAATATGTTGCGTGCACTAACTAGCAAAGCCCAATCTTTGCGCGACATTATTGTATGAATTTATTTCTATGTACACTCAAGGCAAACAGGCCCCCTATCATTCCACTAATTCGGCTGATGCGATCGTCGTTCGAAAGCCACGTTGAAGGTGCCTTAACTATTATACGTCCAGTAAGCGAAAAGGTACTACGCGGACTGCAGTATGAACACAGAACACGATATCGGGTACAAAGAGAACAAATGCGTGACAAAAACATTGAGAATAAATTACTTCATCTTTATAATTGTTATACAGTTCAGACAATTTTATCTTTGCGTCATTGCACTAACATAAGAAGAAATGTGGCTGTTTGAGTATTTCCCACCAGCCCACTCAGCAATGTTTTCTGCTGCGCCGAGTCCCGACAAACAGAAAAAAAGCAAAAAATATTAGTGCAAGAATGTAACGAACAATGCATGGTGTACGCGCTATCAGTCCACCAGTACCGCGGTCCTTATTTGCCAAGGTGAGAGGCAGAATTGTGGCGGAAGGGTTAGTCGCCCATGGCAGCATGACTCCAATGTGGTAGGCGTCAAAAGGCAGTGACGGCACCATTCACCGACTTCCGCATGTTGGACATGGGAAGCACGATTTACGGCCGTTCTCATATTTGCACGGTCACGCACTAAACACACACAGCGTTCTGGGGAGGACGCATTTGGCGGCACGCGCAACGTGCCCCGGTCACTCGTGCTTCCCTTCGGACGGCACATTTAGTACAACAAATGAGCGCAACAACCCGCCGTGGTTGCTCAGTGGCTATGGTGTTGGGCTGCTGAGCACGAGGTTGCGGGATCGAATCCACGCCATCGCGGCCGCATTTTGATGGAGGCGAAATGCGAAAACACCCGTGTACTTATTAGATCTAGGTGCACGTTAAAGAACCCCCGGTGGTCAAAATTTCTGGAGTGCTCTCCTATGGCGCGCCTCATAATCATAAAGTGGTTTTGGCGCGTAAAACCCGATAATATAAATGAGCGCAACATTCCACATCCTGCGTGCAATGCTAATAAAAAGAGAGACTAGTACCGTCCATACAGCTACCCTATATATTATAGGAAACGCGCAAGCATTCTTGAAGAAAAAACGAGACAGCACGTACAATAAATTGGCACAACATCGAGCTGTGAATAATGAAAAATTTTTCTTATTTTATTTTGTGATGAAAAACAGAAATCAAAGGCATGCGAATAGAGACAATGACTACGACGAAGGGAGCAATAACGGTTCAAAGGGAAGGAATGATGGTTTCTAGCTGGTGTGTGACATGGCTGGCCTCCCCGAGCTTCTCCTTCAAGCGCTCGAGGGAATGTCCATCCTGCTTGATTGTCAGCAGCAGCGCCTGAACAAGAAGGAACAGACGCATTTTCATAGCACTGCACCCGACAATAGCGCCGCGCCCAATGACTTTTATGAATGACTACTATGTCAGACCTACTGCGTTATGTCACCTCTAAGGTGCACTTCGCAAGCACTCTTATAGTGGTCAGTGGTGTGCCGCAGGGTGCTTGGATCTGTCCTTGGATCTTGTCTATTTGTAAATGGTGTCCAAAGCCATACCGACCTCACCATCCCTGCTTTATGCAAACAGCGTAAATATATTGAAACAACAAGCTACCTCCGTGATTGCATTCTACTTCAACGAGACATATCCACCTTTCCTACTTGGCGCTTGCAAAACAAATAGGTAATCAGCGCCCGAAAGACGAAAGTGATGTCACATACGCGGAAGACCGGCGAGCTTGGTTTCGCTGACCACCTGGTCAAAGCTAAACTCACTCGGAAGTACGAACCTACTGACGTTGGAACCATCTTTGATTCCAAGCTCAACTTCTCGCCCCATATAGAATGTTTCACTAAGCTCTCCATGGGCACAGCGAGTAGTATATCGACAGAGTGCAGAAATGCAGCTGTCGTGAGAACCGGAAAGAACTAAGACGCGACCTTATTAGAAGACTAACCCTTCAGACTGATTTTTGTTTTCTTTCGAACAGAGACCTCGCGCCTCTCTAGCCTCTACTTTTGCCGGCACCGCGTGCTTCCGTTGAGAGTTGGCCACAGGGGCCCCCGCCTGGAGAGACGGAGTCTATTTGCCCGGGAACGCGCTTTTGACGTCGGGGGATGGAGAAAGTAATGGCGACAGAACAAGAAGTACAGAAAACGGCGCAATGGCCAAAACTGTGAATGGCGGTGTTGTCGATAAAAGCAGGTTTGAGTCTGTAAATGGAAACGACTGTTGGCTCGTCACCGACGGTAATTGTGAAGTGTTTAAGATTGCGGTCCAAAACGAGATACGGTCCCATTATGAAGGCTCCAGCGACTGCCGAGTGGACTCGTTCCGGAAGAAAACATGGAATGTCGTGTCCGCGTGCATGAAGGTAAATTATGCTTCTGCGGGCTAGTGGCGAGGGTGGACGGGTCGAAGCGCGGTATACGAGTGCTGCTGCCGTCGGGGGAATGAGGGTGCGTCCCGGATTGTGGACTTAGGCTGGGCGAATTCGGCTGGAAGACTCAGCGTGGTACCATAAACGAGCAGGGGTTGGAAATTCTGCAAGCCTTCCTTAAATTCAGCCCGGAGATACAAAAGTACTACTGGAAGGAGATGAGCCCAGTTTGTCGATGTGCCATGTGCTATGAGTACCACTTCAAGTTGTCTGCGTAGGCCCTCGAGAAATCCGTCGGCTTGCGGGTAATATGTAGTCGTGACATGATATATGCCGAGGCGACAAATAAGTTGTCGGAAGAGCGAACTCTCGAACTGTCAGCATTTATCAGTTGTAGTCTTGGATGCAACGCCAAATCACGATATTAGTGAGCTTATAACAGCATTTTTTACAGTTTCTGCCGCGATTTCGGAAGTAGTGTGATTTCAGGCCATAGAGCAAAACGGTCGACCATCGTTAAGGCGAAGCGATTTCGTTGCGATAGAGGGAGAGGTTTGGTCATATCAGTGTGAACCTTCTAGAGATATTCAGTGGGAGGAGAAATGACTGTAGGGGACTTGTGGGGGTTGGTCTTAGCTCTTTCGCGAACCGGACAACAGCGTGCCCTTGGCCACACGTCAACATTTGTGCCTGGCCAGACGTAGCGCTCGACGACGATTCCTTGATAAGCTGTGAGCGAGAGAATGTAAATATTCAAAGATGTGGCGTCTGAGATGATGCGAAACGAAGGTCCGATAGCGACCAGTGGACACGTCACAAGTGAGGAGCGCGTCGCCCTTGCACCTAAAATGTCGCACGTGCAAGCTGCTTGGTGGTGCTCTTATGTGCTTAAGTATTTCGTAATTTTCGTGCGCGACGGCCAATTCTTTTTTGCATAACACTCGTCGTTGCAATGATTTCGGCTCAGCGGGGCGCATCTGCTGGAATATGTAATGCTCTTTTCATTTGTTGATATTGCACCGAAAGCTCGGATAGGTAACCCAGTTGTCTTATTTCACGAGGGAAGTCTGTCGTTCTTGATGAGCCGAAAGCATGTATGATGGGCATGTGGTTCGCAAACGTGGTGAAACAGCTGTGTTTGACAATGTAGCGGGAGCGTCTGACGAAAACGTAAGCTGCCAAAACCTCGGGGCCGAAAACACTGTACCTTCTCTCTGCTTCCGATAATTTTTTGAGAAGAAAGCAAGTAGATGCCCTTCACCGATAATTTATTAGGGAAGCCGTGCGCCGATGAGAATGCCATAAGCATCCATCGTGAGGTTAGTGGGGGCCTCGCGTGCTCGGTGAGCAAGCAAAGTCGTATTCGCCAGTCGCGTTTTGCTCTCCGTGAAGCGTTTGTCTGGCAGCTCTTACCACAGTAAAGTGATGTGGACTTGGTAGTATCGATGAGAGCTTCAGGTTTCACTGTAGCAGTACAAGACGACATAAAACATCTGTAAAAGGTCAACAAACCCAGGAACTGTCGTACCTCCGGCGTTGAAGCAGGGCGAGGAAAGTTGGTGATGGCCATTACTTTGGAAGGATGTGGTCTGATGTCTTCGTCGTTAAGGAGACGGTGAAGGAACTCGATAGAAGAAGCACCGAAGTCACACTTGGCGACGTTGATGATAAGGCCACGGGACTGAAGGCGAAGAAAGAGAAGCCGTAGTTGGTCAACGTGTTTCTGCAATGATATACTGGCCACGAGTATGACGTTGACGTAAATAAAAACGAACGGTGATCTGCGAACTACCAGACCAATGAAAGGTTGAGATGTCTGCACGGCATTCTTCAGCCTGAAAGGCATCCGTAGGAACTCGAAGAGGCCGAACGGCGCCGTGACACCCGTTTTTTGCTATGTCCATTGGAGCCATAGGAAATTGATGGTAGGCTTTGGCTAGGTCAATCTTGGACAAAATCTGCGGACCGTGGAGACCAGCAGTGAAGTCCTGGACTATGGGAAGAGGGTAGCAATCAGGAACTCTAGCAGCGTTCAGCGCGAGATAAACTCCGCAAGGGAGCCAATCACCGGTCTTTTTGGGCAACATGTGAATGGGGACGACCAAGAGCTGCTGTAGGGACGAGCAATGCCGATTTCTAACACATGATCGAGCTTGTTCCTGGCGATGCGTAGCTTCTCTTGTGCAAGCTCACGTGGAAATGCGTGCTATCGCGGTCATTTGGTGATCATGTGATGCTGAACACTGCTTTAGTCCAGTCAAGGGACCAGTTAGAAGACTGGTGTTCGTGAAGGAGGGCGGCAAATGACTCCGGTACCACACGTGTCACTGTGAAAGCTAATGGAGCGACTGGACAAGGTTTTCAAACTATGTTGGATCCGGTAGTGGAATCTAGGATCCTCTTGTTGGCCACGTCGACGAGAACGCCGAAATGACAAACTTGGTACATAGTATAGGATGGCTAACAGACGAAACAAGTAATAGCTATCGGAAAGTTCAACGCAGGCGGAGGTTGAGGGTGAGTGATTTGGGACAGAAAACCGGAATGGCTCCAACCATTCACAGCTTGGAATTGCAGAATGAGTGTGCAGCGCATTTCGTCCGCTTTAGCCGCCAACACGCTCACTTCAGCACATGTATCAACGAGACGTTTCAGTCCATTCATAGATTCACGGACGAAGAAAACGCAGCTATAGTTTTCTCTCGGGTCATTTATCGGATCTAGTACTCCTAGAGATCGTTTCCGGTCGGTGAAAAAGGTCGTGTGCCCCAGCATGCCGAAGCACCCAAACGTCGATTGTACCGGCATAGGAGTGGCAGCTGGTCAGCTGATTTCTTGCGACAAGAGCGGTGAGCCTGTGACAGTGACCGAGAGGGAAATGTGCGGCGAGCACGTGAATTGGTGGACACATCGCGAAGTGCAGCAGCGACGATATTCGAGAGGTGTGGAATATCCTTGTGACGGGTCGAAAACCGTTGTGCTGTGGGACAGAAAGATGGGAGCATGGTGAGCTGGTTTGTAAACGATGGCGAATTATGTGGATGAACCATGGCTTTATCGGTTTCGGTCAGGGTCACTCGGAAAGAAACGAGGTTCGGAGATTAGTCATGGCCAATTTTGTTTTCCAAGGACGCCAGAGCAGAAAGGCTACGGTGCGATGGTTCTAATAGCGCCATGTGGACGGGAACTGTCAGGCGTTGGAGTAACAAGAGCTTGAGAAGTGCCCCATCAAAGGTGGACATCTGTTGTCGAAGTGGATGCTGCATATGTCGAAGGAGCAGCGATTGCTGATTATCGCCGAGTTCTGTGGTGGATGTGAACGCTTCCTGGCGTCGTCTCTCGGAAATGACCGTACGCTCGAGGATAGCGACTTTGAGGGTGTCTTAGGGCTTCGGAGACTGAGGTGCGGTCAGGCAGTCACGCAGCCGGAGGGTTACGTCACTAGGAAGGGCGGCTAGTAGATGGGCGTAGCGCGTCTGCTGAGAGGTTACATGCGCGGTCTGGAAGCCGGCCTCCACCTGAAAGAACCAGGTGTAAGGATTTTTGAGACCCGCCGTGGTCACTGAGTGGCTGGATGGGCTTCGTGGCGGGCCAACGATGGTTCACGCTTACCAACCACTCCTTTTCGCCATCCAATTCCTTGGCCTGGTGTCGAATAGTCTTCTAGATTTAGCCCTCGGAAGCCCTGCTGATCCCATTACCTCACTGCCGAACAGCGGTGACTCCATGTACTGTCCTGCAACCATCCGATGCTTGGTGCGACGATCTTCACTGGTTCACGCCACTGCGCCTGCCGTGTGCGCAGATGTATCAATCAAGCACATGTCATCTGCCGTCGGTGACCTTCCTTCCGCCGTGGTATTCAATGGGGGTTCCTGTTCCGCTTCTGCTACTACGTCATCATTTCCGTCAAGACAACATGGATTGCCTCCCCAGCGCCACCCTGCTTTCAGTGCGCTTGGCGGCACGTCAACGATAGTTCATGCTTACCAACCGCTCTTTTTTGCCATGCAGGTAACTAATTGTTACTCCCTTTTTGCTAAGTGAACTAGTTCGAGAACGTTGCTCGTGCTGCCAAGCCCACGTTCAATTTGCGCCACTGTTTAAGACTGTTCTTGCCTACTGTTTCACTTGTTAGTAATGTCTGGTGATGTTGAATCGAACCCCGGCCTCCTTCATGCAGCTGACGCGGTAAACTCTGAACTACTCACCACTTTACGACAGCTTCAATCGGGGCAGTCAGCTGTTCTAAACCAACTTAAATCACTTCAAGTAACCTTGTGAGACCACGAAAAATTATTTCTTGAATTTAACTCTAGATTGGCCAAAATTGAAACTGAGTGCACAGCACTCGCTGCTGCCAAGGCTGACATCGACTCACTACGTTCAACAACTGCTGCTTGCATGGCCAATGTGGCTGTTCTGCCTGCCCCCACTGACGCTCCCAACAACAGATCTCGTAGTTGCAACCTTGTTTTTTCTGGGCTAAAAGATTGTCCAAATGAAACCTGGCGAGAGTCCGGAAAACTAATCATTGATCCCTGCATCGAGCACCTTCAGTCTCCTATTCAACCACGTGAAATTGAACGCGCTCATGGGCTCGGAACTTACCACCATGGCAGTTCCAGACTAGTAATTATTAAATTCGCTCACTTTATTAAAGATAAAGACCACATCCTTTGACTAGCTAAGAAATTCAGAGGAACAACTTTCGGCATTTGCGAAGCTTGTTGCCCCACTGTTCACCTAGCTCGTAATCGCCTCATTGAATTCGGAAAGACTAATATTATCCTGTTTAAATTACGTTACGACAAACTAGTTTCTGGTAACAAAACCTACATTTTTTACCAGCAAGCCGATAAGGTAGTTGAACGTAAAACTTAGCAATTACTTAAGTCGAAGCCTCATTCCACCCCTCCTAGTCCTTCTATTGCTTTTTTGTTCAGTAATATCCGTAGTATCATCCCAAAGCCTGATTCTTTATGTGGCCTCATCAGCTCATCTTCAACTAATGTTGTCTGCCTAACAGAAACATGACTTAATTCGTCTGTTCTATATTCTGAGATCCTGCCCCTCCTTCCCGACTTCTTGTGTTTCTTGTTTGTTTCTCTGCCCTAGGGCAAGCTTCTCAGGGCCTTGAAAATAAGGTTATCGGTCTGTCTGTCTGTCTGTCTGTCTGTCTGTCTGTCTGTCTGTCTGTCTGTCTGTCTGTCTGTTGTGGACGATGCACACTGGCGCCCCTACGAAGACGGCGAATGCTCTCTGGTTCTCGACCTGTCGGCTGAACTGGCGAGCGCTGCAGTTATCCTTTGTAAATATACTCTATCTATAGTCTCCAGATTTTAAT
Organism: Dermacentor albipictus; assembly: GCF_038994185.2. Classification (NCBI taxonomy): domain Eukaryota; kingdom Metazoa; phylum Arthropoda; class Arachnida; order Ixodida; family Ixodidae; genus Dermacentor; species Dermacentor albipictus. Next base: position 486,259,813 of record NC_091821.1, read on the forward strand.
CCTTTGGTCGCGTAACAATATAAAGCCTAATACGGCGTGGCCAGTCAGCAGCGATTTCAATCGCCTTGCATGTATACCAAGACTAGTCCTACTTCTGTTAGTGCGCGCACTAACGCAGGCACTTGAAGCGTGCAATAAAAACAATGGTAACGAGGGAAAGTATTCTGTAAAAGTCCACCTATTGGACATATCGGTTTCGTCTGCTGCTCAAGTGCTGGTTGGCTGGGGTGGGCTGCACGTGCACAGCAGCCAAGCGCCACAGCCAATCGGCACTGCAGCATCAGATGAAATGGACATGTCCAATAGGTCGACTCTTACAGAATACCTCCCAAAGAAGCCACAAAGCAATAAACTAAAATGTTCTTGCAAGTTTACCTGCTCTCTGGTTGATCTATCAATGTCATATTCTTTTTTAGAATCAGAGCAAAAGACTTAAGGAAATGTACACACTAAGAAAAAAAAGAGTATCTCTTACTCTTTTCGAAGAGTCTGGACTCGCCACGTATACGACACACTTTGTGGGAGCCACCCGAACTCTCTTTCGGCAGAGAGTACCGAGACTTTCTGTGCTCGATACAAAGTGGTTACGTGACTCCACACACAATAATCATGCCACTCTCTTGCAGTAGTCACCTAACCCTATCAAAAGAGTTACACGACTAGTGCTGAGGGAGTCCGTTAACTATTCTGCATGAGTCAGCCTACTCAAGATAAAGGGTCACATGACCACTGCGGAAGGATTCGGGTAACTATCCTTGATTAGTCTGATGACTCCAGCAGTGTGTGTGAAGTTACCCTTAGTGCGTGGAGCAGGACTCTTGTAAATAGAGTAAAATAACTAATCCATGTAAGTCGTTTGACTCTCGGATGGCAGTGTCGAGCCACTTTTCAAAATGTGTCACCAACTTTTGCTGTAAGTACACATGACTACGGCTAGTTCTCAAGATGACTACTGTGAAAAGACAACATATACGAAAGAAGCCATAGCAAGCTTGCCAAAAAGGACATGGCAGGTTAGCAACCAAAAGTCAAAAGTTCACCACCCTTTGCTGTCGTCTGGAAAATTCAAATGTACTAGTCGGCACAGAATCACCGTGAAAGCAAGACAGTTCTCATTACTGTTAAACTGGAATAAATAGCTAACCAAGCAAAACAGTCTTAAATATATGTAGCCTGCAGGTGCATATGCATGACACTGCAATGCAACTCAGAACCATAATGAGACCCCAAAATATTATGTAACTCATGTAGAAGTTCAATTCAGCGCTGCACAGATCTCTAATGTCAAAACATTTATAAGTTATACCTATTTCACTGTTCTTCGAGACATGTTTTTATTTAGAACTCAGGGTTTAACATTTTAAGCAAGTAAGCTACCGATAACAAATAAAAAAGCTGCACTTATGTACAAAGGAGACCCAGAGAATCAAGTGCAATAAAAACAATATTCCAACTTAGATTACATAATCTACGCGTTATACTATGCTTGCTGAAAACAACTGATTGGCAATTGATAATCCAATCTAACAGTAAAAACAGCTGTCTTACCTTATGGTACTCTTGTTGGCACTTTTCCCCCACAACTTGTGAGTGTTAGCGTCTGTTGAAAATTGATCTGAAAAATACCACAATAAAAGTTGTGCATCAATTTTATTCTCTCATACACATGCAACACTGTATAAAAGCTTCACAACAGATAATATTACAAAAATAAATACAGCAACGTTTATACTAATTGTTTATTTATGTTGACAAACATACTTTTTCAAGACGAAGTATAATAGCTGACACAGACAATTTCACAGATTGGAATCACCACTAATACAAAACTTGCCATAATGCAAACACGCTGACAACATATGTAGCACAGGTAGCTGTATTTTGTTACGCCAAAGATAGCACATGAATAATGAGGGCAAGGGCGGAAGAGAACACAAACTGTACTCAGCTGCATGGATGCAGTTATAACAATATACACGGTGCACCAAGATCCAAAAGAAAGGAAGAGGAAGATGTGAGGGAAGTTTCTTTTACTCATCACAAGTTATCCTGTAAGAGCAGATTATGCACTGGCTGTAATCTACCCTCAGCACATACGTAAATAGGAGACATCAGGTGCCACATTTACAAATCACTCATACAATTTTCTTGTGATTGTCCTTATTCCGATTTTCAACTTGAAAAGCATGACTGATTTACGTAAAGCCTCCCTACGGCTTGGCACATATAGAGAAAAAAGTGCTTCTATGAACACTGTAGGTCATGGAAGGATGACTGATACATACCTCTTTTAATTCTTTTAATTCTTTTGTCTTCGTCTTCACAATTATCTACCACAGTAGTCTTTTGTAGAGTGAAACACATCCAGATAATACACTGTGGGCAACAAAGTGTGAATACCTGTTCCTGATTTCTACCTTTCTCTGGTGTCCCTAAGGTAAGATTGGTGCAAAAAATTGTCTTCCCAATGTATGCGTTCCCACAAAACAACAGGAGCAGATGATAAGCCACATTAATGGTGCGTGAAATAAAACATCTGTTCTTAACTTACCACTGTCATTCCAATCTGGTGCGACTTTGTGCTTTGTTGTGTACTCTAGCACAGGTGCTACGCAGTTCACTTGGTGCCCAAAACAACTCTCACACCATAGCAGGATGTCAATTTCGTTTTCAATTTCTAAGCGAAACTCTGGTTTTGGGGGACAATTGCAAACTTATAGTTTTGCTTTGTGTCTTCATTATGTTGTAGAGCAGGGTAGAAAGCAAGAACAGGTATTTATAATTTGGGTTCCCTCTGTGCATTGCATGGATATGTTTCAATGAATGATAAAACTATTTGGTAGATAAACATGAAAGATAATTAAGATCGAAGTCTACCATATCAGTAACTGGGAATATTATGTGTAATTGAAATTTTTTGATTCCCAGTTATGAAGAAGCTAGTCTTGACAATATGTGCCAAGGCAACTAAGTCACTCATGCTCACAAAGGAAACAATAAAACAAGCAAGATTACAAGAAGTTCGAACTTGCAACCTAAAGTGAGACACCTCACATGACTGATTTATGTATTTACTGAGTATAAATTACATCTGGCGCATAATCTGCTTGTACAAGATGACGAACAATAAGTTACTGTAGCTTTCTCTCTGGGGCATTTGGCTCTTCTGAACACATGCACATTCTGCGGCGCAGCTCTGCGTGGATGTAGCTGGGCACAGCTGTTATTCAGCATCAATCTGTTTTTATGGTGCTGTACTATTATCACTGTAATTTATAAGTAGCAAATAGCCTAACTATTGGGTTGATCAGCTCCACTTTAAACAAAACCTACTGACAGATTTCCCTATTTATCGCTAACAAAGAGATGGGTACATCATTTCAGATTTCAAGAAACAGCGGTGGAACAGAACAAATGCTAAAGACAGAAAATTTACAATGACCAGTACCTTTTTTATCAAATGCCATGTACTAGCTCCTTCTGCAATAAATACGACTATTACCAAAAATTGTAGCCTGAAAAAATAATTCGGAAATATTTACAAAAGTGACAGAGATTAGAACTGCATGTTAATTTCAATTGTCTTCTTAAACAAGACCACGATAATTGAAGTTTCATTAATTTCAGCAAATTGCTGACATCCCAATATTGAAGCTAGTCAGTGCTGAAGGTATTGTTAGTTTGTAGGAGTCCTCAGACTGGCAGCTCTGAAATATTTGTCACCATACTTGTTGGAACATGCTTTGCTCTTTCAGATAATACTTTGCCAAAAAGCCTCCTGTAAACCTTGTGGGACAATCCTGTGTGGAAGAGAAATCCATTTGATCATTACTTTTTGGGTATGTGTATCTCAGAACTGGTGCTAGTCTGAGTTCTTACAAAGTAGACGTTATTGAGTACTGTAATTCTAATGCCTACCACTGCTATAAATTTCTGTTAATGAAAAATGTCGCACAGTCATGAAGCAGTTCTGTTCAATAATTAGTTGCAGTCACCGCTGAAACACTCAGTACAAAACACAAGATAAATATATGGAGTTAAAATATAAATGTCCAACAAAGTTATTATCAAGTCTACATTTCACAGAACTGTCTTTTTTCTGTTAGTGTGATAATACCAATTGTACATTCACAAACATTTTAGTATTTCACTTCTGGCAAGTGCAGGAAAATTCACCGTCTTTAACAGAAGCTCTTGGGAAGACAGCCCAGATTCGCTTCGACAAAAGGACTTGCCTTAAACTTTGCATCGCTATGTTGTAGGTCACTGTAGCATGGGGAACGTTTTGCTCATTGAATATTACCCGAAATATTTTTATTATTTGTACTAGAGGTTCAAAAAGAGAGGCAATTGTAGAGTTATTCATGCAGATTTCATATATTCCATTAGTTTTTGTTTATCTCCTTCTTGACTTATGCCCTACACAACGGCGAAATACATAGTGACATTTGCGGGCACTTTCTTGTGTATTAAACTTTCACAAAAAACAGTGTGCTGCAGCTAACTCAGCTCGCTGTAGACTGCAAGGTGCCGATATCTATTCAAACAGCATGTAAAGTGACTAGAAGTATGCAAGATAGTAGGCAGGCAGGTAGGCCTGCCTATTAATCTTGCATACCTCTCATTTACTCTGAAAAAAAATTATTGATAATAGTTCAATAATTTTTTGTCTCATAATAGCATGAGAATGACCTTGTGCACTTATAATTGTTCTATACAAATGAAATTTGGCATACATACTCTTCAAGATATGCAGAATACCGATATCTAATTGCAGTTGCAATCTGTAAAAGTTATTTAAAGTGGCCTAATATACTTTTACATAGTTCCAGTAATTGTACAAGCTGTTTGGATAGGTATCGCCACTTTGCGGTATACAACTAGCTAAATAAGATTCAGCATGAAACTATTTGCGAAACTTTTAACACACGAAAGTGCCCATAAAAATATGTTGCCACAATGTAGGAAATAACTAAACACCAGCTACACAAAAACCAATGGTAATTCAAATCTACATAATAATCCCTATGAGTGGCAGCACATTCAAATCTCTAGTACAAATAATTAAAGAAAGTTGTTTCGAGGAGCATTTCCCCTTAATAAGTGGGTGTCGGTGTTTCTACCAAAGGGTTAGAAAATGCCTTGAGGCATACCATAGGGAGTTTTATAAATAGCACATGCACGCATCTGCCTAAAAAGCCCCATGCCCTGCTTACATTCCTTAAATATTTTTCTGCATACTGTTGTATGTCACCGTTTGCATCCCTTAACACTGGCGGCGCAAAATAAAAAAAAAACAGCCTATTAATACACTGAATTTTTAGACTGTAAATTGGTTGCATGCGAATGGGGGTAGCCGACTTTAGCATGAGAATAAACAAATATTTGTTCTTGCATTAATGAAAGCAGTCAAAATGTTGTTACGTGTAGCTGACGTACGAGTCTATTTACAATATATTTACACGTAGACAAACGGTGGCAATGATGGCGACGCTATATCAAGCGGTGGCCACGTCGTCTTCCTTCTCCTCAGTGCAGCCACACTGTGGCGGCTGTTCCGTAGCATCACCCCCGGCAGAAGAAGCGCCATCCCGGTGCTTAATCTCCACATCCGCGGCTAAAGGTGTGTGATATGGCTTTAGTCTCGCCACGTGAACGATGTCACTTGCAGCCAACGATGACGCTGAGAGGGTGGCGAGGATGACTTCATACGTAACATCGGTAACTTGTCGCACCACACGGTATGGGCCAGTGTGGCGCGACAGCAGCTTTTCGGAAAGGCCCACACGTCGAATGGGGGACTACACAAGCACCAGAGAGCCCGGAGTAAACTGTAGGTCGCGATGGTGGCAATCATAGAGGCGTCTCTGATGCTCCTGCGAGGCCTCGAGACAGGTGCGGGCGAGCTGGCGCGCGTGGTCGGCGTGTGCGATCGCGTCGCGGGCGTATTCAGTGGTTGAACGTGTGGCCGAGGGCAACAAAGTGTCAAGGGCAACGCGGGTTCTCGGCCATATAGGAGATAGAATGGTGAATAGCCGGCGGTGTCGTGACGCGATGAATTATACGCGAACGCCACATATGATAAGTGAAGGTCCCAGTCGTGGTGCTCGGTCGCGACGTACTTGGATAGCATGTCGGTGATGGTCCTGTTGAGGCGCTCCGTGAGGCCGTTGGTCTGTGGGTGGTAGGACGTGCTGAACTTGTGCTTAGTCGAGAAGGAGCGGAGGATGTCCTCGACGACTGCCGACAGAAAGCTGCGGCCATGGTCAGTGAGTAATTGGTGCGGGGCACCGTGCACTAAAATGATGTCATAGAGCAGAAAGTCAGCAACGTCAGTCGCACAACTTGTCCGGAGGGCTCTGGTGATTGCGTACCGCGTAGCATAATCAGTAGCGACGGTGACCCATTTATTTCTGGAGCCCGAGAGAGAAAACGGTCCAAGAAGGTCTAGACCAACACGGAAAAAGTGTTTCGGTGGGATGCCAATCGGCTGAAGACATACAGCTGGGGGTGTGGAGGGCTTCTTCCGGCGCTGACAGGGCTCACAATTGGCAACGTAGCGCCGCACGGAGCGGGCGAAGCCTGGCCAAAAGAATCGACGGCGTACACTGTCGTGTGTGCGCGAGACGCCCAAGTGTCCAGCCACGGGAGCGTAGTGAAGTTGTTGGAGAACAGTCGAACGCAGGTGTGGTGGAATTACGAGCAGAAGGTCATGGCCGTGTGAATCGAGATTGCGGCGGTATAGTGTCCCTTCCTTACGGTGAAACATCCGGAGAGAGGCGTCGCCAGGCGTTGACTCCAGATGGTCGATGAGGGCTCGTAATGAAGGATCGCGGCGTAGCTCATTACCGATTTCGAGCAACTGGGACACAGAGAAAACGCAAGTGATAGTGTCCGCATCAGCCGGGTCGCCGACGGGGTAGCGGGACAAACAATCGGCATCCTGGTGCAAGCGTCCCGCCTTGTATACCACGGAGAAGGTATATTCGTGCAGGCGTAATGCCCAGCGAGTGAGTCGTCCCATGGGGTCCTTGAGCGAGGATAGCCAGCAGAGCGCGTGGTAATCAGTGATTACACAGAAGGGGCGTCCGTACAAGTATGGACGAAACTTGGCAACAGACCACACAAGAGTGACGCACTCACGCTTTGTGATGGAATAATTGCGCTCGGCGGGTGATAGAAGTCGGCTGGCATAGGCTATAACGCGATCATGTCCACGCTAGTGTTGTGCTAATACTGCTCCTATGCCGTGACCACTGGCGTCAGTTCGAACTTCCGTTGAAGCAGACGGGTCAAAATGGGCCAGAATTGGAGGCGTGGTAAGGAGAGTAGTGAGCTGCGAAAAAGATGCGGCATGGTCAGGTCCCCAAGGAAATAGAGCGTCTTTCTTCAAGAGGTCGGTAAGGGGACGAGCGATGGTCGCAAAATCCTTCACAAAGCGTCGGAAATATGAGCACAGCCCTACGAAACTACGAACGTCCTTGGTAGACTTCGGAACAGGAAAGTTCGTAACGGCGCGAATTTTGTCCGGGTGAGGTCACACGCCTCTGGCGTCCACGAGGTGTCCAAGGACGGTGAATTGGCGGCGAGCGAAGTGACATTTTGACGAGTTCAACTGGAGACCGGCGCGGCGGAACACGTCAAGAATCACTGAAAGGCGGTCTAGATGCGTGTACAATGTGGGTGAATAAACGATGACGTCGTCCAGATAGCACAAACAGGTGGACCACTTGAACCCCTGAAGAAAAGAGTCCATCATTCGTTCGAAGGTGGCGGGCGCGTTACAGAGACCGAAAGGCATCACCTTGAACTAATAAAGGCCGTCAGGGATAACAAATGCAGTCTTCTCTCTGTCCATTTCGTCGACGGATATCTGCCAGTATGCGGACCGTAAGTCGATAGAAGAAAAATAAGTGGCACCTTACAGGCAGTCTAGAGCGTCATCAATACGTGGCAAAGGGTACGCGTCCTTTTTTGTGATTTTATTCAGGTGGCGATAATCTACACAAAAACGCCACGTTCCATCCTTCTTTTTGACAAGTACGACGGGAGAAGCCCAGGGACTACAGGAAGGCTCGATAATGTCCATTGCAAGCATCTTTTTGACTTCCTGTTGGATAACAGCTCATTCTGACGCAGAAACACGATATGGACGTCAGTGAATAGGGTTCGCATCGCCAGTGTTTATGCGGTGGGTCACGACGGACGTTTGACCTAAGGGTCGATTGTCAAAGTAAAAAATGTCGCGATAGCCTTCAAGAACGCGGCAAAGGGCTGCAGCTTGAGCAGGTGTAAGGTCAGAGGAGACCATCTTCTTAATGTCGACGTCAGTACTGTGCGATGACGTCAAGGTATGGGCTGAGCTGTAACGATCTTCCACTGTGGATGACTCGACCTCATCATCCTGCAAAGCGCGAATTATAGCCAAGGAGATCCCCTGAGGCAGAACTTGCGCGGTTAGCGCGAAATTGACGAGTGGAAGGCAGGTGCGGTTGCCAGTAATTTTCGGCACAGTGTGCGGCACGATAACACCATGTGTAAGCATAACGGCCGGAATTGGTGCGGCCACGTAATTGCCGTCAGGTACACCTGGTGAGGACAACAAGACTACGTGTGTCGTAGAGTGAGGTGGTAGGTGAATAAAATCTATACAGCTCAGATGGCTGGGAGGCGGGTCGACAGGGTCGGCAAGAAGAGGCAAGTCAAGGCGAAGTGAGCCGGCCGAACAGTCAATGAGGGCAGAATGATGGGCGAGAAAATGCAGACCGAGAATGAGTTGATGAGGGCAATGCTCGATGACGGTGAAGAGAGTGACGGTGTGTCTCTCAGCAATGGTGAGTCGGGCAGAGCACATGCCAACAATAGCGACAGTCCCTCCGTCGGCGACTTGTACAAATCGGTTCGGGGCTGGCGTCAGAACTTTCTTGAGCCCACGGTGAAGAGCAGCACTCATAATGGACACATGCACCCCGGTGTCAATCAACGCGCACACAGGAATATTGTCGACGAGAACGTCCAAAAGATTTGTGTTCGTCGGTAAGGAGAAGCGAGGATTTTGAGCCGATGTCGTCTTTGCAGCTTCACCTCCAGAAGCTGCGCTGTCTAGTTTTCCGGTCGGGGGTCCGGCGAGTAGGTCGGAGAAGGAGCACGGCAAGACGGGGGCGAGCGAGATTGACGATGGGAGGGAGAATGCGAGCGGGAGTAGCGGGGTCGTGTCAAAGGCGTCACAGGGTCAGATGATTGGGTGGGCATAGAAGGGGCGAAGGAAAAGGACGCACTAGAGGGGCGAGGGTGGTAATTAGGAGAATAGCGTGTCGGGGAAGTCCAGCGGCTGCGGCAGTGGCGAGCGACATGTCCAATGCGTCGGCAGTTAAAACAGATTGGCTTGTCGTACACGGCTCGCCATTCGGAGGGGTTGCGCTATCCATAACAGTAAGAAGGGCGCGGTGGGGCCGTGCGTGGAGAGAGAGGTTCCGAGCATGCGGAACGAATGGAGTGCAGGCCGACGTTGGATAACTCTTGACGGACGATGGCCTGGATCAAAGAGATTGTCACCGGAGAATGATCAGGTGACGGAAATGAAGGGGCCGCCGATTGTGCCGCTTCGACCTCACGACGAATGATGCAGGTCAAGTTGTCACATCGCGACGGCTGGTAGAAGAGGGCGTCACAGGATGACGTAGCCGCTGTGTTGGGAAGTCGCGTGATGTGCTGGGATACCCGGCGGCTTTTAGCATGCTCAAGACGGCGGCACTCCTTGAGGATCGTATCGATGCTGGTGACGTTGGTAAACACCAGTAAATTGAAGGCGTCGTCAGCGATCCCTTTGAGGACGTGATTTACCTTATCGTCCTCACTCATGGTCGGGTCAGCCTTGGCACAAAGTGCCGCCTTCGAGGATGTAGGACACGTAGGACTCGGTCGACGTCTGGACACGTGTGGCTAGGGCTTTCTTGGCATAGACTTGACGACCGAAGGGATTGCCAAAAAGGTCGCCGAGCTTCTCTTTGAAGAGATCCCAGCTCGAGATCTCCTCTTCGTGAGTCTGGAACCATGCAAGTGGAGCTCCGTCGAGGTAGAAACGAACGTTCGCGAGCATAATAGTCGAATCCCACCTGTGACTGGTGCTGACACGTTCGTATAAGCGGAGCCAATCGTCAACATCAGGACTGCCGACTCCGTTGAAAACACCAGGATGCCGAGGTGGGGTAATGGCGACGTAGGTCGGGGCTGCAGGCGGAGACGGTTGCGTAGATGAAGTGCCGCCAGCAAAAGCCGAAGTCGTACTGTCACCGTTGCGACCGCTGCGAAGCTCCATGACGGGTACGGGGAACGTCCACCTCCACCAAAATAATGGTACGTGTAGCTGACGTACGAGTCTATTTACAATATATTTACACGTAGACAAACGGTGGCAATGATGGCGACGCTATATCAAGCGGTGGCCACGTCGTCTTCCGTCTCCTCACTACAGCCACACTGTGGCGGCTGTTCCGTAGCAATATAATATCGCCAATCTGGAAATTAATGCACAAAGAGCCTTGCTGATTGTTACATTAGTGTCCCAAACAAGAGCTTTTGATGTTTATAATTCCTAGTTTAATTCACTTTCCTCTAGTAACTGGACTCTGGCCTAGAATACTCAGTGTAGGAGACTAACCCAGGCCTGGAAGCCAATATTTAAATCTGAAACAGACATTCATCCCCCAACCACATGGCACTGCTACGTCATCAGAAGAAGCATGCATCTATGGACATATAGTCTGCAAAATTATTTTTACATGATCTGCAGCGTTACTCTTGCACTAACAAATTCTGAAAATTAGGAAATACATCGCTATTTAAAGCACTGCTGCAAACCTGTGTGTTTGAGAGATGCAATACTCAAAAGGTGTATTACAACCAACGTGCGCATGAAACCTATGCTGCCTTTGACATTCGTCAGTGTGGCAAATAAACACTGAGAAATGCCAAGGGTATCTTAGCTTTCATGTCTCAAACCTTGTATGCGAGTACCAGTATATTTGCAGTGAAAGGAAGTCACAGTATTACCAGACTTATGAGGGGAAGCCATTTTTCTCTAGTTCAATATTTTCTTTCTTGTGCTCCTATATCCTTGAGTTTTTCAAAAATAACGGGTGCTTGAAATAAGTCCTCTATATCGCTCTTAAATTTATCCTGCACGAGAGACCGTGTTATGTTACATTTCTTGAACGCATTGCAGTGCTGTAGATTATCAAAGGAAGAAAAAATGCCGTAAGTTCGCATTTCGGCCTTCGGTACAACAAGAATTAAGAACCTATCACTTCCATCCACAAGTACAAAATAAGTACGAGAAACGGCGCTTAAAAGCAGGTATACATTATAATAGCAGGAGTAGATGGTGAGAATTCTAAGAGAAAGGAACTATTAAAAACTAGGTACTAAAGACACATATGAATTGTAATAGCAGAAATATTTGCAAAGAATTTGAAGAGACAAATAGAATGTCTGTTCAGATCACTCCACCCCAACATTCATCAATGGTTCGATAAGTGATCACAGATGGTGAAGCTGTTTGGATAGGGGGTAGGTGAGGCACAGCTGTGAAATAGGTAGAACATGTTGAGGGGTCACCAAAGGTTGCACGCTGGTTGCACAGCAGGTTGCCTCGATCTCCGGACTCACTCGACACTGATGCGTTGAGCCTGGTTATACGTCGATCGCAAGAGGCCTGGCCTGAGCGTGCGGCGTGGCTTGGGTAAAATTTTGAGGCAACCTGAAAAACACAGATCCATATATTTAAGCATCAAAATATTTTGTACCATAGGGCAAATCTGAAGTTCACAATCTGCGCATAGGAGATGATGAAAACAGACAGAATTCACCAAACTCAAGGTATATAAATGTGCAAAAGTGTAAATGAATGTGAAGAGCTGCTTATAGGATGGAATCCTTCATTTTGTCTTTTGTCGATCAATAATAGTATCTTAACATAAAGTCAAGTGTACGTGACCCTCACTATTTGTGTAAGTAGGCTATTCCATGCCAGCTGTTCCTACCTGGCACACGACCACTTGGAATTTCTTTTTGAAAACTGAGGGCTCTTCAATATAGATCAAATCTCAATTTCGCGCAATACTTAAAGCAAAAAAATTTTTTACTGGCATAAACATTATGTCAAATTTTGTGTAACGCACCAAAGTATGCATCATAAAATGGCATAGCGAAAAATTTGGTTCCTTCATTAGGAGGGCCAAATTTTTAACGACAATGAAGATAGGCCTTATGCTAAAATCTTAACTGCTTATTAGCGACTGCTCAGTTTATTATGGCTGTTTAAATATGGACAAAATAGCTTATTAACTTTATTTTCACTGAAGTGACCTACAGCAAAAGCTGCAAATTTATGCAATCCATCTGTTTAGGACTTGTGCTGCGTGCAAGAATGGTATCAGAAAGATACATTATGCAGCAGTGCAGAGAGAGGAGGATGAACTTGGAAAAGAAGTCAGTTTTGGTATACGTTTATCAGCCTACTTACTATTGAGGCAGCCCTAGTAAATTTATGCCAAATACCATGTATGAGAATAAATTGTATTGTTTTCAAATTGGTAAAGCTTTATCAAAGTAGTTTTTATGTTAAGCAAGAAAACAATTATACAAGTGGTCTCTTGTAGTTTCAAAATTTGCATCGCATTTCGTCTAATACACATAGCCTCTTGGCGGCTAAGACAAAATGCATGGACTTGAGCATCCCTGCACAGATAGGAGGAAAACTAAACTGCTCCGAAGTTACTTTTTCCATTGCTGAGTGACTACAAGCCATTTCACTCAAAAAGACGTCGCTTAATTACAGGTACTTACCTTAACCTTGCTGTCGGCTGTCAGCTTGCTGGCATCATCACTAAGGCTGCCAACTCCCTAGTGGACGTAGTCGGGACATGGTGGCGGCAGGATGCAGTGGCAGAAGCCGCCAAAGGCTCCCAACTCCCTAGTGGACGTAGTCAGGACAGGGTGGTGGTAGGACGCAAGAGTAGGAGCCGCCAAATTCTACCTGCAACAAATTTGCACAAATGTTCTTAGTACTACCATGTCACGATTTACAATAAAAATTGAGCTGGCTGTGTAACACGGCTACCAACACAAATAAAGGTAAACAGTTAGGTCCTACGACACAACTAGAAGCCCGGCAAAAAATAAACGGTACTTATGTTTATGAAAATCTAAACAATGAAAAAAAAATGTGCAATCGATTTGTACCTGAGCTCATACCATCAAGTGATCTGCTAGTCAACTGCAAGCCTGCCAGCTTAAAATGTCATTGTAAATTTTTTTACATGCACTATTATAAGCTGCATGAATACAAGTTCAATATCTTTTAATATAAGTAAATCACCAAACTAATTCAAATAACGAATTACAGTGGTCATTAATGCAACAAAGTGCAAGCTCGGAATGAAGCTGGCCAAACTGGGCAGTGAAAAATAACAATGTGGTTCTCTACATCTTGTTTTCCTGGCTGTCGCTCTAGCACTGAAATATATAAGAATTTTTACATTCCTGATATTTCACCCTGCTAATTTTTATCCCATAATGCATAATACTTCAGCAAGAGGAATAATGCCTTCTTTTATCCATAAATAGTGATAGAACAAGAAAATTTATTGGAGCCAACGTTTTGAAAAGTCTCCTTCTCTTTGTCGAAATATTGGCTCCAGCGATCCGTGTTCTATGGCTCTTCATCAGTTCAAGTCTGTCTCCCTGTGTACCTCCATACTTTCAATGTTATATCGATGAAATTGTAATAAGGGATCATTAGTAAATGTAGCTGATGAGGAACTTGGGCTTGTTGGTAGATAATGACAGAGTAGCTGCGCAACATATAGATACGGACAAGGCAAGCTTGTGTGAGTTGTCTCCTCCAGCCATGTCTCCCCTTTGGGCGATTACTCTGTCTCAATATAAAACTGTGACCCTTTGTACAATATTAGTAAAATGCATCAAGACAGGAAAGTGGACACAAAAATTACAAATAGCATCATATGCTAATGAGATATGCGAAAGTGCCTGCTACGATTTGTCTCACCCATAACTTGCTGGATAAGATGGCGATTCTGGCTGCTGCCATTTGTTGAATACCTAAATTAAGATACATTTCAAGATTTAAAAAAAAAATACACAGGACAACAGCAGTAGCCGAGGACGTAACGCATTGTTTAGTACAAGAAGGTAAACTAATCTCTGATAAACGGCAGATGAAATTTCCTTCATTAAGTTAGTAGAAAAATACACCACACATCATTTCATTCAATACTGTCAGCGTTTCTTGGTACAAGAAAAAAAGGTATTTCTGCATGGAAGCAGCAAAGTAAGAAATGGCCTTCTACTTTCACAAAATATGCTGCAGCGACTAAGCCAACTACAGCTGTATATACTTCAAATTGTTGTATGCACATTACAATAGCCAAGACAGGATAAACTAGGGTTCATATGCCGCTCTCTGGAAGGTACAACTTTGCAATCAACACATTTCTGCTTGGCAACTATGCGCACTAACATAAAACTACAAATAAAAGGACCCTTTTTTTCATAAAACACCGGACTCAATATAAAATATCCAGTAGCAATATTACAATTTCACCACATAACACAGCCACGTTTTGTAAGAATAGTAGGATTTATCATATAAATGTTGCAGCATATTCATGCTTTTAAAAATTTGCACCCGTGAAAATAAAGATAACGTAAAAATAATGCATTATATATAGGCTTAGATTGTCAGCTAATGTGTTTTGTGTTTTCTACCTACATCCAAATGCACATAAAATTGGTTCTGTTTCAGCGCTTTCAAAGCGCTGTGTCTGTTCGCTTGTGCATGCAGCCGCTTTACCGCTCTTAAAATATTTGTGCTGCCACATTGCCTGACACTGCCATACAGCGCTGTAGCGCTTTTATTATTCGCGGTAATATACTTAAAGCGCTAGTAAATCTTCAGAATACACAAGCTGTCTTTTCGACTAGCTGTCTTCGCCAGCGAAAGTCGCAATGGTGCTAGTATTGTATCTACACTTCAAGTTAGGCAGTACTTGATATTCTACGGATTTTTCCATGCGACAGGCCACTCGCCACTAGAGTCGTTAAGAACGGTGTTTCTTCTGGCAGTACAGCTTTGCAATAATTTCAGATGCTCTCCTGAGGCTTCCGTCTGCCAGTAGTATTTTCGCATACATACGCGCACGCATGCCTAAGAAACGTCTGTGAACTGCCAAGAGAAACGTGGCGCAAAATGTAGCCATACCGGAAGGGCCGAGTACACGCCGTTTGTAAACTCGGAACAAAAGCTGATATGCTTACCTGAGACGTTAAGAGAAATATGGCACAGGTCACAGGTCCCCGCTGGTAGTGGTTCGTATGCATCTAGTCGTCTCTGTCAGTTGCGATCTCCTATATCACAACGAAAGATGCAGTGCAAACCGCAGCACTTCGGGCGCTTGTGACGGTCCGGCAAGCTGCACTTGCTCGATGTCGGCAAAGACGAAATCGGCGATACGCTGCTGCTGACGGTGGTCTCCTCGTCGCAATCACACACCATGGACAGAAGCTCCCACCGTAACTTGCCGCAACGCTTGGTTGCAGTCGCCCCTAACGCAGCGACTTCAGAACCACTCAACGACAACTTACTCGCGCGTGATGCAGCGCAACTTCAAAATGGCGTCATGCTATTGACGGCTTTGGTTTTGCATCATTTTGTATCTGCACAACTGAGCAAAAGAGTTGCGCTAGTTTCGGTTTTGTTTCCTTGCGTTGAACTAAAAACAGTTTTGCTCACTGATAACTTTACGTCCCTTAAGTAATGTTCACGAATGAATCAGCCATGAATTTAGCACGAGTGTTGAAATACCCGCTACGTTCACTTGGCAGAAGCAAAATTTGCTCGTCCGAGCGTGGTTGCGTTTGAAATATCTATCGGTGGGCTGTCGGAGCATGCTCGAAGTGTGAAGACGGGGTGTAATTGTCCTTAATTTGCTTACCTATAATGGTGCGGCTGCCCTTGATTTCAGTCGAGTGCAGTTTGCTCTGAAGCGCCATTTCAAGTTTCGGAGACGCTTTGAAGGGTGAGGCAGCAGAAGCGTTCTGTCCGCTCTGTTCGCGCCCTTCATCACGCCGACACTGTGACAGCGAGTGTTCGTGGTCATTGAGTGAGATCTGTTCATGTTTGCACGTGCGCGCGCGACCCCGTGCTTGCTAATTTACGGAGTACGCGATTGTTTACTACAGTTTATTCAGGCGACGAAACTACGAACCTTGGTTCGTGCAGTTGTCCGTGCAGTGGTTCATGCAGCATTGGGGGAAACTGCTACATTTTTGTTTTTACATTTCTATGGGGTTCAAAAGCAGTGCTGCGTACGCTAATATTTGTTTCTGGTGGCGGAACGCAACGCACTGCGGTAGCCCAGCGGCTTTGGCGTTGCGCTGCTGAGCTCGAGGTCACGGGTCAAATCACAACCGCAGCAGTCGCATTCCAATGGGGGCAGAATGCGAAAACGCGCGTATACTGTGCATTCCGTGCAGGTAAAATAACTCGAGCTGCTGAAAATATATCTGCAATTTTCCATTACCATGCACCTCATAACTAGATCTTGATCTTGGAACCTATATCCTCAACATTTAATTTTACGTAGCGCAATTACATTTACAATCGACACTGTTGAACGCGCCTACTGAACTGATCTCGTTGATGTGCTCTTTTTAATAGCCAATGCTTCTTTTTTAAAATTTACTTACGGTCAGAATCCAGTGTGACAAATCCGGGTCTTCCTTAGCATAGGAAGCCAGCTATCGCTTAAGCGCGTGAGATATTAACGAACATGTTCAAGGAAAATCGATATTTAGAGTTCGATGTAATTGCAGAACATGACAAGGACGAAAGAATGATACACCGCATTACAACCAGGACAGGAAACTGAGGGCCTGCCTAAAACAGAAGACGTTATCTGGTATTTCTTCTCCAGCATTTTAATCTTTCTCTCGCCAGACTGATCACGAATACAAAAGGAGTCGCGGTCTTCCACGATGACTCTTCGCGTGCTATTAAAATTCAAACTACCCATACACAAATGTTGACTCTTGTTTCGTGACTCTATCCGCGCGAAAATGGGTCTTCGTAAGAAAAAAGAGAGTCAAGTTGCCCTGACTCACTTTTTACTCTCTTTTTTATTAGAGTGTGCTTTTTATAGAGAACGCAAACATTAAAATACAATGTCGCCGGTCAAAACGTTATGCGGAAATTTTAACTCGTTTTGTGGCAAGGATACATATGACATGCGCACATAGTTGTCCTTTTGTCATTCTATTTACTGCGCTTCGTAAAGCTTTCGTTCGATGGATTGGTGTTGCAGTTCAAGAACGCGTGAAGCAATCAGATATAGAGTACTGCATTCCATATTGACCGCAAATAAGATGGGGACAGAGGGAGAGAACATATAAACAGCACGGGCGGTAACTTTCAACTGTTTTATTCACAGCAGCCCGTGTGCATATATAGGCAAAAATAACATGCGCAGATCGCTGCAAACAAGAATACACATCAGCTTAGCCTACACACGCTACACACGCTAAGAGCGAATACACACGCTAAGCTGATGTGTATTCTTGTTTGCTGCGACCTGCGCATGTTCTTTTTGCCTATATATGCCCACGGGCTGCTGTGAATAAAACAGTTGAAAGTTACAGCCCGTGCTGTTTATGTGTTCTCTCCCTCTGTCCCCGTCTTATTTGCGGTCAATATGATATGCAGTAAATACCAACTAGGCCAAAGTGAAGTTCTTCTGAAGGAAGAAGTCTTAAGCAACGTTCCCAGGAACGGAGAGAACGTGATAATGGCATTGGACATTAAAGGAGCCTTTGCCAACGTGAGCCATGATCCATCCTAGCGGGCCTGGACGACCTAAACTGCGGCAGGAGGGTTTTCGGCTACGTGAAAGCTTTCCTGTCCAACAGAACAGCCACGATAGGGCTAGGAGAACTCCGCTCGGAGAAGTTCCATACCCCCAACAAAGGAACCCCCCAGGGATCGGTCATTTCACCAACGCTATTTAACATAGCAATGATCGGCCTTGCGAAAAAACTCAAAGAGATCGAGGGCATACACCATGCCATGTACGCCGACGACATAACCATTTGGACCAACACGGCATCACTTAAAGAAAAAGAAGAAAGACTGCAAGAGGCTGCGACCAGCGTGCAGCACTGCGTGAGGGCAAGAGGGCTAGCCTGCTCCACCGAGAAATCTGAGCTGCTCAGAGTCTGGAGAGAGAAACAGAATCACACGGTCCCGACTAGCGACGAGCTCAAGCTTGGCGTCTACCTCGAGGGAAAACTAATACCGGAGAAAACGCTCATAAGAATTTTGGGCATGTGGATACAGTCGAATCAACGCTGCTCACACATTCTCGCTCTACTCAAGACATCAACTCTTCAAGTCGCTCGCATGATAACGCGCGTCTCCCACAGGCGCTCAGGCATGCGAGAGGAAGACACGCTAAAGCTGGTTAGGAGTCTGGTGATCTGCCGGGTTACCTACAGTCTCCCGTACTACAACCCAATCAAGAGTGAGGTTCAGCAGATAGACGCGATCACACGCAAATCATACAAAAGCGCGCTCCACCTACCACAATCCACATCCACGGAGAAGCTCTTGGCACTAGGAATTCATAACACATTCGAAGAACTCAGAGAGGCACAACATGTTGCTCAGCCGCGCAGACTTCAACAGACTCCGTCTGGCAGGGAACTTCTGCAGAAGTTGGGATGCAGCGAACAGATACAAGAAATTCAAAGAACCGCGACTATCCCGGACAATATACGAAAAACAATCAAGGTGGCTCCCATTCCCAAGAACATGGACCCCAACCTACACGAAGAACGCAGGAAGGCGAGAGCCGAATACATCCAAAAGTCCCTAGCTTCCCAGGCAACAACGGTATACGTGGACGCAGCCACATACACCAGAAGGGCGAGACAGACCAACCCCAACGCAGTAGCGGTGGTGATAAACTCGGATATGCAAGAAATCGTCAGCGCATCTCTACGGGACTGCACGGTAGCCGAGGCTGAAGAAGCGGCCGTCGCTCTAGCGGCAGCGGAGGGCTATCGGACTAGGCGGTCCTTAACAATACTAACCGACTCCCAAACAGCATGCCGAAACTATATGTTCGGCAGAATAGGTCACAGAGCGCTCCGCATACTCCGCTCAGAAGATACCCACACAAAAAAGCCAGAAAAGGAAGAAACAATTAGACACACGATAGTGTGGACGCCGGGTCACATGGACGTGGAAGGCAACCGTGAGGTCGACAGGGTAGCTCGAGGATGCACGGCATACCGAGCACCTTCCGCCAATGAGCTCGAGGAAACCGAGCCAGTCCCCAGAGAATGCTCGGCTATCCTGAATCACTATAAGGGCAGCAGGAAGCGGTACCCCTCGCCGCATAGGTCTCTCACTAGAGAGGACTCCGTAGCTTGGAGGCTGCTACAGACGGGTGCATATCCGAACTTAAACACCCTCAGCAAAATACAACCTACACAGTACAGTGACAAATGCCCATGGTGCCAGGACACACCCACGCTCTACCATATAACGTGGGCCTGCCAGAAAACAAATGCGGCACCAATAATACCAAACCCGAGTGCGGAGCAATAGGAAGGAATGCTCTCCAGCGACCGTCAGGACGTCCAACTAGGGCTGATCCGACGGGCCCAGCTTGCAGCGGCATCCAGTGGAGCCCTGGACGGCCATTGCCCACAAGATGGAAGACACCATCTGACTCCACGAAATTCATAGAATTTTCTAGAGCTAAATAAACGTTTTTCCTCCTCCTCCTCTTCTGAAGTACTACATTCGCCCATGATATTAGTTGAAGTATATGCACATGAGAAATCCATTCAAACAGCTAGTACACAGCAAGAAAACTAGAGTGATGGGGTCTAGACTTTATATAGGGTAATGATGGGTTGCGATTATTATTACTCCGCTTGAATTCACGTCAAAGCATCAAACAGAACAAAGCAAGCGTGAGCAAGAAACAAAAGGACCCCACAGCCCGCGCTCTATACCGTTACCTCCATGATAGAGTGTATAAGCGTGACTGAACGAGGACGTAGAAAGAAACAGATACACAGAGACAGCGCTTCTCTGTGTATCTGTTTCTTTCTACCTCCTCGTTCAGTCGTGCTTATACAATCTATCATGGATTCTAACCAAATATCCCGCCAACGTGTTTTACCCAAATATTATTATCTGTTGCTTTTATGCTTTCTTCTTTTGCTCCTATATTTTAAACTAATGAAAATGAAGTTTGGGTCTTTACGTGTCCCAGCCACAATAAGCAGCACATTCCGGATCAAATTTAACCACCTGGGGTTCTACGCCATGCACTGAAATATGAGTGCATTAAGGGTTTTTCATTTCTCTCCCATTTAAATGGGGCTGCCGTAGCCAAGACCAAATCCGCCACACAGAACTTATCAGTGCAACTCTATAGCCACAATGGTGGGTCCGCTGTATTTCACACATTTCAAATCAATTTTAATACTTTTCTCCTACCTCGTCATTGTGATTTGGTTTGAGGTACCTATTCGGTAGGTAATGCAAACTGTGTACGATGTCACTGTTTGTAATATTGCTGATCAGCTTATCAAAAAATGACAGAAAGAAAAAAGGTGAGCAACCTGTATCACTTGAGTATCTCAGGTGTCGTTCTAATAGAAGCGACACCGCAGTTATATTAACAAACATTTATGAGCGCCTCAAAATCATTGTGTATTTTGGCGCGTTTATTGCGTTGTCTGTCACTTTGCATGCATGCATGGTTTTATTTACGGCGTGGAGATAAACCATGGAAATGGTGTATAACGCTGTCCACATCTCGCTCGAATCTCTGTGTTTGGAAGTGACTAGCGAAGGCCGTACCTTTGAAGTATGAAAGTTAATAAAAAACGGGGACGTGTTCTGGAAACTATTACACTTCTAAAATCCTTGCCACCATGTTTCCTACTTTTAACTGAACGTAATATAAGTCCAGAGTTCCGGAGAGCTGTATTTCACTAGGCGTATACCTTTTTCTTTAATGATGGTGTCCTCCACCATGCGTCCCTCTATTGTTTGTAAGTGCATGATGTTCTTCATCGTGAACAGGATGTTAATTTACGTTGTTATCAAACGGGCCCACGTAAAACACATGATCTTTTGGTGCCCGCTGATATCATTTGGTTTGCCAGAATCGGTGGCAGTTATTATTGCTTGCAGGATACGTTAGAGCAGACTCTAAAACAGCCCTTTCTCTAAACAGGCAGAGAAGCATTCCGGAAATGAACTGCATTTGTCGACGTACTACAGCGTAGAGCATAATATTAGAACTTACTTGCAATAAACAATCGCAGAAGTGAGAAGTCTCGTGTTGCTACAGCATATTTACAAAACTGCTCAAACAAACGTCACAAGCGGTGGTAAAATTTTCAGGGTACCAAATGAGTTGCTTCAGCGAAGTCATTTGCCTTGCAGGCAGAGCAGAACTAGAACACAAGTTGAAGTATACCAGTCATCACTTATTGAGGTAAGATCAACAACGAGAGCTCGTTTGCAAGTGTGTATCCGTTTACGGGAAATAATCCTCGTTGAAATGTTACAGGATATTGAATCTGGGTCGTTTTTCTTAAAGCTTTTGCGTTCTTTGGTATCGGATGTGCAATGGCTGTTCAAGGCAGTGGTTATTCTACGCACCCTAAGTGAGAAAACAACGACGCCTTTTCAAGCGCGGCCTCCCTCGCCTCTAGGGTAATGATCACGAGCGCAATAGGAGCGCCGTCCTAAACGACTCTTGTCGTGACAGTGGTGACCTCTAGCGAATGTGGCGCAGTCGTCGCAGAAGAAGCCCCCTGTAAACTAAACTACGCAACGTTGTTTCCGAACAATGGCGTTAACAATGAACGTGAAATTTGCAAACTGCCTATCTCGAAAGCATTCTAATCACGGCGCTAGTTGGTGTACGCTCATGATTGTAGTGTGCTTAGTATAACACTGACAGAAGGACTAATGGACGAACACAAAGGAACAAAATGTGGACGTACGTGACGCTAACTACCAACTGATCTAGTAATATTAGAGAACATGCTTGTATATGAGGTGATGTGGTGGGGGACGAAATATAGATATGACAAGGTAGCGACATATGACGTGCAAGGGGCCCTGAGATGTATCATTGTGAGACTCAGGTAATAATTATTACCCTGGCAACACAAAATGGCTCCGTGATGGGTAGTCAGTAATTAAAAGTTCACTGACGCATTGTAATCTAAAAAAAGCGCACAATCACCGCACTACACCATTAGTAAACTATGACGCCCCAAAGCTTAGAGGAAAACAAGGCTTGACAAGAAAATAAACGCCACGTGCCAGCGGTGGAACAAAGTTGGTAGAAATAAGCAAAACAAACAGAAACACGGCTGTATGGATAAGATAGAAAATGTGGGTAACCCACAGTCGACTTCACATTGCCTGGAATATATGCAGGTAGGAAATGTAATGCGAACTAGGAAGTGGCGTTTAAGATTAACAGAATAAATGCAAAATAAATGAAAACCCAGTCAATGTGGCATGATGACATTATAATAATTGGCATACTAGGATGAAGTCATTCGCGGGGAAATAAGAGAACGTGTATGTTGTTCAACAATCCTTCGCTCTGGTACTGAAAATTGGCTGATGATAACGGTGACCATAGTCATCCCGGTAACGGCCACTGCTGAGTTAAAAATATTTTTGACCTAGGCGGGGATATTTGACAAATCCCCGATTAAGTCGCGGGCCCTTTCAATAAAGTTATTCTTCTTATTCTTTCAAATTCAATATTGGAGTACGAGCAATATGTGAAACGGTAGCGTTCGATATCATGGCCCATTTTTTTCTCTGATTCCGTTTTCCCGAATACATGGAAGCGAAAGTCGGAAAATGCAGAACGGAATTGCAGCATGTAACCATTTTTTTCAGAACTGCAAATGGGATGAAAGTTAGAAAAGAATAATACATGTTTCGGAATCTCTAGCAATGATCAGTACGTGAGGAATTCTTATTTTATTGGTTTATATACCGTTATTATTTGATTTTATGTGTGCAAACGAGGCGATATACGTAAAACAATCATTTTGGCTCCCGAGTGGACATGTCCGCGCGAGCCTCTCGCGCGCTTTAAACTGAAGCGCGAGAAATCCTGCGCCTTCTCCTTCTAACCTGCAAGCTGCGTTTCAAGCCATTGTACCACCGTGCAATTTCAAAGCCCATTTCATATTCGAATTTGCTGCTTTTTTATGGCAGCATGGGATAAGGACATCGTTCGGGCACTATGCCGTGTTATTCACATTTGTGCTGATGAAGTGTAGTCGAAGAAGATTGGTCTCAGGCTGCTGCCAACTTCTCAGGGAGAGGACTTGTCTTTATCAGGACAAACACAGTTTTTCTTCACAGCGTCTGTATAGATCCCTTAATCTATCACCAGAGAATAAAATTTTAGAAAGCGGGGAAAATGTAGCTTAAGACAGTGTAGACAAGAAAGAGCCTCCGTGGAATATTTGCCGGTTAAAATACGACCACAAGCTTCACAAAAAGCTCACAACAATGGTCACTTTCGACACCAAAATTGAAGAAAAGAAAAAAGGAACACTGCAGTTAGCGCTCCCAGAAAGTGACGTAGGGGCGCTCCGAGACAAGGCGGCGCCCTGGGTTACAGCCGCGGCGCGCTGAAAGATCTTGTAGGGACAGCGTGCGCTGCCCGATAATGGAAGCCTAGTGCTGGGACTTACGTCATCACCGCTAAACGCCAGGTTAGCGGTGATGACGCAATCACTGTTTGCCACTGTTTTGGTGTTCCTAATAAGGTAATTTCACATTTACCAGAACTACGGATTTGCCAAGATGGTTTCGGTGGCATATCCCACTCATTTATAATCAATTTACCCAAAGTGAAATTTCTTTGCAGTTGGCCTGAAATAGAAGTACAAGCGAGTGCGTTGAATAAGACGAGTGCCATGGAAACGGCAAAAAAGTGGATGCCGAGTTGTCATAGGGAGGGAACGGGGAGGGCAGCAGTTCTGCTACTTGTTTTAAGAAGCGCTGGGGGCAGGATGGGAAAATAAACAGTATTTGTAAAGAAGTGCTGTCGATTTGGTGAGCTTATTTTCTCAGAAAACATGAACGTAGGTGAGCCAATAGCTTTGTACAATTGAAAAACACGCAATAAAAAGTATTAATATCGGATAAAAGAGACTTTATTCCTGTAATATTATGTCCCTCACTTTCGGATCCATAATATGTGTAAACCAGACGATGCGGCGAATAATCGAGTGGTAGACGAAGCGTAACCGCCGATGATTTGCATCCTCTTGTTTGCCGTCTGTGGCTGGCAGCGTTTACTTCACGTGCACTTTTCGTAAAAAAAAGTGCTCGGGCGAAACTTGACAGTTGCAAAGCACACACAATAAATGAGAGTCATTTAACGACGCATATATATCATATACTTTTTCCTATTATTAGGCTTACCATTATCACGGTGAACGTGGCTTGAACCGGCGTATATGTATAAGATAACTTCGCCTGTAACAGTGTGAAAAAAAAAACGGTAGGTATATCTGCTTGAACTTAAATGTCGTCTGTTTGTTTTTAAAAGTTTTATTATGAAAATGTGTTATATTTCACGGGCACGGTATCTACGTCGATTAATTATGGTATCTACGTTGAGCATGATATATGTATTATTGCTGAAAAACAAAGTGTACATTTGAGACTGCAAGGTGAATGCCATAGAATGGTTTTGTTGGGAACATTTGAAGGAGGAATCGGCGAATTCGCTACATTTTAAGCTAATGATATACGCTTGGGGAAGCTGAAACTGAAACACTTGTGTGGCAGCTGAGGTTGAAAATATCTAGTAACACACCAATTGCGCTCGAAAATCATGCTGATGCACATTAAACTTTGTTGCAAGTTTGTGAAGGATCGCTGAAAATACAGTAATTGTCTGACTGAAACTTAGCGCACCCATCAGAAGGAACATCTCCTTGTTTATTTGTTCATTTACAGCGCTTTTTTGTTCGAATCTCACAACGTTTTCGCAGTTGTCTTTGAGAATTTATAGTGCCTCGTTCTCTTTTAAAGCTTCACACAGGCACCCAGGTGTGCACATAGTCATTCTTATTCTTCGTAGGTAATTTTATCTCTTTCTGCCTTGCGTATGTTTGTGCGCAGCATTGTTCTTTTTTATTTCTTTTTAAAGATTATTTCCAGTTTCGCCTGCTTGCACCATGATTTACGGTACTTTTATATAAACATTTGAGATCACAAGAGAAATTTTAAGAGTGATGACTTGTAACCCTGCACCAAACATATATGTACAATGCCGGATGTTTATCAATTTTACTATGCGGTTAGCCGTCGTGCTACAGCATCGAGAAGACTTTTTTATTAATGTTGAAGTGGCCGCGACTGGGATAGCTAAAGTGATTTGATTATGGAGTTTATGGATGTACCGAGCTTACCCCTCTGAACAGCAGGGTACGACCGCGCTGCCAGAGATAACATGCGCGCCTGGCATTAAACTGAAGGCACCTGAGCAGCGGCACGTATTGTCGCTGATAATGTCAGCGCGCCAGCAGAAAGCTCGGATGGTAGCTCTGGGCACGCGCTTGCGCATTCTCCTTAGTAGATCTGAGGTCTGTATACAGAAGGGATTGGTAACGCTAGGCCGACGTATTAGGTTGTGCGAGCATTAGGAATAAAATTAGGAGGCCATTTTCTTACTCTACGTTAAGTGTAACTGTCACGCACAGCTTTTATAGCTTATACATTTATTCTATCGCGCGGGTGCCGGAACCTTCTTACTTTCTCAGGTTGCAATGACATTCATGTTTGAGGCAACAATAACATGCATTTCATTCACGCGTTACTGCAAACTTTTTATCGGTGCTGGTATGCCAAAGTATTTACCCTAAAGTGACTTTGTCTGCTCAATAACGTCGGCAAGCGCTACCGAAAAATCCTCAGACAGGGCCGTAATCGACTGTCACGCGCCATGCACGTCTCTACGCGGCATTCTGCTTCCCACATGAATCAGAGCGCCAGTGTCTAGATTACGTGTCGTGAGAACTTTGCAACCGTTTTGTGAGCTACATTGCAGCTATTGGGTATCCGTGCTACGCGGCGACTTAATGTACCGCGAAAGAAAGTAGCAGTGCGCAAATTCACCGGAAAGGGCCTTCAGTCACGTCGTGTTGTTTTTCTTTGTTCCGCAATGCGAGCGAGCATTCTGTTCGAGCAACCGTGACCCTTACTTTGAAAGAAACCGTGCCTAAAGTGAAGAAATCGCGAGTGAAGACGAAATCCCTGGCAAGAGAGGGAAAAAGACACGATGTGTGTCGAGGACCAGTGATAGTCACGTGACCACGTGTGAGGCCAGCGGCGTCACCCGCATAGTCCGAGGTGGTGAGTAGGCGAACAATATAAAAGCACTTCTCTGGCGAGCTCCCGGACATCCAAACTTCTTGCCTTCCCGTGCAGCTTACGGACTTCGAGCCGCACACGTTTTCTTGGTGCTCCGGAAAAACGGATTTGTCAGCAATGGAGACCTTCGGCAAGGTACGGTTCTGTATCATTTACTATATGTGGCGTATTTTCTAAGTATGAGCAGGACTATTACCAGTACAATTAGTATAAAATGTTGCAAGTGGTTACGAGGAAGATTGATCACCAAGAATATTTCGAACATAATGTTCATGGTTGTCAGAAAAGATGCAGCAGCTGTGCAGTTGTCAGCTGTGCATTGTCTATTAGGTTTGCATTTATTGCGTAAGCGCTGGTTTTCCTGCAATGACAATGGACTCATAGGCGTGCCTAAGTTATCCACAATCTTCCTACGTCTGAAATTGGATGTGCGTGTAGTATTATTTCCACCCGTAACAACATACCACTGGTCATTGGTTTTAGGGATTGAAGTGTCAGAACTATGGACATTTCTGAAAATGTCGTTGGAAAAGCACCGAAGCGAAGCAACGCACGATGTATTTCTCTTTATGTGAAGTTTTGCACAAAAACAATCGGTCTTACGCGAAAATCAGATGTTGCCAAAAAAAAAACGAATGATTCAATAACTGTACGTGTTCGTAATATTCGATTTTCCCCAGAAAAGCTCCAATAACTGAGGAAACCAGCTGGAAAAGATAGTATAGCACAAGCTCGTTCAATCTGTTGCATGAATAACATGGCAGGCATAACATGCGGTTTTCGTACAAGGTGCTTCGACGTCGCGCAATCTTGAGCTCAATTGTTGTGCAAAATGCAGCTCGTCATGGCCTGCGCCTTCGCTGTTGTGGCAGCGGGCGGCCGCTTTGGTGCCCCCCAGGCCCTGCAGAGAGGCGGCTTCCGCGGAGGACCTCTGGTTGCCGCAGCGGCGACACCAGGCTTTGCAGCCGCTGACGGTTCCGGCGTAAGACCGCAAATATCATCTTGTCGGTTGGCGCCGATAGCAAACTTTAGCATCGCTCTTCTCGCTTCCTGCTTGCTGTGGAAGCGACATAACTCTGTCGGGTTTTTTCTCACTTCGGGTGCATTGTTTTGTGAGTGCCACCACTCTGGTTCGGGCATCTTTTACGTTCGGGCTCTGCGAGTCCAAAGTAACAGCCAGTGCGTCGCATAACCTGCTTATAAGGCAACCGGTAGGGTGCAGACCCAGCTTTTCTTTTCCTGTTGTCATTCTTTGTTTTTACATCTTCTTGGACGATCTCCAGTCAATAATATGCTAACTCTGGCCATCTGCCCCGAAAAATCGCCGCAAAAGAGGCATGAAAAAAGGAAATGCTTAGTAAATGAGCCGCTCTGGAAAATTGCAAAGATTGACCACCTGCAAGCAATAAATTTTATGCACTCACAGTTTGTAGGGCATGCTACGACGCAGCTCGATGATTACGACACCCTTATTCATTCGCTGTGCTCGATAAACCTACCAAACGCTACCCCCCCCCCCGCACACACACAGAATTCGTGTTCTTTAATGTATCGCTGTTCAACATGCATTGATACTCGTATGGCGTTCGGTAAATTGTTCGGTGACTAATGGCAGTACTAAAATAGAGTTGTGTTACTTAAACAACAGTCACACGTACAACGACTCCTTCAGGTGGCGTCTTAAAGAACACCAGGCAATGTGCTTTAAGCTCATTTATCGTAGTGAGCATCGCAGGGCTGTCGTGGGAACATGCTTTTATTTTCGCGCAATTTGTTAGGAATTCAAAAACAATTCTCGCATTTGGTTATCGCACGATTTCCCTCATTGCTCCTACGTTTTATACAATGTTCACTGCAAGATTTTGTTTTATTGATTACGACTCCTGTATTTAGTTGCTCGACCCGTGTTTATTCTTGTGAACCATGCAGCTTAAATTGACGGCACAGTGTTTGTCGGCCTCCAACACTCGTCGTGTAGCGTGCCCACAGTAGTCTCCAGCAGAGAACTTGCCGCTTAATTTCACTGCTGATGAAGCTGTTGCCGCCGCTGCATTGTAGCTTTATGTATATCTTGAATAAATGGATGATACAATTCGGATTACAAGGCATCAGCTGATCGTGGGAAAGAGTTTGTGGCTGCACTTATCGAGCACTTCTCGAGCACTTATCGAAGTAATGGCTCACTCACGTCAGAGATCTGCAGAGTAAATAGTATTGAAAATACTACAATCTGGAAAGTGACCTAAAGCCATTGCACCACTCAGGAAAGGGAGTATAAATAAATAATCCTATTTCAAAGTGTTCCCATGTACTAAAGCCTACGAAGTGCACATGCTCATTATTCAGTGTACAAGATTTTGGCACAGCCATATTGCAGTGTGCGTAAAGTTTAGGTGATTCCCATGAAGGATGACATCGAAGCAAAGTGTGGCACCTACGACCAAGTTTTATGTAGAGGAACCGCAAATACAAGTACATATGAAAGCAGCCGAATTCCCAACGAGCACTTGCGAAATAACGTGCTTCTCACTTTCTCGAGTTCGCATTTTATGTCCAGTGTTTACAGCCCACTTCTAACACACCAATTTGGGAACTTAATTCTGTTGTACTTCGCATGACGAAGCAATTTCTTAGGGTTCTTTTCAAGGTAACCTTGCGCGGGATTATATTTCCCCTGCGCGAGCCTTCATATGAACCTTTTCTCACACGCGCTCCATTTCAGCCTCCCCAGCCGTATAGTTTCTCCTACGACAACACCGACGAATTCGGAACGCAGCTTTTCCACAACGAGCAGGGTGATCGCAGCAACGCCAAAACCGGTTCCTACGGTTATCGGGATGCCAACGGCCTCTTCCGCACCGTGTCGTACGTGGCCGACGAAAACGGCTACCGTGCCACCGTGGACACCAACGAGCCCGGCACCGCCCCTGGGAACACCGCCGACGCCGTCTTCAATGCCAACCCCGTCGCCAACCCAGTGGCCGCAGCTGCCTCTGCACCTGTCCCTTCAGGCTTCGTGAGGCCCGGCTTCGGTGGGGCTGGCCGCTTTGGAGCAAAGGGCGCATCGTGGTCTGGCTGACCGCTATAGTCTTCATCAGTGAGCCAGTGGCACTTCCAGAACTGCCAGAATGTGATTATTAATACGAGCACTAGGTGAAGACAAACGACATTTTGACATCGTAGAGCCCCAACGCTACTGCCCGCCACGAGTCATGGTCTTCTTCTGTGATGCGCCCAAACTGTTCCAGTTGAAGATAGAATTGAGAGAGTTTCGCTACAGGATAAGAGTTATTGTCTTTCACGCTTGTTGTACAAATAATTGTGTTGTGCAGTTACGGAGACTTCAAAGGAGGAAATAAAATTGCTGGCGAACCATAAGCTACGATTCATTATGGGTTACTGTATAACTGAGCGACGCCGGGCTGACCTGCGGTATTTGAAATGAAACTGTATTTCTTTAATAGCCTAAGTAGAGCTAGAATGATCAAAAGAGCTCTGCAACTTTTCTCTTTTTTTATGTAGCAGAAAATTTCGTTTTGAAATGCACAGCGCTCTCTCAGAATCTTAACGCTAAACAGACGTGTTCAATTTAGTGAGCACATTATTCCTTATTATCATTTCACACTTTACCTTTACAAGGAACGTTTTATTAGTGAGTTTTCATGGAACGCAGGCAGCGTGTTCTTTCGATCAGCAAACAAACCATCCCTGAAAGGGCCCTTAAACAACTCTGAGCTCCACGGGGTGCTACCGGTTTCTCTTTCAGATCCACACCCCCCACCATGGGTGCTTCTTCCTCCTCGTCGCGTACTTCACTCGAAGACTCGACGTCTATGCGGACTGTCATGCCGGTGTTCTACTTTTGTGTGTGTGTGTTCGTGTGTGCGTTTCTTCTTTTTTTTGGGGGGGGGTGTTTGAAAACACGATTAACTTCCGCGCAGCCCGGCCGCAGCACGACCGCCGCTGCACGAGTAGCGCTAAACACGCTGCACGAGGTGAAATTTGTTCATTGCGGAAGACAGACAAGCGAGACAATAAAGAAAAGTGCGCGCGAGACCGCATAGCGCATACAGACTAGCGCCTCACGGAGGGGAACTGATGCGCTTCGTATTTGGACCAATGGGCAACGTTTACTCTGGAGATAGCGCGTGCGTGGCCCTTTGGCATGACGAAGTGAGAAAAAGGGAGCGCAAAAACGCGGAGAGAAACACGCGTTTGTTTTTGAGATTATGATCGGTGGTGTAGTGAACCTTGAAAGCTTGAGAAGCCGAAGTATTGTCGTCAGAGACGCATTCACTGGATTGTTTACAAAGTTAACGCGGAATTGCAGTAAACCGTTCGTCCCGTATCGCATTGCCCTTTCTAGGTTTTTTTTTTACACTATGGACCAGTAGAGTTAACAATTTACTTCCCTCCTGACTGCGTTTTTGTATTTAAAAATGGGAGTATTCTTTCCAATCTGTGTGAAGGTTGTTGGGGAGGATAGTCGAACTATTGTTGTACTGCATTAAAACTTCTTTCTGGGCGAGTTAGTGCATACTTGACATAAAAACTGTTGTAGCGCTAACACATGCTACCACAAAGTATAAAGTACAGGACACAAGCGCTTGTGTCCTGTCCTTTATACTTTGTGGTTGCATGTGTTTGCGCTGTAACAGCTTTTATGTCATTGTTGTACTGCCTTCACGAAGCTCTTTGCAGATATTCCTGAGAGTTATTCCTGAGCGCCCACCGGTTATGGTGCCAAGTGTGGTGCTCTGGTTAAAAGGTCACCTTGCCTTGAATCAGTGGAATCATATTCCTTCGTAGCGTAGGAAACAAAGACGACAAAGCGTCGCGATAGCTAGCTTGCTACGGCAGCTGGAGCTCTCGCTGAAGCGAGACAGGCGTACTGCTTGCATGCTCGCGTAAACAAACAAATTTGGGCGTGATGGGCACTAAAGTCAACCCGGCAATATTTTGGACAATGCGCCACCCCGGCATGTTTTAAGAAAGCATGGCATGCCTTTACCCGAGTGCGGGCTCAACTAGAAGGGACGGAGCTTGTGAGGGCTTGCGGAGTAAAATGGTGGTATATAATGGCGTGATATTGAGGAAGGTTCTAGATCACGTGGTTTGAAACTTCCCTATGGATGGTTTCTATTCACGTGATGTAAAAACTCAGTACGTCCTAAAGTCGGCGAGTGAGGTCATTTTACTACGTTTCTTCGAAGTGGTATTTAAACGATGTAATGGATCACACTTTACTTCAGCATGTGAGAGTAATTTTTTTGGTGCAAAGGAGTTTTCAAAACGCATCAGCGGCAGAAACCCCTATCTCGGCTGATTTTTGCCAACAGTGCGGCTTTAAGTGGGACGGCGGCAATGCCGTCTCCTGTCAATGCGCGCCATTCAATGCGCTTTGCCCACTCAACAAACCAGTTTCACAAGTCCGCCTTAACGCATAGCCTATGCAATGTAGTATCCATGTGACCAGTAAGGCCTTTCACAAGAGCAGAAGGTGGTTGAAAAAGACTACACTGCTCGTGGACGAAGCAGTCGAAATAATTACATCTATTGGAAGCCGAGCGATATGTCAGTGGTGATGTGGTGCCTAAAGGACTTTGTAAGGGAATGAAAGTGACACTATTATGGAAAGGCAAATGCAGCAAAATTAGGCATCGAGGCTTCATGGAAGCGCATCGCGCTACTATAGTAAGTTCTGTAGGTCAACTCAAAATGAAGCATCCCAAGAAAAGCTGTAACACTTCGCTGCGCAGACGCAGATTTGTTATCAGGTATTGATCAAACAGGGTAATCATTTATTTAGCAGCTATAATATGAAAAAGCACATTTAGGGCGACGTACTAAGAGAGTTTCAAGTCACGCAGAAAGTTTACACAGAACTCGTCACTCGGTCGCCAATCGCTAAAATCTTTTTGTACTTCTGACAACGGTGTGTTCTGATATTCCTTCCTAGGATTGCTGCTTACAAATTTCCTGCCCAAATGCCGTTAGGTTCGCGTTCATGCAGCGACGAAAAACACGTTGCTTCACAGTGCATACGTGTGAAATTAGTCACTAGTATGTACTGCTAAACATCTTCGCTTTCACACAGCATTTTAGAGACTTTCATAGGGACTGTCTTCGAGTTTAGCCTGTATTAATCTTTGGAAAATAATTTTGCTAGATAGCACTAAAGTCATCGCTTATCGCAAGAATTGCAGGCTATATTTCGGCAGCGGTGGCTCGTAATACAATGCACAGACACGACACATAAGACTAAGTCGTTACGTTAATGAATACACCGAAATACTGCGTGAGTAATGTAATGCCATTTTCATATAGATTACGAAGGCCTGCACTAAAGCAAGGATAAGTGGACCCTGTGTTCTCGGCGCATTCGTGTGGCAGGCATCTGCTATTTGCCTGGCGCGGCAAATTTTCCCATTCTGCATTAACGGTGCATTGCCCTACCCTGTATTCATAAGTATCCTGAAATTAAACTTGCAGCTTCTGTTCATTATGCGGGCCTCCAGTAATATCCGTGATGCCGATGACAGCTTTCGCACAGCGAGTTTCTACATGTTACGGGGAATAAACATTTCTGAGCGTGACTGTACTTGCCATTGATTTTACTGGCCCGGGAAAAGGGGTCTACTGTGAGATCACCATAACCTAGCGGCATAAAGCACAGATAAACATGGCGCCAAATAAACAATAAAAGCGGCTTGTCTGTTCTCGCGTATCGGTATTTGGCACTTGTTCACGTGTGCACTATTCGTCCAGATATATTCTACGTACGCATTCAGACGAAGCTCTCAGCTGTTCAATACTTCTTTTCTGCACTGCCGGGCACTTCGATTGCGAAGCCGCCTGTAACTTTGCATCAGCATTAGCACGTTCTTTAATATAAAGACAGTCGCATTGATAACACGCCTTGTGTAATTTGTCCTTTTTTGGTTAAACGAAACAGCAAGCACAATCCCCAAACATTTTTGAAAAAAATTTCATCTGCTCACATGATTCCACATTTTGCACTGGTTGATGAGGCTGGTGACCCTATCGCGAAAGCTGAATGAGCTCAGACTGTTAACAACTTTTTTACCAACGTGTTAACGAAAGAAGACTATTCGAACATTCCATCTGCACCTGATTATGACTTTGCCTACATTAGCACCATAGACGTTACTGTTACAGGCATTGTATCATTGATTAATAATTTAAGAAATACTTCATGTGGTGCCGATGGCAATACCTCAAAAATTCTGAAACATACCGAGGGTCACTCCAGCGTCAGACTATGTCTTATTCTTGGCCAATCTCTTTCTACAGGTCAGATACAATACGAGGGGGAAATCGGAAAGGTCATTCCAATTTTCAAATCTCGTGACCGAACTAACGTTGTTAACTGTCACCGAATATCACTGACATGCATATCTTGCAAACTTCTCGAAGATATCTTTCCATCTAACAGGGCACGACATTTAGAAAGCAAGGGTTTCTTCTCAAAACACCATGGGTTTAGGAAGGTACTATCATGTGAGACACAACTACTTGAGGTTGTTAACAAACTTCTTCTGGGAACGGACGAAAGTCTTCATATAGACTATTTATTCCTCGACGTTGCTAAAACATTCGATCGCGCTCCACGTTGTCGTCTAACCGAAAACTATCTTCCTTGCGCCTTGACTCGGTAACAATTTCGTGGATAAGAAACTTGTTATCATTTCGTAAACAGTTCCCTTCATGTGATAATAATTCACCTTCCCTAAATGATGTGTCGTTTGCCATACCCAGACGTAGTGTCATCGGCCCGTTATTGTTTTTCATCTTTATTAACTACTTTCCATTAAACAGTACCTCGACAATCATATTATTCGCCGACGACTGCATTGTTTATCGCAAAATCCGCTCTGTTAACAACCATATAGATCTCCAGGAACATCTTGACTACATGACTACCTGATGCTCATCATGGCGAATGCCCCTTACCACTGAGAAATGCCGATTAAGGGTATTTAGCCACAAACGCTTGAATTCTCTACGTATTATATACATAGAGGGAATTATATATATATATATATATATATATATATATATATATATATATATATATATATATATATATATATATATATATATATATACCTGCCCAGTCGCTCTTTAGTCGTCATGTAAGCCCCTCGGCAATCATTTTTTACCTAATCTCACATGGAATATCCACATAGACTCAATCGCCGCTCAAGCTACCCGCACATGAGATTATTTAAAGCGCAACCTCAGAGGCGTGCCCATTTCGACTTGGCAACTCGCCTGTATCTCGCCATTTGGTCTCGAACATTCCATTACATCTAGCATAGCACTCCATTTAGAAAGCACCCGCTATGGTTGCTCGGTCGCTATTATGTTGGGCTGCTGAGCACAAGATCGCGGGATCAAATCCAGGCCACGGCGGCCGCATTTCAATGGGGACGAAATGCGAAAACACCCGTTGTGCTTAGATTTAGGTGCACGTTAAAGAACCCCAGGTGGTCAAAATTCCCGAAGTCCTCCAATTCGGCGTGCCTCATAATCAAATCAGAAAGTGGTTTTGGCACGTGAAACCCAATAATTTCTTTTTACATTTAGAAACCAATAGTTTCTTTTTTTCAAAACCTAAAGAATACTTCATTCCTTCCCTTGAACGGATACAAACTCATGCCGCTCGTTTTATTGCACAAGAGTATTGCCGGAATTCCAGCATAATTAACGTTAAGGCATTGTTGTCCCTTCCGTCATTAGAATTTCGCAGAACAATCGCACTTATTTGCCTATTCCATAAACTTATTTATAGCCATCATCGTTTTACCCTACCTGTTACACATCCGAATCGCACATCACGCGTACTTCGTAATCTCAGTTTCAAACGGCTTTCGAGAAAGATCACCGCTATCAACGCATCAGCCTTGCCACGTGCAATCAACTGTCGGAATGGTATTCCCGATAGCATGGTGCACATCTCTGGCCCCGTTATCGCCACAAAAAAATGCAGCATTTTCTTTTGAAACGTTTGTTTTCGATTTCCCACTTTGCTTTTACTATTCTCTAACTATATCCAAAGGACAATATTCAAACTGCGTTGGCTTGCACCCAAATTTTTAGCCCCGTCACCTAACGCTCCCAAGTTTGAGTCCGTGAGGTACGTGAAAAAATTAATAAAGAAAGAAAAAGCCTGATGTCACAGTTGTTTTCTCACAGCTACCGCTGCGCTCTTTGCAAAGGTAGGGGCTTCAAATTCCATAACGTGCTTTCAGATTTACTTTTGTAACGGGCTCTAGCTGATACGAACTCCTGAGTAGAAGTGCAGGTCTTTCTTGATCTGGACGAAAAGCTATATGAAGTGTACGATACTGCTAGGGCATCCTGCTCGGGAACCATAGTCTACGAGCATCCTGCTCGCATATACCAGTCCACGACTACAGGGCTGGTTTGACACTATTTGCTACAAATTGACTAGAAATATATTGTGCGTAAGGGGACAACAGTTCCCTTGCTAAGTTAGACGGCGCGGAAAGCGTTCAATGTAGAAGCTTATGTAAAACAACAACACCATAAAAAGTCATTCTGTGTATCTGTCAGAAAACATGTTCAAAGTGAGTACCTAAGCTATATCAACACAAGCAACAAATGTATAAAAGTGTAATGAGGTTAGTAAATGAACGGCTTCCTCTCATCACCATTATGCAGCATCATTTTTGCCGACCGCGGTTCAGAAAGTGACAAAGCATGTAAAGCAAGAAATACAAATATCATCTTAGAGCTATCATGTGTTCTACACACGGTATGTCTGCAGCAGACAGAAGCTGACAATCACTTTGACAAGCGCTAAAAAGGACGAAGGCGAAAGCCTCCATGCTCACGACACGTTCAATAAATTACTTGACATTCTCTTTCAAATGCGTTGTTACTTCTTAATACTCGTTTTCTCCCACCAAAAGTCATGGCTTAAAATGCCCTAATTAATTATATCATAATTAATTGTTTCTTAAATAGGTCGCTCTCATTTAACACTAAAAGTCGTGGTTTCGACTCGCACTAAAGGTCATGTGTTCGAGATCTTTAATTAGCAGTATAATAATCGCCCGTGGCTCAATTAGCCTTACCACAAAGTTCGTGGGTGCTCCCATCAACGCTGGGACCATCAATTTTGCTGCCATCGCATGTCGGTCCAATGAGAGGTCGAGGGTTCGACTTCCACCAAAGGTCGTGGGTTCTAGGCTCACCTATGGTCGTGGGAATGAGTAGTACCATTGACGTTTGGTGCCACAACGCTGGATGGCCAACTTTTCGATAAGCCCGGACAGCGAATTTTTCAACCAATGGGTCACTTGTGGCTTTCTCCTGGTTCTTGAAGCTGTAGTCAGTGCTGCGGCTTTAAATATCATTGCATGTACCGAGATCGCCCTACAGCCGGTGGTACAACACATTGCTAGCAGCAGTAGAGCTACGGACTGGGGGAGGGTCATGGTGCCTGGAACACCTGCCGGCATCGATTATTTTTGTTCCACAGTCCCACGAGAACAGCCCAAGCTGGCATTTTCGAGTGAACTCATCGATATGGACGAAAAGGCTCAAAACGCCTTCTGTATCGGTAGTGTGCTCGCGCCGTACGAACTCCCTTTCCTTTTGGCCATTACCCTTCAATCCTTACCTTCCCTTTACCCTTTCAAGTACACGCTTGCAGGCCACAATATGTTTGGTAAGCGCAGCCTCCATGCCACTCTTTCAATAAGTTCTGTCCCTCTGAGTCTAGCTTAATTTCATTCGCAATCTGCACGCATATTGCGAGGTGCGGACTGCCAAAACAAAATTTTTTTCAGTCCGGTTTCCGTTTTGGTTGAGCGAAAACGGTTCAGTTACGGTTCAAGTTTATTTGCATAACTGCATATGTTCAATTGAGAATGACACACATCTGTTTTATATCAAAAGCTCGATGCAGCTGCTAAGCTGCACTGGACGATCGCGCCTATTTGTTAATCGGCCCGCAAGTACTTACGAAAGAATCGTGCAGATCCAAAACGAATGCTGCGGTCTTTGAGAAGATATTCTTTCTTCAAGAAGAAGGAGGGAGAAAATAGAATATATTGTGGAAACAACCGAGAGTCCTTCAGCTTGCTCTGTGCTCAGAAGAAAAGGGAAGAGTAGAAACATAGTGGACTGATGAGTAAGTATTAGAAAAGGCTGTAGGACGCGGTTATATACGTGTTCATTAACGTCACCTGTCAGGCTAGTTGGTACTTGGCATTTAAAAATAGTATTACGCGGAAATATAGGACACGAACAACACAATAAAAGACACCCCTATTGAAAAAATATGTATGAGAATTTCACGAGAACTTCTGTACGCTATTATTGCTCCGTAGACTCGACGACGTCGTACATCACATGTGTACGAGTGGACATCGTCAATGAGCGAGATCGTTCTCGTGTGGGTATATTAAACGAGATTATTCTCGCATAGCTGTGCTTGACGAGATAGTTCTCGCACGGCAATGCGAAACGATATCGTTCTCGTTTGTGTATGCTACATGAAAATGTTCTCATTCAGCTATGCAAAATGACACCATTCTTGTTTAGCTGCATTCTACAAGTGTTCGCATTTGTGTTGAATGAGTTCTTTTGTTCATGCAATATTTTTGGTGAAGTTCCACACAGTAACACATTCTGCCAACATTGCAGCGATTAATTTCGATCACGTGAGTCGGCCGATGTGCCAGCTCAGAGACAAAGAGGACACTTTTTAGGGCCCACAATTAACACAAACCATCTTTATTTTGTATTCCGAAGCATCGTGGCCAGGTGCTTGTTCAGGTCCTTCAGCCTCCTTGCCTCCGTATCCACAGTGTTCGGCGTTTTTGAAACAGTGCTCGTATGCATCTGCACAAAAATGTAAACAAAGCAGCCGGCCCTGTTAGATTACAACAAGCCATTGGAACTGACATGCACAATAGGTAGCTCCACTGCATAACTGAGTTGGCTGGTTCTTGCATGATATTGTGTGTAAAGCGTGAACATCTCACAGAGAAACAGGAAAAAGAGAACACGGAGGCTCATGAGTTTTCTACCTACGTAAATTGATATTTCAAGATTAACCACAGCAGTTGAAAGCAAGTGCTCGTCCTCGCATTGTCTTGTTCTCGTCTCTGTTAAATGTTCGTGTTTCACAAAGAATAGAAATGGCTGCAGAATTGCAATACAAGACCACTGAAATAGTCTAATACTTTTCCACAAGTATTTTACATTAAATGAACAAGTATAACCAGCACAATGCGTTGGCGGGCTAGTTGGTGCGAATCCATGAATACTTTGTTTAGCGCAAAACGACACACACAAGAAAGACGACAGGACAAGGCGCTACTCTGAACTGACAGCATTTTATTGCGTCACTCCTTTATAGACCGCTCGAACCAAAGGAACATGCGCAGTGAGCACCATGCGGTGCAGCCACCAACAACATCCGATCCAAAGAGTGCACTCATGTGACAGAATCCAAAAAACCAAATTCAGCGC
The DNA here is from genome assembly GCF_038994185.2 of Dermacentor albipictus. NCBI lineage: Eukaryota > Metazoa > Arthropoda > Arachnida > Ixodida > Ixodidae > Dermacentor > Dermacentor albipictus. The sequence continues at coordinate 486,298,874 of NC_091821.1, forward strand.
TGTACAAAGTTAAGGAAAGCACACTACTGCACTGCGACTCCAATGACTTAATGAAAAATGCTTCCGATAACTCTCGGGCGGTGGTGTCACGGCTCTTTTTCAAGATCGTGGTATCAGAAAACATGGGTTTGCATTTGGACGTTTTACAATGCTGAGCCAAATGGGAACCTTTGCCTGTTGCTATGGATCATGTATGGCTTATGTTCTCTAAGGCGCTCGTTAACACAGCGGCCTGACTGCCCTACATACACTTTGCCACATGACAAGGGAATCTTATATAAACGACACCGACGCTGCATTCTACAAACTTCACATAGTTCTTTTCACAATCAGGTTTTTTACTTATTTTAGAAATACGGCAGCACAACATTGACAGTTTCTGAGGAGCGGAAAACACTACCGGAATTTGGTATTTAGTGGCGACATTATTTAGATTGTGAGCCAGTCTGTGGCAATACGGCACAACTTCAGGCCTCTTCTTTTGTGTGATGCAGTTACTTTTGTGCCGCTTCCCTTTCAGTTTCTGAAGCAATACTTCCGAGACTGATGTTACCACCACACTTGGGTAACCAGCAGTCTGCAGCCTATTTAACTGTGCAATGAAACTCATGTTCGCAGAGTGATGACAAGATTGCATTAAGGAAGATTCTAAACACATCAAAGCAATGGCGCGTTTCACAGTCTTTGAGTGCGCAGACGCATAAGGTAAAAGTTCCTTACGTGCGCGTGGCGAGTAGATCCGACAGGCGTGGCCTGTTTGTAAGGATAGCTGCAAATCTAAAAACTGGAGTTTACCGTCCCTAGATAGCTCATGTGTGAAAGTTAAACCTTTGCCATTGTCATTGAAAAGTGTTAAAATATCAGCTACCGTCACGGAGCATTCGTTGTTGGTCTGTTTTATCACAACAAGAAAATCGTCAACATATCTAAAAATTTGAACCGAGTCATTGTTTAAGGCACTCTTAAGAGTGCGGTCGACAAAAGATAAAAAAATATTACAAAGAGCAGGCCCCACACATGAACCAATACACACACCATTTTTCTGGATAAAAAGGTTATTTTCGAACAGGATAAAAGTTGCACTTAAATAAAATTCAAGAAGGGACATGAAACCTTCTGAAGACAACCCGGTGGCATTGCAAAAATCTACCTCGCCACTTTCTTCGATGCACGTCATCACACTGCGAAATAGATCATCATGCGGTATTGAATAGTAAAGATCTTCGACATCAACAGAAAAAATGTCGGCTACTGAATGGTTGTCTTCCAGAAAGGAAACAACATCGAAAGAATCCTTTATGCCATAAGGATCATCAATAGTTAAATGCTTCAACTGTTTTTGCAAAAAGCGGCTAACCAAAACCTGCCAATAGTTGTTTTCACTGACTATTGTACGGAAAGGCACATCCGGTTTGTGTGTTCTTGCAGTGAAAAAAAAACATCTAAAGCAAGTACCTTACATTGTTTACCATCTTTCACAATCTTGGTGAGGCCTATATTTTCCAACAAAGAAATGGCTTTGCGTTTTACCTTCTGAGCTTTCTCATTTGCCAGAATGAAGTGTTTGTTGACAGCCTCAATGGCTTTTTGTTGAAGACAGCAGACGGAGCTATCACAAACCCGCCCTCTTTGTCACTCAGTAACAGCCGCAGTTCATTGTCTCTAAAGAAAGATACTGTCCTTTTGATCACAGCTGTCGAAGGTGGCGCGCTCCCAGTGGCGGTCCTACGAAGGTTGTACACCCTATCGAGGAGGCACCACTCCTGGTCCTCTAGTTCTGCTTTCCTTGCGATGCGCCTGTTCAAAGCCAGTAGCTCATGTGCAGGAATTCTTGGTTCCGTGCTGTACTTCGGCCCATTCTTTAGCAATGCAGCAACTTCGTCAGGAAGCCTGACGTCACCGAGTACCTGGAAACCAGCGGTGACCGGTTGCGTTTTTTCCTTTCTGCACGGTAGTCTGGACCGGAGGAGTAGCAGCAGCTGTGTCCACCAGAATTCTGTAGTCCAAGTTGATAGAAGTCTGTAGAAACGAAACTTCTTCTAGGCCACAATAGGTGCATCGCGCGAGTAGCACACAGCTCTCAACCAGTCGTACAGAAGGCGTACCTGCCCCCAAATTTCAGAACGAAGAATCCGACACATTCGCCGCACGTGACCGACGGAAGGCCTGACGTTCCCGAAGAGACTCGCCACATCTTGAGGAACATGTCCATTCTTCATGCAGAACGTAAGCATCCTTGCACGGCACACAGCAAAAGCTATGTGACTGACCAGAACACAAATATCAGTGGGCCCTGATATTTGTGTGTCTGTGTCATAGGCCTCACCAAGATTGTGAAAGATGTAAAACAATGTAAGCTACTTGCTTTAGAGGTTTTTTCACTGCAAAAACGCACAAACTGGATGTGCCTTTCCGTACAATAGTCAGTGAAAACAACTGTTGGCAGGTTTTGGTTAGCCGCTTTTTGCAAAAACAGTTTAATCATTTAACTATTGACGATCCTTATGGCATAAAGGATTCTTTCGATGTTGTTTCCTTTCTGGAAGACAACCATTCATTAGCCAACATTTTTTCTGTTGACGTCGAAGATCTTTACGATTCTATACCGCATGATGAGCTATTTCGCAGTGTGATGATGTGCATCGAAGAAAGTGGCGAGGTAGATTTTTGCAATGCCACCGGGTTATCTTCGGAAAGTTTCATGTCCCTTCTTGAATTTTATTTAAGTGCAACTTTTATCCTGTTCGAAAATAACCTTTTTATCCAGAAAAATGGTGTGTGTATTGGTTCATGTGTGGCGCCTGCTCTTTGTAATATTTTTTTATCTTTTGTCGACCGCGCTCTTAAGAGTGCCTTAAACAATGACTCGGTTCAAATTGTTAGATATGTTGACGATTTTCTTGTTGTGATAAAACAGACTAACAACGAATGCTCCGTGACGGTAGCTGATATTTTAACACTTTTCAATGACAATGGCAAAGGTTTAACTTTCACACATGAGCTATCTAGGGACGGTAAACTCCAGTTTTTAGATTTGAAGCTATCCTTACAAACAGGCCACGCCTGTCAGATGTACTCGCCACGCGCACGTAAGGAACTTTTACCTTACGCGTCTGCGCACTCAAAGACTGTGAAACGCGCCATTGCTTTGATGTGTTTAGAATCTTCCTTAATGCAATCTTGTCATCACTCTGCGAACATGAGTTTCATTGCACAGTTAAATAGGCTGCAGGCTGCTGGTTACCCAAGTGTGGTGGTGACGTCAGTCTCGGAGGTATTGCTTCAGAAACTGAAAGGGAAGCGGCACAAAAGTAACTGCATCACACAAAAGAAGAGGCCTGAAGTTGTGCCGTATTGCCACAGAGTGGCTCACAATCTAAAGAATGTCGCCACTAAATACCAAATTCCGGTAGTGTTTTCCGCTCCTCAGAAACTGTCAATGTCGTGCAGCCGTATTTCTAAAACAAGTAAAAAACCTGATTGTGAAAAGAACCACGTGAAGTTTGTAGAATGCAGCGTCGGTGTCGTTTATAAGATTCCCTTGTCATGTGGCAAAGTGTATGTAGGGCAGCCAGGCCGCTGTGTTAACGAGCGCCTTAGAGAACATGAGCGATCCATACCAACAGGCACAGGTTCCCATTTGGCTCAGCATTGTAAAACATGCAAATGCAAACCCATGTTTCGTGATACCACGATTTTGAAAAAGAGCCGTGACACCACCGCCCGAGAGTTATCGGAAGCATTTTTCATTAAGTCACTGGAGTCACAGTGCATTAGTGTGCCTTCCTTAACCTAGTAAAGCACTGAATTTGGTTTTTTGGATTCTGTCACATGAGTGCGCTCTTTGGATCGGATGTTGGTGGTGGCTTCACCGCATTGCGCTCACTGCGCATGTTCCTCTGGTTTGAGCGGTCTATAAAGGAGTGACACAATAAAATGATGTCAGTTGAGAGTAGCGCCTTGTCCTGTCGTCTTGTGTGTGTCGTTTTGCGCTAAACAAAGTATTCATGAAGCATAACCAGCTCATGCAAGTGAATACACAGATTTCACAGCTTTTTGCTACCGCACTGCGGAATATGCAGATGGAAAACACTGCATAGATGCCAGTGCAGAATTGTTTATAGGAAAGATTAATGCACCTTTAATACCACTATAGAAACTAAATGACAGTTTTTGTTAGCATGTTAGAGCACTCAATATGACCAGCTTCTATTACACAACATTTCAGCTGCTGTCTGGCCCTGCTCCCGATACTGCACTGGTCAAACATAGGTGCAACCACACTCTTCAATGGCTTTTTGTATTATTGCGTCAGTTTTTTAAGGCTAATTTTAGCCCCCCCCCCCCCCCCCCAGTTATCTGGGAGCCGTTGCATCACAGTGACGACAGCTGAGACAAGGATCTGTTTGTACGACAAGGTTAATCTTCCTCTTTTGCTTACTTAAACCTCCCCTCACTTTACTAATTATGTGGCACAGCAACACAATTGTTATATGCCGCCTCTTTAAAAATGCCTAATTTATTGTACAGGCAGAAATAGCTTCGCTAACCGCAGCACTACTCAATTTTCATTAAAAAGAATATCTTACTCCTGAAGCAGTGCAACAACTACAGCTACCAAACTGGTTGTTTGCTGGTGCAAAATATTAATAAGCTTACCGGCTAATGTAAAAACTACAATATTTTTATCGTCATATCAGCATTCATAGTAGCCATGCCATGTGTCGCATTCGCAGTTGTGCAAGCAACATGCATTGCCGATTTATCTGTTAGCATTGCCCTTTCGCTTCTCGCTTGATATTGCTGGGCAAGCAGTCAAACTGGATAGTTAGACACTGCCTGTCACCTCCTTACCTTCCTTATGAATTGTGCATTAAATGAGGATTTTTTCTTGGTGAAACAGTTCTAGTTTGAGGCCTAAACAAGCTCCAAGGGAGTTTGCATTTAAGGAGTGTAACCATCCTCTGAAAACATGTACATGAGGAACACTGCAGAAAGAGCACTTCAAAAAAAAGAACACGAGTGTATTTATCCCCAAGGCCAAACCTTGTGTCTTCTTAAATATTTATCAAGTCAAACTCAAAATTGGTACTGAGGTGCAAGGTGTCCACAACATATTACCTTGTGAAAGCACAGTGGTGCCTGGATGTTGTGGGACCAGCTCGGACGTGGAGATCAGCACTGATCAGCAACACTGCAGTCTCCTTACAGCTTTTCTGCAGGCCCAGCCACACCTGCAATAAAACAAGTGAGCTTGGTGCCACAAAGTACTGTATTTACTCGCATAATGATCGCATTTTCTTGTAAAGAAAAATGGTCACAAATTCAGGTGTGTGATCATTATGCCGGTTAAATTTCCCGCAAAAAGAATTTTTTTCATCCCGCGTTTGCTGCGGGATGGCAATAGGTCAAGAAATAAGTGGCTGCCACTGTATGTAGTGCGGGACACCGAAACAAAAGTGGCGGCCAGCATAGCAAGCTGAAAACACCAAATGCGCCAAACGCGATTTTTTTTCTCTCGAGTACATTACTTGCATTGAAAGCTTCTTCCATATCAGTAATGAATAATATCGTTAATATCGGTAAGTTTGTGGCAATAACATCGCCATGTCCACTATGAGGGGGCAGAAACAGATGGGCACGCTTAGCTGCCAGTGACATAGAAAGACACGGCGGGCATGCTGCAGAAACTGCGGCATTTGTCTTCACTACTATCCTAATACAGCACGTTTGTGCTAAGGGTGGGCAAATATCTTAGCTGTGTTACAAGTGTCGGCGTATGGATAGGGTACACTTCTAACGTATCAGTGTAAACGTGGCTGCTATTGTTGCCGCTCGTGATTTGTTGCGTGCCCACGAGTGCAGATGAGAAGAATCGAAAGGCATCTTTTTTGTTGCTGTTGACCACAACCATTACAAAGCCTACACATAATAAAGGCAATTTTGGTTGTAGCTTTTTTGTCATGGAAGTGCGGAAAGTAATGAAAGGAATGAAAACGAGCATCTGCTTAAAAATGTTTGGTGCGTGCAGACCACTTGGTTTATCTTGAAGAGTTGTTCGCGTAGCATTCGACAGATGGTAAGCGCGATCATTAATAGCTAGACTTGGCACATGACATATCGCTGCAGCAAGTTAGGGGTGCAATCATTACACAGGAAATAAAAAAAATCGAATTTGGACGACAAAATTCAGGGCTGCGATCATTACGTGAGTGCGATCATTATGAGAGTAAATACGGTAAATATAGAAAGTGACACTGTGAACAAAGCAATACTTATTAGGTATGAAATGCTGATATTCGCCCGTAGAAAGCTTTAAGTAACAAAGCCTGCAAGATAAGAAAAATGCAATGTATGGGCCATCTGTACAAGAACATTAATCAAAGGTCCCTTCATTTTTTAGTCCCTTCTCCTCCTCATGCATAGATGGCAGTCAGGTTAAGTAAACTGGACCAGATTGCCACATAGTGTAAGCAAAGGTGGTCACTTTGTGGGCCAATTATGATACAATAGCACAACATGCATCCCTACAGTTGTTTTAATGTGTTCCGTAATGCTAGCCACCTTGTAGGCCCTACAGTGTCAAAGCATCCATAACTTTAACAGCGTTACCCAGTAGGGATAACCAATAAGTGTCCACAGCAGCACAACTCAGCATATCTATCAGGAGGCTTTCGTTACACTTTTACAATTCTCCTCTTATGGCTTCATCCCAATTTTTGTCAATACAAGCTTGAAGCCTCTGCACAATCTGAATGCAACAGGGCACTATAAAAAATACCACATCTTCCTACCCAATTCCATGCTTAATATAAGACTGGAAAGTTCACTATCATGTGCAGAACAAGCCAAATTGTTCTGGAATCAAGTAATCTTCCACTACCTGTGAAAAAAAAGCATGCAAGAAAGAGTACGTCGAGCACAGGGGTGTTGATGGATATTAAATACCACTGTCGTGCAGTAGACACCACGTCAACAAAACAGGCCAATGTATAAATGACTGGATCTGCAACCATGTCAACTGAATGCTCAGGTCATTTGGTGGTGCAAAGCTCACTTGCATTATTTTGTTTGAAAACTATGCAACTGTGGCAATGTGTTACGAGCATAGGGCTGGCAAGATTTGTGAGCCTTTCCTTACATGTGTTACAGAGAATCTGCGAGTTGGCTCGCCCTCCAGTGGATTATCAGATAGCAAGACTGCTTATTTATCATTGTAAAACAAGTGTCATAGTAGCCATGCTTCTTTTCGCAGTTGTGTGAGCAACATACATTGTGGATTTATCTGTTCTTGCCCTTTCACCTCTCACTTTATATTGCTCTGCAAGCAGTAAAATTGGATGGCTGTTAGACTGTTATGTCCTGTCACCTCCTCACCTTTCTTATAAATTGTGCATTAAATAAGGCTTTTTTCTTGGTGAAAGAGTGCTACTTTAAGGCATAAACAAGTTCCATGGCAGTTTGCATTTAAGCATCCTCTGAAAACATGTACATGAGGAACACTGCAAGAAGAACGCTTAAAAAAAAGAACACGAGTGTATTTATCACCAAGGCCAACCCTTGTGTCTTAGCATATTTCTCAAAACTGATACTGAGGTGCAAGGTGTCTATATCATATTACCTTGTCAATGAAGCAAAGCACAGTGGTGCCTGGATGTTGTGGGACCAGCTCGGACGTGGAGATCAGCACTGATCAGCAACACAGTAGTCTGCTTACTCTTTCTGCAGGCCCAGCCACACTTGCATTAAAACAAGTGAGCTTAGTCTCACAAAAGTATAATATAAAAAGTGACACTGTGAACTAAGTAATTCTTATTAGGTATAAATAGGAATGAAATGATATTCGCCCATCGAAAGCTTTGAGTTAACAAAGCATGCGAGATAAGAAAAGTGCAATGTATGAGCCATCTGTGCAAAAACATAAATCGAAGGTCCCTTTTTTCGCTTCTCTCCTCGTTTTCGTGCATAGATGGCAGACAGGTTAAGTAAACTGGACCAGACTGCCACGTAGCGTAAGCAAAGGTGGTCACTTCTTCGGGGAGCAGCCTGTAGGCTGCTTCTTGAAAGAGTATTAGAAAATGCTAATAATGCATATATGCATTATTCACAAGAGGCCTTGTTTCTCTCAGAATGCCACAGCCAATCACATATGTCAAACTGACCATTTTAAAATGCATGAAAAGTACAGCATAGCTTTGAGGGTACCCCAAACTACTGAAATTCACATCAGCCAAGTTCAGCAGACAACACCATAATCAAGCCTCTAGAAGTTGTGCATATTATTGCAAGTTGACAGAATAATGAGGAAGAGAAGGTGAGGGAGATGGTGCCACTATAGCATAGTTCAAACTCTATCCCACATCTTGTGCAGAAGGGCAAAGAATGCGCAGCTTTCAGTTATACTCTCACCTGTGACAACTGCACCAGGTTTACTGACATGCGTAACAAGCAGTATGTGATACCACGTTATTGCATCCTGCAACTGATGTGACATCAGAGATCAGCTTGAAGCTTGACGCTAAGCTATACTAGGGACACATAATGAACTGGCTACATTAAAATCTAAAGCAAAAGTGTTGAACATTGTTTGCCAGCCTGTGCACTTCATATTTTACAAAAATTCTAGACAGAAATCCTGTGTTGGAAAGACAGCACGCACTTTCCTAAAGCTTTCTCTCAGCATCCACACTTTTCTATGCATACATTATTAACCATTATTTACCTTGACACACTGTACACAAGCAGCACACTTGGAAAAGCAGAAACTAACATGTTTTTAGATCAGTGAGTTTTTCTCAGTGCTTTTGTTGCTGCAAACTTAGCCTGCTTCTGGAACGTATCTTAATGAACTTACCTAAAGCATGTGTCCCTTTGCTAATTTTATTAGGGATTTTTCATTGCTAGCAATTAAGAAAGCAAAGCGCCAGGACTATTTTTTACGTGCATTTTCGCAATCCTATGCCACCCCATTTCTCAGCAGCTTTAGAACATCTTCACTAATAAAACTTCGTTCTCATTACTTAATGGAACATTAGTAAAATTGTAGAATAGCAAGAATTTATAAATTGCATGAGAGACTCAGAAAAGTTGACAGGTGCCAAATACACGAACAGACCCTAGAACACATAAATGGCTGTGACCATTTAGTACGTACCTTGTCAAAGCAGGCAGATCAGATGCTTTGTCGTGCTGTTCAAGCTGCATAGTGCCGCAGCCTATGTGGTGCAGAGATGCCTCCGTCTCAGGAAATTGTGACATCCCTAAACAATAAATGTTCAGTTTATTGTAATCACTGCTGAAACTGCAAACTTGTGATTTGACAACATCGCGTCAAATTGGGGAAAGCTCTCGTACAGCCAGCTACATGAAGCTGCATCCGCTTAGAGAAATTAAATATTTCATTCTTACATCACAGGCGGTTATTCAACGTGTCAAAGGCACGAAAACAAACAACACTAAACACAAGAAATACAGGTTGCCTTGGCGACAACCTATAAGCATCAAAGTTTGCATCCAAGCTAAAATCTTCTCACGAGTCAGATCATTTGGATGCCGTCGCGCGTTAACGTTAGCTGTGAAAACATTTGCGCAACACATCAACGTACTTCTAGAATTGTCTATACGATTTCTTGCTGAGAAATTACGTATAGAAGCAGTGACATTTCCTGCTTGAATTTTTTTGCCCGTTCAGACGAAGCGATGACCCGGCGCTAGCATACTTCATAACAAAAAGAAAATAAACAATAGATGAAGCACTTAGAACATTAACCTCGGGGTAATTTTCGTGAAACTTTTTGCTAAATGTGCACTCCGATATCGAACGAACATTAGGAAATCACTGTTATTGTTCTTGTAGCTGTACTAATCATCTTCTGCTGCGCATGACAAGGTACAGTGCTCACGGAATGAAACGCGACACGGAGCATTTAGTAAAGCCTTGCAAACGTGCAAAGTACGCGAGAGGACCATGTCATGTCGCAAGGAATTTGGTGACCAAAGGTGACGAGGACTCCGATGTACGTGTACGCACCAAAATTACGTCGATGTGACACGAACTACAGCCGGTGAAAACGAATATATGCGCATTACTAAGCCCTAAATTGACGCGTTTCATTCCGTGAGCACTGTACACTACATGAACCATAAGAAGGCGCAAGGCGCCGGACTTACCGTCTGAGGCGAGCGCTCCTTTGTGTCCGTTCACGCCGCATCGACTGCACCAACAGTCCGTCCAGCGTAGTGTTGAATTGCGGTGAACTACAGCACGCGACAGCACAACTATCAACACATTCTTCCGTGCACTGTGACCCGATGCGGGAGCGGCGAGACAAAGAAGCGCGAATTGACCGCACTACGATAATCAACAACGGCGCACCGCAAGAAACATACAGCGAGCTAATAGCGTTGCACAGGCCCCAGGGCTTAGTGATCGTTAATTCACACAAAAAAAAGGAGCACATGTTCTCTAAGCACCGCGTAAATATGATCAAACGATCAGCACCACATCGGCCGCCCGCCGCAACAACGCCTATGGAGCGATGGCCTATAGTCCTCTTTAAGTATCCCAATTCCTCGGCTATGCGCACCATGCAGCCCGCTGCCGTTCCCGCCACCGCAGCACTGCCATCGACCTCCGCGCCAAGCATCCGAGCGTCGTCTGCTATAGCCTGGCACAGTTATGGTTGTTAGTCGCGGCACTCGGCATTTACATGGTGCTCGCTGAATAAAGCAGCCGTTATTTCTTTCTGTTGTTGTTTAAGCTGAAGTATAATATTCTACAGACACCATACCTGAGAGTGCACGTCCGAAGAAAGTGAGATGGAAAAAAAGGTGGGCCTACAAACCAAAGTGCACACGCAATGTTAACGCTTGGTGACCCACACGTCGCCGGTACTGGCGTCTCCATGAGCGCAAAACTTGGACCGGACGCAAAAGACCTCGACCGCCAGCCACGTGCCCGAGGACAGTTACAAGGCACACGCAATGAGAAAATAAAATCGGCTACAGCACAAGAAGCGCAAACACCCGCAAGTAACGTGCACATGTCAGCAGAGCAGCGCCGCTCACTTGGTGCAGAGCTCGACCGCAGCGCCCTCACATGGATGGATGGATGTTATGAGCGTCCCCTTTGGAACGGGGCGGTGGCTTGCGCCACCAAGCTCTTGCTACTATGCTGCCTAATATCCTACCTAGGTTAACCCATGAGAACAAAAAAACACACTATGAACTACCACGTCCAAATTTTCTGATACCCTATTGCGAACTGTGCTTTTGTACGTCTCCGTCCTTTGTCGTTTCCCTACTTTTCTTCCACCAATCCTCCAATCGCCTCTTACTGATGTCTATTGCGGACCTGTTTGCTTTTCCACTGCTCCCGCTGAACCCAAGGGCTTCAAGGAGGCCAGTGGTGCCTAAATCGACCGCTGGATAGATGTCTTCACATTCTAATAAAATATGCTCCGTCGTTTCCCTAGCTTTACCGCAGCAAGCACATGCTTCTTCTTCCTTCTTATATCTCGCTTTATACGTGCGTGTTCTAAGGCATCCCGATCTCGCTTCGAAAAGTAATGAGCTTCCCTTTGAGTTATCATAAATGGTTTCTTTCCTAATTTCGTTTTTTCCCCTTAAGTAGTTACTCATGGCAGGTTTCTTTTCCATTGCCGCCACCCATGAGATTAATTCAGCCTCTCTGACTTTCCGCTTGACCATCTTTGTTGCTGTGTTGCCCACCCCACAGGCCGCATACTTGCTGGTAAGCTTCCTAGTTCTTTTCCTCCACTGTGAATCAATGTTTTGCCTGTACAGATACCTGAACACTCTCCCAGCCCATTTACTTTCCTCCATATTCCTCAGCCGTTCTTCATACTCAATTTTACTGCGAGCTTCCCTCACTTCAAAACTAGTCCAGCCCATATCCCCTTGCACAGCTTCATTTGTAGTCTTCCCGTGAGCGCCCAATGCGAGGCGACCCACTGACCTTTGGTTCCCGTCGAGTCCTGATTGTACCCCTGATTTAAAGCAAACAACCGCATTTGCAAAAGTAAGTCCTGGAACCATTACCCCTTTCCACATACCTCGGAGGACCTCGTACCTATTGTATCCCCATAGCGCTCTGTGCTTCATTATGGCTGCATTTCTCTTCCCCTTGACTGTTATGGTTTTTTCCTGTGTTTCCATATATCCGTTGCCTTCGTTTATCCATATACCAAGGTATTTATATTCTGTTACCCGAGGTATTTCTTGGCCCTGTATCTCCACTGTCTGTTCACTGTTTTCATTGAATACAATAACACCTGATTTTCTAACACTAAATTTCAAACCTAAATTGTTGCCTTCCTGTCCACAAATATTAGCCAGACGTTGCAAATCACTTTGGTTGTTTGCGAGCAACACAATGTCGTCTGCATAAAATAAACCTGGGAGTTGCTGCTCTATTACTGTACCTGCCTGTTTGTATGAGAGATTAAACCCGATATTACTTCCTTCTAGCGCCCTCTCCATCCTCACCATGTACATCATAAACAGCAGCGGGGATAAAGGGCACCCCTGCCTCAGTCCCTTGTTGATATGAACTTTCTCCGCGCTCCTCATCCCTTCCCATTCAACGCAAACAGTATTTTCTAGGTAAATCTCTCTCAAAAGCTGTATACAATCGTTACCTAAGCCTTCCCCTTCCAGAATATCCCACAAAATGCTGCGGTCTACGTTGTCGTATGCTCCTGTAATGTCCAAAAAGGCCACATACAACGGTCTGCTTTCTGCTTTTGATATTTCAATACACTGAGTAAGAACAAACAAGTTATCATCCAAACGCCTACCTATTCTAAAGCCATTCTGAAGCTCTCCCAAAATGTCATTATTTTCTGCCCATGCTTGAAGCTTTAATTTGATTGCCTGCATTGCTAGCCTGTATATTACCGATGTAATGGTCAACGGTCTATACGAGTGAATTCTGTCTTTCTCCCCCTTACCTTTATAAATTAAATTCATTCTACTTTGTCGCCAACTGTCTGGTATTCGTCTATCTTTTAAAGTTTTTTCAACTGCTTTCACGAGAGCTTCCTTACTTTTTGGTCCCAGTTCATTTATCAGCCTAACGGGAACCTCGTCTAGCCCTGTGGCTGTGCGCTTAGGTATTTTCTCTTCCGCTTTCTTCCAGTTTAAATTTGTAAGCACTAGCTCCTTTCCCCCTTGGGTCTCTTTCATGCTCTTTTTCTCTTCAAATACAACCTCGTCCTTGCCTTGGAAAGATTCGGCTGTTACTTTTTGGATGTAATTTATTGCTGCTTCTCCTTCCAGTCTGTTTTCATCTTCGTCTAGGATATGTTGTTGTATTGTTGTTGATTTTCTGCCTAATAATTTTATGTGATTCCAAAATATTCTAGGTGCGGCCTTCTTTTTCTCACGTATTTCTGACAACCAACTCTCACTTTCACCTTTTAATTTTGCTTGCACCAGTATTTGAACCATAGACTTTTTCTCCCGGTATATTTCCCATTTACCGGTTACTTCATCCTGTGGGAACTGCGCCTTCTTTGCCTGCCTGTGCTCTCGAGATGCTTTCTGTCTTTCGGCGATCGCTTCTCGTATCTCCTTGTTCCACCAGCTTTTCGGTTTCTTTTTTCCTTTCCAATGAACGTGTTGTTTCTCTTTCCGTATTTCTGTCGTTACTACACTTAGAAGCTCACCATATTCCCACCCCTTACTTGGCGACTTGCCAATTTCTTCCTCCACTCTAGTGACTATATTTGCTATTTGTTCAGCGTTCAAATTTGGGCTGGCCATTTTGCTTTCGTTGCTCTCTTTCCCAACTACATATCCCATTTTCAAAATGATGCGTTTATGGTCACTCCCTATGCTGCTAAACCCTTCCTCATCGATGACCATTTCTCTCAACTTATCCTGAATTCCTTCTGTCATCAGACAGTAATCAATGGTCGATTGCCGGTTTCCCACTTCCCACGTGATCTGTCCTTCACACTTAGGCCCTGTATTCACAATCACGAGGTTATGTTGCTCGCAAAGGTCTAGCATTAACTTCCCGTTATTGTCGGTATAGCCGTCTAAATCCTCTATGTGGGCATTCATGTCACCTAATAGGACTATCTCAGCACCATTCCCGAAACCCCTAATATCAGCGCTTATGCATTCTACTAATTCTTTATTCTTCTCTACAGTCACCGGAACAACAGTACAGTCCCCGGAACAAGTCGCGCCCTGCTCGAAAGGAAGACTCGCGCAACTGAGAAACTACTTCGGTCCGAAATGAAGGGAAATGACGTCGTTTGTTTACTTCGCCGTCTGTGGTTCCGGTAACTGTGATCGCATGAGCAGCGTGGGTAGTAGAGGCGTATTATTTCCATGTTTTTGCGTGTTTTAGGCGGCCTTTTTCAACAACTTTGCTGACATTGCTTTCAACAGTGAGGACAGCCTGTGGAGCAGCCCTATCAACCGGACAGGGCCGTAAAATCTGTTTGAAGTTCGCAGCACATCGTCGTTTGGTTTGTGAATGTTAGAAGGTGTTCGTTTCTCAGCGGCGTAATCGACGACGGATTTGGCGTCGAGTGGTGTGCGCTTTGTTCCGGCTTGTGCGCCGTTCTACGGATGTGTACTGTTAATGAGTGGTGCTGTTTGTGCATCGGGAAATGGTGCCACGCCGGTGGGATTTGCTTTTTTGTAAAAACGTCCGTGCCGTCTTTGTCGAGTGCTTCCGGAAACTGCTCGCCTTTTGTGCGTGCGTGTGTGTGCGTGTGTATGTGTGTGCGCGCGCGCGCGCGCTTCTGATATGCGTGGAACGCGTAGGAACGTCCGTACAGTCTTTCGCGAGTGCTTTCGGAAACTGCTCGCATTCTGTCTGTGTGCGCACGCGTGTGACATTCGTCGTTATTGCGATTTGCAAAGGTGTTTTTCATTTGGTGACTGCGTCTGCGAATGCCAGGATGCGATACACGTTCGTCATTTAGAGACGCTGCTTCAATGTAGGGTCACTTACATTTTGGTTGCTTGGAGGTCAGCTTTCAACGCATGGCAAGGCATTGCAGTGCGCTTAACCATCATTGGCACACGAACTGCTTTGTTATTTCTCCTTTAATTTCAAATTCAGTTTTGTGTAGTATGTAGGGAGATAATGGTCACCAAGATGCGACGCTCATCTCGTTTTTTGCCACTGCTGTGCACATATGAGGATTTTTTACTAGGTCAAGCCCTCTCAGCAAGTTGTGAAACACTTAGTGCAAATAATTTTTCACAGCAGTAACTGTGATCATTACCACAATTGATCACATGACATTTTTAGAGATTGTTATTTAATTACAATATTTTGAATTTATTTGTGACAAAGTGCGATGGATTTTGACTGCTATTTTGGCTATCTGTTCACCAACCTATTTATACTGTCTTGTGGTTCTGCTTTTTATTTTTATATGTGGGCATGCATGGCCAATCGCACGCTTGCCTTCTACAATTGGACATAAACAGGCACTAACATGCTCTTAGCAGATTTGTATTTGACACTATTGTGATTGACGCACTTGGCTATTTGGAAAATATGCAGGTTCAAGTTCGCCCTTATACTACCTCTGACTGATATATCTGATGCAAGCAATATTATTAGGATGTGACAAAGTGCATACATAATTTATCACTGATCAAACTGCTTGCAATAAACTTTGCCAACTCGTCCTTGTTTGAAGCATCTCCAAAGTGCTATAATCACATTGCCAGATTATTTTATTGCGTGCACAAACAAACATGTAACATTTTATTATGAAACTTTTATGGTACCTGACTCCTATATTGCAATAAAATCTTAGGCAGATCTACTCTCTGTACTAGGGATTCAAACTCTGCTGATAGCTTTTGACAATATCATTGTGCTATCCAGTGCTTACTGGCTGGTCGAGGAATGCGTCATGCAAAGGCAGTAGTATCGCCATAAATGTTCATCCGAGAATATGTCCCCAAGTGAAAATCATTGCATCAAAAGTACCGACACCAGCTTTGATGGGGATGAAATTCCAGAAGTTGAGCTCTGAACGTCTTATTTGCTCTGTAGTTTATGCTGGTATATATGTGTCAGAATGATTCAATGTGATCATACAGCACATTGATCACACTCTTGCATTTACTACGAACAGCTCATAAATCTGACTGTCATTAATGAGCTTTTGTATGCACTACGACTTAAGTGCACACACTTTTTATACAATTCAGTCATCTTCAAAGATCGAGTTGCTCATACGACTACAGTGCGTACACATCACATGCCACCTCACACACGTCATACATAATCTCGTCAGGTCTACACAACTCATCGCACACATGTCACTCAAGCTCTATGCATTCATATCGCACATCGCATAAATCTCGTGCACTTCGTAAATGTCTGCGTAGCGCATCACACAGATCTCGCCCGTTTTCTCTGCGAGTTCGTTCAATATGCATTTCATATCGTTCTTTTCTCGTCAAATCTGTGCGACATGCATCCATCTCGTTCTATTTCTCGTCAAATCTGTGCGACATGCATACATCTCGTTCTATTTCTCACACAAATTTTTCAATAGGGACGGACTGGCGCTAACTCGCAGCAGTTCTTATTTTTCTCGATGCTTCCCTTATATGCCCTCAGGAATGCGAACAGGAACATACACAAGTGAATTCACATGAGACAAAAAGCGAACCTAATCATATCATATCAGCCAGGAAACTAAACTCATTCTCGCGAAGAGACAACGACGGAACCCTGATACATTGGTCACCAAACTTTCTGATGTACGTCACCTCTGCTAGTTCCCGTGCCACCGTAGCCTAGGTTTACCGTATTATGCATGTGTTTTAGAGCAAAGGTTCACACGTGCACACCTTGTAGTGATACGGCAAATTTGAGCCTGTCTCATTCTTGATTGACAGAACATGCTCTCGCAGGCGATCTATTATACAACGCCCAGTTTGGCTGATGTATACCTTGCCCCAGTCTAAAAGAATCTCATCAATGACGCCAGCCGAACATTAAAAAAAAAGAGCACTGAACGTGGCTAATTACAATAATTATTACAATACAATAATTAATTACAACAATTACAGTATTTACACACTCGGCCCATTCTACGGGAGACGGGTGCGCACAAATGCGAGAAAGTTTCCGAGGAGCCGCAAAACACTACCGGTACATCGTACCTAAAAGCAACATTCTTTACCTTTTAACGAATTAACGACTCTGCGTATAAACAGAATGACAACAGGGAACGTTTTCCGTTTCTTTTCGCATTTTCCCAAGCATTGTTAGGCTCACACCGAAATTTCTTGCAGAAAGCTTCGCTCACTTAATAAACAAAGAAGGAGAGATGCCCGCCGAGAAAAGCCTAGACACCTGGAAATTAAAACTTTCCTGAATAACGTGGGGCCAAGACATAGAGCCACCTGTAAGCTAGTCATGGGAATAGCTTGTTTTACTGTTTTCCAATGGGGGAGTGAAACTACAACAGTTCTTTCTGTGCACGGCCGCGGTACATCCAGCAAACATGGTTTTCATGAAGGATGAGATAAAGGTCTAAAAATGGCAGCTTGTCAAAAGTAGGAAGTTCACGGGTAAACCTGAGCCCTTGTCCCAGCAGTTTATAAGTGTCTAATACGTCCTTAACCAACTCTGTGTAGGCACAGTCCTGTTATTTATTCAAAACAATCAACAAGTCATCTACATACCTAAAGACTTGCAAAACCTTGTCCTTTCACAAAGCGGTTTCCAAGTGGTGGCAAATGCTTCCGAAAAAAGATGTTGCATAACACAGGTGCCCCCACGACCGTATACATATATCATTCTTCTGCACAACAGCACCTCTTAAAAAAATGAACGTTACCCCAACATAAAACTCCAAAGCAGCTAAATACTTTCTACCGGAACTTCAGCCTTGTTCTCAAAGGGCACATTCCCATTTTTTTCAATGCATGACCCCACAGCCATAAGAAGCTCCCTGTGTGGGATAGAGTAAAACCGCTCTTCAACATCAATGGAGAAAAAATACCCGATAGAGCGATTGTCCTGAAAGAAACGCTATTTTGTCACCAGAAATTTTTGACTAAATGCGGGTAGGCTAATACAAGACTGTTAAACTGCTTGCACAAATACAGACTGATGAGTACCTGCCAAAAATTGTTTTCTCTGAATATGCACCGGAAAGGAATCGCAGGTTTATAAGTTTTAGAGTTAAACAACACAGAAAGATTACCGAATTTGCAATCTCTGATCAAAAGAGGCCACGATCATTACACAACAGCCTTAGCTTCTACCATCGGGCCCGACAGCCACACACTTCTGAAATTTCTTCGTATAGCTCCCGTAGTCTTGAGATCGAAGTGCCCTTTTGTTCATGAGTACAACCCCCCCACCCCCCGCACACCCTCTTTATCAGCTATTAGGAGGAGTAGGTCATCCTGTCTCAGAAAAGACACAACATAGTTCAAAGGATCACGGCCACTACGCTTTTCTTTTGGAAACTTCCTCGACAAGATATCCGTACCATCCAGAACGCACCTTTTGCGGTCTTCTGTCTTAGCCCCGCTGACCACATGTCTATTTACGGAGAGCAGCTTGTGGACAGTAATGGTAGACTGAACACTGAATTTAGGCCCGTGCTTCCGCACCACAGCAACCTTATCCGGGACTTGAATGTCCCCCAGAACCTGGAGACCTGAAGAGCCAACCGTTTTCTTCCTACGCCTGAGTAGAAGCAGAAGATACAGTTGCCTCTGAAATTCGGAATGGCACAGACTCGAATTTGCCATATCGCTGCCAAGTGTACAGGCGTTAACCTTTGCTGCAAAACACATGCATACTACGGAAAAGTAAGGAAACGGTGGCACGGAACCTACCATAGGCGAGGTATATCAGACAGTTCAGCGGATTGTGTAGCAGCGTGCCGTCGTTGTCGCTTCCTGGTTGATAAGTTACGATAAGGTTTGATTTTTATCTTATGTGAACTCACCTGTGTATGTTCCTGTTCGCATGTCTTACGGAATATAAGTGAGGCATCGCGAACAATAAAAACCAGTTGCCAGTGTGCGCCTCGCCGTGGCTGTCATTCCGTCGTCCATTTCTTTACTTTTGCGCCTACAACCATTTATAAAAAGCATACGTGTTCATGTTCGAAGGTTCCGTTCACAAATATAAAATTCACGATTCACAGCTTGTATTAAGTCAAAAAAACTTAAGAAAGCCTTGATGGTTGGCTTCACTAATGTGCCTGGGCCAGAATCCACGAATACTTTTTAACAGAATGCCTTGTTCTTAATTGGCGCTGATGATGAGGTCAACGCCTCATCATTACATCATTGTAGCTTGGCCCTGGTCAACGCCAGGGCCAAGCTACAAGTATATGTACTCCATGGTGTCAGGTACCTTTGCCCGCATCACAGTCTGCTGAGTGCGCGCGTCGTATGCGATGCATATATTGTCGCATGCACACAGCGCCAAGTCTGGCCCCGGCTCAATACACTGCGATACACTAACGGAGCTTTTATTTTTCAAAGCACGCGAAGATCACCTATATTTGCTAATGAGGCAAATTTAATTGAGCCAAACGTTAGCGTAATACAGGGATGAAAACATCCAAAATTGGGGACCAACTTGAACCAAAAACGGTTACTTTTTGATTTACAATCTCGCTGCGGAGTGAAAAAAAGTCGTATAGCTCGGTAAGTCTCAGTTGGAGCAAAACAAAAATGAACATTTTTTCTTGTCTGGTTTTCGGTTCAGTTCGGGTTCAATACCCTGTTGAGCTCTGTCTCCATTTATGCAGACTGACCCTGCTAAATATTGCTCAGAGATACATTTCCAATTGCTAGAACCCGAACAGCTATCGATCGCCCTTGACTTAAATGTGGAAGCTGGGTCCACGACCCGCAATTCTTGTCTTAAAGCTAATTGGCTCTGTTTCTTATTTTGTTGGCATCGTACATTTTCGAAGTAAGCGCTGGATAGCCCAAGTTTGCCCGCCAATACAAAGGTACCGAAGGAATGTGCGCACGATATCGCGTTATCTGATTTGCGGGGCTTGTCTGTCCCTGATCGTCCACTATTCCCGCTTTTGAGCATTTGAAGATTCAGGTGCTCCGCTATGACGCTATCCCTCCACTTCCGCAACCGGCTGACACTGTGGTGGTGTCAAAAGAATGGCAGTCGCCTTCCACGCCAGCGCCTTCACATGCCTTCAAGCTCAACAGTTCTGTAGTATAGGGAATATCCTTCCTGAAGGGTTTGGCTAACGATTGTCGTCGATGGTTTCAGCACAATTGTTTTTAGGTGAGGCTCCCCGTGAATTTCTGCAACGCACATTTGACGCGAGTGGCTGGTTGCATGAATGCTGTCGCTCTCTTCCGTATTTGTTAAATTTGGCATGTCCGTAAAACTTCGCGAACGTCCCTTACTTGTGTGCGATGTCCTGCATTCGCGTTCTGACTCATATTTTTTAATGTCATGCGTTTTATTGAATAGGTTTCTCCCGCATTCTTTTATGTGTGGTGTTATTATGGCCAACTGCTCGACAGGAAGCTACGTGGGATATGGAATTACAATATCATCGTCTCAGTAGATAACCCTTAATAAAGGAGAAATAAATGTTAGGTTATACAATCAGCAAATACTGTATTCTTATTGGGAAACATACACATATTTCCCAAATCTGTTAGCCCTCTGTAACTGTTCTCACTTTTAAAACTAGATTTTAGGTGCTAATAGCGCCGTGATATTATTCAAAAAGCAAATTTGAAATTTTCGCTTCTCACATGAAGAAAAGAGGGTACGATTTCATATGTGTATTGGATTGTTTATCACTCCTGTATCGGTATTCTAGCTGTGTATTTGCAGATTTATTCTGTTTGCCAAGCCCCCTGGCATCACACGCACCGGATTTTTAATGTAAGCCATATATTTACTTTTTATGATCATTTATAAGCCAGCATGTCAACAAGTCAACAAAATCCGTTTATTTACAAAACTTGTGTCGCTTAGCTGTACATGTAAGAGAGTTCACGAGTCGCCTCATGAAAACCACGGGATGCGAGCACCGTAGCGATTGTGAGAGACGCCGTATGGGGCAGGGGCAACGTAGACCGGCACGGGAGCCGATGCAGATTTCGCCCCATCGGCAACGCGAATTGGTCTTGCATTGAACACCGCGTCGGCGCTGGATCCCGGAGCTGTGCCGGGCTCGTTAGTGTCGATGGTAGCGCGGTAGCCATTGGCGTCGGCGATGTATGTGACCCGTCTGTATATGCCATTGGCGTCTCGGTAGCCGTACGATCCTGTCTTCACATTGTTTGCGTCACTCTTCTCGTTGTGGTAGCTCCTCGATCCGTACTCGTCGAGGTTGTCATAGCCAAAACTGTAGGGCTGCGGTGGCTGCGACATAACAATTACGGCAGTAACTGACGTAATCCCGCCAGTCGCACATGAACATCTCCCCAGAGAGGCAGCAATTTTTTCTAAATCTTTCCGCCACAATAAAATTATGCATAATTTTCATGATGACCAAAACAGGATACAATAGCTGAAGAATCTACCAGGCAGCGGAGCGTCAATTTATTCTTCAATGAAGTTGCGCCCTCGACTAGGCATCCTAGGTGATTTTATGGCCGTGTATAGTACAAGACATAAACGCTAATGCTCGCATTCTAGAAATCACTCTAATGTTTATTGTTAGCACAGTACTGCAGTGATGTAACGCACCAAAGTCAATTAACAAAGCAAATTATTTAATAATGATAGAAGCCAAAGTGACTTACTTTATTGTTTGAGGTATAATTATGCATTTCCCTATTCCTAGTAAACGCAGATGTGCGAAGCAAGAAATCAAATGGTTTCCTTAGTGTGTGCCATAGACTTCCGTATCTACTTCCATATAGCAGATAAACAATTTTATAAAAACTATTTGTCATCGCGAAGGAGGATAACTACTAGTCAGTGAAGCGATGATAAATGAATGCTCACATAGACTGGTTCAGCTGCCGCTACACCCGGTGTGGCTGCAGCAGCTAGGAGAGGTCCCTGGAAGCTGTCATAAAAGTAGCCGGGATCACTGTACCTTTGCTCGGCAAAGACACAGGAGAAGAGGCAAGCCAGAAGAGCCTAAAACAGAACATTTTGCACAATCCAGCAATTGTATTGAATTTACTCTGCTCGACGTCCTGTAAAGACTACCCATGAGCGGCTTCGAAAGATATCGCTAGGACATAGCTGGACTCATTTATCTCAAGGCAGCCTTTAATACAATCCCTGCCTGCTGTTTCATTCGCATGTTATTTCTGCATAAATATACGCACAATTACGCTTGTTGCGAGTATGATATAAAATAGTGTTCAAATAGATGTCATATAAGGTAACAAACACAGCTTGCGGACATTTTGATAGTCTTTCCATGTTGGTATTATGCCGAAATTAAAGAACTGATTCTATCTCTTACCTCAATATCACCAATTATATTGGAGCTGCACTTCAAAACGTGCTTTCAATGTGGGTGTCTTAGAACGTGGACTTCTTTCTCTTTTCTCCGTAGTATGCAATGTTGTAGCTTAACAGAAAACAAGAAATACTTACGACTGAGGTCATGTTTCACCGTTGTACCGAAAATTAAAATTCTTCTTTTATGAAACTGCTTCAGCTGCTCGGAGGTGTTTGAGATCTCTGTGTGCGGGCAGCCAATTTTATAGTGCGTGGACACTTTTTTCGTGCTATTTCGAAACTTGTCTTCCCCAATGCCGACGCAGAAGGAAGCAGACGTCACAGATTTTTGTTTTAGAATGATGTGGTGACAGCCAACTAAGGCACGGGATAAGACGCTCTTTCACTCCACCTTTTTTGTTATTGCTGATGTCGTCAGTTACGCTGCAGCACTTCCTGGCATGCTACCTTTCTCCGGTTACACTGCACGTCACACTGGGTTGCGTGACTTTACTGTTTATTTTTCCTTGACGGGGCATTCCAGCGTCACTCGGCAAAGAGGAACGATTTGTAAAAAGACGCGCGCTTCTGAGCTCCGGTGTGCCACTTGGCTGCTTTTTTGTTTTTGGTTGGAACAGCTTTTCTAAACATCGCCTGGGACACACAGTTTTATTTCGCCTTTACAGCTGCACTTATGCAAGATGTGGTTTGCATCAGAAATGAAATAATGCAGATGACTTATAAAAAATATTCATTATTAACTTCTTAATTATTCCCATTGGCCCAAATCTTGCAATCGCGAAATTTAATCCCAGCTGTAGTGAGGTCCTCTGTGCGTAACACAAATTGGAAAACGAACAGGCCTTTAGAGATATGCAACTTGAAAATGTTCTACGAAATACATTGACGCTCCAGTGAACAGATTTACAAGAGCCTTGAGCGTAACGCAAACGCATATTTTAGGAGATGTTGGGGCGGCTATTGTTAAGCAGACGTGGCTTCAATGTTGCATTTAGAACGTGTGCCCTAAAGTCAATAAGTAAAAGAGCGAGTATTTCACGATCATTTGGGCACAGCGATTTCTCGCACAACTAAAGCCCTAGTCTTCCTGCAATCTACTTCAAAAAGGTGAAACTGCACTTTGTGTTCGGTGTTGGTTTTTATAAAAAGGTTCCAACTAAATGAGAGCGACAAAATAAACGAAAACAGAACGGTATTTGTCGAGGTGAATTTGTGGGAGTGAAGAACTTATACCAAGACATTAATTAAACACAACGCGCCTAATAAACTGAACAATTAGAAGCAGGGAATATAGGCTGACTAGTTTAAAACATGATGATATAAAGACGATAACGTTCTCACTGTTTTGATATCTGTGAACAACTCAGCACATTGAAGTCTATGTTGACCCGGTGTACTGCTACAGTGCCCTCAGACGTAATTTCATTTCGTAGACTGATTATCTTAATGCGGCTGCCTGAATATCCTCGGAGTTCTGATTCCTGTTTTCTCTACCTGCCCAGAGGATGTTCAGTCATGTATTTTTAGCCTAGAATAAACTGGCCCGTGGCAACATAATATTGACAGCAGGCATAATAAACTGGATATCTATTTTCTTTCCCCCAGGCTTGAGAAATTCTTAACTTTTCGCTTGTTTTCGATGATTTATTGTATAGCCGTCGATACAGCAAATATGCTTTGCGGTTTTCTTTGTGCTGAGAGTGCGACAGATCTTTTGTTACCTGCAATGCTACGCGTTCAAAACACGCGGGAAGACGAGCGCGGCTTCCGGCTTAAAAAAGGCGCCTGATCAGGTTATCTGGACTTGTGGTGGTGATCTCGTAATACCAAACACCACTGACGCAAGGTCAAACTAAATGACCTTGCTACGAAAAGCTGAGTTCAATCAGTACTCGGCGGCACAAGAGTGGAAAGCGCGTCCCCTTCAGATTTTAAAGGAGGCTTACAAATGCACGGTCCGATTTAGCAGCTTTCGGTGACACGTTCATTGCACGGCCTATAGCCACCACAAGGGGCTTACTAGCGGGATCTTAAATTCTTTCTCATAACACATGGCCACGACTAGTTTCGGTGGCGTGACAAGCCTCTTTTTTCTGCGTATGAAGTCGCGCTGCACTTGACGGGCATCTTCAAGAGGGCATAGTACAGGTGCTGCAACTATTTGTGGCGCTCGATTGAAGATTTATATTGCCATCATAGGGTCGGTAGCTGCCTAGAAAGCAGAAATAAGGAGAACGCAAAATTTTGCTGCCAGTATTCCTTTAAAGTACGAATTCAAATGTTTCAAGACAGGTATGTTTCTTAAAGAACATGAAACTGCTCAAGTGACTTCTGCATTTAATTCAATAGATCTAAATACAATGGAACATGGTAGGCTCACTTTCTATAAGTTAAATCCATAGACAAAATATTTTAAAATTTGAATAATGCGAATCTGTCATGTCTAAAAATTTCAACCTAATAACACCTATGCTAAATTTAGTTAGGCTGGACTTTCCACAGGCTTAGCGATTCCTTGTTTCACTGTTAAAGTTAAATCTTCCAATGAAAATAGTAATAAAACTGGCTCACTCATTATTGCCTTTTCCAAGGCATTTTATTGCACTGATGATAACATTCTTTTACTTACGCTTTAGTGATATAATGTGGCACGTCCAAGCCCTACTTTCCTAAACGAATTCCTACTTATCAGCTACCAAGAAGAATCCGTGAATAATTTGACCTCCCATTCTGCCGTTCTTAAGCACGCCCCAAAGTACAAACTGTGGTCGTTCAATACTACCGTGACAACTTCTCACTTTCCTCCCGTGGGCGTCGCCATGTTTGATCATGTGGTGACACGCCCATTATTTGCCTGCCGGCCTCCGCTGCCGCTGCTTTTGCGAGAGCAGCGCACGACGTCGACGCGGCACAGCGGGCCCCCTTTTCAGCAGGTATTGCTGACAATGGCTGCGTGAGCAGCCCGAAAGTTTGACCAACGCTTTGGGAGAAATGTAGATGTTGTGTAGCCTTCACTACAAGATAACTGTGCCTTCTCCAAATGTTGCATTTCCGTACTTCTTAAGGCTGGTAAGTTAAGTTGTAACCCGGGCCTCACCGTTTAGCGCTATGGGACAACATGGGTCGCACACACCCCACCGGTGGCGTTCGCGAGTGCATTTCCGTACGGTACGCGTAATGGGAGGTAGGGGTAGAATTTTTTTTTCCGTATCACAGTTGTATATAATTTCAATCGCTGTACTAAATTAGATAATATTTGCCATCTGTATGATGTTATTGCTTTTTTATTACTAATTGCTTCGACTTACAGCTTGTGATGTTTTTGGTTCTGCAAAGTATTTTTGGTGCGATGTCACCACATTAGTTATTTTTCTCGTAATCACTACAGAATGTGTCAAATGCTCTAGATTACATCAGGTAACCTGAGCCTAAAAAAATCAATGTTTTGAACTTTTGTAGTAGTTACATAACATGCAGATGATCTCTCACTCGTTTATTTTGTGGCTCATGATTAACTGTTTAGCTTCGAGGGAGAGAGCGAGAGAGAGACAAAAGCCAAGAAAAGACAGCGAGGGTAGCTATTTTAGGTACGGGCTGTTTGCCCTGTGTTGGGCAAAGGGCCAAGGGGAAAAAAAAGTTAGAGAAGAAACAAACAAAAATATTGAAATAAACATTCACACAAAAACGCGAGGCTACGCGCTACAACTTTAAAATTCTGTAGTACAATTCACAAGACCTTGAGAACTTGAGCAGATGCCTGACGGACTTGGGTACCAAAACGCATCCGCACGAGTATCCTTGAACTTTTTCCTGCCTGAAGGGACGATCATGCCGTTTTTCGAGCGTGGTCGCCAGCACTTTTCATACCACATTGTAGCGGGAACAGTCACAGAAGAAATGCTTGGTCGTCTAATCCCAGCCACAGTTCTCGCAAGCAGGGCTTTCGGCCATTCCAATGCGAAAGAGGTCATAATCATCAGCAGGCCATTCTTATGTCCAGTGCAGGACGACAGCCGCTCAGTGCGATCTCCTATTACCCCTGTCCCGCGCCACGTGATTCCAATTTGCGCCAACAAATTGCCTGATTTCCTCACTCCAACTAGCTTTCTGCTGCCCCGACTGCGCTTTCCTTCTATTGGCACCCATTCTTTAGCTCTAGTGGCACATCGGTTATCCATCCTATGCAATACATGGCCTGCCCAGCTCGATCTTTTTCTCCTAATGTCATTTAGAGTATCGGCTATCCCCGTTTGCTCTCTCATCCACACCGCTCTCTTCGTGTCTCTTTACATTACACCTAACATTTTTCATTCCAAGGCTTGTTGCGCTGTCCTTAACTACTTATCAAACTTCTTCCAAGTTCCTACCCTATATTTTAGTGCCGGTAGAATGCAGTGATTGTATACCTTTCTTTTTGATGATAGCGGTAAGGTTGCAGTCAGAATCTGGCAATGCCTGCAGTGTGCACTTCAACCCATTTTTATAATTCTGTAACTTTCCTTCTCATGATTCAATGGGAGTAATTCACCTAGATAAATGTGGTCCTTTACAGACTCTACAGACTGACTGGCGATGCTGAACTGTTGTTCCCTTGAGAGGCTATTGAACATTATCTTTGTCTTCTGCATATCAACCTTCGACCCAACTCCTAAACTTTCTCTGTTAACGTCCTCAATCATTTGTTGCAATCCGTCCCCAGTGATACTGAACCAGACAATGTCATCTGAAAACCGAAGGTTGCTGAGGTATTTAATAGTTTCATAATCCATTGTTTAGTAGCCCAGTTTAATAGCCTGAATACTTCTTCCAAGCATCTAGTAAATAGCATCGTAGAGATTGTCTACTTGCCCGACCCCGTTATTTGTAGGTATCTTTCTATTTATCGTGTGGATAACCAAGGTAGCTATCGAATATTTGTAGATATTTCCCAATATATTCACGTATGCATCCTGTGCTCTTTGATCGCGTAATGCTTCTGTGAATGCTGGTATCTCTACTGAATTAAATGTCTTTTTATAATCTATGATAGCTATATATAGTGGTTGATTTTACTCTGCAGATTTCTCAATTACCTCAATGATCACATAGATGTGATCCATTAGAACATGTCCCTTGCTGTAGCCAGCCTGTTCTCTTGGTTGACTGAAGTCAAGTGTTGCACTTATTCTAATGGAAATTGGTCAATAGATTGTACAATATAAAAAGCAACCCAATAGGCCTATAATTTTTAATTCTTTAACGTCTCCCTTTTGGTGGACTAGTATAACGTTGGAATTCTTCCAAATCTCCCAAGCAGTTGAAGTCGTGAGACATTTTGTATGAAGGGGTGCAGGTTTTAAGCATGATGTCTCCACCATATTTGATAAAATCGACTCTTATTGCATCTTCTGCCGTTTATCATCACTTCGTGTCTTTCAAGGCCCTTTTAACTTCATCGCTAGCTATAAAAGGAGCCTCTGTATCCTGTTCATTACTACATCATATGACGGTATCGTTGCTGCTCTGGGTACAGCATTTCTTCCACAGCTTTTACTATATCTTCGAGATTTCTGATATTATCCTGCATATATTTCAGTAAATACATCTTGGCCTAGCCTTTGCAAAGTTTTCATCTTACTGATTTCGTGCTGCGTCCCTTTCTTTAGCGCTTCTTCCGCCTTCCTCACGTTGTAATTTAGAATATCTTTTACTTCCTCCTTGTTAATCAGTTTTGACATTTCGCCGAATTCTGTATGATCTTTTGAGTTGGGCACTCTCATGCTTTGTCATTTCGCCATTGGGTCCTTCGTTACTTGGGAGAGCTTACCTACTGGTTACTTACTTTCCAGTACAATCGTTTCATCTGAAATCAGCCTAATTACGGTTTCATTCATTCCCTATAAGTCGTCTTCACCTCTCTGCTCTAAAGCCTCATATTTGTTTGCGAACACCAGCCAGGATTGGCCTACTTTTATCCTTACTGCGTATAGGTTGGCCTCTTTCTTCTTGACAAATTTTACTCTCTCTCTCGTCATATCGACCGAAATCCTAGACTTATGATCACTGCACTTTACCCTACCTAAAGCTTCTACACCCTGCACTATGCTGGGATCGGCGGAAGGAATAGGTGCTGTGAATGCAACGCCGAGCCGCATGCCGCACCGAAGTGTTGCTTCTGCTCGGAGTAACCCTGGCGGAAAACCGAGTTGCATATGTGGATCCACTCTGTGGATACGTGTGTTGGTGAAGACACTGGCGTTCTAACGCGGCTGTATGCGCTCGCTTGCGAGGGAGCAAAGCCTTGGGCCTGCATCTGTTCTCGACTGTGGTATCAGTGTAATATAGGCACCATCGTGGCCGATCGGGTAGCGTCATCCGCACTGTGATATCGGTAGATTTCGCGGTGGCCCGGTATTCACTGGTAGATAATGTGGCGACCCTTGTCAGTTGCGTGGTTGTGAAGTAGTTGGATGTGTGCGACTAATTGCACGTTAAATCAGCAGTTTAACGGGGATTGCCAACACTAGGGCCCTAGGCAGACACTTCGAGTCACAAACGATAGACCATGACTGTGATGATTTGGGACAAATAGACCCCAAAGCAGCACGGACAGCTGCGAGTGCTGCAGCCGTCGATGGTGTAATGCGAGATGTCTTCAACTGGATGGTCACAGAAATCGCGAGAATTACCACTGTTCCATCCGAAATAGCGAAAAGACAAAACCCTCCGTGTAAACGTGGCTCAGTTCTCTGCTCTCCTCATGCATGAGTGAAAACACTGTTTGTTTAAGGAGGTTTTCACCTTCGTTTTCTTTTTATGCCAAGAATGACAAGAAGGGCTTGGAGTGAATGTGGGCACCACAGCGGTAGAGGTGGTCGTGCTGAAGGCGTAAAGTTCGACGGCAAAGTTCCGTGGATGGTGGTGATAATCTTCCTAAACGCTGAACGAGGTTAAGTGTCAGGAATGGAGGCGAGATAATGGAGTAGAAATCAGGCGAAATGCCTCATGGGCACCTCTAAAGCGCCCACTTGAATGTACGCCTTGATGCGATGATAAAGCGCGATGGCTATTGCGGCTACTTTGCACGTATACCTGACATATGATAGACATATTCGAAAAGCTTGACATTGCACAGACTGTAGGGTTCAAAGGTTGGTGTTGCCAGTGCGAACCACTAGAGGTAAAGTATAGCGTAGTAGACCCAAGAAGAGTGCATTATAGAGTTGGAGCATCGCCCTCACAGACACACTCCACGAGTTTCCCAGAAGAAGTTTGACGACAAGGGTTATATTGGCCAGTTTCTTTTCAGGTAGGACATGTGGAACCCAGGCGAGGCCTCGATCTATTATCACTACTAGAAAAATGTGCCTCCATAGGTGCTATCATCATCATCAGCCTGATTACGCCACTGCAGGGACAAGGCCTCTCCCACGCTTCTCCAACTACCCACAAATTTACTAATTGTGGCCATGTTGTCCCTGAAAACTTCTTGATCTCATCAACTCACCTAACTTTCTGCAGGCCTCTGCTACGCTTCCCTTTCCTTAAAATTCTGTCCGTAACCCTTAATGACCATCGGTTATCTTCCCACCTCATTACATGTCCTGCCCCTGTTCGTTTCTTTTTCTTGATTTCAACTAAGCTGGCACTAACTCGCGTTTGTTCTCTCACCCAATCTGCTTTTTTCTTATCCCTGAACGTTATATCCATCATTCTTCTCTCCATTGCTCATTGCGCCATCCTCAATTTAAATAGAAGCCTCTACGTAAGCCTCCAGGTTTCTGCACCGTACGTGAATGCCGGTAAGACAGCTGTTATACACTTTTCAATTGAGGGATAATGGCAACCTGCTGTTCATGATCTGGGAATGCCTGCCAAACCCACCCCACGCCATTCTTATTCTTCTGATTATTTTAGTCTCATGATCCGGATCCGCGGTCACTACCTGTCCTAAGTAGATGCATACCCTTGCCACTTCCAGTGCCTCGCTACCTATCGTAAACTGCTGTTCTCTTCCGAGACTGTTAATCATTGCTTTAGTTTTCTGCAGTATAATTTTTAGACCCACCCTTTTGTTTTGTCTCTCCAGGTCAGTGAGCGTTCATTGAAATTTGTGCCCTGAGTTACTAAGCAAGGCAATATCAGCGAATGGTAACCCTATTGGAAAATCCTATTTAAATTCAGACTGGGTTATACAGGTTTAAACTGGTTCTAACAGGGACCTGTTTAGCAACAAACAGGTATAAACAGGACCAGTTTACACATGAACAGGTTTGAACGGGGTCCCGTTTGGCATGCAAACAGGTATAAACTGGACCAGTTTACACATGAACGGGTTTGAACGGGGTCCCGTTTGGCATGCAAACAGGTATAAACTGGACCAGTTTACACACGAATAGGTCTGAACGGGGTCCCGTTTGGCATGCAAGGAGGTATAAACAGGACCAGTTCACACACGAACAGGTCTGAACGGGGTCCCGTTTGGCATGCAAGCAGGTATAGGCATGACCAGTTCACGCAGAAATGGGTCTTAACAGGGGCCCTGTTTGCAACTAAACTGGCTTATACTGGACGCAGTGGCACCATATAGGGTCGCCTGTTTGACACAAAAGCTGGTTTAATCTGGAGCTTTCTGGCAACTATACTGGATGGCATCATGCATACCAGTTTAATGCTTGAATATAACTGGGGAGGAGCTTTTTTATTGTTCGACATCCTGACAATTTAACCCCTAGTGCTAAATTGGGCCATTATCAAGCTCTGCAGAAATTGCGTGAACACCTCGGAACATTCACAGACCAAACTGCGATATGCTAGCTGCGAATTTCAAACCGATTCCCGGTCCTGCCCAGTTGAAAAAGACAACAGGAATTCCTGCTGCAAATACAGAAATTTCTGTTGTACGACAGAAGTTCCTAACGTTTCTGTAGCTCAGGAGAGCACGTTGTTGGGCGAGTCGGTCGTACATACTTAAAGAAGGGAATTGCGCTAAAAAAGACACGGACGAGTGCGCCCGTCCATGTCCTTACTCGTCCGTGTCTTTTTTAGCGCAATTCCCTTCTTTAAGTTTCTGTAGCTGCGACAGACATTTCTGACGTTACGACAGCAGTTCTGACGTCGCAACAGAAACATTCGGTCGCGACGGCCAAGAGTTCTGAAGTCGCAACAGAAGCACTTTCCGTCGCGGCCCTTTAAAATGTCAGCTTCGCATCGGTGGTGTACACTGTACTTTTCTCTTGCGCGGTATTCAATCGTGCTTCTCTGAAGCCGGCAATACTGATAGCACCGACACCGGTATTAAAGTCGACGTGGCCAATTGTTATAATTGTGCCGTGACGACGCGGCACCAGCAACGCGCTACCGGCCTCCTCAAAATCGGCCGCTGATCAAAATCATACCATCTGCGGGAATGGCTGCGTATCCGCTTTGTTTTATTTGGTAAGATGGGGCACACAGTCCTGTGGACTTACATGTGCGGTTACACTGACACATTAGTTAATTTCCCAGAAATATTGCACAAGCTTATGCGAAGCGGGAAAGAAGTTTTGGATTGTTCCACAAAGTTGCGTGAAAAGCTTTCTCGCTCGGGTCTCATTAATCTGGTACAGCGCTGCCGTGAGAAGCCAGTATACTGTCCGGATCAAGACTCACCCACGAGTGTTTATGTAGCTATTTTGCATTGAACGCACGAATTATATGCGAGCTCAAAACTGTAAAGAGCAAGAGACAACTGTCGAAATTAGCAGTAACAACCTGCAGTGTCCCCGGTCACCGTTGTCTATTTCTGAATTTCTTAATAAATATGGATATCGTTACAGCAAAATTGATGTTCTAGCATTCCACGATGTACCTGGCGATGGTAACAACACTTCTGCGCATATAGAGATGCGGCAGTTGACGCGGTGAAGTGAAAGCGCATCTTGGCTTTTAAATTGTAAATGTAAACAGCAATCCAGAGAAAGATTTATATTGCTAGCCTAGTCGAATTGTGGGCGAGTTCGGCGTGGTACTACTAGTAATACTAACGAAGTAAGTAATACTAGCGAAGCTACCGGCGAGGATGACTCAGTTTGCCCACCTGGCCTAAGCCTAAAAGAAAAGCCCCCTGATGACAAGGCAGAAGAGGAGGAGGCGATGGACATAAGTCAGGCAAGGAAACGTCCGGCACCATGCAACGACGACGCAACAGAAAGTGCACTACAGACGCCCGAGAAAGTGTCTGCTAGTGCTCAGCGAACTCCCTCTCCTGGTGATAATGTGCCGCGCCGGTTTTATCAGCGTAGTAAGGAGAGTGCCACAAAGAAGTCCAAAGGGAGCAAGACCACAGATTTACCTGTGGCCAAGGGCGATGAAACACAAAAGCTTTAGGTGAGCAAAATGGCTACCGCCTTCACCCTCCCCTTATGTGTAGCGACACTCAACGTACGTGGGCTGAGGCATATAAGGCGTCAGCAGCAGTTACTACACGTGCTTAGGCAGCATGAAGTTGATGTTGGTGCAGTGCAAGAGACAAAGATATCGTCTGCTGGTGATGTCAACCTTGCGCTGCAAACTTTTCAACCTTATTACGAGGTGTGTACTAGCCAAGCATGTGGTGCTTCCGCTGGATGCTTTTTGTTAGTCAGCAAGCAGTTAAATCATTCTTCATTGTCGCTGCGGGTTGATGGGGAAGGCCGCCTTATATGCTGTGACCTCTCTTTTCATTCCCGTAATTGGCGATTTATTTGCGTTTATGCTCCCTCAAAAGTGAGTGACAGGAAGGCTTTCTTCCTCTCACTTGCTCCGCTCCTAGATACTGACAGAGATTTGGTACTGTTGGGAGACTTCAACTGTGTTTGTCATTCCAGAGACCACTCATACCTAACTAATCGTTATGATGCAAGTGCTACTTTCCTGCATCAGTTAACGGAAGATCACAATCTAATAGACGTGGGCGCCTACACACCATCTTTGGTGCGGTTCACGCACTTTCAAGGCGTCTCCCATGCTCGACTTGATCGTGTGTATGTTTCGACAAATCTCTGGTCTAACATTCACAACTACGCCGTGAAGCCTGTATTTTTTACAGACCACTGTTTAGTAGCTGTATCATGGGGTCCCCGAAAATTTCGCAGGTTTGCTCCAAACTGGGAACTGTGGAAACTTAATACACAACTTTTGCGAGAGGAAAGTTTTGTAAACAAAGTGAAAGAATTATGGCTAGAAATAACACAATGTCAACAGCTCCCTTTGTTTGCTCAATGGGAAATGTTCAAAAATAGAGTGAAAAATGAAGCGATTGCCATTTCATGTGAGCTGTCTCAAAGAAAAAAAGCTGAAAAGCATTACCTTCATGATCTACTTCACAAGCTGCACGCTTTCGAAAGCCAGGAACCAGGGTTGTATAGCGATGAAATAAACACAGTTCGCGCACAAATACAGAAATATGAGACGGAAGTGTACAAAGGAGCAATGGTGCGTTCGCGCACAACTCGCTTCACAGAGGAACAGCCCACAAAAAGGGCTCTCGGTGATGAGAAGAGATACGCGCTTTCCAAGCAAATATTAGAAATTGAGTCTGGTGGGTCGATATACACCGACACGTCCCAAATAATAAGCCTATTTGAAGCTCACTATAAAGATCTTTTCGCTGCAGTTAAGCCTCAAAATGGATACGAAGAAAACGCTGATCAGTTTATTTCCCTTATGCCACACTTAGAAGAAGGTGATCGACTCAGCGTTGATGGGCCAATAACTCGAGACGAAATTAATTTTGCCGTCGAAACGCTGCAAAAGAACAAGACGCCTGGTCCTGATGGCCTTAGTGCTGAATTTTATATAAAATTTCAGAAATTCCTGTGTCCTTTTCTGGAGCAGCTTTTCGAAGAAGCCTATCAATATGGTGAGCTTCCTCCATCCTTCTATCAAGGCCACACAGCCTTAATACCAAAAAGCACTGATGATGAAACAATAAAGAGGGTAAACGGATATAGGCCGATATCGTTATGTAACGTGGATTACAAAATATTTGCAAAAATACTGACCAATAGATTGCAGACAGTCATTACTAAATTAGTAGGAGATCATCAAACATGCGGAATTCGAGGCCGCTCTATACAGACAAATATTCATATCGCACGTTCAGTCCTTGAGTGCATAGAGGGTAGTACGGATCAAGTAGCTCTTCTCCAGATTGACCTCGCCAAAGCCTTTGATAAGGTTCAACACGGATTTTTGTTCCAACTGCTGCGACATCTACAATTAGGGGATGTATTATACAATGGTATAACACTTTGTTATAAACATTGCACAACAAAGTTAATTGTGAACCGTACCCTCTCAGATATAATAGAAGTACAGTCATCCGTTCGTCAAGGTTGTCCGCTCTCGCCTTTACTCTTCGCCATATACTTAGAACCGCTTTGCTTAAGCGTGCTTTGCGACTCGAGCATTAAAGGATACATGTATGCCGGTGAGGAAATTAAAGTGCTAGCTTATGCAGATGACATTGCCTTCTTTTGCGTCGATAAGCCAAGCATTACCAAGGCAATAAACGCTACCCTGCGTTTCTGTGAGACTGCAGGAGCTACTGTAAATTTTGACAAAAGTAGGGGTTTTTGGCTAGGCATGTGGGCACTCACTCCCTCTGTATTCGCGAATATTCATTGGAATCAGTCTCCGTTGCGATATCTTGGAGTACCTCTCGATAACTTCCGTAATAGTGGACCTCATTGGACGTCCACGATAACCACTATCCGTCGAAAGGTGACAACCTGGCAGGGACGTGATCTCTCCATTTTTGCGAGAGCTAAGGCATGCAATACATTTCTCGCTACTAAACTTCTTTATGTTCTGCAGGTCTTGCACTGCTCACGTGTCCATGTCCAGGCATTTCATAGAATATTTGCATGTTTTATTTGGCATTCATCATGGGAAGCTATGAGAAGGGACAACCTTTTTCTCCCGCTTGAAAAGGGAGGCCTGGGTCTTGTGCATTTATTTGTGCGACAATTGGTCATGCGCTTATTTTACCTTAAAAATGTCCATCATCCATTCCTTCTCGCAGTTAATCGAGCACGTCTTGCGTCACACCTACCCTTTCTATTTGTCACGACAAACTTTGCTCAAGAACTACCGCTATGGGGCTTCCTAAAGGAACTTGTCGACACTATTTCATTCTTAAAAGCCAGATTCACCCTTGAATATTTGTTTACCGCTAATCGAACGTCGCTAAACGTAGCACTTATAGATAACCTTTTCCCTGAACCTCTGTACCGAAAGCCGTATCTGTCTCTATTTGGTCAAGATGTTCTTTGCCGTGTCCGTAGAATGTGCATTGCGCCAGCAGCGAAAACGTTTTTCTTTAAGCTGCACACTTCCACACTGCCAGTTAAAACGTGGCTTCAGGAAAAAGGACTGTATGTACCCTGGAATACAAATTGTAGGCTTTGCAATCAACCCGAGACAATAGAACATTGCTTTATACTTTGTCGTGACGCATTTCTTTTTTGGGACATTTTACAAAGAACTATCAAAAAAGACTTTCCTCTCACATGTTATGGTATCCGGTTCCTTCCTTTCAAAAATACAGCCAGTAATACACCATATGATTTGTTTATGTTATTAGGACTTTATTCATTATGGAGAAGTCGAATGATCGACAGACATGCCGAGCCACCTCGCTCGACAAGGTCTATCTTCCGTGAAGAGACTGCTCAAGTCCGTAGTGTGGTGCTTACATATGATCCCGTCCCTGAATGGATTTCAGACCTGGACGCTTGTGTTTGTTTGCCAGAATTTTGAACTGTCATTGGACTGTATACTAGCTGTGAATTTGTTTCTCTTGTATGTTCATATGTAATGTAACTGCGTTGCTTTGACAGTACCGATAATTCCATGCAATAAAGAAAAAAAAAAAATTCGGCGTGGTGCGGTGGTAAGATGCTTGTCTCGGAATCGTGAGGTCCACAGTTCAAATCTTGTGCGAAAGCTTTTTTTTTTCTTTCATTTTTTTTGTATTAATAACTTTTCTTATCCTTAAAGAGGTGTCTGTCAATTTTTAATCAAATATATTGATCAGATGCTACAGAATTTTCGACTACAATACGTCACACAATAGAGAACAGAACGACAGTCACAACGTCCCAAAATACGACAGACTGAAAATTTCCTGTTGTGTTATTCAAGTGGGTGAGCCGTCTATAAGGCGTATACGCACATTGCCGTCCTCTTCATTAAAAGCAACGTTGCTGAAACACGTCGTACAAGACGCTGTACGACTCGCATAACATCGAAATACAACGCCGTCACCATCCATGAGATCACCGAAAGCACGGTCGCTTTCGGTGGCGGCCTACAGATGGCAGCACAGGTAGCGCCGGTAAAGTTACAGGTGATATTATTTTGCCGTCTTCAGCCTTAGCTACATGTGAGTGCGCGCTGCATTGACGCCGTCCGATGCAGCTGTTTAATCGTGTGTACGCTGTGCCGAGAGTAATTGTGGTGCATTTTGTATTCATTGAGAATCACAAAACCCCTGGGACCGCGTAATGTAGCTCGCAGTATCCTTCGTGTGGTGCGCCGATGTCGAAGGTATGAGCCTTCGCCACTTTCTTTGTTCCGGGCTCACGAAAAGGATCTCCTCCTCTGGCACTCTCGCATCGTGTCACACTGTACGGAAGAATTTGGTGAAAATTGTGCTCTTACGTCCTGTAGTTGATCCGCAATTCAACAGTGTGTGCGCCGGAAGGACCGTTGGTGCAGTCGATGCCGCGGCACCTGTGACGCTAAAAGGAGCGTTTTCCGAGTACGCCTAGAAAGGTAAGTCCGGCGCTTGCGCGCATTCTTCCTGTCTATGGTTCGTGAAGTGTGCGTTCTTGTACGTATCGCAAGATCCGTACAACAACCGAATCCGAATGAGTAAAGCAGCAAGAATTATAAATGTGCTTTTCAAATGGTTGTTCTTCATGTCGCAGTGCACATTTAGCAAAAAGTTCCATGGAAATTGCCCTAAAACGTATTCATGTTACCAACAGCTCTATCTGTGGTTTATTTACTTTCACCTATGAAGCACGCTAGCGCGGGTGGTTCTTTGATCTAAATGGGCACAAAAATTCAAGCAAAGAAAGTTACTGCTTGTGTACATAATTTTTCATTGAGAAATGGTATAGGCATTTCCAGAAGTAGTACGTCGATGTGTCGTCTTCACAGCTAACAGCTGCGCGAGATAGCACCCGATTTCTTCGTCGACGCATGGCCAGATTTTCAGCTTGTATGGAAATTCGTCTGTTTATAGAGTGTCGTCAGATGACGTGTATTAGTGTCCTGTGTGTTTTCGTGTACTTGTAAAGGGTTCCGATCTTGCAGAGAAGCCGAAATTACAAAAGCAATGTTTCTTTTTAATCGAAAAATCTTTCTCTTTTCTGTATTGTCTCTCCAGAAAAAGAGGTGGTCTGTTGAAATTTTGAGCGCATCGTCCTTTGGGAGCAGTGCTTTGTTGCGCCGCATAAACAAATTAGGTTTTGGAACGCTTTTCATGTCCTAAGGAATTTTTTGATAGTACAATTCACATTTCACGTTATACAGCTGTACGTTTGTGTGAACCTTTTCATAGTAGATTCATGTTTGCTACAGTACGATTTACGTGTTATTTAACCGCCTGTGATGTTACGGTCAGATATTTGCACAACCAGTTGCAGCTTCATGTAACTGGTTGTATGAGGCTTTTTTCAAAATATGACGTGATCTTTTTATATCACAAGTTTGCAGTTTCAGCAGAGATTACAATAAATTAAGCATTTATTATTGTTTAGGGATGGCAAGATTTTGTGAACCAGAGGCACCTCCAGATATGCACCTGCGGCACTTCTGCAGCCTCAACAGCACGGCAAAGTACCTGATGTGCATGCTGTGACAAGGTGTGTGCAAAGCAGTTGCTGCCACTTACACGAGCTGTAGATTTTGTTGGTATCATCCATGTTTGGAAACTCTCCTGAATTTTCCGTGGGTTTACAAATGTGGGCTCATTTTACAATTTTATGGATGTCACTTTAGAAAGACAATGAAGTTGTGTTGGTTAAGATATTTTAAAGCTGTTGAGAGATTAAGGGCATGACATTGTTAAAATGCACGTAAAAATTAATTGTAATGGTACTTGTAATGGTTTATTATTAGCGATGCAATATCTCTAACGAGAACATCAGAGGGGCACTTGCTTTAGGGAAGTTTGGTCAGATAAATTCATGAAGCAGCGTAAAGCGGCAGCAGCAAACACGCTGTAAAAGCTCTGTAATCTAAAGAAAAAACAAAGTTGTCAGTTACAGGTTTCAAGTTCGCTGCTGCTTTTTGTGCTGCACGACAAGTTAAATAATGGTTGATAATGTGTGTGTGACGTAATAGTTCTGCGCAAACACACGAGGTGGAGAGAAGTAATTATTAAAGGGAAAATCAGGCATCGTAGCATTTGCTACAAAGGAAACCCGTATGTGTTCCTCAAAAGGAAAGCCGCACAGTTGAAGAAAAATTCGTCCTGGTCCGGGACTCGAACCCGGGACTACCACCTTTCCGAGGCAGCCACTGTACCATCTGAGATAACCAGGTGGCTAGCACATGGCAGGGCGAAGTCGAATTAGTTGACAACACGAAGCAAAGGCAAGGGTTTGACGTAATATTTTTTTCCCCTTTATTAATTACCTCTCTACACCTTGCGCGTTTCCGCAGAACTATTACGTCACACCCTTGCCTTTGCTTCATGTTGTCGACAAAGTCGAATTCGCCCGGCCATCTGCTAGCCGCCTGGTTATCTTAGATTGTAAAGCGGCTGTCCCGGAAAGACGGTGGTCCCGGGTTTGAGTCCCGGACCTGGACGGTTTATTTTTTTCAACTATGAGGCTTTCCTTTCGAGGAATCCGTACGGGTTTCTTTTGTAGCAATTGCTACGAGTGGGTGGATGTGCGATTTTCCCTTTATTAATAATGTGTGTGTGTATGCAACAATGGGGGTGCTGAGAGCAAGCTTTAAAATAATGTGTGTTATGTCCCCAACAAAGAATTTAGTGTCTGCAGCATTTTTACAAAATATTATGTTCACAGGTTGGCAGGTATGACATAATGTACAACAATAATGTACAACACTTTTGCTGTAGATGCCATATTCATAACGTCCCTTTTCTGTCTACTTGAATCGTATATTTAGAATTTGGCCCACCTTCAGTTTGATCAAGGATCATAGGTAGCCCCCTCTGAAATAAATATAATTAGGAGCTATTGTAGATAAGCATGATATACCTACTCACTGTATTGTGACATATATTTTTAGGGACTGTGTTGTGAGGCATGCATATCCTTTTACCTGTATGTCTTGCAGCAGGTTGCCCGACAATAGCATAAATGCTCTGCCCACCTTTATTATTATGCTTTCATGTAGACATCTAACATCTGTGCCCACATAGACTCCATGTTCTTAATTACATTTTTCTAAGTATTCACTGTTGTGCATTACATGTTTTCTTTGTTTTATTTTGGAGGGGCTATTCATTTCTATAATAGTACAGAGAATAGGACTTCAAAACAAAAAACCACGAAAGGTGGCTTAAAAGTGTATGATGCTTGGAATTCTACATTCCATCCCCTAAAGCGCTACCAGTAGTAAAACATTCCTAATTGTCTTTTTTATAAGCTAGCTGCCAGATACATAGTCCCATTATGAGAGTATGTTATTTTTTTTCTTTGGTCTGACTTGTTTTGTTGAATGTTCTCCTTGTTAGTTCAGAATTTGTTTTCTTGCCACCTCATGCAATACTCCAACTGGAGACTATGAGCTATGTGTACAATAAATAAGTAAATTCCTAAAGCATGCAACAAACCATGCAGCATAGCATTTAAATGTTGCCAGTTTATAATGCTTCTCGAGTGCAGCGCAGCATGGAGCTTGAGGCTGATCTCTTCAGATGTAAAAAAAATGCAGGTTATGAAAATGTGGTCCTACAAACTGCTGGTTACGCATGTCAGTCAGCCTGTTGCAGTGGTCACAAGTGAGAATGTAACCAAAAGCTGGGCGTGCTCGGCCATTTTGCATATGGCACAGGATAGAGCTTCGCCTCTGCTATTGCTTCTCTTATAATGATGGCCTCCGAGTATACATGCCGAGTTATGCTTCTGGGGACACTTATTAGTTAACCTTATCAGGTAATACCATTAGCCTTATGGGTGCTATAATGTTGCAGTGCCTGCAGGATGGCCAGCATTACTATACACATTAAAATTATTGTACAAGTCATGCAATGGTATCGAGATTGGCCCACCAAGTGACACCCTTTACTTACACTATACCTGGGATCAGCCCAGCTCACTCAGTCAGGGAGACATCCATGCATAAGGGGAGGTGTGTAGCAAATAGAGGGCGTTCGATTAATCTTTCTCACATAGATAGCTCATACATATAATGTTTCTTAAATTGGATGCTTTGTTGCTCAAAATGAAGTTACTTATGTGCATAATGCCAGCAATGCGATCCTATTTATGCCTACCGAAAGTTGCTTTGTTCACTGCCACTTTTTATATTGTTTCGCTTGTTATTCTAAGCTCACTTGTTTTATAGCTGCTATAGGTATGGCTGGACCTGGAGAAGAAGTGTAAGCAGACCATGCTATGTTGCTGATCTGCGCTGATCTCCACATCCAAGTTGGTCCCGTGACAGTTGGGCGCCATTGTGCCTTGCTTCATTGACAAGGTGATATAATATGGTGAGCTTGTACTTCAATATCGGTATTGAAAATTATGTTAAGGAAAAAAGACAAGGATTGGTCTTTATGATAGATACACTCATGTTCTTTCTTTAAGGTGTTCTTTTGACACTGTTCTGCATGGACATATTTTTAGAGAATTATAACAGTCCTTCATTGCAAAGTGCCACGGCGCTAGTTTATGCGTTAAACTAGCACTCTTTCACCAAAAAAAGCCGTATTTAGCACACAATTCACAAGGAAAGAAAGGAGGCAACAGGACAGAGTGCTACTAACAGTTCAGTATTATAGCTCGCACAGTAATATTGTGCAAAAGGTGAAAGGGGAAGAATAGATCTGAATACATATTGTTCGCACAGAAACGAAAAGGATGCATCACATGGTGAGTGTGACATTTGTTTTACAATGATAAGAAGCAGTCTCACTGTCTAGTAATTCTCTGCATGGGGAGCTAGTGCTAGGTTCCTCGTCATACATATAAGAAAAGTTTCAGATATCTCTCCAGCGCTTTTGTCTTTTTATTTTGTCACGATCAAGCAGCTTTTAAACATAGGTGCATGTGCACCGAGAGTAGTGCACTACCACTGCTAACTGACCCACACATCAAGTTTGCTTGGTCACGCTGCCAGTCATTTATACATTTGCCGGTTTATCCGATGTAGCCTCTACTGCACGAAATGGTATGTGATAGACACTTCACCTGTGTACTGTACGTGCTTTCTTACATTATTTTTTTCAGAGATAGTGATGCAGGCCTTTTCATTATTTACATGCCTACACAACAAACGAAGCATTATCTGTGCTTAGAAAGAATTGTAGGAAAATCCAGCATGAGGCAACTGTTCTCAGCACGAAACAAACTTGATTCGTTGGTTTTCGTTCATTATTGCGATCACACTAAGGCAGACAAGCTTGTAGGCTGTGCTTCTGCAATTTGTACAGCACACTGACAGCACTGGTGTGGGCCTCATCTGTGGGCTGACTGATGGCACCTTCTACGGCGCAGACCACTTGTGTTGGGCGAGGCACCAATGTTGACGTTTGTTCCCTTGTGCAAAACAGCAGTCCTAGGT
Organism: Dermacentor albipictus; assembly: GCF_038994185.2. Classification (NCBI taxonomy): domain Eukaryota; kingdom Metazoa; phylum Arthropoda; class Arachnida; order Ixodida; family Ixodidae; genus Dermacentor; species Dermacentor albipictus. The sequence continues at coordinate 486,341,100 of NC_091821.1, forward strand.
TTAGAGTAGTTGTAGGAAGACAAGGTAAACATAACTTCCATGGCTTGAGTGGGCTCATTTCTCTTGGGGCATCTAGCTTTTTTTCTTGCAACTGTGCAGAGGTGCTTCCCTAGAGTCAGCGGGAAAATGGCATAGAGTTGTGCATTCGGGAACTCCTTAACAATGATCTGCCGTAGTTAGGGCGTTGCGAAAATGCACTGTCTGCCAAGTGGTAGAAGGTGCATTATTCAGCCACAGATTTCCTGTTGGCATGATTGCACTCGTGCTGTCAGTAATTTCTTGGCTTGCCGAATTATCTTGAGCCCCCACGCTGATGATGCTACCGATGTCTTCGTGTGCAGATTTTCAGGATGAGGTTTTTTGCTTTGCAAATGTTGTTGAAAGGTAGGTGGTGCTTACAGGTAGCTATTCTAAATATTAGTGAAATGAATTGGCCCATCTTGCTTCGTCAAACATCGTCACGCCGACATCAGTTGCACAAACAAAAAACCTGGCCTACTTGCAGCGTCGTGCACGAAGAAACAAACAAATCAGCTGCTGGATTGTCTTGGCATCGCATACTAAGCTGAGACCAGAACTGCTATAGCTACAAACCAGGCAGAAACGATGATGATGAGCAGGGATTTGTAGTAGCGCCACTTCGTGGGGCACCAAGAGGCTTCGTTCAAAACAAAAATGGCGTTCAGCAAGTAGAACCATGCCACGGTGAGAGTCGGTGCATGGTGCTCTCGATCAAGTTGGCTCAAGGAGTGTCCGAAAAATCAGACGAGAGGTTGCAAGGCGTCCGAATTTTCGGAAGTTGTTATATATTATGGTCCATGGGGAGAATGGCGGTGCCGTGAAGCAGACCGAGTACTCATGTCCGGAAAATCAGTCGGCGACTGTACCTATACCTATGTGTCTATGTATACCTAGGTGCAACAGTGTTTGCTATGATCTGTGCCAGAATTGCTGTTGCCTGTAGATACCCAACATGTCGGGTGTCAAATTGTAAAATACCTTGCAAAAGTGATCTACGGAAAAATACCGCTTCTGCTATATTTCGCTTTTGCAAGAAATTTAGCGGCTGCTGGCACCTACCTTTCTTTCTTTCTTTATTGATTTATTTAAGACAATGAACAGATTGTCTTAGGGGACACGGCTAAAGGCAAAACATTTGCCTGACTAGGCCGTGCCACCCGTACATTGGCAGCAACATGACAGTGGCAGGCTTTCAGGAGGTCACACATGAAATTAAAGTAGTACACATTTTCAACACTTGAGTACACAATTCGCGTAAGAAGAAAGAAAAAAAAAGGTTAAAGTTTATATAGTTTTCTAATCAATTGAAGCACAACAACGACAGGGAAAAAAAAAGTATGTACGAAATTTTCCATACCTGTAGCTGAAAGGTTAAAGTTTACACAGTTTTCTAAAAACAACAACAAGAAACATGAACAAAATTTTCTATACGTGTAGTTCAACCTTTCTATTAGTCTTCGGATAGTAACAATTCTTTTACCGTTTTCTTAAAGCTTTGCTTTGAAATTCCAGAATTTAGCAGGTCCAATACCAAGGGGTAGTCGTTTGGAAGGTTAGGTTAGGTTAGATCTCCGTATTTCGTTCTGCAACGTGGTTTTCCTATCAGAGTTTTTCTGAGGTTATAGTTTGTCGTTCTGCCATGATATTTACTTTGGAAGGAACATTTGTCTTCCCAGAATTGCCGTGAAATTTCGAGGAATAATTTGTAAGTGTGAAGTTTTGATGCTGTTAATATTTTATATTTGTTATAGTATAGTTTAGTGGTATCAGTACGTTCTAAGTTACCTATCGCGCGCAGTGCGCGGTTTTGGAGTGCTTGAATTGATTTTAAGTTAGTTTGTGTAGTGGTTGACCAAACTAGCAAACAATACGTTAATCGAGAATGTATAAGCGCGTTGTAAATATTGCGCTTCACATTTATCGGTAGCAAATATCGCAACCTATTTAGCACACCGACAGCACGAGCGATATTTTTTCTAAGAACGTCTACGTGCGGTGACCAGGACATATTTTCATGGAATATAACTCCTAAAAATCTGGCTGTTGTTGCCTGTTCGAGGTTGACCTTCTGAAACTGGAGTGTTATCTGAGGGTGGATTATTGTTCCTTTTGATTTAAACACTAGATACTTAGTTTTAGTTATGTTTAATTGGAGTTTATTCGCATTTAGCCACAAGCTTAGTTGCTGTAACCAGATGTTAGCTCGCTCAAAAAGATTTCCTATTTCCCTTCCTGAGAAGAACACGTTAGTATCATCCGCGTATAATATAATATTGGAACAGCCTTGAATATTGACAATATCATTAATATAGAGTAAAAATAAAACAGGCCCCAAGACGGATCCTTGCGGCACGCCGTACTTAATGTGCTGAATTTCGGAACTAACTCCATTTATTGTTGTGTACTGTGTTCTAGAGGTCAGATAGCTTTTTATTAAGGATAATGCGACACCACGAATTCCATAAAAAGGTAGCTTTTTCAAAAGGACATCGTGTTGCACGCAATCGAAGGCCTTCCTAAAATCTAGAAAGATACCTAGAGTTAACATTCGGTTTTCTATGTTGTCAAGGATTTGTTCCTTTATTTCAAGTAAAGCGGTTTCTGAAGATTTAGCCTTACAGAAACCATATTGCTCCTGAGCTATTATGTTATACGTGTTTAGAAACTCACAGTCTTCTATTAATTACATGCTCAGCAATTTTCGCGAAGACAGAAAGAACGGATATTGGCCTGTAGTTATTCATGTCGTTAACTGGGCCACTCTTATGAATGACTGTCACTCGGGCTAGCTTCATCCTGTCTGGAAACACACCGTTGGAAAAAATTAAGTTACAGATATGTGAAAGAGGCGTGCTTACAATTTCACTGACGGCTTTCAACGGCTTCACTTTTATATCATCTTCACCTGAAGCACAACTGTCTTTCAACGATAAAAGTATTGTTTGTATCTCGTGCTGCTCAGTAGGCGCCAAGAACAGCGTAGAAGAACATCGATTTAATATATATTCCGTCAAGAGACGTGTATCATTTTGTGAGGATGCACCAGCATCAATAAAATGAGAATTAAAAGTATTTGCAACCTCAGTATCTGACAATTCACTATGCTGAAATGCAACTTTTCTTGTGATAGCGCCTTTGTTAATTACTTCATTGATCGCTTTCCACATGAGATTTGAATTTCCCATGATAGCAAAAAACTTGTTCGCGTAATGTTCTTGTTTAGAGCGTTTAATATCGGAATTCAATTTGTTATGCTCAGATTTGAAAGACCGAAAGTCATCTTCGCTTCTGCTACTCAAAAAGATTTGGAAGAGCTTGTTACGACATTTTATCCTGTTATAGAGGTCACGAGTTATCCAAGGCTTTCTAGCTTTGTTGTGTTTTTTAAATTTCTTAAGTGGGAAAGATCTGTTGTATAACAACGCGAAGGTAGATATAAAAACATCGTAAGCCTTGTTTACATCAGTTTCCGCGGTCACTTCGTCCCACCGATAACCAGAGACTAGTTCAACAAATTTCCTAACACTTTGTTCTGAATAAATTCTTTTTAAGCTTTCAGGGCATATATTGGATGGCTGTCTATGAGGTAGCAGACAGTATATAGGCAAGTGATCACTAAGATCGCACATCAAGACTCCTGCCCTTACATATTCAGCAGAAAAACTCGTCACACAGAGGTCAAGTGTTGTCTGGCTTGTAGGTGTGATGCGAGTAGGCACGTTGATGACATTTGAACACCCGTATGATTCAAAAGTTTCCTGAAAACGCGTATATTCTAGGTTGTCTGGGCAAGCATCTATATTAAAATCGCCCATTAATATTGTTTCAAGTTTAAGTTCGGTGCTGAGTTCTAATAATTTTTCAGTAAATTCTAAAAACTTGCACATGAATCCAGATGGCGGGCGGTACACTACCGAAATCAAGGTGTTCATGCACTGAAGACCTATACATTCATAGCATTCGTTAACAATCTTGAGCTCGGGGATTATACTGTACGACAAACCAGAACGGACATAAATAGCAATTCCTCCTCCTAGTTTTTTCGTTCGGTAAACAGAGATGCAGTCATATCCAAAAATAGAAGCGCATTCATCCTCTGATGTAAACCACGTTTCACTAAAACAAAGCAAATCGAAGCAGTGTTGCAGCTCAGACAGATACAAACTGACTTCATCAAACTTATTTCTCAAACTTCGCACATTAAAATGAAATATTGAAAGTGGACATTGGTTCTTTAACGACGCGACGTCCCCAGAAAATTTGAATTCCAGGGTCGCCATTGTGGTTTAGTAAACATAACACATCTTTTGCTATCACGTATGCCGCCATCACTTCGAGGCTGTAAGACTGGCCAGATCCTCCTCGCCGCGTATGACAACAGCTCGGTCGCCGCTCCTTTTTCGCACCAAAACTTTACCGTTTGAGTGCCAGACGTATGCGTATCCTGAGGTCTGGGCCAAATACCATATAAAAGGCTTTATATGGTCTTCGCATGGCCAGGGCCTTCTACTTTTGTGAGTTTACTTATCTCGAAATTTACCCCGGTTTTTATAACTTCAAGTTGGCGGGATCCCTAGTCTCCTTTAACGTGTACCCAATAGACCTTACATAGGGGTTTTGGCATTTCCCTGCCATCTAAATGCAGCCATTGTGGCTGGGATTCAATCCCATGCCCTCTGTCTGAGCAGCGCAATGTCAAAGCCAGTACACTACGGTATTTTGCTGGCAGACGGGTTTAGTTTCTGAATAATTTATTATCTCAACCTGTCGGTGTTGTTTTTAAAGGTATTTCATGTTTGTATTCTGTTGCTTCAATACTAGTAATTATTGTTAATCAAACGATGTGTCCATCTTTTTCCTATAAGACTTGCTTCAATCGCCTGCTAATTATGACAGCTTATTCTCCCACAGTAATCCATGTTCCCTTGAAACATAGGCAGTGCATGAAACCACATATTTTTCAATAAGATGTATTCGTTATCTTCTATGACCGGAATGCTGAACCTTTCTTATCTGTGAGAACATAGGCAAATTTGCCTATGTGCTAACCTGTTGCATGAGTCAAGATAAATTATTGGCTTTACTTTTTCAGGTGCCCTGCTCGCTCTCACCCAAGCAACCCACTCCAGCGGTCTTCTCTCGGCAGACTGGATGCATCGAAATACCGTTAGAAGGTCCAATAAACAGTGCTTGAGACATTTATGACATGCTTTTATTTAGGCCGGAGGACTTCAGGCTTAATGAAAGCTCAAGTGGGTGTACAGAAATACCTACGTAAAGTATACTTGTCTTTTTCACTTACAAGTACATGCCAATACTTTGCCTGACATTTTTCACCCCAAAATTACACTTTACTGTGGATTTGTGTACAAACCATTACAGCAAGAAGCACTGCATTAAGACGAGTACAAGTAATCGAACATATTCTAAACTAGCAAGAATTACATTTGCATACTTGTAGTATAAATATGAAAAGGAGGTACAATCTTCTTCAGGGTGCATTTTCTTGTAGGTCATACATAGAGAACGTACTCGTGGGTCATACAAAACTTGTTCATAATGTATCACATCAGTGTTGGTAGTGCTAATCAATTTATGCCGAAAATTGTGTTCATCTTCGTATCAAGCAATGTACCAGGCAAACCTACATATGAAAGTGGCTTCTTGTTGCGAACCTAATGCAGATCTACTTCTCTTCAATGCTGATCGCAAATACACAAGTGCACAAAATATGTGTAAAGAGTAAATTATATTAAGCAACATCAATCCATTCTGAAAGGACCTGGTATGAATGTAGCAAAAAATAGGTCTGAACAGGGGCAAACAGGTCTGGGTTAGATAGGACGGGATTAAACGGGTCAGGATTAAACAGGATTTAAACGGGTCAGGATTAAACAGGATTTAAACGGGTCAGGTTTAAACAGGATTTAAACGGGTCAGGTTTAAACAGGAACAAACGGGATTTAAACAGGTCAGGACTGAACAGGATCAAACGGGGTCCCGTTCCATAACCCTATTTGATGAAACCCGTTTGAAATCAAATAGGATTTTCTAGTAGGGAAGGTACCAAGGAATTCTCCATTAATTCGTATCCCCATTTCTTCCCAATCCAGGTCTCTGAATGCGTCCTGTAAACACGCTGTGAATAACATTGGAGAGATCGTATCTCCCTGCCTGACGCCTTTCTTTATTGGGATTTTGTTGCTCCCTTTATGTAGGACTACGGTGGCTGTGGAGTCGCTATGGATATCTTTCAGTATTTTTATATACGACTCGTTTACACCCTGATTCCGTAATGCCTCCATGACTGCTGAGGTTTCGACTAAATCAAACGCTTTCTCATAATCAAATAAAGCTATACATAAGGGCTGGTGATATTTCGCGCATTTCTGTATTACCTGATTGATAGTGCCAATACGGTCATTGTTGAGTAGCCTTTACGGAATACTGCCTCATCCTTTGGTTGGCAAGGTGTTCCTGATTCTATATGCAATTACCTAAGTAAATACCTTGTAGGCAACGGAAAGTAAACTGATCCGTCTGTATTTGTTCAAGTCTTTGGCATCCCTTTCTTGTGGATTAGGAGCATGTTAGAGTTCTTCGAAGATTCGGTACGCTCGAAGTCATGAGCCATTGCGTATACAGGGTCGCCAGTTTTTCTAGAACCATCTGCCCATCATCTTTCAACAAATCTGTTGTTACCTCATCCTACCCACCTACCTTCTTCCTTAGCGTAGATCCCAAGGCTCTCTCTACTTCTTCCGGCGTTACTTGTGGGATTTCAAATTCTTTTAGACTATTCTCCCTTCCGTTATCGTCATGAGTGCCACTGGTGCTGTGTAAAGCTCTATAGAACTCCTCAGCCACTTGAACTATCTCATCCATGTTAGTAATGATATTTCCGGCCTTGTCTCTCATCGCATGCATCTGATTCTTGCCTATTCCTAGTTTCTTCTTTACGGCTTTTTAGGCTTCCTCCGTTCCTGAGAGCATGTTCAATTCTATCTATATGAAACTTCCTTATATCAGCTGTGTTACACTTGTTGGTAAACTTGGAACGTTCTTCCAGTTCTATTCTAGCTGTAGGGTAAGAGGCTTCTATACATTGGCGTTTCTTGATCATATCTTGCGTCTCCTGCGGTAGCTTCCTGGTATCCTGTCTAACGGAGTTAACACCGATTTCTATTGCAAACTCCTTAATGATGCCCATAAGATTGTCGTTCGTTGTTTCAACACTAAGGTCCTCTTCCTGAGTGAAAGCCGAACACCTGTTCTGTAGCTTGATCCGGAATTTCTCTACATTCCTCTTACCGTTAACTCACTGATCGGCTTCTTATGTACCAGTTTCTTCCGTTACCTCCTCAAGCCTAGGCTAATTCGAGTTTTTACCATCCTATGATCACTGCAGCACACCTTGCCGAGCACGTCCACATCTTGTTGGATGCCAGGGTTTGCGCAGAGTATAAAGTCTATTTCGTTTCTAGTCTCGCCATTCGCGCTCCTCCACGTCCACTTTCGGCTATTCCGCTTGCGGAAGAAGGTATTAATTATCCGCATATTATTATGTTCTGCAAACTATACTAGTAAGTCTCCCATGCTATACCATATTCCACCACTTACTTCTCTCCAGCCTGCTTCTTGGCTACCCTGGCATTGTAGTCGCCCATCAGTATAGTGTGCATTGTGTTGACTTTACCCGTCACTGATTCCACGTCTCCATACAAGCTTTCGACTTCCTGGTCATCATGACTGGATGTGGGGGCGTAGACCTGTAAGACCTTCAATTTGTAGCTCTTATTAAGTTTCACAACATGGCTTACCACACTCTCGTTAATGCTATAGAATTGCTTGATTTTACCACCTAAGTCCTTATTAATCAGGAGTCCGACTCGTAGTTCTCGTGTCTCCGCTAAGCCCCGGTAGCACAGGACGTGCTCGCTTTCTATCACTGTATATGCTTTTTTTATTATCCCACCTTCCCTGAGCCCTATCATATTCCATTCACTGCCCTCTAATTCCTATAGTAGCACTACTAGACTTGCCTCAGTGGACAACGTTCTAGCGTTAAACGTTGCTAGGTTCAGATTCCAATGGCGACCTGTCCGGATCTAGGGATTCTTAGCACCCTCTGCTGCATCACAGGTCTGACCGCTGCCGTGGTCAGTTGCTTCGCAGCTGCTGGGGACTGAGGGCCGCGGTTTCATTGTTGCATTCATATAGCAAGTGCTATGTTGCCCAATAATTGTGCGCGTGAAGGGACCATATAGCTCTTCTCGGTGTTCACCTCTAGACTTCGTGCGCGAAGATAACATCGTATTAGTATGGCCATATTGAGAGTCTGACACGGGCATGGGGACGCGTCATCCCTGATGAACAAATGCAATATCGTCTGCATTGATCGAGACATGGACGGAGTGCCGAAGTGGATGTACCAGGTCGAACATTCTTACGTAACGAATGTAAACAACTCACTGGACGGTATAATCTCTAAGGAGTGCACACGTTTCCGAAGTGCGACTTCGAGTCTCAGTAAGTTTAAGGGATTGGGCGTGGTTGTCAGTGAAGGGCAGGAAATAATGTTTGCATCTGCGAGTTAGCTTGTACTTAATTTGCGATGCTATGTGGTCATCGTACTTTTCCGGAATCTTTCCCTTTTATATAAAAATAATAGCAAAATTTGTTTCGCCGCAGGAAGACCGTAATTTGAGCTTAGTGGCGATACGAAATTTTATGCCGGGGTTGTGGCGCAAGGAAACGAACACAAAGAAAGCCTGGGATGACATTATCTTCAGAAAGACTGCGTGAACAGAACTCCATTAAAGAGTGGTGCACCTTTTTTCGATGTTTCGTCATGGTGAACAGAAAGCACTGTGAGCAAATCAGCGTCTAGTACAAAGATCGCTGTGGGAAAGCCACAGTTGTGAATCTGCCAGCAAGGAAACAGCCTTACTCAAGCGCGTACACTCGCAGAATATTTAATAGTTTTACGCAAACGCGGAATTTCGCTTGCTCAATCTGCACAGTTGGTTATGACAAACGCGTAAGTGAGGGGGCTCCAGATACATTTAGACCGTCTGGTGTCATACAACGTGCATAAAAATATTGTGACGCTCTTACGTGCATAGTGGTTTCACGCCTCAACAAACAGTATGCGGGGGGCACCGAAGTGTGGTGAACGAAGAAGAGGATCATGGCCATCGCATCTAACGCTACCGGCTTCAAAGTAACGCATTTTGTGGGCGTAACAGAGTGGTGGAGGTGCGGGGTACGACACAACGTACCACGGAGTCGCAACATCTAGAACTTCGCCGGAGCCGTCGTTTTGCCGGTCTCTTGCCAACGACTTGGCCTATGCCTCCGGACAGAGGTGGACAAATGCCAGCTCTAGTTTCACCTGCTCAAAGTTCAGCGCAAGTTGTACTTTTGCAGCACTACATGGAACCATGCTCGTTCGTTAAAAAATGTGCGAAGAAGTCGACGAGCGGTCAACTCCATCCAGTGTCGCCCCCCAGCACTCCCTTTGAGCAAGTTGGCATTGACCTCCTCGGTCCTTTCCCGTGTTCATCCGATGGGAATCGCTGGATTATCTTGTGTGCCGATTATTTGGCACGCTACTGTGAGACAGCTGCAATACCATCGGCTACTGCAACCGAAGTGTGTAATTTTCTGCTGCGTTTTGTCATTCTCCGACATGGACCTCCCAGAGTCATCATCAGCGATCGTGGGCGGCAGTTCACTACAGACGTAGTCGAAGAGATGCTTCGTCTATGTCCTTGAAGGTTTCGACATTTCACCCCGTATCATCCCCAAACAAATGGCCTTACGGAACGCACGAACAGAACTCTTACTAACATGCTGTCCATGTATGTCGCGTCAGATCATAAGAACTGTGACAGCGTGCTACCTTTGATTACGTACGCATTTAACACCTCAAAGCATGAAGTTACGGGCTGCAGTCCTTTCTTTCTTCTTTACGCTTATCCACCTCGTTATAAACTAGACACTATCTTCCCGTTTTCCAGCCACGATAATCTTTGTTTATCAGAGACAGTCTGTCTTGTTGCAGAACCCCGACGACTTGCTTCTTTACGCACTCTTGTTTCACAAGAGCGCTCGAAGGTACGCTGCGACCACCGACGCCGACACGTGATACATGACCCTGGTGATTTAGTGTTGCTCTGGAAACTAAACAGGAAACGTGGATTATGTGAAAACTGCTGGCCCACTATACTGGACCCTATGTTATTATTGACCGTATCAGCGAATTAACCTACCGCATAGCACGTCTCACATCAAATGACCGATGGTCAGCAAAGACTGAACATTCCCATGTCGCCCGTTTAAAGCCCTTTGTTTCTCGACAGCCTGTGTGACTTGCCCGGCGGGCTTCGTCTGCGCGGAGGGAAATGTAACGCTCTTACGTGCATATTGGCTTCACGCCTAAACAAACAGTATGCGAGGGGCACCGAAGAGTGGTGAACGAAAAAGACGACGGGTGGCTGGCTAGTTGAATCTCGACAGGCGCTCAGCTGATCAAGGCCATCGCATCTAACGCTACCCGGCTTCAAGGTAACGCCTTTACTGTGCGTAACAATATATACACACGAGGACCTTGCATTCTACCTATCTGGAAACATGTCCGCCACAACAGGGAATCGAAGCGCCATGCAAGCGACGTGGTGGGTGGTGAGACAACCAATGGCCAGGCGATTCTTTAGCGTAGTTATATTGAGCGAACAAGCCTGGCAGTATGGTCTATACGATACTGAACTTCTGTTTCAGCATTCTAACGTCGCGACTATCATGTCACAAATGCAATATGAGCTAATTTTACTCCAAACGTAGTGTACGCAAGTCTCGTTTGCTGTAAAGACTTCTAAAACTAGATCTACACTCACCAGCTTCATGAGCTAACAAGTTGACAATATGCGGATACTACGCGTGAAGGTTGAAGAGATAAGAATGGAGCACCATTCCTCATTTTTAGGTGTGACAGATACTTCTCTAGAAAAACTTCCCTAAGTATAATAGCCTTGCACAAATCCGGGCCTACTACAGTGTACAGTCCCTATGGAGGCCATATTATGCATTCGTATGTGGCAGAGTGACACACTTTTATATGCTGCAGAAGTTCAAAGGGGTTGCACACTTCATACGTCTATATATATATATATATATATATATATATATATATATATATATATATATATATATATATATATATATATATATATATATATATATATGTGTGTGTGTCTTTGTACGAGGAGTAGTTAACCAACAGTATACGGCTACCACTTGACTAGGCGAGACTGCACAGAGGTCGTACTCTACCATCATGTAAACACACAGAACGCCTACTAAACACACTGTACACGCTAACACCCCAGAAGTGAAGCTGATGATGTCTCCTGACGACACAGCGAGCTTTTACTTGTTTCTGAACTACACAGCGGCGACTTAAGCAACGAATCGAGTGACAATGGGGTGTAGGCTCTGACATCGTAAACACAGGGTACCTAGTAGAATGTCACGTGTCTGGAACGATACCAATTTCATTTTCAGGAAAACTGGACGGCTTGAAGCCATATAGTTTGGCACAAAGAAATCAGAATTCAAAAGAGAACGTATATTCAAAATTTTATTAACATGAGGGGACATCAAGAAATCGCCGTAGTCGCCCTTCAAGTCTGCTCGCCATCCTTTAGCCGGACCAGGGAGCCTGGCCGAAGGCAAATGGCGCAGCATAGGTAGGGACCGGAGCTGACGCCGACTTTGCCACAGCAGGAACGCGGACCGGTTTGGCATTGAAGACTGCGTCAGCGCTGTAGCCAGGGGCCGTTCCCGGCTCGTTGGTGTCGACGGTGGCGCGGAAGCCATTGGCGTCAGCCACGTACGACACACGCCGGTAGATGCCGCTGGCGTCGCGGTAGCCGTACGTTCCGGTCTTAACGTTGTTGGCGTCGCTCTGTTCCTTGTGGTAGGATTGCGTGCCGAACTCGTCCACGTTATCGTAGCCGAAGCTGTATGGCTGCGGGGGCTGTAGTTCAGAGAACGTCAAGGTTAACGCCCGAAGCGCATATCCTACGAAATCCATACTTTTATTCCTGTCTGATCTCGACAACGAAAAAATATCTTTCCTTCCTATGTCCCCTTCTGGGTGTTGGTAATAGACAATCCTCTACTAGCAAGAACTAGCAGTGCAAGAGGTGCTCCTGTAATAACCGGCACTAATTTTTAGTTACCCTTCTATGATTCCGTATGTATGGCTTAATAAATTATTCACTGTGGGCTTCAAGAAGAAGAATATTCTTTGCGGCATTGAAGCTCTGTCAATAAAAGGCGTATATTTTCCTTCATGTTTTGTTAAGGGAGCCTATTGCGTCTTTTTAGTAAGCAAACTTATTTTATGCCACTCAATAGCATTCTATATTCGTAGAGAGCGAAACATTTCTCAGTGGGTAGGTACAGTTCATCTAACCTTACGTATATAAGTATTTTCTGGAACGGGCATTACAGCCTTTGACACTTCACTATTTAATCTTTGACTGCGTTTTGGCTTTTTCAATATTACTGATGGATAACGGAACCAGGTACCAGCTCGTGCATTCACACACATGTGCAACACAGCTATAGAAAATAATGCCTGTCATCTGAATACGTACGTAGACTGGCTCGACCGAGGAGATGCCTGGGGTGGCGGCTGCTCCTACAAGAGGTCCGCGAAAGCCGCCGAAGAAGTGGCCCTGTGGTCCAAATGGGCCCTCAGAGAGGACGACGGGGATGAGGGTAGCGACCATGATCTGAAGCGGGAAACAATATCATACGTAACACACTTTAGATTCGTCAAAATAAGCGTCTACTTAAATGTACGTATGATAATGGCAAGTATTATGGAAAACAAAAGGCCAGAGTACCGCAACCTCGTCATTCCTGTCTTTCCGGTGTGTTCTCCTAGGTGTGGCGCATGAGTTACACCTTTATTATCGTAAACAAAGCCTTACTGCATTCCAAACGAATAAATATTATTTTATTTTGCGTACGGTTTTCTTCCTCAGCAGAAATACATTTCTGATTTATTATTACGAATTGGCCAGGAGATTTAAATTGCGTCAATATTAAACTTAAAGACAGTATTATCAGCACCGTTCGCTAAGACACGCGCCCAACAAATCAGTATATAGGCATAAATATCACGTACACTTCTACACTGAGAATTTCCCTGTGAGACACTAATGTTCAACAGATTGGTTTTCCGGAAGAACACATACTTACTTTGGCAAACATTTTTGCTTGGGTTACGCCTACACGGCAAAGCAGTTTTAGAACCTTCTATGACTTGTGTACTTGTGTTTCAGGAGAGACAAGCAGTTTAGAGCGGTGTGACTGCTCAGCGGACACGCTAGGCGTTTTATAGTGTATGCAACATTACCTTCCGCAACGGCCATCCTCTCCTGCTCCTTTCCTCTCGTTTTGACACGTCGTCCCAGAACTAGGAAGCGTCGCAACAGTTTTGTTCTTTGGGATGATAGACAGCGGCATTTTGTTTGTCAAGACACTGTGTCATTGTGTTGCTGCTTTCGCTTCCACATTTCACGTTTTGTGTCAAGCACGGTAAGTTTATTTATTTTTTGTGTCTGCACTTCGCTTGGAAGTGCGTTGCGTGATCCTAGTTTTGCGAGAAAGGCACTGCTAAATCAAACCGCAACGCCTCGGGTTACGTTCTTTGGATTAGCGCAACCACTCAGTTGCACGAACTAGAGTATTATGAAAGACGCAAACCAGTTCGTCAAACCCTTGCCTTCTCGTCGCAGCATATTCTCTCACCTACTGCGTATGCCTAGACCTGGCCAGACGCGGCATCTCAGATTCAGTGAAAACGAGGCAGGTTGCGTCGGGTGAATCCCTTACTGAACACTTGCGGCAGCATTTACTGTGCTGAAAGGCTTAATTACAGCAAATCGTTGGCATTGACTACAAAAGTGCCGTGCCCGAGTCTCCTGAGTGAAGTGGTGGCTTAAAGTGCTGTGTTCTTCTCTTCGAAAGTGCTCCATCGAAGAAACTGACGGTGCATGATGTTGTGGAAGAAAGCTACGTTTGCTGTCTCGCCTCCGGATATGAGCTCGGACGCTGGAAAGGAAGACAACGCCGCCGAAAATACAGAAATCGTCTACTGTGCCTCCTGCGACTTCTTTACAGCGGCGTATTCATGCCAGCAGCCCACAGAGGCCAAGCAGCAGCCAGTGGTCCAGAACTCCGCCAGTGTGCCGTTTTTACAGAACGTTCTAAACCGTCTTATCAAGCTTAGGGGTGCCAGACGATCTATGAAGTTAAATGCTGCAAATAAGAACCACTCGCCTTCAACGGACAAATATGTAGCTTCCTACATGACTACGGAAGCGGTGACAGGCGTCAGTAATGGGCTGGTTACCAACTCTCCTCGACCTCCTTTACGAAACGTCAGAGTTTACCGTTCTCCTATTCACAAGGAATGTGACCACTGGGGGAGAAGCATGGATGAGATCCGTTCGGCTAAACTGGAACTAAAGCTTGAAGACATCGTCGCGGAAAGAGACTATTGGAGGGAGCAGGCGAATGCGGCTGTAAGTGTGATGAAGAAAATTGAACCAGCGTTACTTCGGACCCGCGAGGCACTCAGTGACTTGGAAAGTGAAGTTTGTGGTCTCCGTTCTTTCGTTGCGTACGACCTGAAGATGACTTCGGTTAGTCCATGTTGTTTTAAACAGAACCAGTGTTCTACTAATCATGATTGTGCTTGTTCAAAAGTTGCATGCCTGACGAAAAGGTCGGCCGTGGAGGAAGAGTTGCTTCATAACTTCTTCAGCTCCCAAGAAAGCTTGACAGGTTGGTATTTCGACGCCTCTGGTAATGAAGAGCACAAGTGTGATTTTTGCGCGTAGTTGTTGCTAGTATTTACACAATGTCATTATTTTTCCTAACCTAATGTGGTGCGGGTAATGCTGCTAAATATACATAGCAAACATATCCCGCAATATATAGCCATGACTTTCACAATCGTAGCTAGCTTAAAGAGAACACGTATTTGGTTGTCTTGTCAGAATGTCGTAACTATATAAGGTCGAGGAGCACAAAAACACAATGCCCTAAATCCTGTTTGCTTTTATGGAACGTTTGCAGTGATTTTCCTCCTCTTTTTGTATTATTCCCGGTGTGAAGTATGCGCACAAGATATCTGACCTCTGATACTAAATGCTGTTTGGAAGGTAACTATTTATGTAAGGATTTTTCAATCAATACAACGAAGAATGTCTTCACATTTGCATGATCTCACTTTGCACACAGGGCAGCTTACAGTGGTGTATCGCTAGATTCACACCAACAGGAGAAATTAATATCCTTACTCTCACTTTATTTCTCCCTCTCAAACACAAATTGCACTATTCTCGCAAGCTAGGATATAGCGTTGAGCAGCGTGCATCTACCACTACTTACTGCATACTTTGACGATGTGCAGATAGCAAAGTATTGAAACACGCAAACGTACATCTTAGAATCCAGTGTTGTGCACAGGGAGTCGCCTATTTTACATCTAAAATATACATGTTTTTTGAAAACAGGTGCTTGTGTTAACTACAGTGGCACACATAACACTACAGACAGAAACGTTCTTCAGCGCATTAGCTGCAAAAGAAAAGGAAATACAGCAAGCTTAGCCATTACGAAAACCGTCTCGTTCCCTTTGGAAAGCTCAGCTTTTAACACGTTGCACCGTCTTCATGTGCACACAGATCTTTTTTTTAATGTCGCGAAGATGTTCTACTTCTATTGACGTGGTGGCCGAACTGTACGGTAAATACAAACACTGGATGTGTCTTCAGACGCACGCTATCGAACTCATATAGCGTCACGACGCCGTCTAGACGCCCACTGGCTGACTAGGACAAACATAAAGATTTGTTAGCGGAAAATGCGTAAAGTGCTAGCAACCGAACTCACAGACTCAGCTACAAATATGGAAGTTTGTGCATGTTACGGATGCTTTCATTATCTCTTGTAATCTACTCACATTTCGCAACAATACCTGGCACAGGATCACGGGAACTCTTCCACTTGTAAATTCATGTTTATTTTCTATATTGTAGCTGATTGCGGCCGACAGGGCCGTTAAATAGCCTTTATGAACCTGATTAGCTGTTGAGATGCTTACCTTCGTTGCCCTTCTGAAGTAACAAATACAATTTAAAATCTCATTTGTTCTCTACCGTTCAAGAGCACTATCTTAAGAATGCGAGAACATGTGTTCGAGAAAGGTCATTTTTTTTGCATGCACACAGCTGCAATTTAACAAATTTCTGTTTCTGTCACTTTAATCATCAAATATGGATGGTCAAGTCACACAGGTAATGCTCCTCCAGCGCAACTCCCACCTGTGGGCACCGAATGCAACAATTCACACAGATGCACAACGTGGCGTGGTGATGAGCTTTCGCTTAGTCCAGTGCGGACGTCCAGTCAAGGCATGGTTGTTCATGGTTAACTCCGCTGGGCTGAGGTAATTTGAGCTGTACGCTTGTGAACTTTTGGTCAACTGGTTTTGAAGAGAAGTACTGTAGCCGCAAGCACGCATTTTGTGCAAGTGTTAATCAGGATGGTGTCTGATTAAAATAAATAAAAATCTTGTTTTTCAATGTCTTCTCCGCGTGCTGCAGTTCGGGATGTGTTTGTTCTGAAGATAATGTTCTCAGCAGAACGCACTGACATGGAGACAAATGGAAGAGAATACGCACACTTCTCTGGTTGTCTGCGTTCTTCCTGTCTGTCCATGTCAGTGTTTTCTGCTGGAATAATTTGTATAGGGAAGCTCTAGAAGCTTGCCTTGTAGCTTGGACAACAGGGAAGAATAAAGACACAATCCCCTTAAGCTCTTCCCCCAATCTTGGTCATCGTTTCTAACGGCTATTTACTTGCTGCGAACGCATTCCACATGCGCCCATTGACACCGAGTAGAAGTTGCCGTCGCGTACAACAAAATAAAGAAAGAGAATATTCGCAGCAATAGCAAAGTTTATTGTTCGTTTGGCATTCTTCGGTTGGCGTTCTAACCATACGTGGGAGCAACATGCTGGTGCCACACAGCACGCAAGGCAACTGCTGTTTCGCAGAATGAACAGCCACCTGGTCGCTACCGGGTGTCTCAGAACGCTGGCGTGAGCAGGACCGTCACCCATGGCGTTGATGGAGTCACGCCTCGATGGCTCACAAATTATACCGAAGGGAAATCATTAGCGCTATGCAGTATTCAGCGAAATCTCGCACAACGTTAGGTCGACGTTAACTGTCAGTCCTGGTCATACCAGCGCATAAACACAATGGCTCTGCAGGAACATTAGTGCAAGCAGCAGAAGACGCAACGCGGGCCCTGCTTTACCACAGAGCCGACTGAACGTCCGCGAAGCTTTACCCCTATTTCAGTAAAACGCATTCCTCGTCCCTGGGGATCAACTCTGTACATGCGAGTGGTACATACGCCGCCGATATCAGTACAACGCGACAACAAGGCTACCGGTGCCAACGGCGATGGCGTGAACTCAGCTCGCTCCACCGCGTAATTGCTATAGCAATAACAGACTGCACAACCGATGTTTTTTTGTGTGTAACGCAGTTTCTACAGCATAGAAACGCCATGCTTTGATCATTATGACGCGAACGCTTGCGTAAAGAGGTGCAATGAAACACCCATATCAATTTTTTCCGTGCAATTTAGCGCTTTCAGACGCTTATAAAAAAATTTGCACGCACGTTTTCTCTACAGCACGGAAAGTATATAAGAACCCTGATACTTGACAATGAAGGTAGAAACTACGGAAGGTCTTCGTCGCCGAAAGTCGCTGCGGATATTTCATGGTATTGTGACCCGCAGCGCATTCCCGGAAGGTCAGCCCATTTTACTTCTGAATAAACGTTCCCCTTGCTCTTCAAGATACAACATTGTGGCTTAGGTATTAGAGCAAAGGGACGTGTTCGTGACTGAAATGCGCAGCCTGTCTTTCGTCACAATGACTCCATTTTGCCTTTTTTTATTGATATAATATAAGGAGAAGTTGGCGCAAAGTTTACGGCGTCCATTTCGCCTTGCTGGCTCATGAAGGCCTAGCTTTCTCCTATACCCACAGTATGTGGGATGTGCATACATACTTCTTCTTCACTTTCTGTCTCGTACCATCTCTTCTGACATGACATAATACGTTGTTAATTGTTTCATTCATCCGCTTCATCCGGCGCGAGAGCTAATGATATGGCATAAATACATCCTCTTTCATCTAAACTCTTCGTGAGATACGTACGTCCGAAATTGAATGAAGAATTTATTGATTTATTCTTTATATATTGTCGCGTACAACCTGCTGTAGTATGCATGCTTAATGAAGAACCAGGTGTTTGCACTTCACGAAACGTGAGCATCGATGCGTGATGCCGAGAAGAACCTCGTTCTCCTCTTCTTCAGTCCCCTTGCTGTGCCACACCATGTGGCATTACCCCTTTTTCAAAAATAAAGAAGGAAAACATGCATACCATGGCCTAACACAAAAACATAGTCTACTGTCACAATCACTGTGGTGTGTGATATGGTCACAAGGCGCTCAAGGACGAGCAACAAAAAAAAACTGACTTAAGCGGCTGAAAACGTCGTATATAAGGCGGTATAGTATGGTTTCAACCGCATAACGTGCGCAATCTCAGATTGCGGTTGTCGACTTCGGGGAGGCTGACTTGGGTCAGGAAGGACTTCGTAATTCACGCCACGAATTCGCTGCTACATTCTGTAAGGTCCGAAGTAGCGACACAATACCTTCTCAAATAGTCCTTTTCAGCGCACCGGAGTCCAGACCAAAACTTGATCACCAGGTTGGAACTCGTCATGTCGATGGCGGAGATTGTAACGGTGCTTTTCGATGCTCTGTTGTTTCTTAATGTGTACTCGAGCAAGCTGACGGACTTCTCCCGCGCGTTGCACGAGAAATGCCTGTTTCACATGATGCGATTTTCGTCGCACCGGAAGTGCGATTTCCGTCGTTTGCGATGAAAATCGCAGTCGCAGTGCCGACCCCCCGATTTTCGGCTGCGACCAACCGGTTGGTCGCACAGTCGCACCGTCGCACCGATCGCTGCGATTTTCCGTCGAAATTGCGCGGAGAGCTGTCAACAGAGCTATTTCGCCGGTTTGTTTTGGAAAAAAGGCGCCTCGCACGACAAGTGCAATGCGCGGAGACGTGGATCGTCGAATTCGGCACGTACGCGAAGGGAGAATAAAAAACTTGTACCGCACATTGCATTCTCCGATTGCTATGCGTTCGTTGACACGCTACACAGCAAATGAAGTGCATTTTCACGTTTGCTTCGTACGCCTTTGCGAGTTGTCAGTGCTAGGAGGTGTTCGATCCCCAGCAGAGGACGAGGTCGTCACAATTTTCTTTTGTTGGGTAGCATGCAAAAATCGCGCTTACGGAGCAGCTTGAATTATTTCAACCTCGGCAAGGGCAAATGACAAGACAGCAAAGTACCCGAAGTCTCAACGTAGCGCTGAACGCGGTACCGTTCAGTTGCATTTTCTTGTCGGTTTTCAAGCACGAATTTCCCGATGCATCTTGAAAGCTTATCTTGCCTCTTATTAAATTTGACAGAGCAAAAGTGTAGGCTATCGTAATGAGTTTGCTGCGATAGCATTAAATCCGTGGCTTGAATAAAATATTACATGCACGTTTAGTTGCACCTCTTCTCTGGAGAATTTTTTTTTTCTTGCACAGAAACCAATAAACATTGACTATGTTGCGGACTTTTTATCCTTACTGCATCTGTATGAACACGTGCTGTGCAAGGTAATTAACTGTACAGCTAGGAGATTAATTAAATACAGTGACAACGTACCCTCCTGCACAATTATGTAGAACTCGTGCAACAATGCGAAAAGCAGGCAAACGGCCTGTTCTTGTGGGGATAAAACAGTATAAAACGACACGCCGAAGAAAAGTAAATCAACACTGTGCAGTGAAGTCAGCCAGTACAAGCAGTTCTTGCACGTTCACAACTGATCGAGTATGCAGAAACATTCATGCCTTACATGTTTCTAGTAAGTTTCTAATAAGTTTGTGGTCACATATATTAGTGTGTAAACCCATATAACGATATCAGCTGCGATTACTATCTTTATAAGTAATGAAATACCATGCTACTTGCAAGAACATATATCACCTGAGGATTCTAGAACAAATTTATGCATTTCAACAATACACAATATGTGGTTTATTCAATAAAAGAACACAAACTGGGCTTTTTTGCAATGACAAACTTATTCCAAACTTTACTTACATACAGGCAAGAAAAAAAATTATAGACAGAAATATTGTTCAATTTGTTCACCTGCCACTGTGGCTATAGCATTCTGCTGCTAACACAAGGCGAGGGATTGATTTGCCAGCCATGGAAGTCGCATTTCGATGGGAGTCATAGGTGCGAAAAAAAGCTCTTGCACTTGGATTTAGTTCATCACCTTTTATTGAACCCTTACACTTCAAAATGCTATTGGGGCGTGCTTATGCAAAATCTAACACCAATAGAAAGCAAAGTGCAGAATTGTAAAACAATCATCTTTCGTGATAATTCAAGTGTGTAAATATTCATTGCATCAATATGTATTGTTCAACAGCACTGTACAAGTAAGCATGATCAGGTATAGCAAGTACTCTGTCAAGAAGCTGGTTCTGCAGATGTATAAATGTCAAGGCATGAATGCTCATACTACGTCGCACACATAGCACAAAGAAAACCTTTTTCAAGAGTTGTCCCTTCTGGCAGATATGAGTGGGCCATAAGCAGCAGAAACTTTATTGCAGGACATTGTGTAATACCGCTTATGAAAGAATGAACAGAGTGAAGAGGCTTTTAACCCTTTATTGACGAGTGTTGCCTACAGGCAACACACCAAAAAAGATTTTTTTTTTCTTGTCGAGTTTAAGTATCGAGTACGAAGTTTCTAGCTAAATGTCTTCGGCCAACACTGAATGACAGGCAGCAAGCGTCATTTGTTGGTTTAGAGCAGGAACACTGGACGAGGAAGAAGTTTGGCATGCGACTCACTGTCTTGTGCAAGCAAGTTCGGAGGAGACAGGCCAATGCAACGTATGCAGCTGCAGTGGTGTCGCACATCTGATGTAAAGCAAATGAAATGGGCACCTATGGTTCACATATGATAAGGGCTGTCTATACAAATTGAAAATAAAGCTAGGTGACTTCATTGGGGTGAAGCCCACTTCCAGTTTCCTGCCTGGAGTTTTCCCTCTATTGCTGAAAAGCTTCTGCAAAATATTTTTTCTTTTTGTTGATTATGTTTACTCTTGATGTGGTTTGCATATTTAGATAGAACAATAAACATGTTTTCTCGGTATTTATATGTCTCGTCATTAAAGGGTTAACAGCAGTACCTCATGCTGCTCTAATAAGAGGAACGATGAGCAAAAACATTTCTGGTAGAGCACTTAAACTAACTTTCTGAAAGATAGAAAATTCCAGGTGAGAGTTGGAGGTACGTTTAGCCCACACACACCAACAACACGGGCATACTACAAGAAACACTACAGCCTATGGTGTATTACAGTCTGTGGGAAAGCTATCTTATACAGAAATCAAGAATGATGCAACAAGCCCTCGACAACACTGCAGACTTTTTTGGCCAGTCTGGCCTCTCGCTTTCTGATAAGTCAGCTCATATCGACGTCAGAAAAAAAAGAAAGACTAGAATCAAGAACTACCCCAGATTGCACATTGTGATCCACATAGCTGGACAAGTATGCCCGCAAGTCAACGTCCACAAATCCTCAGCAAGTGTAAGCCCATGACGGCAGAGCCAGCACGTGGGTGAAACAATTATGCAATGCCTGGACGCAACTTCCACACCTGGTGAAAAGAATAATCTCCAAGTAATAGGGGTGGACGAGTGGATACTATAGAAAATTGCAGATGCTTTGCTTGTGTCCAAGGTATGGTACGGTATGAATTACCTGCAGCACACAAAAAAGACAACTCATCGAATACAGGTATTGGGTAGTAATAACAGGTCTTTCCAACTGTACCATGCTTGAAGACCTCTATGAGAAAGAGCTAACGAACAAGCACCTAGACAGAGTAGAATTGCTGCCAGCAGCACAAATTCTTTGTCTCAAGAGCTCAGAACCTCGTACCAAGATGCTATGCCAGCTAGCATATGAGATGCAAACACGACTACCCCTCCCTTCAGAAACACAACCTCGGGAGTACCTGAACTTGAAACACAACAGGCCCATACCATGGAATATGGGGGCAAACAATTAGGCCAGGAGACTATATGCAACTGCCAAACACACAGAGGAGGTTGCTAGTCATGAAGATACAAGCAAACATAAGGCACATATAGTACACTGATCTGGCAATAGCAGTGTAACAGTAGTATGACACTACATAAAACTAAACCCCATATAAGTGAGTACCATTCCATGTCAACCTACACCTAGAAAAGCTGAACGGAAAGCAATCAAAGCAGCACTTGTAATGCAGATTACACCCTGCACAACACCCTGCACGGATTCACCAGAAACTGTCTGGGCCTGCACATCACACAAGATTGACAGGAAAATCAGGAGATTAACATGCGACTTGCCAGCACATGGCCAGAAATTGAATTACAGGATACATAGCCATGCAGATATTCCAGGACACAAGCGGGCTTATAAGCCTGACGTAATAACTGAAAACTAGATGAGTTTGTGTGTATTCATTATTAACTAAAGTGCAACAGATAGACAACACACAAGAACGAAGCGCTCTGTGTGTTCACTTCGTTCCGGTCCATCGCATTTCTGTTGCAGTATAGTTAATGAATTCATAAGGCTGCACAGGAGATGAATGATACCTCTGCCCAAGGGCCCGATCTCGCATCCAAATCCACGCGTGTGCACACACACACACACAAATGTTGCAAGAGTGCATAGCATGAAGCAGTATCAACAGGATGACACTAGATATGGATGAGGACTAACTTTCAACTGAGGTTCATTTGTAAAAATGTGGCGAGTTGTAAAAGGGCGATGAGCAAAACGAGAACAAGGTGAAAGCAGGAGCCAACGTTTCGACAAGTGGACTTGTCTTCTTCAAGGTCCACGTGTGGAAACGTTGGCTCCTACTTTCACCTTTTTCTCATGTTGCTCATCGTCTTGAATTTCCATCTCCTGCCTTTCCCGAGTTTTCCCCAGAAAAAGAAAGACATCTCTGAAGGATAGATAAAAATTGGTGCTTGATGCAGCCAAACATAAATAAAAATGCTACAGAAAGAAAATAGAGAAAAATTCCAAGTGCAGGAAAAAATAATTACAATTGCCAATCCTGCATGCCAGCACCTTTCAAGAAACACTGTTGTTATTCCAGTAGACAGGCTGACAGCTTGCTTATGCAATGCAAGCACATTCTTCCAGTTCCATGCCATTGGGAAAAAAATGAGTTTCCTGGAAGGTAGCCACTTGCACACTTAGTGATCACTGTTTTTTTCCCTGGACTTGTATATCTATATGTATTTTCCCCCTTTCCTGCTTTTATGTTTGGTTTCATCAAGCACTAGTCCTTATCAGGTTTTATTGCTGTACTACTTTGTGGTAACCTTTATAGATCACTGCATTTTCACAATAAACCTTTTAATTAGAAGTTAGCATACCCTGTTCTTACTGCTTCACACTGTACATTCTTGCTACATTGGCGAAATAAAAGATTTTATAAGGTATCATGAGGGCCATTAAAGTGACTTGCTGCAGTCTAAAAAAAAAAAGAACGAATAGCCTGGCTGCAAATGGCACCAAAGAACAAATAGGACAAACAAGAAAACCATGATGATCTAACAATCAAAAGTTTAATGTACACACCGAGTAAATGCTCGCTGACAAGCAATAGACTGAACATACACAAAAAGGAGAAGCAAAAATTCATGTGCATTTCCTGACGGGAAATGCATCCATTTCTAACGGAGGCCGTGATGACAAGATTAACCCAGAATTTTTAGATCTACAGCTTCCGTAACTTCTCTAGGCAGCCGATCTGCACAGAATGCTAGCTTCTTCCTCTACAATGCACGCTCAGATGTGGAGAGTGCATTGTAGAGGAAGAAGCTAGCATTCTGTGGAGATCGGCTGCCTAGAGAAATTATGGATGCTGTAGATGCAAATACACTGGGAGAATCTTGTGTCAGCATGGCCGCTGTTACACTTTCAGAGATGGATGCGTTTGCTGTTGGGATTTGTATGGACACGCATCAGATCTTGCTTCTGCTTTTTGTGTAAATTCGATTTATTGCTTGTCGACCAGCATTTACTCGGCATTGTCAATAAACATTCATTTGTTAGTACACCTCACGAGATTATCTTGGTATCTAGCAGAAAGGTGTTCATTCTTTTTAGAGTGAAGCTGTATATGCCTAGATGGTCCGATCACAAGAACCCTAGCGTAGGGGTATGAGCCATTGTTTCGGGGGTTGTGAACCATTGTTCGTCTTACATGAGGGACGGAGACATTTCTTGTTGGGTAGACATAGAAATGCTTATGCATTTAACACATAAACATTTATCTACGCATTATTGCAAGGAAGGGACACAGAGTGGGACTGGGTTAAGACAAGATCATGATGTCATAATTATCTTGCAGCAAAGGTGTGGCGGGCCATTGGCTACACCGATAGTGACGTCGTTTCTCTCTAGCAGCAGAGCGCGCGTGCAGAAGTCTCTCTCAGACTTCCCTATAGGTTCAAAAATGTGTCCCTGTATTTAATTAAATGAAATGTGCAGCCCCGGTGTGTCACTTGGTAACTACAGTGCATTACTGAGTCATAAACATTATGATTAACGCATTACAAAACACAAATGCGTAACATAATTAAGAAAGACTTCGATGGACCACCTGGATTAACACAACGAACCGCTGCTCATTGCACTTTCGAAGATGGTGATCTTGCAAAGTGCGATGTGTGGCATTACAAATAAACAACGTGATAAACCCAAGCCAAACATGTGCATAACCTCATTAAGAAACACAGACATAACCAATAATATAGAAAGACTTGAATAAGCCATTGGAATTAACCCAGTGATAAACACCGGGGCCGCACATTTCGGCTTCGCTGGTTTACCGTCTGTACAGGGTGCATGGGCAGTAACTTTTTCTGTTATTGTTTGTTAAGTATTGTATAATGTTGAGCCAGTAAAACACGTTGGGCTAGTTGGTGCAATGTAGTGGTACTGCTTTTTTTGCTGTTTTTTTTCTTAATGTTGTGCCCTTCTTCCTTTTGTAACAACTTTTTTATTCCCCCTTGCATAATACTCCAACCTTGCAGCCTGCGAGGTATATAAATAGATAAGTACATAAGCACGTCATTCATTCATCTGCATACACCTCGCACCATTCCTTGCTCAACAAACGTCACTGTGTTGATGTCTCACAGCGTGCATCTACATTAACTGCCGTTTGCGTTTCGGTATGGTTTGTGAACAGTGTAATGCATAAAGATTACATGACATTAAGGTTGTGACCTATGTGGTGCATAAGCAAACCTTGCAAAAGATGACAAGTTGGATTGTTGAAAATAAGACAAATTGTATATATCGCAGTTACTTTAACAGCATTTAATTGACCACTTGACAAAAACTTCACTTCGCATAGATTCCAACACGTACACTGAATCTGCAGTTTTCTTTTTTGCTTATTAATGCAGTCGTTACTGCATGGCCACATTGTAGATTTGAAAACAAAGTGAAATAAATTTGTTTGTTGCAGTATAACAATATGTGTAGATCACTGCGATTGTAACCCCAGAACTTAATACAAACATGCACACTATAGGACGCAGACAAATGTTCAGGACAAATTTCAGAATGTTTGCATCCTGATACTTATGAAAGTGAACGGTTTCATTCCATGGCTGTCAATGAGAGGGAGAGAGAAAACTTAATTGTCTTCGTGGAACAAAAACGCATTGGTAAGCTTAGACATATAGTCATTGCTTAACACTTTCGAAATGAATAATTATAGCTTGCTATCAACATTGAAGCAGCCATTTAACAGCAAGAAAAGGAATAAGTTTTTCCAGCTCTGAACATTGAATTGCAGGAAATGCAAGCAGGCATAAAATTCTGTCAATATAATGTTTAGGAATACCAAATTGGAATAAACATTGAGGCTTGCATTTGTACTTTCTCTGGCTGAGCAATCTAGTTTGAAATGACTCCCATAAGCATGTCGTAACAGTGTTGATCTAATACAGGTTAAATGCATGACTAGCTTAAGAAATCTGGATGATTGCTATAAATTACAGTGAAGAAAGTATAATATCTAATAACATTAATAATATAATAATAATATTTATTTCCACAAAACAGGCTAACCGTGAGAGGCGTGCGAGGCTGAGCAGAAAGCTGAAAAATTCTACGGCAAGTGCGCCTGCCGTGGGCCCACGATCCTGCATTATGAATAGCGCGTACTGACATGGCCTTCTTGTTAGAAGTTCCGAGTATACTACCAGCGCGAGACACGGGACAACAAAGTGGACGAGAAGCCTGTCTTTTAGAATGCTACGTTACAACGTACAGGTTTCTACAAAAGTGACGGTAACTGCTCGAAACATTTGATGCGTCGGCTTTTGCGCCTTTAGAAATATTGAGAGGGGGCTCCCATATATATATTCGCAGCGCAAGCACGGCGATGGACGAACCAGGCTAGCGCTAAGGTTGAATTTCACAACACAATTTTCATTCCACGTCGTAATCACAAAGATCGTTTGAGGCTTCGTTCAGGGGCACACGCGGGCGTTCGGGTTGGTGCTTCTTGTTGCGTTTGGCGTAAGAATATGGCTAGTAGCAGGCACCACATATGCGCAATCACGGGCAATATACACGCATCGTTTCTTCAGAAGCTGGCGCTGAGCACGGGTAGCTCGAGGATCTTGTTGGGCTGACACGACAACTTCGTGGCAGCCGAATTCCGAATACTGCATATACGGTGAGGGTAGCTATATGAAATTGTCGATAGGTCATCTTGCAGATTGTTGTAGCACAGGCAGAACGAAACGGTCATAGAAGGTAGATAAGACAACACACATCGCTGAACCACCTGCGAACAGCTGTTTACGTGCGCGATGTCGCACTGAACTACAGTAACCGCCGTCGCGCACCCCAAGACAAATCTTAACTAACGTTTTTAAATGAGTAAACGTACATATTATTTGCTTATAATCAAAAGAAGTCAATAATATTATAGTGTAAACGTTTTATTCACTACAATAAAAGAATTATGCAGCGTGTGCCGCGAAACCTGGCACTAAGCAACCCTGGGCGTCGCACCAGTCGCACTGTTGAAATCGCAATCATGTGAAATGAGCCCTCTAAAAATCGCATTGCGACGCGTGCGACAGCACCGATTTTCGTCGTTGCAGTCGCAGCATGTGAAACAGCCTAAATTCGGCATCTTGGGCGAGGTCGAGATGATCGATGTTGTCGCACGGCAGCATTGCTTCTAACATAGTCTGCACTTCACGGCTGTAAGCGAGGTAAAACGGCGGAAAGCGTGTTGTTTCTTGCGTAGTAATGTTATAGGCAAACGTTACGTAAGGGGGTATGTCGTCCCACGTCTTATGCTGTACGTCTACGTACATAGCATGTCAGTCATCTCTTTGTTCAGTCGTTCGGTCAAGCCGTTTGTCTGCGGATGATAGGCAGTTGTCCTTCGATGGGTCGTGCAGCTGAGTTCAAAAAGTCTTCAATGAGCTGTGCTGTAAAGGCTTTGCCTCGGTCTGTGATGACGTGCGATGGGGCGCCATGCGGTAGGACGATGCTCTGTTAGAAACACTGGGCAACCTCATAAGCTGTGCCTCGAGGCAGTGCCTTTGTCGCAGCAGATCGCGTTAAATAGTCTGTGGCGACAATTATCCACCTGTTGCCAGAAGATGACCGCGTAAACACGCCCAGAAGATCCATGCCGACCTGGTCGAAAGGATTTGCAGGTGGGTCAAACGGATTCAGGAATTCTGCAGGCTTCACAGCTGGCGACTTTCGGCGCTGGCATTCACGGCAGACTTGGATGTACCGCTCAATACACTCGGCAAGTTTCGGCCAGAGGTAGGATTTGCGCACTCTATCAAGCGTTCGCGTAAAACACAAATGGCCAGACGGAGGCTCTCCATGATAGGCGCAAGAAACTTCGGCAAGGAGCTCTGCTGGAGTGACCAAAAGGTACGTCTTGTTGGTGGCAGCGGAGTTCTTATGCAATACGCCATGTCGTAAACAAAAAGACGACAATCCTCGAGCGATATGACGGGGTATTGATGAATTTCGTACTTCCATAGGTTCGAATATAGGTTATAGGTCGTAGTGCGTCATCTAGGCCCTGCCGTGTGGACAAACCAGTACCGCTTACGGCCCCAAGGAAAGCGCCGTCGTCCTCCTTGTCTTGCTCGGTAGTGTCAATAGGGGTGCGCGAGAGTGCGTCAGCGTCTTCATGTATGCGGCCCGACTTGTACGCGATGGTCACGTCATGCTCCTGCAAACGTAGGCTCCACCATGCCAGTCGTCCAGAAGGGTGCTCCAGATTTGGAAGCAAGCATACCGAGTGATGATCAGTAACAACTTTGAAAGGGCGTGCGTAAAGGTATCGTCGAAATTTGGCCAGCGCCCATACGACGGCAAGAGACTCTTTGTCCGTGGTGGTGTAGTTGGTCTCTGCACGCGATAGTGTGCGACTTGCGTATACATATAGGCGATCACTCTTTCAATACTTTTCTGCCGTTGTACAAGCACCGCACCAAGACCAACGGTACTGGCGTCTGTATGAACTTCCGTGTCCGCCTCCTCGTCAAAGTGGACCAATACTGGTGCTGACACCTGACGCGGTCGAAGCTCGGTGAAAACAGTCTCTTGCTCTCAGGCCCAGACGAACGATACATCGACACTCGTGAGGTGAGTCAGCGGATCCGCCATCTTCGAAAAATTTTCGATGAAATGCTGGTAGTATGCGAAAAGGCCCAGGAGACGTCGGACACCTTTCTTGTTGGTTGGTGCTGGAAACGTGGCTACAAGGGCAGTTTTCGCGGGATCGGAGCTAACGCCTTCCGTGCTGACCTCGTGTCCCAGAAACATCAGCTCCTTGTACCGTAAATGACACTTCTGAGGTTTAATGGTGAGGTTGGTCGATCGAATGACTTCATAAACTTGCCGCAGTCGTTTTAGGTGGTCGTCAAATGTCACCGAAAAAACAACCATGTCGTCTAAGTAGACCAGGCAGCTTTGCCGCTTCAGACCAGCGAGAACTTTGTCCATCATTCGCTGGAAAATTGCTGGTGCCGAACAGAGACCCAAGGAAAGTACTCTAAATTCATAAAGGCCATCTGGAGTGACGAAAGCAGTTTTTTCGCGTTCTCGTTCATCTACCCCAATTTGCCAGCAACCGCTCTTTAGATCGAGAGACGAAAAATACTTAGCTCACCGCCACCTGTCTAAAGAGTCATCGATACGTGGTAGTGGGTAGACGTCCTTCTTGGTAGCATCGTTGAGACGTCGATAATCAACAGAGAAACGAAGCGTCCCGTCTTTCTTCTTGACCAGAACGATCGCGGAAGACCATGGACTGTGGGAAGGCTAAAGGCACCACCATCTAGCATCTCCTTGACTCAGGCTTGAATAGTCTCAAGTTCTTTCGGCGAAACACGATAATGCTATTCTTTGATGGAGCGTGCGTCGACGGATGGTGTTATTCGGTGCTTAGTGATTGGCGTTTGGCCCACCTTAGTAGACCGAGCGAAGCACGCGCGCAATTCGTTCAAGAGTGTCTGAAGTACGCTCTTTTGGTGGTCTGTATGCACGGAGTTTACATCGATGTCTCTGAGCGAAACGTCGTGTGTGACCACTTCAGAAGCAAAGCATCCGACCATGACCGTTGATGGTTCGGCGACGGCAGTGCCACGAAAAATGTGCCGATGCTCAATGGTAAAGTTGGTAACGAGGGCCACTGTCTGGCGATCACGAAGTTACAGAAGGCTTCGCATTACACAAATACTTTGGGGCCGCAACATAGAAATGTTGCCTTCTACTATGGTTTCACCATATTGTAGCTCGTCGGACTTGACCGGAACCACAACACTCGGACGGGGCGGTATCGTGATGTGTGGTCCGAGACGCGAAGTGCGGATCTGTGTCCAATGGCGTCGGTATGTGTTGTTGCCCATTGTGTCGAGAAAGTGATGCAGCGCTCTTGAAGGTCAATAATGGCACCAAATTCCCGGAGAAAGTCCATCCCAAGAATTAAATCGCGGGAACCCTCGCGTAGAACCAGACAAGTGGTGAGAAAAGCAGCACCGTGAATTTATACTCTGGCCTTGCATAGCCCAAGCAGTGCGACGACGTGGCCACTTGCAGTACGAATTGGTGTCCTATTCCAGGGCAACGTATCGTTTTGAGAACGCTCGGCAGTTTGCCACTAAGAATGTAGTGATTGGTGCCGGTATCTACAAGTGCACTCATTTTTCCGCCGTCTATCAACACATGTGAGTCCAGTGCAACATTGTTCGCGGAAACTGGTTCTGGCGTCATCGAGTTTTCGTTCTTCTGCGGTCGGCACGATACGTGGGCTTCAACGCGTCGAGTATCAGCGGCCCCGCCTCGGAAGGTCGCTGACGTGAGTTCTCCCGGCGTTGACTTGGTGATCTCCCTTGGATAGTCCTCGAGGTGGTATCATGAGCAGGGAAATATCGCCGCGGTGAGGGTGAGCGTGACTGCCGCTGCGATGTGCCCCACCTGCGCTGCTGTTCGAGGAATTCTGCGATGTCGGGAGGCCTTTGGTCTAACCTAGGTCGAGACGAATTGATAGAAAAACCCCGCAGTCCGAGTCATCGGTAGGGGCACTCCCGATACACGTGACCAGCTTCGCCGCAGTGGCAGCACAACGGTCGGTGATCGGTTGCTCGCCAAACCTCTGATTTCCGCGCGGGTGTTCGGTGGTCGTCGAAGTACGGTAGCGGAGTTGTCGGAGTGGCTTGCGCCGGTTGCAACGCGACTGGCGACGCAACATGAGTAGGTGCGAAAGCTTGGGCGGGGCTCAGTAATGTTTCTCCGTAAGCCTTGCGCCGGGACTCGCTTAGCAGAGGTGGTGTTTCACTGCTGGAAAGAGATGCCTGCATTGCCTGTTGTACTTCGCTGCGTACGACGCTGGCGAGGGATCTGACTGGAGGTGGCGACGTGCCGTGGTGCTACTGCAGCTCATCGCGAACCACTTAGCGAATCAGCTCGCAAAGCAAGGCGACGTCGCACCTGGAGTGCAGGTGGCATTTATTTGTTGGTTGTACATGTTCGACCGTTCCTGAAGCGTCTTCTCCATCGCGGTGGCTTCGGTAACGAACTCCGCAACAGTCTTCGGCCTATTCCGATCAAGACCGCCAAAGAGCTGTTCCTTTACGCCTGTCATCAGATGACGGACCTTCTCTTCCGACATGCTCGGATCGGCACTCTGAAATAGACGCGTCATGTCCTCCACGTACATTGTGAAGCTCTCGTTGGGCTTTTTAACGCGTGACTGTAGGGCTCACTCCGCTTTTTCCTTGCGATCGGGGCTGGGATAATGCTCCAGTAGCTTGCGCTGGAACTGAGGCCAGGATGACAGGGCACTCTCGAGGTTCATAAACCACGTGCGAGCACCATCCTGGGGGCTGAAGTAGGCGTTCCTGACTTTGGGGTTGTTGACCTACTCGTTAAACGTAGCCAGCCGTTCGAACTGCACCAGCCAGTCTTCCACCTCTCTAAGTGTGTCGCCATGAAAAGCCGTCGGCGCTTCGGCGTTCGGCATCGTTAGGTACGTCGGTGTCACCCTTTCCGTAGAAGTCGCAGTGGTCGTAGTCATCACTTTTTCTTGCAGGTTTCCAAATTCTGGAACGCTGTTAGTGTACCGAACCACACAAAAATGTTTTTCTTTGGTACAGGCGACAATCATCACAGGCGTCGAAACGAAAAAGAAAGTGAAAATAAAAATAGAAGTGAAAAGGTGAAAAAAAGGTGAAAAAACTTTTTTTTTCCATCACTCAAGTACAACCGGGCGCTGTCTGAATGAACGCCTGGTAGAACATCGCAGGAATGCTACTTCACTAAGTGGAGCTGGTCATATAGCCGACCCCATTCGCAATTGCTCCCACAATCCAGCATGCAGGCGTTTTCCGAACGAACGTGCATGTTGCGCAAATTCAGCAATCAGAAAAACCGGAAAATTTTTAAGCCTTTTGTATCTTTAGTGAAAACTATTACTACGTTAGTGCTCCTTCTGTTCTGCTCGGGAAAAAAAACTTCATTATCTCAGGGCAAACATGTGTGTCGATTCATCTAGGTAAGGCGGGAAATGATCAAGGTTGGGAGATGAGCAATACTTTTGCTCCAGCGAGCGAGAAGCGGAAGCTTCATTCATTTATAGTTTCGGATATATTGAAGATATCATTGATCCCCAGCGGAGGTCAAAAGTCAAGTGAATTCGTGACAGGCTTGTGGTGTCTTCTTCATGAGGCGGGTATGCAAGGTTCTCTGCTTTGTACGGACGAAACCATTAGTTTGTGTATATAAACAATGCAGGATCGAAACATGGTCAGGCGGAATGTGTTTGAATTTTCTATTTCAAGGCAGCCTAAGCCGTGCTTTAGAGCCTCGCGTATGCTATAGGCATTGTCATTGGCGCTGTAAAGATCAACTTCATTGTTTGAATTCATAGTTATAGTGAACTGCTGGCTTTCGCGAACAATGCGTGCCTCGCCATAACGACAGTCAGTCGCATCCGTTGCGGGAGGGGTGTGATATTGTCGAGAAAGGCTAGTGAGGTCCACTATGACACATTTCATCGCTTGCAGTTGATTGGTTCTCGATCTTAACCACAACATTTTGTTTCGTGTGATTGCTATTATATTATTCGTGAAGTATATACAGGTTGCCCAGCAAACAACCATTCTGCAATATACAGGGTGTTTCCGCTAACTTTAGCCAGAGTTTAAAATTATGCCGATCCACTCTAAGACGACGCGACCAAATTGTTGGCCTGTTGCTGACTTTTGTATGTAGTGTGTCAGGATATTTTCGTTCTTTGTTTAATTAGATAACTAGCCATGAATAATTAACTAACTTCTTAAGCAAGGAAACTAGGAAAAAAATCCAATTAGAAAGTTGCAGGGTGGTTTGCAAAACGTCCGAATAAACACTTTCTACCTTTGTATCTATTAGGTATTAGAGTTGTTCAGCTTAGTGCGGATGCCTGCGAAATACAAAAAAAAAACAGCCTGTGATATGCCCGCTTGCGCGTCGTGATTTCACTGCTTTCAAGTGCTCCGCGCACAAACGAACATCTAGTATTTAGCCTGGTATGCTGCCGCTTAGTCTGCTTATAGCTATCATGAACCGCCGCGAGGAAAGTACATCACTGGCGTAATTCGCGCAGCCAACGCCTTCATCACTGCCCTGTCGCCTTTTAAACGACAGCACGCCCTGCTAGATGCTATGCTCGTTTGTACGCGGACACTTTGGGAACGTCGCGATCACGGCGCGCAAGCGGGTGTGCCACGTGGTGCATTTTTGTACTTTGCGGGCATCCGCAGCAAACTGAAGAACTCTAATAATTAATAGATAGAGAATTAGAAATGGTCTAATGGGCCGTTTTGCAAAGCGCTCTACAACTTTCCAACTGGAATTATTCGCCTTACTTCGTTGCTTCAGAAGTTGGTTAATTAACCTTGACTAATAATCTAATTAGGCAAAATACAGAAAATAGGCTGACACACTACATACAAAAGAGAGCAACATGCATTTGGTCGTGTCCTCTCACATTGCATCGGCATACTTTTAGGGCGCTGGCTTAAACACTCTGTAAATACTATACATGATGCACCTTCGTGGTAACAGCCTATGCGTTTCTGGGTGCTTGCTTCAGAGAACGGTGAAAGTAGTAACAAACCTATTCACACAAAATGTGCACCTAACTCTACCTTTTAGTCTTTAATACAGCTGCCACATTTGACTAAAACATCTTACCATAGTAATAAAAATCATGATGAAAGCTTCGCTGGGCAGTGTCTTTCTAACACAAATTTATACTGCTGGCACCAAATATCACGGTTTCGCTTCCGTATAAAACGGGATATCTGTCATAGCTAAATACTAAGAAAATGTTTAGTGTTTTTAACAGCATTATACGTAACTTTGCGTGTTGAACTTGCAGACATTATTTTAAGCAAAATTTATGGACAGACACGGCGCATATATGCATGGAGGCCATGTAGACTTCTTGAGCACTACATAGCCCGTGATATCAGAGTCGCAAATTTTCATTACTCATGCAG
This sequence comes from Dermacentor albipictus, assembly GCF_038994185.2. Lineage (NCBI taxonomy): Eukaryota > Metazoa > Arthropoda > Arachnida > Ixodida > Ixodidae > Dermacentor > Dermacentor albipictus. The sequence goes on from NC_091821.1 coordinate 486,375,517, forward strand.
TTTCGAAGAAGAAACTCCCGTTCAGGCATGGCAGCAGAATTAATCCAAAATATCCTTCAGTAAGTAAGCTCCAGCCGCCAATACCCCAAGCATGTACGAAGGAAACGAGCGCGCGCGGTGTCCTGGTCGTGACGTCACTCGTGAGAGGATGTCATTTCAACTTCTCACCGCTAATATTGTTCTCATGCATCTGGTGTTCCACTGAGTGCCATATTTTATGACACTAATAACTCTTTTCGTGCATATTTGTTTTCCTTGCTGAGTGAACGGAGTAGCCGGTGCCATCACAAAGGCGCCAACCCAATGTTAACATAAGCCAATGTTAATAAAAAGTGGCATTTTCGCTGCAAAAACTAAGCATCGACTGTAATAGCAAATTAGCACACAGCCATACGAAGTAAAGGTGGTACTTTTTTCTTCCGTATTAATTTGTAAACTTTGGTGTCAGAGCGCGCAGCAAACATGAACACATCAAACTCGATGACCGCGGACACTCGCTATGAAAACGCTGGCGCTAGGAAGAGCAGTAGCAGCGGCAAGCGAAGTCACCTTTGTGCTGGCTGTCGCTTCAAAGCAAGCTGAGCGACTAGAACACATAGCGAGCGCAAAGATACGAGCCGTCGGCGCACTTAGACTCTGCCCCCAACGCAGACCGCACTAAAGATCCGGCCGCGCGACCGCGCGCAGCCGCCGCATACGCAATTGCTGCTAAAATCCCTCAATAATTTAAAAGTACCGACAGGCTTTGATCCAGCCGACAACGCCTGTGATAGGCTGATCGGTGAAATGTGACCTTGCTCCGGCCCTTTGCTGCCATGAAAGTTCCTGCGCGCAGGGCGAAGTGCGCGCGTTTCGCCTGTTGTGCTATGCACATCGCTGCGGTAATTTTGTTCCGGGAGGGCCGAAATGCTTTGTTGCTTTGCGGTTGGGTGCCGAAGCCGGACGAAGGATGGCAAGAAGTTATTTTGCATCGCGCGCTGCAACCAGGACCTAACAAGACGAAAAGTATGGTTACACAGAATTGGACGGACGGACTTTGAACCGTCGGTAACAGCACGACTACGCGAGGCAAGTAACGTAGAGTGGTACAAAGGTGCGATAGAAAGTGTACACGTGCGTGTATCGAGCGGTGATAGTATTTCACTCGCGCGCATGAATGTGGAGGGCCGAAGTTTATGGAGATAATTTATTTTAGTTCGTTGTGAGACAGCTAAATAGATCAGTATGACCTAGGATGCGAAGGACCGAAATGCCTTGTTGCTGTGCGGATGGGTGCCGAGATCAGACGGAGGACTACAAGAAGGTATTTTGCATCCCGCGCGGCAAACAAAACCTAACCAGAAGGTAAGTGTGCTTGCATAGAAATGGACGGAAAGATTGAACCGTCGTTAACTGCACGACTATGCGAGGAGAGTAACGTAGAGCGATACGTAGGTGCGAGAGAAAGTATAGACCTGTGTGTGCAGAGCTGCAGTAGTATTTCATTTGCGCGCATGAATGTTGACGGCCGAAGTTTGTGGAGATTACTGATTTTATAGCATTACGAGCCCGTTGACTTAGCTAGTGCAGTATGACCTAGCATGCAAGTAAATAGTGGGGCAGAAACGAACTAACTCCCTGACAAATATCCACATTGCGTTACGTACAATAAGAAATAACAAAATTTAGCAGCGAATTCTACTTTTGCACTTTCCTGTGTTTGTGCGAGCGTTGCTAACTGCGCTTTACAACATGTCCAAAAAGTCATTTCCAACTCTCAATATGTCCAAAATGTCATTTCCAACATCCTAATAGTATTTTGTGCATCGCATATGTGAATAAATATATCCCTAAGTGCCCACATTACTCTGCTTTTAAAAACGAATACTGCATAGCCACTGCTACTGGCCATCAAATAATAAAGCTTAATACAGTATATCAAACTACATTACATACAACAGCGAGCTCGTTCCTTCCAAGTTTCCCTTACACTCGAAGATGTTTCAGTAATCGGCAATGCCATTTTACTGATGAAAAACACACAACTGCAAATTAACATAAGAAAAACGCCACAAGCGATAGACGGATTGCCAGCAAAACACAGTGCAGTAATAGCTGGGCCAATCCGCGTGCGTTTCGTATAAGGGCCCTCTAATTATTACGCAGCTTTAGCGGTGCACGGAGGCGAAAAGGAATAAACACAACAATGCGCGTCATGATTCGAGTTTACGTGGCGACGTCGCACGGTTCACGAGAACAGTCAACCGCATTCACACACGCGCGCACACTACTCTTGATATTGGTGTGCCGCGAGATCAGATCGCGCTGGCAGCCCGAACACGATCGAGGAGACACGCTGACACGATCCATACCGCCGCTTCATCCTGTCGCGACAGTTGCACTGGCTCGTAGCATTAAACCACAAGACACAGCAGTCGTCGTGTAATCGCTACACGACAGACACACTCAGCGGCAAGAAGACTGTTGGCGCACTCGTTTCCACACGCACAAAGGATGTTGTTTAGTTTCCGTGAGGGTCGCGCGCTTTAAGAGTCGCACGTTTGAGCGACGTTATGTCTAAAGTTTTTCGGTCCAAGCGACTGTCAGCCTTCATTTTTACACGACTTCTTCGTTCAAACCAACCTCTATGTGTACGCAGCACACTTAGAAGCAAAAGAATTCACACAGCAAACGGGATTAAGCGCAAGCAATCACCAAGGCTCGCGCGGTGATTGAGCGCAAACGAACGAAATGTAAACATGCGGAATCGAGGCGATCAAGCCCTCATTACGCTCTCTTGAGCGTTTTTTTTTTTGGAGCGCTCATTTGAAATTAACGGCTTAAATTTATCAGTTCGGGTCCTTGTTTCGTTTTTCTCCGCACTCATGCACCAATAGGTTTTATTTCCGCGCGTATACAGATATTTTTTCACCTCACGAATGCCGCGGCGCCGCGGTTTAGCGTGGGCGCCGTCTGCTACAGGAACTTCCTAGGTGGCGCGCACGGCAAGTGTCGCTTAAAGCCCCTCAATTTTCCAAAAGTAGCGCCATTCTTAGATCTTTCCGCCACCCCGCTCACCCAGGCGCTTCCTCCTCCACTCCTCCTGTCGCCCCAGCCTCCTCCGCTCCCCCATTGGCCAATCTGTGTCACGTGAAAGCGGGCCCCGCGCTTTTGTATATTTTTTTCTTTCCGTCGCAGAGCAGGCGCCGCGCTTTTGTATATCTTTTCTTTCCAGCGCGCTGCGACCCCCAATCTTGGGCCTGCGACCCCCATTCTTGGGCCTCCGCGACGAAGTACGGCAGGCGGTTTGAAGGAGCGCGGTAGTTTTATACAATGTGTTAGGGCCGAGTGCTTAATTGCGATGCCGTGCTGCTGCGCCTACGGTTGCCACAACAGACCCAGTGACGGCAAAAAGCTTTTTGTTTTACCATCCGCCGGGCGCAACGCAAAACGAAGAAAAGTGTGGATTCACAAGATCGGGCGGGCTGACTTCGAGCAAGTGGCAAAGAACGCGCGGCTTTGTGAAGTGACACGGCTCCTCCAACCTCTTCTTTTGACGCCCGTGTCAAAACGGGCCCGTGTCCAGTGCATTGGGGGTGCGTTAAAGAACCCCAGCTGCAAAAAAAATTAATCCAGAGCCCCCATTATGGCGTGCCTTATGAGATCGTGGTATTGGGATGTAAAACCCAAGAATCAACTTTTCTTCTGTCTTGTGTGCCTTGACTGTTCCAGTTAACGCAACACTGCTTCCTTGTGAAAACTTACAACGCAAAAGAATACAGACGCACGTAGTATACAGAGATAAAATTAGCACTTCAACAAAAGTGTTGCTGGTGCCAATGAGGGAGGGGGATAATTATTTTCTGAACCTCTTTCCAGTTGTCCCATCAAGTTCCTTCTTTCTTTTCTATCAAATTCTAACCATTTGCACTGTAATAAATAAATAACGATTTCATATGCTGGTAAGTTGTTAAAATTATCTATACCGCCTATGTGTGAAAACGTTGCTCATGGCCACCACAACCTGTGCATGAGCTACGTACATCTGTAAAAGGCGCGGAACAGAAACGGCCCTGCTGCCAGGCATTGCTGACCGCAGACAGTCGGAATCTCTCACGCGCCGGCCGAACAAAAGCATCCTGCAGGTACGTAAATTAACCTACGAAACCACGTGCACATACTTTCGCGCTGTCAAAACCTGAAACTCTGGTAATTACTCGCGTGTCTGAGCACACCGCGTGCTTGTGTCGTGTTTCAGCAGCACGAACTTTCAACGTGCGCGCGCTTTACGCCTTAAATACGCCTTGAATAATGGTGCTTTTCTCTATTTCTTCCGCAAATCCGACACGACATTCTTAAGGCCAGTTACCGACTGACAAAGCAAGATCTAGATTGAAAAAACTGCTCCGCAGAATTCGAACGAACTTTTCCGCGGATTTCCTCCCGTAGCGTGTTAGCCGTCGTCTGCTACGGCAGGCCCACTGCCGGCGGCGCCACCGTCGAGGCCGCGCCGAGCGGAGGAGGAGAGAAGTGAATGGCGCTACTTTGGGAGATTGAGGGGTTTTAGTGTCGCTACCTTGAAAACTATTAGCCCCGAGAATGAACGCGAGCGGCGCTGCGAGCGCCGCTCGCGTGACGTCAGGGCACGGACTCGCGCCTGTCGTCTGCTACAGTTCGGGCGTTGTCCGGGCGCTTTCTGCGGTGTTTTCGTTTGTTCGCCCTCTTTCTCTCTGCTTGTATACTTATGGTGGTCGTCTCAAATATATTTTTAGGACGTCTTCCTTTGCGAACATTTATTCAAAGAGCTAACTTCTTAGACAAAAATGCAGCTCTCCAAGGCAACGCTACAGTGCCAGCCGAAGCGACGCAGACCAGCCCATTGTGGGTTTTTCATGCGCGGATAGACAATCGCAAAAGCATAGCCTATAGGAATCCAGTTATGATACCATACCTGCCGCGGTGCAACAAGTATGTCACAAAGCTGGCTATATATGACTTCTACAGCAGTTACGTTGATTTTATTCCGCTAAAATAGGTTTGCTCACGACGAGTAGTTCATGGTATAATATCGAATTTTTGCATATCCTCACAGAAACGCTCGGCAGTAGCACGGGGACTTAACTAATACTGGAGCTTAGATTCTACACGCCTCACTTGCTTCTTTAACTGCCTGTCAACATTAGGCGGTTCTTCACGTGTTTATTTTTTAAAGCGGCAGAAATTTTAATTGAAGTTAATGAAGGCTTACAGCTATTTACAGAGTACAAATAGGAATGTACCAATATATATTTCCTTTTCCGTGTTACACGTTCAACTCACCTCTTTAGGGCGCGTTTGTTAATGATTAATAATGTAAGTTATGTTCCTCTTTTTTGTCTATATTACCAAGTGTACATCATTGATTTATTTCAATGCCGCAGTGTGTTTTGCATTGTTATTGTGGAAATATTGCACTGTTCTTTCATATATTGTATAACTGCAATGTTTTATGGCCACTATATAAATGTAATTTATATGGCGCTTGATGTGTTAGCCCATGCAGCCATTTTGTACCTAAGGGGGTGAGGTTACCTCAAGCCGCGTCTGTGCTACTTTTTTCCCTCATCCACCTCCACTTACCACTCCTCTGTACATGTGTGTGTGTAAATAGAAATTAATAAATCAAATCAAACTCACTTGAGAAATTTACTGGTGCTTGCTGCTTGAGGAATATACATGACGAATCTGTTTGGCGAACGGACACAGGCTGCTCGGCCCAATTCTTTTAGTGAAGTATGCCTGCTGGACCGCATAGCTGCAGCCAGAAAGAAGTCGAAGCGTCAATGATTAGTAGTATGGGACATATTGAAGATATCGAAATTCCCCCGGTGGAGGGTCAGAAATCAAGTGAAAGTATATGCGAGGCTTGTGGTGCTTTCTTTATGAATGTTTGCGATTGGATTGGAGCAAACTTAATTTGCCTGCAAGGTTCTTTTTTGTGTACCGACGAAGCGAATAGTTATCCGTTTGTATAATTGAATAACGCTGGATCGAGACATGGTGAGACAGAAGGTGCTTGAATTTTCCTTTTGTATACAGGAAATCTAAGCTGCGGTGTAGCAGCTCGAGAATTTCCAGTTGGCGCTGTAAAAAAACATGCTTTATGGTTTTAATTTGAAGTTGTAGTGAACTGATGGGTTTCGCAAACATAGCGTGCCTCGCCATACGGACAGTCGATTGCTACCGTTACGTGATCAGGGGTGCGCCATATTGTCGATAAAGGCTACTGAGGGCCACTATGAAACATTTCATCACTTTCAATTGAGTGGCTCTCGATCTTAACAACGAAACTTTTCTCTCAGGTGATTGCTACTATGGTGTTTGTGAATTAACTATGTAAATACTCTACATGACGCGCCGTCGTGTTAGCAGCCATGAGCAATTCGTTTTTTGGAGACCTGTTTCAGAGGGGGATGAAAGTAGCAGCAAACGTTTTCATAAGAAATGCGCGCCTAACTATTTTTTTACGCATTAATGAATGGCCATATTTGAATAGAACAACACACCAGAGTAACGGGAATCATGATGAGAGCTTCGCTGGGCAGTGTCTTTCTAAAATCAGATAACATGGGGACGCCAATTGCCAAATTTTTCTTCCACGTAAAATGCAATGCCTCTCATAGCTAAATACTAAAGGAATGTTAAATGTTTAGCGAAGCATCATACACAACTTCGCGCGTTGAATTTGCAGATATTCTTTTTTTAGTAAACATTTACCGATAGACACGGCGCATATATGCATTGCAAAACCTAGTAGACCGCTTTGACGCTACTTAGCTTGCGATATCCAAGCCGCAACGTTTCTCGACTCACACGCTTTTGAAGAAGAAACTGTGGATAAGGTATGGCAGCTGAAAGAAGCCGACGCATTCTTCAATACGTATGGCTCGAGCCACCCATACACCAAGCATACACGAAGGGAACGAGCGCGCGCGGCAGCCGAGCGAGCCGGAGCGAGTGGCGTCCTGGCCGTGACGTCACTCGCGAGAGGGCGCCACTCCTAATTTTCGGGGCTAATAGAGGGACCTTAATTGCTACCGGAGTGCAACGTCGCCTCCCGTCGGTGCCTCGCAACGTTCGATGCTTCGCGCGCTACGGAAGGTAGCGTGGTTGCTCCCCATTTTCCTTCGTTTCGCACGGACAAGATTGAGCCGCGTTAGTCGGCTGTCCTCGCACGCTGTCACTGGCACATACACCGCAGGGCGCTCGGCGATAGTGTTATCGCATTTAAGCTTTACACTGAACATCATGGTGACGGCGACGGTTTAAATAGGCCTGAAGTGTTCATAATATAGCACTCGCAAAAAAAAAGGAAGCAGGATCGTGCATATTCGGTGGTAAAATGTGACATTAGAGTACAGTGTATTGTGTATTCAAATAACAAATGCATTGTGAGTCTAGTCCTTGTGCTGCCACCATGGATGTCACTACGCTCGTCCTTTTATTGCGAAGGATTTCTAGGATCACTCTACAGGTTTTGTTACACCGTCGTCGGTCTGGACAGCCTCTGCGTCCTCCAGCGTCGTCCGTGTGTGCGTGTGCGGCTGTTTTTCTTTAAGGTGAAGTCACTTGCTTCTAACTAGGCATACTTCGGTAGCCAACAAGCTAGGCAGGTCACTATCTTGCCTGGTTTGGTGCATCAGTATTATTACATACCTTAGACTGAGACACCTCGGTTGGTGCATCTGCAGTAATATATTGCACGCCTGAGGGAAGGATTTGAACCAGCTTCGCGCAGTGCAACAACTCAAACTTCGGCCCGTTAGCTCAGAGTCGCAGGGAACGAGCGAATAAAAACCTTACGAGACCTGTTCAACGTGCGACCTTAGCGCTTGGAGACCCATGGCGCACGCGTCAACTGAAATAGCAACAATTTACTTGCCTGGCATGAAGGTGCGCCAGTTTCCCGCGTGCTTAGCGGGAAACTTGCTTAATCTTTGAGACGCTCTGTGTTATTGCGCCCTTCGCAGGACCAGCCTAGTTTAAACAGTTCACTATCTGCGGGATAGGATATACCGGCTGCTATGCAATGGTGGATACATTGTCAGAACAAAGGTAAAAAAAGGATATAAAAAAGTGTGGATGAAAAACCTGATCACAGCTGTCGATAAACGATATCTTAAGATATGTGATCTGCACATTGCTCCAGGCTAAGTACAGAGCCCAGAAATGCGGAACATGCCACTTGTGGAAAGCACAATGCGAAACCGCTCCAGTATGCAAAGGGACGACGCGTAAAAGACGATAACGCCTGTTCCGTTTAAAGTGCAGTTGCTTTATGTCGTTTAATGCTACCGGTTCTAAATTCATAGATGTTCCAAGTTCTTGATTATGAAAGTGCAGATTTCGCTCAGCTCGGTTGCGGAAAAAAATTGCGAACTCTGATGTGATGTGATGAAGACGTTATTATTTGAAGTTTGTGCTAATTTGGTCAAAGCATGCCCCAGTCACCTCTGAATTGTTCAGATAAGGAATTGTACGTTTCCTATGCCCACAGCGCATTGAAAAATATTATGTACAGCGCAATTTAGACACCCCGTATAAAATCAATTACAGCAGGAAGGCTTACATTGAAATTAGTGTAATAAATCCTCCTGGGCAGAAAGTGTCAAAGATTACCGGTCTGTGGAAGGTGAACATTAGGTCAACCGACGTTTCTGCGTTATTTCCGGTAAACACAACGCCTGACACTCTCTAACGAAGCGCCAAAATTGTATATTTCATGCAGTTTATTTGCACAATAATAACATTCACAAGGACAACTGCACATCAACATAACACACACGGTCTTAACAAAGCAAATGGCACCGCAAGAGCCGCGAGATCCTCACACCAGATTTGCAAGCAAGTCAACGCAGATCTTTCCCTCGGGAATACAGAGAGCAGATATATATATAAAAATACAAATAAACAAAAGGCTAATGCAGCATCTGCAGTGGAGCATACTGAACTAGAAAAGATTTGAACTTCACAAATGCACTTAGACAAAGCAGCTTAGATATAAGCGAAGAGCAAGCGTGTCGCATAAGCATGTGACTTGCAACTAAAATGCCTTCAACCCGACAATTCAATCTCATAAACACTGGAGCCGTTCGCCCTAACACATTCACCGGCGGGACTACGCTAGCCAAAGGTAATCGCTCTCTTTTGGCAAGAAATTTGTTGCTATACGGTATTTTTCTAAGCAAAGTTCACAACGTTCTTAGATCGACCACGGTAACTGGATTCCGCCGGCTCCGACTGGCTTTGGCGCAAATGCTGGCACAGGTGCGGACGCCGACTTAGCGAAGGGGACGGCAATCGGGTTGGCGTTGAAGACGGCGTCACCCGTTCGGCCGGGTGCAGTTCCTGGTTCATTGGTGTCCACGGTGGCGCGGTAGCCGTTCAGGTCAGCCACGTATTCGACGCGTCTGAACAGGCCTCCGGCATCCTTGTAGCCGTACGAGCCTTTCTTGGCGTTGCTGGCATCACCCGACTCTTTGTGGTAGAGCTGCGTGCCGTACTCGTCCACATTCTCGAAGCCAAACGTGTACGGCTGTGGAGGCTGCTATTTGGCCGCAGACACGTGTAAGAGTAAATGAAAAAGTTGTGTATTGCAATACAAGAGAAATGAACGCGACACAGCTGACCGGCGTCAAACGGAAAGCAAATAGTTCGTGAAATATTACGTAAACACTAACTAAAAGAAAAAAAGCAGAATTAATCGGCAACAAGCATCCACTAAGAAATTGGTTAAGCATGACGCAAAGAAATTTCACTAGGGTTTGTTAAGCTCTAATACAATTTGCTTGAGAGATGTATGAGTTTATGATTTGTATGCGTATTTATACGATGAAAAAATCAATAAGCATGCTTTCAAAAAATGCTACTTTAATGAAGGTTAGAAGAAGGTAGAAGCCGATCTTAAAAGGTGCCCTCACATATTTCAGGGGCGCTGGCTGAATCTACAACATACCTCTTAGAATCGCTGATGAAGAATGCAAGTATAACATTGAGAAGCTTCTCAGGTTGTTCCTTCCTGCTAAGCTAAAGCGTGAAGACGTAGCATGCGTCCCGAGCAATGGCTATACACCGTTTGCTCCAACCTAGAGTAGTACTTACGTCGAGCGGATCTTGAGCGCAGGCACAGACGATGAGACAGAACAGTAGCAGCTGGAAGAAATGAAAAGCCAGTTACGCGCATGTCAAATTTTAAGCATGTGGTACCTAGACTAACTTAACTGCGGTCACATGGAATTTAATCATAGATGTAAATATATATATATATATATATATATATATATATATATATATATATATATATATATATATATATATATATATATATATATATATATATATATATATATATATATGATTTATTAATATAAAAGCAGGACTATATAACGTGAGGCCGGATAATCTCACTGCGATTTTTTTCATTAGTTGAGGTGTATCATTGACACCGTACCACCATGAATTAGGATATAAAGGATTCGTTATTTTGTTATTTGAACAACAGATTTCATTGTATATTCCTTTTTTGAGTGTTTTAGAATTATGCAAACTTCTCTAGAGACTGTATTAGTGGACATAAGAGGAAAAGAACGGGAAGAGTGTGTGTGCCTTATTTTGGGACCTTTGAACATGTAAGCTTCTCACCAGTATTAGTAAATGAAAAAGTAAGTTTGTTGTAATCTAACATCCGTCGATATCAGTAAAATTCGAAGCTGGTAGTATGAGCATTTGGTTGATCCAATGGATTTAGAAGGCTGTAGTACACGACCCTGAAATCACAAGCCCAGTTATTTAATCCTGCTGCATAAAAGCATTGCTTCATCTTTTCTGCCTTTTACTGAAAGTGAGCGTAATTTCGAGTAAAATTCAGATAACCAGCGATGTTTCAATGATGACACAATCATTAACGTATAGCTGTAGGTTTAGCCGAGTGTCATTATTTACATTTACAGCAACACTAATGTAGATACGAAATAAGGGCAGGACTGAAAGGGATTCTTGAGGTCTGCTTGCCCGAAGTCACCGGGAGTGAGCTTGGTTTAACTGATTGCAGACCAACAAACTGAGGCCGTAAATGTGGGTAGTTCGTCTGAGAAACAAGAGACCAGTGAATTGTTCCTAATTGTTACCTTGAGTTTGGAAACGAGCCAGCTGTAGCAGACTGTATCAAAGGCATTTGTATAAGTGGCAAAGATTGTCATGAAAATTCAGAGCAGAAGTGGCGTCATGCGAGAATCCAATTAATTGAATATTCCTTCGATAACGTGCCCTAAGCCATGCTGCTGCCGCGATAATATTTTGTTGTCATTAAGGTACTGGATGAAGTGCCTAGATATAATGTGTTTCATGAGCCTGCAACAAGTACATAATGACGAAATCCGTCTATAGTTCGTGTTCAGAAGCCTGTTGCCAATCTTCTACATTGGAACAAGATTTGCTAGCTTCCACATGAGAGGGATTGTCGATAACTCGAGTATTTTTAGAGATAATAAACAGGCAGCGAAAGCATCATATTATGTGTCGCTTTAGAAACATGCAGGAATACCGTCTGGTTTTAGCGCTCGTAGTTGCGTCAGTATTGAGGAGAAGGTTTTGAACACCAGCAAGCGTAACCTGTACACAAGGAATAACGCGAAGGGAGATAAAACTGCAGCAATCTGCATTAGTGTCATCATCAGTACAAAATACGGCCCCGAAGCAGTTCTTGAGATCCTGCTAGATGACTGAGTGCTCCCAGCATAGCTGGCCGTTTGCGATCAAATAAGAGGAGGGTTACTATTTGCATGACAAAACATTGACTGGTTTTCCTTCATGTCTGTTTTTAAAGGCCTATTGTAGAAGTAGTCAGGATCATGTAATTTTTCAGTCCTGGCTTGAGAGAGCTGAGTAGCGAGTCTCGGATTTGATTACCTCGTGTTTTACATAGACTTTTGACACGCCGTTTGAGTAGAATCCTTTGCCTGTAATACCACGGACGCTTGAAGTTCCATTGCAGACTTTACTGTAGGTAACTTATTTAGCTTAGCTAACTTGACGTACGTAACTTAAGATGATATTAACACTAAAGAGTCGTGCTATGCAAGCAATGGACTAATAAATTAACTACAAGATCTACCAGCGTACATTCTCCAGGTCCGTCGGCGAGGTGCGCGGCGAGCAGCCCGCGCATGCTTAAAGATAGAATGTTCACTGCCACTAATTTAACCATGCCTAAAGAGGTGAGAAACGCCTACAGCGGTTGGTCCGTAAGGACCATGTACATAATAAGGGGCAGCTATCTCGGAACATATTTTTAGACTGCATGCTCGTTCAGAGCACGTATACGACAAATACGGCCCTGCTGGCTTACTCATCCTCCTACTAGTCCGGCATTATCCTTTGTAGTGCTCGCGGTGCCACATTATCGCCGACTGTCGTCGTTCAACGTGCCCTGTAGGCACCCGTAATGAGACCGCCGCTGTATACAGTTTGACAAGTCTCGTTGCATCACTTTTAGAGGTTTCGTCGCCTTAGCTGCATCGTCCACTCGTCGCCGCACTGAAGGAGAACTACGCGCCACCTGCTCGTTCCACGGGATCGCAAGGCACCCGCGTTCGCATGCATGCACGCAGAAACTCGGCTCACCTTGGCGAAAAATGCAGCGGCGGCGGCGTGGCTGGACTGTGTTGCGGCGGTCATTTCTGCAGCGTGGTCGTTGTCGGTTGCTCTCTTCCGGCGTGCCTCAACGTCGCGCAATGCGGTGCGATGTGTGTGTGCGTGTGTGCGCCTCTGGCCGACGCTTTTATACGCTGCAGGCTTCTTCAGGCACGCCGCGTCCGTTTGTCGGCGTCGTCCCACTTCCAGAAGAGAGCGGTGCGCTTTACTTTCTTTTCGCCCCGCTGCCATTCTTTTCCCCGCTTTCCGACGGGGTGAAAGCTTTGATTTTTCATTCTTGCTTCCGTCGCCTCACAGGCCTCCCTACCGTTACCTTCGCCCTCCGGAACTCCTTGTCATTTCTTTACTCCGTTTTCGTTTAGTGGTTCTTCAATTTACATTCTTCCGCGTGGAAAGCGAGAACGCCCAAGGCCCACAATGCCGAGATGCGCTCCAGAATGAAGAGTAACACTTCGACTGAGAAAAGGGAGATGTGGGTTTACGTACTCGTCATCTATTCTTCTCCTCGTCGTCATCGACGCGACAGTCAGAGGTCGTGTGACGGCAACACTGCGCTATGCGACGCCTATTGTGCCAGAATGGCGTGCTCCAGAATTGCGCCCATTGCTCTTAGCGGCCACAGAACGGATAGCAAGCGTTGACCGTTGCGTAAAAGTAAGTCGTGATCGTTGTCACTCTGCACTTGTAATAACATAGAAAAGCATCAATTTATCATAGGCGTTAAATTAAGTGGGACTGCCGTTGTAGTACAGGGCATAGATATGCGAAATATTGCAACAGGTTTCATCAGTGGGCGTCTCGTCTGTTTTGCCACGCAGATTAAAAAATGAGTTATAGAGGTTCCTAACTTCTTGCGACAGCTGGCTAAATGTTACGAAGGCTGCTTGAGCACTAAAGGGACTAAAATTCCGTTTGCGCAATGATATAGCAAATGCTGTTTCCGCAATTCCTGGGAGCGGCTGTTCACGCCAGTTGAAGGGATCATTTGCCAAACACAATGTGCCAAGTATTTATTTATTTATTTATTTATTTACTTCAGATACTCTCAAATCCATAATGAATTTACACAGAGAAGTGGAAGTAAAACATGCCCAAAATGGCACTTTTGAATGAAGTATTGTGCACGTTGCTAGTGAACGAGGCGGGAAGGTGATTCCATTCACAAGGCCTGTTCGGCACGAGCAAATAGAAGTACATGTTGGTTTCGTAGACTGGCACTTCAACTTTCAGGTGATGGCCGACATGAGATGAAACGTAGCAGGGGGGAGAGAACGAGGTGCAATTCAGCTCTGGGTTGGGGAAGATCTTCTGAAAAGATATAAGCAGGCTAGTTCTCGACTACCGGATAGAATAGGGAGAAGATAATTTTTTGCTCAGTATTACTGGCGGCACGCAAATATTTCGCAACAATGTGCCGAACTGAATGGCTCTGGATGCCTTCCAGTGTGGATACAAGTGCAGGCAAGTCAGGGTCGCCGAATTAAGAAGAGTATTGGAGTTTTTACCCTTATATTGCTTTATAAATAAGTAGTTTTAAGCAAACAGGCGCTAAATAAGTTCGACGGAAAGCACCCAGAATGCGGTTAGTATTGTTATTCCATGTCAAATTGTTATCGATGTGAAAACGAATTTACTTAATAAATAATTATTTGACAGAGGATCGGACGCATTCTTGATAGAATAAAGACAAATAGTACTGTCAGTTCCGTTCTCGCAGATCTTCATTATTCTGAATTTGTTAACATTCAGTTTCATGGGCCAGAGACACAAAAAAGTGATACTATCACGACCAGACTGAAGATGAGTACAATCATGCGAATTAGTTATTCCGTGGTACGTCAGTCACTCAACAAACTTTATTAAAGTTCTAAAGAACTACTAAGTCGTAGGTGCGGGCCGCTCCGACGTTGGCGCCGCAGAACCATGGTCGTCCGCCCGTTCGTGGGCCCTTTGGAGATCCCTTAATTGGTTCTGGGGATCACTTCTTTTAACGTCTTCTTCGCAGTACTCTTGTTTATTAAAAGAGGCGTTTTGTAACGCAGAATATTGCCATAGAATGTGTGCTAACGAGCAATAGTCTTCATTGCACTCAGAGCAGTCTTGGTCAATATCCGGCGCAAAGCGGCTGAACTTTCCTCTCGAAGGGAAAGATCCCGTTTGTAACATTTTCAGGGTGGAAGATTGAGGTCTGGTTAGCTTTCGGTGTGGGAGCGGGACAATTGCCTGCGCCCAACCTGATAGTGTTTGATTACCTTGTCAGAATTATGCTCACAGACCCGGCTGTTGAGCGTATCAGGACCATTGCGGAATGTAAGGCCTCGCGCTTGGTCGCAAAGTAGCTCATTTGGGTGGCGTTTGCTGCGATTAACATTGGTTCCCATGTGCGCCAGGAACCATGAGATAGTGTGACAAGCATCAGTCGGTCTTTGCTTGATTATAGCCGCCGCCCCTTTCGAAATGCGGCCACACAGAAAGGTTCGTGCGGCTGATCTCGAGGCAGTGTAGATGTAAGGCCATGAGGGGTCATTCATAGCTAGCGCTATGGCAGCCTGTTCAGCTGCCGCTTCTGTGGCGTGACTTAGCAAGCTGTAGTAAGAATTTTCCCGTGAGGATCAGCTACAACAGCTGCAAATGAATCTGTGCATCCATGCTGGGCAGCACCTACATCGGGAGGTAATTGCAGGCTTTTGTGTGTAATGTCAATGAGAGAGCAGGCTCGTGCCTTGCGTCAAGCCACATTATATTGGGGCTGTACTTTCCGTGGGAAAGGGCCAACCTGAATGGTCGCCCTCACGATCTGAGAAAGCATGATGGCATTTACGTCGATGAACAAGGGGGCAGACCTGCGGACATTAATTTGCTTCCGCCTGCCTTCGAAGACGAGAGCCAGACAATTTATGCCGTTCTTTGTGCTTCGATTACCCCATTCAGGGTATTGTGAGCCCCTAATTGTAGGAACTGCTCCGTGCTAATGCTAGTGGGAATTTCAAGTATGCGTTTGATCCTGCTGCTGACCAGCGCATCAATATTGGTCTCATTCGAGCTGGACCACATGAGCGCCGATCCCACGTAGTTTATGTGGCTCACAAAGAACGCATGATACAGCCTATGGAGATTGATCTCACTGCGGCCGCCTCTGTGGTTCGAGACTCTTGTGATTAATGGGAGCATGTTCTCCGACTTTGCCTTGTCTTGGACAGCAGTTTGATTGTTGCTTCCCTTTGCATTTAGTATAAGACATAGAATCCTGACCGATTCACCTCTGGGAACCATCTGACGAGATTTCGCATATTGGTTAATGGAAATCTCGTCGAGAAGGGTACAGTGTCTCTTGCCCCTGTGATCTGCTCTATAAAGCAGTATTTGTGACTTTGACGGTGACAGACAAAGTCCTGTCCCATTTAAGCACCTTTCAGCAGAATCCAAGGCCTCCTGAAGGACACGCTTCACGGCCTGGTCAGAACCCCCCCCCCTCCCTCCCCCCCGCCAACACAGGGGAGTGTCTCACATAACTCCACGCCTGTTGCGCCACGTTAAGGTCTCCAGCTACCACAATGGGAACATCCTTTGGTTTGTCCCCCGCCTTGGCTACCATCGACAAGAGTGTTGGTGACGGTCTCTCGGGGAACCACCGTAAATCTCTACAATGAAAACGCTCTCTTTTGAAGCGAGCTGCTGGTAGTGATTTCGGTAAGCATTACCTCCATCCTCGTGTTGGCAAATTGCAATTTATGCTCTTGAAAGGCGCATTTCTATGCAACTAAGGCCGCGAGGCCGAGTCTGCCCTCTTCGGTTGCCGAGAAAGCTCGGTAACCTGAAAATGACTAAACGTCAGTTCTGGTGCCTTGTATTAAAGTAAGGTGTGGTTTGTTCACGTGTATCGCAATAAACTGCTGCAGTACGACCTTTCCCTTCTGAAAACTGGTGCAGTTTGACTGTCATATGACAAATTGTTTAGCGCGGCCCACCATTGTTAACGTTTTGGGTTGGGAGACCCTCTAGCTGCCGTCAGCTAGCTGCTCTAACTGCCGTCAGCTAGCTGCCAGCGGCAGCTAGCTGCCGCTGGAGCGACTTCTATACTGGCTGGCTCAGAGCGCTTAGTAGGCACGTTTTCTTGAACTTGGACTCTAGACAGCAGGATTCGATTGCCCTTGATTCATTCATTAACGAATTTTTGTAAACGGTCCAGCGAGCATTTCATTGCTGCCTCCAACACGGTAGCTCTTCATCGGCCTCCTGTGAGGACGTGGTCTTACGTTTAGCCGTACGCGCCTGCGCTTCTCCGTTTCCCGAAGAGGACTCTTGCCTTTGTTAAAGGTTTGCTTTCCGAAAGCCCTCATAATCGGCTTTTATGTTTAGATTTCTGTCCTGAGGCTAGTGTTTTCTTGCAAGAACTGCGTCAATCTTGGGTGTTCTCCACGCTCTGACAATGTTACCTGCGTTACCTTTTTCGGCGCGTTCTCCGTCTTCGGCTTGACTCGGTCCACCCATGAGGGTCCTTCCTGGATGCGCGCCTGTGATTGGGAGGGCCCCTTGGTGCGGGCAGGACCTCTTGAGTGGAAGCGGTCCCTGAAGCGAGCCCGGGGGCGCCCTCTGGGGAGGCTGCGTTGACGAGCCGCTGGCCTCAGCCGGCACGCACGTCCAGGCGCACTTGCCACGCTGAAGTCACGTGAATGAGCCTGCCGGGCCGCTTGTGACTTCTTGGTGCGGCTTCGCAGGTGTCGTCTTTGTAGTACTGTGTAGGGCAGCTGGAATCGCTGCTTGCACTTGCGGTAAGGTGAGGGCCCCCGCAGATGGTACACTTTGGCGTGCACTGAAGATATTCGGCAGAGGAACCTAGACAGCATCTCCTGCATTTCTTCCTTCTCTTGTTCGGGCGCACATCAGCTCGATGTCCCAAATCTCCAAAGTTGTAGCACACTTCCACTTGTCTTCTGTATGGCGTGCAGGGCAGCATGGCTGCGCCGCAGATGACGTCGTTCGGCACTGTCATACCTTCGAACAGCACTGTCCTACCGCTGTCGTAATAGTCTTGATGCTTCTCACCTCGAGCGCTTTCGTGTTCCGTTGGTTAACAGTCATTGTCCGCTGCTTAGCATCGCTGAAGTCAGCGCCGACCCCGCGAATGACTCCCTTGCATGTGTTGTCCGGGCGGCCAAATAAGCTGCCACATTGTACTTTTCTTCACTGAGGTGTATCAGCTGAACGGCGGTGTAAGCACTGGCGTCGCCGTAGAAACGACGAGAATGTTTTCAGCAGCGTTGAGGCAGATGATGTCTTCACCCACATCGTGCGGAGCTAAGGCCATCGGCATGGCCAAAGCTCGGGCTAGTCAAACCGTACTGACTTTCTTAAGGTCGAGGCCTCCTCTTGGTCTTACGGTTCTTAAGATGATGCGTATATGGTCCCAAGGCCTTTTCGGGAGTCTTGAGGGGTTTACGAGTGGCTTCATTACTCGCTGTGGGGCGGCCGTGCGGCGAACACCTTTCCCGCCAATGTGCGTCTCCATGCTAGCCGTCGACTTCGGAGACTCCGGTAGGGCTTTCTTTTCTCTATTCACTGCCCTGGTCCAGCCGGGGCAATTCGCTTCGTCGGGGTGGATCTCAACTGCTTTTCGCTGTGCCGAAAAGCAGTATTACAAGCAAGTATTCGGCACAGCGATGGGAGCCTTTGTATCCGTCGTTTGCGCCAACAGTGCTCTAGAGGATCTGGAAAGTGCCGCCTTATCTTCATTCGGGACGCGTCCAAAGCTATTTCTAAGATACGTGGACGACTGCTTTTGCATTATTCCTAGCCGGCACGCAGCACATTTCCTCTAGCACCTAAATTTCTTTAAGCCGAGTATACAGTTCACGGCTGAAGAGGAAAACAATGGGAGAATTCCCTTTCTGGATGTCCTCGCAGAAAGGAATTCAAGCTGCTTGAAGACTAGTGTCTACAAAAAGCCAACGCACACGAGAAACTACCTGAGCTTCGACTCAGCGCAGCCCATTGGGCAAAAGCGATCCGTCGCAGCAGCGCTCTTCTCTCAGGCATTCCGCGTCTGCTCCAGCCCCACGCAACGCAGACAACAGCCACAGGTTGTAAAAAGGGACCTGTTGAACAATGGCTACCCTCGACAGCTGCTCAGAACGCAGGATCGCAAAGTAATGAAGCCCCACCGCGAAACGGTGAAGGAAACAGGGAAGCGCGCGGTGGTACCCTACATAGCGGGAACAAGCGTAGCCCTGGCACGAATGTTTAAGGGCTACGGTGTTCAAATCGCCCACGTGCCCTCCCGAAAACTTGGCCAACAGCTGGTACGCGCAAAAGACTCTTTGCAACACGCGGACTATCCGGAAGTGGTATACAAGATACCCTGCAAGAAGTGTGACGTGTCGTATATCGGCGAGAGCGGAAATTATAAACGGCGCTTGAAACAACACATGAATGACTTCGCCAAGGGCCACACAGCAGCGAACACCCTGGCGGAACATCACGAACTAACTGGACACATCATTGACTGGGAGTCGGCAGCCATCATCACAAAAGAAAAAGACTTATCTGCCCGGTTGCTTTGAGAATCGTTTCACATCCAATCAACTAGACACACGATAAACAGGACGCGGGGTAATCTGCCCGAGATATACACCCGAACACTGCGCCACCTCACCCATAAATAGCCGTGCGCTCTCGCTTACATCTTCATTGTTATCAACGGACCCGTACGGGACCCGTACGGGACCCGGAACGTCGGTTCCTTATTTTTATTTCATTTCTCGCGAGTGCACGTTTTTTGGCACCATTATGTTTCCTCGCTGGACGAGTTTTCGTCGAACAGTTGAGAATGCGCTTTTCTGAAGTGTAATAGGCTCTACAAATGAAACTTTTGTGTGACTGCAAGATGCAATTCAGCAGGATACATGGCTGTGGAAGATGCTTAAATAAATTACTCTCAGACTGGCAGTCTCGAATAGCGGCATTTGTAAAGAATGAGCCCAGCTCTGCTGAACTTTTTACACAGCGATGTAATGTGAGGCTTCCAATTAAGATGTTCATCTTCTGTGACACCCAAGCATTAAATAAAACTTACCTGTTCAACTATAGTATGGTTCAGAGAAAGCCAGTGACATTCCACGGTGCTTTTCACAAAGAAGTTGATATATTTATGTTTTGGTATTGCGTAAGCTTATTTGACTAAAACCGCTGGTTCATTACTAGTGATTTATAATGTTTTGTCCAGGCATTCTAGATCACAGAGTAAAGTGCAGTCTCCATACGTTTTAGCACAGAAGTCGTTAAAGACATTAAAAGGTCGTTAAAATGTAAACAAATAAAGTTGTACGCGACCCTAATATTTGACTTGCATGTCTCTTAGTGGTCTTCGCATTTCGAGCTTGGTGTTCTTTAGGTTAACTTTAGGGGAACGCAACCACAAACCGAACACGAAGGCACCATCACGCCACCTTCTTTTCTGTGACGTCATTACTGACATGAATAGTTCTGCTTTTTACTTCTGTATTTTCAGTAATTTCACCAAATTCGTGCTCACATGGCGGGTCTCTAGAGCCTATGATTCTGTGCTTTTGTGTGCGGTTACCACTGATTACTAAACAATTATAATTGGTGCAGCTCCTTCAATAACTCAATTTGTAACTAAAACTATTTTGTGGTATCATATGTGTAACAAAAACCATAAATTTTGCATTGTACTTATTCTTTTCAGTTCTTTTCTTCTGATTCATTTTTAATTTCGTTTGAAGTCATCTCAGTCATTTTTAATTCATTGTAGTTATTGCACACACTTCAGTAACGCAACTTGTGTAAGTAAACTTATTGTCTGATATCATATATATAAGGAAACCCCTGAATTTTGTACTGTACCATTTTTCCAATTTTTTCTGGAATACTTTCAATTTCATCTCCTGCGATCTCACTCATTTCTACTAGTTTTAATTATTATACCATTATTTAAAATTATTCCAGACATTTCAGCAGGTCAACTTCTTACTAAACGTATGCTCGATAGCATATCTATAAAGAAAGCCATGAATTTTGTACTGTACTTTTCTTTTCAAAGTTTTTCTTGTGTATCTCGAATGTCTTCCCTGGTCGACTCAGGAGGTGACGCGGAAGTGCTGCGCCAAATACAGCAGTGTCACTCGATGCTCGTGCCTGTAAAAAATATTGGCCGCGATACTGAACCTTGTGGGACAGCTGTAACAATGTCCGAAACGTCGGATTCGGTATTTGAAATTGCAACTAGTTGTTTTCTGTTATTAAGGTAGCTGCGGAAAAATTCGCGTGTTAGACCTCAAAAGCCTCAGCATTCTAACCTATTTAGAAGTGTGTCATAATCCACACTGGTAAGCGCTTTTCTCACATCTCGAAGGATGCCTGGAATAGCTTCGTTGTAGGGAAATTATGTAGTCACACAAAGCTAATACTCATAGATTTGTCCATCTTTAAGGTGGAAAACTATGCTGGCACTATGGCAAAATGTATTCACGTTCTAGAAATTAAGTTTGTCGATAAGTTCTTCTACGACGGCGTTTAGGCAACTTAAAACAGATACAAGATGGTACTTTTCTAAATAATTATAGTGCTTCCGTAATTAGTGATCTTAAATATGTCTGGCTAAGTAGCAGTGTAGAAAGAGAGATAAAACTTTTTTTTTCTAATTGCTTGCAGAGTATACCAATACCGCGCTTTAAGGCCACTGTGGATATTCCACCGCGTTCAGGGTAATGCTTGGATGGCATGCCGTTTGCTAAAGACACCATCTCTTCCACTCTAATGTCAACAAAACAATAATTTTGTCGTCATTTCCGGGTAAGTAATAGAACAATGAAGAGGTACATTATTACATATTGCTTGACCAATGGTAAAGAAGTACGAAATAAATTACGTTACTAAGGATTCCATAGATATTCCTAAGATCTTCAAGTCTGGCATTCTATATTCTCTAAATGATGGCCAGACAACTGAGCTGATAATGCGCCATGTAGCGTTTCAATTACAAGATATACACACTATTAGATTCGTCTAATATTCTCTTTTGCGAATATATATAGCGCTGGTTAATATATTTCGAGAAGTGCGACATTTTTCTTTCCTATTACAGTGAAAGCTCGTTAATTCGAACTTCAATAATTCGAATTTATGGATAATTCGAACTGTACGATTTGGTCCGGCCAAGCTCCACAGAAGTCTATGTATAAACAAGTCCGTTAATTCGAACGCGAGAAGGTTCCCTCACGGATAATTCGAACTACGCTCGCCTGGCACACGGCCAGAGAAACGCGCTTACTGCCTACACACAAGGCTGTATTGCCTCCGAAACGGAGAGAATGGCGAGAGAAGGCAAAATCGGAAAAAAATCTAACCGACGTGGGGTCAGCCAGAATGCAGCGGCGGCTGCCGCCTCTCCGTTCTACGTAACCTCCGAGACGTCTTGCCCATTGCGAATCTCGGAGGCTTTGCAAATCTTGTACACCTGCTAATGTTGTGTGCAGATGGCACGGCAAGCGCCAACACACAGCTAATCAAGTACGTCGCAGCTGCGCTTGCAATCAAGAACCAACGGATCAGGGCCTTCGCCACCTTCACATGTTCAGCGTCTTTGTCTCGGCAGTCTTCATCGGTTGTGCACCTCTGTTTTCAGCTTAGGAGGTATCGGCCGTCGTGATTCATTGTGATGGTGTTAAGCCTCGGCTAACGTTCGTTTCAGTGGACATCGGTGGTGTGGCACAGTCCGACCCAGAGCTTCGACTTGAAGCTCTGGGTGATGGTGTGTGCCGCGGGCACACGCCATCACTTTTTGACACGCCAAATTTCTGACATGCCCTACTGCTTCCAAATCGCAGTTTACTGTTGCTCTCCTTCACTTTCGTTAGTTCGAACTTTCGTTAATTCGAACTGAAGCGGCTTCCCCTGGCGGTTCGAATTAACGAGCTTTTACTGTATTTGTTACCACTAAGTAACTATACCTTAGTGTGCCAAAAGTGTTAATGTTTAATTATTTTAGCATTTATTTCGTCATGCAAGATGGTAGGAGTGTTATAACACTTTTTTCTAACGTGTTTCACGATTTGCGCTAATGCACCACCCAATGATTTGCTGAAACTGTCACATAGCTTATTAAATTTTTTCTGTAGATCTATAGGGAATGAATGAATGAATGAACGAATGAATGAATGAATGAATTAAGCCTTTATTTTAAGGAAGATGACGGCTCTAGGCCCCTGATGGGGATTAGGAGGGAAGGGAATGTGGGTTCCCAGACTGTTGGCTGAAGCACTTCTTCATCTTAGTCTTGGATCTTCCGCTTTATGCAGGCTCAGGTGCATGTTCAGTTCCGCCGCTCTCACATGGGCTGATCGACCCCTTCTACACTACTCGAAACAGGCCACTTTGTCTACCATATGTCGCAATGGCTTTCTGTGTTTCAGGGTTAGCTTGTATTGCAATTCCTAGTGTTCTAATGTCTCCGTGCCTTAAATGCTGAATGCTGGATCTCCCTTGTGAAAAAGCTGCACAGCTCCAAATGAGGTGTTGCAAGTCTGCTCTGCATGGCTCCTGGAAATGTGTACATCAGGTATAAATAAGTCTTCGCAATCGTAGCTTGTCTGGATTGGTGCCATTTGTCAAGTATGTGTGGTGTGTATGCAGCGTTGGCCATAACCTTATTCAAAAAAACCTCTTCCGTGCGAGTAAGCCCACCCTTGTCATCAAACACATGTACCGGTATAGCTTCTAATAATCTCCGTTTACTGTCTGCTTTTATTTTAGTGCGAATGTAATGCATCAGTGCTCTGCGAGGAGAGCCTTCGGCCAATATCTTTAGGTATGAATTTAGGTCCACGGGGTTTGGCGAGGAAATGGAGTGTGGGGAGCTGTACGCCCAATCAAGCCCACCCGCTTGCGCGGCAGCTGCGTGGCCGGATGCGTTTCCCCCATCCGTGCCGGTGTGCCCCGGTGTCCATAGGATTTCAACATTTGTCCCATTGTCCTGTATTCTCTTTAGATTTTCTGGTGTCGTTGGCCATCGCATCATCTGTCGTAGGCCCCGTTATTTCGGCCACTGCTTCATACGAATCAGTAAGGATCCGATAATTATTTCACAGACTCTGCTCTACAATGTCTCCCGTGTCAATGGGAATGGTGTTGACCACTCCCCATATAGCTAAGAGCTCAACGTGCAAGGTTGCACCCCCAGGAAGCTGACATGTGTGATAGCCATTGTGTTGGGGTGCAGATGTGCTAACCCAGGTCATGCTTGCTATGTCGTTTGTGAATGCAGCGTCCGTGTAGATGTCAATGGTGTGCTGCGGCGTTCTTAGTTCCAATCTCTTTTCAAATATTTTTCTAGCTTCCGCGTTTCGTCTGGCGATAGGGCGCTGTTTCCGTATGCCCAGTGGTGCTTTCCATGGTGGCACTATGGTCACTTTTGCGGGCTCTGGCTTCGCATGGACTTGCTTATCCGATGCCATGATCTGTTTTCCTTGGGCCGTGTTTTCCAACCGGCATTGCATTCGAATTCGTGCTTCACTGATTATGTCGCGTATGGGTGGAATCGCTACGAGCTTGAGCAGGTACTAGTTCCTCGTGTGCTTCAGTAGCCCAGTGATCGTACGGAGAGTGGCCCTGTGTAACTTTTTGATGTCACCGAGGTCTTGTTGAGAGAATTCGTACTCGAGTGCGCCGTAAAGAATCCTTCCAACCACGACGTTTTTGCAAGCGTTTGGCACGTTTTCTGACGTGCTCCGCCATACTTGCTCGATATTCGTCTAACCATGTGCAACAGCGGTCTCCATTTTTGCTTTAGTGCGCGAATCCATAGCTGGGGTCTGTTGCAGCTAGGAATCTGTGCTACAAGAATCCTATTTTGTGCATTGGCCGACGTAATATCGCTTTGGCCGATGTGTAAAGTGATCTGCTTGTTTACATTGGTTGCTTTCTTTCCGTCAACGCTGATCAGTTCTGTCTTCTCTGGCGAGAGTTGCCGTCCGAGGTTATCTAAAGTGCTGCTAAGGCTCAGGATCACTGCTTGTAGTTAAGTTTGCATTCTCCGTATGTCGGAATAATCCGCCACTTCCGTGCATATTGTTATATCGCCTGCGTAAACAGTAAAACGGGCTGAAGTGTCTCGCTCAAGACTTTCTGCTACACGTGTCATGGCCAGATTGAATAGCATAGGTTCGAGGATGGAGCCCTGGGGCACTCCCCTATCCAAGTAATAGGTTTTCGGACTGCATCCCGGTGCCTTGCCATGCGGCTGGATTTGGTTGCTTTGGAGGAAGGTACGTAACAAATTGTATGTTCTTTGGCTAGGTTACCTGGCTGCCAATACCTGTAAGATGGCCTTTTGTTTCACGCTATCGAATGCTTTACGCATATCGACTGCAAGAATATAGTCAGGCATCTGTTTGCGAGACTTACGGTTGATCACTCTGCGGAGCAACCAGAGGCAGTTATGTGTGACCATGTTCGGCCGAAAACCTGCCTGCGCAGGATGCAAACCCGGTTGTACATATTCGATGTAGTGCTGCATTCTTGTGTGTAGCATTGTTTCTATCAATTTGCAGACAGTTGATGTTAGAGCTATGGCGCGTAGGTTAGCTGGTTTCGTGTGGCCTTTGCACGGCTTCGGTATAGGGTGGATCAGAGATAGTTTTAGTGAATCTGGCACTAGTCCGCATTCCCAGGATTCATTGATAATTCTTAAGAGCTGTTCTTGAGCTTCATTGCTGAGGTTTCGAAGTTTTTGCCAAGTCACTCCATCGTGCCCGGGAGCTGACTTCGTTTTGCCTTGTGCAAAGGCTGCTACGAGTTCACACAGCGTAAAGGGCGTGTCTAGCTCCCCTTTCGCGTTGTCTATCGTTGCAGAAAGCAGCGGTTCAGGAGACGCCTCAGCTGCCTGTGGGAAGAAAGTGTAGCTGACGCGGTCCTCCAGCATGGCAGGCCCTTCTCGCAAAAAGAGCTCCGCGAGAGGAGATGCGCCTTTCTTGCTCCCAAGCAGGCTCCTTAAAATCTGCCATAGCCTTTTTAGACTGGGTTCCCGGACAAGCTTCGCGCACGTATTGTGCCACGTGTCTGCTTCGAGTTTTTGTTGGTATTCCTTGATGAGTCGGTATTGATGTTTAAGGCGCATTAGATCTTTGTGACGCTTTTCTGTATACTGGTATTGCTGTGTGAGGCGGTTGACCTTCCCCCATAGATTTGAAAGGTGCATATCCATGTGAGTTGCAGTGTCATCGCATGGGATAGTTTCTCTGGCCTCCGGCCATGCCTCCGGTATCATAGCGCTGAATTGTTCAATGTCCGCAAAAGAGTCACCGGTAGCCATTCTAAATTTTTTCCAGTCAAAAAACACCATTTCTCTCCTCTCTCGGATGTTTTTGCGATTGAGCGTGATAATTATTGGTAAGTAGTCGCTTCCCCATGTCGTCGATTCTGCGTTCCATTGCCTTATGAGCCCTCGAGTGGCTAGTGTCAGATCGCGCATTGTGTCCTGTTGTCGCGCGTGTAGCCCTAAGCGGGTTGGTGTTTCTGGTGTGTTCCATATGTCGAGAGTTGACATTTCTATTGCATCGTGCACTATGCGTCCTCTCGGGTCAGCTTTGGCGTAGTCCCATGTTTGGTGCTTGGCGTTAAAATCTCCTCCCACTAAAATGCGAAGGCCTCCGGCTTGTGCCTGCACCTTACTGAGCCATTGGTAGGAGTCATTCCGGTGCTTGCCCGTTAGGGGTCTGTAGTACGTGGAGACTGCAACCATTGACCGGTGGCCTCCTGGACATAGCTTTACTGCCACAATTTTTCAAAAATCATTACACAAATCTGGTATTTGCAGTTGGGTTGCGGTGCAGTCATGTCTTACTAAAAGAGCAGCTTGGCCTTGCGCTTGTTGGTTTCCTTTGTCCTGGTGTAGTATCGCAGCCTGCTGAAAGGTTCGGTAACCTCGAATAGTGCATTGTCCCCTT
Source organism: Dermacentor albipictus (assembly GCF_038994185.2). Taxonomy (NCBI): domain Eukaryota; kingdom Metazoa; phylum Arthropoda; class Arachnida; order Ixodida; family Ixodidae; genus Dermacentor; species Dermacentor albipictus. The sequence continues at coordinate 486,402,147 of NC_091821.1, forward strand.
GTCTCCTGTAGAAGCAAGACAAGGGATTTGAATTTTTTAATTTGCTGTCTTAGTGTGGATCCATTCTGCGTAAAAAGATAATTGAAAGAACGTCAACACAGAAGGTGGGGCACAGTCGGGGGGTCATCAAGGTGCGTCCCGGCCAGACCATTGAATATAGTAAGGATCACTTGAGATGCGAGAGGGCAACTAACCTAGAGGCACGTCTGCTCGGGAAGAAAAACATGCTGCTGCTAACATTTAACGCGGAATCTCCCCCAAACAGGCTCGTGTTCGATTATGAGATCACAAGGGTGCATGAGTACAGACCGAAGGTTATAGCTTGCTACAATTGTCGCGGCTTGGGATACATTGCGAAGTATTGCCCTTCGGACGAAATTTGTAAACAGTGTGGTAGAAAACACCCTGAAGACAACGAATGCGATGAAGAGCTATTCTGTGTCTCATGCCACAAACAGGGCCACATATCGGTAAACTCAGCATGTCCTAGCCGTGCACCGAAAGACATTAAGAAAGTCGTGCAGAACATAGAAGAAGGTCAGAGGACAGTGACCTGGTCTGAAAAAGTACTGGCGGGAACATCCACACGACCCACGCTATCCGCTCACTATGAGCAACAAATGAAAGAACTAAGAAAAAAATCTGCAGTTCAGAGCAATGCTGCAGCAAAACTCGAACGACTACCACCAGACCAACGAAATACGCAACCACCGCCAACGCCACCTCAACGTGAATTACAGACGCTGGCAGACCGAGAAAAACGCACGCGTTCTAACAGTGGGGTCGGGCGATCAATTAGACAGAAAACCACGGCAAACTCTAGAAAGCTCCAGCATGCAGGACCTGCAAGGACGCAGCAGAAGCAGGTGCCGTCAGTGTCAAAACCACTAACAGCCCAAAACTCAGCGTATGCAAAGATGCCGAGCATCCTAAGGTGGGAAAGAAACACTGAGACCCAGCGCCTCGAAAAGAACCTACGGGAGGAATTTCAGACAGTAACGAATGCAATACAAACTCAGATGCAGGCGATATTTACGGGAATTCAGAGAAATATTCAGAAGCAACATGACGAACCTAAAAGGCGTAAGCCAGCAGACGAAAGATGACGGCACGGCCTATATGCATCCAATGGAACTATCTATAGGGAAAGAACGGAGACGCTCACGTAATACTGAATAGTTCACATTATGAAAAAATATGAGGATAAGTGTAGCGAAGGAAAGAGATTGCAGGAGCAGAAATATTCGTTACAGCCGAATCATAAGCATTCGGCACGGCGAAACGGCTGTGGCCACGCCGCTGACTAAGAAATTTGTTCCCGTAATGCAGGTTTTTCTGCTGACGATCGCCGGTACAATAACTTCACGCGCCGTGGGCTGAGGACACTTCGAAATCAACACAAGTCCCGACACATGGCTGCAATCATTGTCATCAGTCAAACAAGGCACGTTAGACACACCCCTCCAAGGTATGCGCATGTCCGTGACGTCATGCGACACGGACAGTGTAAAAGTACGGCCGCAGGATTTCTTCATTAGTGGGCACAGCGAAACGGCTCCAACCATGCCGCTGACCAAGAACTTTGTTCTCGTTATGCAGGTTTTTCTGCTGTGTTGGGCTGCTGAGCACAAGATCGTTGGATCGAATCCCGGCCATGGCGGCCGCGTTTCGATGGGGGTGAAATGCGAGAAACACCCGTGTACTTAGATTTATGTGGTAGAAATTTATTCTCGTTATGCAGGTCAGTTGTTCCTTCTCTAAAGTTAGGTGCGGAGACGCACTTTTCTTACTGGTTTCCACATGCCCAGGCGCTTGTATGATTATTGCCTATGACTCTTACGCAGTTCTTACAATTTTCCTATGTAGTGACGTTTAATACCACCCGGAACCCACGACAGCTGAAATGCTTCAAAACGTTCTGATGGGGCAAGCCGATATTCGCGCTGATCTTGCTGAGATGAAAAGGAAGTTTAATGAGTGTGAGCAACTCATTCCTTATCTCAACTCACGACGACGATCACTACAAACTTATGAAAGAACAGAGAGAAACCTTTCTGCTAATTTCAGCGCTGCAATCATCGTCTGTGTCCTTTCAGAATGCGGTAACCTTGCAAAGTAGAAAATTTCTCGACCTCCAAGAACGCAGATGAAGGTCGAACGTTATTGTTTATGGTATTTTCGAAGACAGCGATGAAAGCGACGCATCTTTAACAAACGTGTTGTTACGGATGTTTTTGAGAGAAACTTGTAGTTAAATGCAAATCTATAGCCCGTATTCACCGTCTTAGCCACCATCGAGGCCGCCGCTCAGTAATTTCCTATTTCCAAGATTACACTGAAAAACACACGGTCATTCCAAATGCGAGCAAGATTAAAGGAAAAATAATTTTATCGAAAACAACTACAGGCCCGGAACACTGCGCGTGCGTAAACTTCTTTTGGAGAGTGCTAGACATGGTCGAGAGAGTAAGAAGCCTGTATCTCTTATTGATGATAAGTTGAAAGTTGATGGGACACTGTTTGCACAGGACGACGCTAAAACGAACGCGTAGCATTACCTAAACAACGGGGTGTCCCAGATTGACATAATGCGCGTGCGGATACAAAACACATTAGAATAATAAATTTCAATGCTTGAAGCCTTGCAAATAAAGTACGAAAGCTGGACCTGTTGCCGCTTGGGCATGGCCCACATGTAACAACAATTATCGTAACCTGGGTACACGATAAAATTAGTGGTTCGGTTCTATCTCCTCAAAATATAGTCTTTCGTCGAGAGCGCCCAACGAGGGGTGGTGACATAGCCAAAGTCTTAAAATATGCGTTGTCGTGTGTTCTTATGAACCAGATGGATGGCCACGAAAGTTTCTTCCTACTGGTTACCTACTGGGGCAATTATTTTATTGTGTGTGGTACGTATTGACCCCCTTTGGGTTCTCCTGAATACATGTTCAAACTATGCGATCACATGGCGTTGTTCAATAATAAGAAGATTATTCTCGCTGGTGATTTTAATATTCCTTGCATTGATTGGCGTAACCCCGCTCCATTCCTTGGTGCTCATACTAACCCGTTAGTGGATATTATGACCATGTGCAATTGGAAACAAACTTTCACACAGTATACCAGAGAAGTCGCTGACGCCTGTTCAACAACTGATTAAATTTTTATTAGTACCAACACATCTACATACAGGAGGTTGTATGTCGATATGTCGTTACTAATAAAAGTTAAATCAGTTGTTGATACGGTTAATGCTAAGAATCCCTGGCTCCGGACAGGCCGCCATTGGAATATGAACCTGACAGCGTTTAACGCTAGAACGTTATCTAGTGAGGCGAGTCTAGCAGTGCTATTGGAGGAATTGGATGGATGTAAATAAGATATAATAGGGCTCAGTGAAGTTAGGAGGCCAAAATGAGCATATACAGTGCTAAAAAGCGGGCACGTCCTGTGCTACCGGGGCTTAGCGGAGAGACGAGAACTAGGAGTTGGATTCCTGATTAATAAGGATATAGCTGGTAACATACAGGAATTCTATAGCATTAACGAGAGGGCGGCAGGTCTTGTGAAACTTAATAAGAGGTACAAAATGAAGGTTGTACAGGTCTACGCCCCTACATCCATCCATGATGACCAGGAAGTCGAAAGCATCTATGAAGACGCGGAATCAGCGATGGGTAGAGTGAAAACAAAATACACTATACTGCTGGGCGACTTCAATGCCAAAGTAGGCAAGAAGCAGGCTGGACACTAGGCAGTGGAGGAATGTGGCATAGACACGAGGAATAGCAGGGTAGAGTTATTAGCAGAGTTTGCGGAACGGAATAATATGGGGATAATAAATGCCTTCTTCCGCAAGCGGGATAGCCGAAAGTGGACGTGAAGGAGCCCGAACGGCGAGACTAGAAATGAAATAGACTTCATACTTTGCCCTAACCCTGGTATCATACAAGATGTGAACGTGCTCAGCAAGGTGCGCTGCAGTGACCATAGGATGTTACGAACTCGAATTAGCGTAGACCTGAGGAGGGAACGGAAGAAACTGGTACATAATAAGCCGATCAATGAGTTAGCGGTAAGAGGGACAATAGAGGAATTCCAGATCAACTACAGAGCAGGTATTCGGCTTTAACTCAGGAAGAGGACCTTAGTGTTGAAGCAATGAACGACAATATGGTGGGCATCATTAAGGAGTGTGCAATAGAAGTCGGTGGTAATTCCGTTAGACAGGATACCAGTAAGCTATCGCAGGACACGGAAGATCTGATCAAGAAACGCCAATGTATGAAAGCCTCTGACCGCACAGCTAGAATAGAACTGGTAGAACTTTCGAAGTTAATCAACAAGCGTAAGACAGCTGATATAAGCAAGTATAATATGGTTACAATTGAACATGCTCCCAGTAACGGAGGAAGACTAAAAGCAGTGAAGAAGAAACTAGGAATTGGCAAGAATCCGATGTATGCGTTAAGAGACAAAGCCAGCAAAATCATTAGTAATACGGATGAGATAGTTCAAGTGGCTGAGGAGTTCTATAGAGATTTATACAGTACCAGTGGCACCTACGACGATAATGGAAGAGAGAATAGTCCAGAGGAATTCGAAATCCCATTGGTAACGCCGGAAGAAGTAAGTAAGTTGTTGACAAGAAAAAAAGAAAGAAGTGGTAATTTGAAGGTTGTCCTAAACTCCTCTTTCCGCAACCAGCATAAACTCTCAGGTCCAGTCAGGGGGTGCTGTTGCGGTGACAGTACAATGGCAGAGGTTTTACCAGCCTCCATGTAACGGCCTGGCGGCCACTCAGCATTTTTCCCACACTCATTGGGCCCCATGCACTCACACACTGGTGTATGATTTGCATTTACACTGCTCACACACACAGATGCGAGCGATTGAGCTGATTAATGAGACTTCCTGATGCAGTCCGACTTTGCAAAAGGGGTTGCGATTGGGCAAGCGAATGGACGCCACCTATTTACACAAAAAGAAGCGACGAAGCTTCAATATGTTGCATTTGACAGAGGTTATTCTGTCATCGCTAAACCCGATCGAACAAATAAGTTGGCGTACGTCCTGATTACCTGTCGCTTTGCGTTCCCAGAGTCATACATGTCTGCCCATTATGCGACCTCTTTGAAATTGTTGCTACGGAAGGAGGTCTTGCAGTCACAACAGTATGTCGTGAAAGAACTGGCGAATCCACCATATTACCATGAATTGAGATATCTATTATTTTCCTTATGCTTAATCTCGTAGTGAACGAACTGAACCTCCGTGCAAAAATGTTACACTAATCTGGCACTCCATACAGGAGCTATTGATAGGTTGGGAGAGCTTTATTCCTCCAACAACATGTACTACATGTTTCTTTTCTATAAGTACATCAATTTCATAGACTTTTCAGACGAATTTTCGTCGACGCTGTCGCCTTGGTGTTCCGGTAAATTCCCAAGTGCGATAAGATCCTATCACTCCTAGCGCTACGTATACTGCGGGTGAAGGGAAAACCTCCTTGGGGTGAGCCGAGAAAGTGGTGGTTCCGTGTTTTCGCAACGTTAGCCGTCATGTGGCTAATGGCTCGCTATCGTGGGCATTTGAGCATCTGTCTCCTCCTCTAGCGAGGCCGTGGCTGCGCATGCCTGTCTGCGCGGGTGAATGAACACAACGAATGAACAATTTAGGGGCAAATATTTCCTGCAATTATTAAAGCCAATAAAACTACGAACCTTACTTTGTGTATCTGCCTAGCGCTTTTCTACAATTGTGAATGCTTCGTTTTTCAAGTGGAACTGCGACTTCTTTTTGTCAAAGTCAACACAACGCCATTATGTCTGCTGTTTCTTTCCCTCTTGGTATTGAGCAGGTCCGGTTCGAAAGAAACTGTAGAGCTCTGCGACTGTATGTATGCGTCTATTTCCATATATAGATGTTACAGAAAAAAATGTTAAATTTTACCTTATTCCGCTCAGGAAAGCAAAAACAGCACGAGGAATTCCACTCCGCTAATAAAAGCGCTGATTAGGGATTTTGCGAACTAAATTTTGTTATTACATAAACTAAATTTGTGCTAGTGCTCTAGCGCAGACCCGAAGCGTTACTTATGCAAAAATTCAGTCATTCCACTCTGTGAACGTGGATGACCAGCGGAGCTCTGCAGACGGTGACACATATGCTAAAAATAAACATGTTGATTGAAAGAGACATACAACAATGAATATTATTTTTTCAAAATTTTTTGTTAAGTTGCATAATCAATGCTTTGTTGATTTTTAACGTTCTTTTGTTGCCTTTTTTATTTTATTATTTCGTCACCAAGGGGACTATCGCTTTATGATCGCTATGAAATACGCGCACTGCCTCTGTGACGACGCTGGATAGGTCTTTGCCCATGTGGGGTCTATACAGGGCCGATAACGCGTCGTGGGCACACCGATGTTTGTATAGCATTGAATGGCGAACCTTTCCAAGAGAAACTCCACGAACCACTTTCCACTGGGCCGAGACACGTCTATGTGGAAATCACCCACAATTACGATGGGAGTGCAGTCGGTACGGGTTATCCAACCCAAGGTGCATACACTTGGCATTTGCGGCACGATCTTCGTCCGTGTTAGGTGCCGCCCGTGTTATGCTGCGCGCGCTGTTAGGAGAGAGCAACCGACCGGGAGGCGGCACGCCTAGCTATGCTTTGTGCTTTTCAATCAGTCACCCACTAAGCAACTGAGTTTAGTTCGGCGGAGCTAGTTTACGGACGCGCACTCAGATGTATATCAAAGCGGAGCGCTTGCGTAACACGTTGAGCTATGCGTGAGTTCCATGAGCTCTACATCACACACCGGAAGTCACGAAAAAGCGATAATTCGTGCGCCTACACTATAGCCATCGGATTCAGCCAAGTGAGAGGCACCCGTGAGAAGCTCGCGCCGTACACCAAAATTGCGCGGGTGAGTGTGAGCTGTGCGAATTCAAAGGCAGTTTTCCATGTACGTGGACTAGGCCTAACGTTGCTCTGATAGGCTCAGACACAAGTTTGGTTGGGTCGCTTGGCCTAGCTATGAGTACGGCCGAGGAGCGATGCCCGCCAAAGCTGGCAATGTGGCCCCCACGCGCTAAGTGAAGTACAAGCAAGACACGGAGGAAGAAATCCACCATATGCAACAAGACGACAACGAGAAGAGCAGGGAATCAACGGCAGCAGGCGAATGGATCATGGCCTGCTCTATGGCGCCACGCCGACGATACCTACTACAGCCAAACCAAACCGCCGGCCAGCCCTCACCGCCTTCGCTCCCGGAGCGACAATCTAGATTAACGATGATGAAGCCAGCCCACAGGCCAGCGCCTATCCCCTTGTACGACTACGAACTAGTGATGCGGCCGTGGACCGGACTCGACATGGGTAAGCTCGCGCCGTCTCTACTGTCGCTGTCTCTACTACAGGCCACAAATATGACGTGGCGACAAGCAAACTTTCCACTAAAGATTGACCACAATCAAAACACGACAAATGGAAGCACTTCTACCAAAGAATTGGAGACGAAAATAATTGAAGTGAGCAAGATCAACATTGGAGACCGAACACAACACTCGGTGCAAAAGTACGCACTGGCGCCCGACGACGCCCCTGAAAGTAGGGATCCAAGGTGTGCTACCGCGATTGACTATCCAAGAGAGTAATGAGAACATAAAACAGGAGGGATTGGAAATCGACATGGTAAGAAGAAGGGGAAAGGATTAGATAACAGTCATTCTAACGTTTGCGGGACCAGACGTGCTGCGCTACCTCTGGCGGTACGGAGCGTTACTTATGAAAAAATTCAGTCATTCCACTCTGTGAACGTGGATGACCAGCGGAGCTTTACAGACGGTGATACGTATGCTAAAAATAAATATGTTGATTGAAAAAGACATACAACAATGAATATGATTTTTTCTAAATTTTTTGTTAAGTTGCATACTCAATGCTTTGTTGATTTTTAACTTTTTGCACCTTGCATAAGAAGACCGTGTCAGCCTGCGGGGTATGCTACAAAGCGGTAGCCACGGCGCAGCCTGCCCGCCGCCGTCAACGCAAACCTGCCTAGAGTGCGGCACACGAGACCAGGATCCACGCCACGCTCGTGCGGCCAAACGCATGCTGTGCGGAGGAGGCCATGTCGCGGGTGCCAGAGGATGGCCGGAACGCTTCATTAGGCCTTATGTCATCCAGCAACAAGAGCGGCAGAATAGGCAGCAGCAGCGGCAGGCCCTGTCGACGCAACTGTCCAGGCGAGACCAGTCCATGAGCAGTGGAAAGAGACACCGGTCCGCAACGCCAGGAGGAGGTGTGAGAACACCTCCAGATAATAATAATAAAGTTTATTTCTGCCTCAAAGATACATGGACAGAGGAGCTGCAGAAAAAGCTGTAAAAAAAATACAGCTTGACAAAGCCGCAGCCCCCATTTTACAGGCAGCAGCAGAAGACAAACAACGACTCAACTTCAAGTGTCGTATAAACGAAACAAAAGAACAAAAATGTAATGGTATACATCGCAAGAGCACTGAGTAAACATAGGGATAAAAAGATTGTTATTACTTATCACACTCTCATACATGAAATGTTAGATACAGAAGCAAATACTTATTTTGGCACAATTGAAGATGAAAATTGTTCGGAGCTACCTTCTATATACATCCTACGCAATACCTTATGAGTACAGGTGAATAAGTCAAAATGTGCAGATGTATAAGCGTTCAGAAGATGCCCTACCATATACCATATACCATATATATATATATATATATATATATATATATATATATATATATATATATATATATATATATATATATATATATATATATATATATATATATATATATATATATATATATATTGTAAGGAAGATAACAAACATGCGCGCTGGGTCAGCAGCATCGGCAGCATCAAGCGCGCAGCAGAAGCTCGAGCTCGGGGTCTGTGCTCGGTGCATCGTAGAACCGGCGGCCGCTGCGAACCCTAATAAACCTCCTTTATAATTGGTGGAGCAGTGCGAGGTAACGTTCCACTCTACCATCCTGGAACTCCGTTCTCGGACGCTACCCTCCGCCATGCCGGACGCCGACCAGCAGACTCTTCCATCGCCACCCGTCCCTTGCGCTGGCACCGTTCGCCAGCGGGAGCCTCCCATCTTCAGCGGAACCGACGACAACGACGTTGAAGAGTGGCTGTCGTCCTACGAACGGGTGAGCGTTCACAACAAATGGAACGACTCGGACAAGCTGACTTACGTCTCATTCTACCTCGCGGCGTGGCCAGTCTCTGGTTCAGAAATTATGAAAGGGATATCCGAACGTGGTCGGCGCTCAAGACGTCCATCACAGAAGTATTTGACCGACCCGCCATCAGGAAACTCCGAGCCGAGCAGCGTTTGCGTACACGCGCACAGGACACAGGTGAGACATTCACCAGCTACATAGAAGACGTTCTCGATTTGTGCAGGCGCGTGAACGCTGCCATGACGGAAGCGGAAAAGATCAAGCACGTCATGAAGGGAATCGACGATGAGGCGTTCCAAATGCTTCTGGCCAAGGACCCGCGCACTGTTGGCGACGTCATCAGCTTGTGCCAGAGCTATGATGAATTGCGTAAGCAGCGAGCTCTGACAAGGCGACATCCCACGCCAAATGCGGCATCCCTCTGCAGCCTTACCACCGGCCCAGAACACGCCCCCCTGATAACGCAAATCAAGGATTTCGTTCGCGAAGAAGTCGCACGACAGCTATCTCTGGTGTCCGTCACTCAGGAGTCTGCCAGCACTTTGCCGTCTCATATCCGTAACGTGATCCATGAAGAGGTCGCGGAAGCGCTACCGGCTGTTCACCAGCAGGATGTCGTGACTACACCAGTCACTTATGCTACGGTTGCTGCAATGGCCCCTCGCAGTGTGCCCGTGCGTCGCTTCCAGCAGCCTGTGCACCGCCCTCCCCCTTCCGTCCCCTGGACCACCACTGCCGTCGCTAACCCGTGGCGTACGCCGGACAATCGCCCTATATGCTTCGCATGTAGGTGTCCCGGTCATGTCGCAAAGTTCTGCCGCCGCCGATCGCAGGCGTTCGACGACGATCGCCGAGCGCCCTATGTGCCGCCTGATGCAAATGCGCCTCACGAACCCTTCGGCTCACCTCCAGCTCACTCCCCGACTGATCGCCGTCCTCGCTTTGAACGCCTCCGGTCACCCTCCCCACGTCGTCGATCGCTTTCCCCTATGCGTTAGCGACCCGTCTCTAATGAAGAGGGAAACTAGACGACGCAGTTCCTGAGGCAAGAACTGCGCAAGTGTCGACATGCCGAAGTCCTCCTCGTTTACCTGCTAATGTCATTGATGTGTTTATCGAAGATGTCGCTACAGTCGCCTTAGTCGATACCGGTGCCGCTATTCCAGTTATGGATGCAGGATTTTGCCGTTCGCTTCGTAAAGTGACGACGTCTCTGTCTGGCTTGTCGCTCCGAACGGCGAGTGCTCAACCCATTCGCCCTACCGCTGCTTGTACTGCCCGTGTGACCATACAGGACGTTTTGTACACGATTGAATTCATAGTTCTTTCATCGTGCTCCCACGCCGTTATTCTAGGATGGGATTTTCTCTCACGCCACAACGCCATCATCAATTGCGCTCGGGCTGAGATTGAACTTTTCCACCTTGGTGACCTGGCCTCCGTCGATGCTCATCCTGCCGCTAAAATTATCGTGAAAGAAGACACCTGTATTCCTCCGCGCTCTTCAGCATTCGTACCAGTCTTCTGTAGTATCATATCCGACGGGACGGTCTTCTTCATGCCCTCTCATCACTTTGTTAGCCGAAAAGCGTTTCCTTTGCCCTTTGCAGCTCTTGACCTTACCGCCGGTGTCAGCACGATGCCCATTTACAATCATCTTTCATCGCCGCTATCAATGCTCCGCCGCGAATGCCTTGGTTACGTCGAGTCGGTCGATTCAACACGAATTGTCTCCGTCCTCGACGAAGCGCCTGCTACTACCGTCCATGAACTGAGTGCCCTCTCCGTACCCGACCCAACATGCACTGGTGTCCTCAGCCCATTCATCGCCGAAGATCTGCCGCATTCGCAGCGATCTCAACTTCTCGCCCTCCTTCAGCACTTCCACCGTTCTTTCGACGTTGCGCAACCGTCTCTTGGCCGCACATCGACGGTCGAGCGTTACATCGACACTGGCTCTCACTCACCGCTGCGACAAAGAACATATCGCGTGTCCGCTACGGAACGTCGCGTCATTGCAGACCAGGTCGATGACATGCTCTGTCACGGCGTCATTCAACCTTCCCAAAGCCCATGGGCCTCTCCCGTGGTCCTCGTCCCAAAAAAAGACGGCTCCATCCGCTTCTGTGTTGATTTTCGACGCTTGAACAAGATCACGCTGAAGGACGTCTACCCATTACCACGCATCGATGATGCTTTGGACTGTTTACAGGGAGCCGAGTTCTTTTCTTCGCTGGATTTGCGGTCAGGCTACTGGCAGGTTCCGATGGCAGAGGCCGATCGCCCTAAAACTGCCTTTGTTACACCAGACGGCTTGTATGAAATCACCGTCATGCCTTTCGGACTTTGCAACGCTCCTGCTACGTTCGAAAGGATGATGGACAATGTTCTACGTGGCCTCAAATGGAACATCTGTCTTTGCTATCTTGACGATATTGTGGTGTTCGCCCCTGATTTCGCAACGCATCTGCTCCGTCTCCAGCACGTACTCACTTTCGTGACCAACGCCGGGTTGCAACTTAACCTGAAGAAGTGTAGATTTGCTGTTCGTCAGCTCACAATTTTAGGCCATGTCGTGTCAAAGGAAGGCATTCGCCCGGATCCCGAGAAGCTACGTGCTGTTACTGCGTTCCCAAAACCTACCATTATGAAAGAGCTACGCAGTTTTATCGGCCTCTGCTCTTACTTCCGACGATTCGTTCGAAACATTGCGTCAAATATATCGCCTCTCACGCAGATCCTTGGTGGCGCTAGAGATCTCTCATCATGGTCTCCAGAGTGTGACGACGCCATCGCAACCTTGCGCCGTCTTCTCACGACGCCACCCATTCTTCGCCATTTTGACCCTCAAGCACCAACCGAAATCCATACCGATGCAAGCGGTGTGGGCCTTGGCGCTGTGTTAGCACAGCGTCAACCTGGCCACACAGAATACGTCGTCGCATACGCGAGTCGCACGTTAACCAAGGCGGAAACCAATTGCAGCGTTACAGAAAAGGAGTGTTTGGCCATTGTGTGCGCGCTTGGCAAGTTTCGCCCATATTTATACGGCCGATCATTTGACGTAGTGACCGACCACCACGCACTATGTTGGCTGTCGACGTTCAAAGATCCATCCGGCCGTCTTGCCCGCTGGGCATTGCGAATCCAAGACTATGACATCCGCGTGGTTTATCGTTCCGGGCGAAAGCACTCCGATGCTGACGCGCTATCCCGATCGCCGCTTCTCCCGAAGGCCCGTGACGACTCCGCCTGCGAGTGTACACTATCCTCTCTGGACGTTGACACTATCGCTGCTGCACAGCGTAAAGATCCCTGGACTGCATCTCTGCTCGACCGTCTCTCAGATACGTCGAAAGTTCCAGCGTCACGTACGCTTCGGCGCCAACTTCCTCATTTTGCGATTCGAGACCAGCTACTATATCGACGCAACTATGCCCCAGAGGGACGCACCTGGTTACTCGTCATTCCGAGAACCTTGCGATCAGAGCTCTGCTCCTCGTTCCACGTCGACCCTCAGTGTGGCCACGCGGGAGTCTTCAAAACCTACGAAAGACTTCGCCACCGCTATTACTGGCGGGGAATGTACAATTTCGCTCGAACGTTCGGCCGCTCTTGTCGTGAGTGCCAACGCCGTAAAGCGCCACCACACAACTCCGCCGGTGAACTCCAGCCTCTGCAATGCCCATCCCGACCCTTCGATCACGTGGGCATAGATCTCTACGGGCCACTTCCGTTGACTCCTACCGGCAACAGGTGGATAATCGTTGCGGTCGACCACTTAACCCGTTATGCGAAGACCGCTGCTCTACCAAATGCTACAGCGCAAGAGGTCGCCAATTTCATACTTCACCGTTTTCTCCTTCGTCATGGAGGTCCCCGTGAACTTTTAAGCGACAGAGGCCGCGCCTTCTTATCTGAAGTCGTCGAACAACTGCTTGCTGAATGCGCTATTGTTCATCGTAAATGCACTGCTTATCACCCACAGACGAACGGTACCACGGAACGCTTTAATCGAACTCTTGGTGACATGCTCGCCATGTATGTTTCACCTGATCACTCTAATTGGGACCTCGTTCTGCCGTTTGTCACCTATGCCTACAACACCGCGACTCAGGCCACTACCGGATTCTCACCCTTTTACCTTCTTTACGGCCGTCATCCTTCGCACACAATCGACACCATTCTGCCCTACCGGCCAGACCCATCCGAATGCCTGCCGATCTCGGAAGCCGCCAGACACGCCGAGGAATGTCGCCAGCTGACCCGCCAATTCACCTCGGACGACCAGAACCGTCAAAAGGCCCTTCACGATGCTCAGAACTCGACTCCCACCTTTCTCCCAGGCGCTCTCGTCTGGTTGCTAGTGCCACACCGCACGCCTGGGCTCGCTTCAAAACTCCTTCCGAAGTACGACGGGCCATACCGCGTTCTCGAGAGAACATCACCCGTGAATTACCTGATTGAGCCGCTAACGCCGCCGTCCGACATGCGGCGTCGTAACCGCGAAGTCATTCACGTTCAGCGTCTCAAGCCATATCACGATCCTACCGTCCTTCCAGAAACCTAAGTCGCCAGGATGGCTCCTTTATTTCCGCGGGGCCATTGTAAGGAAGATAACGAACACGCGCGCTGGGTCAGCAGCATCGGCAGCATCAAGCGCGCAGCAGAAGCTCGAGCTCGGGGACTGTACTCGGTGCATCGTAGAACCAGCGGCCGCTGCGAACCCTGATAAACCTCCTTTATAATATATATTTATTTATATATATATATATATATATATATATATATATATATATAGAGAGAGAGAGAGAGAGAGAGAGAGAACTTGAGTGGTACAACAAGGTAAACAGAACGAGCTTTTAATTTTCACAGTTTCAATCGGTGGACCGATCTTCATCAGGATATACAAAAAAAATGGCAGTTCGGCCCTGGTAGCGAAGCCACCAGACCGGGTACCGGGTCGTTCTCAGATACATCAAACCGAGAGGGACAGTTGTGACAGTGATTGATTTTCGGCGCTTTGGCATATATATGCAGCTGCCTTTGGCAACTATGCTGGGCAAGAGGAAAGCGGAGTCCCATGTATGTAGACCAAGGATGTCAGTGAGAAAACAAAAAAAAGAAAAATAGAGAGAAAAGAGAGAAAAAGAAAAGAGAGAAAGAAAAAGTAAAACGCACGCAGGAGGAGGGACACGTATGTCGGAGAGTGAGAGGGGCGGGAAGTAGCGGCAGCTAGGTTCCCGTTCACCCGAGGCAAGAAGGGAGAAAACGGTCGCTGCTCAGCACCAGTGCGCGTGCTGCCGTTGTAGCGGGAGAGAGGGCAAGTAGAATCGGGTGGCGGGGGGCACAATAGAAAAGGGGCCCAGAAGGAAGACAGAGAAGCATTTTTGGTCCCGCGAGTTCATGACGTTGCGTAAAACAATTGACAAGCGGCTGCGATTTGAGATGCATGCCTCTAATATGAATAAATAATTAGCCTCGGGCGTCGCACAGAAGGGTCTTCAGGTAAAACAGAAGCTGGCAATGGTCACCTTTGACGGAAAAGAAAGAGAGCAGTGGAATGCTATACTACGGGAGGCCTCGCTTGGGCTCACTCGGCTGGTGGCACAACATAGCATGCGTAGAGCATCGCAGCTTAAAAACGAGGAGCAGCTGCTGTTGCGTCAGTCAAAACTCACAGAATTGGAAACGCTGGAACTGGTAAATTACCAGGGAAAGAAAAGTGACAATATCCAAGAACAACAAAGAAAAAAAACGGGAGCGTGACAATATCCCAACGGCCATCAGAGGTTATTCTCAAAGCCATAACCTTGAATCCGAAGCAACCGGTTGTTCTGAAGTAATCAGCGAAAAAAAAAAACACGGGACACTGGGCAATCCCTCAAATGTCATAAACTTGTCGAGTAGCCCATTGTCGAGTGCACAACTAAATGTCCTTTCGAAAGGTCTAACTTTTTGTCCGGCGTCAGGAAGGATGGACGAGTTCCAATTGTTTCAAGATTTGGATGATTTCGCGAGAAAGTTGCGACTACGGGAGTACCTTTATGATCGGAAAACTACAGAAGGGTGTCTTGATCAGCTACCTGAACTCCCCGAAAAATCATGGACACCTGGCGAGGCACGCTACAAATACTTGGACATGTATATTTGTGCTCTTCAAGAAGACATTATAAAAGAGTACGGGAGGCATCGTCCCATCCGCAGTAACCTCTCAAAAGAGGAAGAGCAGGCGCTGCGTGCCCTACGTGATGATCAAACAATTGTCATTAAGCCAGCGGAAAAGGGTGGTGCAGTGGTGGTACTTGACCGGAGTGTTTACATAGCCGAAGGTTTCCGTCAACTGGGCAACTATAACTTTTTCACAGTATTCCCAGGCAATCCTACCGAGAAATTTGAAAGCCAAATAAAGGACGCCCTAACCACTCTGCGCAAGACAGGGCAGATAACAGATAAGACGTTCAAAGCATTGATGCCAAGAAACTCTGGCCGACCGTTTCTACCTACTACCCAAAATTCACAAAATAAACAATCCCGGTCGGCCTATCGTTTCCAGTAATGGAACAGTGACTGAGAAAATATCCAGCTTTATTGACAGTCTCATTAGGGACATCCCATCTCCATTCCCCTCGTACATTAAAGACACAAATCACTTCCTTCGGGAGGTATCAAACCTGACGGTGCCGGCCGGGGGTTACTTGGCCACAATGGATGTCGCATCTTTTTACACCAACTTACCTCACGCCGAAGGCATAGCTTCCGCAGTTTCAGCTTATGCTGGCTCCAGCCAACCTAGGCAATTAGACAAAGATACAGCTGAGACTCTTCTAAATCTGGTACTGAAATATAATCACTTTGAGTTCGAGGACAAGCATTAACTGCAAATCAGCGGAACCGCCATGGGAACGAAGATGGCGCCAAATTATGCAAATATCTTTATGGTATTTTTAGAAATAACCTTCCTCGCAAACTCGGCCGTAAAACCAATATTTTATAAGCGATTCCTGGATGACATTTTCTTTGTGTGGGCCGACAATGAACAAAGTTTCTTAGACTTCATTTCCAATTTCAATTCTCTGCACCCGTCAATCTGCTTTACGCACAACTTCTCCCAAGATAGTATTCACTTCCTCGACGTCACTCTGTCACTGAGTGGTGGTCGCATTTCCACGTCCCTATACAAAAACCCGACAGATCGTCAGCAATATCTGCATTTTTTATAGTAGCCACCCCCATCACTGCAAAAATTGCATTCCCTACTCCCAGGCCCACAGATACAGAAGAGTCTGTTCCGAATCTGCGCAATTTGAGCGACACGCGGAGGAACTTTAATCTGCTCTCATACGCCAAAAATATCCTCCAAAAATAGTAGACGATGCCATTGAACGCTCCCGCAGCTTAGATGGAGCACATATAATGGGAGAAAGGGTAAGCAATACCAATACATAATCAGATCCGAACTTGGTCCTCACATACACTACCGGTGCTCCGCGGGTCAATGCCATTCTCAACCGCCATTTCAATGTCATGAAACAGAGCTTCCGACTCGCTACTATCTTCAAACAGCCGCCTCGGGTTGTGTATAGAAGAAACAAAAATTTAAGAGATTTGTTAGCCAGGGCGAGGACACAGAAGTCAAACACGCCCAAGGGCTGTCGAGCGTGTGGGAAACCTTGTTGCAAGGTATCCCGTCACATGACAACAACAGACACGGCTCAGGCATCGAACTCGTCCTTCGTATATAAAATTAACGAAAATCTTGACTGTGATTCCAGTAACGTCATGTACAAAATTCGATGCGAGGTGTTTAAGCAGGAAAATATCGGACAAACAGAGACCCCTTACCGCCTGCGGTTCAACAATCACCGCGCGCATGTGAAAAGTCTCCCTAATTTACCATTCTCCAGGCACATTCGGCTGCCAGATCACTGCTTTTGAACGCGTGAGCATTGTGCTCTTGCAATCTGGTTTCCAACACACCCGTGCAGGCGAGCAGAGAGAATCTCCCTTCATCCATATATTTGGAACGCAAGCTAAAGGAATTAATGAGAGTCTGGGGCGGCTGACGTGCCTCCGGGATATGCCGTGAGAGTGCATGGGAAACACGAATACATGCTCTGTACTCTAAAATTGAGACGCTGGCTATTCACTGCTTGCTCATCCCTCCGCATGCGCTTCAAGGGGGCGAGCGGAATACCAATAAGTTCATTTTCCTGCACCCTGCCAGTCAAGTGGTCATTCTGAGTGACCTATTGCCCTTCTTGGAATACGCACAAGCTGACTTGATGTCAGTTGTCAGTTAAACGTTCAAAAAATGGACCACAAGGAGGTTATTTAACTCTGCTCCCTAAATCTAAGCCCAGGGGCGCACTTGCATTGCGAATCCCACGCATATATTCTTTTTGAAACTATGGATATATATATATATATTTTCACAACGTAGCTGGACCACAGAGTTGCCGGAACGGGCCGTGCCTTGTATATGTGTACTGTGACACTGTGTTTCTTTCCACAAGTTGCCGCTCTTCTGTCTTCCTTCTGGGCCCCTTTTCTATTGTGCCCCCCGCCACCCGATTCTACTTGCCCTCTCTCCCGCTAGAACGGCAGCACGCGCACTGGTGCTGAGCAGCGACCGTTTTCTCCCTCCTTGCCTCGGGTGAACGGGAACCTAGCTGCCGCTACTTCCCGCCCCTCTCACTCTCCGACATACGTGTCCCTCCTCCTGTGTGCGTTTTGCTTTTTCTTTCTTTCTTTTCTTTTTCTCTATCTTTCTTTTTTTGTTTTCTCACTGTCCTCCTTGCTCTACATACATGGGACTCCCCTTTCCTCTTGCCCGGCATAGCTGCCAAAGGCAGCTGTAAATCTGCCAAAGCGCCGAAAATCAATCACTGTCACAACTGTCCCTCTCGGTTTGATGTATCTGAGAACGACCGGGCACCCGGTCTGGTGGCTTCACTACCAGGGCCGAACTGCCATTTTTTTGTAAATCCTGATGAAGATCGGTCCACCGATCGAAACTCTTGAAATTAAATGCGTGTTCTGTTTACCTTGTAGTACCACTCAAGTTCCTTACGTTTGAAAGGCAGCCTGAAGAATACCTCTTTGCCTACAATATATATATATATATATATATATATATATATATATATATATATATATATATATATATATATATATATATATATATATATATATATATATATATATATATATAGTCATATAATGAGAAGCCAACAAACACTGACACCAAGTACAACATAGGGGAAATTGCATGTGCTTAATAAATGAAATAAAGTAATGATAAATTAATGGAAATTAAAGTGGATGAAAAAACAACTTGCCGCAGGTGGGAACCGAACCCACAACCTTCGCATGTCGCGTGCGATGCTCTAGCAATTGAGCTACCGCGGTGGCGTTTCCCCATCCACTTTCTTGGGTATTTATGTGTACTAGTAGAACCCTGGGAGTGTTAGCCAGCGCCCCACTCACAGACCTTGGCGGCGGACGTGGAACGTCTTTTTTGCTGCAGGCGTCACGAGAACGTGATCTTTACGGGTGAAGGCAACTGGTCAATAAACCCACATATGCTACCTGAAGGCATCAATGTTGCCGGATTCGAGACCCTCGTTATAGAATAAACGAGAAGAAAGGGGGTTAACCGAGGGACCCGGTAATTATTAGTCATATAATGAGAAGCCAACAAACACTGATACCAAGTACAACATAGGGGAAATTGCATGTGCTTAATAAATGAAATAAAGTAATGATAAATTAATGGAAATTAAAGTGGATGAAAAAACAACTTGCCGCAGGTGGGAACCGAACCCACAACCTTCGCATGTCGCGTGCGATGCTCTACCAATTGAGCTACCACGGCGGCGTTTCCCCATCCACTTTCTTGGGTATTTATGTGTACTAGTAGAACCCTGGGAGTGTTAGCCAGCGCCCCCACTCACAGTTGTTTTTTCAACCACTTTAATTTCCATTAATTAATCATTACTTTATTTCATTTATTAAGCACATGCAATTTCCCCTATGTTGTACTTGGTGTCAGTGTTTGTTGGCTTCTCATTATATGACTAATAATTATCGGGTCCCTCGGTTAACCCCCTTTCTTCTCGTTTATTCTATAACGAGGGTCTCGAATCCGGCAACATTGATGCCTTCAGGTAGCATATGTGGGTTTATTGACCAGTTGCCTTCACCCGTAAAGATCACGTTCTCGTGACGCCTGCGGCAAAAAAGACGTTCCATGTCCGCCGCCAAGGTCTGTGAGTGGGGGCGCTGGCTAACACTCCCAGGGTTCTACTAGTACACATAAATACCCAAGAAAGTGGATGGGGAAACGCCGCCGCGGTAGCTCAATTGGTAGAGCATCGCACGCGACATGCGAAGGTTGTGGGTTCGGTTCCCACCTGCGGCAAGTTGTTTTTTCATCCACTTTAATTTCCATTAATTTATCATTACTTTATTTCATTTATTAAGCACATGCAATTTCCCCTATGTTGTACTTGGTGTCAGTGTTTGTTGGCTTCTCATTATATGACTAATAATTATCGGGTCCCTCGGTTAACCTCCTTTCTTCTCGTTTATATATACATACATATTTATATATATATATATATATATATACATATATATATATTTAAATATATCTATATATATAAACTGCATTTTTTCAAGGGATATAGCGAGTATATAGATGGTGTCCCACGTAACTTGGTCCGAGATTTTAAAAATGCAAGGTTTGTCGGCAGCGAATTGAAACGAACGAACGCTATTCGCACTGGCCGGGTAATTGAGGCATTTTTTTATTATTTTGCCCCTAGCTTACGAATTTAGTTAACCGACTTTTTGAATATTCACTCAGGACCCGAAGTATCGTAAGCAGATTTGCAGAGCACCTTCAGAAACCACCGATCCAGTTTTTCGGTGTTGTAAAAAAGAATGCCCGGGAAAGTTCAAAAAAAAAAACGATAGCCACGTGACGGAAAGGTTGGGTGGGGGTCGCATAAAGTATCCTCCTTTCTCATTCTTCTTTGCAGTGGGTATCATATATTTATTCTATACACCCACGACGTTGGAGTGCAGCGAACGAAGATTACAAAAGAAGACGCATTAGACGCACAGGCGCAGATGTGGAATGAGAATGTGGTTTCTTTTCTCCTCGTGTTTTCCTGTCCTCAACTATCTTGACTTAGGATGTACCAACAAGCGCTAATCGCCACCCTTGTCAATTTTTACACAGTGTCACATTCCACTTCATTTTGCAGTGTTCAGTCCTATATCCAACAGACAGATGAAATAACCTTCCGAAATACTACGGCACTCACACTGCATAAATTTATCGTTGCATTCGAGCTTTATCTTATTAGAACCATCTTTTCCTTTTTTGATAAAGAACTGTACGTGCAACAAAGTAGGCATTTGTATAGGGTCATGTATTGCTTCTCTGGGTTGTAATATGTTTAGCTGCTCTTGACTGCGAGACCGAGACCTAAATATCATTTTCGCCAACTGGAAAGTTCTAGCTATTTTCAGATACCTGGTGTTCTCGAGCTATTATTTACCAAACCCTCTCGATTCCGCATTGCAGTGGTAGAAAGTTTATCTATATTTAGACATGGAAAATGCAAAGTGTTAATGTTCCTCATAATGAATCTTTCCACATTTTATATAATAGCATGCATTTTAGTCATTAACAAATATACATGAAGCACCCTCACGTGCTGTAAAATACTTTTACCTTTAGATTCAGCGCAATAGTGCGATCGTTAAATGACGCACACATTTTTGGTACTTTGAATCGGTCCTATTGAAGGCCAGCGCCTACCTGGTGTAGGCTAGTTTGGTAATCTGATTGGTAACCATTCAGACAGCTACTTTCGCGTGCTCAACTTTCCCAGCTTTTACCGAGGCCATCTTTATTAAACTAAACCTTGGGCCGAATATCAGAACGAAGAAGCTTCTGGTACTGCTCTGCGTGGTAAAACTACCGCACAAATTAAAAAAAAAACATTCCGAACAGGTACAGAGTACCTACAGTTTTCGCAGTCAAAAGCTGACTGGGCTATACCCGCCTACTTCTGGGCCGCCAAAGAAGCCCGCTTGTGAGAAGAAGCACGCCAGGCCTTATGTCATGTGTGCCATTGGCATAGTCTACGAAGTCTCGTTTATATGCGGAATCTGACCAATCGGTCATTGTATCAATATTTTAGCACATAAATACGAGCTGTCTCAAAGCAATAAAGGCATATCGCATGTCGGTCGGCCGGTCCTGTGGTTGCGAGCCTTTTATTCCTAGAGCCTGAATTCCGGGTAAGAATGGAGACACGGTTGCGCGCGAATTGTTGGAAGCGTGTTTTATAAGCAAGAACGAGAAGATTTGTATTAGTGACACATCTCTGTATCGGCAGCGACAAATCTTTTTAGAAGATTGTTTTGATTTGGACTTGACACAAAACGTCTTTGAAATAAGTCAGAGGGGGTCGGATTCTAAAACCGCATGTAACAAAAACACTTTATGTTAGTATCGTCTCTAAATGTAACCACACTAACCCCGCGCTTTACTTTGGTTTCATTGTGTAGAGGAAAGAACTCCTTACTCGATTATACATGAGACCAGACCTCACTGTCGTTTTGCTACGCATATTGCAATCGCAGCTGAACTGCTATTGAACAATCGCAGAGACCCGTGGCTCGGCAGTACGCTTGTCAGAACAAGCAGGAATGGTCGCATTTGAGAGAGCTCACTTAGCGACAATACGCGTATTCCATGTCAAACTCAAAGATCATCAAGATTTAATAGGCCTAGAATTGTGCAATTTTCTACTGGAATTTCGCGCTTGCTCGGCTATGGCGCCCAGCACTCGAAACATGTGGTTCAGAAATGGCGTGAAGAGACTCGAGCAGAAAGACAGAGAGAATTCCTTTGACCACGGCGGAACCTGTCCGTTTTATGGCGAGCAAGAGCGCAGAAGGTTGAGGCAAGCGGAGGAGCCGCAAACATGTACGAGTGCGGCGGGCTCGAGTGGCGCAAGGTAGTATCGGGAGCCACCACCAAGAGCGTAATGCTTCCTTACACTAGTGCCCACGCACGCTCTACAAAACAAACGGGTCCACTAGAAATTGTAATATCAGACTGCAAGATTTCGCTAACTGTAGCACGTAAGCTTCTTAATGCGAGAATAAATGTAATTTGTGTATTTGGTTATGTATTTCTGTACCCTAGTGCCCACGCGCCCTCTCCAGTGCGTACAAGATTTTGCACGTACCCCACCGCGGCTTCGTCCATGGTACAGCCTTACCCATTTTTGCGTATGCATTGCAAGATGACTACAATGTTCGTGGACGCTCTCACGCGGCGGGTCTGCGTACCTACCTTGCATGTTTATAGCATAGGCATGCCGCATGCCCTGAATAAACTTTAGTTGGAATTTAGCGCCTCTCGTTTGTCCACTTCCCAGTCTGCTCTGTGATATGCTCTAGTTAGACACCGAAGCAGCTGCGGAAGCTTGCATCAACACCTCAATGTTCCATGGCCTTGCTCTACACGCATTCCCGAATAGGGCATTAGCGCAGGTGGATTCTTCAGAATTCGTTGAGAATCCCAATTCATTATGGCAGATACCCACATTGGAAGACGACTGCCTTCCGGCCCCGACCTCAGCCAGAGACATAAGACGCTAAGTTTTCTATGAAATAGACTTTGCCGAGGAACCTGAAAAACAACGCCAGGAAATCTTTTGGCGGGTGCACAAAGTGCCTACTGGTCGTTGCCCTGGGTTGTGCTTGCTTTTGCCAAGTAACTTTGATAATGGCTCATGAAATACTGATGCCGCCTCTCAGCCAAGAATGACAGCATGAAAACTATGCGACCAATGCAACATTTGTCAAAGTGTCGACCTTGACATTGCTACCCAATTGGGCACTACGATGCGAATGTCTGAATGGAAATCCCTTGTTCAAGTGATTGCATTGTACTTTAAATGTGCGAACTAACCGACGCCACGCCTGAAGAGTTCGTTAAATTGCAGGAACTTATGTTCTCTTTCCCAACAGTGAACCTTTGATACTAAAATATTTATTTGCGAAAAGCTCAGCCCGAGCGTTTCAGGCGAAATGGACAAAAGAAGACATAGATTCGAGCAGGATTTGATTCAATGCTCTCACAATTTCTTTGAATTTGAAAGCTATTCTTTGGCAATGTTGATGAATTTGAACTATGCTCTATACTTTTTACACGCGCCTCACGCGAGCACACAGCTGTAAGTGAAAAAGGTCAGTCTGATCGCCACTTTGCTAGTCTTACTGCGCCACTTGCCATAGTAAACACAGGATTTGAAAAATCACTGAAGCAAAGGAGATCAAAAAAGGAAACCTAGTCCCTCTGTTTATATTGATAGATATCCCGTTCTTTCTAGGAAATTGAAATACGAAGCAAATATCCCTTGCGTAATAAAATAAAAAAAAATAAAAATTAAGCAACGCAAATCACTGGTAACTGTGCTGTAACTTTCTAGCGCAGTCTGATAACATTTCAACGGTGGTCACCTGTAGGATCTGTAGGCTAAGGAAGTGAACAGAACATTAAAGAATGGGATCAGAGAGGGGGAGAGATAACACAGTGGATAGAGTGAAATGGGGACCTATTTACATAAACGATAGTTGAAGGGCTGATGATGCTTGCATTGTTCAGTACGTGGGAAGCTGTCTTTAGGGCGATGAGGGCAAATTAGTAAGATACTTCTGTGCTATGGAACATGTTTACTGATATGTTTGATTATTGTTTGTACACTTGCCGGCGGGCAAGTGGAGGAAAATTGTTGACGCGTAGAAGAGATCAAGCCTCCAATAGTTCACTTAAAGGCAAATTATAGCGAATTTAATTTATACAGACCCCACATAATGGAGAATACGTCTCAACGCAAGCATTTTGCACGTACCTGGCAATTTATTTAGTTTAAGAATGATCATTGTATTGCTCGATAGCTGAATATGTCAGTGTAAGGCTAGTATGCTCAGGTGAACACGGCTGGCGAATGTGCGTGATCACAACGACACGATAAAGGAAAAGCCATGAAGGTGTGAGGCCGATGACGAGGTTTGCATGACGATGGTTTCTGAAACTGCTGCTTTGGGACGACTGTGGCCAGACGGTTTGACAACGATGGCGAAAGCGATGTTTCAATTTTCGCTACGAGTGATACTACATGTGCACCTAGTTCTTAACATCACTGTGACCTAGCCTTCATAACTTTCGTATAAGTGGCTACAAGGACTACCAAAATATCCTCCCTATGTTACCTCAGTGGCTGTAGCGTTGCGCTGCTGAGCTTGATGTTGCGGGTTCGATCCCTATCGCGGAAGTTCCATTTTGATGGGGGTGAACCGCAATATCTCTTGTGTACTTACGTTTAGCTGCGCGTTAAAGAGTCACCGGTATCCAATATTAATCCGAGTCTCCAACTAAGGGTACTTCACTATCAGATCGCAGTTTTTTCCCGCTAAGCCGAAGAAATTAATTTGAGCAACAAAAAACGATTGATTTTATATCTTGAGGCGAAGTTTGAATGAAACACAGTTTTTAGATGTGCCAGGAACCATGTGAAACCTGGTTTAAATGGACACCACGTGGTCTTTGAATGACTAGGAAGTCATTGTGGAATTCTCGGAAACGAAGTGCTCAATGTGCTCATCAGAAAGAACATCACATCTTAAGAACACGCGACCGGAGAGAACGTCGCCGGTCTGCGCGTAATTATACCACTTTGAATGGATCAGAGCACATGTGAGGCTAGCTCTGCTACATTTCTTGAACAGAACTGTGAGAGTTCGGCTTCTTTGTATATTTTCACATGAAAATCCTACGTGAATTATGTATGCACGTGGGAGTCGAGTTTCACGTAGCACTTACATATAGCGCATCCTGCGATCACTGTCATCTTGTGATGTGCTTCCAAAGAACTGCTTTTTTTGTTGGTTGTCATAGGATAGGAGTCTATAGAAAAAAATGTATAGGCGGTACGCAGACGTTGCATGAAAATTGACAAATCGTATGAAAGGCAATACTTGCAGACAAATAAAGGAAATTTTATTTACGTGAAATGAAGAAAATCATATTTTTTTTAAGAAACACACATTATTGATGCGAAGCACACTGCAGTGAATTCGCATGAACACTCGCCTACTTTTGTCTTAGTTTTGGCACCAAATATTTGGCCATTATAGTGCACGAGAAACAATTCCGGCGATTCGTAACGGTTCCTCATGTTTCTAGGAGTGAAACACTAAGGGCATGCCTCAATTCGTACCTATGTTATACATGTTGACGTCCCCGCCCCAAACATTTGCGTTCCTCTCAGATAAGTACAGGTTACCACTAATTCCAAAACAATATTTCGGCTACTAATGTTCAACCGAACATTCTACCGCTGACCGACTATAGCGGCTTCTGTTAAGAAGTCGAAGCATTTGAATTTCAATTTAAATTGTGGTATATGTGTAAAAAAATACTGATTCTGTTCCCGAACGGGAATCAAGCTCCTTCGATATCGATCCGGTTCGAGTTAATTATATAGAAATAAAATATTATGATTCGCCAAAAGGTTGAGCGCGGCTCAATTGATCTTCAGCATCCAATGTTGCTGCCGTGGAAGGCGGAGCGAACAAGCTAAAACAGCTAATTTGTGTCTGCAATATTGTACGCGGAAGAACTGCAGCATGACGTCACCGACGCAAGGGCGGAAGGAAAAATTAAATTAAATTATGGGGGTTTACGTGCCAAAACCACTTTCTGATTATGAGGCACGCCGTAGTAGAGGACTCCGGAAATTTCGACCACCTGGGGTTCCTTAACGTGCACCTAAATCTAAGCACACGGGTGTTTTCGCATTTCGCCCCCACCGAAATGCGGCCGCCGTGGCCGGGATTCGATCCCGCGACAAGGGCGGAAGGAAGGCTTCCTAAAGTGAAAGTTCAGTTTACATTGCTACAGCAAACATATCACATTTATCTAGGCTAGTCAGAATCTATATATAAGTCTAAGAGGCACGACTATAAGCAGTCTTGGAAATGTATGGCGTGCCGCAAAACTAAGGCAACTGTGCCCATTTATATGGAACCCGGTGATAGCACCGTCACGGGGATTCTGTTTGATATTAACGGGAAATTAAATGAGCTGCTTCTCTGAAGAACCCTATCCATGACATGGAGGCTTTCTTAACGCACATGTGCGCCCACTATGGCACGGTACTCGTCACCGTCGCAGAGCTCTCAAGCGAAATTCAGCAACTAAAAATAAAGTTTCAAAACTCGAAGAAGTTAGAGCAGGCGCTGAACTCAGGAGAGTGTCTGCTGCTGTAAATGACCTTGAATACCACAGTCGAAAGTTGAAACTTGAAATCCATGGGCTGGCGAAACGTGACAGTGAGTTCCTCATGACCAGAACAAACTTCCTCGCTAAAGGACTGGAACTTGGTCCTTTTAACGAGCAGCCCGTCTCAGCCGTTCACCGTCTTCCTTCACGAAAAGATGAGACAGCAGCCGCGATTGTTAGCTTCACGCAACAGTCGAAAAGACACAAATGGCTCGAAAAAAGGAAGGCTATATCAAGGGTAGAGTCTAATACTTACATATCCGAAAACCTAACCGGGTATAATAGATCGTTGCTCAAGGTTGCAAAGGAATGGGCTCCCGTAAACAATTTCAAATTTTTGTGGCATTGCAATGCAAGAATATTAGCCCCAAAAGAAGACCATGCCCGTGTACATGTAATCAAGGCCGAAACCGATCTCGAAAAGCTTAAAGTGTGATACTGAAGTCCGCACGTTTTCTAGTTTTGACATGGCTTCCATTGACTCGTTATCCCCGTCTGACTTGTTACATTTTGTTCGACAACACCAAAAAAAATCTACTCGATACCTCCATCTCAATCTCCAGTCAGTGCTAAACAAGCATGACACGCTCGACCTTTTTTTTCAGCAGCTTGACATGTCAGTTTGATTTCATCATGCTGTCTGAAACGTGGTATGACCAGCACTCAGTCGTATGGAAACTGCCTAAATGTCAATGCTTTATGAAAAACCGAGAAGCATCGCGCGGCGGTCGTGTTAGTGTGCTTGTTCGTGGTAACACCGATGAAAGGTGCATCAATGAATTTTGCTCTATTAATGATCACTATGAAGTCCTACAGTCTTCATGGCTCGAACTCTCTACTCAGTTTTCTACCGTCCGCCAAGCGGTAATTTAGACCATTTCTTTGAGTTTCTTGAAAAGTTCTTTTTTTATTTGTGTGAATTGCAACTTAAGCTCGTGTTGGGCGGCGATGTCGATATCGATATGGTGCTCGACAATCCCTTGAAGCGAAATTTTGAAGCAATTATACACACACACGTTTGCTTCAATGTCATATCATCATGCATCTACGTGTATCGACATATTCATTACAAACATTGCTTCAAGTAAGATTAAATGGGGGTGTTTTCCAGTGGCCTTAGTGACCATACGCCTATATGTCTAAGTCTGAACCATACATTTCAATGATGAAGTGCTACTGATACCTTCATACAAGCGATCACGCAAAATGCGTTATAACATTTCAGTGCCGAATTAGGAAGCACAGGCCGGACGGATATTTATGGCACGCAAATTCCGGATTTCCCATATGAAATTCTTCGTCAGACTATTTTCTTCTTGTGGCCAGACATTTTCTCTTTACTATTACGAAAAAACAACCTTCCAGAGTAAGCAAGCCATGGGTCCCAAAAAAGTTCCCCATCAAATAAAAGCAAAAAGCAGCCTTTATGGTAAATTCATCAAGTGACGAGATCCAAATGACTGGAACAAGTTTAACCGCTGTCGCAATCGTCTCACGAACGAGCTGAGCATCGCGAAAAAGCCGTTATCATACTGAATTGATCAATTCATGTGTAGGGGACAGCCAGGGCACATGGAAACAGCTGTATGATTTGCGCAATCATGCGCCTACTCCCCAGTCACCTGTGCAGATTGTGAGTAATGATGTTCAAATAACTGGTTAGTTACTGGCTCACGCATTCAATGATTTTCTAGTCAGTAATAATAATAATATTCCCGTATGCATGAGTGCCTGTGAGTTCCTAAGAACAAGAGTTCCAGACACGATTTTCTTGCACCCAATCAATGAATCAGAGTTAACACGCCTTCTCTCTGAACTGAGAAACAACCGTAGCCTGGATGTAGATAATCTGCAGGTAAACCAATTAAATATGTCCTATGCATTGTTGTCATATTGCTGGTGTACATGTACAACTTATACTTCCATGCCGGAGTCTTCCCGCATAAAATTCAAGTCGCTAAAGTAAACCCGTTATTCAAGCGTGGTCACAGGACTCTTATGACAAATTAATAGCCCATATCCATTTTGCCAGTCTTCTCAAAAGGCGTTGAAAAGGGTATATTTAAACGTCTTTCTGTATTTCATGAAAATAAAAACCTCCTAACGCGCTGTCAGTAAGCCTTGCGTAAACATCGGTCTACACAGCTTGCCCTGTTGGATCAAAATGACTTTATTCTCAAAAACATCGAAGAGCGCATTCTCACACTTGCAGTATTAATAGATTGTAGGAAAGCGTTCGACTGCATTAACCATGAACTTATATTTAATTAATTGACTAACTATTGTACTCGTGGCGTTGCCTTTGATTTATTTAAATCATATCTAAGATCCAAACTTCAGTTTACACACGTAAATAACCTCTTCTCTCAGTTAAGGAACACAAGGATAGAAGTGCCGCAACGGGAACCTACTTGGCCCTCTCCTTTTCAATATCTATGGTAATGATATTGTCAATATTGACAATGACACCAAATACATAATCTGTGCTGAAGACACTACAATACTGTTTTCCTCTCGCTATACCTCATACTTATTAAGGACTGCTAATGCAGTGATAGAAACCTTCATAAGTGGTCCGTTTAAAATGGTCTCATAATTAGCAATACTAAGACTAAGGCCATATTATTCCAAGCCAAGAACAAAAACGCCACGCTGCGTGCTGACATCCCACTTACTTCGGAGAGAATATAACCAGTGAAGTCAGTTAAAAGCCTAGGGGTCATTTTGACTACGATATATCATGGAATATTTACATACTATCACTTGTCACTAAAATTTCACAGATAGTTGCACTGGTTTTTTTCCCTTAGGTACCTTCTACGGCAATGTAAAAATGCTCATATATAACTCCCTTTTTATCAGTCATCTGAATTATTGCTGCCTTTTTTGGGGTACAACATCTGTAACAAGTATAGGTCGGTTATTGACCCTCAGAAAAAAAATAATATCTGTGTGATGTACCAAATGGGACTCCCCAGTGAACCTCTGTTCCAAGAAGATACACGAAGTGCATAGTTCATACAATTACAAGTATTGTCCGTGCATACATTGGGGAGTGTAAATCGAATAACAATTATATCCGTTCCATAGCTAACCTTAAACAGAACATACGTCATACGGGGCACAACACCGCTTCGGACATGGAGTGCTCACCCGTGCTCACGTTTCAGGTGTCCCTTCTTCTGGCGTTGCCTGCTGCCCTGTGCGCAACTGGCCCATTTATCTGGAAACAGCCACCGGACCGCTTCATGAATCGCACGCAACTGCCAGCCTTGGATGGAACTCAGTTCATCTGCTGGCAACCAGGATCTTCAAAGCCAACTGCTTCGACAGACAGCATAGGCTGCACAGTATTTAAACGACCATCCGCATCCGGCGCGCTGGGGCACAACACCGCTTCGGACATGGAGTGCTCACCCGTGCTCACGTTTCAGGTGTCCCTTCTTCTGGCGTTGCCTGCTGCCCTGTGCGCAACTGGCCCATTTATCTGGAAACAGCCACCGGACCGCTTCATGAATCGCACGCAACTGCCAGCCTTGGATGGAACTCAGTTCATCTGCTGGCAACCAGGATCTTCAAAGCCAACTGCTTCGACAGACAGCATAGGCTGCACAGTATTTAAACGACCATCCGCATCCGGCGCGCTGGGGCACAACACCGCTTCGGACATGGAGTGCTCACTCGTGCTCACGTTTCAGGTTGGTTACTTGAACCGCTGTTCTTGTCTGAAAAGTAGCAACCGGTGTCTTTTTGCGGTGTCGTGCCCCAGTGAGCTAATGTCATTACTGAAGCGTGGCAAAAACTTGTTTTGTTTATGCATATGTCGGTTGCGCCTACTTCTATCCGGTGATATAGAATCAAACCCCGGGCCGGATGTGCTCGATAACGTTCTCGCAACCTTGCAACGTATTGAATCCGGCCAGGACGAGATTCGTAATGACCTGCGAGCACTAAAGAATTGGCAGGCGTCAGTTGATGTCGAGCTGAAGCAGCTGTCGACTAGGCTCCGGGCTGTAGAAGTCGATATTGTTTCAATGAAAAGTTCCGTAAACGACACATCGCCCGAATCACTGAATATAGCAAAATGCATTTCTACACAGCTAAAAACAATACAATCGCGCTGTGAAGACACAGAAAATAGACTTCGCCGCTGCAACTTGCTATTCTTTGGAATCAAAGATGACAAAAGCGAATCATGGTCATCATCAGAATCAAAAATCATTGACATATGTAACCAACACCTTGGAATCACTATCGATCCAGCTCAAATAGACCGCGCGCATCGCCTCGGTCAATACAACGATGAGAAGAATAGACCGGTCATAGTCAAGTTCGCCTTTTTTAAGGATAAGCAGCGCGTAATAGAAAAAGGCCACAAGTTCAAGAACACTGATTATGCTGTTCGTGAGGACTTTTCTCTGCAAACCCGTATCGCTCGGCGCAAACTGATTGACTTCGCAAAAACCAAGAACGCGCAATTTAAGCTAACCCTCGATAAACTAAGAATCGATAACAATGTGTACACATACGATGCAGCGTCCGCCGCTGTTATCCCCCTACCCAGATAGCAAAGACCTAGGCTGGGAACACGTGTCTTTAAGAAAAAACCCAATTCAATACACGAGCCTATCGTGCCCTCGCACCTATCTATATCATTAACTAACATTCGTAGCATTCTTCCTAAACGCAATGAAGTTTCGTCATACTTAGACGACTGCGAATGTGATGTATTAGCACTTACGGAAACTTGGCTCAGCTCTGAAATTACGGATGGCGAAGTTCTACCCGATTCTAATGTTTACACTATCTATCGCAGAGATAGGGACGACAGAAGAGGTGGTGGGGTATTGCTCGCCACAAAAAAACATATCCCGTCATTTCTTGTGCCGATGTCATCCAGTCTCGAAATTCTGTGGGTCAGCGTAACATTTCCCCAATCGAATACAATTTATGGTGTATGCTACAGACCACCCGAGAGCTCCTACAATTTTCTTTCCGAATTACACGATAACATTACATCTATTCGATCCAAATATAACAAAGCTGATATTTTTCTTCTTGGTGACTTTAACTTTCCAGACATTGACTGGCAAAACTTGCGAGGCCAATCACGTGCATCTTGTGAGTTCGTTCAACTAACACTTGATTTTTCATTTGTGCAATTAATAAACCAGCCTACTCGTATCAATAATATTTTAGATCTTGTTCTATCATCCGCGCCCGAGAGGGTTAACGCTATCACTTTTACGGATGGGTTCAGTGACCACCGGTTGTTGCAATTCACAGTTCATACACCTTCACGCTCACGTCAACTGAAAACTAAACAAGTATTTGATTACAAAAGAGCAAACGTCAGCGCTATAAACAATGGTATGGAAAGCTTCACGTCCTCATTCTTAGCAACTTTTTCTGAGCGGACATTGAACGAGAATTGGTGCCTGTACAAGGAAAAGTTAATGGAATTAGCACATGCGCATATACCAAAGCTTTCATTTCGCGTTAACTCATCGAAACCATGGTTCACTAAAGCTCTTCTTACTCTAAAGAATAAAAAGAAGCGTCTTTACAGGATGGCCAAACGTGTTGACACACCTGCGTCTTGGAGCAAACACAAGTCTTGTGATGCAGCCTACTGTAATGCCCTGCGTCAAGCCAAGCAAAAGTATTTCTCTTGCGATCTGCAATCACTACTTCAAAACAACCCCAAAAAATTTTGGAAAACGATCTCTCCCGTTAAAGATTCCGACATTTCACAGCTACGTGATAGCTATGGCTTACCGATTGCACGAGAGCTTTCAGCATCTATCTTTAACAATTACTTCACGTCCGTATTTACAGAGGAAGACCTTTCAAATATACCAACACCCATCGAACTCGATTGTACATACATGGCCCCCATCAACATAACAACCACTGGTGTTGCTGAGCTGATCAACAACCTCAAGATGTCAACTTCTTCCGGCATGGACGGTATAAATTCAAAAATCTTAAAATATACTGTAGTTTCCTCTAGCAAAGTCCTTTCCTGCTTGTTTCAACAGTCCCTCTCAACAGGGGAAGTTCCGTATGACTGGAAGGTCGCTAAAGTTATACCTTTCTTTAAATCTGGCGATAAAAGCGCTGTTAACAATTACCGCCCAATATCACTAACAAGCGTTCCCGGTAAGTTACTAGAACACATAATCTTTTCAAACGTAGCAAATCACTTGGAAACTAACAAGTTCTTCTTTAAACATCAGCATGGATTTAGAAAAGGACTATCATGTGAAACGCAACTATTCGAATTGACTACAGATATTTTCCTAAACATGGATAAGAGCATACAAACAGATTCCATCTTCATAGACTTCGCTAAGGCTTTCGATCGTGTTGCTCATTGCCGTCTCATAGCTAAACTCTCATGCTTAAATATCGATTCCCTAACAGTATCTTGGATAAGAAATTTCTTGTCATTCCGTAAGCAATTCACCGTCGTCGATAACTTTATTTCTAGTATTAGCGATGTAACATCTGGTGTCCCACAAGGAAGCGTACTCGGACCGTTACTTTTTCTGATCTATATTAACGACCTGCCATCCGAAATAACGTCATCCATTCGCCTGTTCGCAGACGATTGTGTGATCTATCGTGAAATCTGCTCAACTTCCGATCACGTCGCTAACTAACTGGTGCTCTTCTTGGCAAATGACTCTAAACACTGATAAATGCAAACTGATAACATTCACCCGCAAAAAGACATTTTCCGCTTTCGATTACTCACTTGATAACAACCCCGTCACACGCTCCAACTCATACAAGTACCTCGGCATTCTCCTTACACCTAACCTGTCATGGTCTGCGCACATCGAAAAAATAACTGCTAAAGCTTCACGTACGCTCGGCTATCTTAAACGCAACCTTCGTGATGCTCCTGTCCTCACCAGACAACTCGCTTATCAGACTTTTGTAAGGTCACAACTGGAATTCGCAGCCCCTATCTGGTCACCTCGCCAAGCTTACCTAATCGCATCTCTCGAATCGATCCAAAACCGCGCCGCCCGCTTCATTGTCAGAGACTATCACCGCGACTCTAGCGTGACTAGCATTAAGTCATCTTTATCTCTCTCATCTTTTGAATCACGAAGAACCATAGCATTGCTTTGTCTATTTCACAAGATAATCCATAGCACGCACCCGTCCACTCTGCCGCTCACTCGTCCATCTCGTACATCTCGGCGTTTACATAATCATCTCAGTTTCCAGCGTATCTTTGGCCGAACAAATGCTTTCAATTCTTCCGCATTACCACGTGCCATTCAACATTGGAATAACCTACCAAATGACATAGTTGACATTCTTGACCCAGTATCCTTCAAAGCACGCTTATGCATATTATTTCCATAATTCGTCACAACTAAACCATACTGCGCACCTAAGCAAATACTTGTAGCGAAGTTGTATAGGTTTTTCTTTTTGTTTTGTTTGAATGTTTGTTTTGAATTGCTTTAACACTATTACAGACTTGTTCTTTCACCTTCACCTCCTACCATTTGTACAATCTCTTGGTACTTTTTTTTGTTACTTCACACAGTCGTTTGTTTCATTTATCCCGTTATTTATATTGTTAGATATTTGTTCTTTCATATTTACTCGCTAACAATGTATAATTTTTTTTACTCCTGTTTTTGGTAATTCCCTGTATCCTCCCCTCACGCAATACTCCTTCGGGAGCCTGTGAGGTAAATGAATAAATAAATAAATAAATAAATAATCAAACATGATCTCCAGAATACTGGTATGTAACGCAAGGCACGCTAATTCTGGAACGTAAATGATTGTTTATACGCTGCCTGCCTAACTCCACACACTGATCACAGATGATATTCATGTTTTGCAGTCTTCGTTAACTAGTCTGTATAATTATTATTGCTTCTAGCCCTCGTTTTGGGCTCAATACCCTGTACTTGTTGATCACAATATTAGTTTTGATGCATCATCTGTTATAAGTACACACGACTGATCTGAGTGCCGTATTTTTCCCATGCTGCTGATTTTGTGATATTATGTAAGCTAAGTAACTTGATATGGTTTATAATTTTTTTTTGTGTTTGTTTCTCTTGCATTATTTTTATTCTTTTTATTCTGCTTTATCGTTAACATTCTTCATGCATTGTTGTTTCCCCTGCTGTTGCCATTAAACAGGTTTTAGGACTTAGTCAAGCTGCTGACGCATCTTTTCCTCAGAATCTGTCCACATTCAGATATGTTATTTCTGGCAAATAAAGTACTTATTTACTTAGTATATTTAACTGCACATTTATATGCCTAGCTGCCTCTATGTATTGCTGACTGAGCGCACATTGACTGAGAAGCAAGGATGACAAACCTGCGTTCTGATGTCCGCAATAAAAAGAAATCTCTGCGCGGAGATGCATTGATTCACTCATGCTTACTGCCGTGCGTACAAACACGAACTAATATGCTTATATTAATTTTACTATATCACTATATTATACAATACATGCTCAAAATCAGGTATTTTTGCAAGAGACAACGAAAGTGGTAATGCTCGCTAAATTATTGGAGAATTTGGTTCCAGCATTGAAAGATCTCAAATTTGTGAAAGAACACTCGAGACAATTGTCAAGCCGCTACCCGTTAACAACACCCACAAATAAAAACTAGGTTTAACAGGAGAGGGATGACTACTATAGCCTTTAAAAATCAGGCAAACTTTTTTTGACACGAAGACATGTAATATGCATCACAGTGTTCATAGAATAATAAGAAAGCATGCGACACAATACCTATGAACAAACGCGAAGGCGCTTCGCTGAGGAACATCTAAAGGTCGCTGTAGAATCGCTATCGCTAATTACATACCTCGTGCGCTCAAGAAACTACGAGCTCCTCCGCGACATTATTCGAGCGCACGCGGGTGCTGCAACGCATGCAACACCAAACGCTGCGCTATATCTAGTGTTGTGTATTGCATCCTCGTCGCTAAGAAGCTGATATTATGAACCACCTTATGATCTAGATCAAATTGAGATTCGTTTACTGCTTTGATGCTTTTCGCTCATTTCTGTTGTGGCATACACAGCAAGCGAGCATTTTTTTTCTCTTAAGAACACGCGCTGTAGGTGTCAAAGCACGTGCTGCTGTTGCTCCCATTCATAATATGACTCGGAAGTAGGAAGAGCAAAGAAAATATCCCGCGTTCTTTTGCTTCCTGCTTGGCAGCGCCAGAGCTCCGCGGGGTCGCCCCTCGATCAGCCACGGTCTGCTTTCGAGTGGCCCGCCGCATAACCCCGAAGGCTGAGGTGTCACCGATTCCGCAAACATTTCTAGCGCGTTTCTCTCACCCAAGCCCTCCTCGTCATTTTGGCGAAGGGTGTAGTACTCGCGAGGCCCTCTATGTAAGGGAAAAAAAAAGACGGGCAAGGGTTGCGCTGCCGACATGGGGCAATATATATAAAACTGGCCATCAGCAACTCACTGCCAACACACACGAGACTGCACACTCCTCAAGCACACACGGGAAACAGGAGCTGCTGACAAGGACGGACTTCAAACGACTGAAAATGTTTTGTCAGGTAAGTTGTGAGTCCTTTTTGTTTGACACATTTGCAGTCTCGTCAACCGTGTATGGAAGATGGTTCTGTTATCTCTGTTGCATTATCCTTATCTACATTCTCCTACATGGTTCACTGCCTTCCTGGCCCCACTTAGCGTGCGAAAACCGCCTGTGCGCATGTTCCCGTTGCATACATACTGCGTTCCTGGGTTGAGCGTGTTCTGTGAATTCGACAACAGAATCGAAGCTAGCCCGATATATTGCAATGTTAGGCTTTGCTTGAACGAAGTTATTGTGCTTTTCTGGAACCGTACGACACTCGGACGGCACGCAAGTATTTGTTTAGTGCTTGATGCTTTATTTTTGTAGTATAATTTAACAGAAAATGAAGTTAAAAGGAAGGTAACTTCAGTAGCAACTTATGGATGGGATGGTTTCTCGGAACCTAGCGGCACTCAGCATACACTATGGGCTCAGGTACAGCGTAATGGCGCGTTAACACAAATTACCTTATTAAGAAAGGAAATTCAGAAATGACAAGCGTAACCTCAATAGTTCGACTTGAAAAGCCTTTTTATAGAAAGGAAGGGACGGGGGGGGGGGGGTAATGAAGTTTCAATTCTGGTGTTTTACGTGCCAAAACCAAAATTTGATCATGAGGCACAGGGTAATAGGGGACTCCGCAATAATTTTGACCACGAGCGGATCTTTAACGTGCCTCCAATGCACGGCACACATGAGTTTTTGCATTGAGCCCTCATCGAAATGCGGCCGCCGCGGCCGGTATTTCATCGCGCGACCTTGTGCTTAGCAGCGAAACACCATGGCCGCCAAGCCACCGCCGCGACTTGTAAATAAAGATGGATACCAAGGCAACTGAGACATTGATACAAGCGTTTCATTGAACCTATGCTTCGTTAGTAATTTAAAGCTATGGTCACCTGATCTGCAAGAGGCTTTTAAAGCACTACAAGGGGAGCATGGAATAGGGACCTGATTGTGGGTTTCTTTTGCTTTCTTGATGCAGCAGTAGGGAAGGAAATCGCGTAAGTACAGCACGTGTGGAGAGAACGCTTGGGAAGATCACACGCCACTTCCAAGGTGTTGCTGAAAATAGAGAATACTTTTCAGCTATCAGAAATGCGTCAACTCGCCGAAAGTACAACTAATCATGGCAACAGAGTTTCGGCGCAACCACAATTTCCTCTAGCTTTCCATGTGCCTATTCAACGACTGAAATTAGACTGAAAGGAAGGATATCAAACTACTGAAGAAAGAATTACAGGCCATTACAGGTGCTTGCTAGCGCATGCGATCTTTTGGCCTTGGTTCCACCGCATTTCCTAGAGATATGGAGGCTAACCTAAGCAGTCTGGCTGGAAAGAGGCTATACAAAAGAAACATAACCTTTTTTTTTCTTTGACGATGAAAAGTGCAGCCATCAGTAAATGTTTTGATTGCTGGAGAATAACCAAAAATACTTCTGTGGATTTAAAAGGGTGCTCAACCACCCCTCGGGCTTCGTGAAAAAACAGTCCACGGACAGAATATGCTACTGTGAACATCCCAGGCAAATTTTTCAGTCGTGCGTGGCTTGTGCAGCTTGTAAGCGGAGCACCAAGACACCTTTTTCTCAAACGTTAGCTTTTCATCAGAAGTCTGCTCCTGACTCTTTTCGGACCGATTTATTTCATCATAGAGTTCATTTTACAATACTCGACTGCCATTAGATAATAGCTCACAATAATAAAGGAGTGTGCTTGGATGAGTGCACTCATTCCTGCTGTTGCAATGTATATTTATACGCATACTTTATTAAACAGGCTGCAATAAGAGAAATCTGCTTTCGAATTTCAATTACAGTTACGAACTTCCTGAATGAGCCGACTATCGTCAACTCGCACTGGTCCGTAGCCACCTGCGTAGGAATTGAAATTTGTACGCCCTCCTTAGTGGTGCCGTTATCGCCTGGGTCTCGCTAATTTTAGCTAGTTTCGAACACTTAGCTAGCGTCTAACCGCACGAAACAAAAGGTCGGAGCACCACACACATGCGCGCCAGTGCACGCTCACTCTTGGTCGCTCCTGGTTAGACGCCTTGACAGACTTCGCTTCGTGGGTCATTGACAGCGCTTCAAAATGCGTAAGTTTGATGTGCCTACTATTCGTCGTTCACGCTGGTGCACGACCAAGCCAGTCCGCACTGCGAGCACGACCAGACAGAAGCATAGTAGCGCGAGCGAGCACTCGGACCATGTTAGATCGCTCAGGTCGTGCACAAAGCAAACACTCCGATAGGCACACTGCTGATGCAAGTTGTTGTGGACTGCCGCGTTGCCCAGATGCCACGGCTGCCGCGGAGTTCTACGGCAAGTCCGCTGGCTCTGCGCACTGCTGCTCGCTGAGGACAATCGCGTTTGGCGCGGCGTAGGCGCCAAGATCGTAAATAATGGCCGTCTCAGCATCATCATCAGCCTAGTTTATGTCAACTGTAGGACGAAGGCCTCTCCCTGCGACCTCCAATTACCCCTGTCCCGCGCCAACCGATTACGACAAGCGCCCGCGAATTTCCTAATTTCATTACTCCACCTAGTCTTCTGTCGTCCTCGATTGCGTTTTCATTGTCTTGGTACCCATTCTGTAACGCTAATGGTCCAACGGTTATCTAACCTGCGCATTACAAGACCTGCCCATCTCCATTTTTTTCTCTTGATGTCAATTAGAATATCCTCTATACCAGTTTGCTCTCTGATCCAAACCGCTCTCTTTCTGTCTCTTAACGTTATGCCTACCAATCTTCGTTCCATCGCTCTTTGCGCGGTCCTTAACTTGTTCTCAAGCTTCTTTGTATGTCTCAAAGCCTCTGCCCCATATGTCAGCACTGGTAAAATGCACAGATTGTACACCTTCCTTTTCAATGATAACTCTAAGCTTCCAGCCAGAAGCTGGCAATGTCTGCTGTATGCGATCCAACACATTTTTATTCTTCTGTGAATTTACTTCTCATGATCAGGGTTCCCTGTGGTTAATTGACCTACGTAAACGTACTCCTTCACAGACTCGAAAGGCTGACTGGCGGTCCCGAAACCTTGTTCTTTGCCCGTCTATTTACCATTATCTTTGTCTTCTGCATATTAATCTTCAATACAACTCTGACACTCTCTCTGTTAAGGACCTCAATCACTTGTTGTAACTCGTCTGTATTGCTGCTGAATAGAACAATGTCATCGGCAAACCGAAGGTTGCTGAGATATTCGCCGTCAACCTTTAGTCATCAACCTTCCCAGTTTAATAGCTTGAATACTTCTTCCAAGCACGCACTGAATAACATTGGAGATATTCTGTCTCCCTGTCTGACACCTTTTTTTATAGGTATCTTCCTGCTTTTCTTGCGTAGAATTAAGGTAGCTGTGGAACCTCTGTAGATATTTTCCAAGGTATTTACGTAAGCGTTCTGGTACTCCTTGATAACGTATTGCCGCTATTACTGTAGATATCTCTACTGAATCAAATGCTTTTTCGTAATCTATGAAATGGCGTCTACGTGAACCTATCAAAATCAAATATGAACTGCGCGTCACGGGGACGCTCATTAGGCGGAGCGTGGTGGTCACGCCCCGCTTCTCCATAGCCTTCGCACGTCAAGGCATTGAAGACGGAGCGGAAGCACCGCGAAGGGGATGATACGCGACCTTTGATTGCCTGTGGCTCCGCTTCTTCTGAACGCAATTAGGTATTATGGCGGCAATTTTGTTTTTGAAATAGATATCTTTAAATTCACAGGCAATTCGCGACTTCAATCAACGGTGATTTAGGGCCCCTTTAAATTCGGATAAATATAAAAGGTTAGCTAATTTCGCGCTCACGATTAACAAAATAATAATCACGTTTCGAGCATACATTTTACGCTCCCGGGTAATATATATTGTAGAAAGCACCCAGCGGAGTGTGTATGTGCTCGTTCCAACTAGTTTTCTACTGCTGAATTTAGGTGATCTGGTTTGCTTTGCCATTTACAGATTATCATTGCCAGTCTCGCCGGCTGCGTCAGCGCTGGACGTCAGTTCGGCTTTCAGGGCTACGGCAATCAATACGGTGACCCCTTGGTGTCATCTGCTACAGGAGGGAGTTTTGCTGCTGCTGAGCCATTCTACGTGAGTTGCTGGTAGAAATACCTCTCCTTTTGAAATTGTTAGGCTTGTACTGTAGAAATGGAAGCTAGTAGTCGCGACAGAAAATTTCGCTGGTTGGTATGACATGATTAACAGACTAGCAACAGGGAAGATGGGCACGCAAGTTCGCGTAGACAGCATGTCTGGTAGAGCATGGTGCTTGTAGAAAATATGAAACGCAAACAATTGTATAGCATCGGAAGTGCGCCGCCTATGAATGCCTATGTTTACCGCCACTAGGCCACCAATTTCTCTATAATATTTCGCCGTCAGCGAGCGTTTAAGTGGAACCAAGTTGTACTTTCTGCTATCTGCTGCGTAACAAGCCAACAGCGTCGTGTGCAGGTAATTAGACCCACGCACCGACTTCATTGTTTGCTTCTGCAGTAAATAGTCACACCTAGTTCTTTTATCAAAGCAAACGCTGTTTTCCAAATATTTATTACTTGAGAATGTACTTCAGTATTCAACTATTTGTTTCTTACCGGTCACCTTGTTTGCCTCAAAATGCTTTCGCACACTTCCTGCCATGAACATAGCAGAGAATTTGAACATTCCAGTTATTGAGAAGGCACTGTTCACAAAGTCATTTTCTTTTCTTTTTTTTCTGGTTACAACAATCATAAAAAATCTCTCCAGAGAAAAGGTGTGAGAATTGGTGTGCATATCTTGCAAACTGTTTTTTTATGTGTGTGTGTGTTTCTCGATTCGCCCTACCAAATGCGAAGCGAATGGGATTTGAGAAGCGACTACAGAATTGACCGTTCCAACACCTCATTAGCGCACTAAGTGCGACGAATACACCACTCAGCTTTTGCTATAGAACTTTTATACACAGCACTGCGTACTATATTCTGACTTGTGCACAAGCAATTTTGGTAGCAAAATCTTGCCTTTAGCGCAAAAAGCGTGACACTATTCCAATAGGAATACATAGGCCTCCACAGATAATATGTGGAGTTGAGGGTGGGCCAACATAATTTTGGAAGTACGTCAACCTAAATTCTGGGGTGATATGCAGGGGGGGGGGGGGCGGTCGCCTAAATTTGCGTGTGATATGGTGGAGGGCTAACTTGAATTTGGAGGTAATATGGTGGAGGGATAACCTGAATTTGGAGGTGATATCGGCGTAGGCAAACTTCAAATTTGGGGAGGCCAACATAAACTGGGGAGTGTGCTAACTTCAAATTTGAAGTTGGCTAGTTTGAATTCGGGAGTGGTAAACCTAAATTTGAGAATGGTATCATTTAGCACCAATAAAAATACAAAAGAGAAATTGCACCCTCCACAGTGCTGCGGTAAAAAAATTTGGAGGACGCTTAAGCTTCACCTTTAAGAGTGGAACGCGATAGCATAGGGAGATTCCTGACTGCATCTCATGATTCCCGGCGAACGCTATGCGCGAAGACCAGCTTTACGGTGGAACCACGGCCCCTTGCGCGGGCCGCGATGTATGGGGAGGCGAGCGCCAGCTGGCGTTAATTCAAGGAACCAGGCGCGCCGCGCCGTGGCCCCTAAGACGCCCATCGCGCCGGCGCGAGCGAAATGGCAGACGCCGCGGCCGATCTGTGAACGTCGCGGGCGGTTTTTGTGTGTGAATGGGTCTCTTTGAGTTTTCGCGTAACAAAATTGTCTTCTCGTACAGTCAAATTACAATCCGAGAGCTATCATGTCTGTAGGAGGTGATAAAGTCATAGTTTGCAATTTCTCTGCGTATTTTAGCTTGAGAAATTTAATTAGTTCAACCAATATCTTGCATACTATGGAAGGCCTGGCTACCCATGGTTCTAAAATCTTTTGACCATACGCGAGGCGCCGGACTGTGTACGGCACGGGCTCCTTATTGCTATAGACCTCGCACTCTGCCCAGGTGGCGCTGCGGAAAAATCCGTCACCAGCCAGCCTTGGCGCGAACTGAGTGGTGCAAGGAGAGCTGTCCGCAAGCGAAGGTACATAGTACACAACGGACCCTTCTCTTTCGTTTGTGTTG
Source organism: Dermacentor albipictus (assembly GCF_038994185.2). Lineage (NCBI taxonomy): Eukaryota > Metazoa > Arthropoda > Arachnida > Ixodida > Ixodidae > Dermacentor > Dermacentor albipictus. The sequence continues at coordinate 486,444,504 of NC_091821.1, forward strand.
AGGTACGGTTTCCTAAAAATCAAAGACCTGGAAAGCTTCTTCCGCCCATCCACGCTACGGAAAGGAAGCGCAGCAGGGCTAAGTACGCATACAATATAAAATAAAGTCTCAAGTGGTACTGTACTCGCAAGTACAGAGAGAATCAGGTTCCGCTATAGGCATATCAGCATAAATATCTAAGCATTTCAAATTGGGTCATAATGAATACATCCTGAACACAGGACTTACGTATCTCCTATATTTTTATGTATTTTATAGTAATGTTTTGTGTCGCAATTCCTTACAGAGTAAATCCTTTTATAGCCTTTTCTAGGGCAGCAAACAAAACGCTTTGCAAGGCAGCAAACAGCGTGCGATCATAACAAAAGTAAGCTTCCTACAGTGCCTGCACGCTGCATCTTTCTTTCTCGCAGGAGCTACAGCATCGCTCAGTACCTTAATTTGAAATTTTCGCAGACCCTTCGAACAACAAGCGCGCACAAATAAATGTAAACAAACACGAAATATTTTTCTTTACACACGTGCGTTACTTCGCAATTACACATTCAGTCCTGCTACAGCAACTTTATTGCTCACATTTGAAAAACGCAGTCGAACAGGCTCAGCACATTGCGAAGCGTGCTTGTTGTATCGGCGCAGAACACACAAAATACCGAACGCAGAAATGACCTCGCAATACGACTATGCTCTACAACAGGATTTTGACTTCATAAACGTACGAAAATGTTTGGTTAAGCTGACCTGCCAAATCTCCTTATTTCACTTGTTGAGATATCGATAGCACATAAGCAGGATGGTTCGCAATGTTGTTTTTTCTGTTACAAGCGAAGTGGCGGCTGCAGATTCTTGAGTTTTCGCTTGGTTACCACGGTTCTCCCTGAGGGCTACGCAACACAGTTACAGTAGAACAAAATTGTTGCACTTTCTCGTGCGAGCCGCTTTGTTGTGGGGAATGCAAGTAATCCGATTACCCAACAGGTTGAATGGCCCGTATCCAGCGCTCTCGCTTTTCCCCTTCATACGATGGCGATGAAAATCGGTAAAGTGAATGTTGTTATTTCGTCCTTCGCGTTCATGGCAATTTACAACACAACAGTAGCGTCGATTGCGGCGTTTCTTCGTAGCGCGCGGAGCTATCCCGGTTGCCGTCGTTTTCGCCATCAGTCTGAAGAGTGAGCCAGGAAGCGCTTTATGGCAGTTCGGCGGCCCATCCCACTATCATAGAAACGCATAGCTCTCTGTCTGGGTGTTAAATGCGCAAAACACTCGCAATATGGACCAAATCTAGTTAAATCGTTGTTTCGCAGTTGCTAGCTGCATAGGCAACTTAGCAAGAGAGTCGGGCTTCGCACTACTCAATTACTGCCTCTGCGCACCGGCAGGTGGCACTACGCGTCTCGCGAATCTCCACAGTCTGACGTCCATCGCGTTAAGGTATGGCACTGTCAAAATTAGTATCATCGTCGTCACTTAGTGAGCAATATGGCCGCTGCAGTAGCCTGTCTAGCGGCTGGCGGGGTTGCTCGCTCATAGGTTTTGGACGTTCTGTTACCGCTGTTGGGGCGGTGTTCGCGTGTAAAATAATTTAACATGACTACAGATATCTGTACTATAAGGCAAGGTGACCGAAAGGACTGAGCTAGCAAAAAAAAAAACATCTCAAACAAGTAAAAGTGCATTGTTTATTCTCAATGGCGAAAATGCGTCTCAATGACGTCTCAAAGGCGTCTCAATGGCGCATGCGGCAGAAAGGACGTTCCACGTCCGCCGCCAAGGTATGTGAGTGGTGGCGCTGGCTAACACTCCCAGGCTTCTACTAGGACACATAAAAACCCATAAAAGTGTATGGGGAAACAACGCCGCGGTAGCTCAATTGGTAGAGCATCGCACGCGAAATGCAAAGGTTGTGGGTTCGGTTCCTACCTGCGCCAAGTTGTTTTTTCATTCACTTTAATTTCCATTAGTTTATCCTTTCTTTATGTCATTTATTAAGCACAAGTAATTTCCCCTGTGCTGTCCTTGGTGTCAGTGTTTGTTGGCTTCTTATGATATGAATAATAAAAATCGGGACCTTCGGTTATCCTTCTCTCTTCTAATTTACCTGTGCATAAGTAAGCCACTCTCGGCTACGTTGATTTGCCTTGCCATGTGCCGCTAAAGCCTGAATGTTCCCTACATGTCTCCTCTATTCTTTGCCACTTCAGACTGCACCTAATCAGCATGCCCGTGCCTCCGCCTTTCCTTCCCCCAGTTATTCTGTTGCACGCCTCCCATACAAAATTACCATAAACAGGCGGCTGCTACACATCTCATAGATGTGGTGCGGACAAGGGGTACACGCTAATAGCTTCGGCAGACGCTAATAGCTACGTTTTAATTTGCAGCCATTTTTCCTGCTTGGGACCACCCTCATTTTTATGTTAAAAATTGTGCCGCCTCTATTCTTATCAGTTGTGCGTATTTTCCTAAATCCTTGTGGTCTAACTGCGCCCTTTGCTGGCGTGCCGCTACATTCAATACTTAATCTTCCTTTGTGATTGCCTGGGGACCACCTTAAAAAGCTGCAGTCCATGCTGTATATCGACGTCCCTATGTTGCTACGCTACTGCTCAAATGTATGCCATCGGGCACAAAAGCGCCTTCGCAGCCCTCTCAGCACACTTCTCAGTTGATGTCAAGAGCCTTAAGATTCGGATGCTAGCCTTAGCTAGCTTCCAAATTTCCCTGTTGTCTGCAAGCACTGCCCTTTAATTTGCATACCCAAACCCTTAAACGCCTGGCACCATACACACTGCGATTTGCATTTCCTTTGAAATATTCCGAAGTTCGGTAACAACATTGGCTATTTGTTTCCCGATTCCTGTCCCCCGTACTTGCAGTACGTGAACCACTAAGCCCAATATCACCCTTAGGAGCCTCCCTGCCACTGTCTCATATGTGTTGCTTGGCTTCAGCTCTGACTTCCTTTTTTTATTTTTTTATTAGTATTACCCTCAGGGCCAGAGGCATTACAGAGGGGAGTGGAACATACGGAAAAAGACACTATACAGGTTTTCTTCTGCTAATAGAATGTAAGCTAAAACGATGAGATAATTGTGCGAAGCTACAAAAATTCAAGCAATTAACCGATAACAAATGTAAATACATAGTTGGTTAGTTACATTGCAATACACTTGTGTTTAAAACATTATGAAACTTGGAATATTGAACAGTGGACGTGACTGCTCCAGGAAGGTGGTTCCAGTCCTGTTAGGTGCGGGGTACAAATGATTGATAAAATGTTTGCGTTAAGCACGACATTATTCCCACCTTTTGTGCATGATCGAAACGAGGGGAAATGTATAATGGAGGAAGAATAAGGTCGTTGTGTAGGGCGGGACTGTAGTATAGCTTGTGGATGATAGATAGGCGGGAAACCTTGCGGCGGCAGGCGAGTGACGCAAGCTGTAGGGACTCTTTCATTAAAGTGATACTGGCAGTACGACTGTAGTTTCCTAGAATGCAGCGGACAGAGTTATTTTGGACAAGCTCGAGGGCAGTGGTTAATACAGCAGTGCTGGGGTCCCAGATTGAAGAGGCATATTCGAGTTTACTTCGGACTAAAGATTTGTAAAGGAGGAGTTTTAAAGAAACAGGAGCAGATGAAAAATTGCGCCGGAGGTAACCTAACGAGCAGTTTGCATTGCTAATTATTTTGCTAATATGAAGAGACCAAGAAAGAGAGGAAGTTATGTGCACACCCAAGTAGCAATAGGATGTTACGGACTCGAGAGCGGAATTCTCGAGCAAGTAGGAAATGGGGCAAGAAGTTGTACGGGAGACGCGTAATACCTCATATTTTGTAGTGTTGAGTTCCATCAGCCAGACTTTACACCAGTTAGATATACAGTTGATATCATTTTGAAGGATCGTAACATCATTTTGGTCAATAATTTTTTGGAAGACTACGCAATCGTTGGGGAATAAGAGAATGTTAGAGGTCACGCATTGCGGCAAGTCATTAATATAAATGAGGAACAGAAGAGGGCCGAGCACTGAGCCTTGGGGCACGCCAGAATGAACTGGCTTCAACGGGGAATTATAAGTATTAGCAGACACGAATTGTGAGCGTCCGGTTACAAAATATTCGATCCAGGAGAGAAGTCTCCTATCAATGTTCAATTTGCTTAATTTAAAGAGAAATAAACTGTGGCAAACCTTTTCAAAGGCTTTTGCGAAATCTAGGAAGACACAGTCAGCTATAGAACGACGATCAAGAATTGTACGTAGCTTGTGTGTAAAGGAAGCCAACTGTGTTTCGCAGGAAAGAGATCGGCGGATACCATGTTGAGCCTTCGAAAAGAACGAGTTGGCATCAAGGAAATTAACAATGTTTGTGTAAAGAACGTGTTCGAGGATTTTACACGGGATACTAGTTAGTGAAATCCGGCGATAGTTTAGGGGTGAATTTTTACTTCCAGATTTGTGAACTGGAACCACCTTGGCGACTTTCCAGTCGGTTGGCAGTGTGGATTCATCAAGTGATTGTTGGAATATTTTAGATAGCATAATACTAGAATATATTTTGGTACTTTTTAAGAATTTCGCATTGATAAGGTCAATTCCTGGCGTTGAGGACACTTTCAATGATTCCACAATTTTTTCCATGCCAAGGGGTTGTATAATTACTGAATCCATTGTTAGAGAATCAAAACGCTGCACGTTTGGAAGTGTTGTAGACGAGGCTATAACAAAATTATGACAAAATACAGTCGGCAACTGGAATCGCATCACCAGAAGAGTGAAGTAACGCGATTTCGCTATTAGGGTCGGGGTGAATCGTTCGCCAAAACTTTTTTGGGTCATTACTGAGCACAGCTGGCAGAGTATTTTGTAGGAAATTATTACGAGAACATTTCAGTGCGGAGACATAAGCATTATTCGCTTTCACATATGCATCCCACCGCTCGCAAGTGCGGTGGGATGCAAGTGCAACGCTTAATCGCAAGTGCACCCAGGAATTGCGTTAACCTGGGCTGGCTCGCCTGCATGTGCCTAATATATTACCCCAGGTTCTACTTTTCGCATGTTTGAATCCCCAACAAACAAAACTCGACATTTTCTTCGTCCTCACCACCGGAAACTACAGCTGGGGTCGCGATGCCTTCCTCCCTCCCTCCTGCCTCATCCTCACCCTTCGCTCCCTTTCTTGACCATCACTAACGTGGTCGCCACAGCTTCCGGCGTGGTGGCTTCGGCTTCCTTACCTTCTCGTGTTTTCCATTACTTTGCGAAATGGCGGCCCTCAGCTTAATTTCTACGTTGGATAGGTTATCTTCTACCTTGCTTTTCTGCTTCTGTTCGCTCCTTAGTAAGTTTTCCTGCTTTCTCATTCACTTAACGTGCTTATCGTTCTGCTCTAAACGCTATAGTCGCAACCCTACCCAGTACATGATACAAGTAAAAAACTTCTCTCTTTGCTTCACGTAGTGACTCAAGTCGCGTCTCTTTCAACGCGTAGGAATGCTCACACTCTGAACAACGCACGCGTAAGTTTCTCCTGGTACCCACCATCCTCTTATACTAAAAAAGCGTAGCAGAGAAATATTTAGCCTGTTTAGTCACGTTTTATTTTTATTTGTTTCGAGTGCGTTGAGCTCCCCTAATAAAAACAAATACAAAAAAATGTATCCGACCAAATTACCATAGCTCCGCTCACGCGTGGCATACTGGTTATAGATACATACCGGTTAATTTTTCGCCATTTGTGGTGAGCGCTGGAACTTGAGAGTGCGCAGGGCCTGGTGACATGGCGATGGGCCATTATATATTTCGGGGGTAGGCCACCTTGAAATTTGGGATGAACCAGCAGGGAAAGAAAAAACTGCAAAATAGGCTAAGCTTACGGAGAGAAAAGTGCGAGCCGAACCAATGAATGCTACGCATTAGGAGACAATTCTCTGAATTTCTGTAGCTTTTCTCAGAGCTGTACTAATATATAATCTTTCTGATATGTTATTGGGGAAAGTCAGTATGAGAAAACATGAAATAAAAGCATGAGACATCATTCCTAGATTATGTGCGCCTTTCAACGGCAGTTTTGGCTCGCTCCTGCTAAGCGGTCATGACTCTGCAGTTCACCACTGCCTGACACACCTACAACTGCTTCCTAATGCAATCACATCTGTGATAGCTTATGGCCTCTTCAACTCCAAGAAAAATTTGCCACTACGGGAGATAAAGTGATCCTATTGTCATCAAGGTAGCACGAGTAACTTTGATGATGGTTGCAAACAACATTCATGGAAACTTTTCTTAGTAATCCTTGCGGCCTTGTATCATGCCATAAGCATTTATTTTCGCGCTCGATGAAATATATGGAGGAACCAGCAAGATTTTTATGCTAATATCGGTGAATGAACTAGTATCGCATAAACGAATACGAAGGGCAAAAAAATAACAGATTTAGAATTGAGGAGTATGGACAGCGGGCAGCAGACATTGTTTTCATGCGAGAACTGCGAACATGTGGAGTGGCTGTTCATGTCGCAACTGAAATATTTCAGGGAGAACATACTACTAAGCCTAATATCGTGCGTATTTCGAGACCGTGCGCTACAATCTGTATTTAGGCTCGGATATCTTGAAAACGTTTACTTAGTTTACATTGAAAAGACTAATGCTGAAGAACGTACACCAACAATTGCATTTCGGAAAAAGCTAATGCACTGTTTAGGAACTTTGCTTTCATTCTTCTCGACCAACACAATGTTGGAATAGTGTAGAAGTTTCTAAAAAATGCTATCTTTCAAGGTAGAATATCGCAGAAACGTACCTACAAGGTAATTAGCGCCAATCCAAGGGCATTTGTCATTGGGCCAGCTTATTCCACAATGAGCGTGGATATTTTGCGACGACGACAAGGTAAACTTACTTACCGGTGTTCGACACAGCTATTTTTTTATTGTCTCACCTCTCTACATTTTTGATTGCCAAGACTCTTTATAATTTAAACCTATATGTCGTTTCGCGAATTGAGAACATCCTGGTTCTAGCAGAGCGGGAAGCTCGACTACCAAATTATGATTTCTAACTTGAGCAGCTATGGTGTAGAGTTTGCCTAGTTTAGATTAGTCGAATTACAAAGTTTCACTGGAAAACATCTTTTCATAAAGTCACCTGCTCAAAACTGCGTTAACGTGCGCCAATAAGGTGTTTATGTCGTAGAGACTTCTGTCTGCACAAGAGTAAAACATGAATTCTAATATCTCGTTTTGCTTATTCCAACGAGAGCTCTGCCTACCACATTTCCGATCCTTGCAGCCTCCGCAACCATACAACTTCGGCTACGACAGCGTCGATGAGTTCGGCACGCAGACCTACCGCAAGGAGCAAGGCGATGCCAGCAACACTAAGAAAGGCTCGTACGGGTACCGAGATGCGTCCGGCATGTTCCGGCGCGTCGACTACGTGGCCGACGCGTATGGATACCGTGCAAACGTGCAGACCAACGAACCTGGCACGGCACCTGGAGGCAGCGCCGATGCCGTGTTCGACGCCAAGCCCCGCGCTGCCTCCGCTGCCCTGATCCAAGGAGCAGCCTCTGGTCACTACGCTCACAGTGCGCGTGCGCCTGCTAGCGCTGGCTTTGGAGGTTTTAGCGGGCCGCTACCCTGGGCTGGCTGACATGCCTCTTGCGTGTGCGCTCGATTGTTTGAACAGTTATGGTGCACTAAGTATGCTTTTGCTTCAGCATTTCAACGACCTTTGAAAGGGAGACGAGGCGGAATCGCAGTTTGCGTGGTAAATGAGTTCTGCCGCAACATACTTTTCTTTATTTGGATCAAACTTTAGCTAAGCGTTATTCGTGATACCCTTCAAACGAAAATGTGTTTTCTCGCCTGTTAAGTACATATTTATTCAGTTCGTCGACACTATTTTACCTTTCGTGTTGTCGAGCCGTAGTTAATGGAGTCTTTCGTGCGCATTTCATGTGAATGCTTAATCGACAGGATATAGGTATCAAGGCCCTCGATGCCTCTTGAATATGTAGCTACAATTCAGATATTGGCAATCCTGCTAACCGTCCCTCGTAATGTCGCCGTTGTGTCCGAGCCGACCTTATTGAACAGATTTTATGGTGATTATAATGGCTCCGAATCTGATGCTAAAAGAAAGACAGCTGCATTTCTACAAACAAGAAATACAACTGCAAATGCTTGTCTGATGGAACGCTGCGAACGAAGAAGGACGACAGCATTTTCTTTTTTTACGGGGAGGTCACGGATAGATCAAAATTTCAACCGTTTTACATAAAAAAAGCAATTTACGTTCCTCATCACGACTGCGCATGTGCCCTTGCATTATTATCGTAAATGTTTTTTTTTTACCTACTGGGATTACGGACGCAAGCTTTTTTCCACTGCAGCAACAATGTTTAGTCCTAAGTGCTGCCAAGTCCTCCCAATGTCTGACTCCCATCCCCATCACCTCTAGCGCTCGGCCATGCACTCCAAGTAAGCCAATACGCTAGATCTCACTACATAAATTAAAACATCGCACACATCCTGCTTAAAACAATAGTACCCATCCTGCATCCCCCACTCCTCACGGCACTCGTTAAAAACCTATATCCCAATCCCGCAGAGTTCAAGCTGATTTCACCGTATAATTAAAGCTTTGTCTAGAGAGCACGTCTATCAGATAATGTAAATCTGCTGTTTTCTACAGTTCTACATTTCGCAAGACTATAAACAAAATTTCTACCCCACTTCCGTTAGAACCCAACACTCGCTATTGCGCGCAGTCACGCATATTCAAAGTTTATGCACCTATTCTACCTTTCACAGAGTAGTATCACTTACGTGACAACGTTTAAACCGTCATCTGAAGTACCCAAACTTGCCTTCTCCTTGCCCCTCCTAGCTTAATAAGAACATGCCACCACCTTTTCGATTACGTTCCTGCTCCAAAACGCTTTCTTCTGTTTTGGTTCCCCATTTGCGGATCCTTCAAGCAAGAAAACCACCCACTAAAATTCCCTCCGTCCTCGCCCTCAACCTGAAACCAACATCTCAAAATTGCAAATTTCGGGTTTGGGCAATCCTGAAATAAATTTCTCGATGCGCTTTCGAAAGATGCAACACCCCCTCCCCCCCACCCCTCTATTCATGTCCCCTTCCTAGTGTAAATATCACCTACCTACTACCTCACCATGCCTCCTCCACCTCAACTTCCCTACCCACTGCCCCACCTACCCCTGCCTACACCAAACATGCAGCCTCCTTACCTGATAATTTAAAATCTTATATCACTCCTCACTCAGTGCGCGTCGAGCACTGCTGATATTATTCAGCCCAATATGAATTTTGCTGAAATTTTGCAATGGACGAGGGAAGAAGCGTCAAGGAAGTGTGCGCAAGAAAGCAAACTTAGCAAAATAAAACCGAGAGCAGAGGTCCCGAGCGAAGAACAAAAAATAAATAAAACACCGCTGTAGCGAAGCACAAAGATGCATGAAACAGTGCTCAGTAAGCACCACATTCTAGAAGTAGAATAAAGCACTTTCTCGTGTCCAGGTATGATGGATAAAACGATGCTTTCTGTTGTCACTGCTACCAGAAATTTGATGCAGATGTGACGAAAGCTACCCATTTTAGTGATGGTAGGTTTGCCTGCACAGCATCGCTCTTCTGTGACTTGCATGTATGACTTCTTTAAATTTAGGGAATCGTGTAATCGTGAACTTGCCCTGCTTATTCGTCGGCAGTCTGTCTGACACCTAAAATTAATGAACAATGGCCAGGTGCCAAGACCTGGGGCGCTCTTCCACGTTTTAAGAGATACCTGTTTACTCCTGTGACCTGCTGTAATCAGAAGTATCGCCTCTTCAGCAGTTTTCTTAAGCCAGCCTTCTAAATGCCTTAAATTAAGTACCTTACCCCCACCAGTGAGGCTGGCGTGTCGCTACAATACCCGTTTTGCGCTCCCCTCTCCTACGCTACCCTCCCCTTATGCCAAACAATACGCTTACCCCGCCTCCCACAACCCCTTTTCGCTCTCAATTTAGTTAATATTTAATAATAATAGCTACAAAAGTGTGAGTCAACATGTTGTGTGGCCTACACTACGCATTATACGCCATAGCCTATTGTATATCCCGTTCCACAGCATAGTTATCCACGGAGCTGAATGCCTTCGTTCATCCAATCCTACAACCCATTCACCCAATTTTAACTTTCTTCCCTACTCACCACTCTAGCAGTGTGCCTGGCATCACAGTTTGTTTGCAAAAGCTTTTCTGCTATGCCCATTGCCGATGTTGCCTCTCCCCAACACCGCCCTTACCAATTATCCCAAACAGTACGCTTACCCCGCCTCCCCCAACCCCTTTTCGCTCCCAATTTAGTTAGTCTTTAATAACAATAGCTGCAAAAGTTTGAGTCAACATTTTGCTTGGCCAACACCGCATCTTATACGCCATAGTCTGCTGTACGTCCTGTTCCACAGTATTGTTATCCACGGAGGGGAACGCCTTCTTTCACCCAACGCCACAATGGTTTCACCTAATTTTCATTTTCTTCCCTACTCACCCCTATAACAGTGTGCCTGGAATCTCATTTTGTTTGGAAAAGCTTTTCTACTATGCCATTGCCGATGTTGCCCCTTCCCCGTTCCCGAGTTCTGCATCACAAACTGAGTTTTGTCACCGACAACTGGCCTTTAATTCTTAACGGCATCCCTTCTCTCGTCTTATATTTCCTGTTGCTTGCTTCTTGCAATAATATTAGTAGCCAAAAGAGTGGCAGTTATAGATGATTGCAGAGGTATAAAAGCCTCTACGAAATCATCGTTCACAGTACAGCTTGCAAAATATATTTTAGCTATACTGTGGAAAAGCGCCACCTCATTTTCATCTCTGGAGGGTTTGGTAAGCACCCGACCGTCATTCGCCCCTCCAGCATACAACTCTTACTCTTGTCACCAAACTTGCGCGCCGTGCCATGAATCCTGCTTTTACATTGTCCCAACCGAAAGTACAAGTGTATTCAAATGCTTGCCAGTTTGATCAGGTACCTGTGTGCTCCTTATCAGAAGCTGAATGTTGTATTTTCATGCTCGACCAAGGAAACTTTGTGAAATATGTCACACCTACGTGACGAAGACGAGTACATGTGTATAAAGTATGTGCTAGGCGCAAATGACATAGGAAATAAATTGAAATAAATCCCTTGCTTGAAGATGCACATTGTGCGCCTGTGATTTCGTTGGTAGCGCTCATCAGAAAGAGCAATGAGACAGCATTATAACGTTATTTTGAATCAGCACTGTGAATAGCAAAAAAGTACCTTTACTTTATACCAACATCTATACATACAGGGTACTTGTCTGTGTTATGCCGTAGATGATATCTCCACGCGCATTGCCACGAATATGCTGCATTTTCGACAAGAAACGCATAGAAGAGTATATTTGTTAGTAATGATCTTATTTAGTAGATCCAGAAATGTGCCAGTATATATCCACTTACAGTCATAGCCCTCCGGGCACTCCATGCAACATGGGATTTATCTTGAAGTTCGCAATTACAGGGAAACTGGTCATAAGCAACACGACCATGTAGAAAAAGAAACTTTTAAGATATATGACGATGTGAGCAAAGCAATCATAAAATACAAAGTAACTGCATACACGGGTTCTCAAGCCTTTCCGATGCAATATGAGATTTTTGGCAGCGGCATTAATTTGACCAAGGCTCTGGAAACGCTCCCACAGTTGCATTGTAATTCGTTCGCTATAGGCAAGCATTCAAAAATGCTTCACTACATCCGAGCTTTGTGCGCTGATAGTGTGTCTTATATGTCATTTATGTTACTGTATTCCTCACCAGCTCTACCGACGCCAGTGTATAGCTACGCGTTCTCAATGACCTCACAGGTCTACATAGTTGGCTGTTCTTACTGGCAATTCATTACCGATAGTGAGAAACGGTAGTGTGTGAAGGAGACAGATGGTGGTGGGAGGGCGCACCTTAGGAGCAAATGGGAAGAGTTGGGGTGTGGTTCAGGGATTCAATCGTGCTGTCGCGCCAAGCGGTGGACATGGCTGATTGGCTGTGACATTTGACAGGTTCAGATATATCTTGTCAAGGCGAATTTTGTTGTACAGAGCTTAAAATTAATGCAGTGCCGTGGACGAGGAGTATGGAAAGTCATAATGAGGAGCGTCGCGTAGAGTACCACTAGAAAACATGTTGTCGAAGTCAAGAAACGTATTCGGAGCTCAGACTATTTCACTTGGCAGCGAAAAGTATTTGAATGTGTTAATCAGGAGTGGAATTACTGGCAATCAAAAAACGTTTTTAATCCCATTCGCGATTCTCTCGCTCCTTCTTCAGAGCCTTGCATTGCAACCCTTGCAAAAAAAATGTTCTTTGCAATGCATTCATTTTCCGTCGATATTTCATTGTGCGAACAACAGAAAATTTTGGATATGACATTGGTAATTCATGGCGGATTTGTTGAACAGTCCTGGAAAAGTGACCACCGTGAATCCATTCTATATGCATAATAGTACTATTGTGTTGTTTTTCAATGAGGTTTTTATTGTATTTTCATAGAGTTGTTTTTCATGGGATCTTTAGCGGATTATCATTGTACCATTTTTCCATTGGGTTGTCATTGCATTGCGCTGTATCTCCGTAAAGTTGTCATTGCATTTAGTCCTCAGTGCAATTACTTGTAAGATAATGCTTGCTGAGGCTGAATGAGAAGTGCAGCCAACAGTAACAAAGAAGAAGGCATATGAAAAGCCATGACATTACTTGTTTAATTTGTCGGGAAAGAAGCAAGGATATGCTATTCCTTATGTACGGAGCACTGGCTCCCGGAATCAGAGCAAGTGTATCCTGAAAAACACAAGTGTAAAATAAGCAATGTGCACCTTTAGCAAACTAAATTAGTAGGGAATAATGCCTATTTAAGTCACAAAACTAAGTAATACTAAGCAAACTAGGCAAAACTGGCAATTCGACAGGCGAAGCTGCAACTTAACTCGTCCAGATGTCGTTTTGGGCCACCGCCAAATTGCTCTTCTGAGTCATCTCTTTGACGTATCTGGAGTACAGCCTCATTCCGACAATACACGCGCTGTCCGAGACTTTTCGGTTCTGAAGACAGCCGCAGACGTTCGAAGTTTTGTAAGGCTATGCTCGTACTTCCGTCTTTTGTTCAAGATTTTGTGGCAATTGCTATAGCCCTCACTAACCTTTTGAAGAAAGGCGTAAGCTTCTAGTGGGGTGCTTCGCAAGCCGCCGCCTTCTCTCGCCTCGTCACTCTTCTAACCTCACCAGCCATTCTCGCCCACTTCGACCATGATGCCCCTACAGAATTGCGTACATATGCCAGTGGTCATGGCATAGGTGCTGTCTTAGCCCAGCGTCAGCGTGGCCAAGATCGCGCTATTGCATATGCGAGCCACCTTCTAGCGCCATCGGAGCGCAACTATTTCATTACGGAACGAGAATGCCTTGCTGTTTCTGGGCTGTTGCGAAGTTCCATCCTCACCTTTACGGCCGCCCTTTTTCCGTAGTCACTGACCATCATGCGCGCTGCTGGCTCTCGTCGCTAAAACATCCTACAGGCCGGCTTGGCCGATGAGCTTTGAGGCGACAAGAATTTCCATATTCCGTGGCGTAGAAGTCTTGGTGCCTGCACTAAGACGCTGACAGCTTGTCGCGTTACCCTGTTGACGACTGTGACTCCTCCAATAATACCAGTGCTGGTTGCACATTCTCTGTATCACAGCTGCTCCATTTCGCCGACGAGCAACGTCTTGACTCCTACATCAGAGCACTGATCATCCATTTTGTACACTCTCCGGCCGATGCTACTCTACGCCTCTTCATCCTCCGCGTCGGTACTCTGTACAGTCGTAGCCGTCATCTGGATGGCTCTGAGTTCCTACTTGTAATACCTAAACACCTCCGTTCCACCGTGCTAGAAGAGCTTCACGAAGCACAAACGGCAGGCCACCTCGGCATATCTCGAACCTATGACCGTGTACGTCGCCGTTTTTTCTTGCCAGGCCTTGGCCGTTCCGTACGATGTGACGTCGTCGCTTGTGAACTTTGCAAAAGACGCAAGAAGCCCTCCCAGCTCCCCACTGGCTACCTGCAGATTCTCGACATCCCTGCCGAGTCCTTCTATCGTGTCGGCTTGGACCTTCCCGGAACCATTTCCGGAATCTACATCAGAAAACAAGTTGGTTGCAGTCGCGGCGGACTACGCGACTCGCTACGCCATAACCCGTTCTCTTCCGACCAGCTGCGCAACTTATTTCGCGGACTTCCTCCTACATGATATCCTTTTGATGCATGGTGCTCCGCGTCAATCGCTAACAGGCCATGGCCGTACGTTTTTGGCCAAAGTCATTGACGACATCATGCGTGCCTGCTCAATACAGCATAAATTCACCACCTCCTACCAACCTCAAATGAACGGTCTCACTGAGCCTTTGAACCGCACCATTACAGACATGCTATCCAAATACGTTTCAGAAGACTACCGTGACTGGGACCTGTCTCTACCTTACATTACCTTTGCGTAGAACTCTTCCCGTCAAATAAATTGGCTTTTCCCCGTTTTACCTCTTGCATGACCGAGAACCGACGCTACCACTGGACACTGTGCTTGCGTCCACCACATCTTCAACTAGCGATTATGCCCGTAATGCAATCGCCCATGATGACCATGCTCGCCAACTTGCGCGCGCTCGTCTACAAGTGTCTCAAGACAAACAGAAGCAACGCTACGACCTCCGTCGCTGTGATGTCCATTTTGCGCCCGGCACCCTTGTGTTGCTTTGGCTACCATCGCGTAAAGTTGGCCTTTCTGAAAAACTTCCTTCCTGTTACACAGGCCCATATCGCGTGCTCCGCCATGTGTCCGATCGTAATCATTATCATCAGCCTGGTTACGCCCACTGCAGGGCAAAGGCCTCTACCATACTTCTCCAACAGCCCCGGTCATGTACTAATTGCGGCCATGTCGTCCCTGCAAACTTGCACACAAACTCTGCCACTCACAAACAAACAGAGTCGCACGCACACATACAACTTGAGCTCACACACACGCAGACACTAATAATCACTAGGCACAAGCGCACATGTACGTTGGTACACGCACGCGTGCACAAACAAAACACACAAGTCACAACACAAACAGGCAAACACAGAAACACCCACGCACACGCAGGTACACGTAAACACACAAGCACATAAAACACGTACACGCACACACGCACGCAGGCGAATGCATGCACAGATGCACGCTCTCACACACAAAATATGCCGGCACACAAACACGCACGCCGATAGACCCAAACACAGGCACATAAAACAGGCACACACACGCACGCACGCACAGCCCAGTATAGACAGACTCGTGCAAGTTTGAACATGCGGGAACACGCACGCATGCACACAGACATTGAGAGACACAAAGATGCACACACACAAAGAAACGCGCACAAACCTAACGCGATTGCACAAACGCGCCCACACATACAAACACTCATGCAGTATAGCTCCACAAACGCACATGCGCATAGCTAGCCAAACACACGCTGAAGAAAGGCGTCTGACAAGCAGGCAACATTATACGACAGCGCCAGGGAGAACCAATCACCCGCCGGCGCTGTGGAAAGGCGACGAGGACTGGGTGAAAAGGTGACTCTACACTGAACGGCGGCCCTGTTATCGAGGCATTCTAGTGACCCTGAAAGGTGGATATGGGATTTTCACTGCGGAAGCTACGGCAGAGCGGGGCAGCGCAGGCAACGTTCTACACGTCATCGTCCCGTGCATTACACTTAGCGTTTTCGATGTTCGCATGAACGCCGCAACATCTGGTTTTGATGCACGCGACCTCTAGCTCTGAGGCCAACAGGTTAAATTTAGAGGTGCGGTGATTGCCTTTTCCTTCTGGCTTAGTTTCCTTGAAGCAGGGAACTTAGAATGACGAATAAGCAAAGTAAAATAAACACACAATACGCCTCTCAACTTACCGCTGAGTTGCTATATAGTTGACATCTCCCCATGCTGAGCAATGCCACTTTAGTTGTGGCGTTCAAGCGTGCTGAAAACAGACTTCGAATGCTTTTCTACGAGTGGCGCTTCAGTAGTACGAGGCCCGATTGCTCATCAGGGCTCTGTCATGTTTTTGATCCGATAGTTTCCGCTTTGCGGCAGTGGCTAAAGCACTCGTATGTTGTCACGGACTTCGACCCGTGCGCCGCCGCAACCCTGGTAAATATCAACGCATAGAAGCGATGCTGCCCAGCATATCTCTACTGAGGCGCTGTCATATCTTCGTGCATTTTTTCAAAGCTTGCCGAAGCTGCGCGTCTTGGGGCAAGTGAGGAAGTACATTTGCATCGCTGTCGCCGCCTAGCTCTGCAGCCAACAGCTGCAAAGCAGCTTCACAGTTTTTTCTTCAAGTTGAGCGACGTTGTTTCTCAATCCCGATCCACGCGGAGAACTGCGAACAAGGGAAACGCAACGTTCGCGCTCCGTGTCTTAAAACGAAGGACAAAAGCAAAAACACGAACGCACAGTTCTACTTGCACGCGTTTGGGTGAGTCTAGATGTGCATAAGTTATATGCATAAAGGGAAAGACGCACTGTCACGTGCAGTGTCGCACTGCGGTAATCACTGCGGTAAAGGTGTGCGAAAGAACATCAATGGCCCGATCTCACCACCAGATGACTCGGTGCAACTCGCGCAGACGACGGGCGCCGAAAAACACAAAAGTACAAAACTGAATTTTTATGCCACGACGTTTGGATGAAGTTTGTTATATTTAATTGACTGAAGCAATATGAGCAGTGTTAGCATTGCTTACACGTTTCTGGCCACTCATAAAATAATAGTTCACTGTGACGTTTTCACAAATACAGACAATATTCGTACGGTAGCTAGCACCATTGCTTCCTCATGTGTAATCATGGGGCGCGATCGGACATATTTTGTTCGATACGTGTTCTGTTCAGTTGCGACAATGTCACAAAGTTGCAGTATGCAAAATTTGTGACAGCGGGGCGGAGAGAGCAGCCAATCAGGAAGCGGTGCCCTCCCCGGAAGTTTACTTCCGTCGTTTGTCGTTTGCTTGCAGACAGTATACTACAAAACGAAATGTTTCTCGCTTCCAAATGAAAGAAATCTTTATCTAAAAAATGTATTTTTTCTTCTCAAGCCGAAACACGTTTTCAAATAGTAGTACGTGTGACTACTGCAATTTATAACTATTCGTTTCTTCGCGTCGTCCCTAGGTGGTGTCGCGCACAGCGAGAAGAAAAAACAAAATGACGTGAAAGTGGCGCACTTTTCACGAGGCAGCGACAGCATTCCAGTGGCTCGCTGGGACCGATGTAGGGGTCGATTTTTCTGTACAACGAATTAAACTATGGATTGGATTCAAACGTGCCATGCCGCATCCGCCTGTTGGATCCAATCCAATCCACCAGACGCGCCATGCGAAGCCGTATGATCGCTCTAAACTTCCCGCGTGCGTCTATTTGTCGTACAAAAATCCCTCACGTGACCTGATCCTAGGTGCTTAGGGACAGCCTTGCTTAGGTATTTTTGAGAAGGCGCGATGCTGGCGCCGAGCGACGCCGTAGCGTGTTCGTACCCGGCGTGATCGTTCTCTGGACCGCGCGTTGTTCAACATTGCTCATGTGTTTCTCCATGCGTTGCTTGTATGTTGGTTGTAGGTTCTGTGTTACTTGGCGGAAGTCGTGAGTAGTGGCGGTGCGGCAGTGCGACTTTGGCCCCGATGAGCTCTGGCAGTACAGAATCTGCGTTGTGTGACCCGTGCTTTATTGAGAACCCGGCCCGGCGGTGGTGACAATTGAAATATCGAAGTGGCTTGGCGCCTCGGTAGCGAAGTTCTGCGAAGCGCGATGTGGTGTCACCGTGTCTGACTTTGCTTAACGGAAATAGACGGATGTGCTGCTCGCTACAAGTCATATAAATACAACTGCGTCGTCCGCCCACTGTTCAGCGCTGAATGTGTGTTTGGTCTGCTGTGCTTGAAACGAGTGGTGCAGCCGCGCAACGGGGCTGGTGGAGGAGCAGAGTGGCTTAGGGGCTCCGTTTTCGCGTTCACAGACATGTGCTCCCGTCTTGGTCTCATTAGCGGCTGTCGCGGGACTATGGTGTGCTAGCTCCTTGCCTAGTATGAAGTTTACGACGCTAACACAAAGCATGTTCAGGTTTTTCCGCGCTATATGTCATTTGCATGACGGCCGAGTTGAAAACGAGACAAATGTCTGTGTTATTAGCATTTGTGTGTTGTAAATTACTTTCTATTGTGGAAGTTCTGGGAGTCTTATTACGCAAGGAGTGCGAACGTAAACATAAACACATATGTGTGTCTGAAATTTTGAATTACCCATAATACCCTTTACGACTGATAAGTGGGCTACACGGCCTCTGCGAATCAGCTACCGTATGTTGTGACGCTCTTCCGTGTGGTAGACTGATGCATGGTGCGCGTTTATTTCTGTACTGTTGTAAAAACCATTTGTTTATTCACTCGATACAAATGTACGGCTTCTTCGCCGCAGTACACTTTTGTTACGCGGTGAAGCATACTAAAAGTGGGAGGGGCCGCTATCAGCCAGCATAGTATGTCCACTTAGGCGACCTGAGAGGCGGCGGGTGCGCGAATGTATAATTAACTCTTATTATGGTACAGTGACAGTGGTCCCTTTCCACTTTTAGTATGCTTCACCGCAGTACATTGCTTACGCTTCACCGCGAAAATTAGTGTATTGCGAGAAAGATAACCGTAAAAAGCCTAATTATGCAACGTTTGTTTTGTAGCTTGCTACACCGCCATACAGGGGTGTAAATAAGCATCGTGTAGTAAAGCATACTAAGAGTGGAAAGGGCACATAGGTTTACACTGTGCTCATTATTTTCAACTGTGACATAATTTGCAAGTGCATCTGTGCTCGTGGTAAGCTTCATTGACATTTCTTTGTGCATTACAAATTCATATTGGAGGGAAGCTTACTAAAGCACATTCGCCATTATGGTACGTGTTATTCACCTTCAATGCAGGAGCACAATGCGGATTCTTGACCCTGCTTTTGGCTGGACTGCACATGCTCTTTGAGAATTATTCATTGTTCATAAGTGCACTGGTACTTTACTCTAAACTGGATGGCTCAAGTTAATATGGAAGCACAATTTTTATTAAAGGGACAAGATGGTGACAAGATGGTTGCAGCACAGCTTTTTTTTTCTTCCAGACACCTTTTCTACTTGAAGCTTCCATTGCAGTGTTTCGAACCTCTTTGAACCAGTACATAGTGTATATAAAAATTGGACACTGATTGCGAACATCACCTAAGTTCATGCCTATCTATTGAAAAAAGATGCAGCACGACCAGACAAAATAAAAGAAGGGGGTGGGCTGTAGCAATACTAAGTGTTAAATGGTGCTTTATCCTTTCCCTTGAGCTTCCCGTTTTTGTGCTTTTTATGTATCCTCCGCATTAACTATGCGAGTGCCGAACTTGAGCTTGTTGGTTTCAAGTCTCGTGGTTGTTACTAACAGAACAGTGTGATAAACGAACAAGGGCTTGAAGGCATCAGTTCACCTTGCTTGCCTCATGGTGCTGCTTCGCATCCTGGCCAACTAGGAAGGGAGGTTTGTTGCAATTGCTTCTGAACTTTATTGCCACCAAACCAACAGTGCTCTCAATGACAGCTTTTGGACAGTAGAATGCTTGCACCCTGCCAAGTCTTAAGAAGGAAGCATTCAGGATTTGCGAAATCGCCTTTTGAAGCTGGCAGCATTACTGAAGGGGCTTTGGCCATCTGCCCTCTTTATGGACACACAAAGGTGATTTCCTCATTAAGAGGGATTGTTTCAGAAGTTGTTACTTGGCAAAAGTGTTGGGCGTTCAGTAGCTTGTCTTTGCCCACTGTTAATAACCTGTTCCTTCTCCAGTGCCCCTGTGAAGTGCCTACTTTTTGGACACAATGTGCTCTCCTTGCATGCATGCATTTTTAGCTTGTAAAGACGTCTATTACCCCTTGCCACAAGCTGGTCCTTGCTCATGTCACCCAAGAAGGCATTGGGGAGTATGGCAATGTACACTTACAAAACACTGTTGATACCAGTGAAACCAAACTAATGGAGCTGCTGTTTTTTTGTCCACTCCATCCTTGTTAGTTACAATGAGCAATGTCCGAACAGAAGGCATATGTAGTTGGTCGTGCATAGCCTGCGCACTAAGAGTTCTTGGCATGTTATGACCTTAGCACAGTGTTTATTTGTAAAAACCTTCTGATGTGTTGTTGACTTCCCTCTCTTTATCATACTATGCCTGATGGAGCCAGCAAGTGGGTCAACCAGATGTTCAACCGGCTTCCCACTAGTTTTCCCAGAGTCTCCTTTACCAGTGTGCTGTTCATCGATATCTGTTTTCTTGACCTTGCACTGCGCTTCAACCATGGCCTCACCTGCTGAACCTATAGCATGCGATCAAAAAAGTGCTATACATCATGTTGCTCCGAACTCGTGACAGGTGCTACAAGGCCTTGAGGAACACCTTCACTTATTTACGCCCTCATCGTACTGTACGAAGCTTCGCATGATAAGTGCGAGAATTAACATCTGCTGGTTTTTCAGTGTTATTCCTGTCCAGCTTGCTGAATGCTATCCTGAGTGTTTCAAAAGCAAACGACCGCTGCTGGACAAGAAGTGCTTAAAACAAGGGTCACTATAACCACATATGTCACACGAAATGAAGAAGGCCAGAGTCTACAGGCGGTTTATTTCATATCCGACAAGCTCAATTGGTTCTCTCTTTGCTAGCGAGGGAACTCAACTTGCCGCGAATACATGGCCTGTGACAAACTATGTGCAAGATGCTGTGTCCCCTGCAAAGCTGAAGATGTGTATAAGATCCTGACACCCTGCAACGGCTTCTACACTGGGCAAACAGGCTACTTTAAAGACGGCTGCCTTTACTAATATGCTAATAACATAAAAACGGGCAGAAATTTGGCTATTCATTGGACCCAACTGCAGGTGCAAGCCACTCTTCCACCAGATGTGTGTTGTTCACAGAAACTGGTACCTTATAGCCACAATTCATGGCTGCACCACCATGCAAAGGCACTATTATTGAATTATTAACTTCCATTATATTTATGGTGGCCATATTGCAATTACATATCATCCACATTGTGTGCAATATGGTTAAATGTCAATTATGATAGCCATTCCTAATCTGAAATGCAACAGAAGAGCAAATATAAGCAACAAATTGCAATTCAAAGAGACAAAAGACAACCAGTGCACAGGATAAGTGACAGACTTCCTTTAATTGAAAAGGAAACGTGACATGTGTCATGCCACCAGCAGTGGGTAGCAATCTTTCAAGCTTCGGTGACAGAGGCAAAACTTAGCAAAATGCTACAATCACGCTGTAAAACGGCCTTGGACACAAAAAACCGACATCGTATTGTACATAATGAAAGGGCAAGACTCCATCTAAGAACAGTCTATGGCACCACATAATTGAAATGGTGTAAAAAATGTTGACATGCCCTACCCATAAAGAAAAAGCAACAAGCATAGAAAACACGCCTTAAAATGCAATGTGCAGAGTCTGAAACCAAGAAAAAAACCCGAAAAAGGTTTCACTAAGTCTTTGAACGATTAAAATTGTCAAACTGTATCATCACTTCTTAATGAACCTGCACAGCTGAAAAGGAAGAAAGCCCAATCGCTGGGCTGCAAGAAATGTCACCGAATAAATATACTTTGCTTACCAACGATACCTGTGGTTTAGTTGTGATCTGTGTATAAACTAATTGTGTATAAACTTTTCTTTTTTAGAATGGTTTAGCGGATAGGGAAAAAATGACCATAAGAGCACCAGGTGTATGCATAGTCTACGCACAAAAAGCCACTGCTTTCTTACTTTTTTTTCTCTCTACTGCTATTCAGAAGTATTTAAGTGCCTTAATAGCACTGCTAACATCCTACTGCAAAACAAAATTGGGCAAGTTGTGGCATAAAGAAAATTTCAGTTTCACTCATGATGTGAAACAATGATGCAGTAGCTGGAGAAATATGCACAGGAAGTGTGTGTTGAAGTGAACACTTGCCAATGCAAGTCGGTAATCTCCTTAAAAAAGCAAAATAAGTAAGAGTTGTATTTATTTGTGGGAGTTGTGCCTAACAGTGTTGAAATGTTATATTTTCTTCTTGCATGTGATGAAGACGATTGGGTGCATCCGCATCATTAATCTTCTTCTAGTGCTTAGGACTTCACAAGTGCGAAGGTGATGTGTAAGAACTTGAAGGTGTGGGTGCCAGCTCTACATACAGTACGCAGACATTGAGCAGGTGTTAGCCAATCATGGCACCTGTTGGCTACATCACGCTCTCCGAGATCAGTATTCACCACGACTGTACCTTTAGTAGAGTGGCTGAAATGTGGAATTGTGGACTGCCACTCTTTTGACTGTATGTTTGAATCCTTGCAGCACAATGAGAAGTTTATTTGCAATATTCTAGCAATAAATTCGGGAATTCCAGTGACAACACCAGTAGACATCAGAACTAGGGGAGATAGCCCATACCAGCTATTGCTGTAAAAAAGACTGGCATATAGGCACAAGAATTGAGGTCGGCACACTACATGCCTTTCTTCTGGTAGTGGTCTACTACTTTGGTGCTACAGTTAATGATCTCCACTGTCACTGGACATAATAAGAGTTCTTTAATTATACACTCACGCACCCGCCGCCGCTGAGGTTGCCTAAGTGGACATACTATGCTGGCTGATAGCGGCCCCCTCACACTTTTAGTATGCTTCACCGCGTAACCAAGCTGTACTGCGGCGAAGAAGCCGTACATTTGTATTGAGTGAATAAACAAATGGTTTTTACAACAGTACAGAAATAAACGCGCACCATGCATCATTCTACCACACGAAAGAGCGTCGCAACATACGGTACCTGTTCACACAGGCCGTGTAGCCCACTTATCAATCGTAAAGGTAAAGGGTATTATGGGTAATTGAAAATTTCAGACACACATATGTCTGTATGTTTACGTTCGCACTCCTTGCGTAATAAGACTCCCAGAACTTCCAAAATAGAAGGCAATTTACAACACACAAACGGAAAGAACACAGACGTACGTCTCGTTTTCAATTCAGTTGTCATGCGAATGACATATAGCGCGGCAAAACGGGAACATGTTGTGTGTTAGCGTAGTAAACTTCATACTAGGCAAGGAGCTAGTACACGACAATCCAGCGATAGCCGCGAATTTGACCTAGACGGGAGCATATGTCTGTGAACGCGCAAAACCTAAACCACTCTGCTACTCCGCCACCCCCGCTGCACGGCTGCACCATTCGTTTCAAGTACAGCACACCAAACACACATTCAGCGCTGAACAGTGGGCGGTCGACGCAGTTGCATTTACATGACTTGCAGCGAGCAGCACATCCCCCAATGTCCGTTAAGCAAAGTAGGACACGGCGACGCCACATCGCGGTTCGCAGAACTTCGCTGCCGAGGCGCTAGGCCACTTCGATATTTCTATTGTCAGCACCGCCGGGTTCTCAAGAAAGCACGGGTCACACAACGCATTCTGTAGTGCCAGTGCTCACCGAGGCCAAAGCCGCACTGCCGCACCGCCACTACTCATGGCTTTGCGCCAAGTAACACAGAATCTACAACCAACACACAAGCAACGCACGCACGATCACATGAGCAATGTTGAACAACGCGCGGTCCAGAGAACGATCACGCCGGGGACGAACACGCTACGGCGTCGCTCGGCGCCAGCCAACCTTGGCGCCAGCATCGCGCCTTCTCAAAAATCCCTAAACGATGCTGTCCCTAGGCACCTAGGATCAGGTCACGTGAGGAATTTTTGTACGACAAATAGACGCACGCAAACTTCCCAGCTCCCGTCGTGGTGGTGGTGAAAAACTTTTATTGATGAGAAGGCCAAAAGTAAAAACAAATTAAAAAATTAAAAAGCAGCGTTGTGGGCGGCCTTCAGGCTGCCGGTTGTGGCGTCCAGGCCATGCCTAGTCGCGACGTCCTCCGCCCAGTTCACCAGCCGGAGTTGGATATCCGGCTTGGTGCTGGACAAAGCAGCCTCCCACTGCTGCGGATTGCTTAGGCACCAAGAGGCAGGGGGCAAGTGTGCCGGGCAGGAGAATAGGACGTGATCGTAATCGGCGCGGGAGCCGTCACATAAGCGACAAGCCGGCGAGTGCGTCCCGGGGTGGAAGAGGGCAAGACGTGCGGGAGTGAGATAGGTATGGGCCTGAAGTTGGCGCCATAAGTGTTGGTGGGGTTGGGAAAGGGATTGGTGCGGAGGGGGGAAGGTGAGACGAGAGAGGCGATAGTGCTGCGTGATATCGTGGTACGTGAGGAGCGCGTCGCGCGTATCCATTCCCGGCGGGGGCGGGCTTGCTCGGTCAGTCGAATCTCGAGCGATGGAATTAGCCGCCTCGTTACCAGGATGGGTCGCGTGAGCGGGCACCCAGATGATTTGGATGGGGCGAGAGGGAACGGTATGGGAACGCAAGATTCCCATGGCCGGGTGTGCCACCCGTCCAACCGCGAAGTTGTAGACCGCAGGTTTAGAGTCGCTCAAGATGTACTTCGCGGAGGTTTGCGTGATGGCAAGGGCAATAGCTGCCTCCTCGGCCTCGACAGAGGTAGAAGTGTAGACTGAGGCAGTAAGAGTGGGTCGGAGAGAATTGTCAGTGACGGCAAGGGCATGTGCTGGGTAGCGGCGGTACGGGGCAGCATCTACGTAAGCCACGGCGGCCTGCCGTTCGTACTGACGCCAGAGCGCGGAGGCTCGCGCTGCTCTACGGGAGGGGTGGTGTTCGGGATGCATATTTTTAGGGAGGGGTTTAACGGTTAGGAGGGGGAAGACATGGGAAGGGATGGGCAGTGATGTGGGAAGAGGAATAAGAGGGGAGAGATTAAGGGTGGAGAGAAGTGCGCGACCCGAGCGGGTGCGGGAGAGACGGAGGAGCTGGGCCGTGCGATGGGCCTCCGTCAGCTCCGTCAGGGAGTTGTGGATGCCCATCGACAGTAACCGAGCCGTCGACGTAGATGCGGGAAGGGACAGGGCTGACTTATATGCGTAGTGAATGAGGCTGTTGACTTTGTCTTCCTCGGTAGGAGAAAGGTAGAGATACGGAAGAGAATAAATGAAGCGGCTGACAACAAAGGCCTGGACCAGGCGGCGGAGGTCGTGTTCGCGCATGCCGTGGTGGCAGTGTGCAATGCGGCGTATGAGGCGGACAGTGTGGTGTACAGTGTTTGTGAGTCGAGTGATGAGGGTGGTGTGCTTGCCATTGGACTGAAGAAAGAGTCCGAGGATGCGGAGGGTAGAGACGAGAGGGCCGTCAAGGTAGACGGTGAGTGGAGAAGGCGATAGGGGGGCCATCCGCCCAGGCCGAAGGAGCAAAAGCTCCGATTTGGCCGGGGAGCACCTCAACCCAATGGCCCGGGCGTGAG
This sequence comes from Dermacentor albipictus, assembly GCF_038994185.2. Lineage (NCBI taxonomy): Eukaryota > Metazoa > Arthropoda > Arachnida > Ixodida > Ixodidae > Dermacentor > Dermacentor albipictus. The sequence goes on from NC_091821.1 coordinate 486,470,072, forward strand.
TTGCTACTGCGTCCACACCTGCCTGTAGAGTCAACGTTTATAGATACTTTTTTAGTTCCGGAACTGCGCCTTCCCAGGCGGGCGTGATTTCTTCCTAGGCGCTGAGAGGGCGCTGCGGTCGCGGGTTGCGTGGTGCCGGCGGCAGCATTGACGGCGTGTGCCGGTCGGCTGAACTAAAAGTTGCGGCACAGTTGCGTGTTTTCTGTGCACGATTCTTTTAGCCTGCGTTTGTCTTCACCCCTGTGCGAGAACCTTGACCTTGCAGTACGCTCGGTTTGTGGGGCTATCGAACAGTGCGGCCGCGGACGGAAGCATTTCGTAACTCTGTCGATACGCTGTGTTTTCTCTGATGTGCTGCGCTCAGCGCAATGCCGACCTGCTACGCACCTGGCTGTACGAGCGGGCACAAAAGCAACACTCAGAAGCGTCACTTTCTTGCACCGCCATCGGATCTGGAACATCTCAGCAAACGGAAAAGAGCTATTCCCCGCGCGGACAAAGAGCTGAGCAAAACGTGCAAGGTTTGTGACCTTCATTTTGACGAAGCGGACATTTCGAAGACGTTTAAGCATATTATCAACGGTGAAGTCGTCGAGATCGACCGGGCGTACTGGGCATTGAAGGAAGGTGCAGTCCCCGTTAACTTTCCCAACCTTCCCAGTTACTTGTCGAGAAAGCAGACTCGGCGGCGGTCTCCGAAAAAGAGAGCTGCAGCATCTACGCACGATGTGACCACAAACAAAGCACACTTGCCCATGGAGCGACGAGAGCAGCTGACTAACCAAGAGGCGCCTGTTCCCCTGCAGTGCACCGATTTTGCTCAGATTGTCGAGAATAGTGCGACAGTTCGGCTCCCAGCCAACTGGACAACAGGAGTACTCGAAGAAGAACCAGGGCAGCGTCGGCAGATTGTTTTTTACGTGGCCGGAATGAAAGCGGGGGCGTACACAATCCTGAAGAGCGTTGTTGTACGGGACGATATCACCTATGTTGTCCACGCAAACGGGAGGCTGCTCCGACAGTCGTCTTTTGATGTAGAGATTCGTTCTCTGCAAGATCTAGAAGCCCTGCTGCAGATTGTACACAACAAACAATTTTGCCTAGGCTGCTCTTGCAGTGATGTTGCCACCAGCAGAGCAGGGGTGAAAGTTGGAAGCACATTGTTCCACAAGGACTGCTCAGTTTTGACGGACGCAGACAAAGGTGTCTGCAATATGTGCGTCACTTTGATTAAGAGCCTGAAGAAGAAGATATCTACGCCAGCAAGGAGGAAGGTCCCTGTCGCAGCTTGTGTGCTGAAGAAGCGATTGATTCGCGCCACTGCAGCACGTGAGCGCAAAAAGCGGGAAGTGAAGCGGCTCAGCGAGAAGCTGAAGGACACGTTCACAACATCCCTTGACGAGCTTGTGCAAGACCTACCTGAAGTACAGAAGGCCACCATTCGCACAGCAGTCATGCAGCAGGCAGCAAAACCATTGTTAATAAAGTTCCTCTTTTTCCCATTTTGAAAACAGTAACTGCATGGATCATGCTCATACAATCGCTGTGTACTGCGTGTGCATCGCGATACACATGTATTGAACAAGCCAATGTCGAATATTTCTTTATAGTAGAATGAGCGTGGAGAATTTCGGATGGAAGAATACAAGTTAGCACTCGATGGCTGTGAGTTGCGCAGTCGCTGAAACGGGCAGCCAGCTCCTGAGGCGCATAAATTCAGCTACGTGGATCTCTGCGCGTGTCATAAAGAAAAGAGTTGTTCCGCACGGCTGTGAGGAAATATCATACGTGCTGCAATAGATTCGCGCGATTGGCTTGGGTAGCGAATTCGTGTGCATGCTTGACAGCCACTGATGCGCGAACGTTCATTTAAAACGCTGTTATTCTTGATATTTCCGCCACCGCTCAAAATACCTGGGCGTACACATTACTCCTTGCACAATACGGCCCGTTTCAAATAAATCGCGAACTGGAATAGCCGCAAAAAAATGCCGAGCAACTTCCCGAGAACAGTTATTTCTTCTGCAGTAGACGTCCAGAATTGGTGAGAACCTGAGATGCCGCAGCGGAACGCTGCCTGCTAGCAGACGACGCTCACTCTCCTAGCGCAACCCGTAACCGCAGCGCCACGGTGGCGAGAATCGCGACAGGCCGCTTTTTCTCTATGGGCGAGGCGGAGAGATACGGAACTAAAAAAGTATCTATAAACGTTGTGTAGAGTGGTCTCCATGTCGCCAAGATTGCCGGTGGTCACCCAGAGGGTGATGTCATCGGCGTAGAAAGCATGAGACAGAGCTGGGATAGCTCGTAAAGCACGTGCCAGCGGGAAGAGGGTGATGTTGAACAGAAGAGGGGACAAGACAGAGCCTTGGGGGGTACCCTTGTTGCCAAGGGAGAAGGAAGGAGAAGAAAGTGGGCCGTATGAGATTTCGGCTGTGCGGTGGGCGAGGAACGCAGTGACGTAAGCATGGACACGGGGTCCGACATGGAGGGAGGAGAGAGCGTCCAGGATGACGGTGTGGTGTACATTGTCGAATGCTTTAGTAAGGTCGAGCTCCAGGATAGCTCGAGTGCGTTTTTGGTGGGAGGGGTGTAGGACATCCTCGGAAAGTTGGAGCATGACATCCTGGATGGACAGCTGGGGACGAAATCCGAACATGGAGTCCGGATAAAAGTCATGATCATTAAGATAGGTCTGGAGGCGGGCCAGGATGACATGCTCGAACAGCTTGCCGAGACAGGAGGTGAGAGAGATGGGGCGGAGGTTTTTGAGGGCAATAGGTTTGCCGGGTTTGGGGATGAATGAGACACGTGCATGGGTCCAGGAGGATGGAAGAGTGCCAGCCTGCCAATGTGTATTGAGGAGATCAGTAAGGGCTTCGAGGGAGGGGGTGTCTAGGTTGCGGAGTACCTTGTTGGTGATGCGGTCTGCCCCCGGGGCCGAGGTGGTGCGGAGTGTGAGTAGCGCCGCACGAACCTCGCCCACGGAGATGTCTGCCTCAAGGTCAGGGTTCGGGGAGCCGGAGTAGGTGGGAAGCGGAGTAGGTAGGTCGGTGCAGAGGTAGTGGTCCCGGAGGGCCGCCAGGAAGTCAGTATCAGTGAGTGGGGAGGAATGAAGGAGATGGGAGATATCCTTGCGCTGGGAAGCTTTAGTGTGTGTAGGGTCTAGCAGCACCCTGAGAAGCGACCACGTGTCGCGGAGGCCCAGGTTGCCTGCCATGCGGTCGCAGGTCTGGCCCCACTGTTGTCTAACGAGGGAGGCGCAGTGCTCCTCCATGTCCAACGCGAGTCGGGCCAAACGGAGGCGCAAGCGGCGATTGTATTTCTGAGCCTGCCACCGGCGGTGGACAGGGTGATAGGCCTCCCAAAGATGCAGCAGACGGCTGTCTGCCGTAGTGGAGTGTGGTGCTGTAGGGAGCGTGGATGTGGCAGTGTGGACGTCCGCCAAAAGGGTCTCGGTCCAGGCAGAGAGATCGGTGATAGGAGCAGAGGAGGAAGTAGAGAGATGAGTGGAGCGAAAGCGGTCCCAGTCGTCTATCTGGGTGAGACGAGTAGAGGCGCGAGCAAGGGAGGGGAATGGGAAAGTTGTACAGAGGACGTAGTGATCGCTACCGAGGAAGACCCCTGTATTAGTCCAGGTCGGATTGGCGACATTTTTGGCGACGGTAAGGTCCGGATTGGTGTCTCGTTGAACACTAGATCCGATCCTGGTGGGGCAAGCGAAGTCATTAAGGACCGAAAGGCACTCGTTGTGGATGAAAGTCCAGAGTGAGTGGCCTTTGCGAGTGTTCTGGGGGTAGCCCCAGCTGGTATGTGGGGCATTGAAGTCGCCAAGAACGACCAGGGCATTGCGGCCAGCGCAGGAGAGCGCTCGGCGGAGGACGAGGAGGAGAGGAGCTGAAGGGGCTTTGGGAGGGCTGTACACATTGAGAACAAAGAGGCTTGTCTCAGTGCGACGGCGAGGAAGGATTTCAAGGAGGAGATGGGCACAGTCCGAAACGTCCAACTGGTGCTGCACGGCAGCAAGGTTGCGCTGCACCAGTGTGGCAACGTTTGGGCGGACCTCAGAAGAAGGATGGAAGGAGGTGTAGTCGCGCAGTTTCACGGGGGTTAGGGGTTCCTGGAGTGCTAGGACGGAGGGGAGAGTGTCGGGAGGGATGTTCTGGAGGTGGAGCTGCAGGGTGTTCCGCTTGCTGCGGAACCCCCGACAGTTCCACTGCCAGAAATTAAGGCGCGTGGGGTGTCTGGCCATGATGAATGGCGGAGTCCTCCGACAGAGTTGGGGTAGGTGCCGGGGTGAGTGGGGCAGGGAGCGACAGGTGTGCGACGGTGGCCGCAGTCGCGCTTTGGCGGGTCTCTAAGGCCGCGACCCTGGTGTCTAGGGCAGTAAGGTGGGTTTCGATGGCGGCCACACGGGTGTCGATACTGGCGACGCGCTCCTCAAGTCGCGCAAAGCGGGCCATGACGCGCTTCTCAAACGCCTCCAAGAAGGAGGTTGTCTGGCGAATCACGTCACGCTCGGGCGCGACGGGGTCGGAGGAAGGTGATCGGCGTTTGAGCGGGGGACTGCGGTTGTGAGAGGCGGCGCGCGATGATGCAGCAGAGGATGCCGTATTCATCGGCTGCTCAGCTAGCGACGGCGGCTGTGGAGGTGCGGGAGCTGGGGAAGTAGGAGGAGGAGCGGGGGAGGACAGACGCACTAGCGCGGCCTGCAGCTGGCGCGACAGCTCCTGAATTTGGAGCTGCTGGGCAGCGATAGTGGCCTCGAGGGCCGCGGTTTGGGGGTCCGACGTGTGAGGCTGCGGTTTCCAGCTTACCGGTGATGTTGTGGTGGTGGCGAGGGCGGTGGATGCCTCGGACCTAGGCAGAGGCGGGAAGGAGACGGAGCGGTGGCGGCTGGCAGACGTGGCACCACGGGAGACAGAGTGGCGGCGGGGACGGGAAGGCCGGGAGGTGTTGAGGCTGGGCGCGGTGGGTGGCGCTGGTGTAGGAGGCTGGTGCTTGGAGGTGGCCGGGGGCGATGACGAGCCGTTCCGCTCGAACCGGAGCCCGCACGAGCGCGAGCCCGTGACGTGGGCTCCCTGGCACAGGATGCAGCAGGGGACGCAGACCGGGGGCTCGACTGGCTTGTGGGCCTGGCCGCAGCGGTGACAGAGGGCGGACTTGGGCTTGGTGCATACATCCGCTCGGTGGCCAGGAGCCCAGCAGTTCGTGCAGGCCTCGGCTCTCGGGTGGAACGGGTGGCAGCGGTAGACCCCGCAGTTGAAGACGATGGTGGAGGGAACAGTAGAAGTGCCGACGAAGGTGATGAGAATGGATTGGGAGCGCCCCATCTGGCGTGCGTCAGCGATGGCGTAGGGGGTGTTAACGTTCATTGACTGGAGGTCTTGGACGATCTCGTCCTGGGTTTGAGAGTCCACTGCGTTGTGTATGATGCCGCGGAGGGCGTTGTCGGGTACGGCCATGTAGGCACGGAGGGGGTAAGATATGGCACCCAGGCGGAGTTCCGAGACTCGGAGGGAGAGGCGAGCGCGCGGCTCGGATGGGGTGCTGACAGTAAGGGAGTTGTTGTACGGATTTATCCGTACACGGTCGGCGGTGCGTGCGCTGGCGTAGTCGATGGTCGCACAAGTGCAAAGGATTTGGAGCAGGGCTCCGTTAGTGGTTGTGCGGAGGTCAAGCCCTCCTCCCGGTCTGTAGACGATCTTGAAGTCCTCCGCTGGGAGGCGAGGTAGGGGAGCGTGACGACGGAGAGTGGTAGCGCAGGCAGTCTTGGTTGGTGGCGAGGCAGGCGGTGGCGAGACGACAGGCTGTTGGGCCGCGGCTGCACGGTGTGCTTTCACGGCACGGACCCAGCGTGAGTCAGCTTCAAGCTCGGCAGGGCTGATGGAGGTGTCTGCGACTTGATATTCCATATCGGCGTGTGAGCTGTATCAACGTAGGCGGCGAAATCGGGTGGCGTCGACAGCAGGCGTTGCGCGGAACACAGCTCCCGCGTAGGGAGAGTCCGCTTCAAAAAGGTGGCCGGTGGGAAACGGCGAGAAGGCCGCTTCCCATATGACTCCCGACGATAGCGGCCCGGGCAAGGGCGGTCGCTGAAGGTCGCGTCGTCTCGGTGGTTACGGAGCGCGCTGATGACACGTCCGTTCACCTCGGCTGTCTCGGAGCGAGTCCAGCTCCCGTCGGGTTCGCCGCCTAGCAGACGAAATGCTCGGTGGGAGGATCATCGACAGGAGCGTGTCGTCGTTCTGACGTCCCCAAAAACGTGGCCGCGCCTCGCGGCTGGCGATGTCGGCGCGGAGTGCGCCAATTGCGCGCGCTGGTAACCGAACGAACGCGCCGAACAACCATCTCCGCTCGCACCCATGTTCACTTCGCATAGCGGAGTTTGACGAAGCCGCAGGAAAGCACGACAGATCTTTACAGTGATATTTCACATTCCCTACGGCGCGCAATAATTACTTCGTTATCTTATTTAGTGCACCATTGTCTGCCACCTAGTGTGTTTTGCTTGCCATGATCAAGGAGTGTTCTCGGGCCTCTTTAAGGCCACGGCAATTTTATGAATTGTATTAGTCAGACTAAGCGATCTTTGGCGAGTAGCCAAGCCGCAACGGCGCACCTTGACAAGAGAAGCGCTGTGGACTTCGGCGACCCACATGCCTTGCAACCGTCTTCATGGTCAGTAGAAAAACGAGACGAAGCGCCACCATTAAATAGCGTTTTTCAACTGTCACATGCCGCAAGGCTCTCGCGCCACAGCATGCACGTCTCAAGGAGCTATAGTTGGCATTTGGCGAGAAATGTGCACCGCGCCTCGGTTGCACAAGAGCACGTGCCATTTGTGTCGGCGGAGAAAGTGCGGCCGCCGACGGCCAAAACAGTTTGAACAGCCAAATAAAGTTTTCGCTTTAACAATTATCACCCCTTGTGCTCTTCTCTGCTTAGAGAAGCTCGCGTCACAGAACGATTGAAGCTTTTGTTTGGGTTCACCAAGGTACGAACACATCAGAATGTTTCTACGCATCTTGGTCGACTTCCAAACGCACACTTTGTGATAGAGGCCCGTACCACGTGGGGGATACACAGTTTCAGTTGTTTCAATTTCAGATTTCTTGACCGCAGCGAGCCATCTGGTTTAGCGATGTTTCATTACAACACTCCATGCATCCGTCGTGAGAAAATGCTGCTTCAGCAGCAAAAAGTTCAACGAACGAAGGCAGGCAACACCACCAGAGGAAGCGTAAGGCTGGTCTCCTTCCAAGCAAGCGTGAAATGCTGCAACTGCCCTGTTCGTGCAGACTTTCTGAATACTTTCTTACTGTATCTGATTACTTTTAACTTTTTGATAATTACGGGGTTTTACCTTCCCGATCTCATTATGAGGCACGCCGTAGTGCGGGATGCCGAATTAATTTTGATAACCTGAGGTTGTTTAACGTGCACCTAAATTTAAGCGCACGGGTGTTCTTGCATTTCGGCCCCATGAAAATGCGGCCGCCGTGGCCGTGACTTCATCCGGACACCTCGTGCTTAGCAGCTCCACACCAAAGCCACTAAGCAACCGCGGCGTGTGTTCTTTCAATGTTGCGGCAGCCATCGCTAGCTCCAGTGGTCATCAAGTTTTATAAACAAGTAGCCGCAGCTCTTATGTTTGGCAATGAGCAACATACAAATATAATGAACAGTATATGTTGATGGTGTACAGTTAGGAAAATGCAGGCTACAGCCTGTAACAATCTGCGATATTTCGATCATATGTTAACTGTTCATATCTTTGTCCAGTAGGTTGAGCTAGAAACGTTGTGTGACGAGTGGAGCCCAGTTGCGTTCTGGACAAACTGGAAAAGAGGAAGTGTGCGTGGTGGTGTGCGGCGACGTGGCACGCGAGGAGAGATGGCGTGCCGGGATTCAACTTCGGATGGCCCGGCAGAAGGACGTAGGACCAGCGCTGGACCTGGTAGGACGTGTTGCAGCTGCGGTCCAGACCGCTACCAGCCCGCCTTGGCGCCTGCCTGTTCAAGGAATACAGCCAGCCGACACACGCGCAGCTAACGGTCCGCTCGGGCAGCCGTCCGGGAACCATCGGGACCAGGGGACGGCGGCTGGCGGCGCGTCCTGTTGGCCGTGCCTGCGTTCCCGCCTGTGGCCCGCCGCCGCAACCAGAGAGCGCTGTAGTACGCATGGCCGCCAGCAGTGCTGACGGCCCTGTGCGTGGGCCGGAGCCAGCGGAGCTCGCCGCCAACGGCCAGTCAGGCTCCACGAGCCCAGAGCGGTGAGGGTTGCCCTCTCGGCGTCGAGGCGCGGCAGCTTGCCCTGACGTTACGGCCGCGGTCGTTCGACATACCGTAGGAACCCCGCCGTGGGATTGCGCGTGCCTGTGTCCCCCTTCGAGAAAGAAAGGACACATCACAACAGGGAACTCTATAGCGTAGTCAAGGACAATTCGAGGGCGCACCGCGAGGCTGGCTTTAGGCTCGTCTAAGTGCGCACGTGCTGAAGTGTTTTTGTGCGTTTGTGAATTTCATACGCGCTATGATATACAACAGATAAAGGCAATGTCTCTTGGCGTCTTCCTCAGTGTGTGTTGAGCGTCTGGAGTCCCAAACCTCTATCACACGTTCAAATACGTTCTAGTGGCAGTATTCTAGTAAATTGTCCAGCGCCAGTAAGAAGTATCATAGACTGGTAAAGCCGGCGATTCTGCAAAAGACCTGCCACAGAGGCATTCCCTTTGTTTTTTATTCCTCGTAGGCTAATGTGGAGCCCCTCCCATGGGGCAGTCGTCTTGCAATGTGCAATTTTTGATGCGGAAGCATTAGGTGCTCCATTGCGCGAAAATGCGTCGGCTTAGTCGGCATGACCGAAATATGGTATCAAACATGGCCGACGGCACAAACACTAAAACATACGTCACGACGTGCTCGGAGTACCGTTAGATTTTTCAGAGTGGTTCTTGTAAACAAAGTGAATTGTTGGCTTCGAAAAAAGTATTTGGTAAATTTCTGTATAGGTGGGAATCGAACGCGGGCTTCCCGGGTGCGAGGCGAGCACTCTTCCCCCGCCACGGTGGCTCCAATGGTGTGGTTCACTGACTAAGATGCGATTAGAGGATTGGTCAAAGAAAAGTAGGGAAACTACAAAAGGCAGAGACGTACAAAAGCACAGTTCGCAATAAGGGATCAGAAAATTTGGGCATGGTAGTTCGTAGTGTTCTTTTTTTTCATTTTTCATTGCTTAACCTATGTAGGATATTAGGCTGTATAATAGCGAGAGCTTGGTGGCGCAATTGCCCACCGCCCCGTTCCAAAGGGGACGCTCATAACATCCATTCATCCATCCATGCTTCCACTAAAGCTATACGCCTTGTACATGCGTCAATGCACACCTGATGGCGCAGCCAATGGGGAGGAGGTGGCGCTACGTCATGAGTGTATGAAACGAATGTATAACATAAACATCGTTAATGTCCAACTGAAGGGAGCTGAGCGGTCCTTGGAATAATGAACTCCTTGTGAGCAAGCGAGCACTTTCAGATGCTGGCCACGTTCTGATTTGGCTTTAAAGAGGTGGAAATTGAACGCTTGCGAGAGCTTGAGCGGACAAGAAACGCGTGAGCAAAAAAAAAAAATCACCAAAGCGAATATAATGCTTTCGCAATCTAACACGTAAGCCGCCTGAAATATCCGTGCTGAATTTTTTTTGATGGTTTAACAGCTTGTACGTCTTTTCCTATAGGCTACCCAAGCACCGTGAGCGGCGCCACTGCTCCTGATGGGTAGCGCCATCTGTGGCAGAAAAAGTCGAAACTGGGAATATCCACTGCGCATTTCTGCTGCGCCGCTCGCTTTTTGTACACGTGCAGGGCCCTCTCCTCGCTTTGCACGTGCGGCGCGTCACAATGTATCGCCTTCAGTGCGGCTTCAAAAAGATCGGCCAGCTATTTTAGGAAAGCCAGCTTGTTAAAAGGAGAAAAGTTCGTCAGTCACGTAAACTCTGTGGAGCAGACAATCAACGGCAACGATGCCCAGCTCAATGCAAAATGTATTTCGCAAGTGAGCGACAACATCGTGTACGACGTGTACCTCGAGGTGAGGGTCATTCTGTCATATGTTAAACATACTGATTGTCTACACACACTGCGAAATGAAGCCGCGCACTCTCGATGTTTTTCGTTGTCGAATATGAAGCGTATGCTTTAGTTGTTTTGATATGGCAGCCTTACAGTTGTTGTCGTCTACTGACGGGGTCGAACGTTTGCGGCGTGCGAAAAAAATTGTACGGCCATGGCATCCCACTGAAAAGCCTAGGAAGATGCAACACTTGTGCTTCACCCATTGGAGGATCACCCACTGACTTGGTGGCGAGGCAGCTGAAATTTAAGCACTGCGAAGCTAGTTGATCTGCTCACCTCGTTGATTTCGGCGGTCGCGTCATGCCTGCACTCGAGTTTTGTGAAAGTATCGGCTTTACAGGCGCATAAAACCTGCTGCGCGAACGCAGTTCAGTGTGAGTGATGCAGAATTAAAGGCGCGATATGGTATCGTGCGCGTGATGCGCTCGGGTATTTAGTGCGCTAGTGAACGCACACTCGAGACACTGTGCTGAATGTTTATATTAGTAAACGTAAGCATATTATGTTGCCTTTATTTTCCCTTTATAGGGCAGCCTGGAGTATTGTGGCAGTGGTGCAAACTTGGAGTTAGCTTTGGAAATGCGCACCATGCCATGTTGCTGAATATTTGTAGAGCCAAGTTTGGAAGGCAGCTGCATTTGAAAAGTAGTGGCAAATGGCTTCACTGTCTCACCCTTATTTTCATTCTTTCATAGCTGCAGTGGTCGTGCCATGAAAAGAGGAATTCTTGCTTTCGAGAAAGAGATGCACCTGCAAAGCTGGTATTACGGCTCAGTGCAAGCACGCAGCTGCGGTGTGCATTTACGTCAACAATAAAGAAGTAAATCCATGCATCAGCCACAGAAATGGGGCAAGCCAAGCGGAAAGTCAAAGAGACGCCTAGAACAAGATGTCTCGGACCTTTTCCCAAATGAGTTAGAAAAACATTCATGCTGTAGAATGCACTGCTTCAGTGAAGTAACTGTGCCAGTACTGAAGGTACGAGAATTAGGGGCTCGTTACGACACACCAGCCCACGGCACAGCAGTACTTCGGACCGCGCTTTCGCTTCGGCGGGGCCGCTTTTGCCATTGTGGAAAGTCAACTTCGCGCAAGAAGCCTTTTGACAACGTTCCCAGCTGGCGGCGCGACGCGCCAGTGCCCCGGCTCGACTGAATAGCGCGGGCGCGCACGTGCAGTGGCCGCCTGCAAACTGGTTGCGCCTGGCGGCGCGGGCGCTACCTATCCCCAGTTTTGCACTGCTCGCTCGCTGGGGCAGCAGTGGGCGCTGTCGTCGCGCGCCCAAACTTGAGCTTGGGTTCCCTATAATCATTTTTTATTTAAGTGATAACTTCAAAGACTGTTAAATCTGCTAATTACCTGCAGTGCAGGATCTAAAGACCTATGCTAGCACCCACAGAAGTTTACCCTATCAAATTATACGGGCTTTCAAGCCGGATATGAATGAAACATTAAAAATTGCATGCAGTCCACATAAAGACCTTGAGCGCTATAACAAAACCTATTCCAAACTTTTCTATTCTAATTATGCAATCAGCCTTGCGCGATTCCTCAAAAACTTTATTGGACAACCCCCCCCCCCTCCCCCCCATATATTAGTCGTGCCACGTCACGAAAGGATAGCTCCCCATATGGTTTGACGTGTACACAGATTATACGTGATTTGAGTGAGCAAAGGAAAAACAGTTATTTATGATTCCAACCGCTTCACCTACCTTTCACGCGACGTCTCCAAACCCCAAAAACTGCCGGCTTCACATTTAAATGCATTACAATGTTAATACATGCGTTAAGGATGCATTATTATGCCGAACTGAACTTCTGAATAACCGCGGGCGGCCCAGTTTCGAAAGGAATAAAAGATGGCTGCCACCGATCGCTCAGGCACTGGCTACGTGCACCTGCAAGAGAGCATGGGTTTATTTGCGTGTAATAAAACTTTGTGTGTGGCCTTGCAGCGTTGTCCAGCTTTTTCGGTACGTTTATGCCCTCGTTCTGCCAACTATTCTTTTCTGAGGATCTGTTTTAACTTCATTCTTAAGCTTCCGTTGCATACCACCGCAATTTTTTACCAGCCACCGCAAGGTAATTAAGGGAAAGCGCACAAATCGCAGACGCCGGCACCACCCTCTTCGTCCAGTTTTCGATATTCAGTGCAGTGGCCCCATTGAATCCCTCTCCCCGTGAGCGTGCGCCGTGCCTCTTCTCGGCCGATTACATACGACAAACCGCTTAGTGTAGGCAATGTTATTCGTTTTTTCAAGCAAGCAAAAGTTACCTCCTATGAACAAAAAGAGCGTTTGATTAGTCTCTTCAGACAACCTTGCTGGTGACCGCCCAATGCCTGCGTCGGCGGTTACGCAAATTTGACGTCAGGATATTGCAATAGTAACATATTGCAATAGTTTTCGTTATAATGCCCGTTGTATGAAATATATTTCAGTACTCTAGTGCGCACTGATTAGTTCAAATTGAACAATTATGGACAGTGCGTGGTTTTAGTTGAGACCCCGTTTGATGTCTTGCTTTTTGTTTAGCAACTGCAGGTGAATGTGAAGGTAGGCTTCATGACAGCCGTCTATCCTCAATCGCACTCATCACCGACCCTACTAACTTCAAAACCGCCGTTCAGAATGCCTTTTGTTAATATCTTTTGTTAATTTTTTGTTAATACTTGTTTTTATTTTTTTATTTTTTACTGCATTACTTCTTGTTTTGACTCCACTCCTTTATGTAACGCCTTCGGGCCTTGAAAGTACCTGAAATAAATAAATAAATAAATAGTTCATGAATTGAGGCCACACTTCTTTCTACAAAGCAGGCACACAGATATTTGTCTTGCAAACTTACCATGTACCTGAATAAAACCCAGAAACCATAAGAATTGCAAAAGAGTTACTTCCATATGCATTCGACCCAATAGTATGTCATGTCTACTGTGTACTAAAGAACTATTATGCGTGCAAATGCGAACGTAGTGAATCACGTGTCTCTGGAACATGAAATGTAGAAATGAAACCCAATACCTTAGTTCGTTTTCATCTAGGAAATTGCGTAAGGTCATATGCGTGGTCTGTCATTATTTCATACTGCAGACGAAACATCTGGCGCTTTCCCGAGCCCGAACACACGTTACAGTAGCCTGCGCGGCCAACGACCGGAGCCGACATCATTAGAGCGCGCCCTTTATGAAGACCGCACGCCGGAGCAGTATTACAGCCGTCCGCTCATAACAAGACCCAAGTATAAATGGCGCAGGGCGCTATATTTGATGAAAGATGAAGTTCCGTTACGCGAAGGAGGCCTCGTGACACGTGAAAAGAAAAGTGGCGGTGATGCCAAGGAAACAAAAGAAGTGAAAAAAAAAGTCACGATCATTGTCACGTGGGGGGTCGCAGGAACTGCTTTTACCGCAAAATATACGAAAAGGGGACGAACGCCGGAAGCCTCTTCTCTCTTGCGAACAAGGAACGTGCCGAAATATCTTCCTTTCCCCTGCTTCTCGGCGTGCCTTCATGGATGACAGAAAGGAACTCACGAGATGGGTAGGGGAAGGAAGAATTATAGCCCGGACAAGCGCGAAAAGGAAATGCGCTGACAACTGCGAGGGAATATGTGGCTGAATCCGTTGCTCCAAATGGCACCCGAGGAGGCTTATATAACACGGCTCCGCAGTGTATCGCCCTGTCACAAGCCTCAGACGGTTGCCGACTAGCAAGACTTGCACCTCGACGGTTCGTCACTCATTCCGGGCGTCATGCAGCTGTTCCAGCGTTACGCGTCTCTCAGGAGTACCTCTTACGCCGTCTTCAGGCGTGGAATGTTTGTGCTTATAGCGCAGGTAAGCGCCCTATTTCGCAATACTTGTTTAATTTAGTCCTAAATTCTTTAGGAGATTACACCAAAAGTATTTGTGATCGTAGCTAACATGTTAATGAGTGGCGGTGGTAGCATATGTCTGTCGTCCTTTATTGGTGATCGTCTTTGTGTAAATGAAGGTTTCAATAATTCATTTTCATTCGTCGAAATTCATGTAAAACGATTTGAAAGCTGTCAGAAATTAAGCGGTTTAATGTTTGAGAATAGCTGCACGCGATTTGCTCGTGTAACCTGTAAAGAAGTGCTTATAGATAGCCGTATGATATTAAAAATAATGTGCTGCTATCTAAAATTAGCTGATGCACCGTAAGCAGCGGTTGTTAATCTCATTACGCTGTCAGCTTGCTGAAACTAACGTTGTCATTGTGGTGGATAACTTGTAGAAGTACACGAATTGTTTACTATGTTCTGGACGCATGTAGAAATCATTTCGGTGTAATGCAATCTAATATAACTGAAAGAAACAAAAACAAACAGCACTTGATGTCTTCGTACAGGCACACCCTGATTGGGCGAGCTGAAATCACTTTGGACTAATTGAACGATGTTCCCTGTAGTGTAAAATTACGCGAATTAGACATTGATATCAACTGCGCCCAGTTTATAACGTGTGGCGAATAGTCCAATCGAAGCAGCTGAAGATTTCAAAAAGAAAGCAAATATCAGCAGTGGGTTTAGAGGCGCGATGTCGATTCAGTTATCTTTGTCACGCGTGTAGGCAGGAATATTAGTAAAGCTGTGTAAAGGCTGTAGCCAACATGAGATTAACAATCAGACACAAATTTAGGTAAACTTCCAAAAGCGACAAAGAACTCCCAATAAGATGTTGATGTGAAGATACCAAGGGTGGATGAACAAGGGAGGCTTTGCATTAGAGCTGACTTTTCGAGGACAAGTCCCCTAACGGAAACGACTGTTCCAGCACCAGTCTTCTCTTGTTCGCACAACGTTTATACGTTTAGCTGGCCTTGACAGGATCAGCCATGTAAAAATTGGAGTGCTCATAACTTTTACCGGCTCACTGCTTCATAATCGGTAAATCAAGATGAGGACGTGCCTTATATTTCACTCGCACTGAATAAAACGTAACTATACAGAAACAAGGCTATTTGCACCTGGGAAACATAACGGTGAGCGTAAAGAAGCTACACTTACTTGTGCTACATGTTGAACAGCATAACACAGGCGCTAGATATTGTGGAGAGATATATGCCAAATGGAGAGTGCGAAGATGAGGAAATATGAATGTGCAATAAACTGCGACATTTTCCCTACATTGATTGACACAAGCGCAATGTAAATGGCCGAAAAAGGCATGAAAAGATATTGAGAGAAAGAAAGCCGTGTGAAAAATATGCGACAGCGTTTGCTTTTTAAAAAGATTCAGGAAATTATGCAAAATATACAAGTTTAAAAGCAACGCATCGGCTGCCTGTATAGTGTAGCTTGCAAGGATTCGAACGCCGAAGTTGCAATTTGTCCTACAGTAGAAATTATGTGACACCGATGGACGAAAATGTTTTCAGCTATCGTTGATATAAACGAAATGCTATTTGTCTGCGTAATTTGTACGTGTGGAATTAGATGCACAATTTTATGCAGAAACTCCTTGGTGAAGTCTAAAACTAAGCATCTCCATCTAATACGTCCGTTTGTATGTTTAAAAATATATGTATATCGCACAGCCCAACAAATATTCTGCTCTCAGTAGCAGGCGTTTCAGGCCAGGTACGCCTCACACGTATGTTAACGAACTGGAAAACAATTATGGCCGTACACTCTAATTACTTTTTGAATGCTGTGCAGATGCTGGTTACATCCATGGGGGTCTTCGCTCAAGACGACAACAACTACCTTCAGCCGGAATACCAGCAGGCTGGCTACGACGGTGCGGAATATGGCGAGTCCTCTCAGCCTGTTTACGTGAGTATCTCCCTGTCCAGGTTCTGCGCACATTGGATAACTATAAATATATCTTGCCGGCATTGCAAGTCTTTGTTTCCCGCTTACTTCATACATGGAAATGTGCTTCATGGTCACATTTACTTCAACATGACGCATATTTCGAACAGGATCAATCAATTTTTGTATTCAAGGTTCCATGCTAACATATCCTGCTTCTGAAGCGTTAGTCATTGTCTCGCAATGTCCTTCCTACTTTGGTTGCAATTTCCTCCATGCCAATGCGATTCTATAAGTTCGAGTCATATGTAACCGAAGTTATGTAGGCTGCTACAGTAAAATTTTTTCAGGGCGTAAAGAGTGCATAATGCCCGCCGTTGCGCATCATGATGCAGTGGTTTGTTTCGCTGATGACGTTCCCTCTGAAACTGAGTTTCTCGATTGTTGCTGTTATTCACATTTTTTTATCTCAACACATTACAGTACGTCACCGTGTGTTTATTTCTGAACATTGGAAATCATAAATTCAAAAACAGGTCGGAGAATGCGTGGCCTCGCCTTTTGAATGAGCGCCTGGGGAAACATTCGAGGAAGACTTTATTATCAAGGTTTATAACCACGTGAAAAAAAAGTAAGTTCGGCAGGAACTCAGCAGCAATCGCGTACATTTTATATTTGAAAATGCAGTGTTCGTCTCGTAGACAGTGAGAAATATGCGGAATGCATCCGGCTACTGAAAGTGGTAGAGCTAATTCTATACCACAACTCATAATAGCTACATCTTTAATGGTAGGAGCAGCATCAAAGCATCCTGCAGGGAATTTGGAAATGCGAAGTCTCGTGTTTTAGGAGAATGTAAATATTAAATGCCTGAAGATACTGCTAATTTACTATTGGAAAGACGGGTAACAAATGTGGGGTAGCAGGATCCTGTTGTTCGTTCAGGAAAAAGTGGCTACTGACAGATCTAAACTGATGACAAAGCTTACAAAGTGAAGTTGTACTAGAATTTGGGTCTTGATGACGCTCGTGCAAGCTTTTTATAAAAGGTGAGACCGCTTGCTGTTCTAAAAGGGTTACACCTTTCCAACGATTGCAGTTTCATGCGAATGTCGAAAGAAAACAGTCAGGCTTATTTATGTCTGTTACGTCTGGTGTCTCAGCTCACAGACCAAGTTTCTGCAGCCCGCGTCGATACTAATTTGAGGTCGGCCTACTACTGCGTTTCGAACTGGCATAAGACATAATTAAGTGAACAGGCTCACCAAGTTGTGCAGACGTTTGAAGCTGTGAAGATAAAACTTCCGATAATTCAACGGTAACTGTAGCCAGCCTGGTACATACTTCTTAATGGTTGAAGACCACACCGAGGAAGGCTTGCAGATGCGTTCCTTATTTTTACTTTCACCCACTTACCAGTGCATTAGCTCCCAGCCTTCACCGAGTGGCGTGCTATAAGTGTGAAGCGGAAAACGACACCGTACATTAGAAATGACGAGCATGGCTACCGTTGGTTGCACCAGGACAGAATTTTAAAAAGCGGAGAAAAAGTAACAGAGGAAACCAAATGCGAGAATCGTGAGATGCTTTCAAAAGTGCGCGTCGTTAGAGTAGCATTTCGGGCGACCAACGCCGCGAGCGTCACGAATGCGCCCCGCCGCAAGGATGCGCCATACTTTGCCTATTTAGAGGAACGCGCACGCTTTGGCAATAAGGGGAAGTACAGCGACGAGCGTAATGGCACATGCATTACTGAAGCGGAAAATTGCAGACAAGCGCTCCGTCATGCGGGCGGAATTTTCCGATTTTCGTCGTTTCTGTATTGACACCTATGCGTCTGTCATATGGCCAACTCAATGTCCTAAGGTCAAAGATTTGTGAAAAGGCTACGTAGGATGCCACCATCGCTGCTTTTGACTTGGTAGTGTAGTATACAGTTACATGATGATGTCGACTCTACGGAAACTACTCAAGAAATCATTTAAAGCAAGGTAGGCCGGCAACCACTAATAATGACAACTTTTTGAGTAATATCGAAGCTGCCCTTAAAATGACATAATACGAACACTACGCAAACGGATCAGAATAACACCTAATTATCGCTGAGCGTTGACTGTTTACGTTTATGAGGATTCGCGATAACAAATGCTGAACTCACATGGTAAATTGTTGCGCTCCAGCGGATAACTTCTTTGCCGCGACGTCGATTGATAGTTTCAGAGCGGGTTTGTCGTACACGTCTATTCCGTCATGTCATGGTCGCCATACCGCCAACTCGTAGTTGTCAGCTTACCCTTTACGACATCACGAAAAACAACGGCAGTATGCAGTTGTTTTTTGGACGCATAACCCTGCGATTATGTGCATTTGGCAGACATACGCGCTCAAACTTGGCTATGGCGCAATGAATGTATTTGGCAATTTTCGCTGAATTTTGTGCGCCATTCAGACTTAATTTATCGGCTCCTATGCAAGTACTTCTGTTCCGGAGCTCAGAGCAGGAAGCACTGTAGCGCAAGATGACGATGGTCCACGTGGGCTACGATGCTGTCCATAATTATTTAAGATGAAACCTATTACATGTTATTGTGCGTCAGTCGGGTACCATCGCACAGCTCCACGATAACAGCACTGCATAAGTTCATGGATGCTCCAGGAAGATTACGCCGCTTGGTGTGCCAACAGGGGCATATTTAGTTTTTTATCACAAAATAATAAATTGTCTTTTCTTACACAATGTTCATTTTTGATTGCTGAATTTTAATAACTTCATGCTTTTTCTGGCCTCCAGTGTGGCCAATATCCCCTGTGGGCAGGAGCCTTGATTTGAGACCACAAAAACAAAAACAATAACTTGTTGTGAGCGAGTGATTGTGATCACTGTAAAAGCCTGCTTTTGTAGCAGTAAACAAGCTCAGTGTTGAAAGAATTGTTGATATTCTCTTAAAATACTTATGCCATCCACTATTGCATCTGCTCTTGGAAGACACTAAATGTCAGACTTGAGAACCCTTCAGTCTACCAGCAGGCTAGGCAATTGTCTACATTTTTCTTCACCTAATAAATTGTACATTGTTGCATCAAACCCGTGAAATCAAGGAGTTAGAAGCTGAAGTAGCTTTCTTTGTTTGGCGATCGTTTTTATTCTTTGAGATTGAAAATTCACTACAGCTAATGGAAGTTTCACAGCGTCCAGATACCGGTCGGTGAAGTACTCTCAGTTGAAATAGCAGTACTTTCTATCTCTATAATAGCACGGAATCAGACATGAACCACCCATGACTAACAGCACCAGGGGAGTGACTGCAGCCGTGGCTGCAGTCTTCACACCAGACCGCAGCCGTCACAATGCGACTTACATTCTGCAGAAAGATTCAGTGTGTATGTTGCTGCCGCCGTTCATTGGGTGGATAAGAATTAACTTTAGGATTTGTCGCAAAACAGCTTTTAAACATTGTCACGGGGTACTGATGGTTGAGGACACAGCAACAAAACTGTGAATCGCGAAACGAAGTCTGTTGGGCGAACCTGTGCCCAGGAAAGCAAGCTACACTCAACGCTCAACGAAAACGGCGAACACAGTGGGTCAAGAGCGTCGGTTTTTATACATTAGTCGTCAAATGTTCCAGAGTAATCACTGGGACCCACGTGTCTTCCACATACTTCTACACTATCGCCATCGTGCGCACATGCAATCGGATAACACAAGGTTCGGTGACACACATCGGATAGAACCATAGGAAACATTCCCGAAACTTCCGACACATGCAGGCGCGTCTTGCGCTGTGAGATAACATATCTTAGGCGGTGAAACGTGGTCGCCCAATAAAGCTAAACAAGTACACCTGTCAATATTCAAAATTGTTGTGTGTCCCATTAGACCCTCATATTCATGCCTCTCGTTCATGCAGCCTCCAACGCCATACAATTTCGGCTACGACACCGAGGACGAATACGGCAACAAACAGTTTCACAAGGAGGAAGGCGACTCCAACAACATCAAGACCGGATCGTATGGCTACACGGACGCTAACGGGCTGTACCGACGCGTCAACTACGTGGCCGACGCCACGGGATTCCACGTCACCATTACCACCAACGAGCCTGGCACGGCCCCCGGACGCAGCGCGAATGCAATCTACAACGCTGACCCCGTGGTGGTGCCGCCAGTTGTAGGCCGGGCTTCAGCCTCGGGTCACGTGCTGTCGTACCTCGTCGCGCCGTCCTACGTCGTCAAGCCAGCCCCGTATGAATCTTTGGCACTCGGTCACCTAGGATACCCTGCCCATATGAACGGCGAGTACGGGCGCAGGAAGCGGAGCGTCGTTTATCGGCAGTGAGAGATGAAGAGAAGCGAACGACTTTAAGGAACGCGCGGCCTTGAATCTGAGAAGCAGCTCAACGAACAAAAACGACCATACGTCCATATTGAAATGCTTGGTGGGTGAAGACTGCTGAAAACCGAGTAGGGTAGCCGTGTGTGTTGCCGTTTGCTTATTCATAAGCAAATACAGATGTATCCAAGCCCTGTAGAATGTTTTCAGGAAAGCAGCCATGCGGTACTGTGGTCGTTTGGATAATGGTTCCGAGTTGTAGTTGTACGAGTACGTCACAATACGTCGCAGTTGTTTTAGCTGTGCAAGATGAGAGAAAAAAAAAGACGCATGCCGTAGTTCGGTCGAGTGTTCATGACTCTGGAGGAACCCTCACAGCGTGTCTTTGAGTGTTGCTGGCGGTGAATGGATCCTGACACAATCTCAAGTCTTTAAGAAGTTTAGAATAATATTGGTGTAGCATTTCGCACGCCACATGAAGCAACATGCCTAGGCGCCCAGCATGTCGGCATGAAAAGCTGTGTCAGGGTAGGGGATAATCATGCCCATTGCAAGTAGGGTATGCTGCAATATACTGACAGCTCTTCGTTAACAAACCACAGCTACCGAAGAAACATAGTCGTACGCTGTGCTATCACTGCCATCTCCTATCAATTTTTTAGATTATTCATTTCAGCAGGCACGATCTATATTGCAGAGAAGTTCAGTACATCAATATGCTGTCTTGTTAAGGTGAATGCAATAAAACTGTCACTATTTTGGTTTTTACTGCAACAGCGTAGCCACCTCAAGCATCAAAGAGTATTCAATAGTGGTGCAAACCCAGAAGAAAAAAATTTTGGCTGAGCGTTATATGTGGTCTGAATTATCTAATCGAAACTAATACTTTCGATCTCACGTTTCCTTTACGCTCGAAGCAAAACCACTACGAAATTGTCAACAACTTCACAGTTGTCTGGATCCAGGTTGTTAAAGAAAAACTGGCAGCTTCTTGGGGCACTACTTCTATCTACTCAAGTGCAAACTGGCAAACGCGCAAAAATAGAACAGCGTTGGTGCACGGCATCCTTCATTATGTTTGTTCAAAGAACATCTCTTTTAGCCCCATATAGTAACATATACGCTGTCGCATTATGCTGTAGTATAGGTCATTGTTGCTAATACAGTTTCTCTCTGTACATAAAAAATAAATGGGCAGTACTAGTACTATTTTGGCACATGAAGGTTAGTTAGACGTTGAGTAATATTCTCCCAAATGTACATGTATCATACAATGTAAAATAGCAAAGTTGTCACCCCCTACTCACAACGCATGACAGAAACTGAATTTGCCACTGTGAGTTCTGTTAGGCAATGCCTGTACTGCAATAAAGAAGCACGGCGTCGCGAGCTTTATTCACCAAAGAAAAAAAACTGATTCTGGCTGTACCTAGGTTTTCATATTTTATGCAATAAATATTGCTGATATATTTGAAAATATGTGCACTTTTCTTCTCTAGGGTATTGGGCACGTATTCATTTTTTTCGTTCATTGAGATGACTTCTACAACACAGATCGTCGTAATTACTTCAACAATAATGCTTCGAGACTTCTGCTTGCGATCGATTCCTTCTATGAATATCGCAAGCCTAGGTTAGAAAAAGAAGAGCGCTGAAGACTGTATTTAATGCGGAACAGGTGCATTGTACAGCTTCGGAAGAGTCTGCATTCACGACTGTTTGCTAAGAAGGACGAAGTCTATTTGTTGCGGCGTTCCTTATATGAGCGGTATGTCAGCTGAAGCGTTCTTCACTGACGTGCAATTAATGATCTAAATAAATATTTCAAAATAAAATAAACAAGCGCACATCCTGCCATTGGCTAAAGAATTCCATGACTGTAGCTGGCACCTAATGCAGTGTATGCGAACACAATTTGAAGTTGATCTCTACTACGCTTTTTTTTTAATTGTGACTTTACAGCATAGGCCACAACCTCAGATGTCACTCGTTTTGGTAGCTAAAAGATGATTTTTTTGTGAACTGAAATCATGAGCAAAATCGACCCGGGCTACCGCAATTAGAAAGAATCGCCCTACTCAAACCTTCATAAACTGAGTCCCCTTTCTTAAACACATGAATGTCAGGGACGCCTAGCATATCGCAGTCTAATTGTTCCCACGACTTTTGAGCACCTGCAGCGATTGAATCTTCCACTTTTTCTAATACTGAGAAGGCTCTCGAGAAATCTTTGCTTGCTTGCTTTCTGTCTCTCTTACCAAAACCCCAGCGGTTACGCAGGGGTGGGTCAATAAAGCTTAGAGAATGTTTAAGGCAAGGTGAAGTGGAAATCCTGGAAAAAAATATTAAAATAGACCGGGTATTCTATTCTTATTCTTTAGAACTTGTTGGTGGGCGAGTTGGTGCATGGTTATGTTTTGGGAACAGTTGTGCCTAAGAAAGAAAAAACAGAAAGAAAGAGGTAGACAAAAAGAGCGCAAAATATCAACTGGGCTTTTTGTGTCGAATCTGCATATATAGGCAGTGTTCACACGTGACAAAACAGGGAAGGAGTGAATGAGGAGGAGAGGGCAAATCAAGCCTGCCACATGTCGAGAAAAGATGCGCCGGAATTTGTGTTCAGCATGATATAAGGCAACAGAAGTGTCACTAACGTAGTCCCCACCTTTTTGCTTGGTATCAAAAGCTTCTGAAAACTCACGGACTATCTTATTCTTCCTTCTGCCTAAAATCTTAATTTTATTGAGCCGTGTGCATCCCTTATATGCAATGTAATGAGCGGGCAAGTGTGCTCCTTCTCTTTTCCTAATTCACCATGCATGCTTCTCCGCGCGTTCATTCACGCGGCGCCCTGTTTGCCCCACATATACTCGTCCGCAATTTAGCGGCATTTGATATACCACGCCTGTGGCACATTTCACGAAAGTGTCCGCATGCTTTATTCCACAAATGCTTCGTCAGGCTCCCTGTCCGCTTATTCTCGGGCATAACCCAGCGAGCTTATTTGGGGCGGAAAAAAAAAACACAGGGACACCATAACTTTTCTGCTACTTCTTTAATGCTGTGGGTGACTTTGCGTATATATGGCACAACCGTGGGTTCCTTTCTGATAGAGCACTCGGTGCCGCTGCCATGTTTTAAAGCTTAGCTTTCGTTGCCTCTTCTTTCGACTTTCCCAGTGCTGCTGCTACTTATGTCCGGCACACCGCGTCCGAGGTGGTTTTAGCGAGTCAGAGAGGAAAGGCGACACGTGAAACTGGTTTTCACCGCACCGCGTCGAATGTGCACAATGCCCTCTGGAGCTTCCTGGGTGTCGCCGCATTACCCTATTGACAGCTTCTATTATCCGCGACTCCCCTACGAAACATTGCAGAAACTGCATCGCTTCCCTTTATACTCACGTGCGAGTCCAGAGGGGGCGTAGATAGAACTGCAGTGAGGCGGCGCGAGAAGAGGCGGTTCCCGTACGAAGAAGCGGGGGGGGGGGAGGGAGGCGTGGAAAAGGTGCTATGAGAAAGCAAGGAAACCCTACATCTTAAGTTCGAGGTACGGTACAGGACGTTTCAGCTATTTCTGGAAAATAAACTCCATGCAAATATGTCAAGAGGACAAACTACGCAGGGTGTGCAGAAGTCCAGCTGCATTAATTAAAGTGCACAGCAGCGTCCAGGCGAAACTATGGAAGCGGTCGACCGTCAACTGAATACTTCTGCGCCCGCCGCGGTAGCTTTGCGGCTATGGCATTGCTAGAGTTTGCGGGTTTGATCCCAATCGCGGCAGCCGCATTTCGACGGGGGCGAAATAACAAACGCACGTGCCCGTAGACTTTGGCACACGTCAAAGAGCATCACACGCTGTCAAAATTAATGCGGTGTCCGCCACATTTGCGTGCTTATTGCGCGATTGTGGGTTTGGCGCGTACAGCCCTACATCCAAGTTAAACGTTTTTGCCACGGTGGGAGGTGCCATTTGAGGCAATGGCAATGCTCAACCCTCTCAGCGGTTATGAAATGTTGCACACCACAATGCCTCAAGCAAATACCTCTCGCTGTGTATTCTGTGTACCGCGCAGACAAGCAGCAGTGGTGCACGCACGATAAAGTCTAACATCAACTCACCACTCTCATGTCAGACTAAGTTGAAAAAAAATGAGGTTTAGTCGTCAACGACACAGCTAATTACGGTATATAAAAGCATACAGCACGTAAAGCTTCGCTTACATCGATTCCTACAGTGCGTGGGATCTGCGTTATTTTCTTTTTTTACCTCTTAAGAAGGCTCTCCACAACTGCTGTGATCACCTCGAGTGTTCGTTCTTTCTTAGGAGATGCTGTACCTAAAACAGTTATGTGAAAATTTTAGAACAAAGACCCCAATAGTTTTAGGCCCCAAATAGTTTTGAGTGTATTACCGTTGGGGCACGCAGGAGTGAAGAGATTTAGAATAGGTCTTTGCGTTTGCGGATAGTGACTTGCCCTGACAGCGCTACTATGGCGTCAAAGAAAAGCTACTAGAAATAAATAAAATATAATATTTTATTATAAGAATAGTAATTTTGACTTTCTTGTATTCACGTTTAATTACAGTTTAGAGGTTATTCCGGAAGCAGCAAACAATTAGTTGCGCTTAGTTTTGAATAACCAACTTTACGTGCCTTCATCAGCCAAGCTAAGCCGTGTTAGGCTTACGAGCCATAAAATCCACTATCGAATTAGGAATCAGCGGCGTCTAATGAATCAATAGTCATTACACACATGCCAGCTGAGAGAAAGCGACAACCGCAGTCACTTCTCCTAGCTTGCGAACATCACGCGTTACCAAGAATCGAACCCAGTTTGGTGCTAGGTTAGAGCCATCGCCTCGATGGGTGCCGGCTTGTTTCTTTACGCAAATCCTTTGGGGCAACTTTTGTGGCTACCACTAAATCAATGAAATAGCATGCCCAACGCAAGACCCAAACGTAGTTCGCGTCTCGCGCATGCGCAGTGGCTTCGAAGCTATTTCTTTGGGGCCCCAAAACGTTTCGGGCCCTCCTTCTAAAACTCTCTATTCTATATTGACGTTTTTGTTTCGTTCAGAGGAAACGTTTGGTTTACAAAGAGATAAAAAAATTTGGTGGTCTTAAATGGAATACAAATTCTATACTGAAAGCCGCTACAGACGCAATGATCTGTCGCTTTATCTATACTTACATTAGGTTCTGTTAGGAGCATGTGACTCCGCTGGCGAAGAAGATTACGTAAAAGTACCATGTCGTTCCCTTTTACGGAAACATTCGGCAGCCTTAGTCTCTGTGTGTGTGTTTTGAGGGATAATGCATCTGCGGCTTTTTGCGTACACACTAAACATTTTAACACCCTTAAGGGTGTAAATCAGTTTGTCGCCAGACGAACACCCTAAGGGTGCTGTTGTCTACACCCTACAGTTGGGGTGCCACTATAGCACCCTAAAGGAAGGGTGTCCAGCAAAATAAATTTAGGGTGTAAGGCTGCTCATCCAAATTAACACCCATCTGTGTGGGTGTTGGAAGGGTGTAGACCCTTTTATTTCTAGCGTGTATGGAAGGCAGATTCGGCAGTACACGCCTTCAATTACTACTATGTACAGCGATCCACGCGCAACTACTGCGTGTGCCAGAAGGTTCAAGTTCGGCTACAAAACGCACTGTCGAACAGCCGGCCTTGAAGCTTCGATGGGCATACACAACACCTATACGTGTGGATCACATTACATATTAGTAATTCATGGTGTATATTGGAAAACCTGTCTTCGCTGCACAAATACAACCTAGCAAACTTGGACACTTTTGAGCATGTATATCAACACCAAGGTTATCACGATTTCCATATCCAAATAACATGCAACACAGACTGGTAAGATATATGCTGCATTTTCAAGAAAATGCAAATATATTTATTGCATGCTGCAATACAGAGTACAACATATACATAAATCACATGAAATATAATCATGCACAATCACCAAACACATCGGTAAGTACAAGAACATGTACATTCCCCACAAAGGTACCTAAAATATATGTATTGATCAAATCTGTTATTAGAGAAGAAACTATGTATAGCGGCACTGAAAGAGCCTGGGTTGATTCGCAGTGTTTTGGGCCACATAAAGGAAAACATTTTTAGTATTAGGCTCCAGTGAACAAAAATTCAAGTTTTGATGCCTTAAAAAAAGGCATATTGCAAAGGTGAATTAGGGAAGCAATTGAAATGCAGAGCAAACGCACAAGAAAGACACCTGTTATTTTGTACACTAATGTAATCGCAAAGCATTATGAAAAGTTTGGAAAGTCGATGTAAAGCATAACTGGCCAACATTTTTCAGACTGAAAGAATACTTTCCAAGCATAGACATGCTTTAAGTGAGGTTTATGCCAGGAGCCTTATTGCTAATTTTCTATTTCCAACAAGATTACTTGAGCACAAAAAATACGTAGAATTTTTTAGCGCCTACATAGTTTGTCCTCTTTTGTGAAATTAGAGTTCTCTGGGCTAAAGGTGCTGTGTAGCGGTTTTTCTAACTACAATACCAGTTTCTATAAATTTTTGTTTTGTAACTCTAAGGCAATGGTACATATACAATATGTAGTTTGAAAATAGGTTCTTTGCTTATTATAAATCAAAAGATTGCATATTCCACATCTACTAGTGCCTGGGTGCAAAGTGCAGCAGGAGGCCTGATAAAAACAAACCACTGTTGATTAAACGATTTTGCTGAGCACAAAATGTGGACAGTGTCTTAAAATACATAGTAAATTTCTAAATTATTTGCACTTAGATGCAGTAATTCAAGATTAAGGCATGCTATAGCATGTGAGCATGCAAATTAGCAAATATGGTTTAATAAATTAGCCATACTCTGGTTACTAAAAGAACACAGGCATAGGCAGTCATGCAAAAGTTCAAGTTAAATATCACACTGTTAACATTTGCCAGCAAATGGTCATATCAAACATTATAATTATACTGAATAAGGGTAGTTCCTTGGGATAGTTTGCAATTAATGAGATAAAATTACGTACAGCTTGAATGACAAGAACTGCGAGAGATGACAGACTGCGCTGACTTCAAACAATATTTAATTACGTTGCCACATCGAGTATATTTGCACAAAAGCGGGCATGCGCAGAATATGAGTCACAAGGGGTGTCTAACAGCAAGTGACTGTACTAAGAACATCGTCCTTTGAAAAAAATAAACATTAGAATTTCTATCTGTTGAGATACAAGACTTCACTAGGGGTCAGCACGATAGAGGGGTCACTAACGCACACACTAACCAGTTTTCTAGTGAAATCTGCTTCTATAGTTTCCTGGATGACCTGTCTCACTAAAGCTTCCGTACCTTCAAAGAGGGGCATGCAGCCGCAGTCCCAGCAATGGATGCCGAAGTGGCCTTGAACAGTGTTATGGACGTTGTTATCGTGCTCTCCTAAATGATTGTTTAGGCGCCTGCCTGTCTGTACAACAAAGTCAAATGAGATATTGTGAAGCTTTGCCTCCTTAACAGCCTCAATAAATCTTGCTCACAAGAGATGCAACATAGCGTTGCTGCACAGGCTGATTGCCTTTCTTGGGTTGGCTACCCTTTGGCCTTAATTTCAGCCATAGCGGAACAGCTTCTGAAGTGCACAAAACATGATGAGCACGCTCGGTCAAGGAACCAGCCGGTTGAAAGACACAGGTTTGCAGTGCTACCGTATGTTCATGATGTCTCCCATAGGCTAAAAAAGATTAGGGGACCTGCAGAAATCACAGTCCTTTTCTCAGCCCCGGAAAAGCTGGCAAGGCTCTGTAAGTGTGTAAACGCGCCTAAATCACGTCAGAGTTGTTGCTCTGCCGAGCACAGAAAACGTTTTGCGATGTGTGCAATGAATGTGGTTTCCCAAATTCCCATTTTGAGGCAGTAAATATATTGGACAGATAGGCATGCGCCTAAATGATCGTTTAAGAGAGCACTATAACAACGTCCATAACACTGTTCAAGGCCACTTGGGCATTCATTGCCGGGACTGCGGCTGCATGCCCCTCTTTAAGATACCGAAGTTTTAGCGAGACACAGCTCACCCGGTAAATTATTGAAGCTGATTTCACCAGAAAACTGGGTAGTGTGTGCGTTAGTGCCCCCTCTATCACGCTGACCCCTAGTGAAATTTTGTATCTAAACAGATAGAAATTGTGATGTTTTTTTTTTTCAAGTGACCATGTTCTTTTTACAATGACTTGCTGTTAGAACACCCCTTGTGTCTGGCTTTCATTTTCTGCGCATGACCCCTCTATGTATACACATACGATGTGGCAACGCAATAAAATATTGTTGAAAGTCAGTGGAGTGTGTCTCTCGCAGTCCTTGTCCTTCACGCTGTACGTCATTTTTTATACTGAATAGCCAATATTGATTCAAAATTAGAAAAATATAGTACACATCTGAGCTGCAAAAATGCAAGTGATGCAGCAAATGGCCTTTAGCTTTCCAAAAGAAAAAGAAATGTTCACGGTTAACCACGAGGTGCAGGGACTCCATTCTCTGAGCATCTTGACCAATAAATGCAGCGCATGGCATTGCTGGAATCTTGCAGCCTGCATTAGCAAAATAAGAAGAGAATCATGAGAATTCAGTCCGTGCAATTACACATGTACTTTGCGGAAAATTTGATAAAGCCACAAGCTCCTCAAAGTAACAAACTTAATGTGACTGGGCAGAATGCACCGCTCAGGCAACTGGGCAAGACAAGTGAAAGGTAGGAGAAGTTTCTATTTTGCAAATTAAGGAATTGCATGTTACTGTGAATGCTAAACCACTGTGTCATTGTGAACACAAGGCACATACAGCAGCAAAAACATAAATTTACAGTAGCCTTTTCACCATAGAAAATAAGAGTGAATAAAGTTTAAAGACTACCAATGACATCTCTCAACAACAGACATTTGTCCAAGAGTGTGTATGTTACCTTAATACAAAATTGACATTATGAAATCTGCAATATATCTGCATTACACTTTATAAGTACTGCAGGTGAGAAGCTTACGGGATATTGCACATTAAGAGTGAAATGCACAAGGCATTAAAAAATGACTGTTTTTACACAACATTATTACACTAGGAGACAAAGAGAACTGTTTTACAGAGAGTGCACACAAAATGAAAATGAGGGAATCCCCACTGGCATTCTCATTTGCCCTGCAATACATGCATCCAGCCCAACAATATCCAACTCTCCAATGCGGTTTATTAGACACTTTCTGAATCCTAAAATTTATCGTGTATTTCTTATTTACTAATTTAGTAAGAATGGGCATTTTGGCATACTTTCCTCGAAAACTTAGCATGTGTTGTCAACTATTTTTCTTAGAGCACGCCCCCTTCTTTCAATGGGTTAGCTTGGCAATGCACTGACAAGTAGTATTCCCTTATTTAAGCTTATGATCCTTCCTCATGCTCCCACTTCATGCTCTAAACTGTGATGCCACTCCGATGCAGCTTATGTTAATCTGTGACTATTTACATGGTCCTTCTTTCTGTAGCCTCTCAACTAGAGCCTGAAATTTCTTGTCTCCTAGAACAATCGTCTTTCTTGCCCAAAACATATTGCACGGTTACCCCTCATAGGGGGGAGGGTACTGTATATGAGTTTTCACATATTCAATGAACCTCAGAGACAACCATTTCTCATCCTGTGTTGCTACTATCCGCATGAGTCACAATGGTTGTAAATTGGCTACCTGCCCTCTCTCGCTTAAAAGTACATTTTGCATGTGAAAAATAACCACAAGCATCACATTTCATTGAATGAGTGCTCCTGTGCATGTTTTTTTTTCGTCTGTAATGGCTAACTTCAACATGGTCAAGTTGTTTGAAAACTGTCTAGCCTCAACCAATACTTTGTGTAGTTTCAAAATTATGATACATTCATTTTTCAACACTTGTCCCAAATTAAGCATGAGACATTTTCATGATGCAAATGAGGTAAGGTTGTGCTCAGAGACTATGATAGGCCTGCTATATCCTGCAAAACTATGTGAAATGAAATATGCTTGCAATTTTCGTGAGCAGCTAGCTCAGTATAATTAGGCACATTACCTGCGGAAACGTTTTTTAACGCTCCCGAGAGGTCCTGGTTTCTTGTAATTTCTTCAAATCCCGTGCAGTCTAGATTGCAATCCGGTGCATTTTGATTTTGATATTGTATTCAAAATAAAAACAGCTGAAATTTTAAGGTTTTGATAATTGTATGGGAATAAATTAAAGGTAGAAGAGTGTAATGCAATGAGCAAATAACAAGCTCATTGCAGAGAGTAAACAAATATTCCTTTCCTGCAAATAAATTGGTAGCAGGAAGGTCATACGAAATTAGCAGTTAATGCACAATAAAGAATATGATGCTACAATGCCCCGGCATTCTGTGAATATTCTTGCACAAAGAAAATCCTCATTATGAAAGACCATCAAGAAAATGCAAATGTATACTTTGGATCAGCAGTCATACCTGCAGTATGCACTGTACCATCGGCAATATTTACAACCACCGACAACTGCACATCATATCAAGCTTAGGCGGCCAAGGAGCCCGAGTTTTAAGTTATAACTTGACTTATTATATTACACTACACAACTATATCTACTTACAATGTTGTCTTCTCAACCGCTTTCAAGAAGACGTTAACCATCTGTCTGAAGGCGAAAGCAAGTGGCTTGCTCTTGATGGGGGGCGCCAAGGCTGGGCATTGTGAAATCGCTGCTACCATCTGCATGACCTGCGAGAAACAACGCTCTAAGTAGAAGATAAACAAATGCTATTAGAGCAAAAGACAAGATCATTGGCAATGAGCCTCGTTTTGGTTTGCACGAGAAAAGCCAAGAATATGGACTTTGTGCTGCTTACTGAAGAAGCAAGCCTCCTTCCAGATGTTGCAGTCATGCATTAAGATTGTCACACAGCTGCATGCTTGTATGCTGCTGTCGCCAGTACGCCAGTATGCTTTGAAGTTTATTATTTCAAGTTAAATTGATTATTGTGTTTTCTTCCAATTCTTGGCAAACAGACCAGCAATGAAATAGCTCACACACATACTCCCTTTTGAGGAGAGAATTCACACACGCGCACGCATGCATGGGCGCACACACACACGCGCACACACACACACACGCACACATGCTTCTACCACATGAGCAGCTTCCTGTGCTTGACACACATACATTTTTTTTATCCTGTGTCACTCCTACTGCTAAGGCATAAAAAATCCTTTGTGTTACCAACCCCAAACTCCTCAACCTACACCTCCAGCTTAAACACTTTCTCGAGAGCCAGGGCAAGCCTTCTAGCTTCCCCAGTGCTCCAAACTGTAGTTACGAATTTCAATAGGGCTATAGGCGACAGCTCTTGAAGGGCATGCAAATTACCCGGAGACCTAAAGCTTATATATGATACCTCTAAAGCACAACACTTCAAATTTTCAATATTCATTAAAGCTCCTGAAGACAATTGCTATATACGTAGAACGTCTCGAATAACCTGCCGCTAACAATTTCAGCGGTTGTCTGCATCAAAAGAAATGTGGGCTAATGGGAAATCCACGTCTTTAAGATCGGAATTATTGTAATGGCGAAACACACTACCAGATTTCCTAATCATTTATTTATGCTCTGGATGTAACGTTCCTTTCACAATAAAAAACAAGGATATCGATTCATTAGGGCATGGGAGGAAAAAGGACGAAGCGTATACTTGGCGCCTTCCCACTGGTCCTCCCGAGAAACGGCGCCTCATACAGCAGTTGTCCAGGGTGGCTTGAAACCAAACTCGGCTTTCAGGCGGGAACACTCGCTGCACCAAATCGGAAGAGTTTTATTGCGAGTAAAACTCTACCGGCCTCATGCAATACATACGCACGCACACAAAACGCATCCACACGCACAAACAAGTATACGCGCTCTCAAAGCGCAGACACAAAAGCGCGCACGCGCACATTGATGAACACAAACAAGCACACATACATGCATGCAGGCAGACACGCTAACAGGTGCACGCACACACATCGATCCACAGACAACACACTCACAAAACACGTACGCACTAGACACGCGCAAACACGCCGGCCCATACAAACCGGCATGTACTGGACGCACGCACGCACGCACACACACACACACACACACACACACACACACACACACACACACACACACACACACACACACACACAAAGCGAGCTGAGCTGAGCGCACACACGCACGCACGCACGCACACACAAAGCGAGCTGAGCTGAGCGCACACACAAATCAAGCCGAGCGCGAGCACGCGCACACGCACAGACAAAGCGAGCCGAAGAAAATGCCGAAGGCGTCCGGCAAGCAGCAACAGCCGCACGCGACCGATTCAGGGAGAACCAATACCGCGCCGGTTCCTTCGAAAGGTGGCTAAGCCAGTCCTTTTCTACGCGACGCAAAAGTGGTCGACCACATTTAACTGAAGCGCGAACGACCGCATTACAAGCAGCCGCGCTGAACGCACAAGAGAATCACATCAATGAACATTCAAGCGCTGAGAAACAAAGCGTAACTATGCAGGCGCACCACGCCCGATGTAAATTTGACAAACATTAGTCACACGGGACGGGATCGAGGTAGTTAACTTGCCCTAGTAGGAGTGCAGCTGCTCTTGCTCTTACATTAGCGAATTATGAATTATGCTACGAGATCACAGTGAGATAATTCTAAAGCGAACAAAACAAATACCAAATAAACGGGCACTTGCCTGAAAGTTTCCATCATGCCAGTACTATCGACCGTCACGTTGCAACTTCTCGTTTCAGCCTTCGTGGATCCATCTTCCAGTGCGTACGAACGCTTTGCTTTGAAGTGCGGCACGAGTAATACACAAAGCATGGGCCACATCTTTTTCTACCCCGCGCGCAAAACTAATCACACGTTTAAAATTACTTCGCACAGCGCGCGACGCGAACGCACGCGAAAACGAGCATGATGGCGCAGCTTCCGCCTTCCCGTCCTGCCGCGCGCCGAAGTGATGGTACAGCGTCGGCCGTCACTTCCGGTCGCTTTTCATTGGGCATGGGGCGGCCGCGCAAATTGAACGTTTATTCTGACAGGTTTGCTTGCTCGCATGGCCGCCTGTTTGCTGCTGCTTCGTTGTGGTCTCTAACTAGAGCGGTGAGGCGGGTAGTTGCTACTACGTTTTGTGCCGGGCATTTTATTTTGGGGTGGGGGGCGCAGTCTGTGCTGCATCACTGAGGGTACAGTACACAAATCGGGACCGTGAGCGAGACGATCGGCGCTCTTCTGCTGGTGCGATTAGATTATTCGCTGCGTCCGAACGAAGCAACTTTGCGAGGTCACAGCGTAGTTTCAGCGATATCATGGCTCGATAAAGACGCTCACATCTTGGTCGTGTGACAGCGACGCGTAAACATTCATGAGGAGACTGAAGACTGCGTTTGCAAGTGCGTATGCTCTGGATAAGAAATTACAGCGTTGACGACACCAGCCCTTAATATATAGGCTCAGCCTTACAAGCTGTATTTGAGGGTGCACTTAGAAAGCAGATCAGTAGCTTAGTAAACCTCTGAATGAATTAGGCAAGGTACGTGGAAATTCGGGTTTGAGAACTTCCAACGTGATCTCGCCTCTATAAGTCTTCTTTATGGATTCACCATGCAAATTGTACGTTGATGCCATTGTACAGCAGAGGCTCGTCCAACAGCACGTCCCTGTTTGTTCAGCAATGTATCCAAACAGCTTCTTCCATTTCACCACTTTTTGTTGGGCTATTAAGGACACCGAAATATTAGTGCAGAATTGCGCAAGTTGCTCTCGTGTTTTCGCTCTGCTACTGCAGTTTTTCTAGAAGTGTTTAATTGCATGTTAATATTCCTGTGAGCACGAAAAATAATGATAATGGAATTGTAAGTGAAAGGGCGTTGTTTTTCTGGATGATACATTTTTGGAGTGGCCGTCATGCCAGTAACATCACAATCCTTGAAGAAATATCGACAGTCACTTAGGAATGGGAAAACTTAATCGCTTCACGCATCTACACTTGCAATTGTCACGTGACCATGATACGTTAGTTCATACATTGTCACGTGTTCTTCACAATTCTACCTTAATCTCCCGTAATCCACCATGCTATAGTTTGTACGAACCTTAATGCAATTTATTCCACCCTTATTCACATTATTTCACATTATTTACCCATAATTGCTCATACTTAACGTTGTTGTATTTACTACCTTCTGTATCACTACTGACGTCATAAAAGACGGTGATGACTTCACATTTTATTTATTTATTATATACATTCAAGGCCTAGTAGGCACAACAGAAAGAAGTGGTGAAAATATGCAATAATTGCAATGCAGCGCAAAAATAGAAAATCAAACCATACGATAATTTGAACGGCGACCTTGAATTAGTGGTGTCACAAATTGAGACTGTGGAGGCGGGAAGGCGGTTGCGTTCAGTGGCTGTTCTTGGCAAAAAGGAAGAATGGCACATCAATTTTGTGTTGATGGTCGATGCGAGACGAGAACTTGGTGTGGTGAAAAGATTTTCTTTACGAGAAGGGTTAAATTAGCATATTCTATGAAAAAGACAGAGACGAAAGTATTTGCGACGTAACCAAAGATCAGGTTCACCTAGTGTTCTTTTCATGGACGTGACGCTTGAATGAAGTGAATAATTTGAGAGAATAAAGCGGGCGGCGCGGTTCTGAATGCTTTCAAGGGAAATGACAAGATTGGCATGAGCAGGGTCCCGTATGGATTGTTGTTGCGGAGAACGCCACCTTTCCTACCTGAAAGGCCATGAAACGCTTTCGCATTAAAAATGCAATACATACACACATTGCTTAATGCGTGGACGTGTACACGTTACTCAGATTTATGCATCAATACGTTCAACACCCTTCAGGCGTCGATTTAACACCCTTCTTTGAGCAAAGTCACACCTTATGTGTGGTATCCACCCTTGTGATAGGGTGCTTTGGCCGAAAAGGGTGCTAGAAGGGTGTGGGCATGGGTGTAAATGCCGAAAGCACCCCTATTCACACCCATAAGGGCGTAAAAATGTTTAGTGTGTAGTAGCGCGTCGATTGGTGTATGACACAGGTGACTGCGAAATTTGTTGTATTGATTCAGGCTGTGTCGTAGGAGTTTTTCTGCCGTCCTCTCCTTCAACCTAATCCAAGCTGCTCCAAGAAGCTGATCAAATATGCAAGAATAAAGACCAGCTAGTACAGGCAACACACATTGAAAGAATTGACAGTGAGGTCATATGATGCGTCAGATCACCTTGCGTTCATTTATCAGGAAAATAGCTAGCGTTCCTTCGCGCCGATTTCAGCTGTGGCCGTGTGAGCTAAGGCTTTGTCACATGGGCTCTTCCTGTGAAACAATGGAAATATATTCGCATTTTGTCTTGCAATAAACATTTGTTGGAAGTTGAAGATTCTGTGTCTCTAACCTCCTCTGTCCGTGATTTTTTCCTTGCGCTACTCCTTTGTCGGCAAGGGTAATGTCTGTCCAGTGCAGCTAAACTTCTTCAATATAACTTAACGTCCTACTATACCACCGCTTAATGTATATGCTTTGCAGTTTACGTGTTCGTATCTATGATTAGCAGTAACTATTAGTTCCCCCATTTCATGTTAAGTTTACTGAGAGATAAGTTTTAACTATGTAAAGACCGCTCAGAAGCCTGTGTGGTAAGTTCAGGCGCATAGTAACACATTAACTGTCATTTCTGCCGGGTGCTTGTACATTTAAAAGCTATTATTGTCCTTACCTGGACATAAAACGTCATCAAAGGTTGAAATGTAGCAAGTTTCTCACATGGCAGAGTGACTCGATTGTGAAACCTAGGCGCAAACTTGTTAGTTTAGCATATATAAACGGGTGTTTAACAACAATACTCCAGCAATCGGTGATTTGACACAGGCTATACAGCGTGTCCTAGCTGACATTACCCAAGCTTTTCATAAAATGCAGAAGTATGCGATTACAGAACTTAGAGGGTTTAGGAAAGATTTGCGTGCCAATTATTTGACATGTTAGAGAATATTAAGAAGTTTTGAATTCGTCAAATCAGAGTGCCATTTAGAATGGATAATTTTAATGAATATATAAGCGAGTAATAAGTAACGCAATGTCCCACTCAGCTGCGTATAGCCGAGAATGGGGCTTTGTTCCTTTACATTAAGATACCATAATACTGCAGAGGCATAGCGATCAAAGCCACAGGAAAATTATTAAGGCCTTTCACATCGACGAAATAGCTGATACTTCTGTAAGCCATTGAGGTATCAAACAAAAGAAAAAGATTGTTTCAAGATGCCGCGTGGCCTTGAAGCAACGACCCTGTGTCTACGCTCTGCGCGTTTGTTTATCGCCATAAGTGTTGTGTATCACCCCATAGATTGTTTCCTTCCTTCAATGCAAAACCAGTTGACAGAGCTGTTTTGATATATTCCCCATTTACGCCCCGTTTTTTGCCGCTGTTTCAACAATGCACTTGTTCTAACAACGCCAAATAGCCCAATTTTTTATACTAAGTATTGTACCATTGCCTGCCAGCCTTATGTCGCCTTTCCTCATGTACGCCCTGCACGTGTAGCGGGAATTCATGCAAATTAATATTTCATAGAATTCTATAACAGTTCCTGTTAATGGTTCAAAGGTAAAATCAAGTGTTCCGGACATGTGGCGCGGCGACCCAGAACATAATGTACAATACATAGCAAATTATTCTTAACGCGGAAACCCAGCTAGAAATTATCCACACAATGTAAGCAGGTGGATGTAAGTACGCAAAGTAAACACCATGACAGCTTACTTCAGTTTTCTCTTACCTTGCAAAGTCCCCTTCCGCCATAAGGAAATAGACGACGCAGACGCAAAACAACATCCAATGCTTTTACCGCTTTAAGACTTTTCAATCAATCAGTCAATGATTTAATCAGTCAGTCGGTCAATCAACCGAGTTATTTCACCTTTTAAAATAGCGGAGAGCATCAGAAGGAAACTCCTGACTGCGGTTTGCTGCGGGGTCTTGGCGGCCACCGTTATTATGTTTCCTGGCACCGCGGAGTTTTGTACGCTTATGGTTGAGCGAGTAGCCATCCCTAACAAGTTGGCCACGTTCATGGGAAGTGAATAGTTCAATATTTAACTTCGTTGTGCCTAATAGGTCGATGCTGTCTTACACATTTAGGCAGCATAGATTCTCGAATATTAAAACATATCGCATTCGCATTGACACTTTCATTCAGGTATGGTATCACCCTTTTCGAATCTTATATAAAGTATGTGCTCCTAGAGCATCTTATTAGATGAACTTTCTTTTCTTTCTCATTTGTAAGGCCACGCTAGACAAATTGCACTTTGTTTTGCACCGTGCCCTTCATGAGCCACTATATTATGAAGCTATTTGTACTCACCGCCAAGCGTTCAAAAACGAGCATAACCTATTTCAGTGGCTACCGGGCCACTGATGAATTGTCGGCTAGAGCACCGCAGAGAAGACCACGAGATCGGCTCATCGGCAAGTTCAGCGCGCCAGTACTTCTGCCAGGAGCCGATGCAATATGACAACCCTTTTCACTTGCACATTGCATCACACTACGACAGCGGAATTCGTTGGATTTATTCAAATCGTGACTGTATCCAGTGGATCCTGACCAGCGGCATTCGTACCACCGGGAATCTCGTTTAGTGAAACAATTTTACTGGTGCCGCCATTAGTCGCTTTCGACGCTCACGATCACTTATTCAACCCTAATTGTAATAGCCAACAAAGCCGCATGCCAATTTTGCGAATGTGATGAAAAGATAGACCCCCTTCTATGCCACTTTCCAGCCTTTGGCTCTCAGTGCTAGTCTCAGCCTCTTAGACGACAATCCGATCTCGGAAGAAAATATGCTAACCCTGTGGCGGAAAAAAATGTCTAGTGCGCACAAAGCCACCGAAGCGCTACTACTCTTCATGAAGGCAATTGTAGTAGCCGAGCGCTTGTGGGAAAACACAAGTAAAGTTTCACCTGCTGGGATGCGTATATTTACCTCCATCTTCCTTTGTTTCTCTATTTCCGCTTTGAGCCAGTAGGGAAGTAAACGGTTACATCTCTACCTTTCTTTCTCTCTCTCTCTCTCAATTAAGGGCGTTCGAGGGGTAGTACCTTATGATAGGCTTTTAGGGGAACGCAAGAGGCAAAAAAAGAGAAAAAATCCTACAGATCGGATTTTACTATGAATGTCAACGTTTATGCGTTACTACTGAAGCAATGTAATGACAAGACTCCGCATTGCCAACGCCGAAAAATGCATGCAGCGCGGCTCCTCTCTCGCACGGTCCATCGCACAGGCTGCGCCATCCAACGACGCCAGCAGAAAGTTCGCGCGAACGCTTGTTTTATTCTTTGTGATTGAAGAGCAGTTGGTGCGCAGTGGCTCGTGCTTCGTTATCGAAGTTGGCGTCAACGTGCCTTATTGAACAGCGGAACATGCCGAGTGAGCCGATTTAGCCCGGTGGTTGGTTTCGAAAACTGCTCCTTCAGCACAGCTGCCCGATTGGCTACCCACCAGACCGTGGACTGCACACTCCCAGTGACCTAACTTGGTGTGAACACGGTAAGAGATTGTGTAAAACGCCGAAGAATGGTTGCACACCGAGCATGGATTGATTGATTGAAAACATCTTTATTTGCAGGATATTCGTAGAACTCGTGGGTGGGCCGCCTATTCCGGTAGCCCACTGGTTACTGCTGCTGCGCTGGCCCTCGCCACCAGCCAGTGCTGACTGTCAGGATCATCGCTGAGCAGAATAACCTCCCACTGCTCTTTTGAGGGATTTGGAATGGGGTCAACTATGGGATTAAACTGGCAAGCCCACACCATGTGGTAGAGGTTAGCTACCTCTCCACAGTGTGGGCATTGCGGGGAGTATAGTGTAGGGTACCACTGGTGTAACTTAGCTGGCGTTGGGTATGTATTAGTTTGTAGCCTCCTGCGTTCTCTTGCAACTTATTGAGGGATTTATGTAGTGTTGGGTACTCCTTCCTGGCTGTTCTGTATGGTGCGAGATTGTCAGCATACACTGCTAAAGCAGTTAGGTCCCAGCACTCTTCAAGGTCATCAGGCGGAGACGCCCGGTAAAGAAGAGCTCGGGCATGCCTGTGAGCGGCTTCGTTTCCTCCTGGTAGTTCCAGGTGACCGGGAAACCAGATGACTGAGGCTTGGCTGGGTGGATGCTTAGTCAGTAATGACAACCCTGACCTGTGAACTAATCCGTTATTGAAGTTGCGGCAGGCGTTCTGGGAGTTAGTGAGCACATCGGCGTTGGGGTTAGATGCTATAGCTAATGCAATAACTGCTTCCTCTGCGTGAGTGGTGTTGGAAGTTTTCATAGAGGCGCAATTCACCATCTATCCTGAAGGCGGCGAGACCACAATAGTCATCACTCCATTCTTTGGCCCTGCGGCGTCCACATAAAGGGTGTTAGGTTGCTCGTCCCATTTCTTCTGCAGGGCTTCCCCTCTTGCTTTTCTCCTTTCGATGTTATATACGGGAGCAATGTTCCGTGGAATGGGGTACACATTGATGCGTCTCCTCGCATCACGTGGTACCTCTTCCCTTTGGTCTATCGTATAGGGCAGATTAATATGGATCTTTTCGAGCAGATATCTACCTGGTTTTGTGAGTGCGAGCCTATTGAGTTGTGAGAGGCATTGTGCTTCCCACATCTCTTTGAGGGTATTATGTACTCCTAGAGCCATGAGCTTTGCCGTTGGCGTGGAGTTTGGTAGCCCCAGTGCCGTCTTGTAGGCCATCCGGATCAGTGTCTCCAACTTTTCAACAACACCGTACAAACAACCAACCCACAGAACGCGTGAGACCTTCTACAAAGCGGCGCCGGGTGGTTACCCGATGGTCGATCGCTACAGCCGCAAGTTTTCGGGTCTGTCGCCGACTACGGCTTGTTCCTGCCACAAAACAGTAAATAGGGAAATAAGGTTATGTCGAAAGTGCGCCTGTTACGCAAAAGAGCGTGCAGTGCTTAAACACGGGCGTGATTAGAAAATGCGATACGGCAGGATTTCGCCTCGCCTGTCGGCGAGGCGAGGCGCGTCGCACGGTTCACATGTTTGTTCTTCGTACCCTCGGCTTCGAGAAAGCAAAGTGAATTTATTAATGCAAACGACATATTGGTCCAAATGTTAATCGTGTTTGCAAAAATAAGGGCTCTCACTGAGCAGCTGCCGTGGGGTCGCAAGCGCCATCGGCTGCGGCGGCCAGCAATGTAATCCAGTTCGATCAGCGGCTGTCATTGAAGTCGTACATCATTGCACGACGCGCCGTCTTCAATTGTTAGTTGCTCGCGCGGTGGCGTGCGTTTTGATAATGTTGGCTTAAAACAAAGGAGGTTCGTGCCAAGACGTCTATTTTGTACTTCCTGACGATGAAGACGAACCCGACTTTGACGCCGTCGACATGGCGTAACACGATTTCCACTAGCAGATGAATTCCACCACTGCGACCTTCTTAAGGTCGGCGATCTGAGCCCGTGAGATCGCGTGTGCGGCAAGTTGAGCACTGCAATTGATCATAATTCATGATGCTAGCAATAATTATACGTCGCGTTGGAGCATTTGTGGTTTTGTTTTCTGGTTATCCGACGCAGACCGACGCAGACAAACAAGTATTGCTTTCTCACTGGTGTTTTAAGAAATTTAGTGATCCACCCTATTGCCACCTACAAAGCGCGTCATATATGAGGCGTGTACTGCAACGGGGACCGTCCTTCGAGCTTCTCGTGATGTTGACGATAATATATTGCCATCTCCATTGAAACGGGCCGAGGACAAATCGTGACCATGCCCTGATGAGCTACTCAGGTATGATATCAGTGCTTTTCCTTCTAGCATTCTTGTATACATCTCTTTAACCTTCTCTATTGACCTTCTACCT
The DNA here is from genome assembly GCF_038994185.2 of Dermacentor albipictus. NCBI lineage: Eukaryota > Metazoa > Arthropoda > Arachnida > Ixodida > Ixodidae > Dermacentor > Dermacentor albipictus. The sequence continues at coordinate 486,511,317 of NC_091821.1, forward strand.
CTGTATATGCCTGTAACTGTAGGTCCCATAACACCTGTAGAAGGTGCCTGACCGGTTGCCGAGGTAGTAGGAGCGGAGTTTAGGTCGTCTGGAGTCTGGGTTTGATCCACTGAAGGTCGCGTTCGTAGCCCAAGTCACCAGCGACTTTGGAACCATCAGGTACAGTTAACAGCATAGGGGCTTTATTTGTACGTCCTTTCACCTGATCTTCGTGTTCCCTAGTGAAATGGCGCCACCCACTCTCGGGGATCAGCCATGAATCGGGTGGTGAAGGAACTGTTAGCATTTTTTTTTGAAGGATTAGGGTGAAATAAGTACTTTGTAAATGGGGTTAAAATCTCTACTCTTGCAGACATGAATAATCCATTATCTAGATATTTTGTAAATTTTGTGAGGATAATAAGTATTTACAAGAATTTTAACATGCAATTCGTTTTGTCTCACGCAAAACCATGCAGAGGGCTTCACAAGCGTTCCTGTGGCTGTAACCCAGTACGGTAGCCCCAAAGGAAAGAGTTACAGGAAGAGTCAAATTCAGACCAAACCTTCTGAAGCGTTTTTACAAAAATCTTTTCCGTTCAATAATAAAACGGCGGCATGTAAAAAAGAAGTGTTCCAGAGATTCACTCTCATTGCATAAAGGGCACATGGGCCATATAGCCAGACCAGACCTGTGGTGGCGAAAGTTTATGGAGGGGACTTTGCAGCGCAGTATTCTAATCGTTACTTGAACTTCTCTAGAGGAGCACTAGTTGTTTTTCCAAGGAAAACAGAGATGCGGGAAAACCAAGGTTGGCAATGATAGTCGGGTGAAGTTATTTGTAGTTATATATTTTCTTAGTCGCGCAGCTGTGATGAAAGCTGACGAAGGTAAAATGGGGATTATAGAACCATTGTGGGATGCCACAACGAATGAATCTGCAAATTCGTTTAGGGCTACACCTTTGTGGCCTGGCTTTCACAATACACGAGCAAGACGTAAGTGTCTTGGGAAAAGAAAAAGTTTTTAATGAATCTGAAAACGTGGGTGGGGTAAGTGAAGAGCCGACAGACAGGCAATCAGTTAAGATTATGGGTGATGGCAGAGATGGTGGTAATTCCTGTAAAACTAAGACAATTGCGAATACTTTGCTCTGAAAGACAGGCGTGAAGTCAGGTCGCCGAATCGAAAACGACCAATTTAGATGTGGTGATACAATGCCCACACCTGACTTTTCTTCACAGACGGAAGCATCAGTTGCTATACCCGTCTTTGCATCCAGGTGTGCAAGATGGCCTTCCAGAATACCATCCAGATATTGATAGGGAAGATGTTTAGCTTCATTTGGGAAAATATCATCAAATTCAATTTTAGCATCTGGAACCGAGGAATTTAGTAAGACTACTTCGCATAGATGAACACCTAATGGGTCCAATAGTTATTGAGCCAAAGCAACTTAAGGGCAACGAGAGCGACACCATTGATAGTTAAAAATGAGGTCGGTTCATTAACGAAAACATATTGGTGATCTCCTCTGTGGCGATGCATATATCTTTAGAAATATTTGTGCTTTTAGGATATGAAATCGCATGAGAACAGAACCAGGCATGCTTCTTGATATAAGGTATCGTTAGCGACAAATTTAGGAAGTCCAAGACATAAACGTAACGCCTCTCGTTCAAATAGAACCAGATGCCGAATTTCGTATGTAGGTCCGCCAGAAAACAAAGCGCTGCCAAACTCTATTATCGGGCGAATATAGATGCAATAGATCATAATGAGAATACGCCGACGCAACCCTGATCGGTTGCCGCTGAGTCTATGAAGCATTCCTACTGTGCGTGCTCGCTTTGAGGTAATATGCTGTATATGTGGACTACAATCAAGCTTTTCAGTGTACGTTAGACCAAAATATTTAGGTAAATTCCCCTGTGGGATACTGTCATGCCGACAAAGAACAGAAATACGCACAGGAACGCTTTGAGGGAAAACTTGGACGGCGCTTTTTCTGGTATCAAGAGTGAGGTTAGTTCCATCAGGCCGCATTTCTAGGTGGTTCATATAAGACTATAGGGTTTGATACAAAGCATGTAAGTCTACCGATGCAGCGAAAACTGCAATGTCGTCTGCGTATAAGTACACACGCACATATTGTTGCAAAGGTGCAGTCCTCAGTAAAACATTAAACAGCAATGGCGATAGGATTGACCCCTACGCTAGACCTCTTGAATGTGGATATTTTAATGAAGGCAATTCGCGTAGAGAGCAGTGAGTTACCTGCCGTTTAAATGTTCTTAAACCCACGCGACAATTTGATTTGATTTTGGCAGACCAGCATTATGAATCGCCTTTATTAGGCTTACATGTTTTACGCAGTCATACCTTTTAATGATATCCAAAGTGGCTGAGGCTGCATATTTTTTCTGACATCGTTCCTGGTTTGAATGAGCGGCCCCCTCCGAGCACGAGAAGGTGATCGAACGCACTTCAAAGACAGAAGAATGCAACGAAGGAGTCGGACGGATCCACGCCGTGTGACTATGCACACCGTTTCACTGGAGAGGCCCGTCCCTGGTGTATCCTTTCGGGGAGGGACTCGATATCGGGCGGTGATTGACCTAGGCAAACCGGACTGATGTCCGTTTCTTCTGCGGGCCATGCAAGCACTACATGGTCGCTTTCTCTTCCACATCAGAATTATACGATTGAACCTCTCTTGCACAACGGACTAACCATTGCTATGGCGCTGGTATCGTCCAGTTGGGATTCAATTCGAAAGAAAAATCCCAAATCAACTCAGGAAGAACTTCAGAAGGCGACACCCCATTACAAAGTAATCACCGAAGTACGGCAGTTTGTCCGCGGTGTCATTCTCTGCTATTCGCCAGACCAGGCCTGTATCACTGGACTTCTCAAATGCACATCGTTTGCCTCACGTCCGGTGAGCTCCTTCATTCCTGCTCACTTAGCTTGCGTTAAAGGACTAATTCGTGGGGCCGACTCGAGCTTTTCCTCTTCAGAAATTTTAGATATGTCTTCTGTCGCCGAAGACGTGTCCGTGTTTTATTTGTCTCGCTTATTTCAAAACAGGAAGATACCTACAGAATCAGTCATTGTTACCTTCGCTGGAACAACTCGTCCGACAACGACCAAGGCGTGGCCACTCATTTATAGGGTTGAATCGCTATCTCCTATACCCCTGCAGTGTATTAGGTGTTGATGCTACCGGCATAGCATTAAGGGATGCCGATCAGTTCCTCGGTGTCGGAAATGTGGAGAAAATCACGAATTAAGATTGTCCATCACAGGAGGAACGTTTTTGCCTATTCAATGGTTCTCACTCAGCTGACCATACTAGATACTCTGCGAGAGCACAGGAATTAGAAATTTTAGAAATAATTGAACAAAAGAGATGCTCAAGACGGGAAGCCCATTCTACTCCATAGTTACTAACTAGTCTCTCCCATATCTTAAGCTGTACCCCACTACTTGCTCATGTCTAAAAACCAGCGACACGCCAAAAGAAGAAAAATTTGTCACACCTGTAATGAATCCAGTCGTATCAGTACATTCACTGCTTGTTCTTACACCAATACTCTAGACATTTATTGCTTGTCTCGATTGCTCAGACGGAAGTAGACGGAAGTTGATACTTCCGTCTACTTTAACTCCAGACTCTTCTGGAAGTTGTACATTTCGTACTGGTCTCGCTGAGTGAATCCCTTTGCATTTAATTAGGATTTGCTGAGTGGTCTCTGGACCTTTACTTATGCATGTACCATGCCTCATCTATTTACGTATATTTCCTCCGGCATCTTTTTATTCTTAGCAAATCAGCTCGAGCCTGGAATAGCAGGGTACTTTTCTTCGTGGTACAGTACGCATTTTTTTTCTAATTTTGTTTTCTCATTATTGTAAATTTACACGGACCTTTTCGCTTCCATTCCTTGCATCCAATTTGGTGTCTTCATTTCTCTCACTTTCTTGCTGACAACTCCTGGTTGTCTATCTACACTCTCAATTACCCTGTACTTGGTTGGCAACTTTCTTGACCTCTTCCTCCGTTCCGCGTCCTCGCTTTTCAGGTAGAGATACGTGTGCACCCTCCTTAAACAGGCTGCGCCATCTAGCCGTGACATCTTATGGGTTCGACGTGGCCCAGCACCGAAGAGATTTCAACAGGTTTTCCTCAACAGTGGCCCAAATTGTTGAAACAGAACTTTTTTTTTGAAGACTGGCATATGCTCAGTGGCATATATCCTGCGCCACATCCCCCCTTTATCCAAGCTCACATGAGAGAGACAGAGAGAGAGGGAGCAATAATTTTGATTCTCTGAGGAGTGACAGTCTCACGTACCCAGTGACCCATGCTGGCTGGATTCGAAACCGCATAACCGCGAAAGAGGAGTCTGGCTTCAGGAAGGGACATTCTACAATGAATGACGTGAATGTTATCAATTAGGTAATTAAAAAGTTGGAGTCAGCTTAGTATGCTGACATGATTGAAATGCAAAGGCATAATTACTTCTGTAAGTTAGGACCTTACATCAAAACTCTACTTTAATCCACCTTGCTCTAATTTGTATCAATTTTAATCCACTTTAATTCACCTTATTCCAATTTCGAGAGTGGGCCAGGCCGATTTTTTGGGTGTGCAACGGACGCCGTGGCTCTTTACAGTGGCATTTCGCAGTGCGAGCCGATGCAGGCTCAGCGCCCGGAACATGACGTCATAACTTCACATGGGTTTTGCTACCATCGAGGATAACAAAGGACATCGGATTTCTCGCTTCATAGGGCATGTACGGCTTTCGCCTTCAAAATATGAGAAGTATAATCAGCCTATCTATATAGATTTCATAAAATGTAAAAAGGCATTTGGATAAGCAGGCATGTCAGCAGGCATGGAGGCAATGCGCAATCAATGAGTAGAGGAGGAACAAGTGAATATCTTGGGAAATATCTACAAATGTTCCACAGCTACCTTTCTTCTCCACAAGTAGGAAACTACTTATCAAGAGAGGGGTCAGACAAGGAAACACAATCTCTCGAATGCTATATAATGCAAGCTTAGAAGAAGTATTGAAGCTATCAGACTGGAAAGGCATAGGAGTGAGGCTCAATAACGAATGCTAAACAAGCTTCCGCTTGCAGATGACATTCTCTTGTTCAGCAACACTGAGGATGAATTTCAACAATTGATGGAGGACCAAACCGAGAACTAGCAAGAGTCTATAGGGTTGAATATTAATTTGCGGAAGACTTATGTAATGTTTCATACTCCTGGCAAGGAAGCAATAATTCATGGTCACCCGTGAACTGTGCAAGAGTACCTCTATCTATTTGAATTACTCACAGGGAACCTGATTATGAGAACGACAACTTTTATATTGGCTTCTATTTCTTCATCTGCTTTTATTCATGTTAATTGTTCCATTCGCATCTTGACCAACGCCCAGTTGTGGGCATATGCCATGGTATGGAAGCATATGGTATGTGCTATGGAGCGGAAGGGTAGCCCCAAAGCTCAGTTCACACTTCATGGGATACGACACCGCCTCTATGCAAAAGCGCAGATGTTCGACCGTCATTGGAGAGTTATGGATTAAGCTCGTACCAGCGACTAGTTTCGTTTTCTACCACTTCCAATTCAATTTGCTTTTATTAGGATTATGAAGCTTCTTGCTGCCAAGCTGAGGACAGTAATAAAGTCGACGACGCTCGCTGATGTCGCGCGGACTAGCTTCCATCATGTATGCCAGTGGACGCGCTGTAAGCACGCTGTAAATATATTTTAAACCTCTCTTCTCCCCGTAACATTTTGGTGGAGGTTGCGGGCTCTTCCAGACGCACGACGTATTTACGCAGCGGGCGCTCCTTGCCTGTATCGTCAATGCCAGCTCAAGGCGAGAATGCTTCGGGCATGTCGCCACGCAAGCCCACCGTCGTGCTGGCACAACCACGCGACCTTTTCCGGTACGGATGACACCAACGTTGAATATTTTCTTCGACTTTACGAACGGGTTAGCGAGAGCAACCACTGAGACCATGGTGCCATACTCGCTAACCTGATATTTTACCTCGTGAGAACGGAACGCGTCTGGTTTCAGACCCACGATGACGAATTTACGAGCTTGGACTTGTGCAAACAAAAAATCACTGATATTTTTGACAGCTGGCGCTTCTGTGCCCAAAATCGCCGTCTCAACAAAGTAACAAAAAAAAACACGTGTATCCGCTACCGTGGATAGATGACGCCATGATTGTTTACATGACGAAAAATATTTCGCTTCAATAAACCTTCGACCCGGATACTGGAAGATTGCAGATTCCGACATTCACCGTAAAAAGACCGCCTTTATTACACCCGATGGCCTTTGTCAATTTAAAGTGTTGCCGTTAGGGTTAAGTATAGTCGTGACTACAGTTGAACGTATGATGGACGCTCTCCTTCACGGGTTTAAGTGGTGAATGTGCCTGTGCTACCTGCATGATGTTATTGTATTTTAACCAACGCCTACTACGCACCTCGAGCGTCTCTGGCTAATTATTTAAGTTTTCCGCAAGGCTGGGCCTCAGCTCAATTCATCAATATGTCACTTCAACCGCCAGCATCTTACTGTGCTCTCATACCTTGTCGATTCTTCCGGCATCCATCCCGATCACGACAAAGTTCGCGCCATCAAGAATTTTCCCGTGACGACTTGTGCAAACGAAGTTCGAGGCTTTGTGGGTCTCTACTAATACTTCCGCCGGTTCGTACGCAATTTCGCTAATGTTTCCTGTCCTGTCACAGAATTTCTCAAGAAGACCCGGTTTTTGTCCGGGGTCTGGAACAAGCGTCACCATTCGCTGAGTTTACAGTGCGGCTCACTTCACCATCAGTTCCAGCCCATTTTGACGTGACCGCAACAACAGAAGTTTGGACAGATCCCAGCGGTAATGGAATCGGCACTGCTCTGGCTCAGTGTCAACGACGTTGTGACCGTATTATTGGGTACGCTAGCCGTCTTCTACCCCAAGCGGAGCACAATTACTCCATTACTGAACGCGAGTGTCTTTCCCTATTTGGGTGGTGGGCAAATTTCACCCCTATTGTACAGACGACAATTCACAGTTATAACGGAAAGTCATGCCTCATGCTGGCTTTTACCCGCAAAGGATCCTTCTGGACGTCTCGGTAGTGGGCTCTGCGACTTCAAGGTTACTCATGCACAGTTGTGCATAAGAGAGGCCGATTGCACGAAGACGTTGATTGCGTGCAGCCTCATCCAGTAGTCCCACCAGTTCCTCCCGACAGATGCGAGCCTACCTGCGCGCTGTCGCTTTCTGCGTTTCGGAGATTAGCAACGCCGGGACCCGTACTTGCAAGACCTCAGTCTGCGGTTGACTTTTGAGAAACCTTAGCGTTCACTGCGTTTATTTGTGCTGCACGGTGGTGTCTTGTACCGCTACAATATGCACCCTGACGATCCTGAACGGCTGTTAGTGATGCATACATATGCGTCAATAAGTCTTCGCAGAGCTACATGACCTTCCTACCACGGCTTACACCGTAGTCTCTACGACATATAACCGCGGTCGGCATCCCTTCTCATGGCTCGGTATATATATATATATATATATATATATATATATATATATATATATATATATATATATATATATATATATATATATATATATATATATATAGTCATATAATGAGAAGCCAACAAACACTGACACCAAGTACAACATAGGGGAAATTGCATGTGCTAAATAAATGAAATAAAGTAATGATAAATTAATGGGAATTAAAGTGGATGAAAAAACAACTTGCCGCAGGTGGGAACCAAACCCACAACCTTCGCATGTCGCGTGCGATGCTCTACATCCACTTTAATTCATTCATCCACTTTAAGTCCCATTAATTTATCATGACTTTATTTCATTTATTTAGCACATGCAATTTCCCCCATGTTGTACTTGGTGTCAGTGTTTGTTGGCTTCTCATTATATGACTAATAAATATCGGGTCCCTCGGTTAACCCCCTTTCTTCTCGTTTATTACATAACGAGGTTCTCGAATCCGGCAAGATTGATGCCTTCAGGTAGCGTATGTGGGTTGATTGACCTGTTGGCTTCACCCTAAAAAAGATCACGTTCTCGTGACGCCTGCGGCAAAAAAGACGTTCCACGTCCGCCGCCAAGGCCTGTGAGTGGGGGCGCTGGCTAACACTCCCAGGGTTCTACTAGTACACATAAATACCCAAGAAAGTGGATGGGGAAACGCCGCCGCGGTAGCTCAATTGGTAGAGCATCGCACGCGACATGCGAAGGTTGTGGGTTCGGTTCCCACCTGCGGCAAGTTGTTTTTTCATCCACTTTAATTCCCATTAATTTATCATTACTTTATTTCATTTATTTAGCACATGCAATTTCCCCTATGTTGTACTTGGTGTCAGTGTTTGTTGGCTTCTCATTATATGACTAATAAATATCGGGTCCCTCGGTTTACCCCCTTTCTTCTCGTTTATATATATATATATATATATATATATATATATATATATATATATATATATATATATATATATATATATATATATATATATATAGTTAGTGGTGCTGCAATCCCAATATCGGGACGGGACTATCGCAGGGCGGCAAAAAGGACTAAGCAGTTTCACAAAACAGGCAAAACTTAAACAACGAGGAATAAGGGTGCAGGTTGAAGCACTGCAGCCAGCATAAGGAATACAACATTTGAACCAGATGTCAAACATAGAAATGTGATATGCAATAGAATAATAAACTAAAAAATGCAGTAACACACTCTGCGTGATATGTTGTGCGAACGTCAGTGGCGGCTGCAAACTTTCATTGTCTTTAAGATAATTCCAATCGGTTATAGTTAACGTTCAGTCTGCCTTTACGTCGCTTGGCGCGAACAATGGCAGCGCCACAAGGAACCTGCAGTACTTCCATCTGACCGCCTCCAAGCCCTTGATGTTACATAGGCGCCATATCTAAAGTTGGTCTTGACCTTCCTGGCCCTTTCCCGGTATCTGCCTGCGGAAATAAGATGATAGGAGTCGCTCCTGACTACACCGCTCGGTACGCAATAACTCGGGCGCTCCAGCTGCGCAACCGATGTCGCCAAGAAAGACGTCATGCATCATCACGCTGCTCCTGGACAGCTCCTCAGAGACCGGGGTCGCTATATCCTATCAAAGACTTCCTTCACTCCGGCTTGACAAAAAAACAAAAAAAAGCAAGTGAAATCACCCTGAGACCAACGGCTTCATAGAGTGTCCTAACTATGAAAGACATGCTTACTATGTATGTTTCTGCCGACCATCATGAGTGGGACGCCGCTCTGCCCATGGTGACATTCACCTATGATTCCTTCCGATATGACGCTGCGGGATTTCCCCTGTTTTATCTCTTATACGGAAGAAACCCCACGTTGCCGTTTAACACACTGCTTCCCGCCGTCATTGACACGTAATCAGAATGCGCTCGTGGCGCCGTCTTCGTAGCTGTAAAGGCGCGCCAGGTTGGAAGCCTGCGCCTCAACGTTTCGCAGGAAAAGCAACGACGCTTCTATGATGCCCGCCACCGTGGCGCCCACTTGTTCTCTGGTGATGTGGTTCTCCTTTAGACACCGTCACGGCGAGTTGGTCTGTGGCAAAGTTGATTTCGCCTGGCCCGCACCGTGTCTCTAGCCATGTGACCGAGGTTACATATGACATCACGCCTCTCGATTCCACCTTGACTCGAACTTCCACTGATGTCGTACACATTACCTGCCTCAAGCGATACAAATCGGACGATCTAGCAAGCACCGGGACGGCGCCTTTGCCGCCGCAGTTCATGATACCTAGCACTGCCAGAGACGAAGCTCAGGACAGTACCGAAGGTGACAACGCTCGCCAGTGTCAGGCGGACTGGCGCTCATCTTGGATTCCTTGTATGCCAGTGGGTTGTTGTAAATATCCTGCAAATCTATTTTAAGCCTCTGTTCTCCCCTTAACAGTATGATACATATATTTCTTAATCACATTTCATTCTGCAGTTAAGAAAACACTTCACTTCTCTTAGGTTTTCTTCGTTTTATAGCAGTAGTATTCAGTAGATAACGACAGTGGCAAACTTTCTATGTAAGTCGCCAGACGCCTAAGTGTTGAGAATGACGTTGTAAAATTTGCAGAACTATTCCTACTCGCTGTAATGATGGTTCTTGCTTACTTATGTCCACAAGCCACGAAATCTTAGCGCTTGCTCTAATCAGGTGCCTAGTACCTGCCATACTACTGGCGTGCAACCTTGCAAATTACAAGAAACGGGTGTTTCAAGAGTGACAGCGACCCTGACCTAAATTGCGGTCACAAGAGCACCACTCGCCTTTCCCCTCCGTATATTCTGTGCTCAAGGCTCGACTTTTTGTTCCACATTTTTTATTTTATTTCAGACAATCATGCGTAACACATCGCGTCTGGATATTTCTGGCTTGGTGCATGCACGACAAACAACCATTCATCGAGCACCAATTCACCAGATACTGTTGTAGGCACAACAAACGTGCACCCTTTTTTTCTTTTGGTGGTTATCTCACATGCGATTGAAACACGCCGGCAAAAATTGCGGTCCCATTAATAAAGGGCGCAATGAGCACGTACTCGAATATTCAGCAGCATTACGAACACACATACTCAAAGTCAGTGCATCCCTGTCTGGAGCAGCTAATCGCTTTTTCTACTGCGTCACGTCAAAAAGAAATATCCCGGCAACGCACACAGAAAGGCCGATTTTACTGCCTCCAGACGACGCAACCGCGTACTTTCGTTTTGAATGTGCTTCTGTTTCCCCATACCTCTCCCTCTCATATGCTAGGGGTCTTCCGACACGGCAGCGCGTGCGTGGACAAAAGCGCGCGCTGTTTTGTTACTTTTCTCCTCTTTTTGGCTAAGAGTTTCCTGACGTGTAAAAGTGAGGAACCGTTTCGGCGCATTAGGGCTGCACAAGGCAGGATGGCTCGTTTTGCTGCATCTGACGACAGCATCGGCGTTGCGCGTAAAGAACGCAGAAAACACGCGGAGGCAAACAAGGGAAAAACTAAGCAGACGGGAGTTTTGCGTGCGTTCTGGGCATTCGGGAACAAGGTCTTCCGTTTCGGCTATTAACATGTTGCGCACTGCCGACGCATTTAGGCACGTCGAGCAGAGCGACACAAAAAAACGTTGCGGGACCTGGTACAACGGATCTGTCCTCTCAGGTACACCATGTGACGTCAGAAAATGAGAGGGAAAGAGAAGTTTTGGCGTTCCTTTCTTCCGCGCTTTATAAGCTTGTGGGCCAGTGCTGGCGCTCAACGCACGTGTTAAACTCGGACGTTGTGGCAGTGAACAAGTGGTGACGCTTAGTGTGACTGCAAACGGATACATCTTTTCAGCGGTTTCCAACAGACATCGTCGAAGCAGCCTACTAGGGAGTGTTCTCACAAGATGCTGCGAAAGGTAATCTAAGACTGCGTTTTTAGGTGGCAAAGTGTATGGGAGAAATCGTCCTTCCCTTTATGGCATAAAAGCGTAGCGCTGAATTAGTCTCACGAGCTCCCTAGGGCTTCTAGTCCTTTACTTCCAATAGCGGCATCTCTGGAACTTTCAGCAGCTGCTTGAAGTTGCACCAACTGCTGATTTCGTATAACCAATACTATTGTGACTTTCGCCTTAAATTACACATGCCGCGGAACAGCAACAACAACAAATGAATGGCTTCAGTCAATTTCGCTGTGCGCTGTATTGCCCTCGGAGACAGCGCCATATGAATTTTATCGTGAAGCATCTTTGTCTGATTGACTGGAAGAGAAATGAGGCGCGCCATTTCGCATGAGCAATCTGTTTAAAAGTAGGATTGTGCTCTAATCCATAACTTTGAACATTTAAAACCATATTTGTCAAAGTGCCTGTAACGGTGTTACGAAGATATCTAATGTATTCTATCTTCCTAAGCAAACAGAAAGCCGAGAGTTTAACTTCAAAAACTGTCAGCTTGGCTATTGCGAGCAGATGAGGAGGAAAGAGAACAGCAAGGAAATAAAATAAAAAAAAACATGAATACATCAATGGGCTTGTGGGTGCTCATACTAGGAGGTTTGCAGCAATGTTCGCAGTACTTTCCGTAGTTTCTATGTTTAGATAAAAACACGTCAGCGTATTCAAAGGCACTCGGGTTCAGGTCTTATGCGAACAAGTTTCAAGATTGTGCCTTTGTGAAGGGATAGTAGTTGTGTTCCTTCAGCCTGGCAGAGAGCCCTGGTAATCAGTGAACAAAAAACTTAAGAGTAAGTCGTGAACTCGTCCTTTATTTTTGCATGGCATTACCAGAGCTATGGAGTCACAAGTATTGTTTCTGGCATGTACCACCGCAGAGATGAACACGGCCACCGGGTGATGGAGCACACTATAAGGGAATTTTACCTGTAGTAGTGTTCTTCTGTGTCGTATAACTAACCCCCTTACACCCACAGAAAAGGGCTTCTGAGTGAAGTAACACACCCATATAAATGGCCTAATTTCTAATATTGCATCCTTTTGCACAGGGGATGCTTTGGCGAAGTGCACTCAGCGTTTCCTTTTTTTTAGCGATTTGTCTTATTCTATCACTACCTTGGTCATCGGCATCCCCGCTAAAGCAATACCAAAGGGATTCCCGAGTCATTTATAAATAAAGAAATGCAGCGAAAAAAGTAACCGCAGCACTGCACCGGGATTTCCAGTTTGCACCTTCAGGTTACGAGTTGGAAGTATTACCTCACGGCCACTTCGTCGACGCTACCGTACAGAATAATACAGTACCTAAAGAGTGCAGCGGCACCCCTGGCTGTAGTATTAGGCGGAGGCCACGTCCTTTAGTGCAGCTATAGGCCAGCACCAAGGTGAAATAGATCAAACGACGCTATCAGTAAAAGAAAGCAGGACAAAATAATTGACTCCCCAATTTACCACCAGGGCATACCACCTCCGCGATAAATGTGTTCTTTGTGGCATCAGGTTGTTCCACATGTACTCGGGAATGGTTATGCTCACTGATACTACATGAATAGGTGCAACACTTACGGCGCCGGCGCCAATGCTGCACTAGAAAAATGTGCCTGAATTACCACGATTGGATAATGTGTTGTGCTTCGCTGACATTTGGCAGGTGATCGATCAAACAGAACAGAGTTTATACAATGGGAAGCCGATGGTAGCCAGCGAAGCCAGTAGCAAAAAAAAAAGCTGGAGAGGAAATGAAAGAACAATTTGGTCTCAGTGCCAGTAGTGACTGCATTTACGTACATGAAGTAGCATAATCTCAATGTCAAATTTTATAAGGCGTGTTCGTCACATAAAACACACCTCTAGCACCCTAAATTTACTGAAACAGAACTAAGGGTGTTCTGCTAATGAGTGCACCCGTTTTCAATGTTACCACTCACAGTAAGGATGCAAAAATTGGGTTTCTGAGATCCAATACACCCTAGAGAGAGTTATTTTCCTGAATGTTTAGGAACACTGAAAACTTCTAACGCCGCTGAAAATGCTTGTAGCGCTTTGCAATAAAGACTTCCAAATTATCAGTCGAAAGGGTCTGGGACCAACCAAACATTGAACCAAGACATCGCTCAGGGCTAAAACTTTGATAATCACTGCTTTACCGAACAGAAGATGATATGCCAAATGATTTCAGTTAATATTTCACTTTCACCTATATTAGATGGCAACCTCCTTCATGAAAGCGTACAGAAGTGTAGCTTTTGACATGACGGCCGAACGGACCTAAGTGCTTTTGTGTTGTTGCCGAAAACATCTTTTGTACTTGAACATATTATGTTGAATAATTGTGCTGCTTCTTGCGTACAAAGCAATTTGGCAAGTCTTGGCTTTTTGAATTTCCTTTTTTTGCAGATTGTTAGCGTGTTTCGCCGAACTTGTGATGAAGCAATCAAGTCGCATGTATATTGTAGTTGACGAGTGCCCCACTAGCAGCTGAGCGGACAGCCAGTGCCGACAATGTCTTTGTCACTGTTAACTGCCCTGAAGGTTGCAGGAAGCATTGACGTTCTGCCTTAGGCACTGAATCATGTGGCAAATGAAGTGAGCACCGATATGTCATTCAACGAACGGCTTATTCAGGAGTACAATTCAGAGCATCCCTTGCTGACAGTTGTGCGCGCGCATCAGATGGCGTGAGCGACAAGCATAGTACACAGAAATTGTGCTACTCGGGAGGGTCTAGGATTCAACATGAGTAATAAATTTCCAAGCGATTAGCAAAACAGAAAGCTCGTGGCATAACCAATGGGACTGGAACAATATTTCGCAAATGTTTTCATGGCACCTTCCGCTGAACTTTGACCGCTCAGGAAAGAAAAGGAAAAGAAATGACGAGAAAGAAAAGAACACGGGTGGCGGCGCTAGTAGGCACGACATGTCGGTAGTGTAGTGCTTTTCAAAATTATTTCCTGTCCATCTAGCGTTAGTAAAATATATCTCAACTCTCGAAGACGCACCAGCTATTCCAACTTTCCTCTCTTTTCTTGAGTGCACGTCACACTTTTTATGAATAGTGCTTATGCAAAGAAAAAAAAACAGACACTGAAATCGCACCGAGTTTTGAGGACAGCGCGCCACAATTGGCGCATTCTAGCAGCACTGCGCGTGTTGAACAGCGATGAGCAACTCCGGACTGTCTTATGTAACTATGCTGCAGCATAATGCTAAACATTTCGTAGATTGGTAGAGAGATGAAGCCAGGAATATGTGACGACAGATATTGTATACTAGCCGGACGAGCAATTACTCACGGATTTTACTCCTGTAAGGAAAGCCACATTTGGAGAGAGATTTATGGTTTTTCATATGACGTGCGGCACCAACAATAACGTGGGAACATTAAAAATTATGTCCAATAACAAACGGTAACCCTGTTCGAAATCCGCGCGCTATATGTCGTAGACGTTCCTGAATCTTGGAGTCTGAGGCTACAATAGGTGACGCGTTTATAACCAGTCCCCCTGTAGAATAAATAGCAAAGTGGCGCCTTCCGCTTTCATTTAAGAATCGGAGGAAATTTCACGCACCGGAACAGAACCATGCGATGCTTTTTTTGTCGGCGCGAACTGCGTTGCGATCACAATATAAATGTGCAGATTCTCCTGGTCTGTCTCGCTGCCGGAGCCTACGCTGTCAACGGTTACGGCCGGCCGGACCTTAGCGATCTGGATGACTTCGATGGTCCTGTGACTCCCACTACACCGGCGGCCCCTACTGGCACAGGGACCCCAGCTACATTGTCTACACCTACTTCGACGGCTCGGCCTGTAGCTCCTGTGTCTACTGCGCGACCTGTAGTTCCCGGTGTTACACAGCGCCCGCTGCGGCCTGTGGTCCGTCCGGCAGGAGTACCATTCTCTCCAGGGAGACGCCCCGCAATATTCGCGCCCGGAGCTGGTGGTTTCCTACCATCCGGATCGCCGGGTGGAGTAAGTATCATTATTAACGAATGTGAAATGTTTCAATGAGGCATTTAGCAATCGAGTCGTTATCTTTGATACAACTCTGAAAAATGTGAAAATAAAAGATTCGATACAACGAAACTAAAGCGCACAAGCAAGTAAGCTCAGAAATATATCAAATATATTGAAGTGCGTCGGCGATTTTCTTTGCGCCGTTGCGTATACAAAATCTAAAACCAGTGGTTGAAGCTGTGTTGTCCACCACGCTTCTTTGTGGACAACACTTTCCGATTAAAACGCGTCTTAAAACTCATCCTTTGCTGTTACTTACCCGCAAAACTTAGCTATGGTAACAGTACTGCAGCCCGCGTGTGATGTTGATAGGCAACAAGGGTTTCTTCCTTACCAAAAAATGTGAAATCAGGGTCTGCGTTACTACACATAATAAAATGCGTGTTTGAGTGTCCCTTTACAAATATTACACTCACAGGCGCTAGACGCTCATGTTGACAATTCCCGTGTTCGTTTCCCCAGGATACCCTGGGGAAACGAAGAAAAGATTTATGCAAAATTAATCTAATTCAACAAAATATGACGTATCAGCCAGAACAAAGAGCTACTATTCATGTTCTAACATTTTCTTCAAATAAATACGGCATCATCTCAGGACCCAGTGCAATTACTAATTGAGAATATGTAAATATTTTGTTCAGAACAACCTTCACTTACTGGTAAGCAGAATCAAAATGAAGATAGTGTAAATTGTCAGGAGGACATTATCGTACTTCTTTCTTTCTACCGCAGGAGTGGAAGCCGTACAGTTTCGGTTATGACACCACCGACGAATTCGGAACGCGACTCTTCCACAACGAGCAGTCCGACAACAAGAACGCCAAGACCGGTACTTACGGCTACCGCGACGTCAATGGCATCTTCCGCACAGTGTCATATGTGGCTGACGCTGATGGATACCGGGCTACCATCGACACCAACGAGCCTGGAACAGCCCCTGGCGCCAGCGCTGACGCCGTATTCAACGCCAATCCTGTGGCCGCACCACCCACCACTCCTCGGCCTGGAGGCTACACTAGGCCTCTATACAGTGGTCCAGCATTCACTCGTCCTGCATACACTCGTCCTGCAGCTCCATTCAACGTTCGCGGCCCTGGAGGCTACATGGGTGGCTACGCTGGTGGATATGGTGGCGTATTTGGAAGCCCCTACGGCGCCGGGTCCGGTGGCCGGTATGGTAGCGCCTTTGGCGGTGGTTACACCGGGGGTTATGGCAGTGGGTACGGCGGTGGGTATGGTTCTGGGTACGGAGGTGGATACACAGGCGGGGATGCTCGCGGTAGCGCTAGCGTATATCCTGGCAGATATGGTGCAGGATACGGAGGCGGTAATAGCGGATCATACCTTGGGGCCACTAGTCCCGGATTCGGCAATGGAGGAGCTGGATATGGTGGTAGCTACGGCGGAGCTGGATATAGACCTGGCTATGGTGGTAGCTACGGCGGAGCTAGATATGGAGCTGGCTACGGTGCTAGCTACGGCGGAGCTGGAAATAGAGCTGGCTATGGTGGTAGCTACGGCGGAGCTAGATATGGAGCTGGCTACGGTGCTAGCTACGGCGGAGCTGGAAATGGAGCTGGCTATGGTGCTAGCTACGGCGGAGCTGGAAATAGAGCTGGCTATGGTGGTGGCTACGGCGGAGCTGGATATGGAGCTGGCTATGGTGCTAGCTACGGCAGAGCTGGAAATAGAGCTGGCTATGGTGGTGGCTACGGCGGAGCTGGAAATAGAGCTGGCTATGGTGGTAGCTACGGTGGAGCTGGATATGGAGCTGGCTACGGTGCTAGCTACCGCGGAGCTGGATATGGAGCTGGCTGGTAGTGGGCTGGCTGGTAGTGGTAGCTGGCTGTTAGGCGAAGGTAGTGCCCATCATGGAGGTTCCTTCGGAGCCGGGTATAGAGGTGGATACGCTTCTTCAGCAGCCTTCCCAGCTGGACTACATGGACAACGTGGTTATCATGGACATTCCGGACACCATGGATTTGGAGGTGGTTTCAAAGCAGCATCTGCTTAGGAGGTGCCGAACTGTGGTATGATATGACCTAGGGAACCAGGACCGCAAAGACAAACTAGACTCAATGACAGAGAGAGCCGTAGGGAAGATGTTAGAGCCGTTGTTATACAGTCGTCTACTGAGACGAATGTTGTATTATCATCAGCCTGTTTATGCCCACAGTGGGACAGCGGTTTCTCTCCGAGCTTTCCAGGTTATCCGTGATCTGAAACCTGACTCGATTCTCTATATGCGACTTTCGGGACTCTTCGTAGAATTTTCCTTTCACGCATTCTCGTTTAAAGCACTCTTAGTGCGATAATAACCACCGGCTATCGTTATTTACAAAGTGTTCATATCCACTTGTTTTTCGTGATCTCGAACGCAAGGCCTGGTGCCTATGACCGCCGTCGAATTCACATTAGGTCCAGATTTACTACGTTACGTTTTTTTATGCTTCGTTCCATTATGCTGCCCCTAGCTTTCTCTCAGGTATCTTGATTTTATGTAAATTACCTCTGGCTTATTACTGCGACAACGCGTTCTGCAATTTTTGGCAAAAAAAAAATAATGATAAGCTGTCATTCATAACTTTAGGCAACGAAAAATCATATTTAGTCTACCAATAAGGGGAGTAAGAAGAAACATTAAAATAGTATCGGGAATGCGCCATGGCAGTTTTCTACCGTGTTTCGTTATCCTGTGGTCGCTGCTACATCGGGCTGACAGGGTGCTGTGTCAAAGACCGCCTAGGAGAGCTCGCCAATCTGATGCGCGGGCCCACAGGCAACCACATGGAAAATCGTTGATTCATTTCTGGTCGGGCTCTTGCTAACTAGTAAGGCTCTTACACCATCAATAAATAGTGTACTCTAAACATGACAGCTACATGATCTAGTAGTGCCGAGATTCAAGCGCAATGTTCCATTTTTTTCAATGAAACTCTCGGTGTTTGCATAGTCCAATTAGCTTGATTAGGCCGGAACACCAGAATGGGCATTAATATTGATTTTTTGAAACAGTTATAGGGTGAGAGGGGCATTGAGTATGGTGCTGCATACCTGTTTCATTAGGTTACGCATTCCGCTCGAAAGATGCCTGGAGCGCCTTGCCTCAGTAAAGTAAGACCCCCCCCCATTACAGGGTTAAATATATAATATTAATACTTGACAGAGAACATAACGGACGCTTAATGCTATGAGGTCTGAACTTACTGCTGGTGAAACTCTCAAGAGTTGATGTTGATACCAAACTATGGTTAAGACAACAACAAGTATAAGTCACGGCACGCTGTGCACAGGTTTCAGTTCTCGCAGGATAATAAAGAGCACCAGGGCAGCTTGATTTGCGAGACCATACCTGATGGAAAAGTTGCCTAAAGTATTCGACGATTTACTGAAAGTATGTGATCAGGAAGTAAAATACCACTGCCTTTTGCGTTTATATATTGCTAGCTCTAAAACGTTTATATAAAAATACGTTCTTTGTACTGCTCTTGTCAGATTTCTTTAGAAGTTGCGTCATCAACACCACTGTCCAATTTGGAAAAAGGTGATACACGAATAAAGCTTATCGATGCGAAAGCGTCTAGTGATTCACTGGGCGACAAAGCGGGCGTCCGGCGTCTGTAGCAAAATTCCAATTGACTGCGATGCCTCGACGCAACAGAGCGGTCCTAAGAGAACACATGCTGCCGCGGTATTGCGTGGCGGGGGGGCATCGCCGCAGCGCCATGTAACCCTTGCTCTAGTTCGCGGCACTTGTCGCCTTGTTACTGCACTGGTATCGTATGCAGACGGCATTAGACAACAAGAAAAAAAGTTAATTTTGATTTTTCCACACCAATTATATTCTGGTGTTGCTTGAGGGCCTTTACGCAGGGCGTACACTCCTAATGATGTCGTATTATAGAAGCAACGATAAAATAAATAAATTACAAATCCTCATTAAGAAGCAAGCATGCCGGTATCATACCCTGGTGAAGAAAAAGTTTGATGTGGATGGTGAACTCGAATTCAGTATCTAGTAACTGCGTGCAGGCGTCTGTATCGCGAATATGTCTTAAATCGAGGCCATAGCTGCTAGGGTGAAGCTTCAACTATTCAGCATTTTCATCTATAGTGCATGAGCCTAATACACAAAAGCAATGATTTCGATTTACTGAGTTTGTAAGTTTGGCAAAACTATCTTTTCCCTAATGCGGAAGACAAGCATTATTTTCCTGGTCGAACACTTAGCAGATACTTAGAGGCCTTTTTTCCCGGAGATACTTTCTCGGCAGCCTATGTTAGATGACAACGGCAGCTTTTGTTGTTCTATGCATTTTCTCGAAATAAAATGACTTGAAAACTGCATGTGCTTTCTTGTTGTTGTTGTTGGTCAAAAAGTGATATTTTTCTCTAAGAAAGAATTTTCAAATTCTTGAAGACTATTCCTGTTCCTCAAAACAACACAGTCTACCACCTTGCAAGCAAGTTTCGGCAATCCCTTCTGGAAATCAGAGATTTCCTTTAAGTTTAGTTTGATCAAGAAATGCTGCTTGAGAAAAGTGCCTTTAAAGAATGCAATACATCGTATTCCTATTTCTGGACAATATTTCTCAATGAAAGGCTTGCCTATGTTGCATGGGTCCTGCGCTCTTATTCATTCTAGTGCTTTTCAAAAGAAATAACTTAACCCTCAAACACTCAAATATACGGCGCCGCAAACAGGCCCCATATGTTATCAACACAGTATATTTACGCTGGCGTATGTATACATGAAAACCGCGGCAACATTTCAACGTTCTCGTTTTCAGAAATTGCTGCCACCCTCCGCGGATACGACATATTTTTATTGTTTTATTGCTATAGCAGTTATATGGACAATCGAAGTGAATTTCCGTCCTAGCAGACGGCATTGCCCTGAGGCTTCACTGATATATAACTACATATATGCTATATGTCATGCTATAGGAGATGCTACATTTGTGGGTTATATCGCGACACTATCTAATCACTAAAGTTGCTCACATTAGGTCTTACATTCTCGACAAAACTATACTTCAGATTTTTTTAGAATAAAAGCCCTCGAAGGAATTTCATGAAACATAACACTGACAGGGCATACTCTTCATGCGAAATCTTCTCAGACTGCTACATATTAATATTCGCATAGTGTATCAAACCTCAAGCCCGAATGTGAAGTAATTTTACTACCACGGCTTTCATTTCGTTAGGGTTCACTGCCTCCGAGATTGGTCCACGAAAGAGGTTTGAAACATATGCGATGCGGAAGAGATGTCGTCAATCCCAAAGAAAGACATTGTCTTTAATAAGTGAAAATGAATGAAATTATCGGAAAGTGTCCTAGTAGAAGAGCTCGATACTCCAATCATTAGGCCACGCGCGTGCCACAGTAAACAGAATGAACCATTACAATTTCCCGCGTGCAACCTAGCGATTGAGAAGCTTTGCCCGTTTTATGAACACTGCACACGATTTCTTCACCGTCGTCAATAATTCGACATAAAACACACTGATGCCTTTAGTTGAAATGTGTTTTCTGAAGAACATTACACAAATAACGGCACGATTTTCCCTTGCGTCAGAATTTTAAGGCAAGGTGGCGTAAGATGTCTAGGCGTGTTCGTTCTCTAATGGGAGAGACTGGTGCACAGAAGACGCTGTACTCTACGACCTCAAGGTACACAATGTTGCTTGCTGGAACGAATTGTAGAACAGCCCACACAAACTACGGACACCATGCATACCCTGTCCGCCTGAGCCATTGTTTTAGCCACGCGTAGTAGCCAATATACGGTGGCTAGAAAAGTACCTTCCGGTGCATGGTACCTTCCATTGAGAGACTTATCAGATTACAAAAGATTAACGCACGTAGCATCGTGAATAAGACAATTCAACTTGAATCAATTCTTTTGTCGCAGTCGCCACACGTTGCAGTTATAACGGAAACCTGGCTTCATCCCTTTCCATGAACTCCCCTGAACCAATTGAGACTCATATTATTAGTATTCCTGAAGTAACATTGCTGTTTTGTGCTATATGGTTTCATTTCTCTAGTTTCATATTTTGCGAGTCTACCTCTTCTACGCGTATTTTTTATTTGTTACCTTGCCCCTCCTGCTTGGGCCACACGGCCTGCAGTGTGATGTAAATAGATAAAATTTTAAAAAGTCAGCAGTACGTTACGGTGCATGGTACTATTAAATACAAAAAATACTGCCCTGCATGAATGATCCGACCATTCCTGCATTTCTTTTCTCGAGCCTCCCCAAAACAATTGGCGATGGAATGAATAATTCCTGCAAATTTTTGACTCACATGGCTGTATTCATGGGTGCACAACCATAAAGTTTTCTTGCGTGCATACGCATACACGGTTCGCATAAGCTATGGGCATTTGCCCTGGGTGCTTTGCTGCAAGTGAGTGCAGCTGTGACTCCTCCGATGGGGACCATTGCCCTAGAGTCGAATCGGAATGTATTTCAGTGCATCTACACTTATTGACACTAGCAGTCTTTGCCTGCTTCAGGGTCTTTCAGCCCATCTATCTATCTATCTATCTATCTATCTATCTATCTATCTATCTATCTATCTATCTATCTATCTATCTATCTATCTATCTATCTATCTATCTATCTATCTATCTATCTATCTATCTATCTATCTATCTATCTATCTATCTATCTATCTATCTATCTATCTATCTATCTATCTATCTATCTATCTATCTATCTATCTATCTATCTATCTATCTATCTATCTATCTATCTATCTATCTATCTATCTATCTATCTATCTATCTATCTATCTATCTATCTATCTATCTATCTATCTATCTATCTATCTATCTATCTATCTATCTATCTATCTATCTATCTATCTATCTATCTATCTATCTATCTATCTATCTATCTATCTATCTATCTATCTATCTATCTATCTATCTATCTATCTATCTATCTATCTATCTATCTATCTATCTACCCTGTTACGCTGACCGAGCGGCCGAATGTGTTTACTTACTTCCGTCCTTACTTCCGTCACCAGGAATGTGCTCCTGGTCGTGATGCCACTGTGATCATTCCATAGACGTCATTAAAGATTCGTGATATCCTCCTCTCGTCACGCCGTCTTCGTCACGCCTTCTACCCTGGCCCAATCGCCAAGTTATCATGCTTGGGCCACAAGGCTCGTGGTCGCGATGCCGACGTGGTCGTTGCAAAGCAGTTATTCCGGCTTTGTCATCCAACAGTTATGTTTTCGTTGTCACGTCATTGTCGTCATCACACTATCGCCGTCATACTGTCGTCATGCAACTTTGTCACACCGACATAGTGATGCCGTTGTGGTAGTTCAATCGTTATCATTGCAGCCTCATGATCTGCCTCTCCTAAAGCTGCCATCGTCACCCCTTCTACTCCGACCCAGTTGTCCAAGTTGTGTGATGCAGGAGGGGCAAGGTAACGAATAAAAAATACGCGTCCACAAGCTTCGTATTTGGGGCCGCGATGCCGTCGTTATCATTGCATTGCGTCATTCCACCCTGCTCATCCGGCTCTCGCCGACATCATCATCGACAAACAGTCTGCGTAACGCGAGAGTTTTATCATTCTTATCACTGTAATTTACGTCATCCAATTCTCATGCTGGCGTCGTCATACCACGCTCGTCGTCCAATCGACATCCGTTTTTATTCGCCGCTGTATTGCAATCGTAATGTCTTCATTACATCGTGAATATGCCGCCCTTGTCATGCCGTCATCGCCAGATAGTCAGAATTTCGTCGTAATACCGTCGGGGTTTGGTGATACAGTAATCGTCACGCCATTGTCAACACAGACTCGTCACCCCATTTACTCCATGGTGTTGCCATGCGATCGTCATCACTGCATCGTCATCATATAGTCGTCGCCACAGATTCATTGTTACGCATCCGCTATCGTGCATCCGTTGTCAAACCGTCGACGTGATGACATCTTGAACCTGCTGTCCTCGTCATTCCCGCTTCTTTTTCACGTTATCATCATAGAGACTTCGTCACGTCACCATCCTCATACAGTCGTCATCTCGCTGTCGTCCTGTCGTCGTCGTCGTCGTCACGCGCTCGTTATTATACAAACGTCACAATTTGCCGGTCGACATTTCATTCTCGTCATTCCATCGCCACTATACGCCTCTGTCATTCCGTCGCTATCGTTGCTTGGTCCTCATTCTATCGTCACTGTGTCGACGTCATGCAGTCGTCGTCATGCCTCTATGCCTATAGGTGACCTTGGCAAGCGAGTGCCTCAGCAAAGTTCGACGATATCGGAATATGCGGCATATGGCCAAAGGAACGAGGGCCTGAAAATAAGCTCTATACTTATTAAACGTGACTTACGGGTCATGGGCTGTGGATAATGCCGCGATTGCTCTTCGCATTTCAGTCACATTCATCGTTAGGTAAGCTCTCCGTAATTTTTTGAGCGCAGCTCTTAGGCACCCGTTGCTGAGGCGAGCGGCGACTTTGGTAGCGTAACCGAGCGAACGAGCACAGCGAATGAAGAAAGAGCAAACGCGGAATGGGAGATTACAGCCTCGAACGGCGGAGAGTAATGAGAACGGCCCCTTTAGTTACGTGCGCGCGGGAAACTGGTGTCATGCGAACTCGCTCGACCGCTCGATATGTACTCGTATCTGGTCCCAGCCGGAGCGCTCGTTTCGCTCAATAAATATGACGAGACCAGAGACTGTCTCCTCGCGTCAGCTCTAGGTCACGCTTGATTGGTTTGCGTGGAGTAGCCTCGTTCGCACTTGTTTAGGTTGTCATAATTGGCGATCGTTTTACAGCGCAGCTCTTAGGCGCCCATTCCTGCGGAGATCGGCGGCGTCGCCGGCGTAATCGAGCGAACGAACAAGCGGAGAGGAGAGTGTGGTGACGATGGCTAAGAGATGGCGCAGGATTAGAGCGCGTCGTCTGGTAGATTGTTCGCAGACGGCTTCTTTGAATCATGCCCACGCGTCACCCATGCGCTGGCTCTCGCGATCTGCAGTTTAGAGAGGCAGTGGCGCCACGCTTCGCTCCGTTTGTAAGGTACCCCATGGGACAGACTTTTGGCGTCAGGCATATATCGCGAAATGAAAGCATGTATACAACAGCGCTCAAATTTCGCATTAAGCCTGTTTCACATGATGCGAATGCAACGACGAAAATCGGTGCTGTCGCACGCGTCGCAACGCGATCTTTTGAGGGCTCATTTCATATGATTGCGATTTCAACAATGCGACTGGTGCGACGCCCAGGGTTGCTTACTGCCAGGTTTTGTGGCACACGCTGCATAATTCTTTTATTGTAGTGAATAAAACGCTTCCACTATAATATTATTGACTTCTCTTGATTAGAACCAAATAATCTTTACGTTTAATAATTTAAAAACGTTAGTTAAGATTTGTCTTGGACTGCGCGACAGCGGTTTCTGTAGTTCAGTGTGACATCGCGCACGTAAACAGCTGTTCGCAGGTGGTTCAGCGGCTCTTTATTCTATGGTTCAGCGCTGTGCGTTGTCTTATCTACCTTCTATGACCGTTTCGTTCTACCTGCGCTACAACAATCTACAAGATTACCTATCGACAAGTTCATATAGCTACCCTCACCGCATATGCAGTATTCGGAATTCGGCTGCCACGAAGTTGTCGTGTCAGCCCAACAAGATCCTCGCGCTACCCGTGTTCGGCGTCAGCTTCTGGAGAAATGATGCGTGTATATTGCCCGTCATTGCGCATATGTGGTGCCTGCTCCTAGCCATATTCTTACGCCAAACGCAACAAGAAGCACCAACCCGAACGCCCGCGTGTGACCCTGAACGAACTCTCAAACGATTTGTGATTACGACGCGGAATGAAAATTGTGTTGTGAAATTCAACCTTAGCGCTAGCCTGGCTCGTCCATCGCCATGCTTGCGCTGTGAATGTATATATGGGAGTCCTCTCTAAATATTTCTAGAGGCGCAAAAGCCGACGCATCAAATGTTTCGAGCAGTTACCGTCACTTTTGTAGAAACCTGTACGTTGTAACATAGCATTCTAAAGGACACGCTTCTCGTCCACTTTGTTGACCCGTGTCTCAAGCTGGTAGTATACTCGGAACTTCTAACAAGAAGACCATATCAATACGCGCTATTCATAATGCAGGATCGTAGGCCCACGGCAGGCACACTTGCCATAGAATTTTTCAGCTTTCTGCTCAGCCCCACACGCCTCTCACGGTTAGCCTGTCTTGTGGAAATAAATGTTATTATTATATTATTAATGTTATTAGATATTATAGTTTCTTCACTGTAATTTATAGCAGTCAGCCAGATTTCTTAAGCTAGTCATGCATTTAACCTGTATTAGATCAACATTGTTATGACATGCTTATGGGAGTCATTTCAAACTAGATTGCTCAGCCAGAGAAAGTACAAATGCAAGTCTCAATGTTTCTTCCAATTTGGTATTCCTAAACAGATTACATTGGCAGAATTTTATGCCTGCTTGCATTTCCTGCAATTCAATGTTCAGAGCTGGAAAAACTGATTCTTTTTCTTGCTGTCGAAAGGCTGCTCAGATGTCGATAGCAAGCTATAATTATTCATTTCGAAAGTGTTAAGCAACGACGATATGTCTAAGCTTATCAGTGCGTTTTTGTTCCACGAACACAATTAGGTTTCCTTTCTCCCTCATTGACAGCCATGGAATGAAACCGCTCACTTTCAGAAGTATCAGGATGCAAACCTTCTGAAATTTGTCCTGAGCATTTGTCTACATCCTCTAGTGTGCATGTTTGTATCAAGTTCTGGGGTTACAATCGGAGTGATCTGCACATATTCTTATATTGCAACAAACAAATTTATTTAACTTTGTTTTCAAATCTACAATGTGGCCATGCAGTAACGACTACATTAATAAGCAAAAAAAACTGCAGATTCCATGTAGGTGTTGGAATCTATGCGAAGTGAAGTTTTTGTCAAGTGGTCAATTAAATGCTGTTAAAGTAACGGCGATATATACAATTGGTCTTCATTTCAACAATCGAACATGTCATCTTTTGCAAGGTTTGCTTATGCACCGCATAGGTCACAACCTTAATGTCATGTAATCTTTATGCATTACACTGTTCACAAACCATACCGAAACGCAAATGGCAGTTAATGTAGATGCACGTTGGGAGACATCAATACAGTGACGTTTGTTGAGCAAGGAATGGTGCGAGGTGTATGCAGGTGAATGAATGACGTGCTTATGTACTTATTTATTTATATACCTCGCAGGCTGCAAGGTTGGAATATTATGCGAGGGGGAATAAAAAAGTTGTTACAAAAGGAAGAAGGGCACAACATTAAGGAAAGAACCAGCAAAAAAAGCGGTACCGCTACATTGCACCAACTAGCCCAACGTATTTTACTGGCACAACATCATACAATACTTAACAAACAATAACAGAAAAAGTTACTGCCCATGCACCTTGTACAGACGATAAACCAGCGTACCTGAAATATGTGGCCCGCTGTCTATCACTTGTTTAATTCTAATGGTTTATTCAAGTCATTCTATATTATTGGTTATGTCTGTGTTTCTTAATAAGGTTATGCACATGTTTGGCTTGGGTTTATCACATTGTTTATTTGTAATGCCACACATCGCACTTTGCAAGATCACCATCATGAAAAGTGCAATGAGTGGTTCATTGTGTTAATCCAGCGGGTCCATCAAAGTCTTTCTGAATTATGTTACGCACTTGTGTGTTGTAATGCGTTAATCATAATGTTTATGACTCAGTTATGCACTGTAGTTACCAAGTGACACACCGGGGCTGCACATTTCATTCAAATAAATACAGGAACACATTTTTGAACCTATTGGGAAGTCGGGGAGAGACTGCTGCACGCACACTCTGCTGCTAGAGAGAAACGACGTCACTATCGCTGAGGCCAATGGCCCACCACACGTTTGAGGCGAGATGATGATCACATCATGATCTTGTCTAAACCTCATCCCCCTCTGTGTCCCTTCCCTGCAATAATACCTAGATAAATGCATGTTTCAAATGCATAAGCATTTCTATGTCTACCCAACAAGAAATTTCTCTGTCCATCATGCAAGACGAATGCAATGGCTCACACACCTTTAAACAATGGCTCACACCCCCACACTAGGGTTTTTGTGATCGGACCACGAGTTTTTCGCCTAGGCATATGCAGCTTCAGTGTAAAAAGAATGAACACCCTTCTGCTAGAGACCGAGACAATCATGAGGTGTATTAACAAATGAAAGTTTATTGAACATGACGAGTAAATACTGGTCGACAAGCAATAAATCGAAATTACACAAGAAGCCGAAACAAGATCTGATGTGTGTCCATAGAGATCCCAGCAAGAAACGCATTTATCTCTGACAGTGTAACAGAGACAATACTGACACAAGATTCCCCCAGTGTCCTTGCATGTACAGCTTCCATAATTTCTCTAGCCAGCCGATCTGCACAGAATGCTAGCTTCCTCTACAATGCATTCTCCACATCTGAGCGTGCATTGTAGAGGAAGAAGCTAGCATTCTGTGCAGATCGGCTGCCTAGAGAAATGACGGAAGCTGTAGATCTAGAAATGCTGGGTTAATCAGCATTTACTCGGTGTGTAGATTAAAGTTTCGGTTGTTAGATCAACTCGGTTTTCTTGTTTGACCTATGTGTTCTCTGGTGCCATTTGCAGCCAGGCTATTCATATGTTTTTTTTTACGCTGCAACAAGTCACTTTAAGAGCCCTTATTATGCTTCTGTGTACCTTATAAAATGTTTTATTTGGCCAATGTAGCAAGAATGTATAGTGTGAAGAAGTAAGAACAGGGTACGCTATCTTCTAATTAAAAAGTTTATTGTGAAAATGCAGTGATCTATAAAGGTTTCCAGAAAGTAGTACAGCAATAAAACCTGATAAAGTCTAGTGCTTGATGAACCCAAATGTAAAAGCAGGATAGGGAGAAAATACATATAGATGTACAAGTCCAGGGAAAAAAAAAACATTGTGATCACCAAGTGTGCATGTGGCTACCTTCCAGGAAGCTCATTTTTTTCCCAATGGCATGGAACTGGAAGAATGTGCTTGCATAAGCGAGCTGTCAGTCTGTCTATTGGAATAACAACAGCGTTTCTTGAAAAGTGCTGGCATGCAGGATTGGCAATTGTAATGAGTTTTTCCTGCACTTGGAATTTTTCTGTATTTTCTTTCTGTAGCATGTTTAGTTATCTTTGGCTGCATCAAGCACCAATTTTTATCTATCCTTCAAAGATGTCTTTCTTTTTCTGGGGTAAACTCGGGGAAGGCGGGAGATGGAAATTCAAGACGATGAGCAGCACGAGAACAAGGTGAAAGTAGGAGCCAACATTTCCACAAGTGGACCTTGAAGACGACAAGTCCACTTGTCGAAACGTTGGCTCCTGCTTTCACCTTGTTCTCGTTTTGCTCATCGTCCCTTTTTTTCTGGTAATTTGTATTCCTCGCCACATTTTTACAAATGAACCTCAGTTCAAAGTTAGTCCTCATCCATACCTAGTGTCATCCTGTTGATACTGCTTCATGCTATGCACTCTTGCAACATTTGTGCTTGTCTGCGTTTGTGTGCATGCGTGCGTGCGTGTGTGCGCGTGTGTGTGTGTGTGTGTGTGTGTGTGTGTGTGTGTGTGTGTGTGTGTTTGTGTGTGTGCACGCGTGGATTTGGATGTGAAATCGGGCCCTTGGGCAGAGGTATCATTTTTCTGTGCAGCCTCGTGAATTCATTAACTATATTGCAACAGAAATACGATGGACAAGAACGCAGTGAACACACAGAGCGCTTCGTTTTTGTCTGTTGTCTATCTGTTGCACTTTAGTTAACAGTGAATAGTCTAGTTTTTAGTTATGGAGTCGGGCTTATAAGCCCTCTTGTGTCCTGGAATATCTGCATGGCTATGTATCCTGTAATTTAATTTCTGGCCATGTGCTTAAAGTCGCGTGTCAATCTCCTGATTTTCCTGACCATCTTGTGTGATGTGCAGGCCCAGACAGTTTCTGGTGAATCCATGCAGGGTGTTGTGCAGGGTGTAATCTGCACTACAAGTGCTGCTTTGATTGCTTTTAGTTCAGCTTTTCTAGGTGTAGGATGACCTGGAATGGTACTCACTTATATGGGGTTTAGTTTTATGTAGTGTCATACTACTGCTACACTGCTATTGCCAGATCAGTGTACATATTATATGTGCCTTATGTTTGCTTGCATCTTCATTGTTAGCAACCTCCTCTGTGTGGTTGGCAGTTGCATATAGTCTCCTGGCCTAATGGTTCGCCCCCATATTTCATGGTATGGGCCTGTTGTGTTTCAAGTTCAGGTACTCCCGAGGTTGTATTTCTGAAGGGAGGGGTAGTCGTCTTTGCATCTCACATACTAGCTGGCATAGTATCTTGGGACGAGGTTCTGAGCTCTTGAGGCAAAAAATTTGCGCTGCAGGCTGCAACTGTACTCTGTCTAAATGCTGGTTCGTTAGCTCTTTCTCATAGAGGTCTTCCAGCATGGTAAAGATGGAAAGACCTGTTATTTCTACCCGATGCCTGTATTCGAAGAGTTGTCTTTTTTGTGTGCTGCTGGTAATTCATACTGTACCATAACCTTGGACAGAAGCACAGCATCTGCGATGTTCCATAGTATCCACTCGTCCACCCCCATGATTTCGAGATTATTCTTTTCACCAGGTGTAGTAGTTGCGTCCAGGCAGTGCATAATTGTTTCACCCACGTGCCGTCATGGGCTTACACTAGCTGAGGATATGTGGTGGTTGACTTGCGGGCATATTTGTCCAGCTATGTGGATCACAATATGCAATATGGGGTAGTTCTTGATTCTAGTCTTTTTTTTCCGACGTCAATATGAGCTGACTTATCCGAAAGTGAGAAGCCAGACTGGCAAGGAAAGTCTGCAGTGTTGTCGAGGGCTTGTTGCATCATTCTTCATTTCTATAGAAAATAACTTTCCCATAGACTGTAATACACCATAGGCTGTAGTGTTTCTTGTAGTATGCCCGTGGTGTTGGTGTGTGTGGGCCAAATGTACCTCCAACTCTCAGCTGGAATTTTCTGTCTTTCAGAAAGTTACTGTTTAAGTGCTCTACCAGAAATTTTTTTGCTCATTGTACCTCTTATTAGAGTAGCATGAGGCAGTACTGCTGTTAAAGCCTCTTCATTTTCTTCATTCTTTCATAAGCGATATTACACAATGTCATGCAATAAAGTTTCTGCTGCTTATGGCCCACTCATACCTGCCAGAAGGGACAACGCTTGAAAAAGGTTTTCTTTGTGCTATGTGTGCGACGTAGTATGAGCATTCATGCTTTGACATTTATACATCTGTAGAACGAGCTTTCTGACAGAGTATTGCTATACTTGATCATGCTTATTGGTGCAGTGCTGTTGGACAATACATATTGGTGCAATGAATATTTACACACTCGAATTATCACGAAAGATGGTTGTTTTACAATTCTGCCCTTTGCTTTTTATTGGTGTTAGATTTCGCATAAGCATGCCCCCCTATGCAATAGTATTTGGAAGTTTAAGGGTTCAATAAAAGGTGATGAACTAAATCCAAGTGCAAGAGCTTTTTTTTACCTATGACTCCCATCGAAATGCGACTTCCATGGCTGGCAAACCAACCCCTCGCCTTGTGTTAGCAGGAGAATGCTATAGCCACAGTGGCAGGTGAACAAATTGAAGAACAGTATTTCTGTCTATAATTTTTTTCTTGCCTGTATGTAAGTAAAGTTTGGAATAAGTTTGTCATTGCAAAAAAAAGCCCAGTTTGTGGTCCTTTTTTAAATAAACCACATATTGTGTATAGTTGAAATGCAGAAATTTGTGCTAAAATCCTCGGGTGATATATGTTCTTGCAAGTAGCATGGTATTTCAATGCTTATAAAGATAGTAATCTCAGCGGATATCGTTATATGGGTTTACACACTAATATATGTGATCACAAACGTATTAGAAACTTGCTAGAAACATGTAAGGCATGAATGTTTCTGCACACTTGATCAGCAGTGAACGTGCAAGAACTGCTTGTACTGGCTGAACTGGCTGAATTTACTGCGCAGTTTAGATTTACTTTTCTTCAGCGTGTCGTTTTATAGTGTTTTATCCCCACAACAACGGGCCGTTTGCCTGCTTTTCGCATTGTTGCACGAGTTCTACATGATTGTGCAGGAGGGTACGTTGCCACTGTGCCACTATAGCAAGCAATTTACTTAATCTACTAGCTCTAGAGTTAATTACCTTTCAAAGCAAGTGCTAATACAGATGCAGTAAGGATACAATGTCCGCAATATAGTCAATGTTTATTGGTTTCTGTGCAAGAGAAAAAAATTATCCAGAGAAGAGGTGCAACTTAACGTGCATGTAATATTTTATTCAAGCCACGGATTTTATGCTATCGTAGCAAACTCATTACGATAGCCTGCACTTTTGCTCAGTCAAATTTAGTAAGAGATAAGATAAGCTTTCAAGGTGCATCGGGAAATTCACGCTTGAAAACCGACAAGAAAATGCAACTGAACGGTACCGCGTTCAGTGCAACGTTGAAACTTCGGGTATTTTGCTGTCTTGTCATTTGCCTTTGCCGAGGTTGAAATAATTCAAGCTGCTCCGTAAGGGCGATTTTTGCATGCTACTCAACAAAAGAAAATTGTGACGACCTCGTCGTCCGCTGGGGGTCGAACACCTCCTAGCACTGACAACTCGCAAAGGCGTACGAAGCAAACGGGAAAATGCACTTTATTTGCTGCGTAGCGTGTCAACAAATGCACATAAATGGGAGAATCGAATGTGCGGTACAAGTTATTTATTCGTCCTTGGCGTACGTACCGAATTCAACGATGCACGTCTCCGCGCATTGCACTTGTCGTGCGAGACGCCATTTTCCAAAACACACCGGTGGAATAGCTCCGTTGACAGCTCTCCGCGCAATTTCGACGGAAAATCGCAGCGATCGGTGCGACGGTGCGACTGTGCGACCAACCGGTTGGTCACAGCCGAAAATAGGGGGGTCGGCACTGCGACTGCGATTTTCATCGCGAACGGCGGAAATCGCACTTCCGGTGCGACGAAAATCGCATCATGTTAAACAGGCTTTATGCAGTATCGTAATCGTCTAATAATTGACAGCACCACCACCCGCTCATATCAACAAGGTCGCATCACCAAGCTTTTATTCACAGAAAGCACGATGCATGGCCAGGACCACGTTAAAAATAGCTTATGTCAAAAGTACATCCCATCTGAGCCCACTCAACCTCATGGGCCATACACAGGGACCTCCAACCCTGCCCTCGATGAAGATTTCAGCATGGTAGAGATTCATGCTGCCCAGCAGAAGCTGAACAGCCATTCGGCGCCAGGCCCAGATAGTGTTATGAATCAAACACTAAGAAATTTAGATGACCCCTCGGTGCAACAACTCACCGAATACGTCAACAACTGCTGGCGCCAAGGATCCATTCCTCCGACATGGAAAACGGCGAAAGTAATTCTCATCCCCAAACACGGTAAGCCGTCTAGCCTCGCCAATCTCCGGCTCATATCGCTAACTTCATGTGTAGGCAAGGTCGTGGAGCATGCACCCCTATTCTATGTAAACACTCACTTTGAAGACACACCTGCTTACCCTCACTCGATAATTGGCTTTAGACAGCATCTTTCCACACAAGACGCTATGCTCCAACCTCAGCATCAAATCCTAGATGGCAAATCCCGTCACACGATGGCGATCTTGGGCCCCGACCTCGAGCGCTCCTTCGATAACATAAGGCACTCCACCATCCTCGAACGCATCTCCTTGCTCAACCTCGGAGAACGCACTTACAACTACGTAAGAGACTTTCTATCCAATCGGACGGCATTCCTTTTAGTCGGAGACATTCAATCGGAGGAACTCCCCCTCGGTAGCACGGGCAGAGCGCAAGGCTCTGTCATTCCCCCAATACTGTTTAATCTGGTTATGCTCGCATTAGCAAAACAACTACAAAAACTTGAAGGCATTGAACACACCATATACGCCGACGACATTACAATCTGGGCTACAAAGGGCAGTGACGGCCAAATCGAAACTGCCTTACAAGATGCCATTTACGTCGTAGGAAATTATCTGGAAGGCACGGTACTCCGCTGTTCCCCTGAAAAGTCGGAGCTTCTCCTATACCGCCCCACAGTCCGTGGACGCCCCTCACGGGGCTCCACGAATAAACGCCAATACGAGGAAATAGAGTTCCACCAGAGGGATGGCAGACCAATACCCGTGGTCCCTAGCATACACGTTCTTGGTATGGCCATACAAGCCAACGGAGCTAACTCTGCGGCTACCTCCAAGATCCTTCGGCAGACTGCTAATACATCCCGACTGCTGAAACGAGGGAACAACCGACGAGGGGGTATGAAGGAAGAAAGCCTCATTCGCCTTGTCCAATCTTTTATCACCTGTCACATTACTTACGTTGCGCCCTTTCTCAACTGGTACAAAGCTGAAAAGACTAAACTGGGCATCATCATCAGATGAGCCTATAAGCAGGCCTTAGGACTACCCAACCACACCAGCACGGAACTTATACTACAATTGGGTATCCATAACATGCTAGACGAGTTAACAGAAGCTCAACGTCAATCTCAACTAGAGCGGCTTACCCTCACGGAAACGGGCCCCAGCATTCTAACCAAGCTTAATATCACCGACCACCGTCAACATGGAGACAAACACCCAATACCACGCGACATTCAGCAATGGATACACGCCGAGCCTATTCCGAAAAACATGCACCCAGACCACAACAAAGAACGCAGGAAGGCACGAGCTACCTCCCTGACAAAAGCTTATGCCAACACCGCGGGCGTCACCTTCGTCGACGCAGCTGAGTACGAAGATGAACACCGCTTTGCGGTGGTTACCACAGCAGGCGGCTTGCTCCTACATGCTGCCAGCATCGTTACGCAAAATGCCGAGATGGCTGAGGAAGTGGCCATCGCCCTGGCCACTCTTGACCCAGCCTGTCACACCATACTGAGCGATTCTCGCGCAGCAATGAACAACTACATCAAGGGTCGTATTTCTCAGCAATCACTCCGTATCTTACAAGGGCCGCATTCGTCTCAAAATCAAATAACTCTCGTCTGGATCCCAGCACACGCCGGCGTTGTCCACCCGCACCTCACCAACCTCAACGAGGTTACACACTCCATAGCACGAGGACTTGTCAACCGTGCCGGAGATGGTGCAGGTGCACCCGCAGGACGCGACCGCCTTACAAGATACAAGGACCTTGTGAAGTCATTTTACCTCGCAAGAAGAACGTTCTCCACCCCTCACCGCAAGTTAAACAGAGCACAGGCAACCACCCTTCGGCTGTTAGATACGAATACATACCCCTCCCTCACACGCTATCACACCATATACCCCGACATCTACCCCAGCCAGACGTGCAAGGTCTGTAAAACTGAATCAGCAACACTCCACCACATGCTATGGGAGTGCAAACATCAATATCCAGACCTTAATCCCGTGACCCGCTCGTTGAGATGGCGCGCCGCCCTGCGCAGCTCCCATCTCGACGACCAACTCTGGGCGACCCAGCAGGCCTACGAAGCGGCGAAGAAGCAAGAACTCGACGTCCCATCGTGGGAGGCCTAGGCCCAGCCGAGGGAACTGCTCGTGCTCATTAAAGTTCACTCTCTCTCTCTCTCTCTATTATAAAGAGCTATACAAGCCCATCTGTGTTGATGAATAAAGGATGCAAGTTGAACTATTGAAATCTTTTGTTGATTTATGTTTGATTATAAACAAATGCCCTGAATTTCGTTCGCGATGGGTCAGTCTGAAGATTTTAGGGCTTCAGTACAAAACATCGGCCCGAGAGGTCGCATTTGGCGAAAACAATTAAACCTGACAGGGTTAAAAATTTGTATCTGGAATCCTGCGGCCACCCGATGAACAAAATAAGCTGGAGGAGAGAACCACAGTGGTCAACATCCACGGCGACCCCAACGAAAACAAACTTTGGTAAACTGTTACTCCGCTTGTAGTGGCTACTGTGCTTGAATGTTGGGTGTTGCATTTCCATCGATCGAAGTTTTCTTTCCGGTTCTTCAACCAATCCTGAATCAACGTGTCCGGAATTCTGCTTTGCTTTTTTTTCCTCAGCGAATTGTACTTCATACTAGACAGATATCCTATGTTTAGAAAGCGCGTTAAACAAGCTTTCCAATAAGGAAATCACTCGTTCATTTCTTTTTTTTCTACCACTCTGCGGATGTGTTTTGTGGAGGCAACGCTTATGGCCGCTTTCTATGGTGAATGTACGCCACTATGAGAAATCTATTCTCTATGTTTTCAACATCACAGATAACTGCACTAGGTGAGAAGTTAGCGCTATTCCCCCAAAAACGTCGATCTAAAAATGAGTTTTTATGTCCGAACTCGTACTTTCAGCCCTGAGTTCCCCATCTGGCGACAACAGGTGCTCCGGTTAGGGAGTGAAGAGCACCTCAATGATGATTCCAATTTGGCGCTGTAACCACTCCACAGCGCTAGTCACTGGGCCACATAACGAGAAATGTGCATTACAGATAAGCTGAACAGAAAAGGCCACTGTAGCCTGATTCCAAGTTTAATACGACTCTCGTCGTTGCAGCTTCAATATTTCGCTCATAACACTGAAACATATCATGTCTGTAATATCTTCATTATGAGGAACGTGAAGATCTGCTAGTTTAGGTCACGCAATTTTGATAGCTTTCATAGAGCCATGTCTCTTCCATTACAATACGTATATTTCACCACCGGCATTTTTTCATACGCTCACCTATGCAATCGCTCTTTCTTTAGTGGATGGAGGAAGCTTACGACAGAACGGAGCTTCGGTGAGTTTTGTCTGCAGAAGCTGCGCGTGTATTATATAGAATTGTAAACAAATCGATGACGCAATATCTTCATTGAGTGCCGTGAAATCCAGTTCTAATACACTCACTTGTCTTCCAGTAAAAAAAAAGCCCAAAAGGCTTGTACACAATGACTGCAAACGCTAATTTTCGATGTATCATCCATAACTTTCATAGTTTTCTAAACAAGTTGCACTCTGTTGCGGCCTTAACCACTCCCCGACGCCGGACATACTTGTGTTGCGCTTCCCCGAGCGACTCGTTCGGAGCTCTGTGTAGCGCCTGCCGCCGCCTCTAATCGAGACACTACGACCTGAAGCGCAGCGTCTCAGCGAAAGCATCTCACAGCACTAGCTGTCACAAGGCATAAAGTTTCCTACAAAAATGACCTTAGGTAACTCTGGCCCTAGTGTCTACGGGAGCTGGAATGGGAGCGCTTGTCCCAGCATGGGAATTATGGGAAGTACACGGATTTGCCTAAACTTCGTCTTTTTGGCTTCAAACGGTTTTGTGACTTTGAAAACTCGTCATTTTCAGCAGTGTGTTGCGCAATGAACAATTAAATAAGCATAGTTGAAATTGTCGGACGGCAGGATTCGAACAAGGGACTCTAGCGCAGAAGCCTGATATAGAAACCATTAAGCCACGGACGCTTGTATCGACAAGCGAATGAAACGCCCGTATGAATTTATCGCGGGCATGCCAGTGCCCTGAGACGCTTGGCGCGTTTCGATTTGGTCACTGACTGACTGACTGACTGAAAAACTTTATTGTTTGAAGTATTTACAGGGAGCGTGTGGAGCAGTCCTTGAGGGGCTGTTCCTTATAAAGACTAGGTGGGCACCTCATTACAGGTACACATTGGCTGTAGCCGCGGCTCGGGCACGGACGACCAGGGCCTTCTGGCTCGCCAGGTCGGAGCAGCCGAGCAGGGCCGCCTCCCAGTCCTCCCGGGTAGGGTAGGGTATAGGGGGATGGTGAGGGGTTGATTGGCATGCCCACACCATGTGGAAAATGTCCGAAGATTTTTCCTCACAGTGCGGGCACTTCCCTGTGCACGCAGGGTCGAAATATTTTTGGATTGCCGGGCACAACAGTGTTTTAGTATAGAGGCGAAGGAGTAAACGCTCATCCGCCTTCGTGAGGCCCTTACAGGGCTTAGGAAAGATTCCATGGCCATATTGGTAGTGTTGGGTGGTTTCCTTGAAGGTAAATACCGGATTGGGGTCGGAGTCCGCAGCGACGAGAGGCGAAGGCGATGCCCGGAGAGTGAGCGCGCGGGCAGCGGCGTCGGCCGCTTCGCTGCCCTCGAGACCCTTGTGCGCGGGAGTCCATACTATCTTGCGGGTCGCGGGGACCCCAAGATAATTGCTGCCTTGAAGTAAGCGGTACGCCAAATAGGGAATAAAGCCCCTTTCAATGTTCCTGGAGGCCCCTCGTGAGTCGCTAATAATGACCCGCGAGTCCTGATCTGCGGCGGCGAGCGCGATGGCCACCTCTTCCGCATGTGTTATGTCTTGTGCTTTGAACGTAAGGCCGTTCACCGCGGTGTTTTGGTGGACGACTGCGGCCGTAAACCAACCCCCATGGTGTGGGCCGGAGGCGTCCACGTAGAATACTCCGTGCTTGTTACCATAGTGACGTGCCAGCGCTCCCGCGCGCGCGAGGCGCCGGCCACTATGGTCGTCTCGTGTCATGTTGGCCGGAAGAGGGCGCACGTGCAGGGCGTATCTCCAGATTTCCGGGATGCGCACGCGCTCTTCCGTCAGTGTTGAATGGTGGATGTGTAGTCGGGCAAGAAGGCGGCGACCCGACGGCGTCTTTGAGAGTCTTGTGCAGTGGTTTGTCAAGTGTGCTTCTCGGAGTTCCGCGAAGGTGTTGACCATTCCCAGGCCGAGAAGGCGCTGGTTGGATGTGTTGATCGGGAGGTCGAGAGCACGCTTGTAAATTTTACGGAGAATCACCTCGAGGGCGTTCTCGTCAAACCTGCGAACCTGGACCAGTGCCTGGACAAGCTCAATCGTTGCAATTAATAGCAATTGTACGCGTTCCCGGCGTCTTCTGCACTTCGAAGAGTATAGATTGCGCTGAAATATAGGACACTAAGATTTATATACCGTAATATACAAAGCCACGAAAACGTCTGAATCCAAAAGCACGAAGATCAGACAAATCCATTTACTTCCCATCATTCCCATGGTCGGACAACGACTGCAGCGCCAGAGTTTCCTCTAGTAATTACTGTCGGAAACTCTATGTCACAAGGGAAGAAAGCGAGAACGCTCCCCTCACCATGGTGCCATAATGTGGTGCTGAATGGTACTGCCTTGCTAGCGCTACCACCATAATGTCCCACGGTGCGGTTGGGCGCGGTTGCGTGGGCTTTATCTTGAAAGTATTCTGCTTTAGGGGCGTAGTCTAGGTGCGCCGACAGCTCGTAGCTTTGCGTGCAGTTTGTTCACACCGCTCTGTATGCGTTGAAGCAATAGATAGAAGGAAGGTCACTTCGCTCGTTGGTGGTGCCGTGATTTCTCACGTCAGCGTTTTGACAGCGAGTGCCCGCGCTCGTCGACTGTAAATTGTTTATGTTTGCCTGTGCGCGCTGGCATTATGCTAGGTGATTGTAAACATTCGCCAGTAAGCGAATGTTTACAACGAGCTCTTTTACTCCGGTGGCTGCTGCGTATGGCCCGGCCGCGGGAGCCGTCTTGAATGCGATCTACGTGGTGTGCGCTATAGCACGCATACACGCTTGCACGTCACCCGAGTTGACGAAGTGAAACGTTACTATAACTTTTATTTCGATTGCCATTGAATCGACACTCCAGGCTGATTTCTTCCGTTGACATCGCCGTCGCCGTCCCCGTGAGGTTTCGCATCAGGGAAAGCGTGTAAGGGTGAGCCGGCGAACGCAGTTCAATATCGCGTGCGCGACTGAGGAATGCGGCCTGAATACGTGCCTTCTCCTGTAGCGCACGAGGCAGGGCGATAAGGTGAGGAAGGAGGAGCGTTCTTCTGCGGCGGCTGCTTCTGTGCTTCGATGTCCTTCTCGCCCGCCGCTCCGTAAAGACCGCGGTGTCTCCTATGGCGTTATCCTGGCGAATCACGGGCGTCATAGTTGACGCCCTTGGCGGACGCTGTAAGAACGCGTTGCCGGCGCTCATGTGTCTTGAAAGCGGTCTACGACGTTGCTTAAGTGCGTACCCACGCGGGCTTCTTCTTCAGAGCAGATGATGTTTGCAGAGCGCGCGTAGTGCCGGTAGCTTTATATGCGCTGTGTTTTCGGCGTTTCATATGCGTTGAAGCGACATATGCATGGAGGTCAATTGGTTCGTGGCTGCTGCCGCGGTTCCTAACTCCAGCGTTTTCACAGACAGTTTACGCGGTCATTGAGCGATGTGCATTCATTTTAAAGCGAAAGCTTTACTGGCCGCGAACTTGCGATTTCGCCGTGGTGGTGCTCCGAGGAGACACATGACGTCACAACGCGCGCCCAGTCGCGGATATTTCTATCTCTGTCACTCTCTAGTCACTACTGCGCATGCGCCACTACTAGCACCGAGCCACAGGCTTTCCGCCGGTACTTAGCGCCGTGCCTGTCCGCCCCCGTTTGGTATGACATCACAGTGCCTTCCTCGTCGTTGCGCTCGCTTTCGCTCGCTTCGCCAGCTGCGTCGCATGCCTGATAACATGTCGGAGGATTGAAAAGCAGAGCTCGCGTGCGCCGCAACCACAGTTGAGGCGGCAGTATGGATGGCGACAATTATGATAAGCAGGAGTAGGCCTGGAATCGACATCGGAACGAGAAGACGAGGAAACGAATCGCCCAGGAAACGAACAACGCGCCGAATGACAGGCTAAACGCCGCAAGATAGCTAAACAACCAGACTAACCTGGACTTGCAGTAAAGATTAACGAAGGCTAACCACGCTATGCCTTAGCTTTCACTACGTATATACTGGCACAGCCAAGCTAAGCCACTGCCAAGTTTTTACCTGTGAGCGCGTTACACCGTGCTGGTTAATTTAGTTAAAACACATTGACGCGGTATCTGGTTTGAATTCATGATTGAATGCATTAGCGCGACTGAACAAGGACGTAGAAAGGAGCAGACACACAAAGACAGTGCTGTCTCCATGTGTCCGTTTCTTTCTACGTCCTCGTTGAGTCACGATTACGCATTCTACCATTGTTAAGGTAGTTAGCAAGCGAATGTTTACAAGTTTATACGGCCGATAAAACTCTATCCTTACTTCGTACAGCTATCTAATAACTAGCTGGCGGAACTGCGCAGGTCCGGCGGAACTGCGATTTTTTTTTTCGCTGTACAAAGATCTACCAATTAGATCCAGAAAGATCTAGTATCTAAGAAAAATCAAGGCCACTCCCGCTTGAGCCGATTAAACTAAATCAGGCCATCCTTGAGACTTGTCTGCCAGAAATGCCAATGATTTGAAAGTGTCATGTAACAACGAGGATGTAAATCTATGCACGTTAGATATGGCACTGGGATTCAAGCTTTATAGCGGTGTTTTCGTTATTGATGCAGCGCCGTCAAACAGTCCATTGAGTGAAAAAGCCGGCGTTCCGCATCTTTTGCAGCCTTAATCCCCATTGGTAGCGTCTCCCCTGTCAGGAGCACGCCTCCACAGGCTTCCCATTGGCTGCGACGCTGCATGCTGCCGGCATGCTACCGCGGCATGCTGCCGGTAGCAAACAGAAAACGGAACATCAGCAAAGACGGTGCAGTAGCGCCATCTTCTAAGCAAGAAGAAAACCACTGTGCCATTTATGCCACCTCCGTGATCGGTCAGTGCAAGCAAAAATTGTGTTTCACGAATGCGGTATGCTGATGCGAAACCCCCACGCGATGTCGTGCGCACATTGCCGAGCATCGTTACTTGTTAACATAGCGGCAGAATAAGGACTGACAACACAACCCACCTACTAACTACTAACGACTACTAACATTTACTTTTGGGCACTATAGGTGCGGTTTTGAAATTTAGATATGCTTGTTTTAGTGGCTTCTGATAAAACATTGTACACACGATGGCGGGGGCTTTTTTCCCCCGTAATATTATTATTTGCTAGAGCGGTGCACGAATTCGACGAGGTAACATATGCTGCCTATACGCAGTGGTGGCTTAGCATCTATAATCGATGAGCTGCTCAACTTAAGGTAGTATTCCGATGGAGTCGGAATGCAAGGAGCGCTTATGTACCCTTCTTTGCATGCTCGTTAACCCTTTGCGACGCTGTGTGAACAGTTGTGTACGTTCTGCAAATGCATTTATTTGATTATGTTCGTTCAGACATGGGCGTTGTTGGTAAATTTATCCGAATCTCGTGCTTCCGTTCTGGCAATCTGGGCTTTTATTGCAGCGCCATTTGACTAAAGAAGAATTGACCCCGTGTCTCGGCTCCTTTAGGGCGAGAAAAGCGACCAGTCCCACCATTATTTTGCCCCCTTCTCGTTTTAAGTGCTATCCGAGGTCGTCGAAACGCCTATATAGTTTACATAGTGCAGTTCACGGCCACCAGCGCAAGTGAGATTCCGAAACTACGAGGTCAGAAGCGTTGAGAATTCATTCTATATTGAGTTAAACATAGCGATCAGCAAAGTACATCTGTCGAGTGTAAATCAAGGAAGTTTTCAGGCGTGTGAGATTTACTCAACGGGTTGCACTAACTTCCTAAGCGCGCTGCCGG
Source organism: Dermacentor albipictus (assembly GCF_038994185.2). Lineage (NCBI taxonomy): Eukaryota > Metazoa > Arthropoda > Arachnida > Ixodida > Ixodidae > Dermacentor > Dermacentor albipictus. The sequence goes on from NC_091821.1 coordinate 486,553,519, forward strand.
TATGTACCCACTGAGATGCCCCCCCCCCCCTTTTTTTGTGGTCGAAGCGAGCGCATCGTGCACATTATCATTACTTTTAAACGCGAGTAACACTATGGATCCCGTGTTGCAGAAATTCCGGTGGCGGAGTCTTCCAATTTGTTCGTGGGCGCAAGCTACTCCGTGTCTATATACGTATGTGTATATGACAGTGCAGCTTATCCACTCACGACGACTCGGCCTTTCGATGCAGCACAATATGGAACTGCCCCGTGTCTCGTTGCCTTTCGGGTGAGAGAAGCGACCAGTTCCACCGGCCATTATCTTGCCCCTTTCTTGTTTTGAGTGCTTGTCCGAGGTCGTCAAAATGATAACAAAAAATGATAAACAAATGAAGATGAAAATGTTTGAAAAGACAAGTGGCCGCAGATGGAATACGAACCCATGTCTTCGCATTACGCGTGCGATGTTCTTACCAAGTGAGCTAGCAGGACGCCGTTTTCCTATTCGCTTTCTTAGGCATTTATGTTTATCTAATATAAGTAATGCTGGGAGTATGAGCTAGCGCCACTACTCATGGCTGTGGCGCGAGATGTTCAACATCATTTCTGTAGCAGATGTCATGTCTACGTGATCATTTTGGGTGAAGGTTACTGATTAATAAAACCACACGTGCTACCTGAAGACTTCAAAGCTGCTCTTTTTTTGGCCCTCGGTATGTATTGAAGGACAAGGAAGGAAGCCGAGGGGCCGGGTTTTAATTCACCATATCATCAGAAGCCAACAATGACATCAATGACAGCATAGGGGAAATTATCTGTAGTTAATAATTGAAACAAAGAAATGTTAAATAAAGGGAAGGTAAGGCAGGTGAAAAAACATTTATACCACTTAATTATCATTTTTTTACTTCATTTGAGAACTGCAGGTAATTTTCGCAGTGCTGTTCTCCGTGTCATTGTTTGTTGGCTAATCATATTGTTACGGGCTACTCTCCGTGAAGAGAGGCTTTATTGGGACATGACATAACCGACCACCCTCAGCGCCAGCTGAGGTTCCGCTAGCGCAAGGCGAACTTCTTGCTCCACCCTCTGTTACCCCATGCCCACTAGATCTTGTGGCACATCAGACGCCCCCAATTCATACCAGATTTTCACGTTTACACCGGGCAAATCAGAGTCCCTCGAAAAGCAAAAAGGTTCATGGGGGCAACATTACTGACTTCAGTCTTTGAAAACGTCTACCATTTGAATGTGGTCTAGAACAACATCTGGTCTGACGTAGTGGGCCGCCAGTTTTTCACACAATCCACGTTTTCTGCACGGCATCCACACCCACACTAAGTGACCTGCATCATATTTGACGTGTCGGTGTGGGCAGTCGTAAAGTGCTTTCGAGCGAACTTGTGAAGCAAGAGTACGCACATAAGCAAGACGTTGTTCTTGTTCTGCACGAAAGATGGTCTCAGATATGCAGGCATAATCGTGATTCATAAATGGGCAGATCGTATCAAGGGTATAACGTGGGGGCCGACTGTAAAGAGGACAGAAGGAACTGTAGCGAATGGTTTCCGGTCGGCGGTGTCAAATGTGTTAGTAACAAAAGGCGCAACGCTGTCCCAGGTCTTGTAATTTGTTGACACGTAGACGCACCCAAATCTTTAAATGGCGTGTGCCAGCGGCGACTGTTCCGTACGTCAGCGCCCTATGACGGCGCGAAGCTGGAAACAGCCTAGCAAACGTTGGGCCTAGCTGAACGTGCTTTGTCCGCATGCGCTTAGCCTCAGACTGTTTCCAGCCTCGCCCAGTCATACGGCGCTGACGCACGAAAAATTCGCTGCTCGTGCACGCCAGTTAATGATTTGGGTGCCTGTACATGGACATGTTCGTGAGAGTTCGGTTGGTGCGTCCCGTAAGGCCATTAATTGTGGATGGTACAGCGCAGAGTGTCCAAAACTTTAACAATATAGACGAATCATCTCTTCGACTACATATGAATTGAACTGCCGTTCACGATCGCTAATAACAACTTTAGGAGGCCCGCATCGGGGAACGCTAAAACGTAGCAAAAAAAAAAAATGCCCACGTTGGCTTCAGCAGCCGATGGTATTGCCGCGATCTCTCAGTATGGCATCACGTGGTTGGTGCACCACCACTGTCCAAAGATTTGTGCAAGAGGACCGTGGAAACGGGCCGTGAAGGTCCAAGCCGACTTGCTCGAAAAGAGTCCTTGGGGAGGCACAGGGTGTAGCCTACTAGGAGGAGCACTTGTGGGACTCTTGCAACGTTAACATTCGTGACAGCATATTAAATTAGCGTCTGACGCATATTAGGCCAGTAAAATGTTTCTTGAAGAAGAAAAAACGTTCTACCTCCTAGCAAGTCAAAGGAGGTTGGATCGTCATGCATATAACGCAAGGTGGATGTGCGCAGATTTTTCTCGGCCAAAAGGAGGTGTCGTGTGCCTGTAGTAGAATAGTTCTTCTATAGAAGCCCATCATGTGTGCTGAAACTTTTGGCTGTTGATTTCTTTTTGACAACAAGCAGTTGCGTTAGTCTGTAATCGTTTTGCTTCTCAGTCTTAAAGATATTTACACTAGCAAATGTTGGTTCGATGGATGCGATGTAGTAGTTGAAGTTGACCGCTTCATAGTCCTTTGTGGGAAGCAGTAGCCAGGAAAGGCTGTCTGCGTCGGCGTGCCGTCGACCGCTTTTATACGAATTGGTAATGTCGTAAGTCGTACCCATGTAGACGGAGTGTCCAACGCGCAAGCCTACCAGATGGGTCACGCAGATTGACGAAGCAGCCCAACAAACGATTGTCTGTGACGATGGTGATGGGGCGTCCGTACAGGTATGACCGAAAGCGCTGTACTGCGAAAATCACCGCGAGAAATTCTTGTTCTGTAAGGATGTAGTTGCGCTTGAACTTCGTTAGAGAGCGACTCGCGTATGGTACGATGTGTTTGGTGTGAAAGTGTTGAATAAAGACAGCGCCGACACCAATACCGATAGCATCCGTGTGCAGTTCTGCGGGAGCCAAAGGGACGATGTGTTTGAGAAGTGGATGGGATGTCAAACGGAACTTCAGTTCACGAAAGGCAGACGCACATTCTGGGGCTCAGTCAAATTGAGCGCCTTTGTGAGCAAATCCAGGAATAAACCTGTGGAAGTGTAAGCAAAGGCCTAAGAAGCTTCGTAGCTCTTTTACAGAGCGGGGTTGCTTAATGACATGGACCGCAGCTGTTTTCGCTGGATCATGTTTTTTGCCTCCTTTTCCCATTAGGTGGCTTAGAATTAGCAGGGTTTGGGTACGGGCTAGTTTGTATTCCATTGTAATCAACACTTACAGCGCGTACATAGACAAAGGGAGCAAACGAACCACGAAAGGAAGCGCTAACACTGTTTGTCTTCACCCGTCAGCGCTTGTCTTCGTCATTCTTTCGGTTCCTCCGTCTATGTACGCGTTGTAAGTGATATTTATATTAGAACTAGTGTTTGGCGTTCTCGAAAGCGACACTACCAACGCTACTGCCACTGCCGCGAGTCACTGAACGACACTGTCTTCTTTTGCCCCCTCAACGGTCTGAACTCTCGGCACGCACCAAAATCCGGCCAATACGCCCCAACTTTCTTGCCCAGTTGCAACGCGCAAGACAACGCGCGCCTTTTGGACAACGCGAGTGGAGCCCTGTAGCGGCACGACTATGACCTCCGGAGCAGGTGAAGAAGACGGCTCACGTGCTGGCAACGCCAGAAGAAAACAAGATGGCGCGCTCTATCTGAGCGGCCGCCGTGTCTGCCGCTCCTTATATCCCGCGGCAAAATGTCTGGCCAACCTAAATGAACCGTGGCAACGGCAGCTGCCTCTTCGTACCGCCTCCCACAACCGGGTCGCGCAGAGGAGGTCCAGATCAAAAACCATTTTTCATTCATGGAAATTGGCGACAGGTGTCTGAAATGGATAAAGAACCCCGGGTGGCCAAACCTAATACGGAGCCCTCCACTACAACGCGTCTTCTCGTGAAATTAAACTTTGTATGATAGAGAGATATGGTGCAATAGCGGAGTTTCAACATGTCGTGTAAGGGCGGCAATGTTAAAGTCAGATGCAGTTGCGCAATAAAATAATGAGCATGCTCCATTAGTTCTTTTTCCTTTCTTCACTTTGATTAAAGGAACACTTTTAGTTGCCCGTGTTTGTTCTGTCTCTATTTTCCTCGCTGTCCTCGCGTTTTCAAATGTTTCGCATTTTTAGTAGAAGGAATATCAACACATATATCGCCAGAATCTACTAGCCTGAAACAAATTTTGCAGCTTAGTATTTCACAATGCAGTCTTACCTGCACGCCTCGCAATTAGGCTAACTATTTATGCCATGACAGTAATCTGGGGCTGCTCATGAAAAAAAAAAACGCCATATGATTATTACGTTGCCCCTTGTGCCAGTGGAATAGCAGGCTTCGCCACTAATAGAAATCGGTTACTGCGGGATGCATGGTATCTAGCACGATTGAATTTTCCGGAATTTAGAGGTATTTAGATGCTGCCTCTAGATGTAGATATGCTAGAAGCAGAAATATAGAGGTAACAATACCTGGAATTGATGCTATGGCTAAAATATTTGCAGCTTTATTCACTACCGACAGATTTTGCTTGGGTATTCAGATATGTATAACAAAACGTAAAGTGGGAGGGTTCTAAAGATTTTTATACAAAATAAGAAGCATCATTAGCGGTGACAGAGGAACATAAACGTTAGAAATCCCAATGGACCTTCATGTTGAAACGACATCCAAAAGCTTCTCTATTTAAATAAATTAAAGCCAGGCTTTCTTTGCCTCCCATTTCAAGGTTTCGCCTTGGTCGGTCAGTTGGCCGCTCGCACTGACTTGTATAAGTAACGAACCTTTGATGGCGCATCAAGGCTACGCAAGGAAAAACGACGTGTTTGCTACATCTGAAGACAGCCGCGGCGCTGCCCGCCTGAAAGCCAGAAAACACGCAGGGATAACCAAGGGAAAAACTAAGCAGCCGGGTGTTTTGCGTGCGTTCTGGGCATTCCGGAACAAGGTCTTCCTTTTCGGCTATTCACGTTCTGTGCACTGCCTACGTTTAGCAACGGCGAACAGAGTGCCGCAAGACAATGTTGCGGGACCCACTACAACGAATCTGAAATTGAAGGTAAGCCACGTGACCTCACCAAGAACGAGGAGAAGAGTAGTTGTGGCCTCCATTTCTCTCGTGCTTTATAAGATAGGCGGCCAGCGCTCACACTCAATGCATGTTTCAGCCTCGATGTCGTGACAGTGAACCAGTGGCCGCGCTTAGTGTATCTGCAAACGGATACAACTTCCCAGGGTATTCCTACAGTCATCATTAGCACAGAGCACAAGGCACCGTTCTCCCAACATGCTGCGAAAGGTAATGTACAAGTCAACATTTAGGCGAAAAATTTAGGAAAAGAGGTGGTGTTCAGCTTTAGGACCAAAATAGTTGAATTAGTGTCGTGGACTACCAAATTCTGTAATGCCATTCCTTGATGTGAAGTATTTGTTGGCCGTTTTGAGCAATGAGCTAACTTCGTAGCAGTTCAGCTGCAGATTGCGGATTAGCGTTATTTTGTGATATTCATTGAAGTTTAGGCATATACGCGCCAGTGTAGCTTAGTGGCTATGGTGTTGGTCTGCTAAGCATGCGGTTGTGGAATCAAGTCCCGGCCATGGCGGCCGCATTTAGATAGGGGCGATCGAAATGCGAAAACATCCGTGTACTTAGGTTTAGGTGCACGTTAAAGAATCCCAGGGGGTCCAAATTATCCGGAGTAGTCCACTTCGGCGTGTGGCATAATCAGGTCGTGTTATTGGCGCCTAAAGCCGCACGAATTAAATTTAAACGTACATTGCAAAAGCAGCAACAGGAACAAATCGAGCACATCGACCACTTTTGTCGCGTGCTGCATTGTCCGCTCAGACCGCTTTTCAGGCTCTTTATCGGCAAACATCGTCGCCTTAATGGCGGGATGAGAAATATAGCTTAAACAATCTGTTCAAAGCGACGATGCTCCCATCAACTTATATTGAATGCCCCGTGATGTAAACTCAAATTTGGATAAGCGCCGGCGGCAGAGTTTGAGAGCATGTATAGTTTTATGTATCCACCTAAATAGAGAGAAATATGAAGGATACAGACAGCTTAATCATCATAGCTCTCAGGTTGGGTACTATGACTCGGTTCGAGGAGGAAGGATCGAATTTTTCTCACGCTCCTTGCTTTTCTTAGAAAACACACCAGTACAATTAAAGCGATTCTGCCTGACGTAAGCTTGAACCATGCTTAAGGAAGTCTGTTTTTGTGAAAGCAGAGTAGTAAAGTTCTTCAAGTTTGGTAGGTAGCCGGAGTACTGTTACATTGTGGTGACGGCACAGAAAAACGTAGTGCCTTGGGAATGAGTTAACGAGATAACTCTCTATTGGGCGAACTTCATTGGGCGAGCATGATCGTCGCTCATAGACATCTTACCTATGGGTGAAGTTCACCAGCTATTTATGCATTACTCATGGTACATTACAGCGTAAGAAATAGTCTTTGCGTTCATTCCAGAATGTACACCACTATTCGCATCACACAAGATATTTCTTAAATAAGATTATTTCGCTGTGTGATTAGCGACAAGGTTCCAGAATGTTGTGATGCATCTGGGCGCGTCTTACACCAAGCTATAATTTTGCAACAGTGGTTATCTAGTGAAAAATGATCGCCAAAAAGATGATTAATGTACAGTCCTAAATATTGCCGGAGCCCTTCATTTTCGACGGGCATCAACTGTACTTATGGCATCCTAAGCTTTGTTTCTTAAATGTGTCGTCGTAACATGACTCTGGTGTTCGAGTTATGCATTAGGGATGTCACAAACGTCGTTGCAGCTCAATATGGGCCTCACAACATTGAGTCTTACTTCTATCACCATGTTTAGTTTAACATTTTGCAATAAAATACCACTGAAGAGAAGTGGTAACAGGTTCCATGACTAAGCAGAGTCTACCAAGGCATCGTTTAAACATAATTGTTTGGTGATCACTATTTTGCTACAAAGAGAACCCTCGACAAAATTACAGTTATTATATTTCTCGCTTTTACTTTGAATGACAACCTAGTTCAGGAAAACGAACAGTTGTCGCTTTTGTCGTCAAGAGTGCTTGAATTTATTCCGCTTTCGTTGGTTTATGTAATGTGCACTCCTTGTTGCGTGCAGAGATCCTGTTGAATAATTGCGCTGCGTGTTGGCACTACAAATGAATTTTACGCGTATTAGCTGCTTGAGTGACTTTTTTGTGGGTTGTTCACACGTAGTGCCAGTCTTGGGGATTGACGCAATCAAGTAACGTGCATTTTTTTCATATGCAAGGGCGCCATGAGGGGGTTGAGATCACACCCAGTGTGACCAGGTCTTGGACACTTTTAGCGAGACCAGAGGTCGTAGAAACCTCGACGTTCGGTCTTAAACACTGCGTTTTATCGCACATGAAGTCAGCACCTAATTTATAGCCAACGAATGTCCAGTGCAGAAGTACAATTCAGAACATGCCCAGATGGATGTTCCGAATTCCAAAAGTGCCTGTACGAAATAGTGGCAACGTTTGTACTGAATGTGCTCTAAGAAGACTCTAGGCTTCTAAATATACCATGAATTCCAATGCAATTTGCTAAATAGAAATTTTATTACAATGGGGCTCTAGCGATGTGTCAGAAAAGGTTTTGTGGCACCTTCCATTTGGATATTAGCGCTTAGGAAATGTATTTTGTGAATTACAGTCCAAATAAGGCGTTTGTCCGTGAAAATATGCTTGACAAATTTCGTATCATAATGTTATTGAGTAAAGGATAGTGAATATAAAGTTAAGCGAAATACGGATGTGGGACGAGAACAAAAAGCTACAGGACGCAACACGACACCATGCCGTTGTAGTGTCCTCTGCGTCTGTGGTTCTCCTTCCTTCACTTTTATAGCGCTAGGTAAATATGTGTCCATTCTGGAACACGCAACAACTCGCTCTAATTTCATCTATGTTATTGAGTACATTTCATACATTTAGGACGAGTGTCTATACGCAAAAACAAGAAAAATAAATGCCCACAGATTGCGCCGAGCATTGATTACAGTCTGGCAGCATTGTGATAATCCACCAACACCTCACTTGCCAAAAAATGTTGACCAAAAAGTCCAAGCTTTTTTTTTTGTAGTACTAGGTTGCAGCACACGGTTAAGAATTTCCCAGACTGGTAGAACGATGAAGTCACGAATATATGGCGACCAAAAACGACTCTGAACAGGGCGAGCGTGAATTACAAACTGATTTTACTCCTGAAAAAAAAAAAAAGCTATTTGATACGAGATTCATTACCACTCGGATACTACCTGCGACACCAACAGCAGCAGCGAAACGATAACCTAAATATATAGGCCTCATATCAAAAAGTAATTCACCCAGATATGCGTGCGTTATATGTCGCAGACAATAGCGAAACTTTACACAAGACGCTGCAGCATGTGACGCTTGCTAATAGTCCTTGTGTAGGACACTTTATTTTTTTATTTATTTATTTATTTATTTATTTATTTATTTATTTATTTATTTATTTTATTTATTTATTTATTTATTTATTTATTTATTCAGTTTACCCTACAGGCTCGGAGGAGCATTGAGTAGGGGGCGTTACAAAAAAATGACAAATATTTAACGCAAAAAGGGAACTACATAGTAAGAGAAACAAATAAGTTTGTACATTGGAAAAAAGGAACACTGTTAAACATTGGGAAAATACATACAAATTCAAGGGAATGCAACCAAAACCAAAGTCCAAAAGCAATACAAAGGCGAATACAATACAAAGTGGTACAACAAAGTCAAGTGAACATGTGAAGTTCCAATTGTTCACGAAATTTGGCAGGATCTTTTATTGACACAATATTATTTGGAAGGCTATTCCATAGTGCGATGGCGCGCGGCCAAAAATGCGCCTGAAACTGAGATGATTATGAAGTCGAGTAGATGTGCGAGAAGGAGTTTCAAGCGACAAGCGGCTGCACCATGAGTTATAGTAGTATTTATGAAAGAGGCATAGAAGAGCAACAGAGCGGTGGGAATCCAAGTCCGGCAGGGGAACACCGTGTTTAATTTTAATAATGCTAGATTGACGACTGTAGTTAGAAGTTATAAAGCGGGCAGCACGAGTTCGTATGGATTCCAATTTATCTATTAGGTATTGTTGATGAGGAGACCAGATCGATGAAGCATATTCAAGTTGAGGGCGTATAAAAGTTTGGTAGGCCTGTTGACGAATGGTAGCTGGCGAGAAGTGAGAGATGACGACGTAAAAACCTTAAAGTTCTGTTAGCTTTAGCGCATATCTTCTCGATCTGAAAGCTCCAGGCTAGGTTAGTACAAAAGTAAACGCCAATATATTTGTAAGTAGAGTCACGGGGAACTTCCCACGAGCAGATTTCGTAAGGAAACTTAGTATACTATTGCGTACGAGTGAAGGAAAGAACGCAGCACTTAGATGTAATTTAGGGGCGTTTGCCAGCGGTTGCACCACTGATTAACTAGGTGAAGGTCATTTTGTAAAATTAGGTGATCATCATGACAGTTAATCGTTCTGTAAATGACGCAGTCATCCGCAAAAAGTCGTATGCAGGATGAAATGTTGCTCGGTAAATCATTTATAAAAATTGGGAAAAGAAGAGGGCCTAGCGCACTACCCTCGGGTACACCTGACGTTACAACAGACGTGGAGGAACTAAAGTTATTCACAGATACGAACTGGTGCCGATTAGATAAGAAATTGCGAAGCCAAGATAATGTTAATGAGTCAATCCTAAGAGCAGTTAATTTAGTAATTCGACGAGAGGGAGCAGCTCTGTCAAAGTCTTTTGCATAGTCGAGAAAGATGCAATCAATAATTTTGCTGTTATTCCTACCATAATGTAAATCTGACTTAAATTCCAATAGTTGGGTGTCACAAGACAACGCTTTACGGAAACCATGTTGATTTTGAAAGAAAAAGTTATTAGATTCAAGATGGTGGAATAAATGGGATACAATGATGTACTCAAGAAGCTTACAACAAATGCATGTTAGTGAAATGGCGCGGTAGTTACCAGGTGAGTGTCTGTTTCCATATTTAAATATAGGAATAACTTTGGCTATCTTCCAGTCCGCAGGAAGAAGACTGCTGAAAGATGTAGTACAAAATCTGACTGAATATAGCTGACGTGTTCTTTAGAGTTTTAGAATTAATATTGTCAATGCCATATGATGTAGACACCTTTAGATCGCGTATTAGTTTTGAAATGCCTTCAACACTAATATTTATAGGGGAAATAAAGCGATAATGAAAATCGGAAACACAGGGAATGGAGGAGCAGTCTTCATTGGTGAACACAGAGCTAAAGAATGAATTGAAAGTTGAAGCACACTCAGATGCAGGGATAGGAACATTGTCAGCGTCATGTAATGTTACTGTGTTACTGTCACGGTCAGGAGGGATAGCTTGCCAAAACTTTCTAGAGTTAGTGTGTAGAAGTGAGGACAGATCTTTGGAAAGATACTTCTTTTTGGCTTCACATATTGCTAGGCAGTAAGATTTTAAACAATCCTTATATCAACCCTTTAGACCATGCCGAGGGACATGATAGCCGTTTAACGCAAGCGTATAACCTTTTCTTTTTATTTCGGAGTGATCTTAGTGATTTATTAAACCATGGGTTACGTTTGTCATTAGATATAGTGACTAGTGGCACATATTTGTCAACTAGGAGTGACATAATATTTCTAAACGAATTCCTACTCGCTTCAACAGAATTATTTGTAAATGATGGAAGAAACGTTTTCAGAAAGAAAACCTCAAGTTCATTCTTCATTTGTTCGTAATTTGCTTTGTAATAATCCTTGATAATCTTACGTTCAGCACCAGCGAATTTCAGTTGAATATAAATTGAGAACTGCAGGAGGTTATGGTCACTAAAGCCATCAAGTTGCATGACAGGGCTTATGCTATGTGGCTCTATTGCAAGAATAAGATCTAATATGTTGGTACCGCGGGTAGGCTCAGAAACGATTTGTGTAAGATTGAACTCTAAACACAGCTCGATAAAATCAGCTGAATCAATGCTCGATGAATACAAGCGAGACCAATTAATATCAGGGAAATTAAAATCCCCAAATAGGTAGATTTTATTAGTGAGAAACTGTTATTAGTGGTGTTATTAGTGTTATTATTAGTGGGACACTGTGTTAGTGGGAAACACAGCTATTTGTGACATCTCTTAGTTTCACTCAACAATCGGAGGATATTGCAGGCACGGAAAATAAATTATGCAATGTTCTTTTTCTACACTGACGCCAATTATTCGAATTGCTATTTAAAACTGCAGCTTGTCGTGGTCTTTCTGGCCACCGGAGCCTACGCTGTCAACGGTTATGGCCGGCCGGACCTTAGCGATCTGGATGACTTCGATGGCCCGGTGACTCCTACTACACCGACGGCCCCTACTGGCACAGAGACACCAACTACAGCGTCTATACCGACTTCATCGGCTGCGCCTGTGTCTCCTGCGCGACCTGTAGATCCCACTGGTACACCGCGCCCGCTGCGTCCTGTGGTCCGTCCTACAGCCGTGCCCTTCTCTCCAGCGACAGGCCCTGCAATATTGGCGCCTGGAGCTGCTGGAATTGTGCCATCCGGATTGCCGGCTGAAGTGAGTATCAATATTAACGAATATGAAATATTTAAATGATACCTTTAGCCATCTATTCGTTATCCTTCACACGACAACCCTTAAAATGTGTAAAAAAATGATTGTATAGATATGAAAGCAGAAGCGCTCAAGCAAAGTAAGCTCAAGAAAATATATCACACATGTGTGTATGCTTCGGTGATTTTCTCCGTGTCATTGTGCAGATGATGACTAAATGCAATCGGTGAAACTGGAGAAGAATGTCTTTGAGTGAAGCACCTTGGGCCATTACCGATCGGTTTATTGAGGGAAGGCTCACCGCTCTCGTTGTCGATATTTATTAGGATTATAATTGTCTATTTTACACAAGGCTAAACTGACCTTGTAAAGTTTTTTTGCTGTACTCCTGCACTACTTGAAGCACTATGTATAGGTGTACTATTTATTGCCACTTTCTAGCAATGAATGTCACTTGGTCCCTATATTTCAGCAAACTTAGGAGAAAACTTTCACTACCTACGTACGGATAGCTTTGGCAAAATGCAAAAATTCTGGGTACCACAATATCAGCGTCATATAACAGTACAAAGCAGGGTAGCCATAACGGCGAATGAAACAGCGTTCTAGAGCCACAACTACCTTCGGGACCTACAGCGGTCGTTTATGAACTTAAGTGGTCCCGATGACAGCGCGACTTCTCTAATACAAGTAACATGGCACAGTAAGGAGACGGGGCAAGTCGATAAAAGGAAGGTCTGTGGCTTTATAAAAGAAAGAGCTTGAATTCTTCACATGACCTGCAGGTGGCAGTGTACCTTCGTCTTCTTAGCACTTGTCATGTCTCAAATTTTCTCTCGTCCTTACTGCACTATGTTACTTGTATTACGATGAATAACCAACATGCCCATACCTATTTCGTTCTACTTCTCTAGCTGACTGATTCGAGGCAACAGATTTGCTAAACGATTGAACATATGAGAAAGTTGTTCAGGAGAACGATAGCGATATTTAGGGATGCGATGATTGAGAACGAACCAGGTTAGAGGACGCGACCTGGTCTGCGAATACTAAAATTTACACTCCAGTGGGAACTTGCTTCGCAATTAAAACACGCTGGCGGGCTAGTTGGTTAGAATCCATGGTAGAGTGTACAAGCGCGACTTGGACGAGGACGAAGAAAGAAACAGATACACAGACACAGCGCTTGCTGTGTCTACACAGACAAGCGCTGTGTCTGTGTATCTGTTTCTTTCTTCGTCCTCGTCCAAGTCGCGCTTGTACACTCTACCATGCTTCGCAATGTTGTTTTGTACACGAAACTTTCCAGTCTAAACGGCTCTGACAACTTACTATTCGCTGTTTTTTATTTGAAACACGGAGCCGCCGAGATACGACCAATGGCCATGCGTCGTGTCGCCAGGCTGCTACAGTGCGTTGTCCACAGGGCGATTCCAATTCAAGTGACAGGTGCTAGTTGCTATTGTTGAGGAATTTCGGGCTTGATAGAGGACACCTGGAAGAAGGCGATGAGGCCATTACCATACAATGGAACACAATAAAAAATAATGTGAAAGAAAAGGAGCTACAATTGTAGAGAACACACTTTTTAACACCGTATTGTTAAACACACAATTTAATTACCTAATGACAATATTTCTTAGAAATAACCAAAACATTTCATTCGTAACTTCCTCGTTAACTCAGTCAAAATGAGGATACTGTAAATTTGTGAGCGTTTTCAGACTTCTTTCTTTTCACCGCAGGAGTGGAAGCCCTACAGTTTTGGCTACGACATCACCGATGAATTCGGCAATCGACTGTTCCACAACGAGCAGTCAGACAACAAGAACGCCAGAACCGGTACATACGGCTACCGCAGCATCAATGGCCTCTTCCGCAAAGTGTCATATGTGGCTGACGCTGATGGATACCGGGCTACCATTGACACCAACGAGCCTGGCACAGCCTCTGGAGCTAGCGCCGACGCCGTCTTCAATGCCAATCCAGTGGCCGCACCACCCACTGCTCCTCGGCCCGGAGGCTACACTAGGCCTGTATACAGTGGTCCAGCATACACTCGTCCAGCGTACACTCGTCCTGCATACACTCGTCCTGCAGCTCCATTTAACGTTCGCGGCCCTGGACGCCACACGGGCAGCTACGCTGGCGGATATGGCGGCGGGTTTGGAGGCCCATATGGTGGCGGGTCCGGTGGCGGATACCGTAGTGACTTCGGCGGGGTTTACAGCGGGGGCTATGACAGTGGGTACAGCGGTAGTTATGGTACTGGATATGGAAGCCGACCTATGGGCGGTTATGCAGGCGGAAACGCTATTGTATACCCAGGCAGGTATCGGGCAGTATTCGGAAGGGATAATAGCGGAGCATACCGGGGAGCCGCTAGTCCAGGTTTTGGCTACGGCGGCGCTGGCTACAAAGCTGTCTACGGCGGAGCTGGCTACGGAGTTACATATATTGGAACTGGCAATGAAGCTGGCTACAGAGCTGGCTACACTGATGCCCATCGCCGAGGTTATTTCGGAGCCGGACGTAGCGGTGGATACGCTTCTTCTTCAGCCTTTCCTGCTGGACAACATGGAGTGCATAGTCATCGCGGATTTCTTGGCCACCATGGATACAGAGGCGGTTAGAAAGCAGCATCTTCTTAGGCAACGCCGAATGGTCGGACGAATTGGTTGAGGAAGCCAGGGAAGCACCGCACATGTTAAACGCACTGAAAGAGAGAGAGTTAACGAAGAGGTCTGAGGCTAAATCAATGACTCCCCCACTATTATGAATAATCGGTCACTCTCAGCCTGTTCATATATACCGCGGGACAATGGTTTCTCCCAAAGACCTCCGGCTTGTCCGTAATGCGACAGCCGTTTCCCTCCGTTACGAGCATTCGGAATCTGACCACGCTGCAACGGCACTTGCCTTTACTGGACAGGGTTTCCGCGTTGATCGGCACCTTTCACACTTTCTTTAACGTTGGCATATAAAATCAAATCAAATCAAATCAAAATTTTATTTCATCTCTCAAAAAAGAGAGAAAGGGGGTGGTGGGAAAAAGCTGCATTACTGAAGCTTGACTAAGCCCGGCCACCCCATGATACAATTCCAGTGGTCATCTAAGATGAGTGTTTATAAAATGTACATGCCAAGTTCTTTCCCGCGATCTGAAACAGAAGGCTGGGTACCGGTGATTACTGTGGAGTTCATATTGTCGTATCCACGCTTATGGAGCTGAACCTATCATGCTTCGTTTCGGCGTGCTGTCCTTAGCTTCCTCTTAAACATCATCATTATTACAACTCATTTCCTTTGACGTATATTACTGACAGAACGAAGTACATACGTCGCCCTTCAAGAGGAACGGTATACTGTCCTGTATAAGTTTAAAACCGTTACCATGTGTACATCAATCCATTTGTCTGTAAGTTCAATTCTTACAATTTGGGCACCTTGAAACTACTTCGGTTAGACAAGCGCACTACTTCATTGCTTCAAGACACTCACACTCAGTAAGAACTGACTCCTCTGCTGAGTTAGCGCGACCGAATTTTCAAAGCTTTTGGTAAAGCAATGGTAAAGTGCTGGCTGCCATTGGTCGGCCACGTTCGCTAATGATAAGTACAGCATAACGATTGGCTGAAATTCGATCTTACGTACAACTATAGCGCAAAATAACTTTCTCAATGAGGCCCTTCAACTTTATTTTCAGCCACATCAATATTCCAAGCTAACGTCAGACTGCGCTGGTTGAGTTACTCGAACATTTCTCATAAGCCACTGGTACAGACAAAAACGTCGTGCACTAAACATGACAGCTACATATCTTTACAAAAGCCGAGTTTCAAATGCATAGTCCTTCTTCTCTGACTGTAACTCTCTATGTCTAAAGGGTCAATCTGGCTTGTAGCAAGCTAGAGAACGAGAATAGGTATTACGGCTGAGTTATTATAGCTGTCTTAGCTCTATGCTACAGCGCAGTATACTTTTCTTTTGGTTACACATAGCGCTTCAAGGCAGGCCAGTGTGAATGCTGAACACTTAAAATTTCTGTTATCGGAAATATCCCTTGTACGACTTGCCGTCGCGAAATAAGAGTATTTATGTGCGAAATACATGATAGATAAATATAGGTAACACTTTACGCAATGAAGTCTAAGGGTACTGATGGTAAAATCCTCGACCTCTGGTGTTGATACCGCATTATAAATACCTACATGTATAAAAGACTCCAAGCTTTGCCCAGCTGTAAGTGCTTTGAAGAATATAAAGATTACCAAGACGGCATGATTTGAAAGAACATATTTGAGAGAGCAGAGACCATAATTCTGCTGCGCTTCAGTGAAAGCGCGCCACTACAAATCAACATGCCTTAGGCTATTCGGGTAATGTGTTGCGACTTCAGAATTGTTATGTAAATAGTATACCTTTTCTTGTACAGGCCCGGTGAGATTTTTTCAGAGGTTATGTCGTCGACATAAATGTCGCATTTGTAAGAGTTTCCAAGAAATAAAATTTATTTGATTTCATATTTGCCCAGTTTTTACTGTGCTCGTGCAAAATCCAGACGCGGTGACACAAGACAATATTAATGCTGATCTCTTACGCACGCCTGAAATAGATTCTGGTGGATATTGAAGCGCCTTTATCACTTGCATCGACAGCTTAAGTGTTCCATTGTACACGCAATGACAAAGTAACTAAGTCACGGAACCCATAGAAACCGCTATAAAGGATGCCTTTATCATATATAGTACGATGCAAAAAGATTTGGAGTGGCAACTGAGTGTGAATCCAATCAGCCATAGCGACTTCTTGGAATAGCAACGTTCAATATATCTTGACTTGCGGACATAATTCGCGGAATGCTATAGTGAAGGCTCAACCATTGAACTATATGCACCCCTTTGATAAGGGTAAAGATTTTGAGCTATAAAGAAAAGAAAAGAAAAGAATATAAAGAAAAGAATATAAAATATAAATATATATATATATATATATATATATATATATATATATATATATATATATATATATATATAAAAATGTAAAGAAAAGAATGGCAACGCACCCTCCGCCAGTACGACGTCGACGCGGAGTCGGGCTCCAACGCCCTTTCCCACGCAAGCGAACGGAGAAGCACCACCACACAAAAGGAGGGCGCAAGAAACGGCTGAAGAGAAGAGCGTCTTTGCAATCAGCGAGCTTATGGGAACGTTTAAAGGAATGTTCGATGGGTTACAGCAACAAATCACAAACATGTATGTAGAGATTAAACAACGATTCGGTGGATTAGAGAATAGAGTAGCGGCACTAGAAAGCACACCAAAGGATATTAGGCCAGCAGGCGCAGGACCGGTTAAAAGCAAGCCGTATAGCAGGCCGAATGTGGTAGAAAATAGCAAGGCCACCGGGGAAGAACAGATAAATCAACATGGCGCCGCGTAACCAATACGCGATTTGGCAATGGAACTGCCGCGGGTATCGTCGCAAGCGAGGAAACCTGCAGCAGTTCATAACAAGTAAGGAGGCGCCAGATGTCATCGCCCTGCAGGAAACCGGGGGGATTGCAAAATTATCGGGGTATAAATCGTATAGTGCTTCTGGCGAGAAGGCAACCGTCACGACGCTCATACACAGAAACCTCTCGGCTGTCGAGCACGATACCGGTGTGCGCGGCATAGACCACGTCCTGCTTGAAATAATCCCCTCCCGTAAAGAAGAGGGAAGTCTATTTATTCTGAACATATATAGTCCACCCCGGCACAAGCCCAAATTCGGCCCACTCTTCCGCAAAGTGTTGAGCGTAGCGCACAAGCAGGCACTAGTCGTGGTCGGCGATTTTAACGCGCCACACGCGGCTTGGGGATACAGCATAGAGAACATTAAGGGCCGAAGCCTGTGGGCAGACGCTCAGCACGAAGGCCTAACGCTCATAACTGACCCTCAGGCACCAACCAGAATAGGAAACAGCGTAACCAACGACACGACACCAGATCTCACATTTACGAAGAATGTAGCAATTTCTCAATGGACAAACATGCAGGAAAGCTTAGGTAGTGACCACTACATCGTCGTCACAACGGTACAAGCAGGCCCAAGGAAAAAGAGGGGGAGAGAACTGAAGCTAGTAGAATGGGACTCTTTCCGCAAAATCCGACAAGATGATGCGGAAGACACTATAACGGACATAGAGAAATGGGCAGAGAAACTGCAAGAAAACATTAAACGAGCTACCAAAACTGTTCCAGAGGAGGCAGGTATAGAGGAGATGGATAGCAGATTATTGCACATGTGGGAAGCGAAAGGTAGCATGCTGAAAAGATGGAAAAAGCAAAAACATAATCGGAAATTAAGGAAGAGAATTGTGGAATTAAACAAGGAAATCGAGATATATGCAAATAAGTTAACCCAACAGAAGTGGGAAGCCACGTGCGACTTGATGGAAAGGCAGATAGGAATGTCCAAGACCTGGAACATTCTCCGATGCCTCTTGGACCCCGGAAGTACAAAAACCTTACAAAGACACAATCTACAGAAGGTTATACACAGCTACAACGGCACAGAAGAAGAGCTCTTCCGAGAGCTCCAAAAGAGGTACGTTGGAGATGCGGATAGAGAAGTACTTCCGGATTACCTAGGTAACGAGAATCCAGATCTTGATACCCCTATTACGGAGGCAGAAGTCAGATATGAACTGACCAGGCTCAACTCGAAATCTGCACCAGGACCTGATGGGATAAGTAACAAAACACTTAGAAATCTCGACGATGTATCCATCCGAGCTCTCACGGACTACATGAATAACTGCTGGGAGCAAGGCAGCATTCCAAGTCAATGGAAATCAGCCCAAATTATTTTTATACCAAAGACTGGAAAGAAACCACAACTGACGAACTTAAGGCCCGTATCCCTGACATCCTGCGTCGGTAAACTCATGGAACATGTGGTTCTCACACGTCTCACGAGATACATGGATGATGGAGGACTTTACCCACATACCATGGTTGGATTTCGACCAAAGTTATCGACGCAGGATATTATGCTCAAACTAAAACATCAGATCATAGATGCGGGTGAGAAAAGTCTAGACACTAAGGCCATACTAGGTCTCGATCTAACTAATGCCTTTGACACCGTCACGCACAAGGCCATACTACAAAATCTCCAAAAACTGGATGTAGGACGTAAAACATACGCGTACATCAAAGACTTCTTGACAGATCGTACCGCAAAGATTTCAATTGGAGAATCCAAATCGGACGCACTCAAGCTAGGTCTTAGGGGCACCCCGCAGGGTTCAGTCCTATCTCCCTTTCTATTCAACGTGGCAATGATTGGTCTTCCTGCGAGACTCGAAAAGATAGAAGGACTCGGACACAGCCTCTACGCGGACGACATCACCCTTTGGGTGGCGGGTGGAAGCGATGGGCATGTGGAAGAGATCCTTCAAACCGCAGTAAACACGGGAGAAGACTACATCAAAGACAAGGGACTGAGATGCTCCTCGCAAAAGTCAGAACTTCTGCTCTATAGGCCCACATGCCGCGGTCGAACAAGCATTAGGGAAAGGCCGGGCATTGCGGTCACAGTAGAAGGCACCACAATACCCATAGTGGAGAGCCTGAGAATACTGGGACTCCACATATCCGAAAACGGCCATAACGGAGAAACCATTAGACTACTTGACAATAGTGTTCAACAAACAATCAGTCTAATAAAGCGGATATCCAACAGGCACTATGGCATGAAAGAGCACAATCTCATCCGATTAATAGAAACATTCGTAATCAGTCGTATTGTATATGTGGTTCCTTACCTCAAGCTCTACGCTGCGGAGAAAGCCAAGATAGACTGCATGATTAGAAGGGCCTATAAGCAAGCCCTTGGACTTCCGGCAAATACATCAAACGAGAAATTTTTGGCGCTCGGCGTGCACAATACATTAGACGAACTTATTGAGGCACAGAGAGTAGCGCAGTATGAAAGGCTTACGCAGAGTTTGACGGGGAGACACATCTTAGATGACATCGGAATAACCTACGAAACACAGCACGGAGTGCGGAGAGACATCCCAAGGAAAATAAGGGAACATCTATCAATACCCCCACTCCCCAGAAACATGCACCCGGCGTTTCACCAAGATCGAAGAAACGCACGAGCGAGAGCTCTCCACAAAAGATTCCGTGATGCCAGGGACGTGGTCTCTGTGGACGCGGCGGAGTACGCAAATGGACAGAGTATGTCGATAGTTGCTACGAGTCTAGAGGGTGACTGCAGAGTTAGTGGGACGGTGAAAACATGGAATGCAGAGGTGGCGGAGGAAGCTGCCTTAGCACTGGCAATAGCCTCCGCGGAAGCCAACATCGTAGTAAGCGACTGCAAGACAGCAGTCAAGAACTATGCAAAAGGAAGAATTTCGCCGGAAGCACTCAGAATTTTAAACAACTTTCGTGAAGATTGCGACATTCACATTATATGGGCACCCGCACACTCCTCCCTTCCCGGGAACGAAATAGCGCACAACCTGGCTCGAGAACTGACAGGCCGAGCAGGTGACACGCAACAAATACTGGGAACGGAGAGAGACCGGATGACCAGCTTTAACGAGATCACCAAACACTATAAATTGGGAAGGGCCCATTTCCCCCCGCCGCACTCCTCGTTAAATAGACGGCAAGCGACGGCATGGCGCCTCTTACAAACAGATACATATCCGAACCCAGTGGCCTACCACCGCTACTACCCGGACCTTTACACGGATAGATGTAGATTCTGTGAAGAAAGGGCGGACCTACAACACATGGTATGGGCTTCTCCTCGTACACCCATACAGAATAAAATAATTAAAACCAGAGAGCAGTGGGAGACCGCGTTGCTCAGCTGTGCACCGGAAGACCAACGCAAGGCAATCCAGCAGGCCGAAGATGCCGCCAGGGCCCAAGGGCTCGAGGCCGTCATTTAGGTAGAGGCCTAGGTCTCAAATCTGCTGTGCACAAATAAAGTTTATTCCTCCTCCTATAAAGTATGTAATTTACGAAAACGGTCGTTTCAGCAATTCCAAAAACATGCTTTTTTTTTCTTGTGAAAACATTGAAGATAGATGCATTTTTTTTTCTGGTGGGATACCTTCGCGGATGCCTGTATTACAGGACGACGGCAGCCGCTTGCTTCTTTATGCCTTCTTTTCGAAATAAAATCCACTCAAACTACACTTTTTGTCCTTGTCATTGTTTGTCGAAAATGCGATTCGTTTGTATACGAAATATGTTTGAAATTGTAGAAGTGTACTATCTTCGTCAGAGTATGTCGGCCTACTAAGCACCTTGATAAAACGTTTTGGTAATGGGCACTGGAAAAGATAAATTTCCTTGAAGCAACAGAGACTCGCCTTTGTTGCACTGTTAGGGCGGACTTTTTCAGTCCGGTGATTTTGAGATGTAATTGCTTCAGAGATCGACTCTGCTATGCTACGGTTGCTCCTTGAAAAGCTTGAATTAGCGGGAAGAACCACAGCGATCGAAAAAGCTTCGCAAACCGCGGCTTCCTGTGGCGTAAATACTGAGTCCGAATGATCCGTGTTGTATTCCCACCTAGCGACGCGGTTTTGTATACTTCATTTCAAAATATTTGAGCAATCCCATCAACAACTATAAAGTTCTTTTAATTGCTTTGCCACTACCTAGCTAAACGTTGTTCTCTGTAAAGAAGGAAAGCCACATCACGCGCGCACTGTCCTGTCCACATGCACCGTAATAATATGAAGGCACTAGTTATATATGACCTATCTATAGTAACTTCAGGATTGCTGCGTGGTGCATCCACGCAGCAATCCTAACTGTAACTGGGTGTCTGAAGAGACAAGAAAAATAAGATTTGCTGTTTTGTGTGTCAATCACTCAGTGTCATTATGAGGCAAACCGTAACGGGTGACTCTGATATAAATTTGACCAACTGGGGTTGTTAAGCATCACGAAAATCTAGGTACTCGAGCGTTCTCCAATTTCGCTACCTTCAAAATGCAGCCGCCACGGCCGCGATCAAGCCCGCGCGCTCCAGATTCGCAGCGCAATGTCATAGCCTTAGGTTATCATGGTGGGTTGCAGAGGCAACACTCTTTTTCTTTAATGCGATCGCATTCTTGGGGTACTTCACGCATTTGCTAGGGGCTATTTGTCTATGCTTGTATATATTTTCGTATCTAAGTGTTAACCTGCCTACCTCGGCCACGGGGCAGTCTTTGGTCGAATGGGTAGCGCGTCAGGCAGCTCTGCAGAGAGAACAGTGTTCGAAACCAACCGTCGGACGAACTTGGGTCACTGAGTATGTGGCAATGCTCATGTGTGCAACCCTTCAACTAACCTCTTTCATGCCACATAGGTCACTATAGATGCGGGACGGCGTACGTACCATTGTTAACTGAAGTGCTATGACGACGAATTGTACCACTGGGCATGTGCCGTCCACTCTGCTGGTCTTCAGTAAACCTCTTCGGTGTCAATTTGGATCACTGGGAACGTGCGACTATGTCCGTGCGGCTTTTCCATGAACATTTGTCAGGCAAACTTTGACGACTAGGCATGTGCCACTGGGAATCTGCTGCTCACCTGCGATGTTCGAGGCGCTAGTTCTTGGGTTGAGCGTCACTGTGCTACGGCGTCGTGCCTCGAAATCGAGCGAACGAGGACAGCGAAAGTTCAAATCCATGGAGGAAGGAAAACTGAGGAGAGCGCCTACCCTCTCCGCACACTAGCAGAAAAGTGTGGAGGAAATGACGTATTACATGCTCGTTTTTCGTTGTTTCTTTTTTTATATCTTTTGCTGTAGCGGCCATGCTTTCGGGCCACAATGGCGGATTTGTTATGGTTCTGTGCTCTCACACCTGTAGCTCCCTAGGTTTCATACCGTGGTAAAGACGCCGTGTGGGCCGGTTTGCGTAAGTCTCCGTGTTTTGTTGCAGTGTGTTATCTGGACCGAGCTCCCATAGATGTTGCTGTGGTCAGATGGGATAGGAGCAACTGAAGCTCGTAAAATGCACGCAGATGCTACGCTGTACGCAATGTACCGTGCATGGCAATGACCACGCACAAAGGAGCACCCGCGGCAAATTTTGTTCTCTTCGGTAGAATCATGGTAAGGTGCCATCGCAGGCCGAAACCGATGCGTTAAATAATCTGTACAATCAACGCTTTGCAGGTCAGAGATTCCACCTTTTCACAGCGCATGATGCATTTGCTGCACGTGGAACGTAGGTTATGCAAGAATGCGTAGTCCTGGTTTTAGAACATTCGTGTGCAGTTACAACTTGCTTTTGTGCATATTAACCCATTAGGGACCGGTTTCTTTTTTTTCTTGCTATCTTGAAATAAATCTAATATATTAACTTACCTTTATACTAATAATTCACATGCAAAAAATTATTACTCTTGCCTAATTAGTTTTTGAAATATAGCCCTTGACCATATTGACACGTGTACTTATCTTTATCGGGAAACCACGTTTCGCCGCGTAACAATTGTAATCGCAGAGCGAGGTACGCGCCTGCATGTATCCGACGTTTCTGGAAAGTTATCGACGCTTCTATCCGCGTGTCTGGTGTCGCCGAACCTTGTGTTATCAGATTTCATCGCGTGACACGAATGGTGTAGAACTTTGTGGAAGACACGCGGGTCCCATCAGTTAATCTGGAACATTCGACGACTGATCTATAAAAGCCGACGCGCTTGACCCGCTGATCAGATTTTCGACGATCGCCGAGCGTGTTCGCCGCTTTCGTTGTGCTATAAGTGTAGCCTGTTTTGTGGGCACAGGTTCGCCCAATAAAAGCTAGTTTTGTATTTCACAGTACTGCTACTGTGTTCTTTAACGTCACTACCACGTGACATCTGGTGGAGGTGCTAGTGCGTTCATGTACCGAACGCCCCCGCAAAGCCGCGATCCAAGCCCGAAGCCTGAGGACACAACAAACACCGCCCAAGACCAGCGTGCTAGCCGCAGACTGCAAGGACTGCCCCCAGAGCACGCACTTCTACCTGAGTCGACAAAGAAGATCGTGGTCAAAACAACCCCAATGGCTGCCCCAGCGTCCCCCGTTATCCTACAACAACCTCGGGACCCACCGACCTTCCATGGAGCAGCGACTGAAGACCCAGAATCCTGGTTGGAGACCTACGAACGCATCGCGACTTTTAACAACTGGGACTCCGACGACAAGCTGCGGCATATATACTTTGCCTTAGAAGATGCCGCCAGAACGTGGTTTGAGAACCGGGAGTCGACCTTGACGACATGGGACCTCTTCCGTACCGGCTTCCTGCGCACCTTTACGAGCGTCGTGCGCAAGGAAAGGGCCGAAGCCATGCTGGACGCCCGAGTTCAGCTACCTAACGAGAACGTCGCCATCTTCACGGAAGCAATGAAACGTCTGTTCCGCCATGCCGACCCGGATATGCCTGAGGAGAAGAAAGTCCGCCTTCTCATGCGTGGTGTGAAGGAAGAACTTTTCGGCGCAATGATACGAAGCCCACCGAAGACCGTAGAAGAGTTCCTTCGCGAGGCCACCAGCATCGAGAAGACACTCGAAATGCGGAACCGGCAATTCAACCGCCGTACAAGCTCTACCCACTACGCCGGAGTTCAGTCACTCGCCGCCGACGACCTACGCGAGACTATCCGAGCTGTCGTGCGGGAGGAGCTACAAAAGCTGTTCCCATCATCGCAGCCTCAAGTGGCTTCGATTGCCGACGCCGTGCGTGAGGAGCTCCAACAACAACTTGGAGTAGCCCCTGAATCGCCGCAGCGTGAGCCGCAAGCGATGACCTACGCCGCCGTCGCACGCCGTCAAGGACCCCCTCCGCGACCGCGCCAGGGCCCTGTCACGCCACAGTTTCGTCGTCCGCCGCCGCCGCCGCCAGCACGACCACCCGTCGCCCAGCGCACCTACGCGAGGAAGACGGACATCTGGCGTGCTCCTGACCACCGCCCGCTCTGCTACCACTGCGGAGAAGCGGGTCACGTCTACCGACGATGTCCGTACCGGGAGATGGGACTGCGAGGTTTCGCCGTCAACGCGCCGCGTCCACAGCTTGGCGAGCGCCCACGTGACATCGCCGATTACCTCGCCGCTACCCAGTGGAGCCCTCGACGGCCGTCCCGTTCGCCATCACCAGGCCGCTACCTGTCGCCGCAGCGCCGACCATACACTGGCCCAGCCCGGGGCCGGTCAGCGAGCCCATACCCGGAAAACTAAAAGCAGCAACCGATGGAGGTGCGGTTGCTGTTCGTCGAACTGACGAAGATCCTCCGCCGCCGACGAAGACGACGAAGAAACCATCTCGACGACCTAATGACGACACGCCGCCGTCCCGACGAAGTCTGGAAGCCAAAACTACACCGACGAAAGACGACTTGACGACGCGACGTTCCAACTTCATTTCAACACGACGCAGCCGTGATCCAACGCCAAGACCTAACTGCAATGCCAGACAAAGAACAACCGACCTCGACGTGCTTCTCGACGGCCACGCAGTCACTGCCTTAGTCGACACAGGGGCCGATTACTCCGTAATGAGTGGACACATCGCCGCCCAGTTGAAGAAAGTGAAGACCGCATGGGAAGGCCCTCAGATTCGCACCGCTGGAGGACACCTCATCACGCCGACTGGGATCTGCACGGCAAGAATAACCATTCATGACCGGACTTACCCTGCCACCTTCGTTATCCTCCAACAGTGTTCACGAGACGTCATTCTCGGTATGGACTTCCTGGGCCAACACGGCGCAATCATCAACCTCAAGTCGAAGTCAGTAACGCTGTCGGAAGATAAAGCAATGCCGCCGGAGAGCCCTCGTAGTCACCACGCCTTGAGTGTGCTTGAAGATCAAGTGAGCATCCCGCCTCGCTGCAGCATTGTTATTTCGGTCAGCACCGAAACACCCGCTGACGTAGAAGGCGTCATCGAAGGCGACCAACGTCTACTACTAGACCGTGAAATTTGCGTCGCAAGAGGGATCGCTCGACTGCATGGAGGGAAAACTGAAGTGTTGCTGACAAACTTCAGCCAGGAGTTCAAGCACATCAACAAGGGCACGACGATCGCGTACATCGAGGAAATTCTGGAAACAAGTAATGCGTTTGTCCTATCGGATTCCGCCGCATCTACCCCGACGACCATGGTTCCCGAACCAGACTACGACATTAATCCAGATCTCCCTATGATTAAGCAAGAGCAGCTGAGAAGTCTGCTCCGACGATACAAAGGCTGCTTTTCGACGTCATCGAGGATTCGACAAACACCAGTCGCCAAGCATCGCATAATCACCGAGGAATGCGCTCGACCACTCCGTCAGAGCCCTTACCGAGTTTCGGCGCGAGAACGTGAAGCTATAAGAGAACAAGTCGACGAAATGCTGCGCGACGACATCATCCAGCCATCGAAAAGCCCGTGGGCATCCCCTGTTGTTCTGGTAAAGAAAAAGGACGGAACCCTACGTTTCTGCGTCGATTATCGGCGTCTGAACAAGATCACGAAGAAGGACGTATACCCTCTCCCACGGATAGACGACGCATTGGATCGGCTCTGCAACGCTAAATACTTCTCGTCCATGGATCTCAAGTCTGGCTATTGGCAAATAGAAGTCGACGAAAGAGATCGCGAAAAGACCGCCTTCATCACCCCAGACGGCCTCTACGAGTTCAACGTTATGCCATTCGGACTGTGCTCGGCGCCTGCAACGTTCCAGCGCGTGATGGACACGGTTTTAGCAGGATTGAAGTGGCAGACCTGTCTCGTATACTTGGATGACGTCGTCGTCTTCGCCGAAAATTTCGACGTTCACCTTAGGCGGCTGGCAACAGTACTAGAGGCCATCAGGACATCAGGACTTACTCTGAAGCCGGAAAAGTGCCGCTTCGCTTACGAGGAGCTTCTATTTTTAGGCCACGTCATCAGCAAATCTGGAGTAGGCCCCGACCCGCAGAAGACAGCTGCCATAGCAAAGTTCCCACAGCCCATCGACAAGAAGGCAGTGCGTAGATTTCTTGGCATGTGCGCCTACTACAGGCGATTTGTCAAGAACTTTTCACGCATCGCTGAGCCGCTGACGCAGCTAACTAAATGTGACGTCGAGTTCAAGTGGGAAACGCCGCAGGCCGAGGCATTTCAAGAACTCAAACGACGCATGCAGTCGCCGCCCGTACTTGCGCACTTCGACGAGAACGCCGATACCGAAATCCACACTGACGCCAGTAGCCTAGGCCTCGGCGCCGTCCTGGTCCAGAGAAAAGATGGACATGAACACGTGATAGCTTACGCTAGCCGGTCGTTGTCAAAAGCGGAAGGCAATTATTCTACAACCGAAAAGGAATGCCTCGCCATCGTTTGGGCTACAGCGAAATTTCGCCCTTACCTATATGGCAGGCCATTCAACGTCGTCAGCGACCATCACGCCTTGTGCTGGCTAGCGAATTTAAAGGATCCCTCAGGACGGCTAGCACGGTGGAGCCTCAGACTACAAGAATACGACATCACTGTAACATACAAGTCCGGACGAAAACACTCAGACGCCGATTGCCTATCACGCGCCCCCATTGACCCGCCGCCGCAAGATGACGAGGATGACGACGCCTTCCTTGGTATAATAAGCGCGGAAGACTTCGCCGAACAACAACGAGCGGACCCGGAACTTAAAGGCCTCGTCGATTATTTGGAAGGGCACACCGACGTTGTCCCCAGGGCATTTAAGCGCGGATTATCTTCCTTCACGCTTCAAGACAGTCTACTCGTGAAGAAGAACTTCTCACCAGTCCGCGCCAATTACCTTCTTGTTGTCCCGTCAGGACTTCGTCCAGAAGTATTGCACGCCCTACATGACGATCCGACCGCTGGACACCTCGGTTTTTCCCGGACACTATCGAGGATTCAAGAAAAGTATTATTGGCCGCGCCTGACCGCCGACGTCGCCCGTTATGTCAGAACATGCCGAGACTGTCAGCGACGCAAGACACCGCCGACAAGGCCAGCCGGATTACTACAGCCAATCGAGCCTCCTTGCCGACCATTCCAGCAGATCGGGATGGACTTGCTGGGACCCTTTCCGACGTCAACAACCGGAAATAAGTGGATCGTTGTGGCGACAGACTACCTCACCCGCTTCGCTGAAACTAAAGCACTGCCGAAAGGTAGCGCAGCCGAAGTGGCGAAATTCTTTGTCGAAAACATCCTGCTTCGACATGGCGCCCCAGAAGTCCTCATCACCGACAGAGGAACGGCCTTTACAGCGGAGCTTACCCAAGCCATTCTGAAATACAGTCATACAAGGCACAGGAGGACCACGGCCTACCACCCGCAGACGAATGGCCTTACGGAGCGGCTGAATAAGACCCTCGCCGACATGCTAGCGATGTACGTCGACGTCGAACACAAGACCTGGGATGCCGTCCTGCCGTACGTAACATTCGCTTACAACACGGCGGTGCAAGAAACAACACAGATCACGCCGTTTAAGCTGGTTTACGGCAGGAACCCGACGACGACGCTCGACGCCATGCTGCCCCACATCACTGACGAAGAGAATGTTGACGTCGCTAGCTATCTCCAGCGCGCCGAAGAAGCCCGACAGCTCGCCCGCCTACGGATCAAGACCCAGCAGCGTACCGACAGCCGACACTACAACCTCCGAAGACGCTTCGTCGAGTACCAGCCCGGCGACCGTGTTTGGGTATGGACCCCGATACGCCGGCGAGGACTCAGTGAGAAGCTGCTGCGACGCTATTTCGGACCCTACAAGGTCATCCGACGCATTGGCGCACTAGACTATGAGGTCGTGCCAGACGGCATTTCGCACTCACAGCGGCGCCGCGCACGATCTGAAGTGGTCCACGTGGTGCGCCTTAAACCATTTTACGGACGCTGATGAACTTCCTTAGTTTGTTGTTTTCTTTGCTACGAGTGCTTTTCTTTGTTACTTTCGTTTGTTTGCAGCATCGGGTCGATGCTTTTTAAGAGGGGGGTAATGACACGTGTACTTATCTTTATCGGGAAACCACGTTTCGCCGCGTAACAATTGTAATCGCAGAGCGAGGTACGCGCCTGCATGTATCCGACGTTTCTGGAAAGTTATCGACGCTTCTATCCGCGTGTCTGGTGTCGCCGAACCTTGTGTTATCAGATTTCATCGCGTGACACGAATGGTGTAGAACTTTGTGGAAGACACGCGGGTCCCATCAGTTAATGTGGAACATTCGACGACTGATGTATAAAAGCCGACGCGCTTGACCCGCTGATCAGATTTTCGACGATCGCCGAGCGTGTTCGCCGCTTTCGTTGTGCTATAAGTGTAGCCTGTTTTGTGGGCACAGGTTCGCCCAATAAAAGCTAGTTTTGTATTTCACAGTACTGCTACTGTGTTCTTTAACGTCACTACCACGTGACAATATGGTCACGCTGGGCCCTTACGCTACAGCAAAATACGCGAAGTGAAAAACATTTATTTCAAGCCATGAAACGCCACAAAAAACATACATAGCGAATAGTCGAGCACTTATTTAGTGTGATATGGTTTAGATCATGGAATACACATGCCGACGTCATACTTTGTGCGTTTTGGGTGCACCGCGTTGTTGCAATTATCTCATGCACACCTCCACCTCTTGCCATTAGGTATTGGCGCAACAAAGCGGGCCACTTGGTCATACCCTGTACCAGTCAGGACATCACCAGTCTTTGGGATTCGGCATTGACCAGGTCCTCTAGGCTTATTGTCCCATCGCATCAGGTAGCTTTGTGCAATTTGCCTGCGGAATTCCACGTGCGTGACGTTGAACCCTGTGCTACGAATTAGCGTCCAAGTGTTGCTGATAGATACATCACAAAGTCAAATGAAAATCGGCCACCACCACTTTTTGCCACGGATTGCAAACCTGTAGGCACCTACATTTGCATCCATCTGGTCCGTACCTCCCATAAATCTTGTACTGAGCAACAGTGTTTGGACGGGCCTCCTTGGTTCGATTCTTTTGAACACGAGAGTACCTGTCTGCAGATGACATTGAGTCTACCCCTTGAATGGTGATTACGATCGTTACTACAGAATTGTCCATCCAGCGGACAACAATTATCCCATTGTCGCTCAGCACGGGCTCTTCGTGCTTGCGAGGTTGGCGCTTGACGAGTTCTGGTCCAGCGATAGGGCATTCTTTCTGAACACGGTTCTGCTTCACTGTGCCCGTGCCTTCGTAGCCCTGTGCCTTGAGATGCCTGAGTAGCTACATGCTTGTGAATAAATTATCAAAATAGAAAAAAAGGAAGGTTGTGCGTCTCTGCTGCGAGTTCACCCTGCATTTGAAGAAGTGGCGCCGCTACTTTTCCGAATTCTTTTCATATTTTTAGATGTTCCGAGATCCCCTGCTTGCCTTGATACCCTTTGAGGTTTACAAGGTATCCGTTCTTGGCACTTAGCCGCCATACTATATGCCCGAAGCGGATAGGCTTTCCGCGTATGAACTGTTTCCAGTCATGACGACCATAATACTCAATCATACTTTCGTCATAGCTCAGGTGACGCACAGGTTGAAAGTGCTCAGAAATCTTGTTTTCAATAGTGCCATCAATGGGCGCAACTTTGCCAAATTGTCATTTAGTGTTAGGCTTGCATTTCGCTCCGTGCAGGAATCACATTATCTGTATGAAGCGATTTCTTCGCATAGCATTCTAGGTCATCGCGTTGCACGTATCCGTGCCGCTATCCCGATAGTACTTTTTCTCTCGCAAGCGGTTATAGCCGGAAAAAACAAGTACTCCAAGAGAACTTATCCTTATTCTTCTTTGGTAACCTTTGGGTCAGGCATATTCAAAATAACGTTTCTTGTTTGTTCGACTAACAGCTCCACGACGGCTTCGTCAAAAAAGAGTTCGAACAACTCAACAGCTCAAAAGTCCCTTTAAGCAGCAAAGTTTGGGTCGGGAAATATGCCAAGGCTTTTCTGGAGATCACCCTTCGTCCACTTAGAAGCAGTGGATAATTTCGCAGGAATGGCCGCATGAACTGCAGCAGAACACACCTCTGATGTTCCGTCACTTTGCCCGCCGCGGTCATTGTGGTCAGACTCGCATCCACCAATGCTGCGTCCGTCGGAGAAAACAGCTTCAGCGCCGGCTCATAGCTGCCGCCCGCTAATGAGGCTGTCTGAGTCTTCATCGGCCGAGTGTTCATCCAAATAGGTGCTAGCCTATATCGAGCTGCCAGATCTGGCAGCTCGATATAAATCACTGACACATCGTCATCTTCCTCTTCGAGTATCTTCGCTATTTCTTCCAACATCTACCTATTCAGACAATAAAATAACAAATAACCACTGTGGGAACGCGCCAGCAGGCGTTCAAGAGATGAGAATGCAGTTTGAAAAAAAAAAAAGTTTGGTATCCTAAAGGCCCAGCGTGACCATATGGCAACGCACAAAATAACGTACTCGTTCGTGGATAAATCAAACATAATTCTTTCCCAAATGCTCATCGGAGGTAACATATCCAAAGAGCAATATGGAGGTAACGATATCCAACAATTGCTTAAGCAAGTAGTGAAGAAAAAAAAACACTTAACCTTTGGAGCGATGCATCGCGACGCTACTCGCACAGCAACACTTATTCCCGCCTCTGCGAGGGGCTCCCACAAAACGACTGACAGCTGCTGACACTTGGTATCCATAAAGGGGACTCTAATCTGTCAATCGGCATGTCAAAGGCGATTTTGGTGCCGTTTTGTTAATCTAAATAATTGAAATCCACTGTGCAGGCTAACGTGACCATATGGTCACGCTGGTCCTTAATGGGTTAAAAGGCATGTTCCTTAACTGTGGCTCGTTTCTCGCAGTACTCGCGACAGCATGAAGTCTATTAAGCAGAGCGTGTTCGAGGTTCATGCACACCTGCACAGCTGTGCCCCAATAGGCGTGCTGATAGAGCGTTACCTACAATATAGGCATTTTGCTGCCCTCGGCACCGCACGCCGGCCAGTCGACGCTAAATTCGAGATGGGAAGGAAGCGGCTGTTTTGATTTAAGGAACGGTACCACAGGCGTATCTTATCTGTGTGCGCGAGAAGCGGAGGGAAGTGAAGGTTAGCGGATGCGCTGCAAGAGTGAGCAAGGATGCACAAAACATACGCCTGCGAACACATCAAACGGCTGTTCAATGGTCCCATGTATGCCGGTTCTACGCACGTACTTTTCTGCACCGTGCGCCGGCTATTGCAAAATTTTGGTTCCGCCAAGCTTCATTTACCGTGCGAAGCAGTCATTCCAGGGCAGAGTCAACGAACCTAAACGCGCAGTCAGAAATGACATCCTGCCTCCTCGCCGGCGCGCTGCCGTAGTGATGCGCGGCTACCCTACGTTTGTTCAATAAAGCACGACGATTCCTCAAGCCGCAGCGATCCAAATGGATCGCAAATTGCTCGGTGTGTCGTACGTGTCTCCAGTGCATATTGGAGTGCTGTGAGAATGCGTACATTCTTTTCGTATCGCCAGACATCTATCTCGCAAGTCCGCCTGAGCCCATGGAAGTACAAGCAGAGAAAAACAAGTAGAAGGCAGCAGTAAAGCTGCACTTAAAAAAAAACACGCTAGAACTGGGCAGCGGCCGGTGCCTGCGGTTGATGATCGAGAAGAGTTGCTGGCCTTATGAAGCATGCTTATTTTCGTAAAAGCCAGCAATTAAATGTATTCGATTCAACCCCATGGCCCAATTTGCGAAGTTCATTATGAACTTCTTTCAACATGACTTCGGCAACGGTAATGCAATGAAACATCATGATTAGGTGCTTCTGTTTAGTATAGCTGCGGAATCCACGCGTCCGAGCAGCCCGGTTGCGCGCAGCGCGGCATAGTTTCACGAGAAATGTAAACTAGAGAGAACTGGCCCGATGTGATGGCGGAGCAACGCCATCTTCCAGTGTCACTTTCCTTCTCAAAGGCTGGTCAAACGCTTCCTCTATGGGCAGGTTGCAAGTGCTAGACGGCGCCCTGTCTTTCCGACCCCTAGCGCCATCTGACGAATAGTTGCGCGAATGTGGTAGGATTGCTCACGGCGTCAGCAGCCCGCGCTGCGTGTTTGGCGTCCTGTCAAACGGTAGCGATGGCGCGAAACAGCGTGCCGATATTAATTTTAACCGGGTTTCTGTAATTACAAGATCTTCATAGCTTTTTTCGTGAAAAGAATTTAGAGAAAGGAAGTCGTCTATTTGAAGTGGGGCACGTCTACGACGTGAGGGAAACGTTGAATCGCACTGATCGGAAGTGACTGCTAGGTTTATTCCGCAAACGAAAAATAATGCACCAGCGAGATGCGTGAAGCTCAGCGTAAGTTACTTCGTTATCTACGGTGTGGACACATGAAATTATAGGCGACATTGATTCTTGAAGATCGGCGACAGCAGACAAATCCTAGCGGGGAGCTGCGATTGCCGTGCTGGCATCGCAGGGAAGTGCAAGGACGCCGCGGTAGTTTCCCTGTGCATACAGGACGGCAAATACGAATCCAAAACATCTCATCCAGGAACGTGGGGCGTACGAACGACTCGTAAGCCCTACCAGAGGTATTCTAACGTTCCTCTCCCCAAACACAGAAAAAAAGGGATGAACTTACCAGTTGTGTTAGACTATGCTGGGAAAATATTTTCGCCCATGTTACTGGAAGTGCGATACTCTTATGTTGCGATTTTTCAGTGCGTGCAAAGGAGGTTCCAATAAACCACGTTGTCAAAAATTTTGGTTATCTCAACTGCCCCTTCGTTGATAATATGCTGGGCGCAGAAGGGCATATGCCAGCTCAGCCGGCTGCAACCCCTCCTCAAATCTCTCAGCAAGCCCTAGCGCTGTTTGAATGGGAGAGGATTGGGAAAGAGTTCCATAGCTTTGCTGCAGTACAGTGTGGGAACAAATTACTTTGTTTGCTGCATATCCTGGTAGGCACTGCAGGCAGTGGCGTAGCAACGGGGGGGGGGGGGGGTCCAAGGGGCCAGTGGGGGGGGTGTCATGTACGTCTGGAGACACACGGAAATTGTTGATAACCTCACCTTCCTCGAATAAACCCGGGGGAGGGGGGGATGGGACAGAAGACCTAGGGGCCCCGGGTGCCAGACGACCTAGCTACGCTACTGACTGCAGGTGTCCCGTTGCTGCCATCATTGCTGTGAAAGCAAAGAATTCAGCGTTATAACGCACTTGACATAACGCCGGAACATAAAACAGCTTATGCCGTCGGACGAGTGCTATCCAGCGTTGACGCCGTTCTGCTTCATACGGTCGGCTTGGAAACCTCTAAAACTTTGTTCCTCGTGAGTTAGTATATGTGCTGTTGCAGCCCACTACTCAACAGCTCGGGTTGCAATTCGGCATTACTCAGAAAAGACAACAGCTACGCGCGAAACAGTCCACATACAGGCTGTCTGAACGCAAGCGGGCCGATCGTATCCTGCCGGTTCCGCGCTCGCCGCCGCGAGGGACGCCCTAGTAGGCGCGGGAACTACGTTCGCAACCTGCCTATGGTCAAAGCAAACGTGGGGCTCAGCCGCAAGTCACAGAATAGAGTGCCAGGCGGAGGAGGAGGCTACAGTGAAAGCATGAGACGGAAAGTGGAGGATTGGAGGGGAGATGGCCTGCGCATGCGCTGAGTTTCCGGCGGCCCAGACATCCGCACGAGACGTTCATTTGAGGGCATAAAGTTAGTAGAACAACTCTAGAGGAAAAACTGGGCCGGAAAAGTGGGAACCTCTAGGGCGCCGCCCTGTTGCTACTGGTCAATTTTTACTATTGAAAGAGCTGAAAACAAGTACAGGTCACTTCAAGCTTTGTCATTTAAAAACGCATACCTGATGACTTTATGAAGGTGATACGTTAATATTAAGTTTACAGAAAGCGATTGCTAAGTCCGTGACTTATGTAAATCACGATGTACGCATTCATACAATAAAGGATGACGCGAATTTCGGTTTCGAATCTGTTTTTTTTATGCGTAGTAGTTTCGTACAGTTTAGGTTTGACATGCGATCGTGCGTCGACACCGGATGCTATGGCACACTCGTGCCTTATGTGCCACCGAAGCCCCGAAGTGCTCTGGCATATACCTTCACATGTAAGTAAACGATTGTATCTCCTTGTTGAGAATATCACGCGAGTAGGCAGCTCTTGTGGTGCATCACAATCGTTTGAGAAGCGTCACAGTAGAGCCTTTTTCTGCATGCGGAGCGGTGTTTTTATTTGCAGGTTTCCCTTCAGGAGGAAATTGCTGGACAGGCGGACCAGCGCACCGGAATTGTACTGGCGAAGCCACAAGCAACTCAAAGACTCTGTTTAATTGTTGCACTTTGAACAATCATGCTTCTACAAAGATCACAACAGAAAAACAGCCTGATGCCGAGTATTTCTGTTCCACGAAGTAATCAAGAGGCGACTGCCTAATGCGGACGAAATCGAGTGCATCGAGACTTAGAACGACAGAAAGCTGAGCTAGTTGGTAAGGATTCATTATGCAAAACAGAGGTGAGGCGTGCAGACAAGATACAAGAGTAGAGAAGTGGGCGGCGCTCGCGTTGTTTGCTTGTAAATACTCTACTCTTGTGTCCTGTCTGCACGAGTGCATCAACCCACATATTAATAGCGTAGGCGTTTTATTACCTGTGCAATATTTTCAACACTTCCTTGCATGCCATTTCATGTGGAATATCTTGTCTGGTCCCAACTTTGTGCAGCGAATCTGTTTGCATCATCGACTCCGGGCCTGTGGGATCGTTCACTGGCACTTTATGGTAAGTTTTTTACATGTCTTTTACAGATATCCACATCAGATCCCTGCGAGCATTTTCAAAATTCAATTATCTTAGACAACAGGCACATATGCAATACTGACATAATCCCAAATACCACTAAGCAGCTGGGACACACCCTTGTTGACCATGCTCGCAGGCAAAATAAGTAGATCATGTGGACAGCTCCAGCTCATTTTCCTTAAATCAGTGTGCACAAGGGTATGCAAAAATATTTTTTTTCTCGCGCACCGATTATTTTGCTGTATAAGCAAGAGAACCCACCACGTTAGTGTAACGTATCTTGTACATCACACTAATATGTGCTTTAATTTAACAAGTGAGATGAGTTACTCTTATGGCTCATTCACTCATATCACACTGCAAGCTGCATTCGTCAATCTTCAATTGGATTTTGCAAATGTTTCCTTTTTATGCAGATATGCAATGGCAAGCCCTTCCGTGTGTTCCAAAGGTAAATTTTAAGCTCTAAATTAAAGAACACATTTCTAGTCAGAAACAAGCAAAAATGGTGAATGCAGAGTATCACAAGCCCAAGGTACAGAAATTATGAGAATTGTCGAATGATTTTAATGAAAGAGTCGTATTTGAAAATGCAAAGCTCTTTAGTGGAGGTCAAGCAAGTCAATATAGGCAGAATACTCTGCAAAATTATGTGAGTGAGTGGATGTCAAACAATGGGTCAGGAAATGCGTTGTTTTTCTGCAAAACAAAAGCTGATTGCCCTTAAATAAGCCACTTTAGCATCATGAGACTGCTGCTTGATGAATTCAGAAATAAACGAAAAAACAAGACACGCAAAAAAAATTTAATAGTGTTCTCTCCACACTGGGATAAATAAAAACAAACACATCACATCTAATGTGGACGTATCAGACGCCTTGTGAAACACTAAAGGAAAAATTCAGTTTCGAGATATGGCACTTGCCGCATAGATGTGGGGGGCCTTGCACTAATAGTGATAGCTACCACTGAATTTACAAATTGAAAGCATTCATGCAGACAAGTGCGTTTCCCGATGACAACGGGAAACGCCAAAACACCTTTGAATGCGTGTCATAGCTCCAGCACGAAGCTCATCACGGAAATCTTTAGGGTCGGAGATCGGAGCTTGCCTTCTACTAGTAGTTTTTATTACTTGAACATGCATGGCACTGTGGAGGAGACTTTAGAAAGTGGCTCAACTCTTTTAGTAGCCTTACTTGGCCTTACATGGCTCTAAGAGGATATTGTTATCTAATCGTAAAACACTAGCTACTGTGAGCACCTGCTTAGTAAACGTATTCTGTTTCATTGCTAAATTTCTAGGCTATATGAGTGAAGTACGGCTAATAATTGGGTAAACTGATTTGTGTTCTGTCTTCTCTACAGTGCTAGATCACTTCATATATGGGAAAAACTACCATCAGACAGTAATCTTCCATTTCTGGATCTCAGAGGTTTTTGGTGAGTCTCATGTGCGCTGGATCGATGCCCGTTGTTCTAAGGAGGGTATTCTGCATTCCGCATCAGTCCACTCTTTGGATATGAAGTTTGTTGTCGCAGGAGCATTAAATAGCGTCCTTAACAAGTGGAGGCATCACCATGTAGATGAGAAGTTTTAGACGGAGGACTTACATTCCCTTACAATGGCTGGGCCATGGTTATTACACATTCACAAGGTCAGCTATAGACTGAAAACGTGTGTTGGGAGAGCGAGAAGTTTTATTTTTCGCGCCGAGCAATCTGGGTGCGGCAAAGGTGAAGCGGAACAAGCCTTGACGTGAAGTGTCCCAAGAGGCACATACAGCAGTTAATCAACTGTGCCGTTGTGGGCTTTTACGACATCCCGCTGTCGTGCAGCTCCAACTATGCACGACAACCATGGCTATATATATATATATATATATATATATATATATATATATATAAACGGAAGTCATAGCCTACGCTCGAGATATCTAGCCTTCTCTTCTCTTTTCGTGCAAATTTAGGCCCTAAACACAGTCACTTCCTTAGAGGCTTCACCGTTGTCCGAAGGGACCGCGAATGTTCCAGCCGTTTGTCGGGAGGAGTGGCCATAGTCGTACAGGGCGGCACTCCCACCCGGAATGTCCCAT
Source organism: Dermacentor albipictus (assembly GCF_038994185.2). Classification (NCBI taxonomy): domain Eukaryota; kingdom Metazoa; phylum Arthropoda; class Arachnida; order Ixodida; family Ixodidae; genus Dermacentor; species Dermacentor albipictus. Next base: position 486,591,168 of record NC_091821.1, read on the forward strand.
TAAATACACCTTTAGAGGCCGTAGCTGTCACCATTCTGTCCGACAAAACCATCACCATTTGCTCACTATATATTCCACCCCACACACATTTTACTATTAAAGACTTAGAAAAACTAACAGATCAGTTACCGGAGCCATTCGTCCTGGTAGGAGATCTTAATGCTCATGGTACTCTTTGGGGCAGTGTCAAGACTGACCAAAGAGGACAACTCGTTGAAGATTTTATTCTATCAAATGATATCTGTCTTTTAAACTCAGGAGCGCCAACTTATTTCTCACCGACTTCCCGCACATTTAGTTGTTTAGATTTAGCTTTTTGTTCGCCCACTCTTTTTACTGATTTTAAATGGGAAGCTCTCGACACTTCATATGGTAGCGACCACTTACCCGCACTCATCAAACTCCTACCATCACCACAAACTTTATTAACTAGACCACGCCGATGGAAATTACAGCTTGCCGACTGGCAGGTTTTTATGGAGAACGCGAAACTGGAAAATGTCTTTTCGCCAGAGCTTAGTATTAATGAACTTAATAAAAAAATCACTGAAGTCATAATCACAGCGGTAGAAAAGGCGATACCCCTGTCATCGGATATAGTTCACAAAAAACTAAACCCCTGGTGGACGAAGGAGTGTACCAACGCTAAAAAAGAACAAAATAAGGCCTGGGGGATCCTACGGAGGTACCCCACCTATAGCAACCTGTTAAACTTCAAACGAGCCAAAGCCAAAGCACGATTCATTCGAAGACATGCTGAAAAATCATCATGGCAAAAATACATCTCTTCAATTAATAGTACGGTAACATCGAAACGAATGTGGGACCAGGTTAGGAAATTTAGAGGACAGTACTCATCTTACACAATACCGTTACTTACAAGCCCAGGCACACAAACAACAATACAAGAACAAGCAGATATACTTGGAGAACATTTCCGTGATGTATCCAGTTCAGGGAATTATACCAAGGAATTTTTACAATACAAACAGTCTGCTGAAAAACAGAAGCTGCCCACAACTAGTGCATCAAATGAACCATACAATTCCCCCCTCACACAACAAGAAATAAACAGAGTTCTTTCTGCAGGGAAAAACACAGCGCCAGGTCACCACCGGATTCACTACTCCATGCTGGCTCATCTGTCTCAGGCATCTGTAAACGCCCTCCTTAAATTTTTCAACTTAATCTGGGAATCTGGCATAATGCCAGAAGGATGGAAAAAGGCAATAGTAGTTCCATTTCTAAAAGCCGATAAATCCCCCACATCCGCAAGCAGCTACAGACCCATTGCCCTCACGAGCTGTTTGGCAAAATCATATGAAAGCATCATCAACATAAGACTTTCATTTATTTTAGAATCAAGAAACCTTATTGACCCCCATCAGTGTGGATATAAAAAGGGCTGTTCAACCACTGACCATCTTGTCCGTCTAGAACATGAAATTCGATATGCATTTTTACACAGACAACACTGTTTAGCAGTTTTCTTCGATTTAGAAAAAGCCTACAATACCACATGGAGATATGGAATTTTAAAAGACCTGGCTGACCTCGGCATCCGGGGTAAAATGCTGAACTGCCTAGCTGATTTTATGAGTAATAGAACATTTCAGGTACGTCTGGGCTCAGTACTATCTCATACATTTAAACAGGAAAATGGTGTTCCACAAGGCTGTGTTCTCAGCACGACACTTTTTATAGTAAAAATGAACACAGTTAATAACATCATACCGTCATCTCTTATGCACTCCTTATACGTAGACGATCTCCAAGTGGCTTGCCGTGCCTCAAATTTGCTAACCTGTGAGAGGCAGCTCCAGATAACAATTAATAAACTTACACAATGGGCTAACGAAAATGGTTTTCGTTTCTCCACACAGAAAACAGTTACTGTTTTGTTCTCTCAGAAACGAGGGCTACACAGCGATCCAGTCCTAAAATTGAACGACACCATACTGCCGGTGAAACAAGATCATAAGTTTTTAGGTGTAACCTTTGACACCAAACTTAACTTCCTAACTCACATAAAAGCACTCAAGATTAAAGCAAATAAAGCTCTAAATATTCTTAAAATTCTGTCTCATAAGCACTGGGGTTCCGACCGAACGTGCCTGTTACGTGTCTACCGGTCTGTTGTGCGTAGCCTTTTAGACTACGGCTCCGTGGTTTACGGCTCAGCCAGACAATCCTACATCCAATGACTTGACCCGGTACATAACCTTGGACTGCGACTGGCAAGTGGTGCCTACCGAACCTCACCTATTCCAAGTTTATACGTCGAGTGTAATGAACCCTCCTTACAGCACCGCAGAGCATTCCTCACTTTTTCCTACGTGCTAAGAGTTCAGTCATCACCACAACACATATGCTACAAAATCCTCACACAATGCAACTCACGCCTACACTATACAAATAAACCGAATATGATCAAACCGCTTGTCCTGCGATATGAGGAATATGTCCGGGATTATGACATTCCTTGCGAAGTCATCGAGGTTGCCAGAAAGCCACAGCGTTTGCCCCCATGGTACGATTTTGAACCGTTATGTGACTGGACATTGACACATTTAAAGAAGAAAGACACCCCACGCGAACACATTACACAAGAATTCCGTGAACTTCAGGAGAAATATAAAAATAACGTGCAATATTACACTGATGGCTCCAAAACGAAAGAACACGTGGGTGTGGGGGTCATAACGGAAAATTGGGGAACAAGTATTCGATTGCCACAACACGCCTCTGTCTTCACGGCCGAAGTTTTCGCCATATGAGTTGTTGTGAAAAAAATTATCGCTGATAAACACACAAATGCAGTCATATACACAGATTCTTTAAGCACACTGAAGGCACTACATCTTAAATCTGAGTGTGAACCCCTGATTGGAGACATTTTAAACATGATGGCTTTTAATGAATACGGGAGGTCAATTCGTTTCTGCTGGGTCCCAAGCCATGTCGGGATACCAGGTAACGAAGCAGCTGATACATATGCATTGATGGCAGCACACGAAGACATTACAAACACAACGCTCCCATACAAAGAGAGCATCCGCGCAATTAGAAAAGCCTTAACGGTAAAATGGCAACACGAATGGGACCGTTGTTCCGGCAACAAGCTACATCTCACGAAACCCATAGTTGGGGAGTGGAAGTCATGCTATCATCAGGAGCGGTTCATCGAAGTAGTTTTGTGCCGACAACGGATCGGGCACACACACATCACAAACAATTACCTACTCAGGAAAGAAGACACACCAACATGCGAGAAATGTCAACAGCCACTAACAGTTATGCACATATTACTCACATGTACGCAGATTGAAACACACAGACGAGCACTCTTGAAAAATTATATGAACAACACATACCGTTACACCCTGCTCTAATTTTGGGCGATGATCCACTAGTCCCATTTTGTGACGTCCGTAAATTTTTAGACGACACTGGATTTTTACATAAAATATAGATTATTAACACAGTCTTTCACTTTATAAACTGTATTTTAAAACACCTCGTGTTTGGCGCAGCATAGCCTCAGCCGCTTTTGCGCCATTAAACCCCATTTAACCAACTAACATCTTTTCGTGCTGTCTCTAAGCAGCAGCATAGTTATCGCATTCCCTCAGAACTTGCAATTATGGGACTGATGCTTTGGAACATATTCAGAAACTGCCAAACAGATGACATAATCCATCTACACGTGTTGGCGGAAAGTGACTGTGCAGTAGGGTAGGGCTTCATATGTGCTTGTTTGCCAATTACTCTTCGCTGAAAAAGCGAGTGAAGCAGACATTGGCTCAGATGGCACAGCTTCCAGGGGAGACATGTACCATATATTTAGAAGTTATCTTGAAGTTGCCCGACACAGTAAATCCCAGGATGCCTGATGAGGACGACGTTGGACGCGGTCTTAAGGGGATAGCAGAAGACACGTACAAATTCGTGATGGACAAAGATAACCTGAACTACATGTCCGATGTGATGCAGCACTGTCGCACATTTGAAACGCTGAAGATGCGACGGATAGCTCCGACTTGGCCGTCTGTTGAACGACCCAACAGTGACCAGCGTCGATATGATGTCGCCCACTGTCCTCTCGTCGACAATGCGGCAGACTGTAAGAAGAGAAATGCTTCAATTCCAGCAAATCAATCATAGCCCCGGCGACATTCAGGACGGCTATCCAAGAGACACAGAACGTACGCCAACACCCGCCGCTCAGGGCCACATGGAAGCCATTCCTTACTGCAGCAGATGTCGATGAATACGAAGAACCACTGCGATCTTGGTACTTACTTCGACCACCCTTCAATTATAAATGGCGCTTCTCTCAACGAACGTCGGCTGGCTACCATCCACATGAACAACGATATTGCCTTTCAATGCCTTCTGAGAGGCCTGGTTACTCCGAGTTGCTCCAGGTGTCTCGACCTGTTTCGGTGTGCTACAGCTGTGGTGTCCCGGGTCACATCTTGCGATTTTGCAACTGGCGCCCTTCATATCAGCGAGAACCCTTGTTCATGTCTTCACAGCCGTTCGACCACTCGTTCTCTATGCGGCGGCCACCAGTTTACGCTACCCCTCTCCAGCCTCTGATCGAAGCTTAACGCCGGCACTGCCTCCGCGTGCTCCACGATCCCCATCGCCGCGTCGATGCATGCAATCCCCCCCCCCCCCGGAAAGCTACTCGGCACAGCCAATGGGGGTGAGGAGGCCAGGGACAAGGTACGATCGACAAATATACACAGATGAGTGCTTATGCTGCAGAACACATTTCATGTACTTGCTGATGGCTTATCTGCCATGGCGCTTGCGGATACAGGCGCGACAAACTCTGTGTTGAGTGTTAAATTTAAGAAACTTCTTGGACTCAAAATCAGGTTTTGACTAAGCCGTCTTTTGACATTCCGTGGTGTGAGCGGTGATGCGTTTTGTAGTAGTAGTAGTAGTAGTAGTAGTAGTAGTGATTTTAAGATGAAAGGAAGAGAAAAGTGCAGTGTCGTAACTGTCTCTCAAGGGAGGGCACCTCAACAGCACTGCACGGGATAAGGGGAGAAAAAGATAAGAGAGAGAATGAAAGAGAGCGGAAAAAAAACAAGAAGCTTAAAGAAGCAAAGCGGGGCTTACAGCCGCGCTCTCAGCTGAGTCTCGTCACAAAAGCCAAGGAGGGCAGCAAGCGGTCGCTTGGCGATGGAGGCGGGGGCTGCGGGAAATAGGAGATCACCCTCCGTGCTGCACGGTAGTCCGACTCGGCGATATGAAGCACAGAGCGCGGTGCGCTCAACGTCGAAGGATGGGCAACGCAGGAGAAGGTATTCCAGTGTCTCATCCTCGCCGCATTCGGCACACGCGGGGCTGCCTGTTCCGTGCAGTCTGTGCAATCGAGCGGCCGTGCTGTAGCAGCCGACGCGCAGCCATAGAATAAAGAACAACTTTAGAGAAGGGAAACTGTACCTTCCACAGTGGTTCGAAAATAAGAAGCGGCAGCGCATGGAACTTAGTGGGAGACCCGACAGATGGCGCTACTTAAACAGGAAGCGGAAATGTTTTTTAATACACTATTCAATATGGCCGCTTTATACCGGTGGCGCACGCTGGGTACGCGCCCTGTTCGCCTCGCTGGCTTTGCGACATGCCCCAGCTGCCGCGTTTTAATGGCCAGGAGACTAAAGAGCCTCTACTGACGCCCATACAAACAAGCCACAAGTGAGTGAACAGGACGTGCGATTTTATTGGCAGAAGCAAACCAGTGCACCTTCACATACAAGATCAGAAATAAAATTTGCATGCCGAGATGCGCTGAAACCATTAACGCGAGCTCGGAGACTGCTCACTTTCGTCGCCGCACATCGCGATCTGGTAATGAGCGACAATCAGTAGCGCAAGCAAATTGGGCAGTGCACCACCTGTTTGCATTGACAGTCGCCGTAACTTGCATTGCGAAGCAATCCGGTGACGCAAGGCATCTGCTGCCGCAACCAACACAGCGACATGGACTAAACGGCATTTTAGCGTTCCCGCCTTTCCAACCTGCACGTTTCTTTTTGTTCTTTCGGGGGCCGCTGATGTGTAACTCATAGTTGGTGCCCCACATTCTCAATGTGGGCATCACCATTTTGCATCCACTTTTGCAAGCCTTTCCACCCATGTGGCTATCAACTTCTGACCATGTAATAACGTGTGCTGTCTCCGCTCACACCACATCACGGCCGATGAAGGCCCACAAGCATAATTTGCCGGCGGCTGCAGCAAGAAATTTCGAATGGGGAGAGCACCAATTATGGTGCATGTAAATTGGGAGTCTTTGTCGCTGTGTGGACTGCAAGAGCAGATGGTTACTTCGGGAGACTGTTGCCCATGCAGCTTACCAGGTCGCCACATCGAAGAAACATAACACGGCGACCATTATCAAATTAGGCTGCATTGAATGACCGCATAAGCATCAGACAATACGCTGTACATTGGCTAAGATCCACATGACAACAGTGGGCATTCACGTACTACAAGTTGCATACAGCACATTCAGGTATCCGACTTCAGGCACAGTGCTTGCCTACGTCGCACATGGTGGTCTAGTAACGATTGACAACCAGCAGCACAAGCAGATTGGACAGTGCCCCACCTGTTTGCACTGACAGTCACCGTAACTTGCACTGCGAATCAATCGGGAGACGCAGGCACCTGCTGCCATAGCCAACACAGTGACATGAACTACCCGGCAACCTAGTGTTACCTCCTTTCCTACATGCACGTTTCTTTTTGTTCTTTCGGTGGCCACTAATGTGTCGCTCACACTTGGTGCCCCACCTGCTCTCCATATGGATGTGGTCTGTTTTGTGGGAATCGCCAATTCGCAGCCACTTTTACAGGCCTTTCCACCCATGTCGATATCAACTTCATACACTTCAAACCATGTAATCATGTATGATAGTCTCTGTTCACGCCAAATCATGGCCAAAGAAGGCCACAAACACACTTTACCCATGGCTGCAGCAGGAAAGGACAAACAGGGAGCACCAATCACAGTACATGTAAACAGGGAGTTTGTGTCACTGTGTGCAATGCAGGAGCAGGTGCTTACCTCGGGAGGCCGTTGGCCTATACAACTGAACAGGCTGCCACATCCCAGAAATGTAACACGGCAACCATGACCAAGTGGGAAAACATTGAAACAAGATTATGCAATCAAATCACTTCAGCATACTCTAACATAACGCTCAATCTATACATTGGCCCTATGCATTGGCTACGATCTACATGACAACAGTGAGCATACACGCACGCGGGTTGCTTGCGGCACATTCAACCGTCCGACTGTACGCATAGCGCTTGCCTTCGTCGCACACTGCTGTCTGGTAACAAGCAACAACCAGCAGCGCAAGCAGATTGGACAGTGTGTCCCACGTGTTTGCACCGACAGACGGCGTTGAATATGAGCAACTTGCATTGCGAAGCAATCGGGTGACGCAAGCATCTGCTGCCACAGCCAACAGCGACATGGAGTGCCCGGCATTTTAGCGTTACCGCCTTTCCAACCTGCATGTTTCTTTTTGTTCTTTTGCATGCCACTAATGTGTAACTCACACTTGGTCCGCCACATTCTCTATATATGGACATGGTGGGTTTTGTGGACATCACTATTTTGCAGTCACTTTTGCAGGCCTTTCCACACATGTGGATATCAACTTCATACACTTAGAACCATGTAATTATGTATGAGAGTCTCCATTGACGCCAAATCGTGGCTGAGGAAGGCCACAAGCAAAATTTGCACGCGGCAGCAGCAGGAAAGGACGGAACGGGGAGCACTAACCACGGTGCGTGTAAATTCCCAGTCTATGTCACTGTGCAGACTGTAGGAGCAGGTGCATGCCTCGAGAGACTGTTTCCCAATGCAACTGACCAGGCTCCTACATATGAGAAACGTAACACGGTGACAAGTACCAAGTCGCACAGCGCCGAAACCAGATTCTGCAATCAATCTCTTCAGTGTAGCTTGCACAAAAACACAGGCTGTCAAGCAAGAATAGCAATCCTGAATGAGACTAGGAATTCAATATGGGATTGAGAAAGCTTGCATTCAAGAAAGAAGCCACTCTACCTTGCAAGCATTGAAAGCCAAAAACATTAACAAATGTTAAATGCTACATAGCACACAGTGTAAAGGCTAATGCAAGACACACGCCAATGCCGCATCAGCTATTTCAGGAGAGGAATTGCACATGGCAACATACACTAGAAAGAACTGCTACGCATATATTATGCTACTAGACAGTGACTGGCATTAAGTATGAGCAAAGAATCGGTTGACCTTTATTGTTTGTATGAGGAATAGGAATGATCTCTAACAAAAGTGTGGAATGAAGAAGCTTGCATTCATTGAAACAAAATTATACTTGGCAAGAATTGGCAAGGCAAGGAAGCTCACTAAGGAAGGGCAAGCTGACAGAACACTCTTAGCCAGCGTCGTCTGTGCTTGTTCAGAGGTTGCAGGTACACCTGAAGACAAATAATTTTTGTTGTTGAGGTACCTGGATGACTCGGCCAATATCCGTGCTGGTGGAATGATGGCGTAGGCTCTTTTCACTCTTGAAACAGTCGTCCGTAGACGATATCTCACCCAAATAATTCTGGAATGGCTTCTTTGTTCGTGGTCTTGCGAATTCAGCTCCAGCCCCTTCCTGTTGGTGTAGATGGGGGCTCCCGTGATGACCAAGATGTACTTGGCACAGACTCTGTTGGGGCAGAACAATGGCACTTGAGATACAGCAGAGATTATCCAAACTCATGTAGTGTTTTCTTTTATGTTCGAACTAATTATGCTGAACTGTAAACATGAACAAATGTTCATATCATCTGCTACAAACAAATGACATGTATCTCAAGACTAGCAAGCCAATACAGCATATATCAAGCATATTTATTTCTGAACCAGGTGTTGTTTACCTTGTAGTAGCAGCCAAAGTCCACACAATGACCTTGTTGTAGCAGGCAGCAGCTTCTGTTTAGTGCATGGAGTGTGTTGCTTTAAACTGGTGCCATCTTCATTACTGCATGTCTGGAACAGAAATTTTGACTGCATCAGAAATTGAATAAGCAAAATTTTGCAATATAAAACGCGAAAAGGTGCGACATACATTGTAATGGTTTGTGACTGCAGAACACATCCAAATGTACACTGTTTGTTTTAGGGTGCTTAAGCAGCGGTGGTAAATAAATATGGTTACTCTCCGTAAAATTGATGTCTGCGTAACTACAATGCATGTCAACAGCTTAAGCATTATTCAGATCACGAATAATAACATTTGTGCGCTCGTTTATACACTAGAAGAGATCACACTGCTGATTTCACAAGCAAATAGATGAAAGACATGAAGCTATTAGAATTGATACATTCTCTTTGTGCATGAACGTGATGCACCGCTTCACTACTGCAAAAATAGATGTCCTGAGGTAAGCCAAACTGAACATCAAGAACATTTGGAACCAACAGGTACGAAATATGGGTGAATTATCATGTGTGCAACTGTATAATACATTATATTCAGTACTTTAGCGTCAGTTTATCAAAAGGTTATCCGGTTCTGTGAACGAAAGAAGTTGCCGGCGGACTCGAAAAAAAAATATATTGATAAGGCAACTCAGTCACTTATGGCTACGGCTACAACGTGATGAAAAATGTGACGCGCGTTCCGATATCGTTTCTCTTTCGTGAATGTGTGCATAATGATGGCCTCGCAACTGAAAGTTTATTTCGGAAACAGCAACGGAGGGTCCTGACTGCCCTTATGTAATGCAGCATCTAGTTCTTTAGTTTACCTCTGCCTGTAAGTTAACGAGACGAATAAATTACATAGGGATTGAAGCAGTGATGTTAAACGACTCACCGGTATAGCTGTCCCCAGTCGCAGCAGGACCCGGCCCCATTTCGATGCAGACATGTTCCACATGGCTCAGGACTGAAACCTAGCTTTCAGGCTTACACCCCAAGTTAAATAACGCGAGATATCAAAGCTCAACAAACTGGTGTTAGCACAAAATAACCAACCAATGTACGAACCAAGGAATCCGTACCTGCCATGCAGGCGAACATACCGGTAAAAATTATAAATACAGGCCGGAGGTCACGTGCTAGATCGATGATGCTGAACGCTATTGTGCGTTTAAAATGTCCAAAAACAACAAAGTTGGTAATAAAAAGTACAATGCAAAATTAGGAATTATAATTTTGTAGTACTTATCATGCAATTAAAACGCTTCGTTTACTGTCGAAGAAAGCTTGTAGGTTAAAATTGCGCTTACTACGGCGCATCTAGAGGGACATAATGCGCTCAACGGGGAACCTTTTTAATTGGCGTACTATGCCTGTCCCTTTAGCAGCGCCGCGCGGTCGATTTTTTCGCCCTCTGTAGCCATTTGCTGAACTTGAGAGTGTGCTACCCCTGGCGCAGCCGCAGGGGATGATGATGATGATGATGAAAAACGTTTATTTGCTCTATTTTGCAGTGATTTTTGCGGCATCAGATGGAGTCTTCCATCTTCTCTCCAGGGTCGGTTCCCCTAGTCCAGGGCTCCGCTGAGGGTAGCTGCCCTGCGTGCACGCCTTACTAGTCCTTGTTGGACTTTCAGGATGTCGCTGGATAGCGTCCTCTCCCACTGTTCCGCACTCGGGTTTTTTATTATGGCTAGCCCTTCTGTTTTCTGGAAAGCCCTTGTGGTATGGTATAGGGTTGGTTTGTCTCCACACCATGGGCACTTGCTCCCGTACTGCGTGGGGCAGTGGCGTAGCTAGGTCGTCTGGCACACGGGGCCCTTAGCTCTTCTGTCACCCCCCCCCCGCCCAAGGTGTAGTGGAGGAAAGCGAGGATATCGATAATTTTCGGGTGTCTTAAGACGTATATGACACCCCCCCCCCTCTACTGGCCCCATGCACCCGGGGCCCACGGCCCCCCGACCCACCCCTGTTGCTACGCCACTGGCGTGGGGTACTTGCTTAGCATGTTTAGGCAAAGGAGCGATCCCAGCGGGAGAGGCCGGCGCGGGCGAGGAGGCGAGGGGGCGTCAAGATGATGCGCGCGGAGGGTACGCCGTCTTGGCCACGTCGAAGCGAGTGACGGAGATGGCGAGGGGGAAGCGAGCCGCGAGAGCTTGCTTCGCAAGGGCGTCGCTGCTTCGTTTCCGGGCAGGCCAATGTGCGCGCGGACCTACTGCAAAACCAAGTCGCAGCCCTCATTTACGACGTGGCGCAGTTTCGATCCCACGCGCTGCACAAGTGGGACACCGGCATAGTCTTTCCGCAGCATGCACAGAGCCGCGCGCGAGTCACTCAGGATCGCAGCAGACGAGACACCGCACTGGTGAAGAAGGTCAGCCGCAAGGTCGATGGCCGCGAGTTCGGCGACTGTCGATGAGGCAGGGAAATGGAGACGGCACTGCCGGGACGCAGAAATGTCCGGTGCCGTGCACGCAGCAGCAGCGGAGCTGTCACTGGAGACAGAGCCGTCAGTAGACTAGGAGGCGGTCACGTAGGTGTTCGTGAAGCAGTGCAGCCGTCTCCTGCTGCATGGCACATAGTGCTGTTCGGCGCTTGCTCGTGACGCCCGGGACGCTGATGTTAACGTCAAGCAGCGGGGAAGCGTGCGGCGATGGCGGCAAGGGAAGGAGTTGCGGCAGAGACGCGATGCGGGCGCTGAAGTCGGCGGCATGCTGACCCATGCCCGAGCCCTCGAGGGTGTGGAGGCGGCACACGAGAGACTGGCCCTGTAGCGACCGTTGCAGGCGCTCGATGTGATGAAGCGCCTGTTTCCTGGCACGAAGTGAGGGCGGCCAGTTGCCCGCTTCGGTGAGAGTTGCCCCCACTTGCGAGAAGCGGGGAAGCGCGTACATCTGGCGAACTGCAGTGCGGTGTTCGACGTCAACGGCCCTCCAGTTGGCTGCACTGGCGTTGGTGAGCGGGAGTGCGTAGAGCGCTCGCGAAGTAGCGATTGAGTTATAAACTCGGAGTGCAAGATGCGGTGTGCAGCCGCGGCCACGGGCGAGCAGGGAGCGTGCGACGCCTGTAACTTTCCTGGCGTCCCTGCAGAGCTGTGTGGTTGCCGCATTAAAGTTCAGGCGGCAGTCGATGTGAAGGCCCAGGTAGCGAACTTTTCTCTGCCACGGGAGGGGGCTTCCGCGCAGCGAGAGCGTGGGCCCTTCGGAGCGAGCACGGCTAGCACGGGAGTGGACCATTAGCGCCTCGGTTTTAGACGCCGAGAGCTGAAGCCCCACGCTGGTGAGGTATTCGTCCACGGCGTTGATAGCAGACTGTAGTGATTGCCGCACTTGGTAGCCATAGTCCGTGGGCCCGGAAGCGAAACGAGCGATGTCGTCGGCGTAAATCGACACGCGGACTTCGAAGGCTGTCAGCTTCGGGATGAAATCGGGGAGCCTTGCAAGCGCCAAGTTGAATAGAAAGGGGCTAAGAACACTGCCCTGAGGAACACCAGCGGTCACGCTACGGGGGGTGCTGAGCGCGTCGCCAACGCGCACTCTGAGTGTTCGGTGGCTAAGAAAGGCCGACACGTAGTCTAGTAGGCGGCTGCGTTGTGTCTTGTGGGAGTCTGTATTATGGACGTGTCTTTGCGCGGCAAAGTGTATCCCACAGAATTGGCGGTTACTGCATGATCTGCCACGATCTACACATGACGTTATTTGGGGAATCAATTGTTTGTTGGAGTGTGGGGCAACTGTTGACTGTAGAAGTTGGGCACTTTTCGTCCACGGTAGTATGAAAGCTGCGCTATTGGAGAATTCATGTCGTGATGAATGTATCTTTGATGTCTTCGAGGACATGGTGCTTCTGCATTTGCTGCTGTGTGCGTTCCAGTAACCTGTTCTAGCCACCCTCAAACAATTTTATTTGACTTGTGTGAAAAAGAACATTATACTTCCTATTGCGAGCTGTCTGCAGTTGAAGGATGCGCAAGCGTAGAAATTAACAGTTCAATGGAGGCCGTAGTGTTCCTTCGCGGCGCGAAACTTGCTGTATTCAAACGCAAATCCTCTACAACGCTGGTTGCGCTTGTTGATGCTGCAGGCGAAAATGGACATGTAGGTTCTCAAGGTTCAGGAGATTCACAATTTCCACAAATGACCAGCAAGTCCTTTAGTTAAATCAAACGTCATAGACTGCTAGGCATTCTCTCCGAGCAAACGAAAGTGTTCGACTTTTCAAAAAGCATTAAAATGCTTCTAATTTCAGCGTCTCGCATATCATCGGATCAACACTGCTACGGCGCATCCCATACGGTAGAAACCTTACAGAATGGCCCCATCAGAGCAAAGCATCATCAACGAGCAAGTGCAACAGATGCTAAGAAAAGGAGTAATCCTAGAATCGGCAAGTCCCTCGGCCGCTCTTGTCATTCTTGTGAATAAAGATGGTACGTGGAAATTCTTGGTTGAGAACCACCGACTGAATTCATTTAGCAAGAAAAAAGTTTTTCTGCTGTCCCATATTGGTGAGGCTACTTACTGTTTAGGTTTCGCTTCCTATTTTTCTTCCGTAGATCTGAGAGCCGGCTATTGGCAAATTCTGATGCACCCTGCTGACATGGAAAAAAAGGCAGTCGTTACGCCTGACGGGTTATACGAATTAACCGTCATACCTCTCGGATTGTGCTACGCGTCGGTGACATTCGAAATATTGATGAATACTGTTCTGAGCAGTTGGAAAGGGCAGATTTGTATGTGCCACCTTGATGATGTCCTGATTGTTGGACGCACATAACAGGGAGCAAAACACTCGTCTTGGTACTTTGCTCTAGTGTATCGAAAATGCTGGTGCTGAACTGAATTGAAAAGAAATGCCATTCTCGCGAGCGCCAAACAGTGGTGTGGCGGCGACGTCGGCTGGGGGAGAGTCAGGCATGACGGGAGGCAGAGTCCGAGACCGAAGTTCCAGGGTGTAGATGTTCTTGAGTACCCCGCACCTTCCACCAGTTGTAGTGGGTGCACTGAACAGTTCCGAGGGTAACTTCTCTTCGTAACCGAGGAGGCAGGTGACGCAGAGCAAGAACAGCTGGTTGCCCGAAGGCCCACTGGTTGCACAGCAGGCATGGCAGAGACGATCTGGCTGGCCTTGTTCTTGTGCTCTTCTTCTTCATTACAATATATATATATATATATATATATATATATATATATATATATATATATATATATATATATATATATATATAATACGAGTTACGTCCTTATGCGTGTCGACACGTGTGCACAATCTTGCAGCGAATTCTGATGAGGTACCTCTGGCAGAGAGTCCTGTATTTCTGAGTGATGAGGTTGTGATTCGATGTGATTTAGAGCGTGCCACTTTTCAAAGAAGAAACGTAGCAGTATGCAACACGGTCATATTCCAAAGGCATATTAAAACAATGCAGGACGAAACGTTGCGCAGAGAATGCCAGAAATTACTAGTACAATAATTAAGGGATCTTACTATATTTATGGCTCACCCTGTATATATAGTTACAAAGCTCGGTCCAAGCGGAGGTGCCTTGTGGAATGACGGCCTTCAATTCATAAATGTTCTTAACGCATATGATTCTATCCCTTTGCCACTGTAGCTCATCCAAGCTTAAGAACTCAGAGCTGGGTCGTCTGGTATAAATTGTTTAGTCAAAAACGAGTAAATGGTTATATGTACTTGGTTACTGAAAAAGTGTTACAACATAGGTGAGCATTACTGAGTAAACAATACGCTCGTGAAATAATGAAATCACCTAAAACGTAAACGGTTCCAAGTAAATATTTGCATGTATTTCGTTATGTAAAAGCATGAGCTTCAGCTTTCTACTCAAAAAGTTGAAAGGAAGCTGCCGGATGCAATATTGCAAGCAAAACCTTCTTCAGAGAACGTTCAGAAGAAATTTAAATGGAAAAGAAAACTGTAATTTCTTCCGCATAAGACGGAGTTTTGTGGCCAAACTTACCGGAAGTTCAATCGCATATACCACCCAATTACTTGTAGAGCTGTGTGGCCGAATGTGTTTTTTGAGTACATTGCAGAGAAAGCTCATACAACGCCGAGACACCCATAAACATCAGCACATTTGAAGAAGCAGGAAAGCTCATTTTGCATAGCAAGAATTATCCAGAAAAACTGAAGACCGTATAGGTGCAGTTCCGCCTTAGGTTGTAGTTGCACTCATTACACATATGCCGAGCGCAAGGAATCGTCGAGAACCAGCGCGTAAAATTCAAGATCTGTGGCCAGATTTTTTCCAGGCAAAACATGTTTAGCAGCCCAACGCAGATGGCTAATATGATGCCGTTGAGCACTGGCCTGAAGCTTGGGGAACACCTAGATTCGTCCATACAGAATTGTAACGGACGCAAGCGTCGCTCAAGTAATTTTCCAGATACGACTATGCCCCGCCAAGGAGCGGAGTCACTTCGTGCGATGTGAATACCAAAATCCCTATGCCGGTTGCATCACGAGAGAAACGTCTTGTTCACAATTGTGCACATTCTTACAAAAAGTAAACCATGCTTGTTTTATTCTCAAGAGCGCTATCACTTCTTTTACATGGTCGCCTAGAGGAGGTCTACATCGAAAAGCATTTTTTCGTGGTAAAGGAAGGGTGTGTGAAATGGTTAAAGAACGTCAGGTCATAAAGTTTATTACGGAGTCCTCCACTATGACACATCTTCGTGACTATAAACTGTGCGCATTTGAAAGATCTGGTGCAATAGTATGGTGCATACGTGACGTCTATGTGTGGCGAGCTTAAAATCAGCTGAAGTTGCGCAAAGGAGCAATGGTCATGCCCCGGTGGTTTCTTTCTTTTCTTCAGTTTGACTGAATGAAAATTTGTAGTGCCCCGCATTTGTTCTTTTACCACCTCTTCTTCGTCCTCGCGTTTTCGCGCATGTTTCGCATTTTTCGTGCAACGAATATCCCCAGTTAAAGCCACACAATCTGCGAGAACGCAGTCTCAGCACATCGCAGTATGCGACAACGCAGCGTCAGCATGAGCAGGCCTTGGGTTTAGGCAAAATATTTGTGCAAAAAAAATTCTGGTGTTTTACGTAGCAAAAAAAAACTATATAATTAGGAGTAATGCTTTTGTGCCTAATTAATAGCCGGCGCTTTTATACACGAAAGTTGGTTATTGAGGGACGCAAAATGGCTAGTATGATTGAATCATCAGTAATCTAGCAGCAATTAGAAGTTTAGGCAGAACACAAAGAGGTAGGGGCGCGCTGAGTGGACGCTGTCGTTAAAATATTTCCAACTTTATCTATATCCAGCATTTCTGGCTTATATGAGAAGATAGATAAAATTAAACACAGATTGGAGGGATCTAACGGTTTATCTAACAAAATATGAAGCATCCCAAGGGGTGAATGAGTAACATACACATAAAAAATACAGTGAACGTTCTCACTGACACGACAGCCAAAGTTTCCTAGATAAATATAACAAAGCGACGTTTTCATTGCCTAGTCGTCTATGGTTTGGCTGGCTAGATCAGTCGGCCGGTCGGCCTGACTTGTAAATGCGAGGAATCATTTTGGCGCATTAAGGCTACAGAAGGACGACGCCTTGTGTTACTACATCCGACGACGGCCTCTATGCAACGTGACTGGAAGTAAGGAAACACTCAGACACAAAGAAGAGACAAATTAAACAGACGGAAGTTTTTCGTGAGTGCTGGGCATTCTCGAACAAGGTCTTCCCTTTCAGCTATTAACGTACTGTGCACTGTCAGCGCGTTTAGCAACGGCGAACATGGTGTCGCAAGCACAGTCACAGCGTGAGCTGTAGGAACCGCTCTAGACGAGATTCATTTTCGCAGAACGCACTAGAGGGTCTTCGTGGCGAAGTTTCTTCGTGTCATTTTCACAAGAATGATGTCAACTTACCTCCCGACGTTGACGGCGAGCTACGGCTTGTCCTGCTCTCTGCACAGCGGTCTGCTGTGCCCGACGTCGCCTGGCTGTACACACTAAAAACAAAGAGAAAAACACCGGATGCGTCTTTTTCGCTTGTCCTTTAGCACCTCCCAATCTGTACATGTTTTTGCCCTCCATAAAATGGGCATACTATAAAACCCCCATTTAGGTGGGTATTTATTCGGCGTCTACAAGGGGAGTGCCGCAATATGCCTGCCCACTTTAGCCCATTTGAGTGGGAGATGTTGCAAGCCATAATGCGAGTTTGATTGCTTCCGAATTAGAGTACCTTAATTAAAATTAACATGGCATTTGGGGCGCTCATTGGTCTTCATTAGACAATTTATTGATGGTATTGAAGGCATTTTAGCTTACGTACGGCAAGCACCTAGCGAAATGCTTGGTGGCAAGGGTCACATGCCTAAGCAACATCAGACGGAACCCCGTGAATTGTCGGACGCTGGCGATCAAGGCACAAGGCAACGCGGCCGACGATGCAGCTGCTGCCAAAGCAGGCGTTTCGCCAGCAAGAATACCGCAGTTCGGGGCTTTCGTCGGGGTCCGACACTTACCCCTGCTATATTACACCTGGCGCTGTGTAGGTGCGACATCCTGTCGCCCAGAATTTTGCCGCGTGCTCCCCACACGTGGCTCAGTTGTCGAACAAAGCACCTGCAGGATGGCACAGAGCTATTGCAGAATTGACAAAGTCATGCGCACAAGTGCTCCTATGGAGAATAAACCCATCAGCGCATTTCATCTTTTCCTTTGACTGATCTCAGATACCCTATTTGCAAGCCTTGTGCTTCCATTCGGTCATCCTCGCTAAAGCGCATTTGGCAGTGCCTCCGAGGCCAGCAAGTGCCTTCGAGAGCAGTTCCTGCTCACTGAAAGGAAAATTACAGGAGACACGCTCATCCCAAGAAAAAAGAACATTTATTATAGACACCGTGCATCCCGATTACCTCGGCCAGGCCAAATTCTGGACACGGAGTTTGGCGTTGAGGAATTCGTAAGGTTCTACACGGACTTAATGGTAGATCTGCACACAGGGCCGGATGGGATTTCCAACAAGAGGTTGCGCAAGCTGGATGATAAACAAAAAGCATTCTTCACAGTGGAAATTAATAAAATTTGGAGGAATGTAATCGTCCCAATACATTGGAAGACTGCTCCTGCAGTTCTCCTCCCCAAACCTGGCAAGACGCTCAGCTTTGACAACCCGAGGCCGATCTCGCTTACTTACCGTGCGGGTACGTTAGCGGATAGTGCGGTCCTCAATCGACAATTGCGGTTCTTGGAGAATAACGGCATTCACCCCCATAGTATGATACGATTCGGAGCGTGCCTTTCTACATAGGATACTATGATAATAATAAATTATAGTGTTTTACGTGCCAAAACCACTTTCTGATTATGAGGCAGAACGTAGTGGAGGACTCCGGAAATTTTGAACACCTGGGGTTCTTTAACGTGCACCTAAATCTAAGTACAAGGGTGTTTTCGCATTTCGCCCCCATCGAAATGCGGTCGCCGTGGCCGCAGGATGCTATGAAACTGATGAACCACCAAATAATAGACAACGACTTTAGCGACACTCGGTACCTTTTGGGACTTCATTTTAAGAAGGCTTTCGATAACTTTCTATATTCGCATATCCTAGCATCGATATCTCGGCTCATCCTGGGAGAGAGATTGTGTAACGACGCTACACCGTTTTTTGCGGACAGGAAGGCTAACCTCCGGGTGACCAATCTCGAATAACAGTCGCTGGAACTTGACGAGAGAGACACGCCACAGGAGGCGGTCATTTCCCATCTTTAACAAATATAGCCATCGTCAGCCTCAGCAGGAAGCTTCTCGAGATTGAAGGCATCAAACACACCATGTATGCTGATGATATCACTATGTGGTGTACAAGAGGCAATTATGGTCAGATTGAAGGAGCATTACAGGATGCCATAGACACTATCGAAGCTTCTCCCGAACCCACCGGCCTCAGATTCTCCCCTTTGAAGTAGGAACTCCTACTGTTAGGTCCTAATAAAAGCGGTCTAACGCCCAAGGGTTAGGCATTGTTAGAAGACAGACATCAACTCATGTACTAGAAGTGGTTGCCGCATATCGAGTCAACTAAATCAAGGACTTGGGCATGGCCGTTGAGTCAGGCGGTAGAAATGGCAAGACTATAGGCAAGCTAATTGCTAAGAGTGAAAGTGTCGTTAGTTTAGTGCGGAGGATATCAAATAAGCATCCTGGACTCAATGAGGATAACCTCATTCGACTAATCCATTCTTTCGTTAAATGCCACTTTGCATACGTGGCACCATGCATTGATGGAAATGGGCAGAGCGGGATAAATTAAATGCACATCTTAGGAAGATTAGTAAGCGGGTTCTCAGGTTAGCCGTATAAACCTGCACAAAATGTTTAATGCAGTTTGGCGTTCACAAGGTTCTGCAAGAGATTGCGGAGCCCCAGAAGCTTGCACAGATTACTCACCTCAGTGCAACTAAGACAGGGAGATACACCTTGCAGGAACTCGGACATCACCCCAATAGAGTAGTAGAGGAGTAGTTCAGTTTTGTTCTTTTCTCCTTGAAGTGACCAAAATCTCTTCAAGGTGATTATCGGCGTTGATGAAGCAGGAGGCAGGTTGGAGGTAACAAAACTTTAAGATATATTGCAACGAAAATATTTACACAGTCAAATACAGAGTTAGCAAAAGAACACTGATGCAAAACACACAAGTAAACAGCGCCTTACTCTTCAACTTTTTCTTACGTTAGAGCCTAGGACAACTGTCAGTACATACGACCAACCGAGTCTCACTGTCCTACCAATAAGTGGTTACGGCCCAGACTAGTATTGCATCGTACGAAGTCTTACTGTTCTATCAGGTTTAGTGATTACAGCCTAGACTGAGGAACAAGCACCTCGTCTCGATTGTTATAGGTGAAAGAGACAAAGAAAAAGTGTGGTAGGGCCGTTAGCCCATTCCACGGAAGCAGTTGCCAATGAGAATTGAAAGTCTGCTTAAGCCACAAGCCAAAGGGATGGCCTTACTCTCAAATGTAAATGTATTGGAAAACAACCCTGTTTTCCTTCTTCCCACAACTTCGTTTCCTTCTCTTAATTCCACGTGGTCAGTGACGGCCTCTGGAAACACGTCAGGCATGCACAATAACTGCTCGGCCAGCAGGGGGTCGGGCGCTGGTCTCCCAACACCGCGTACCGCAGTCCACCTCAAGGGTTTTCCTCGTGGAAAAATAATGACCGCTGGCGGCGTCCGGACTCGGTGGTCTTCAAACGACGTTCTCCGAACGCGGTCTCCACATGCGCACCGCTCCTCTCTCTACGGCGCGCACTGCAAGTTGTAACTCGACACCAAGCGGGCTCTCCTCAGCGCTCAAAACGTGATTGCCGCCCGGATGCGCAGGGGCGTGGACCCCCGCTCCTTACGCGCAACACGTGGTCAACATTGCTAGGTGCCCGTAAACCTCGGCTGCGTCTCTAACCAGCAGGGGAATCGGGAGCCGGTGCCACAATTTCGCGTATACCGCCGTCCCGCTCGAGGTTTGTCTGCGTGGGCCTATTATGACCATCGGCGGGATGCCGACACAGTGCGCGTAAGAGCACGTTATCCGAATCCGTTTTCAGCATCCGCACCACGCCGCCCCCGGCGCACGTCGCGGGTCGTCACCCGACACCACCTGGGCCAGCCGACCTCTCAAAAACAGAAACGGTTGCTCCCCGACGCGCTGGGGGGTGGACGCCTCCCTATTCACAAAACACATGGGCAACTCACGGCACTGCAAAAGTACATACAAAACAATTGTGCAGCCCTACACCGTCCATTCTGCATGCTAGAGAGATGAGCGGCCTAACAGGAGTTATCCACGCTTCCTCCGTACATTCCTGAAAACATTACGGTTGCGTCCATACCTGGGAATGTGCACCCCGTTCAATTTTCCCGGTAGAAAACGCGCAATGTCGGGCAACCTCCTTAGGGAAATACACAGTGACAAGTGATAGGTCTGCTTCGTGGATGCCTCTTCTCATAAAGGACGTCGGGCTTCGGACGTCACTGTCGTTGGTCGGCAAGGAATCACTAATGCTGCCTCGGCGCTTGCAGAAGGGGCTCGAAAATTGCTGAACAAATGTCTATTGCACTAGCCCTGCTGGACAGCTCACGGGATGTTATCTATAGCGATTGAAGTTCTGCAGTTAGATAATTTGGAAAAGGCACCGTTTCTAAACAGGCCCTCAGACTTCTTGGGAGCAAGGGAACCACGCACCGCTTCATTTACTGGCTTCCCGCACATCAGGGACAGATAGAGGGTGCTCCTCCCAATATCAACTTGTCGGTTCACGGGGCTACGCGCAACTTATGCATGGCACTCTCCCCGACCAATCGGAAGACAACTCCCCAGAGAAGAGGGACACGCCCTCCACCTGCAACAGGATTACTAAGCACTACAATCTCAGCCACAGAACCTACTTCGGTTTTCATCTGCGGCGCAATAGAGGTCAAGCAATAACGCTTTGTCTACTACAAACGAATACGTATCCTAATCCGTCGCTCTTTTATACAATCTACCCGGATACTTCCACCCGTGGTGCCTGTCACGATTGTGGAGAAATAGCCACATTAAGACACATGCGCTGGCGGTGTGCGCGGTGACGATCTAGCATCGATAACAGCTCAGCCAGGTGGGAGGCGGTTCTCCGCAGCCCTCTTCTGGCTGACCAGCTCTTGGCTGTCCAGTGGGCCCACGATGCGGCCGAGAGGCTTCAGCTTCCGGTTCCTACGTGGGAGGGGCCCGCTTCGTGATGCCTCACCATCTGCAGGACCTCGATAAACATTACCACACCATACCTTACCATATCGAATGATGCGGATTTAAGAAAATCTTTTTTTTTACTTTCTGACAAAAAAGCGCTTTTAGCACCATTAGAATACTCTGGATTTAAAAAAAAGAAATAGCAGTACTTTGTAAACATGCCAGTCTCTAGGATTTGTAAGAGAAAGAAATGTTCATTTGAGAAACATTATCTCATCCTGTACGGAACTGTAAAGATGGACCTGGAGTTTGAACTGTTACTTTGTACAGACATTCCACCCTTATACAGACAATGTATTCAACTTGTAAGGCTAAGCCACCCATAACAAACAGTCGTTTCCATAATGATGCCAACGAATGGAATTTTGCATGTACTAGAAAAAAAGATAATGATAAATACCGAAATACTAAATAATTAAATTGTGACTCATCCCGCAAACGAGCTAAATAATTTGGCCTAGTGATTGCACTGCATTTTCGAGCAGGCTGTTCTTGGCCGTTTTGCTCATGAGTAGATTTCTGAAAGTTCCAAACAGTGTGCCCTGTATATAACTGTATTTTATATTGCTACATGAGTTATCTTCCTAATGGCAAGGCATAAGTAAAATTTTATTAAAGGAATGCTTCGTGAACTAAAACTTAGGGAAGGTCCTTGGACTAGGTACTACTGAAAACAAAAATGTATTTAAATTCACATTTGCCTATAAGGAGGCTACCAGCACACCATTAAAATGACGTTTGAAGCTAGTTGAATCTTAATAATTATCTGCATTTCAACCTACTTAGCCGCAGGACTATGGCCACACAATCTGTCGTATAGCCTGGCACCCTGTCTTAGGCACATGAGCATTGTGCAGTAAAGCCAGCCTGGCCGTTTCCAGAAGCGTAACACTATCAATAATACAAATGAACAGAACGTAGCACGGTTCTACGTTAATAGATTATTGTGTATGACCGCGTGAGCGCAAGCAACACTTTATCATGGCTACCACATTTAGACGAATATTATGCAAGCAGTGAGTTTTCATTCTACCCAGTGCAAATATTAGGCCAGTAATATAACATGTAGTCAATTGAATCACGAACCCTCATAGGCAGGCCCTCATATCCAATACCAACAACGCTAGACAAAATAAGTCATGCTTTCTCGTGTTCAAGTGCTTTCTCAGAAAACAAATTATCTTTTTCACATTGGCCTCTCATCATGTGGTCTTACGCACTGAGGTGATTTCATCTTGCATTTATTTGCACTTCAAATAGCATGCTGTTCTTATTTAAAATACACATATCATTGAGTCACCTTAGAGATGCAGTGTGTTCGACGTAATTTCAACGAAGCTTTATTAATGCGCAAATGCTACATTGCTGAACGGAACCAAGATAGTGTTGTTTGCTGTCGCTTGGAGACACTCAGGCTATTTTTTGGATTGTGCCTGATCACTTAATTAACCTTCATTATTTATCTTCTTAAATATAATTAGTATTATAATAATCCGGCAGATCACACGCCCTGTGGTAATCAAACTTATGCGCAGGAGTATGCGGCGTACCTACCAAGTTAACGAAACAACCGTGACAGCACCAAGAATTAGGCGGTTGTTTCATGACCTACATGACATGCTCGTCATGACAGTCATGTCATGGCCTATCAGTTTTATCCGTCCTACACTTGTAGGTAAATGACCGACGCATTCAGTCACGCTACGTAGTGTATATATATATATATATATATATATATATATATATATATATATATATATATATATATATATATATATATATATATATATATTGCTACGGGGCCGTATTCCCACTGACGAAGAGCCGCGCAGGAAGAAGACGAAGACGACGATTGGAAGCTAGCGCGGGCTGTTGCCTCTTGGTCAACTGCGGCGTATTGCCTTGTAAATATACTTGTAAATAGCTTTTCGTCGGTGTCTTCCTACGTAACATATTTGGTGGAGGTGCACGTTCCCTGTACCACGACACGGAGCTTCGCAGTGGACGGTCCGTCGAGCCTACCTTCATGGCTCCCGGCGACGCCAACCCGACTCCTCCGGCTCCGACTCGTGCTGCCACTTGGACGACCTACATCACCCTCTCCGCACCCCGTGATCCTGGCGTATTCTCGGCAAAAGATGGGGAAGACGTCGAGGACTGGATCAGCCTTTACGAACACGTCAGCCGCAATAACCGGTGGGACCCAACTATCATGCTCGCCAACGTCGTCTTTTACCTCGGTGGCACACCTCGAGTTTGGTATCGGACGCACGAAGATGAGCTGAGCAGTTGGGATTCGCTTAAGCAAAAGCTTCGAGACTTGTTCGGCAACCCCTACGGTCACCAACTTGCCGCGCAGAAGGCGCTTTCCGGTCGTGTGCAGACGTCAACGGAGCCCTACGTCACGTACATTCAGGACGTCTTGGCTCTATGCCGCAAAGTTGACGCACACATGCCCGAGTCCGACAAGGTCTCCCACATCCTCAAAGGCATTGCCGATGACGCCTTCAACTTGCTCGTGTTTAACAACGTCGCGACGGTGGATGCAGTTATAAAAGAGTGCCGCCACCTGGAATTCGCTAAAAGCCGACGTATCGAAAAACAGTTTGCCCGTCTGCCCAACACCCCAGCGACATCTTCCTGTGCCGACGCTCCTCGTCCCAACAACACTGGCGATGTTACCAGGATTCTCCGGCGTGAGATAGAGGCCGCCTATCCGGCTGCGTTCGACTCCAGCCCCTCCAATGCACCTGCAGTCACTGTTTCCCTGATCCAGGCAGTTGTCCGCCAGGAGTTCGCCAACATGGGTATTCACACCATCTGCTCGGCCCCTCGCCCTGCTCCCCACCCGGCATCTTCGATTCCACCCCGTTCCGCACCTTCTTACCCTCCACGTTTCCGCAACCCCTCTGAATGGCGCACTGCAGACGACAAGCCAATTTGTTTTCACTGCCATCGAATTGGGCACATTTCTCGGCACTGCCGCAGTCGCTGGAGTTCCCTGAACCAGTCTACATATACTGCCTACTCTCGCCCCCCAGGTGGCCTTTCTCGTCCCTATGCTGCCCGCTCAGATAATGCCGCCACCGATTCTCCTGCGCCGAACCGACCCTATTCTCGTTCGCCTTCGCCCCAACGACGGCAATCTCGCTCTCCCCAGCCCCGTCGCTCTTATTCGCCGACTCCCTTCGGACGCCGCTCCCAGCCGGAAAACTAGACGATGCAGCGCCTCGAGGTAACGCTGCATTGCTCCCTACGCCGCCAAATCCTCTCCTGACGTTGCCCACCCATCTGAACCTTCTTGACGTGCAAGTCGACGGTGTTCCTGTATCAGCTCTCATAGACACTGGGGCGCATTTGTCGGTAATGAGCGCGGATCTTCGTAACCGGCTGAGGAAAATAATCACGCCCGCCACGACGCCTGTTGTCCGTGTCGGCGATGGCGGAACAGCCCCCGTAATTGGTATGTGTGCCACCCGCGTCTCCTTCGCCGATCGCTCCACTACCGTGCTATTCACAGTCATCGCTCACTGTCCCCACGACATCATCCTCGGCCTCGACTTCCTCTCCGCACATTCTGCTCTCATCGATTGCTCCGCCAGTACTCTCCGCCTCGACCTGCCTGTTCGGGATCCCGCTGAAGAACACCTTCCTCGCCTCAGTTCCGTCGACTTCGTTCGCTTGCCACCTTCGGCACTGACTTACGTTGACTTCGTGTCATCCCCGCCAGTGCCCGACGGTCACTACATCGCGGCTCCTATGCAAGACGTCCTCCTTACACACGGGATCACACTACCTCATACTATTTCATCTATTACGGCGAACTGCGTCTGCCTGCTAGTGGTCAATTTTGCCTTGACGACACAAGTGCTGCCACGCGGGATGTCACTGGCCCAACTTTGCTCATTCGAGGATCACTCTGTAGCATCGATTTCAATAGACGACAATTCAACCGATCCTCCTCTACCATCGCAGTCGGCGACTTGTACCATCGCCAACTTACAGAAAATGATTGCACCCGACATGCCGTCCGAGCACGCTCGTGCGCTCTACCGCGTTCTCATTTCCTACCAAGATATTTTTGACTTTAACGATCGTCCTTTGGCCCAAACAACAGCTGTTAAACATCGCATTAATACCGGAGATGCCCCTCCTATTCATCGCCGCCCGTATCGAGTATCACCGGCTGAGCGTCAAGTGATTCACTCCGAAGTTCGCAAAATGCTTGCCAAGAACATTATTGAACCGTCATGTAGTCCATGGGCGTCACCGGTTGTGCTGGTAAAAAAGAAGGATGGCTCATGGCGCTTTTGCGTGGATTATCGGCACCTTAACAGGGTTACCAAAAAGGACGTGTATCCCCTACCTCGGATTGATGACGCCCTTGACTGCCTCCACGGTGCTCGCTATTTCTCCTCTATTGACCTTCGCTCCGGCTATTGGCAGATTGCCGTGGACGATCTCGACCGCGAGAAGACTGCCTTTGTAACACCCGACGGTCTTTATCAATTCAAGGTGATGCCGTTCGGCCTATGTAACACTCCTGCCACTTTTGAACGCATGATGGACTCCCTTCTTCACGGTTTCAAATGGTCCACGTGCCTGTGCTACTTAGACGATGTTATAGTATTCTCCCCAACATTCGCTACGCACCTCGAGCGCCTCTCAGCAGTCCTGGACGTTTTTCGGCGAGCCGGTCTGCAACTCAACGCATCGAAGTGCCAATTCGGCCGTCGCCAGATTACCGTCCTTGGACATCTCGTTGACGCGAACGGAGTGCAACCGGACCCAGGCAAGATCCATGCTGTTACGCACTTCCTTGTTCCGAAGTGTGTGAAGGATGTGCGCAGCTTCATCGGCCTTTGCTCGTACTTCCGCCGTTTCGTCCAAAATTTCGCGGCCCTAGCACGACCACTAACCGAGCTTTTGAAAAAAGACGCCCCTTTCCAGTGGGGCGATAACGAGGCCTCTGCATTCTCGCTTCTCATCGATCTTCTCACAACGCCCTTTGTTCTCGCCCACTTCGATCCTTCTGCGCCTACCGAAGTCCGTACTGATGCCAGCGGTCACGGAATTGGCGCAGTCCTGGCACAACGCCAGCGTGGCCACGACCGTGTTATCGCTTACGCCAGCAGGCTCCTCTCGCCCGCGGAGCGCAACTAGTCCATCACTGAGCGTGTGTGTCTGGCCCTAGTTTGGGCGGTTGCGAAGTTCCGCCCATACTTATATGGCCGACCCTTTTCCGTTATCACAGACCATCACGCGCTTTGTTGGTTATGCTCATTGAAAGACCCTTCAGGAAGACTTGGTCGCTGGGCCTTACGCCTCCAAGAATATTCGTTCTCTGTCACCTACAAATCTGGCCGACTACACAAGGACGCTGACTGCCTGTCTCGCTACCCGGTAGACGAGCCTGACGACGCCGACAGTAGTACCGCCGACGGCATTTTCTCTGTGTCTGCCTTCGCTAACATCGCCGATGAGCAGTACCGAGACCTATCGCTGCGAGTACTCATCGAGCGTCTGCGCTCTGCACCTACCGACGCATCCGTTCGCCGATATGTCCTCCAGGGCGGCATTCTGTACCGAAGGAGCTTCCTTCCTGACGGCCCTGATCTTCTTCATGTGGTGCCACAACATCTACGACAAACTGTGCTCTTTCAGATGCATGACGCACCCACTGCAGGACATCTTGGCGTAACCCGCACGTACGACCGCGTCCGCCGCCGCTTCTATTGGCCTGGTCTTGCTCGCTCCGTCCGACGCTATGTTGCTGCCTGTGATCCCTGCCAGCGTCGGAAAACACCTCAGGTGCTACCTTCCGGTCATCTCCAGCCGATCGCCGTCCCTGTGGAACCGTTTTTTCGTGTTGGATTAGACCTCCTCGGTCCCTTTCCCACGTCATCCTCTGAGAACAAATGGGTAGCCGTCGCAACTGATTACGCCACCCGATACGCTATCACGCGGGCTCTACCTACCAGTTGCGCCACTGACGTCGCGGACTTTCTCTTGCGTGACATTATCTTAGTGCATGGCGCCCCGCGCCAGCTGCTTACTGACCGCGGTCGTAACTTCCTCTCGAAAGTTATCGCCGACATTGTGCGTTCCTGCTCTATTCAACACAAGCTGACTACCTCATACCATCCTCAAACCAATGGCCTGACAGAGCGCTTAAACCGTACCCTTACCGACATGCTGTCCAAGTACGTTTCGAAGGACCACCACGACTGGGACGTTGCCCTTCCTTACGTCACCTTTGCTTACAATTCTTCCCGGCACGACACCGCCGGATTTTCTCCATTTTATCTACTCTACGGTCGCGAACCGACCTTGCCCCTTGACACGGTACTTCCTCCTGCTGCGACCTCAACAACCGAGTATGCGCGCGACGCCATCGCCCTCGCCGATCATGCACGCCAGCTTGCCCGTGCTCGACTGACGGACTCGCAAACTACGCAGCAGCGTCAGTACAACGCCCGGCACCGTGACGTACAGTTTTCGCCTGGTGCGCTCGTGCTCCTGTGGTCGCCCTGTCGTCACGTTGGACTTTCCGAATAGCTCCTTTCGCGATACACAGGGCCCTACCGCGTGCTTCGCAAGGTGACGCCTGTGACTTATGAAATTGCTCCTGTGAGCTCAACGTCATCATCTACTCTGGCGTCCAGTGATGTCGTGCACGTCAGTAGGCTCAAGAGCTACTACACTGCTTCCGAGTCCAGCCTTTAGTCGCTCCGGGACGGCGCTTTTGCCACCGGGGGTAATGCTACGGGGCCGTATTCCCACTGACGAAGAGCCGCGCAGGAAGAAGACGAAGACGACGATTGGAAGCTAGCGCGGGCTGTTGCCTCTTGGTCAACTGCGGCGTATTGCCTTGTAAATATACTTGTAAATAGCTTTTCGTCGGTGTCTTCCTACGTAACAATATATATATATTTAACAGTGACACTGGCGAACGTATGGCGATTGGGGAACAATCGGCACACCGAGCGGTCCCGCTTTCATCGTCCTCTTCTCCCTTCGAGTCGATGCACCGAAAACAAATAGACGCTGCAGGCTCCTCCCTTTTGTGAGGAAGCCATGGGACCGGTGCGGCTGATCTACACCACTGTCTTCCACATCACGTCACGCCGAATATTTTTCACTCCATCGCCCTTTGCGTGGTTCAAAAGTTGTTGTCGTACTTGTTTGTGAACCTGCATTTTTTAGCCCATGCGCTTGATTTTCTGCCCCGTATCATGACCTTACACTTTTCAACGAAAGTGGTAAGATTCCAGTAAGAATATTGTAAGGCCTACCGCTTACACTGCAATCCATTTTTGTTGTTTAAAAAGTTATTTCTGGTGGTCAGGGTTCCCTTTGAGTAATCGACCTAGTTAAAGTTACTTGTGTACATACTCTAGAGGCTGACTCGTGATTCTGAAATCTTGTTTCCTTAACAGGCTATTGGATATTACCTTTTTCATTTGCATAATAATCTTGAACTCCAATCTTACTTTCTCGCTTAAAGTCCTCAATCATTTCTTGTAATTTGTTCCAAGTGTTGCTGAACTGGGAAATGTCAGCTGGAATCCGTAGGTTGATGACTGTGAAGAGGCAAAGCTGCATTATAGTACCCCAGCTTCGAGACAACCTTGCTCGAGCGGCGGCCCAGTAAATCAACACTTCTGCACCCGACGCGATATATTAGTGACTGTAGATTTGGCTCGAGATTGCGGGTTCGACCCGTGACCGCAGTGGCCGCTTTTCGACAGGGGCGAAATGTATGTGCTTGTGTATTAGGTTTAGGAGCACGTTAAGGAATTCCAGGGGGTCAAAATTAATCCTGAGTCCCCCACTACGGCATGCCTGATAAACTGACATTGGGTTTGGCCCTGAAGCAGCGTAATTTATTTAAATGTTAACACTTCTGCTACAGCCCAATGCACGTTCTGAGTCAATGGCAGTAGTAAACTTCTCAGGGACTACGAAAAATGTCCACACCAACGCCTCAAGCAAAGATGTCTCGTTTTGTGTTCTATGTACTACGAGGACAAACAGAAAGGGTACACGCAAAGGGAACCTCTCCTCACTACTGTCACACTGCACAAAGAGCTCAGTAATCTAAACTTTCCCTATACACGCCACCTCCCTTTACCGTCTATTACCGCAAACACTCAAAAAGCATCGTTCTAACCGATTTCCGCATTTCGTAGTATCTGCATAATGTTTAACTCAGAACAATACATATGTTCTTGCAGCATTTATTTCCTGCTTACCATAACTGAAATATAGTGACAGTCCAACAGCGATCAATTTCCATTGTCCTACAAGGTGTGCAAGTTCCTATAGTAATCTCCATAACATATAAAACATGTCATCATCAATTATATATGATGAAACAATAGCTTGGTAAGCTAACTAAAATTGCCGAGTATCTGCCAAGGATACATACGCCACCAAATCTTTCAGCAAGTCCTACTCGTCATATTGGTGTAGAAATAGCAGCCTGGCTGCGCAGCTATTTCTTGTTGTTTCGTTGTCGAATAAAAGGCTAGTTCCGGAGTAAATCTTGGCTATTGATGATCAAGAGGGTTGCTGCCGCGCATCTGCAGGCTGAAGGCAGATCCTTACGTTATTGCGCACTTCGTTTGTGATGTTTGGCTGCGTAGCATTTTCGTTGTCGAATCTGTCTCTCTAAGCACTGTTGAATGGTTTCATCCACCCGTTGCCGTACATCAGCAATCTTCAGGTTGGTTGTGTAAAGTTGCTTTAATTCGCGCAGCCCACAACTATTTTTGTTTAAAGCTTAGGACAAGTCAACTCGACCACCTAACAGGCATATGCTGTAATTCAGATTTACTGTCGTGAAAGATTCCTTACCGACGGGTCGTCGTATCACACCGCTTGACGAAAGAAACTGACAGAAGAGGCGTCAGTAGCAGTGAACGTTTATTGATGTTAAGGATGTGAATTTGTTGTTGAATACAATATTGATTCTTGTGGAGACGTAGAAAGAACTTTTTTTTCTCGCAATAAATATGTTCCTATTGGAGTCTTCCACCCGGCGCGTATTTTCACATAAATATAAACTAACGTAATATCCACACCCGCACTTAACATTGCAGCCACAAATCACAGCAGACGTGAGTGCTTTATACGATTCCAGCGTAGCAGGAATCTGATGGCAAGAAACTGCGCATTACCATTTCATGGACACACAATTGAAATATACTTTTTAAACAGATAACTTCCTAAACAAACACTCAAAAAATTCCTTCCACCTAATTACCACTCTTTAACGAGCCTTTATACATCATTTCGCAGCCAGGTAAGTGGCTACTTAGGCAGCGATCCTGTATTGAATGACACAAATAATGTATACATAAAGTTCAAGATATCCATTTTTGATGATGAAGCGAGTGCATATTCCTATGTGACGCTTACTTCGCTTCTCCTGGCTACCTTTGGCGAGGTACTTTCTCTTTATTGTTGGAAGTTGGTGTCTTATTAGACTCGCTGTTGCGCTCTGACGCGCACTATCCATATAAAACATTACATGAAACAGTTGCTACAGCATCCCTGCATATCATTTTTACCTATGCTTTGTCGCTAGCTCGTGATACATCTCTGCATATTGATGTCTCCTTTGCCAAAAGCTTCAGGATCTTCTTTGGCATGTTGCGAGAGCAGCTATTTTCCATGCTACAAAATCCGCAGCGAACATCTGGCTCATGCCCCGACTTAGTTGCAGCCTATATTTCTGCTGTACAATAGACTAGACGTAGCTGCACTCAAAACTTCTTTCTCAGAGTAGAGGGCATTTCCCATTTCCTTATGTGAGGTGAGGGTGTGCGGTGGCATAGGCGGTATTTGTTTCATGGCTATTCGTAGTAGTAATCCGAGCTTAAGTGTGAATTCTCCAAGGCTATGTGCTCCGTGTCAACCTGAAGCTGCCTTTGCTCTGGAAATTTTGAAACGGCATTGACGCCGTTCCGGAGGCCGTACCGTCCACCGTATTCTTTTGCGAGGCCTGCGTACCAAATGTTCTCGGCAGCTACTGAATGCCGGGGCGCCTTAACAGGGAGAATTTTGATGGGAGCCGCGTTGAAGACGGCGTCGGCAGAGTCCATAGGAGCAGTGCCGGGTTCGTTTGTGTTCACAACAGCGCGGAAGCCGTATTTGTCGGCGATGTAGTTCACGTGGCGGAAGATTCCGTTGACAGCGCGATATCCGTACGCGCCCGTCTTGGTGTTTTGCGTGTCGGCCCTTTCGATTCGATACTGCTGGTTGCCCTCGTGATCAGCGATGTTGTAGTCAAACTTGTACGGTCTCGCGGTCTGCAAAGAAATTTGAATTCGATGTCAGGCATTGAAAAGTAAAATAACGAAACTCGGCTTACATGCGCAACGGAGCTGATTTACTTCCACTTTTTTGTTAGAGAGCCGAGTAAACAGATTTCTCTTATTTCTAATTGTAACCGCTATGACCTCAATAGGATATTCCTACTCGTGTGAAAATGCCACTGTGTATAACTGAATGCTGCCGAGGTGAGGACCTTGAGGCTCCAGGATACTTCTCGCGTTGTCCTATAAGAGGCTGAAATCCTTTCCTTACTCTAATGGACCACGAAACCCAAAGTGCAAAATGCTGAGGAATGGCCTTGAAATTCTTCAAATGATTTGCCATTATTGCTCTTCTAGTTGCTAATATCCTAATTTGTCGATGAAATTCCCTGCAGGGAAGGGTTTCCCAAACTATAGACATTTACCATGCGCACAAATTTCAAATTTTAGCCAAACCTGCATGCCACAGTCACGTCGGGCAATCGAAGTGGAAAGCTCAACATTCGCCAAGGAACGGCAAATTCTCAGGCGCAAGCACGCTTGTAAATTGGCTCTTTTTCGTCACATCTTCTGTTTAAAAAAACATATTTGTCCCTATGTGCTTCTTAATTTCATGTCAGTTCTTCAGCCAACAAACTGTCCAAAAATGCCACGGGGGTAACATAGCATATGCCCGTCCGGCCGTAGTCGACACTGAAATGCAGGAGGTGCGTTTGGTCGACAAATATTTGGAAAGCACGCTACATGCTTGGATACCATTTTCACATGACTGTTGTAGGGCAAATCCTCAATACAATAGTGATTCTTTCGCAAAGGATACGCTACTGAAGACCATGTCAGAAAAGTATCCAGCGGGTCTACATTTCATGATCATCCACCTATTATATTGGTGGAAGAAGTAACAAACAATTATGGTTCATATAAACAGGAAATAATCAGGCGTTTTGTAGAAAAAAGCAGTTGTATAGAATTAAAGACAATTAAACCCTGCTAATAGGTCGAACTAGAGGTTCGGAGTTGCATTGTTCTAAACTGAGGCAGTAAGATCGGAAGACATCGGTTATTACTTGTTTTAAGATACCGGAGGTGCTGCCTACCACTCATCTTGTGCATGACAGATGTCCGCAAAAGACTGCAAATGTTCTGAGCAAAAATAGGAGAAAAAAAATATAGCGACTGCATTACTTGACAGTACATACATGCACGTGCAAAAAAGTTTTCCTGGGCAGTTGACGAGACACAAATCTTACACTGTAGGTATAAGATCCACACTATTATGAGCGCCTCACCCTAACACAGCAGTACTGAACAAGCACATTACATCCATGAAGACAGAACGAAACAAAAGAAGCATGGATATAATGTGATTCTAGAGATACATCGATAATGTCACAGTGTTTGTAGATAAAGGTACAATCTGCACGTACGATTAGTAACTTCGCGATCACTTCATTGAAGGGGATATTTCGAATTCTTCGTGAAACTTTTCTAATACACGTGCAACCCTCTGCGGTATCTCTGTATAAACGTTCCCTAATCATGTACTTAAGCTCTTTTGAATGACTTACTTATTGGTCTGATCATGATTATAAAGATGGCTATGGATATAGCTAGGCTATGACTATGATCAGAGCCTGATGAAAAGTATGCACACGAGACTTCCCTAACGACATTCGTCTCTTACTGTCAGTATGAAGCCTCAATCGAAGCCTCCTATAGAAAGTAATAAACCGGAGTTTTTTTAACATTAAGATATTCTAAAAGAATGCATTCGTGGCTAATACAACAAAGCTGCTCATTCACCTGGATTACTCCAAGCGACAGACATTGCTTGCACTAAACGCCAAAATGGACAATTCAATAAAGCTTCACTACTCAATTTTGCTTTAGCAATGATATTGCAATACACAAATACAAACTAATGATCTTGCACAGCACAATAAGAAGGCGCAAATTATGAAACCAGCTCCCGTTTTCAATGAAGCGCTGTCAAAGTTGCGATTAGAATGGGCTGTTCAGCCATGTTCTTGCGAAAACGCTATTTTATACATTGAAGTAAAAAATATATATATTGTAATACGAATGCCATTCGTTGCAAACTTTGGCAACGCATATAACTGGTGTCGCCCTCAGAATTCGTTACAAGTAGCTACGGCGTTCGAAGTCACCAGCTACAATTTGTAAAATGCGATATGTGCAATAAAGTAATGATTTTGAGGGTTAAATATCCAAACTTCTTTATACCTTTGAAGCATTGATTTTGCGCTGGAGTACAATATTGTCCGTTGCGGAAGGTGATCTAGCTCAAGAACTAGATTCGTTCAGTGTGCCATGCGAATTTTTTTGAAATTATGCTAGTGATAAAGAAAGGCAGACCGTAAAACTTCTTCGCGGGCACCAAAAATCAGAAAGTTCCAGTTTTTTCTTCGGTAACAGAACTGCTGATGGCATGACGCGGGGGATTGCCAATGAGGGTTATTTACTGGCAAAACTTACAAGTAAGCGTGCTGTCTTATTTAAAAGAAATCATGTAGTGTAATGCCGAGGAAAGCTTAGTTCTCACATGATGCAAGACAGCCCCCAGGTTACTCGAGATAGACTGCAACACCCGATTAAGTACGTCATAGAAAACATGCGGCGCTATCGGAACACTTTATTTAATTAGATTAGCATAGCTTTTAATAAATCCTTTTTTGAACAACGTAGGAGAGCTCACAGCGCTGCGTGTTCGTGTCAGAAAGCTCATGAAAGGCTAACGCACATATCCTATTACACGAGAATACGCCTTACCTTTGCTGAACTCCGACCAGGCGAAAGAGGCAACTGAGGTACATCATAATATTCATAGTCAGGAAGTGGCAGATGACGCAGGCCATAGGCACCGAAGAATCCAGTTACCAATGCCATGATAGTAACCTGCGTTAACACAATCACTTGCAAAACAATCGTTCCATCAAAGGCAGTGATTGCTGTTGTTTTCTGAAGCATACACTTCTTTACGCCTTTGCCTCTTTTAGAGGTTGGTAGCAACCGATCAAGGTTCGTGACACAGCGAGCAAGAGCACATGATACAAATTCGTTTTTAAGGCAAATATTGCCTGATATATTGGAAGCAGAAAACATTAATTTATATACGATTACATTTTCGCGCATTGACTACAGATATTTATCTCGCTTCCGCTAATCTACCCATATGAGCCAATTGATTTAATTGGCTTAGCCAGGCATGCTTCGTTGTTAGCCGACGTGTGTGCTTTGCGTATGAGATGTATTATTTAGAATCCATCTGGCTTGCGAATGCACGAGTGCAAGTCTGTCTGGTTGATTGCACATAGATATCTTATTATGTCTTATATGTTACGTCACATTTATTCCTGTACATAAACCACCTGGCTTGCTATAACTAAAACCAGTTGAAACTCTGCGCTTGTGTCTGTCATAGCCCAGTTCTCGTTCCAAGTGATGCGTAAACAACATTGATCATGGCACCATTAACTGGCATGCTTTCTGCAGAGCATGCTCAGGGCGCCCACGACGGAGCACAAGTGACCCGTGCTTACCATGGCATGTGCAAAGCGCACAATTTAATTGTTTCAATATGTTACAGCGAAATGCGGAACAGCTTCAGAACTACAGCACTGCGCCATCTTTATCCGTTCGTAAAGGCATAATTTGTTTTTACATATTTCGAAGGCTCGAATTTCCAGGTTCGTTCTTAATGACCTCTACGTTCATGTTCTTATGTAGGAAGTTTTACTATAGATTCGAAATCCTCACATTGGCGGAATGGGCCCACAGGATTGCGCGCCTGGGATTTTCACTAACGCAGCTCAACATTGATAAGCTCAGCACTTAGAGGGTTGGGCATGCCATAAAGTTTGGCTTCTTACAAGGATGTACGAATTGTATGATTGCATGGCATAAAATTTACGAGGGCGTTCCACGTATGGCAGGAGTAGTCCTAAGGTATGCGCTAATCTGTTCACAAAGTCAAAGATGTTGTGTAATATTACCATTCGCGTTTGTGACACCTTCAGCCATTAGAACTTATGGGGCGCAATCGCTCTGCCATTTTCCTTAACGGAGTTATTGCTTCCACATAGGAACTGATCTGTTGCATGTGATAAACAAGGCATGGTGATCGCGCAACTCTACTCGCTTTGTCTTCCCATATTTGTTAGTTGAAAAGGCTATATTATTTAAACAATTGATTGATATAGCAATGGTCCTATTTATTTACTTGCAAAACACGTTTCATAAGCGGTACATTGGAAAATAGGTGCACTGTGCTTTTCTACCTGGTTCACTTCCCCAGTATCTCGACTATAGGGGACGAGAGCTACCATGCGTGCCAATTCACTGTTTTCTTAGACCCTGTGCTGACTAAGGTAAATATTACCACAATCCGGTATGAGTCTAAAATAAAACGAAACATTGTAATAATTAGTATTTTATGAAAGTTGCGCTAGTAGGATTTGAGATCTTTTACATAAGCGAATACGTTTGCTCTCCGCGTACATGTATCTTGGAAGGCGTTAAATTGCGTGGTCATTAGGAAAACCCATCAAGCGGGTATAACGTTCGTAAGAACAACATCTGTGCAAAAGGCAAGGTGACAATTGCATTTAGCTGCGCATAGTGGCACTGTGCTTCCTCTTCATATGCATCTTATTGCTATTTCAGTCTTGCAGTCTTTCTTGCGGTTGAGATAAACCATGTGCGCGAGTTACATCTTAGATTTCTGAACGTGGATGCAGGTATATAGATTAAGACAATGTCCTTGAGAACCTTAATGAAATGTTTTACTTCGTAAGCTGTTATGGGCGCATTCCAATAGGTCGAACCGTGTCCTCTGCTCGGTAGCCAGCTATTCAACCAATGCGTAACACGAATGCTTGCTAGTTTCGGCAGAGATATGCCCGGTACACGCGTTCTAGTTGGCGAGATGTCACGCCATTAGAGATGCGCAGCGCATAATGGCGATCCGTGCAAACTTTGCTTTGCAGCTGCATAATATTGTACCAGGTGGCACACTATAGAGCCATCTGTATTGGGCCACTTCTCACGCCTTGTGAAATTCACGCAGCTTAACGTTGATACGCAAAAAAGTTTGCATTGCAGTTGCATTCTATTCTACCATGTGCCAGAACATGTAGCAGTTGCATCGTATCGTGCCACGTGTCAAGGGATCTGATATATGCGCCATGTAATCTCGATACCTGTGTTTACTCTTTAGTAACCGTTATGACGCCTCCTCGCAAGGTACGAACCACTGCTGAAGAAGGGAATAGTACAGATACGCGCGTGGTTTCTACTAGGCAACGTAAGGATAAACAGAACGCTAAGCAAAAACCAGCCGAAGGAGTAGCTCGCCTTCGACGCAGGGTGTACATTTCATGTCATTGTCATAAAAACAGCGCAAAGTGACTTCACCACGAACACCCTCTAGTGTACCCTGCCGAAAAAGGAGCTCCTATACAGTCGCTCCTCCAGCTTACGCTGTGACTGTGCCGTATGGGCTGCGCATGGCCTGCGAGTATCTACAGTTCAGCTCTTAGGCGCCCATTTCTAAGTTGAGCGTCGGCGTCTTTCGGCGTCACCTCGCGACCGCGTTTGTGCGTGTTCATGTGTTCGTCCTCATCTTCCACCACAGCTGGCTCCGATACCGGTCATCATACCAGCGGTCCTGTACTGCCCCTCCATCTGCGAAGGTGCTGGCGGCGCTAGCCCACTACGAGTCGGTGCGGCGATTTTGGTCTCAAATTCTTTGCCTTAATATATTACGAAATGAAAGCACGCACCGAGCTTTGCTCAAATTCGCACTCGGGAATATAATGTTGGATACTTTCTTTAGCCACGAGTACATCAAATATGTTTGCAATGTTCGGTTGGAAAATAATTAGCAATAATTAGCTTGCTCCGATTTTTTGTGAATAGCTTATACGGCACTGGAGGTGGCCGAAACAGCGATTACTACAATTTCATTACGTCAGCCAGGATATTGTACACATATGCGATTGGATAACAAAATTCATAACTGTGTTGCCTCGCCCGTCATTTTCATGCCTTCGCTCTAACTAGTAACTGTAATATCGTTTCACCTGGCTCAAGTAAGGTGACAGCCCCTGTTAAACCTCCATTATTTCTTTTATACTCTAGCCCTAATGATAAGACAACAGGTGCAACAGAATAAACACCTACAGTTTTATTTTTGATTGAATGAACTTACCCAAGATAGCGATAGCTTGGAAAGAATGGAGACCTGCACCGGATAGATAACAGGCGCACGTTAATGACAATGAACTTTGTCTTGGTGAGAGGACATGTTCATAAGAGTTCCAGCACGTTTTCTGTGTACGGTCAATGCATGTGTGCATTAAAAGCAGTACAGTGAAAATGATTTCTTTTCATGGTAAGTCCAATTCAGAAGAACAAATTGAACGATGATTTTGATGTAGAAAGTGAGATACATCACTTTCGATTTCAAAATGCCAATAAGCAATTGATTGCTTCTACATTTGCGGTATTGCTGTACCACCTTCGCACTCTCCCAAAGGGAAAGTTCAACACTAGACCCAATTCAAGCATAAAAATTTTAATTTGAAAAGGTATTTTGCAGTTCGCTACATTACATACATTTTTGGAGCCGTTCGGCTATATCAGGTACACTTCCACCGACGCGGCGATAAAGTACGCAGTTAAATGCTTAAAGCTACTGTTTGTCGTATATATAATTGCATTGCCAAGAAGCGTTCACACGCACATACCTTCAGAAGCATCTTTCAGCCGCTGTGCCTTAATGGTGTTTTGAGAATATGTCCTCGTGTCCCAGGAGCTTGGCACTGCGCAAATGATATCAGACAACTGCCGGTAAGCGGAAGTTTCGCTCATTCTTATAGAGGAGAGGGAACTGCGGGCGACATCAATGTGGCCCGACGAGCTGAGTGGACGCGCGCTCTTCACGCCCTTGATGTCTGATTCACCGCAAGCCCGTGTCACTGCGTGACGACCGCACCGTTTACGCCATTCTCTTCCAGGTTAATCACGTAACGGGCTCTGTCCCCTGCTCGTGACAGTCCTTCATGCCATGTGTGCGACTATGTTTTATTCACCCGTCTGCATAGTAAATTCATAAAGAACTTGGATTCTCCGCATTCTTGTAGATGCAGTTGCTTTTACTGAGTCGTGGAGTTCTCAATTACTAAAGCTGTCATAGGAAACGGTTTAGCAAACTTTGAAGGGGTCTGAAAGACAAAGAAAATGTTTTAATATTATGCGAATGACCGCCGTAAATAACCTCACAGTAGCTTACTTTATTACAACTTTATTTATATTTATATTTATATTCTTATTGCCTTTCGCCCCAATGTGATACACCATGCCTGCATGATGTAAAGTTGGCTAAGTAGGATCACTGTGATAAAATTTCAGCAACAGATGTGACCTTGCCCTCTCACGCGTCCGTTCACCGCGTGCAGAAATGGACGTATGCGCAGAGCTGCAGCTGTAGTGGAAATGTAGAATCCTCCACCTTTGGTGTGAGTCAAACCCACGACATTTGGTGTTATTTAAGGCAAAGGCTAAAACACAATTGCTTATGATAGAGTTAATTATGACACTCGAACCCACAGCATTTGGCTGGAGTCGAACCCATGATCTTTGGTGTTAATGACGGCGAAGGTAATTAAGGCAAAGTTTATTAGGGTAGAGTAAAGTGTTCGAACCCTCCAATTTTGGTGGGAGTCGAGCTCACGACCTTCGGTATTAATAAGGCGAAATTTATTAAGCCACAGTTAATTAGGATAGAGTTAATTATGGCACTCGAACCAACCACATTTGCTGGGAGTCGAACCCACCACCTTTCGTGTAAATTGAGGCGAATTAATATAGGAATTCAAGGTAGAGTTTATTAATACTCTCGAACCGACGTCCTTTTCTCTGAGTAGGATTCTCCTCCCCCTTGGAGAGAGTAGAACCCACTACCTATGGTGTTAATTAGGACGAACGTAATTAAGGCACACTTAATTAAGATATAGTTAATTGTGGCACTCGAAGCCACGACCTTTGGTATTATATAGGTCGACGTTATAGGAGGCAAAATTAATTAAGGCACTCGAACTTGCAGCCTTCAGCGGCATACCAACCCTCAAATTGCGCTCGCATCGCACCCACGACCTTGGGTTGTGGCATGTCTAAACGTTACGCCGTGGTTGCAATGCTTTCGCATTCATTAATAAGAGTATAAATAAGTGCCCCTTGAATTTTCTAAGGTCAGGGTGTGCTCGCTGCTGTCCGATGAAATAGTCGGCGCTTTTTCTCCCAAGGGAAGTGGACTCGTTTTGGTCGCCTTCCCACGGCGGGCATTTGGCGGTTGGAGACAGACTGTAAGCGCTAGGGTGTGTTTGCACTGGACTTTTAGACTACGGTTATGTCAAATTCCTCCAGTCTAAGGCTCCACTTTGTCAGGCTCACTGAAAGGTCCTTCGAATTCGCCAGTCAAGTCAATGCGCGATGGTCGCTAATGATCTTAAAGCGCCTACCGTACAGGCAAGTTGGAAATTTTGCGGTAATCCAAATCATGGCGAGGCATTTTTTTTTGTCAAAACATAATTGGCTTCCGCTTTCGATAGTGAGTGGCTCGCATAACTATGACCCTTTCAGGCCTGTCTTTCCTTTAAACCCACCCAGCACGAGGCCTACGCTACTTGCGTAGGTGTAGATTATGTATGGGTATTTTTGTTGAAGTTTTCGTTAAGTTTTTCGACAGCTTAGGCTTCCCGCCCTTTTCACTTGAACTCAGCATCCAATTTCGTGGTATGGGTTAATGGTTCGCAATGCCAGAAAGTCATTGACAAAGCGCCTATATTAGGCACACAGATCAAGGAATCTGCGTAATCATTTCTTGTTGGTTGACTGACAGATACTGCGATGGTACTTGTCTTCTGCAGATCATGACGGACTTCATATTTGTCGAAGTCATGGCGCTAGAACTGAAGCTCATCGTAGTCGAAGCCATTCTTTTCTGCCTTTAGAGTGATCCCTGGTGACTTGATGGCCTCTAGTACTGGACCACGGCACCTAAGCTGATCTGAATTCCTGGCGAAGGCGACCACGTCATTCAAGGAGAGGGTCCAGGTCTGCCACTTCAACCCTGCTAACACGATGCCTATAACGTGCTGGAGCGTTGCACGCCCATAGCAAAGCCCGAATTGCATGACCTTCAACTCGCAAAGGCCGTCCAGCGTCATGAACGTGATCTTCTGACAATCACAGTTGTCGATTTCTATTCGCCAGCAGCCAGGCTTCAGATCCATTGAAGGGAAGTAATTGGGGTTGCAGAGCCGGTCGAATGCGCCATTTCTCCGTGGGAAGAGATGTGCATCCTTTTTTGTGATTTTGTTCAGCTAACAATCATCTACGCAAAAACGCAAGGCTTCGTCATTTTTCTTTACCATGACAACCGGAGACGCCCAATGGCTTTTCGAAAACGGGGCGATTTCGTGCCGTTGTGCTTCATTGACTTGTTAGTTTATGAGTTCTCCGTCTCGCGCCTAAACTCGGTACGGGCTCTGACGAAGTGACCGAGCTTATTCATCAGAAATTACGCGGTTATTATGCGTATTCTTTCTTTCATGTTCATGTAATATATGTTGAATCCTCGATGACGTTAAAAAGCAGTCTTTTTATCGTTGTTGAATACATTTGAGCTCTTCTTCCTCATTCATGGGGAATCTGAGATTTACATTGCTACGGTGCATTTGGACAGGACCATGCAGGCTGGAAGGAGACGAAGGGGAAGTGGTAGACTATCTACTGGAGCTGTGCCCTTTGTACCAGCCTGCGCGTTTGCCACTAACCTTTTCCTATATAAATAGTTATACATACGTGTGTGCGTCGGGCTTCCTGTTCGTTACATTCGGTGGAGTTGCGAGGTAACGACTAAAGACGGAGTTGCGCAGTGGCCGCCGCTTCGGTTCTTCACCGATTTCGCAGTAGGTGGTGCCTGGTTCGGCAACGCCTTTGTCCACTTTCATACCCACGCACCTGCGTGATCTGGGGACCTCCTGCGGCAACGATGGCACCAACGGCGATGACAGGCTGGAGACTTATGAGCTGGTGAGGAGCCACAACAAATGGGATCCCACACTGATGCTGGCGAACATAACTTATTACTTGGCAGGTACAGCGCCAGTACGGTTGCAAAA
Organism: Dermacentor albipictus; assembly: GCF_038994185.2. NCBI lineage: Eukaryota > Metazoa > Arthropoda > Arachnida > Ixodida > Ixodidae > Dermacentor > Dermacentor albipictus. The sequence goes on from NC_091821.1 coordinate 486,633,483, forward strand.
CCACGAAGCAGAACTCCGTGACTCGGAGTCCTGCACGGAGAAGCTGCGAGATCTCTCAGGACACCGTTGAGTAGTAAGGTCATCCCCATGAATGAGTTGGCGTCACCAGTACAAATGTCTACCGAGGGTTACATCCCCGTTTTCTAGATGTGCTGGCACTGTGCCGCAAGGCCGACGCTAATATGCCCGAGTCTCACAAAGTTGGGCACGTGTTAAAACGTACCGTCAATGACGCCTTCAATCTGTTTTTTCGGTGAATGACCTTATCACAGAGTGCAAGCGTTTCGAGCAGGTGAAAAGCCGTCGTTTGTACCAGCCATTCACATGGTTTCTCAATACGGCTGCAACATCGTCTTGTGAAGACCGACAGGACTCTCCTGCGCCGCAGCAGCAGCAGCTGCCTTCAGAGAAGCTGACAAATATTGTGCGCCGTGGGCTGGGAGCCATGTGTCTTGCGGCTCTGTACCCACCTGTCGACGATACTTGCACTCCTACGGTTCCCTTGTTCAGGCTATTGAGCGCCAAGAGCATGCCAATGTCGGCTTTCAGTCGGTTTGCACCGTCGTCAGTTCCCGGACGACCCAAGTTATTGGGTCCCTCCAAGTTCTCGCAAGATGGCAGAGAGGCGAAGACCGCATTACCAACCTATTTGCTTCAGTTGTCACCATGTTCGTCATGTCGCCGATACTGGCGCAACCACTGATCCTCGGTGCTGTTCGCGAACAGTCCTCGTCCAGACGGCAGTTCTTGCCATTTCCAGGCGCAAGCCGAGCCGAACCTACACGCCATGGACGGCACGACCGCATGACGCCGTCGATCACAGTCGCCGAGCAGCCCCCAGTCAAATTTGCCGCATTGACATCGCCCGTCGTCCAGGTTCCATCAGTCCCGTCACCTATCGCCGCCTTTGCAGCCTGGGCGCGTTCCTCTTGAAAACTAGTAGATGCAGCTCCCGGTGGTGACGCTGCATTGTGGACGTCTCCGCGAAAGCGTCGCACCCTGCCGACCAGACGCAACATAGGGGATCTTGAAGTTTACGGTGGACATGTTCTAGCCCTTGTTCATACTGAAGCCCATATCTCGGTAATGAGCGGCCATCTTGGTTGCCGCCTGAAGAAAGTCATTACACCTGCCGCATCTCATGGTATACGGGTCGCTGTTGGTGCAACACCCATTATCGTTGGTATATGTACTGTGTGAATACCTACTGGTGGTTTCAACACTTCCGTTTTACTTGCTCTTCTTGAGCAGTGTTCCCATGACTTGATCTTCAGCCTCGGCTGTTTATTGGACCATTCCGCACTGATCTGCTGGCCTCCTGCAACGCGAGCTCTCTAATCCCTGCTGTCCTTCAATATCAGCTGAGCCTAGTTTGTGTTCTGTAGACTTCATACGGTTGCCGCCTCCAGCACCCATATATATCCTTTGATGTGCTTTCCATATGTTCCTAACGACGACTGTGTGCTGGCTCCTAGTATGAATGTTCGGCTACGCACAGTTGCCGTTATTTATACCATTGTGACTATTGTCGACTACCGCTTATTCCTTCCTACTTTAAACTTTGTTTCATGTGCACAAGTTATCCTGGAAGCCATGTCGCTCGGCACCGCTTCTCCGATCCACGATACGGCCATCTCTGTATTGGGTGTTGCGTCCTGGTCTGCAGCCATCTGCTGTCCGATCAGTTCCGCATCGTCCGATTCCGGCATATTTTCAAAGATGATTGCTCCTGACCTGCTTCCCGGTCAGCTGCGGAGCTACGTCGCATCCTCGTGCCCTATCGCAATGTTTTTGATGATCACCCACTGGGATAGACTTCCCTTTCAACCCATAAGATTGACACCTGTGATGCGAGTGCTATCTGCCGACGTCCTCAGCGCGTGTCTCACGCAGACCGCCACGTTATCCAAGCTGCGGTAGACAAGTTGCTAAACAAAACTGTAATTGAGCCCTCTTCGAGTCCTTGAGTATCGCCTGTTGTCTTGGTCAAGAAGGATGGCCGCGGGCAAGATTGTGTTGACTGACCTCAAGTGAGGAATATCACCAAAAAAGATATGCACACTCTCCCGCGGATTGTTGACATTCTCGACTGCCTTCACGAATACAAATACTTTTCTTCAATCGACCTCCAATCCAGTTATGGGCAGATTGCGGCTGATGAACTCGATCGTGAGAAGACCACTTTCTTTACACCGGAAGGCCTTTACCATTGTGAGGTTATGCCTTTCGGACTTTGTAATACCCAAGGAACTTTCAAAAAATGCTGGACTCTCTATTCGGGGCTATAAGTGGCCCACCTGGCTGTGTCATCTGGACGATGTCATCGTGTTTTCTCCTGCGTTTGACAGCTAGCTCAGTCATGTGCCTGCTATTCTTCAATTCTTTAGGAAGGCTGGCCTGCAACTTAACTCTTCTAATGGTCATCCTGCACCCTGCTCAGCAAAAAACGTGCGCAGCTTCATCGGCCTATGCTGCTATTTTCGTGTGTTTGTTGAAAATTTTGTGAAGAACGCGCGGTTATTGACCGGCCTTCACAACAGGGACACTGCGTTCTTTTGGGACCGCGAACAAGCCGACGCTTTGAACACCCTCATCCGCTTGCTGTCAACGCCTGCGATATTAGGCCACATTGATCCATCGGCACCAACTCAAGTTCACACAGAGGGCAGTGTCCACGGCATATGTGCATTCCTCACCAAACAGCAAAATGAAGACGAGCGCGTGACTGCTTGCGCCAATCGCCTGCTGTGCCCTTCATAGCGCAAAATTTCTATCACCGAGTTCGAGTGCCTCGCTATGGTGTGGGCAGTAGGTAAATTCCGCCCCTACCTGTTTGGCTGGCCGTTTATCTATCTTCACGAACTACCATGCCATGTGCTGGCTTTCATGAAAGACCCGCCTGGCCGCGTTGGTCACTGGGCACTCAAACTCCAGGAATATACTTTCGTTGTGATGAACAAGCCTGGCCGCTTACACCTCGACGCCGACTGCATGTCTTGTCACCCCGTGGATCCTCCTGACAATGGTAAAATAATTTCTGCCTGATGAAACGGCCCTTGTGGCCGTTCCTGACTTTCCCGACATAGTTACTGAGCAGCTAAAGGACGACTCTTTACGGTCCGCAATCGAGCGCTTGACCCAATAATAATTTAATAATATTTGGGGTTTTACGTGGAAAAACCACTTTCTGATTATGAGGCACGCCGTAGTGGAGGACTCCGGAAATTTTGACCACCTGGGGTTCTTTAACGTGCACCTAAATCTAATCACACGGGTGTTTTCGCATTTCGCCCCCATCGAAATGCGGCCGCCGTGGCCGGGATGCGCTTGTCTTCTAGCCAATCAGATCGCTTAATCAAAATGTTTGTGCTCCATGGCGACATTCTTTGTCGACGCAATATCGGCTCTCATGGACCAGATTTACCACTAGTTGTCCCCCTTCACGTCCGTTCTAGTGTTCGTGCTGAGCTTCACGACGCATCGAGTGCCGATCACCTTGACACGATCTGCACTTGCGGCAAAGTGCGTTGTCGCTTCTGGCCATGCCTGTACCGCTCTGTGGGGCGTTTGGTTGCCACTTGTGACCTCTGAAAACGTCGAAAGAGGCCATGTACGCAACCTGCTGGCCACCTTCATCCAATCGATCTTCCCAAAAAGCATTTCTTCCGTGTCGGCATGGACCTTCTTGGCCCCTTCCCCACACCGAAAAATGCAAGCAAATGGGGAGAGACATTGAAGAAGACTATGCGATCCGCTATGCTAGTACACGTGGCCTGCCAACCAGCTTCTGTACTGCAGATGTAGCAAACTTTTACTTCGGGATGTGATTCTTCATCATGGCGTGCCAAGGCAGTTACTGACAGATCGTGGCCGCTATTTCCTGTCCCAAGTTGTCAAAGACATGCTTGGTTTCCGTTCTACCGAATAAATCAAATCAAAGATGTTTATATTGCAGGGATAATACAAGATTTGCCTGCGGGAGGCAAAGGCTAAAGCTGAGAAAGACTGACGAGGTCTTGGCCCACTAAAATACGCAAGCCATGGGTTACGAATGAGTGCCTCAAAATGATGGGCGAGAAAAATTCATTATATGCTAAATACGTAAAAAAAGGCCATTATTCATCTTGCAGCATTCAAGAAATGCTGCAATTGTGTAACTAAACTTTTGAAAAATACAAAACGTGCATACTTTGAACGTCGTTGAAGGAAAAAACACCTTGAACATCGGTTTAATCAAGTAAACGGTCGAAGCGAAACAGTCTGGCGTGAACTTAACAAGCTTTTAAAATGAGACCTTGAAGATGAGTTGGAAGTTTCTGTGAGTGGCAAGTCGTTAGGGGTCGAGAAGCTAGCAAACAGCTTTAATGACTACTTTACTTTTAAAACAAACAGCAATTCAGTTATCGGGTGTTCTACACAATAACATTCAGCCATTTCTGAGCCAATGCCTCCGGAAGAGGTTTTCCTAGCTAAAACAGCAAAGCGCGTGATATTGATGGGCTGCAAATAACACCCATTAAATTTGTGCTCGATTTTCTCTCACCTGTCCTCACTCACATATTCAATACTGCTTCATCCACTGGGGATTCTCCCGAAGCCAATGCAACATCCCAAAGTTGCTGTATTGTCTAAATCTAGGAACAAACATGATTTTTCAAATCACAGACCAGTTTCAGTATTACCTGCAAGTCCAAAAGAATTAGAAAAAAGTATCTCTCAACGAGTTACATCATTTTACGAGAAACATTCTATCATATCCAAGCAGCGGTTTGGTTTTCGTAAAGGAATGTCGACAGAGCTTACTTTACTCTCACAAAAGGAATTCATTCTTAATGGTTTGGAAGATAAAAAGGTAGCAATAGAAGTTTTTATTCACTATTCCAAAGCGTTCGACCATATTACCTTTTAATTTTATTTGGTAAAGTACGACATTATTGGTTTTGTGGCCCTCGATTAGCACTTATAAAGTTATATTTAGACGCAGAAAGCAGTGCGTCTCAATTAAATCCCACCAATGAACTCTTCAAAAAATGTTGCAAGGAGTTCCGCAAGGCAGCGTTCTTCGGACAACATTGTTCAACATCTGCATAAATAACATCGTTCATAGAAGCAAAAAAAAAACGCTTCATAATGTATGCCGACGACAGCAGTTTTTTTTTCCTGTCAACTAGCCTGGCTCACCTTTCGAAATAGAGTAAAATTAACCCATTGAAAATAAGTAGTTCGAAAATAAAAGCTTTTCTGTTTGCTCCACCACAGAAAAAAATGATAGGGACAAATTGTTAAAGCTTGGTGCGAAGAGGGTAAAGTTTGTAAAAACAGTAAAGACTCTAGGAGTACTTTTTCATGAGCATTTATTGTGGGACGATCACGTCGCCCGAGTTTCAGCGTGGTTGGCCAGGGTTTGTGGCATACTATGCAATGTTAGGCATGTTTTACCCCCTAAAATTAAACTTTTTATCTACAACAGCCTTCTTGCTCCTCATCTAAATTATTGCATTCTCGTATGGGGAACCACTTCCCAATCAAATCTTCACAAACTACTAGTCGTGCATAAAAACGCCGTTCGCAATATTGCGAATGCCTCTTAGGATGCTAATACAGCTGCAATATTTCGCTCCCTTATGTGATTCCCGTACAACACTCGTACGAAACAAGCCTTGTTTTAAGTGCAAAAACAGTCTTCTAGACAACAACACAGCTTTCTTAGATTTACGCAAATTAACTTTCCCCGCACAAGTGCCGTACAATATGAGGCAAAAGTATGCTTAGCTATTGCCATTTTCAAGAAAAAATTATGGAATAACTAGGTTAGAATAGCGCGTGCCGAAGTTACTAAATGCCTTAGAAAATGTTGATATAACCCTAACTGATAATTCTAAGCGAATGTTGACCGCACAAGTTTCAGAATATGGTGCATTTGCGTGGAACCGGTGACACAAACGGTTGAGCAATTTGATTAAAATGATTTATATAACGGTATTTTGCATATATTTCTCGATGAATATCCTTTGCACGAAAGCATGTTACTGTACTAAATTATACCCTTATGAGTGGCTGTATGAGTTACGATGGCAAGTTTCTGAAATCTGAATGTTGTAACAATGGTTAAAGAACAATGTTTCAAGAAAATGCTATAAATGTACTTATGTCTTTCTTGTATTGGTGAATATCCGCATACTTCTTTTTTTCTCGCTCTCATTGACAAACTAACAGGAGGTTTTCTGGTATGCATGTGTGTATGTGTATATCCACTCATAATGTATGTATGAATATGTGCCTGTTGCTAAGAAAAGGGGCAATGACTTAGTAAAGCTGCTGTTCTTGCAGCTTTTTGTTCGTGCCCTAGCGTTCTTTTTCTGCTGTAAAAATAATGCTGAAATGAAATGAAATGATCAAGACAGTCTGCAGCAGTTGACACGACTCAACATACACTTCATCATGTACAATGCATCTGCCTCTCTACATCGGATCACATACGTATTTGTTTATACATATGTATTCAACACGCTCTGCAATACATTATACATTTAAAAAAGATACATTGAAGTGGAATTAAATTTTCCGAGATTACCAGCAACAAAAGTAATTTGACAGTTATGACAGTTTGACAACAAACGTAATTTGACAGTTATGGGCCGAATGTGAGGTTAGTAGGAAGAAGGAATGACTGATAATTGCGTTTGAATTTCTTGGCTTGTAATATAAGGCCAGTATTCGATTCATGGAGGCTTAATAATTGCACTACTTTATATTCAAAGGCCTGTTTTCCACAGTTCGTGCGTATTTTTTTTTCAGCATAGAGCTTCTGAACTCATATTTAGTGAATACAGTGCTTGGGAAGGCATCCTGTAATTTGTGTTTATGTATGTGTTGCATCAACTTTAGATTATATTTTTTTTTGCGGATACGATTGTATGCTTAAGAAAAAGTGGTTCAGTGGCTTTGTCTTTGGCATGACTTCATATTTTTATAGGGTACGAAGCACGCGCTTTTGCAGGATTATCAACCTATCATAATTAGTTGTTCCCCACACTAGCATTCTGTATAATAGTTTCGAATAAAATAATGTATAGTAAAGTCATTGAGTTAACCACAAAGGGAGAAGGGAAGCGATTCTACTGAGACATCCTACAGAGCGAGCTAGATCAGTTAAGAGATGAATACAAGCTCGCAACCGCATATCACCCAGAAACAAAGGACTGTCCCGAATGACTAAATTGCACCGTTACAGAGATGCCTAGGTATGTTTCAGCAGACTATCGTGAGTGGGACAGCACATTGCGCTATACGACTTTTGCATACAATTCATCACGTCAGCATACGACTGGTTTTTCGCCTTTCTACCTCTTGTTTGGTCACCATCCAACTCTGCACTATGACACCCTGCTACTTTCGGTGTCGCGACACACCTCGTAATACGCTCATGACGCCGTTGGTTGGGCTCGTATGGCTTGCCCGATTGCCTGTGATCGCCTTACAGTGGCTCAGGCGTCACAAAAGTCTCGCTAGGACAGCCGCCACCACAATCTTGACTCTAGGAAGTCTCATTCTTCTGTAAACTCCCATTCGCCACGCCGGCATGCCTGAAACATTGCTGTTACGCAAAACCTGGCCTACCGGGTATTACGATGATTAAGTGATATAAGCTACGAAATCGCCCCTGTTGAAGACACACTATCGTTTTCCCAGCTGCGAACTGATGTCGTTCACGTGTCCCGCTTAAAGCCATAATGTTCATATAGTTCGCTATCATTCTAACACGCGCTGGGACGGCGCTCCAGCTCCAGGGGGTTATGTTACGGTACATTTGGACAGGACGAGACGCTCAAACGGGAGGCGAAGAGAAAGTGGTAGACTGCCTACTGGCACTGTGACCTTTGTACGAGTCTACGCGTTTAACACTAACTCTTTCCTATGTAAATAGTAATAGAATCATTTGTGCGCTGGTTTTCCTGTTCGTAACAAAATGGAAGACTGGTTACCGAACTGTGACCGCCGAGGTCACAGTTCATATATAATGTGGGATCGGTGCGGTCCCTCAGTCCACGCCAGCAGGCCCCCAGTCTTGGCCGACCGCGTCGACGAGCACGCAGCTGAGCCTCGAACCACCGCTCGCCCTCACGAGTCACTTTGTCCTCCACTTCTTCAAATGTTGGATCCGATGCCGGAGTTCCCATAATAAGATGTCCAGTTTAATGGTAGCCACAATACGCAACTATACATTGCCGATCCAAGGCACTGTTCACGGTTGCTCTTGCATTATTTTAGCAGTGGAGCTGTTTGTGCCTTCAGTTCCGCCGTGGAGCGTCACCAGAAAACTCAGTCGAGCTGTGCGCCGCCTCATATTGCATAGCAACCACCTTCGAGAGCACTGAGCCGCGAAATCTCCTCGCACCCCTCGCGCGAAGAGCGAAGTCGTGACGTCACAGTTGAGTAAAAGCTCAGAACAGCAGCGCGACGACACACCTCACGCCTCCTCAACTCCGTGCATGCAAACGTGCTGCTGCCATCGCAACACCCAATAAAGTCTGGACGCCCGAAGAAGAAGCGGCTTGCCAGCAAGAGTGTTGTACTGCCGGGCGAGAAGCGATGCATTGCAGCCGAGCCGATGTGGAACACCACACCGAAGCTGCAGCTGAGAAGAGGCGACGCCGAGTCCAGCAACCCGAGTTTCAGTCCAGGTAACGCGAGATTCGGTGTCTGAAAACTCGACGTCGCCAAGAAAGCGAACACAGCCTGCGGCTGCTCGATAGCTTCCAATGTCAAGCCCACCGAGACAACTCCTTAGCAAAATCTAGCATAATCTTGAAAAACGTACGAACAACGTAGGCAAGCCACGTGAAAGCTAGGTGAGCACAAGCTCCGCTGTTGACTCCAGCCTTGCACCACTTGTGCAAGCTGCCTGGGGCACATTTTGAAATTAGTTTTTGAATCAGTTTCTAACAAGCACTGGTGCTGTACATAACTGACACCATCATGCACGCGGCTTCTTCATTTCATTTCATTTATTTTTCCCTTAAAGGCCCGAAGGCATTACATAAGGGGGGAGCAAAATCAAAGTCAAAGAGAAAAAAAAATTTTTTTTGACAAAAGAGAACAATAACAAAAAAGAGTATGTAACAGTAAAATGTTCTTGTCACGCGTATACAATGCAAAGTAAAATTCACGGGATTGACACACGAGAAAAAAAAGAAAAAAATATAGATATATATATATATGAAACACTCAATGAATACACGAGAAAAATACAGTGAAAAAGGAATCACAAGGGAAAGAAGTAAAAATAGAAAATAATCAGCTGTTCAGAGTGCCGAATTGAATATGACAGGAACCTTTTGCCCTCATGAAAAATGGTCATTTAGTTTATCCCGGAATGTTTTGCGGTTAGTGCATGATGCGATGGTATTTGGCAGGCCATTCCATAGTGCTATCGCGTCCGGAAAAAATGATGACTTTAAAGCTAAGGTGCGACAGTTGATGCGTGCGATGCTATGGTCATGGCTTAGGCGGCTAGACGTCCTGTGCGGGGGTTGCAGCTTTTCGTGTCTCGTGCGTGGGAGATAGTAGAAATGATGAAGAAGACAGAGGCGAGATATAATGCGGCGTGACTCGAGTGATGGGATGGCCAGGGAGTGTTTCAGCGCGGTAATACTGGTTTTTCTTGAATAGCATGATGATATAAATCGGACGGCGCGATTCTGCACGGCTTCAAGGCCAGCGGCGAGGTACGCTTGTGATGGGTGCCAAATGGATGAGGCATATTCAAGTTTTGGGCGAATGAATGTTAGATATGCTAGTTTTTTTATGTCGGGGGATGCGGCCTTCAAGTTACGGCGCAGGTATCCGAGTGTGCGAGAGGCTGTAGCGCAGATGTTTTGAACGTGAGTTACCCATGATAGCGATGGTGTTAGATGGAGGCCAAGATATCTGTAGGATAATGCGGAATCAATGGAAAATGAGCCAATACTGTATTGGTGCAGATTCACGGTGTGTTTTCTGGTGAAGGACATGGATTTGCATTTGTTAATGTTTAAGGAGAGGAGGGATTTATCGCACCAAGAGGAGACAGTGTCAAGATCGGACTGAAGAAGAGATGAATCGCTGGTTGCCCTAATCACTCTGTATATGACGCAATCATCGGCAAAAAGCCGTAATTCGGATTTTATATTGCAAGGGAGGTCATTAATGTAAATTAGGAATAGTAGTGGTGACAGGCCGGCGCCCTGAGGGACTCCCGATGTTACATTGGAAAGGGGAGAGTGGCTATCATTTGTAGAAGTGAACTGCTTGCGACCTGAAAGAAAATTTTCGATCCAACGGATTAGGTTGACGGGTATTCCTAGTGATGAAAGTTTTTGTAGTAAATGATTGTGTGGGACCCGATCAAATGCTTTGGAGTAATCGAGGAATATAGCATCTATTTGGAGATTGGCATCCATGGATTCGAGCAAATCGTGTATGAACTCTGCAAGCTGGGTTTCACATGAAAGGTGTTTCCTAAAACCATGCTGGTGCGAATAAAAAAAGTTGTTAGATTCAAGATGCGTCATTAGGTTTGTGGATATAATGTGTTCGAGTAATTTTGATGGCACACTGGTTAGGGAAATAGGACGGTAATTAGAGGCTAATTTGCGGTCACCGGATTTGAAAACTGGGATGATTTGGGCAATTTTCCAATCATCCGGAACTTAATAATACTAATAACGAAATAACTTAATAATAACTTAATAACGAAAGCATGCCGCCAGCAAAATGACGCCTTCTGTTATGCGACTCCTTATTTCAACAGCATTCCGTACACAGTAGGCTGCCAAACTGAATAAATTCGAACACACAAAACGCACGCTAAGCACGCTCCGCATAGTCTCGGAATCATGGGCTGGTTAACAAACCATCTTAAGCGTCCTCTCGCCTTACGTCTTATTGAACATACCATGGTTCTGGCAGTGCTTGCGATTTTCAAAGCTCTTACAGATAGCGGCAAGTGGTAAAATAACATTCAGTTATCGGGACGACTGGCTTTTTCGATTTACATCGAGAGACAACGCGCTTGCCTAGTGCGTTGTCAATCGCATCTGCTAAGCGCCGCGACGACCTCTTGGCGATGGTATGTCATATACCCAGTATGTGCACCTATGTTAGAATTCACTTACCGTGGAGGATTTGTTGCTATATTCAACGAATGACGAACGACAGTCATGTTTTCGTGGCGACGCGAGATTTCTGACACACGATCTCCCTTGGATGGCCTTAATTGCTGCTCGCTGGACGAATCACCTTTGCCGGTGCTGTGCTGTTCCGCGATGTTAGGCGCGTGCGCGGTGGAGCAACAGTGGCTGCCTGTTCTCTTAGAAGCAAAACGGTGTTTTCTTTGCTCAGCGTGCGTGAGTGATACATCGGCATATTCGGGGCCAGCCTCGTACTGTTGGAGCAGAAGATTACGCGACGTTTTGTTCTCTTTTGCCGCAAGGCTAAAACGGCCATTCTAGTCTCTCTCAGAAGGGCAGAGTGAAAAGCACATTTCACTCTCTTTTTGATGATGGAGTGAACAATGCCTTTCACTCCACTCGACATTTTTCGAGAGTAAAACAACGCATTGAAGAGTAAATCGGCCGTTTCACTCCCGCGATACCCTCCCTAGTATTTAGAGTGTGTAATAAGTGGTAATCTGGTGTAGGTGCCGATCCCCTCTCCTGGTTTTTCGATAGGGTTGGGTGAATGGTCATCAAGGGTCCGGAGGGAAAGACCTCGGGCATGCGGATTACCGCGCTCGTTCCCGCAGACACACTCGTGACCAGGTACCCGCGTTATTGTCACTGAGTGGGGAAGAGAAACGATCTTTTGCTGAATGTGTATGACCCTCTCAGCTGCTACGCCTTGAAGGAAGTAACGGTATGCACTTTGAGAATCGATGAATATTTCTGTAATGATGTAATCCGCAGCCGCATGCACCACTGCTAGGGCCAATGCGACCACGTCAACCACGTCGGTGCGCGCTGTTTTAATTGAGGCAGAGGTGTTAATGGGCCCAGCCTCCGTCATGGTAGCAGCCATGACCGTTCGATCGAGCGGACCGACCGCGGTGCTGACATAAAGGACGTCTTCGCGGTTTGTATAGCGTCGGGCGTACTAATCAGCCCGCGCCATGCGTCGGCTCGGGCAGCGCTGCGAATTCATGTTTTGTTGCAACGGTTTGAGTTGCATGTTAGCCGCGAGTCTTGCAGGCATGGATAACCGTGGCTCTTCTATCAGGACCGTGCCGTTTGGCTCACACCTCAGAGCCCAGTGGGTGTTTGTGGGAGGCGCAGAAGTTGATTACTTCTCTGTGCTCTATGATTTCCTGGAAGGTATTATCGAGACCAGTCTGTAGGATGCGGTGTGAGCTAGTGCGCACCATCAGCCTCATAGCGGTCTTAACCGCCCGCCTGATTAGACTATTAGCCTGATCCATTTGTTTTTGAGTGACGTGGTAAGGGGAGGCTGGGGCGTAGCCAAGGGGCGGGGGGGGGAAACTTACGGGGTTTCAGCTTCCCCCCACCCCGAAATTTTTTCGTGCTGTGATGCGCGGCCCACCGAAAAACCCCCGCTGTCGGAAATCATTCTGGACTTTGTCTAGAATGTATTTTTCACGCTCGAAAAGACATTTCGGCGCGAAGATTGTGAACTCGGGCTGGATTTCGTGGCAACGCCCATGCACCTGGAGTCACATAACGCAAAGATTCTTATCCGAGCACAAAGTTTAGAGGGTGCTTTGATGGCGAGCGGGCTCCTCGCAGCATATCCCTGAGGCTGCGGTATTTACGGAACGCATGGAATTTAATTCCGTAACTTCATGGGCGTAAAGATCACAAACTATTGATGTGAAAACTGCATTGGCATTTGCGAAGTTTCATTTTCATTTTCAATTCGAGATTTTTGTGATTTTAGTGTTCTTGTAAACATTTGACGCCAAAGCTGCATTGACTTTTCTAAAGTCGTACATCGGACCACACAACGAGACAAGCCAAATCAACAGACTATCAGACAAGTTGACAAAGCACGCAGCGAGGTCCGATGAGACGAAGCATTGTGATGGCTCATTTTTGCCATCATGTCACAGAAAAGAATACCAACATTTTCTTTTTACCTGCGCCAAAGCGTCCACGTCAAGACGCTAAAGCCAGCAAAGGTAACTGCGTTCTGAGTTATTTTCTCTACTTTGACTTGTATTCGCGAGGACACATTGAGCCTCTTCAATTTTCTTGTTCTCGCTACCCGCGGTATGCCAGAACCAGCCAGAAATCATGCGTTTATCACGCGTTGGCCTGACAACGGTGCGGCGCACTTTGATGCGCGTTAGTTTTTCTCTGGCCGAGTGGACTTTGGCCGCTTTGAGCTTGACAGTTCGTACAAAGGATCCCTATAAAATCGCACACACAAAGGGGCCTGTAAGCAGTGCTGGGCGCCAGCCAGACCGGCAACCCCTCGAGACAACCGCAAAATATTGGGAATTCACCCTTAGTTTTGATGAGGCATGGTGGTCGAGCATCCTTTTTTCACGGGGTGCTACATGCCAACCGTAGCAGCATATAGCATGACCTGGTTGAGAGCCTGTGTTGTGGCCACCTTTGTGTACGTAGATTACCATCGCGTCGGGTGAGGCCAAGTTGTTTTGGAAACGCGCAATCGCCAGTGTTTTTATTGTCATAATGTTCAGGAAATAATTCCCGGTGTTACGATGTGGTTCGGGGAGCGGGCTTAATTCTGTGAGTCAGATTGCAGGGTGTCAAACCTGAAGCCGGCCCGAACACAGGAACAGAACCCGAACTTTAGCCCAGAACCGGAACCGAACCCGTATTTTTTCCGTGAATTTCGAACGGAACCTAAACCAGAATGAATTGAAGGAACCATTCCGAACTGATTCCGAGAATAGACATTTCGATAAGAGCAGTCTGGTAAAAAGAGAAATTTGGTTGCTCGAAACATTGTTGAGAAAAACGGGAGAGGCTGCAAAGAGATATTGCGGCAGCATCGGCCATCCACGCTGTGCACATTCCGATAGAACCATGGTAAGTCGTAAAAAACAAGTTGATTTTTATCAAGTCATTGGCCTTCTATGGTCACCGTTTGTCACAAGAAATCGGCGTGCATATGAAAAAGCCTACGCGGCTCGAGCAAACACGCTGGCATGCGCCGCAGATGCCTACACAACGATGGACAGAAATCGACTCGTGGCCCGCGGAGTGTGTGCAGCCTTTTAAACCATGTTAAATGCGTGCATCAACACATTTCCTCGCAGGCAGTGGCGCCGCGTCGAAGAGAACCGAATGGAATGGTGTTGAACTTGTTTACGCGCCTCACCAATAGCGACGCGCGCCCCTGCGGGAGAGTGAGACGCTGTTGCACAGTGGATACTATGTGTATCTGCGCCAGCGCTTCGCATCAAATGATCAGCACACGTGGCGCCCCGTATAAAAGAAGGACGATTAGCGCTGTCGACCTGCCCGTGCCGAAATCCCAACATTGAAGACTTCGAGGAAATGCGTCCGCTCGACTGCTTGGTCAACGCCATTGTCGGTAGCCATGAACCTAGAGGGAGCGCGCGCCTGTTCGAAGCACGGCCACATCGTGACCGTCCGCAAATCGGACTGACCCAGTTCGCGGGGAGCAAATCGTGTTTATGTTTCCCTCTCTTGTGTAGCCGTGCACTATTGTTGCAGGATTTATGTGTGTAATGTAGCCTCTGTGAAGTGTTGTATTGAATGCGTTGCATTGTTTAAGAGCACATGTTGTTATGAGTTAAGTGAAATTGCTGTGTAGCGCCCCTTTGATATGAGTAGCTTGTTATTGGTGGGGACCCTTTGACTCCAATCCATTGTTTTGCTTGAGACCGGTAGTTGCTGGGCACAAGAACGAGCAGCCCTCTTTGTCAATTGGTAGCTCGATATCGGCTGAGCTTGGTGGTTCAGGAACATGTTAGACTTCTGTCAACCAAAGGAACAGGCAGGATTCCGTAAAGGCTACTCAAAGATATGCCATATTCAGACTATCCATCAGGTGATAGAGAAATGTGCGGAGTATAACTAACCCTTATATATAGCTTTTATTGATTACGAGAAAGAGTTTGATTCAGTTGAAACCTCAGCAGTCATGGAGGCATTACGGAATCAGGGTGTCGCCGAGCCGTATGTAAAAATACTGAAAGATATCTATAGCGGCTGTACAGCCACTGTGGTCCTCCATAAAGAAAGCAACAAAAATACCAATACAGAAAGGTGTCAGGCAGGGAGATACGATCTCTCCAATGCTATTAACAACGTGTTTACAGGAGGTATTCAGAAACCTGGATTGGGATGAATTAGGAATAACAGTTAATGGAGAATACGTGAGTAACTTGCGATTCGCTGATTATATTGCCTTGCATGGTAGCTTAGGGGACCACCTTCAATGCATGCTCACTGACCTGGAGAGGCAAGGCAGAAAGGTGGGTCTAAAAATTAATCTGCAGAAAACTAAAATAAAGTTTTACAGTCTCGGAAGAGAACACGAATATACAACAAGTAGCGAGGCACTGGAAGTGGTAATAGAATACATCTACTTAGGGCAGGTAGTGATGGCGGATATGGATCATGAGACGGAAATAATCAGAAGAATAAGAATGGGCTGGGGTGCGTTTGGCAGGCATTCTCAGATCATGGCCAGCAGGTCGCCATTATCCACCAAGAGAAAAGTGTTTAACAGCTGTGTCTTACCAGTACTCACGTACGGAGCAGAAACAAGGAGGCCTACGAAAAGGGTTCTACTTAAATTGAGGACGATGCAACGAGCTATAGAAAGAAGAATGATAGGTGTAACGTTAAGGGACATGAAAAGAGCAGATTGGGTGAGGGAAGAAATGGAAGGTAATGACATCTTAGTTGAAATCAAGAAAAAGAAATGGGCATGGGCACCACATGTATTAAGAGGGAAGATAACCGATGGTCATTAATGGTTGCGGACTGGATTCCAAGGGAAGGGAAGCGTAGCACGGGGCGGCAGAAAGTTAGGTGGGCGGATGAGATTAAGAAGTTTCCAGGGACAACATGGCCACAATTACTACATGATCGGGGTAGATGGAAAAGTATAGGAGAGGCCTTTGCCCTGCAGTTTACATTACCAGGCTGATGATTATGGTGATGAATATGAGTTTTTTTCTACCGACGTGACAAAGGAACGAAAACTCTGCACTAAAAGAGAAAAGTAAAAAAAAAAACCTTCCGTTTTTTTTTTATCTGAACCCGTTAAACACGTTCGCGCCGGTTCGAACCGGCTAGAACCGGAATGGAATGGGGCTCGGGAACCGAATCCGAAAGGCTTGATCCCGAACCTGAACCGTAGTCGAAAAAATTCGTGTTCGACACCCTGGCTCAGAGCACCTCCGAGGAGGGACAGGAAGGAAGAGCATCACCGCACTTAAACATATATTCCAACATTCAAAATGCAAAGGCATAGGGCATTGGGGCAAGCAATGCCATGCCTCCCCTACACAGCGTTCTGAACGACTACAACAGCGCACTCGCAATATGGCTGGCATTGCGTCGCTCGACGAACTGTAGAAATGTGGATAGCAGGCGATCTCTCGCAGTCTGGTTCCTCGTCTGGTTGACAAGAGCAGAGGTCACGTTGTTGTCGCGTTGTCACTGCACACTTCGACGGAGCTTAAAAATTAACTAACTTTACGTTCGCTCTTGTCAATAATGGCATAAGATTTGTGCCCAAAGAAAGATACAGATATCTTGAAGCTGTTGAATTTGCCAAACTTAACTTCCCTGATTGTAGAAAGTGTTGCAATTAAACAACTCCGTGACGACGAAGCAACTGTATGTGATCCCCAAGACGGCAACAAATTACGGATAATGAATGCGGTAATATTATGTTCCAGCCAGATTTAATAAACTACCAACGCCTGTGTTTGAATCTAACACACCTAAGAAGGTGGATCCAAAAATTCCTCAGGATTTTCGAAGCCTAAAAGAACATTTTGTACAACATCTTAAATATTTTCTTCCACTAATAGTTAATTCCACTAATAACCATGTACACGTTTCTGTGACCTGGCTGTCAGACAGTCCCAGTCAAGCCCTGTGCAGGTTTGGCAGCCCTGCCATTTGTATTATGTTCCTTTATGCACAATAAAAATTGTACTGCATTGTATTGTATTGTACTCTATTGTATTGCACTGTTAGCAAGACGCAGCGTGCTTTGGCGCTCTACCAGGCCTCTCCAATAGCAGGTCTGGTGCGTCGCTCGACGAACTGCACGAGTGGAGACGGCAGGCGAGTTCTTGTAGACTCTTCGTCTGCTGGGAAGGCGTGTCCATTATAGACCCCACGTGCGTGGGCGCTCTGTAGGGCCCTTGCGACAGAGGTTGGCCTCCCGAACGTTGATGTCCGACTCAACCCACGTGTCTTCTTTGCTCACCTTCTAAGTTCCATATGTCTCCCGACGTGGTGTCTTGGTCCTTCTTAGGCAGCTTGCGCCACGCATTATCAGCCAATTTGCTGAGCGTTCTTTCGTGGCGCTTGCTTATTCGTCGGTGTCTTCTTGATATGTTACATTGCCATGCCCCGAGCTGACGTGCACCAAGGTTTCACCTTAATTGCGGATGATGTAGGAGAAGACGCAATGCAAAAACAGTAATGTACTTGGATTTAGTTGCACGTTAAATAACCTCAGGTGGTCAAAATATCTAGAGTCCCCCACTACGGCGTTCCTCATAGCCGGATTGGTGCTTCGACACGTAAAGGGCCATATTTTTTTGTGTGTGGACTGTGCAGGCGCCGCTTTGCACGTGCTTCTATATTTTCGACGCCACTTCGGTGTCGTTTAGGCATCTTTTGGCACTTAACCACACCCGGGAATGGGTGATTGCTTGAAAATCAGCAATTAGCAACAGTAATATAGCGACACAGCGCATTGGCACAATCGAAACGCATTATGTATAATCCATGCACTTCAGCGGGAGTCAAGGCTCGCACTTCCTTATGAACATACTGCGTCATCTACCAGTGCCGCCACGAGGCACGTCCGTGGCCTCGTGGCACACAAGTGCGTGCTAACGTCGAGAAACGCTTCATGCAGCAGCCGGACTCCTCTCTCGCGCTTCCTTTGGTGCACGTTGCTTCACTTTGTGCTACCGAGAAGACCGCACGTGGCCTCCCAGATAAGAGGCGTGGCGCGTCGGTGTCAGAATGCTCAGAATGGTTCCCACACTAGCAGCACACTCAGTGACACATACTCAGTGAGACGTGTTGGCGAGAGCTTCAACGAAGCAACACACACCCAGTGCATTTATGGCACATAGTGTTGAAGTATTGTCCTGAAAGGCGTCCATAGAAAAGTGGCAGACACCCGGTGCATTTTGTGGCGCAACTTGCTGAGGCATCTGGATGCTGTGCTTAAAGAAACATTGTAAACTGGGTTCGATTCTGCCAAGTACGCGAAAAATTGCAGTGGGCTGATAATGGTAAAAAGATATTTCTGGTGCTCACCACGCCATAAGGGAGACGTGATTATGAGGGATGTTGCAGTGGGGGACTCCGAATGTTATTGCGAGGGCAATTATATGGGCACTTTAGGTGTCTTTCCGCCGTCGTCGCCGCGATGTCCCGTATAATGTACAAGTCTAAGACCTCTCCTGGCAGTGTCATTCATTTTCTTCCTATCTACAAAAGTTCTTAAAGAACGTACAAAGCTATTGCCATTATTAAAAGCGCGATTACAGTTAGCTTAGGACAGAGGCTTTTCTATAGCTTAATGAAACGCTGTAGCTTAAGGTGAGTCCAGCTGCAAGCTCCGAAAAGTAAGTAATTACAGAAAAACTATCGAAGATTATTGTCAACGTCAGCAAATAGCACGAAATAATAGACGAGCGAGCGACCCTAGCCCCATTCCCCCGCTGCCTACTTGCCTCGGACCCCCGCCTCTCACTAGACTACGAATCCTTCTGCGCTTTGCCGCATTTCGTTCATAGCAGCCGTGTAGAGCGAACGCGTGCACTTCATGCTCTGCTTGGTGTAGCGGCTCAACGCCGTCACGGTCCAAGGAACGCTCGCTGGCCTGTCCAAAGCATACTTCGTGGGAGAGAACCCTCTATGTATTGAAGGCCGTCGCACCGTCCACAATAGGCTGGCCAGCGCCGGCCAGCCAGCGAGACGTGACAGCGAAGGATCTACAGCCTGCTATCTTCCTACTTCCTGTTCCTTGCCGTCATTCCTTGCCGAGGGCACGAGCCATTTCTCTATGCTTCCCGCGACATATGGGGGGGAGCGCGCCTCAATACAAACCATATACACTTCGGTCTAAATATCGACAGCATTTTAGCACACATGAGCACACATCGCTAACCCAAAACGCATCTCCAAGTCAGCGCCATTAGTCACCCATGCATCGAAGTCGAAACATCAATAATCAAGTTCAAAAGAAACGATACCATTAGCGGGGAACAAATGATCCGAACAGACCACGCCCACGACTCGACAGATCCATTGCTAGCGACTCTCTCCTTTCTGGCGTATAGTGCAACGTGCCCCCACTTTCAAGACATATGGTCTTCTATGGGAGCTTGGATTCGAGTTTAAGTATAGTACCTAGGAAGTATTGCGATGTGGGTGACGTCATTACGGATGCGGGGACGTGAACAGCCACACCACCCTGCTACGAAATATGATGGAATGGTGAACCGAAGTCGTCAAGTGCATCTTAGGCTGGACCGGTTCGTCGTTAGAAAAGAGAGGTACTGTTTGATGTCCCCGATTAGCAGCAAGAAGTGCGGAGCAGTGGAGGGGCCCTATAGGGTAAAACTATTCCAATATGTTTTTATTCCAATCTCCTGACGTCAACACTGCGTAACCGCAGACGCAAACATCGGGTGGCGACCCGAAGTGTTGCCTGGACAGCCCAATCATATGCTCTCCTAGTTTGGAGGAGGTTACCTTGCTTTCAACATGAATAAAATTGCCTACATTGAGTCGTTCTTTTATTTGTAATTTGCTGCCAGGAGGCGAGGAGCACGGTCATGTGGAGAAGGTTTCGATGGGCCGAACCAGCGCACTGATAATAAATATACGGGTGAAGAGGGTGGTTCCAGCGTCGGCGATTTTTCTGCTTTGCCTTACGCAGCTTCTGGTGGCTGATCGAAAATTGTGGCGGCGTGCAACGGAAGGTTAAGAATGCAGCTAAAACGGGCCGTCGGCAAAGAAGAAAGAATTAGCAGAGCAATTGCATAAACGTTCTGAAAGTGTCCGAAAACGTTACATGGCCCCGCAAAAAGTTTTCTACGCAAATAAACCCATTCTCCCTGCAGGTGCCACTAGCCAGTGCCTCAGCGATCTGCGGCAGCCATCTGTTATTCCTTTCGGAACGGGGCAGGCTGCGGCTACTCAGAAAAAAAAAGTTTCGTTTGGCGTATGAATGCATCTTTAACACGTGAACGTTACTTTGACGCGGTGAGTCATCGCCGTTTTCTGACGTCGCGTGACAGGCAGGTGGAGTGGGTGCAGCGCGAAAATTTTGCCCATAGCAGAGGACTAATGGCAAAAAGGCGTCGAATCAGAAATAGCTATTTTCTTTTGTTCGGTTCACTCATGTATAATGAGTGTGTACACGTCATATCAGATGGGGAGCCATCACGGTTTTCATGACGTCACGTGAAAAACATGCATCTAAAGACATTTTCGATGAATCGCGGAGGGCTAGAAGAGTTCGGAATAGCTTTATGTTATTGCGCTCCAGGTGCGGATACATCGCCTTACGCTTTCTTAAATGTTTTCGGCCGCGAAATCGCCTCCAATCCGCCCCAAAAGTATACTAATCTGCGTGTAAAGCGCTGTGAATTACTCCATTACAAAGATTTTCACGCTGGGGGAAAAATTTCCCATTTTGTGAGACTTTTTGTGATTGGACGATGCCGCTGCTCTGCTAAGATTAACGTCGACTAGGTGCCCAACGGCATTGCCGCGGGAACGACCGGATATGGCGGAGATGATTGTGGAAGGCGATTTATCACTCAAAGAGTTTAATGAGGAATATGGCTGGAAAACAGCATCTTCGAAGAGATCGAGCGCCGTAGCTGGCCAAGTCGACCGCAACGTAGGCACTTCGAGCCTGGCTGGACACTGCGTAAGCGGGTCGTCTAGAATGAAGACGACCGGGATAAATTGAAGAACCAGATAGTGAGAGCATCCCGCATGCCACCGATTCCGATGTAAGACATAAAATCGTGCTCCCACCAAGGGGAGGACTTAATATAACCACCGTCGCTAGGAAGACCATCGTCGAAGTGGCCGGGTTTAGCCCATCACAGACCAATGAGTATGTAATCTCGATATATGTAAGCTATCATGAACGAGCAGTGCTCAAGAATCAGGCTGATCCAAATTGGAGGCAAGGACTTCGAAGTCCACGCCTACTAAACGGCTCCGCACACAGCGTGCAAGGGCATCATACGCAAGATTGACGTCAATGATGTTCCTGCGATCTTGGAAAGAAACATTGTCAATGACAGAAATCCATTAGCCCTAGCAGCGAAGATAATTAAGAACACGGATACCGCAACCATCGCTTTCGAAGGCCTTAAAGTACGAAACTCCGTAAGGCATGGCCCGACCCTGGCGACATGTTTTCTTTACCACAAGCAAGTGGACTTCACTAGGGTTTAGAATTGGGCGAGTTCGTATTGCATTCTAAAACTGGTACAGCGCAGCATAGAAAGGAAGAAACAAGCCGAGCAGGCCACATAAAGGAACAGAGCGCTGTTCCTTTATCTAAGTCCGCACTCCTTCCTTTATCTGGCCGGCTTGGCTTGTTTTTTTCCTATGTTTGTTGCGTTGTACCAGTTTTAGAAAACAAGTGGACGTTTGCTACGCATGTGGCAAGTTGGCTCATCGAACGGGTGTGTGTCCGACGCCCGAGGAATTAACGTGCAGATGATGTGGCAGACCCAATCGACCATTACCATACGTAGTCAAAAGACAGAAAAGGGAACGACCCAACGACGAAGGAAGACTACAACAAACTGGCAGCACACCCAACATCCCGGAAAGAGCGGTGGGCAGGCGCCCTATATCCAGGGGTCACTTGTGTACGAGGTGTCATACCAGAACCAGAGGCCAATCGAGACCCAGGAACTGATTCAAAGCTTGGGGACAGCCCTTCTCCAACGGGGCGCAGCTGTGCTTCGATTCGCCTGGAGGGCTTTCAGACTCCATGGAAGGAATTCGCCACCGGCAGTTAACCTGGGCCGGTCGAATCCGAGGAGGAGCTCAGGGGAACACAGGTAACGCGCGAGCGAGCACCAGAGCATGATCATAACAGAGTAGATCAGAGATCATATTCACAGATCATAACACAGCAACCCTACTTTGTAACAGCTAGGGCTATGCACATCAGCCATGATCCAAGGATGACTGGTAGGAAGATGAAATACAACATGACGGAAAGAATTCCAACATCTTCAATTGGCAACGAGGACAGCATCTTTTTCGAGCCATCCCTCAATAAATACACCTTGTCATCATCATCCTTAATGTCTACAGCAGCCCTAAAGATCTTAAGGAAATACTCAAGTCCCTACTTACCAAAGCAGTCAAACTAGCTCGAGACTCGCCGCTATTCGTTTCCGGAGAATTTAACGCCCTCTATGACGCACGGGGTTACCCCTAAAATACGAACAAAGGAGACAGTCTATGGCGCGAAGCAAGCGACCAAGGAGTTAACGCTAATTAGGGACCCAAGATTCCAATTAGATGCGGCACATCGACATGTTGGGACACGATTCCCGACCTCAGTTTTGTTCGCAAGACTTCGGAACCCACGTGGACTATCTCGTACCAAGACTTGGGTAGTGATCACAATTCATTAATGGATCAACTTACGGATGAGGCAGAAGAGACAACGCAAATTTCAGGTTGTAGACTGGGACGAATTACGTAAAATCAGAAAGGGCGATTGCAGATGTCTAACTAAGCTTAGGACAATCTACCGCACAATTGAGGGAGGACGTTGGCGCCGCAACTAAAGAGCCGCTAACGGTTCTCCCGATCGACAAGATGGACAGCTGACTGACGCACCTCATAGAAGCTAAACAATCCCTACTCAACCGATGTAAGGCTCAGTTACTCAACAGTTGGTTAAGAAAGAAAATTGCCGAAACCATTCGAGCGAAAAAAAAGCACTGCAGAGCCCTCTCTAAGAAACAGTGAGGTGAGGTTTGCAACTGTATAGATGGTAGAGTGAGGAAAGGAGAAACCTCGAATCTACTGAACCACCTACTGGAAGAAACCAGCAGAAAATGTAATCAATTGAGCACAACACGTTAAGTAAAGAGGAGGA
Source organism: Dermacentor albipictus (assembly GCF_038994185.2). NCBI lineage: Eukaryota > Metazoa > Arthropoda > Arachnida > Ixodida > Ixodidae > Dermacentor > Dermacentor albipictus. The sequence goes on from NC_091821.1 coordinate 486,656,835, forward strand.
TGAAAACATTTAATAAATAAAAAGATAGTACAAGCAGGTGTCTTTCTGCTTGTGCGGGAGGCACCCTTAGTCCAGTGCTCCTGCGGCTCCTGCTGTCTCCTGGGCCCGTCACATCAGTTGCTGCTGGTGACTAGGGTCCGAACCAGTCAGCACGGCTTCCCACTGCTCGTGTGTGGGGTTGCGTATTTGCGGGGCTCTCTTCACGTTGGGGCGCACCCATGTGGTGTGATACAGGGATGCGAAGTCGTTAGAAAGAGGGCATTTGTATGAGTATAGTGTAGAGTGAACTGCGTATAACCTACTTAAATTGGGTTATGTATTGGTTTGTAACTGTCCCCATGTTACGGCGTCTTCACGTGAGAGGGACTTGTGTGTAAGTGGGTATTGTCCTCTGGTAAATCTGTGGTATTATAGTAGGGCATTGTATTGTAAAGGTACTGGCTCCAAAGATGCGGCCGTATTCCTCTCTTGTGGCGCCCGGGAGGCATGACCTCGGACTACAGCCTGCGCACGCTGGTTTCCACGGAGGGACTCGTGTCCTGGATCCCATACTATTCCAACGTCCGGGACCTCGGAGGCTTGTTTGAGGAGTCGGTGGGCGATTGACCATATTCTGTCACTCGCGTAGCTGCGGCAAGCTACCTGGGAGTCAGTAATAATTGCGACGTACTCGATGGTCAGACTAGAAGTGATGGCCAAGGCGATGGCTGTGTTCTCCGCTACGAAGGCGATGGCAGTTGGACCGCCATGGAGACCACCTCTTGATGGTTATGGTCGACAACGCCGGCCATCATGGCTGCTTTTTGGGGGTACTGCGCGGTATCTGTGTATAGTGTGTTGAGGAGACTGCCATATTTGTTTTCGTAGAGTCTTTGCACGAGCTTGGCGGCGACCGGCGTGATGTTCCAGGCGCACGCTTCTGGGGATAGGGGCCACGCTAATGTGCTCCTGGAAGAAGGAGGCCCGATTAATTGCTTGTTCGTGGCCTTTGCCATGTGTGCGGCAGCCAAAGCGCGCGAGGACTGTTCTTCCTGTTGGTGTGAGGGCTAGGCGTTCTCCTTGGCTTGTGAGGTTGGCGTCCATAATTTCTCTTATTCTATTATGGACTCCCAGGGATTCAAGCTTCAGTGTCGCTGTTCCCGTCGGTAGACCGAGTGCTTGCTTGTATGCTTTTCGAAGATGTACGTCTAATTCATCGATCTCGTTGGGAGTGATAGGTAAGTACGGGGCAGCATAGGCAATGCGGCTGATTATCAGGGCCTAGATGAGCTCTGTTGTGTCGTCTTTTATCAGTACGCATTGTTTGGTGGTGATGCGGCTGACCATTCGTGTGACTTGGAAAGTGGTCTGCTTGAGGCGTTGGATGGTGTATTCGCCTCCGCCGTCATGTTGTACGCGGATGCCGAGAATGTGGACGTGGCTTACTGTGGTTGCTTGTTTACATCGAGGGTGAGTTTGACGTGGGGTATTTCTTTGATTTTTCTTCGTGATTTCTTTCAAACGACTAATAGTTCTGACTTCTCGGGTGAGCGCCGGAGAACACTTGTTTTTGAACATTGCTGGACGATGTCGGTCTCTTGTTGAAAGACATCTTGTTTCTGGCCTTCGGAACCAGTGGTAGTCCAAATAGGGATGTCTTCACGCGTATTGCATGCCTGATTTCTTGTATTGCGTTGAGTTTGTCTGGGTATTTCCTAATAGCAATGTTGAAAAGGGTGGGTGATAGAACTGCAACTTGTGGGGTTCCTTTGTTGCCGGTAGGTAACGTTGGGGCCCTGACTGAGCCAATGCCTATTGTGATCGCGTGGTTGCTTAGAAAGGCGCGCATGTAATTGTATTACTACCACAGTTCATGAGACTTAGGTTTCTAAGGATGATATGGTGAGCCACATTGTCGAAAGCGCCTTTGAGATCGAGTACTAGAATTTCTCCGGTGTTGTGTGGTGAGATGTGTTCAGCGACTTGTTCCTTCAGCTGAAGAAGGATGACGTGGGCAGAAAGGTGGGGCCGGAATTCGAACATTGTTTTGGGAAAGTGGTCGGTGTATTCTAGGTAAGGTTGAAGTCGGTTCAGAACAGCATGTTCCAAAAGCTTTTCTAGTCTGATATTGGTCTCATATTTTCTAAGCTGGAGATTTTGCATGGCTTAGGAATGAGTATGATGTCCGCGTGCTCCAGTCTGCTGGGAGCGCACCCGCTTCCCAATGAAGATCAAAGAGGTCAGTAAGGGATTGAATGGTGCCATAATCCATATTGTGCAGCAGCTTGTTATTTACATTGTCCTTGTCTAGAGTGGTGTTTCGTGTGAGTGCAGGGAGTGCTTGTTGCACCTCAGTGATAGTTATCGGCTTGTAGAGGTCGTAATTGTCGCTCCCGCTGGACGTTGGAGTTTGTCCTTGTGCGAGTTCAAAATCGCCGGTGTGCCGCACCCGCAACTCCTCGAGAATTTTGTCACCAGAACCCGGATAGTTATGGAGGATACGTTTATTGTTTGCTGGACAACTGCCTTTCGTTGTGTGGGATCAAGAAGATGGCGTAGCAGCGACCATGTTTTGGCCATGCTAAGATTGCCCTGCGATCTGTTCCATTGTTGTCGCCAGTTATGATGGGTGAGCTCCCCTGCTAAAGATTCCGCGGTTGCGGTGAGTTTCGCTACACGCAGTTTCAGTTTAGGAATATGGATTTGGCACTTCCATCTACTAAGAAGGCCTCGGCGTGCTTCACACAGGTGAAGAAGGTGCGGGTCTACGGCCTTGTATGTCTGTGGTGAGTGTGATCTGTTTTGAATGTCTGTCTACGTGTTGTTAGAGCTCTCGTACGCACTGCTCGAGATCCGTAATATCCGACCGAACTGGTTCTTGTTGACTGCACTGGGTGCGAACTATAGTCTGGAAAAGTAATTAGGCCCGACTCCTTTGTTAAAACATGAGTGACTCAGACATATGGAATAATCATAAGACTTCGCGTAGTGTATGGTACGTCTACACTAGCGACAAAAACGCGCGCGACACACCGCGCGCGGCGACGGTGCTGTCGCGCGCGGCAAAATTCACGAAAAGCGGCAGCAACGCACGCAAACGCGCGAATGGGTGCGGGACCCATTTTTCGCGGCGGACGCAAAACGAGCACAAATAAGAAGCGAGCCGCTTTACGAGCCGCGCTGTTGTGGTGCCACCTGTCGCATAAGCAAAGAATCATAATCTATGGGCTCTGAGACTGAACAGTGACACGCGCGCCGTAAAATCTCAGAGGCCATTTCCAGTCAAGGGTCCTGTTTTCGTTAAGCCTTACCACACCACCACTGAGATGTCGACGAAGAATTCGCCTCGCCATGGAGGCGTTTATGGAAACTGTTCGCGGATATGCGTGCCTCTATGATAAATCGTATGTCCGACAAGGAGCTGCGCGCCAACAGCTGGCACAATATTGGACAGCAGTTTGGCATGACAGGTGACCAATTGGTGAAGGCGGGGAAGCAGAGTGTGCGCCTGGCCCTCAGCGTCCCTGTACCGCACCCAAAACTTTCTCGTCCGCTTTCTGGCACGTCGGCGTCGCACAAGTAAAGAACAAATAAATATTATAGTGTTCACAGTCACCAGTAGCTCCTCGTCCGTATCCGACATGCCTGAGCGTGGTCGGCAGTGGCGCAAAAAAACAGACACTTCCGATGGAACGCGAAATAGGGCTCTTGCATTGCCCAGAGGGCGCTGCGAAAAAGGTGCTAAAAAGCGCCCACTGTCCTAAAATGGGTCGTACCAAGCTCGGTCGTCTGCTTCGGAAAGCACGTCTACAATACGGACCCCCCACTTTCGTTTGTGTTGTATCACGGCCTGCAGCGAATATCGGGCGCCGAAGATTTTTTCAGGGGTGGCACGCTGCGTAAAGGCAAGAAATTATGCAGTGCCGGTTACGTGTACGCCGTTCAAGAATTAAGCGGTGAAGTTTTAGCGCGGTGTCAATGGCAAGTGAAGCGAGTCGCGTACGAAGTAGAACTTCAGGTAAGGTTTGCACGCTGCTAGATTCAGGCGCACGAACGCGAGGAAATGCTCGCTATAAATGAATCCACAGCAGCGATAAGCAGACATCATGTGTACGGAACTGCTCGAGCGCACGATCGTACGTGCCGCGACGGCATGCAGCGGTCTGTCGACATGCCGCGAAACGGCAGGCCTCCTGCAATCTTTGTTGGCTGCATGCCGCTAAACAAGCAGGTATGCCTGCGTTGTAGTAGCGGTCATCTGTCCCTTTTAGTAACTGGTAATAACTGATGCAATGCATATTAGCTCACACGTTCGTGCGAATCGCGCTGCTGGCTTGATGTAGCTTTTAATGATAGCGCTCGAACATCGGTCTGCTTTCATCAATACTACCTTGCTGTGCCGCCTCAACATGCTGGTTTGAGGTCAAGTATGAGCACATTTAACTCTCTAACCTGTGCTGCTCGTAGTGAATTGTCACCAAATTGGCCCGGCCATTTGTGGTCATTTGCACACACCTGGTTACTTCACCACTTCGCATCTGTCGAATTGTTAATTGTCGCTGAGTCCGGGTCTCTAATCGTGAATCACAAGCCATGCCTGCTGCTATATATGTCGGTCTGCTGTCGGGACCGTAGGTGCAAAAGACCGAATTATTAAGAACGCAGATAATCAAGCAAGCTTCAAGACAGGCGAAGCAGTCAGCATGGTGCGAAGTTTCGCTTACTCAGCCGACGAACTGCAGCTATGCAGCGCGCCCGTCGCTCCACATCGTGAGGCCTTGAAGAAAAACGGTAGAATCTGATGTTGGGATTCAGGCCTTCTTGTTCATGGCAGCCCACGACGCAGAAGTAATGACAGTGACGCCTTTTCGAGGCTGGGCTAGGTCTCTCCGGATCGGCGTCACAAATTCCTTCTGCTCCCAGCATTACGTCCCACGGCACATGGAGAGTCCGTTTTCGTTAAACTGTAGGCTGCGGCGAGCTCGCAGCGTGGTCAGCATGGTCTGTGAGAAGTGACGAGCCTTTTCGCACTCGCAACAGGGCAGAAATAAATGCGAATCGACGCAAAACTCGGCCTAGAAACGTGCTTCGCCACAGCCAGGGCTCAATACGACCCAAGCCGGTACGACCCAGATGTCGTTTCCCGCGCCGCCACCAGGCGCCGCTACTATACCTCAAACTCCAGCGCAAGACGCCCATGGGCAGAACGGAGAGCGCTTTGTCACGAGAAGTATCAAATGGAACGAGACAACGCGGGACTCCACGGGCCATTGCCGCGTGCCGCAAAACGCGACTGTGGACTGGCCCGCACGCGTCTGCCGCGCGGACGCTCGCAGCGTGCGGCGTGTCGCGTGCGTTTTTGTCGCTAGTGTGGGCGTACCTTAACTTAGTGATAATTACCTACGAAATTCTCGTGCTTTGTACTAATCAATCATTTGTGGTCGTATGCCTTGCCCACACTTGTTTTGAACATGGAACATAAGTTAGTTATGTTTGACAGATATTCACGTCAGAGTTCTAAAGGAGAACGCAGATCGAAAGATCAATTGACAATCATTTCTGGGACGTCGCGAGGCGCACGAAGTAATCACGTGCCACAGATCTGACATTATGAAGAATTTTCCATAGTACGAGAACTCATTTCTTCTCTTCCTAAGTTATTTAAAAGTAAACCTACACGTACGGGTGTACATGTCATTGAAACATTATACACCTGTGGTGATGCTGTGTTACTCTGGCGTACTGTCGCTGCACATGAGGAGGCCAGTCTGATTTCGAGGCCCTCTGGAATTAACGGGGGACAAGCGTGATCCGCAACTTGAATAACAGAATTGGACCGCACGCGCCTTTTTTTATTCCATTCACCACTGTCCTTACGAAGTCTTTGCACAAACGGGCGATGAATGTGTTGTCTCTCGCTCGCGCTATGGGCACTGCTTCATTCTCACATTGATTTTGTATGCGCAAATTGAGGAAATTTATGGTGACAGCCGCCCTTGCGGCAAGTACAGAGGAATGACGACGATAACCCTATTGCTATACCCAGTACCCAGTGTGCAGGTTCATGCTATAATATGTGCGCTGTGTTGCGCTGGATGAATAATAGGTACTGATACGAAATGCAGCTCTACGGCGAGAAAAAATCGGTTCTTGCTAGCCGTAACTATTTTTGCTGACAGAAAGTGACAGAGATCATTCTAATGCTATATCAACAAGGAAAAGAATTCTTGCTGTCATACCTAGGATTCGATCCTGTCACCTAGAACTCTCAAGGGAACTACTTTATATCAAGCGCACGCGGTTTTAGGTTTCGTCATTGTCTCTATTGAACTCAAACAGAAATACATTGTGCAATCATGCCAGCCCAGCAAGGGCTAATATGTAAAGGCCCGTTTAAAGTGCATATGGATGTTAACATGGTGAATTATTCATAGACGACTCCTTTGCGGCGTCGGGTACATAAGAGAAAAATCCAAGAGTTTTCATTATTTCTTTTATCTACTCCAGGCCGAAACGTGGTCCTGAGCGAGTGAATAAACTTTATTTCGGAGACGAAGCTGTTGATGCGCCAAGGTGGGTGGGCACCCCATTCCAGGAAGCCGCGTCCCTGTGTTCATAGCCGGGGCTCGTTCACTTGCCGTAGTTGGTCCTCAGGTTTTGAGCATTTCAGCTGTGCCTGCCCTCTCCCACTGACCTTCTGTTGTTGCTTGGATAGGTGTTGTCCGCTGTTTTTTTTTTTTCATTCCCAAAGCATCTGGTAAAGGCTGTTTCGCGTATTGCAGAATCGGCAGTGTCTTGTAAATGTACAGGGACATATGGCATGTGGTAGGGTGCCGTGGAGGTAACTGCCCATCTGAAGTCGGCTTCTTCTCTGTTAAGCTTGATGTGTGGCAGCGGATATTCCCTTCTGCTCTTCTTGTAATGTTCTAGAATATTGTAGTATTTTTTTGTATCAGTTCGTCTTCGCCTGACGGTAGGCGATGTCCTGCTGGGGTTGCCCGGTGTACAATGTCTGGCGGTGGCATGACCCGCTTGCTTTCCCACCTAGGTTTGTACACCTAGACACAATGTACTGGCCACAATTGTGCCACCAACAATTGTCCCACCTAGAAACAATGCACAGCCATCAGTATGCTTAACAAGAGCGCTCGGCAGCGTGGCCTAGACCGGCTGGGAATGACACCAGCGCCGCGAAGTGTTGTGCTCGGTTATCTGGGTAAGTTTTCAGCGGCTTACGATAGCTTGTGCGCAGCTCGATTTGACTGCTCGTTTTGTCTTTCGCTTGTGCCTGACCGGCGGTGTGAGTGCGCTCACTTGGCTTGTCCGTACCACCGCGTTTCGCTCGTGGCTGCGGTCTCACGCGCGTCCAGAATACATGTTGCAGTTTGCTTATCTCGGCAAAGCGAAATGGTGGGCGACTCCTCACGCGCCTTTCAAGTTTGGCCTTAAAGCTGGCGCTTTAAGGAAATGATAAATAGAAAAAGGAGAGCAAAATGCATGTTTGTGGCGTTTGTCAAAGTAGGATAATAAATAAATCTGCAAATCCGGTGGCATAACTGTTCATGTTCTTCATTTCTTATATTCTCTGAGTATCTACTCGTCGTGGCTCGTTTTCGTCGTTCGTTGTAGGTCGGATGCATATTGCGTGGCATCTGGTGTATGGAAATCTCGGATCTTGCGTCGTTGGACAGCTTCACAGCGTCGGGACAGACGACTGTGGGGCTACGCCCAAACTTGCCAAGTATAGCTCCACCCGCTGGGGCGCCGGAGGTTCTGACAAACTCAGAAAACTCTTGGGATTCAACAATTTCTTCGAACGTGTTGTGGATTTACTACTTGAGGAGGTCTTCTGTGTGCGTTCGGACGGGAAAGCCGAGGGCAAGCTTGATGACTCTTGTGATTAGGAGATTGATCTTGTGCTCCGACACGAGCCAGCTGTGCATAGCCGCTGAATACGTGAGGTGGCATAGCATGAAGGCGTTGACAATGCGGATCAGATTATCCTTCCTGATGCAGCGGTATCTGTTGGCGGTTCTTCGGTCAGACCGAGGGCGCTTTTGGTCTTCGAACAACTTAGTTTTAGGGCCGCTTCATTGGCCCCATTTGACTAAACAAATATTCCTTGGACCCTGATAGTATCCACCCGCGGAACTGGGGAGCCGTTACAGGTGAATAACGTAATGTGCCTCTGCATTGCTGGCTTCCAGGACTGGTGAAACCCGCCTCTGGGCCCCTTCTTGTTGAGCCATAGCTCGGATTTAGCGGGCGAGAACCTTAGTCTGGTGGGAATGAGATACCGCTCCGTCATATCGATGGCCTCTTGCAAAGCACCCTGGGCCTCACCCTCACATCCGCTGGAGCACAAGATGGTGATATCGTCCGCGTAGATCATGCGGTTAATGTTTGGGACCTTGTTAAAGGTTCTCGACAGGTTTATCAGGGAGATGTTGAACACAGTCGGGGAGATCGCCACCTCCTGAGGTGTCTTTGGCCCAAGCTGAGTTTCGTGCGTCAAAAACTCGTCAGTCTTGAGTCTAGTAGACCTCGATGAAAGTAAGGAGCGCACTAAGTCGTACGCCCGCTTGCCGACGTGAAAGTCCCTCAGGCACTTGAGAATAAATGTGTGCGATATGTTGTCAGAAGCTTTTTCTAAATCCAAGCCGTTAATCGCCGTAGTGTCGGCGCAGGTGGATTCAATGATCTGGTGCTTGATCAGCATCATAGCGTCCTGAGTCGAGAGCCCCGACTGAAAGCCAATCATGCTGTGTGTATAGCATTCGTTAGACTCGAGGTGGTCAGTGAGACGGTTAAGCATGGCGTGCTGAGCCATCTTTCCGACACACGACGTCAGGGAGATGGGCCTTAGATTGCTATGCTCGGCGCCTTACCTGGCTTGGGTATGAGCACTGTAGGCTGCTTTCCAACTCTTGGGAATGAGGCCACTGCACTAGATTTCCTTCATTTTGCATGTAAGAAACTCGACTGAGTCGTCTTCGAGGATCTTGAGCATTTTTTTCGTGACACCGTTGGGCCCAGGTGCAGATGTGCCGTTGATGGTTGCGAGAACCCGCTTGACCTCAGCCATGGTGAAATTCTCATCCATTGATTGGGCGTCACGCCCTTCGCACTCGGGAAACTGGGAGGGGGGGGGGGTGCGGCACCGATTCGTCCGTGGCCGCCAGGTACTTGTCCGTGCGCTGCTCCGTGACCGCCTCATCAGGAGTCGAGTCGGTGGCGAAATGGGCAGCTTTCGCAAAACCTCTCTTCTGATTGCACTTTGTGTTGCCATCGGGCAGTAGGTGCCTGAGGAGTCTCCAGCTTTTACCGGTCTTGAGCTGGCCCTCCATCAAGTCGCACAGCTCGTCCAATTTCTGCTTGCATAGCACCTTGCAATGAGCCTCTATCGTCTTGTTGATTTCGGAAATTGTTTTGCGTAGCCTTCCGTTATTGCGTTGAGTCTTCCCATCTCGCGAGCAGTGCCTGCTTGGTTTCCAACAGATGCGCAAGCCATCTATCCTATCTATCCTATCCACCTAGGATAGGATGTGGCTCTGGCCACATCCTCTTTTATCTCGTCGCATCAAGAGTCTAGGTCCACATCCTGGTTGAGGGCGCACTCGGAGTGGTTGGCTTGGAACAAGTCCCAGCCACTGAACATAAAGGTCCTAGTTTTGGTTCGGGCAGCCTTGATGACCGTTTCAATGATGCAATGACTGCTACCGAGGTTCATGGCTGTGTTGGCCCACTGGACGTTTTCCAGGTTCTTGACAAAGGTAAGATTCTGAGTCGTATCTCGGCACACTGCTCGGAAAGTCTTTGCCGTTTACCAGCGATAGATCTTCCTCCATTGCCGTGTGCCATATGGCACACGGCAATGGAAGGGTGGAGACATATATATGTCTCCACCCTTCTTCGTATTGGTCCGATAGCCGCATGCTGGACATTGAAATCCCCGTGACGACTAGTGGTTGACAGCCGGCCAAATGCACGGCCTTTTTGAGAGTACCACGAGTCCTCGCTCTGTGAATGCTGGGTCTGCAGTAAATATTGAGTATGGTGACACTGTTTTTTTCTTAAGCGCCGCATAGGGGGGTCCACAAGAAGTTCGGTCATGACATACTTGACACCATCGTCCGCGGGACCAAGGTCTCGCTGAAGGCACGTGAACTGTGTACTGACCAGAGTAGCGACCCCCCTTCCCCTTTCAGTGGAAGCGATCGTTAAGAAACCGACGAGCTTGATGGGTATTGATCGCCAGTTGCAAGGCGATTACTTAAGGTTAGTCCTTTACGCTTTTCAGGTATTGTCGCAGGGTTGCCCGTTTGCTGATGACCCTGCGCAATTCCACTGGCACATTGTTATGACGTTAGTTCCGTTATCCATGTTTGGGCTTGGGGGTGCATTGCGAAAGTGCCGCATTCAGAATGTCACCCTCTGCCGGTGAGGCAAATGAAGCTGTGCAAGTTTGGGACTTGTGCTGTAGATGTGCTTGGCAAAGGTCCGTGGCTGGTCCCCTACAGCCTAAGTATTCCCACGCTGAGGGCGGCCAGGCCCAGCTGAGGGTGCGCTATCATTTCTTGTACGTGAGAGAGACCTGTCTGTATGTTGGAGATGGCGTTCTTGAGCTCAGACAGGAGTTCTACCATCTCGTCTGCCCACGAGTAATCCCGGGCGCGACGCTTCACTGCAACTGTCTGGGGGGGGGGGGGATGGGAGGCTCCACCATGTCCATGCCGAAGAGCGTACGGAAGGCTGAGAAGCGGGGCGGTTTGAGCGCCAATCTTTGTATTTGGGCCATCTCGGTGGCTAGCCAACTGATTTCCTGCTAGAACTGATCGTTTTCTTTCCTAAGACTATCATACGCACGACTTCCAGCTCGTTCGTGAGACGTGGGTCGTGCGAGTCATGGGAATTGGACGCCTGCAATTGGTTGCCACGGACCCTATCGGCCGACGTTAGACAGGACTAGCATTTACCGCCGGTAGGGTTCTTGGAGCGCGACCTGTTGGATGAGTGGCTCCCGGTGCGGGACTTGGAACGGCCTCTGGAGCTGGAGCGCGCTGAAAAAGGCGATGTGTGTCGCGATCTTGAGGTAAAGCGACTTCTGAAGCCCCGTCGGCTCGTAGAACGGCCTCTCGAACGCAAGCGTCTTCTGCCCCTGATGCTGGTGCTGGATGGGGCTTGCGGATCGGAGGTTAGAACGATTGGCGGTGTGGGGAGCTGCTCTTGTTGCCTGGCACGCTCAAAGCGTCGTCGGCGAACGATGTACGGCGTCTTGAATCTATGCGCACATTCTTTACCAGCGATAAGGTGCCGACCGCCGCAGATCTTGCATTTTGGGATGCATTGGTGCTGCTAATCAGGCTTTGGAAGGCGGCATCCCCGACAGACGACGTCGCTCGGTATTGGACAGACAGTGGCGCGATGCCCGAGTCTTCCGCAGGCATGGCATACGTCCACTTGCTTTCGATATCGGGAACATTTCATCAGGAGCGTTCGGTACCTGACAAAATTCGGTACCCGGTACCCATTAAAGGCGATGATGAGGGTCCCGGTCTGAGCGATTCTCTTGGCTGCTAGTGCAAGAGGGTCGTTATGGTTGACAATCTTGCCATCCACCGTCGCTGGGTCGTTTTGTAACGGTATGCCACGTATGCCCTTGCACGTGGATTGCGGGGCTGTCTCGTACGCGCAGAGTTCGTGGATCTTGCCTGAGATTCGGATTTGCTTGATGTGAGCATATCGGTTGGCATTCTCCCGTTTGGGAGTGCTGGCAACCATGATGCTTTGCTGTAAGTTCGGGCACAGAGCGTCTTGTGTGAACTCTTGCAGGCTGATGCCGCACGCTGCAAGTCTGAAATGGCGGAGGCTGCAATTTGGAAAATATTCAACCCACCTCTTGGTCTAATAACGATCTTCGCGTCTTCTTCGGGAAGAACCGGCATTTGGCTGGCCCTAATAATATTGGACTTCCGCCCTGCGCCGCTAGTCTTGTCGCTACGGGGAGCCGAATGCGTTGCCGTGGCGATGGCGTTGCTTCCCGCGATTTGGCGCCAGCTCTTCTAGTGCCCGCAGCTTGCCATCCTTGCTCTTGAGTAAGTATCTCCGGGAGATCTCCCCCTACTCGATATTTCATGATGGTAGCGGACGAGTGGCACTGAGCCGCCCCAGAGGCAAGGCTTGGCTCCGAAGTGCTCGTTAGACGGCGCCAGCGGAAGCACAGGAATGTCCATAAAATGGTGAAAACTCACTCATTGTGGCAAAAAGGCATCTGCGGTGTCCTTAGAACTTTGCAGAAAAGATGCGCACAATTAAAGATTGTACACGCGACGGTTAAATACTAGAAACGTTGCGTGTGCCGGGTGACTGTCACGGCTTGACAGGTTTGGCAGCTTCTTGCCCAGCTTCGAACATCTTTTTTGACCTCTGGCCAGACGAAACGGTCTGTAATAAGCCTCCGTGACATTTGTGTCCCTCTGATGCCGGGACGGCTTAGCCCGTGCATTGAATTGAGTATTGGCCGCCGAAACTGATGGGGCACGAACAGGTGAGTTGTGTCGCACGTGATCAGTGTTGTTGCGTAGGGAAGGTGGACCTCTGCAAGCTGGACCGTCTAGCCTTTTTCCTCCAATCGGCACAACGCGGGGTCATTTTGATCGGTGAAGCCTTCTTGGAAATCCACAGGGCCAGCAGGCACAGCGCCGATCTGGAACAGTGCGTCCGCTGCCTGATTTTTAGTCCCAGAGATAAGCCGGACGTCGGTAGGAAATTCAGAGATAAAGGAAAGATGCTGAAGCTCACGTTTTGAGTAAGATGAACTGTTTTTGAAAACGAAGGTTGACAGCTCGTGGCCAGTCAAAAGGTAAAAGCTACAGCCTTCAATAAAAAACGGAAATACTTGACAGCTCAATGGATGTCCAACATAGCCCTCCGAAAGGTGATGTACCAAAATTCTGTAGCGTTAAGGTGCTTTCAGAAGAAGCCCAGCAACCTCCAGTCTGTGCTAGCGTGCTGCTGCACTACTACATCCTATGGCGTGGCAGACGCGTCTAATATGACGCCAGTTTGCGTGTCGGGCACCATATCAGTCAGCAGCACTGCAGTCGCCAACATCGTTTTGACTTCCTGGAAGGAGCGCTCGTGCTCCGAGGACCAGTAGAAGGTAGGAGTCTTTTTTCTGGAGTCGCGAAGCATCATATCGGGAAGTAGTCTAAAAAATTGCGCACAGGATGGTATGAAGCACCCATGAAAATTGATGAGCACCAGAAGTTCACGCAAATTTTGGAAATAGGTGAGAGATAGACAGTCCTCGATAGCGCCAACCGGTGATTCCAATGGCTCGACGACTTTGCGTGGAATGCGACGGCTGAAAAAATCTTGGGCTGAAACGATGAAAATGCATTTAATGGCTTTAAGACCAAGCCTTGTTCATGCAGTCACTCAAATAAAAGGCAAGGTGATGTTTTGGCTGTTCGTTTGTGCGATTTACAAGAAGAATGTCGCCAAGGTGGACGAAAATCAACGGGAGTCCGCACATAATTTTGTTCATCAAACTTTGAAGTTCTAGCCGCATTCTTTAAACCGTAAGGCATACGAACAGATTGAAATAGTCCAAGAGGAGTAGTGATTGATGTCGGAGTGTCGCTGGGTTCGACAGAAACTTGGGAGTACCTGTGCATCAAATTGATCTTGCTGTATATTTTGGTTCGTGAGAGACGAGCGCCTAGGTCATGTATGTGAGAAGGGATATTGATCCGGAGTAGTGACGGCATTTACAGCTCGGAAATCACCACAAGGCCGCCAGTCGCCACTGTCTTCCTTTGGAACCACATGGAAAGGTGAAGACCAATTACTGCAGGAAGAACGATTAGCGTCGAGCTGCAGCGCGTGTGCGAACGCACGGCGGGTGAGTTCCAACCTCCGTCCAGCGAGCTTCCATGGCCGCGCAGTGACAGGTGACCTGGTGCTTGTGATATGATGCGTCACTTTGTGTTTCACGGGCAGCGCATCGTTTCGGGGTTTTGTGTGTTGCGGTTTCTCAGCAAGTATCTTGCAGTGTGTTTAGACCCACCGAAACGAATGGATGCTAGACAAGGTGAGCTTGGACTGCAGGCCAATTACATCTAGAAATCTGACTTATCCTTTAGGCGCCGATCGCGAACGCTCATACCTAAGTTGAAATGGCTGAGGAAGTCCGCTCCCAGTACGTGAAAGCTGACGTCGGTTGTCAGAAACACCCATTTGTGCAAGCGCCAGAGTCCGATCTCTAGCGTTATAGGCCGCAGCCCGTACGACGCGATGGCAGTGTTGTTCACTGCGTACTGCGTGGGTGTAGACTTGGCGCGTTGGCGATCTGTGGCCGTAGCGGACACTATAGACTGCTAGGCTCCGGTGTCGAAGAGGAGACGGGTGCCGGTGTTGCGGTCGACTCGGAAGAATCGGCGGCTTCCACGAGGCTTCAATGTTGCGTGCCGCCATTAGTGACTGGCTGGTGGATTTCCCGTCCATGAACAGGGCTGGGTGCAGCGGCTTGTCTGTTCGCGAAAGCAATGGTAGTACCAGCAAAAATGCCTCGGTAAGTCTCTAGGTGCGCTGCGAGACCGTGATAGAGAATAGTTTCGCTGAAGTTGGTCGCCAGTGTTGCCACCTGTCGTCAGCTTCTTCAGTGCACTGGTAAGGCGGTTGACGCTTCCTCTAGGTGAGAATGTCGGTCTCCTGGCTCTGAGGCTCTCGCAACGGCGATAGGTAGCTGTGCCGCAGACCAGCAGGCGCATATGCGGTCTGCGAGTGCAGCCAGCTGATGGGGAGTCGTCTCGTCGGAACCCGCCAGTAATTTGAGCGCGGACTTTCGGAGGCGTTGCAAGAACAGCTGGCGCAAAATTTGAAGCTTCCCCTCGTTTACGGAGTAGGCACGCAGTTACTGACGCAACCGGTACAGGAGTTGTGACAGTCGTTGGTCGCGCAGTTTTTTGGAGCGTAGGTGCTGGAGCTTACTCTGTTGCGACTGCTCGAGACGCTGCGGGATCGTGCGTGTGGTGTGGCCAGAGGCGTACCCGGTATCAAGTCATCTATGGCATCGGTGATGTCGGTGGGTAGCGTGGTGTTGATGTGCACGTATTTCGCTGTCTGTGAAGTGGTGCGCCGGGGTGGCAAACGTGCCTCTACTTGCATAAACCTTAGTCGGGGATTTCGGAGCGAAAAGCTGGGATGCTGAAACTCTGCATGAGTAGCACGAATGGGAGAACCGTCGTCCATGACTAGTAATGTGAATGTGAATCATTACATTCACATTTGACATTGATGATGAATGTCCTGATGTCCAGTGATGAATGTCCAGTGATGATGAATGTCCTGATGACCTAGGACATTCACAAATGTGAATGTCCTAGGTCATCAGATATTGGGAGCTCGCTTTAGGAAGCAAGGAATACACGTTTTGACAGGTTGAAAACGAAGAGTCGACTGGCTTTGTTCAAAAGGAAATGCTAGTTTTCTTACCGGTTCTGGTGGTGCCCTAATTGCGCAGCCACCTCGGTTCCAAGAAAGGGCCGGAGGCAATCACGACTAGTGCTAGGCACGCTGAAGTGAACGGTCACTACACTGTACGTGAACTTCAAAGCACTTTTACTATTATTTTTATTTCACTAGGGAAAGCGGAAGCGCAATAATGGCCTCAGCTTTGTTATCGGTGTGATAATATTTTGTCGAATAAGTGGTCCTCGTCATAAAGAAAGACGGAACCCTTCGGTTCTGCATTGTCTTTAGAAAATTGAATAACGTCATTAAAAGACGTTTATCCACTTCCGCGGATCAATTATTCACTAGATGTCCTGCGCATGAATCAGGTATTTTGATCCATATAGATTTGAAGAGCGCATGCTAGCAAAATAAAGTTGAACGTTGCCACAGAAAAGCTACTCATGCTGCCCGAGATGGACTGCACGAACTTAAAGTGCTCCCATTCGGCCCGTGTTCTGCAGCAGCCATATTACCTAGAATAATGAACACTGTTTGGACCAATCTGAAGTGGCACTGGTATTCAGTGTACCTAGATGACATCGTTATGTTTCCGGCTGCCTTTCAAGAACGTCTGAAACGTTTAGACGCATTATTGGAGGCGCTCCTCTAAGCTACCCTCACGGTAAACGTATAAAAGTGTAATTTCTGTTACGAAGTGCTGAAGTTCCTCGGGCATGTCGTAAGCATCGACGACGTCCGGGTTGACCCTTACAAAACATCTGTTGTTGCTGCTTTTCCGGTTCCTGCTGAAAAGAAAGCAGTACAGCGCTTTCTTGGTCTGTGTTCGTACTATGGTCACTTCATCGCCAATTTTTCGCAGATCGCCAAACCTCTCATTCGCCTCTTGCGAGATGACATACATCTCGCTTGGACTGATGAGCAGGACGCCGCTTTCACCGAGTTACAGCAGCACCTAGAAGAATCACCCTTCCTTGCTCACTATGACGGGGACGGTGGCACAGAGGTGCTTACCGACGCAAGCAACATCGATCTTGGCGCTTTACTTGTTCAACATTAGGGAAGGTGTTGAGCGAGTGATCGCTTTAGTGAGCC
Organism: Dermacentor albipictus; assembly: GCF_038994185.2. Lineage (NCBI taxonomy): Eukaryota > Metazoa > Arthropoda > Arachnida > Ixodida > Ixodidae > Dermacentor > Dermacentor albipictus. The sequence goes on from NC_091821.1 coordinate 486,673,386, forward strand.
GCACTGTTTCACGTGCAGAAATAAATTGCTCCACCTTCGATAAAAAGTGTGCACCGGTTCTCTGGACCATCATGATATTTCGGACTTATCTCTGTGGTGGTCCTTTCAAGGTGGTGACAGACCACCATTGCATGTGTTGGTTGGCGAATTTATGCGACCCGTCCGGGCGACTGGCCCGATGGAGTCTCCGTCAGCAGGAGTTTGATGTTACCATCGTTTATAAATCAGTCTTCAAACACGAAGATGCGGTCATGTTATCGCGCACTCCCGTCGAACCTTTCAATATTGACATGGACGAAGACCCCGGATTTTTCGAGGCGTTCACCGCATTTAACCTGATCTTATGACAGCACGAGGACGCCAGAATACGCCCTATCTTAGATCACCTAGAACGCAAGAATGTTATAGTACCTCGATACTATTCTTTCAGCCACTCAACCTTCTTCCCTCGAAAGGGCGCCTGTACAAGAAAAACTCGAATGCCAGAGAGAAAGGGTATCTCCTTGTAGTACCTAGCGACCTTCGTGATAACATGTTCCTTGCCTGCCATGATGAACTGCGCCCTTGGCTATTTCATGTAACCTTGCCAGAGCACGTCAGACGTACGACTCGTTCAAGCTTTCTACCATGGTCAAGTGTTACGTGCAAAGCTACCGTGAGTTTGAACGCATAAAATCACTGTTTATAAAAACCAGGGGGCTACTCCAACGCATCGCTCCGCCTAGCGCTTCGTTCGGCCAAATGGACATAGATCTGCGGAGACACTTTTCTTGTAGGTGAAACAAGTTGAAACAAGTTTCTTGTAGGTGAAACAATCAACCTTCAGCATCTGCAATTCGAATATGAGCCAGGTGACCAAGTCTGGGTATGGACTTCGATCCGTCGCCAGGGCCTGTCAAAAGACCCTGCTTAGTCGATACTTTGGGCTATACAAAGTGCTACGCCACTTTACTGAAGTGAATTACAAGGTACTTCCGGGCGGTGCCACGTCACCTCGGTGCCAACAGCACCACTCAGATATAGTTCACGTTGTTGGAGTCAAGCTGTATTTCTCACAACAAGGCGACGCAGTCCCGACCTCACGCGATTTCTAGACTTTCGCTTCGCAGAACGCTCACTGTTGTCCGGTGCTCCCTGTGCGCTGGCTGCTGTGATGTTCCGTGCCTTCTAATTTGGTAAGCATCGGTAGCTGCTTCTCTTTTGGCGATGGAATAGTGCCACTAGGCGCACGAGCCAGCGAAAAAAAAAGTTACGATTGGGACGCGTGCTCTGCAACATGTGGGCGCTAAAAAAGAAGCGGAGACTGAAGACGCAGACTAGCGAAACCACGTCATCTTGTCCAGCTTTCTGTCTTGCAACGCTGTGCACATTTATAGGTGTAATTTTGTGACAGTGTCAATCAGCTGCAGGCTTTCCGGGGCCCCTCGAATTGCGTCCGAACGACAGCTCGGTTTGTTTATTTTGGTGTCAACTCAACAGCATGGCGAAAAGTCGTAGTCCGGGCTGCATCAGGACTTCAGGACACTTCGAGGTCTACACGACATTTTAGTTAGGTGACACTAGAATGATATGAGTATTCTGAGAATGTGAACCGGGATGCACGGTTCTGCACAAATTCTAGCATTTTATTAAGGTTACTTTGTTCAAGGTCCCAAACCACGCATGCTCATTCATGTTTTGTTCTGAATAATGTCTGATAGGATAGAAGTCGGACAGAAGAAGGTTAGGACGTAGACAACCAATAAGACCGGTTAGCATGATAAGTAACGTGCGTTATGTAAAGGGACACTTTTAAACATGACATGAAATTAACACCTATGTACGTACATGCACTTACACATAAAATTTCGGAGTTAGGGTTCAGATAATTCGGTGGTGGGCAATATTTCCGACGATGAAAAGAAAGTAGTGATCTTTTTTTTTCATGTTAAATGAAATGAGCCACTTGTTGCACTCGATTTCGATTCGATGAAGGTAAGACTGAATGGAGTGAATGTCAGATAGGTTGTTAATTTGACCACACAGAACGCAGTCGCCTGGGAAGTGTTTGATGTTAGAACAAATGTTATTCGGTAAATCATTGATATATACTAGGAATAACAGTGGGCCTAGGAGCGTCCCCTGAGGCACTCCTGAGAAGGCAAGACGGTAGGCAGAAGAGTGATTATTACCGTGCACCAACCGCTGGCGGTTGGATCATCATCATCATCAGCCTGGTTAGGCCCACTGCAGGGCAAAGGCCTCTCCCATACTTCTCCAACTACCCCGGTCATGTACTAATTGTGCCCATATTGTCCCTACAAACTTCTTAATCTCATCCACCCGCCTAAGTTTCTGCCGCCCCCTGCTACGCTTCCCTTCCATTGGAATGCAGTTCGTAGCCCTGAATGACCATCGGTTATCTTCCCTCCTCATTACATGTCCGGCCCATGCCCATTTCTTTTTCTTGTTTTCAACTAAGATGTCATTTACCCGCGTTTGTTGCCTCACCAAATCTGCTCTTTTCTTATCCCCTTAACGTTACACCGATTATTCTTCTTTCCATAGCTCGTTGCGTCGTCCTCAATTTCAGCAGAACCCTTTTCGTAAGCCTCCAGGTTTCTGCCCCGTAGGTGAGTACTGGTAAGACACAGCTATTATACACTTTTCTCTTGAGGGATAATGGCAACCTGCTGTTCATGATCTGAGAATGCCTGCCAAAGGCACCCCAGCCCATTCTTATTCTTCTGATTATTTCATCGCCATGATCCGGGTCCGCGGTCACTACCTGCCCTAAGTAGATATATTGCCTTACCACTTACAGTGCCTCGCTACCTATCGTAAACTGCTGTTCTGTTCCGAGACTGTTAAACATTACTTTAGTTTTCTGCAGAGTAGTTTTGAGACCTACCCTTCTGCTTTGGTTCTCCAGGTGAGTGAGCATGTATAGCAGTTGGTCCCCTGAGTTACTGAGTAGCAGTTGGTCCCCTGAGTTACTTATCCCAAATTTTTCCCTATCCAGGTCTCGGAATACCTCCTGTAAGAACGCTGCGAATATCATTGGAGATCGTATCTCCCTGCCTAACGCCTTTCTTTATTGGGATTTTCTTGCTTTCTTTATGGAGGACTACGTGGCTGTGGAGCCATTATAGATACTTCCCAGTATTTTTATATACCGGCAATCTACACCCTGATTCCGTAATGCCTCAATGTCTGCTGAGGTTTCGACTGAATCAAACGCTTTTTCGTATTAAATGAAAGCTGTGTATAAAGGTTCGTTATATTCAGCACATTTTTCTATCAACTGAATGATAGTGTGAATATCGTCTCTTGTTGAGTAGCCTTTAGGGAATCATGCCTGCTCCTTTGGTTGACCGAAGTCTAAGGTGTCCCTGAGTGTACTTGCGATTACCTTAGTAAATACATTGTAAGCATCGGACAGTAAGCTGATCGGTCTATAATTTTTCATGTCTTTGGCGTCCCCTTCCTTATGGATTAGGATTATGTTAGCGTTGTTCCAAGATACCGGCGCGCTCGAGGTCATGAGGCATTGCGTGTACAGGTTGGCCAGTTTTTTTAGAACAATCTGCCTTTCATCCTTCAACAAATCTGCTCTTACCTGATCCTACCCAGCTGCCTTCCCACTTTGCATAACTCCCAAGGCTTTCTTTACTTCTTCTGGCGTTACTTGCGGGATTTCTAGGATAGGATAGGGATAACATTAATAAAGTGCCGGCAAACGACGATTTAAGAGTCGTGACGCTGACGAAGCGTCGACCTGGGGTTATACTCCACTCTGCACTAGCCCAGTTGGGCCCGTTTGTAGTGGGTCATGAGGCTTGTGCTTTTCGAGCGCACCCCGCACCTGCTGGACGGCCCATAGTTGTGAGTCCTTGTCTGCAGACTGCAGTGCACATTCAAGTTCTGGCGGGTAAGTCCTGGAGGTAGCTGCCGTCGGGAACCTGGCACAGTCCCACATGAAGTACCATTGGTCCGCCGGACCCGCTGCACAAACACCGCACAGCCCACTCGGATAGAGCTCTGGGTGAAGCACGTGCATCATTGCGCACGTGCTTCACCGAGAGCCGTGGGATTTCTAATTCCTCTAGAATATTATCTCTTTCATTATCGTTGTGGGCGCCACTGGTACTGTATAAATCTGTATAGAACACCTCAGCCACGTGAACTATCTCATTCAAATTTGTAATGATATTGCTGGCTTTGCCTCTTAGCGCATACATCTGATTCTTGCCTATTCCTAGTTTCTTATTCCCTGCTTTTAGGCTTCCTCTGTTCCTGAGAGCATGTTAAATTCTATCCATATTACACTTCCTTATGTCAGCTTTCTTACGCTTGTTGATTAACTTGGAAGGCTCTGCCAGTTCTCTTCTAGCTTTAGGGTTAGAGGCTTTCATACATTGGCGTTTGTTGATCAGATCTTTCGTCTCCTGCAATAGCTTACTAGTATCCCGTCTAACGGAGATACCACCGACTTCTATTTTACACTCCTTAATGATGCCCACAAGACTGTCGTTCATTCCTTCAACACTAAGGTCCTCTTCCTGAGTTAAAGCCGAATACCTGTTCTGTAGCCTGATCCGGAATTCCTCTATTTAACCTCTCACCGCTAACTCATTGATTGGCTTCTTATGTACCAATTTCTTCCGTTCCCTCCTCAGGTCTAGGCTAATTCGAGTTCTTACCACCCTATGGTCACTGCAGCGCACCTTGCCGAGCACGTCCACATCTTGTATGATGCCAGCGTTAGCGCAGAGTATAATGTCTATTCCATTTCTAGTCTCGCCATTCGGGCTCCTCCACATCCACTTTCGGCTATCCCGCTTCCGGAAGAAGGTATTCATTATCCGCATATTATTATATTCTGTAAATTCTACTAAAAACCCTCCCCTGCTATTCCTAGAGCTTATGCCATATTCCCTCACTGACTTCTCTCCAGCCTGCTTCTTTTTTTTAATCATGGGGTTTTACGTGCCAAAACCACTTTCTGATTATGAGGCACGCCGTATCGGAGCACTCCGGAAGTTTTGACCACCTGGGGTTATTTACCGTGCACCTAAATCTAAGCACACGGGTGTTTTCGCATTTCGCCCCCATCGAAATGCGGCTGCCATGGCCGGGATTCGATCCCGCGACCTCGTACTCAGCAGCCCAACAGCATAGCCACTAAGCAACCACGGCGCTTCCCAGCCTGCTTCTTGCCTACTCTGGCATTGAAGCCGCCCATCAGTATGATGTATTTTGTTTTGACTTTACCAATCGCCGACTCTGTGTCTTCATAGATGTTTCCGACTTCCTGGTCGTCATGACTGGATGTAGGGGCGTAGGCCTGTACGACTTTCAATTTGTACCGCCTATTATGTCTCTTATTAAGGCGGTTAGTTAGGAAGTCACAAATACATGGAAAAGCAAAGGAATGAGATTTAAGGCATGAAAGTTTTAGAAACAGTCCTTTATGAGGAACTTTATCAAATGTTGTCTCGAAATCTTAAAAAAAGCGTTGACCAGTATGTTTACGCCCATACTAGAGCTAATGTCATTAATAAAGAGTGAATGTTGAGTATCGCAGGGAAGACTTTTCTGAAAACCGTGTTGATATTATTTTTAATTTTAGAGACGCTAAACATTCGACTACATGAGAATAGATCGCATATTTAATTACTTTTGAGCAGACACATGTAAGCGATATAGGGCGATAATTTTTAGACAAGCGTATCGTATCTTTGTTTGGGATTGGACGGGCCTTGCCCACCTTCCACTCTTGTGGCACCACTCCAAATGAAAGAGACTGGTAGAATATGTCCGATAGGATAACTCTTGTTACGGTTTTAGTATTCTTCAGTATTTTAGCTCTGATGCCATATATATCAGTAGATGATGTCAGCTTTAGTGAATCGATAATTTTGGCAATGCCACTGGCGTCGAACGTATATTTCAAGCATGATAGCGTGATTTGCATAACATGCATGAGGTAGTTCGTTATCAGGTTCTACTGTAAAAACCGAACAAAGACTCTCAGTACTTGAGGGACACATGTTTCTGGGATCAAATCGTTATGGTCGTCTCTCAGGGCAATGTTCAATGAAGGCGTAGTGCATGATGGGTTGATAGTCTTCCAGAACTGTTTGGGGTTATTGCGTAACATTCCGGGTATGCTTTATGGGTCGAATGAGCGCGAGAAGCGAATAAGTTTTCTGTGGTCTGCTATCAGTGGCGTAGCCACAAATTTCCTCGGGGGGTGGGATCACGTTGCAGCTCGGCCTCCTGTTTATAAAATCGATCGAGGGGTCAAATACATAAATCATAACTGCATTCCCATTGCCAAAGATGCTGCAAACGAGTTCTTTAAATCTACGCACTGTCAAGACAAGCGAAATATGAATTTCATCCATAAAGAATATACTCGTATGTTTTTATAATAGTGCCCGAAATAACTGATGGAAATACTTCCATATTTTCTATTGTCCATATATATATATATATATATATATATATATATATATATATATATATATATATATATATATATATATATATATATATATATATATATATATATATTGCCACGACAAACTTGGTGACATTCAAGTTGCGCGCCCTTTGCACTGGGCACTGTGCACGCCGTACAGTGGCGTTGTTCAGCAACAACAGGCAGCGATATTCGTGGCACGGGCAGCCAGTTGGACCCGGCTCGCATGCGCCACGCGCACGAGGTGTCACGCGAGGAGAAGAGGAAGACGGTTCGAGCCCAGCTTGAGAACACGACTGCCGCGGATTTCTGCACGATCTCAGTGACTTTTACTAGTGGGCACAAGTTCGCCTTTAATAAATATCCTTGTTTTACTACCATCGTTACATTTCTGGTGGAGGTGCGGGGTATGAGTCGAAGCCCCACGAACGAAAGTCAGCGTAGCCCCGACAATCCGCGAGTCCATCCCGTGGAACTGACACCTGTACACCAGCGGACCAGCCGCCGTCTTCGTGGTGACTCACCCGAATTTGGCCCTCTTCTCTTCTTGCCAAGAGAAACTCCCACAACGGACGCCGCCACAATGAATACCCAGGTAACACCGGCACAGCTAGTCGTAAGCCAACCTCGCAAGCCGCCAACATTCCATGGTGACTCGTTCGAAGACGTGGAAGATTGGTTGGAACTGTTCGAGAGAGTGGCGAGCTTTAATGAATGGAATGAAAGACAGAAGCTCCGTAACGTGTATTTCGCGTTGGAAGACTTCGCAAAAACGTGGTATGAAAACCATGAACCCTCTTTGACCTCTTGGGAGGAATTTCGACGACAACTGCTTGCAACGTACGCCAGCACGGATCGTAAAGAAAAGGCAGAAATCGCACTTCAAGCCAGGAACCAGCTCACAAACGAGAACGTGGCGATGTACATCGAGGACATGTCCCGCCTGTTCAAGCGTGCTGATCCCACCATGAGTGAAGATAAGAAGCTGCGCCATCTCATGCGTGGAGTAAAGCAGGAACTCTTCGCAGTTCTCGTCCGCAACCCACCGCGCACGGTCGCCGAGTTCAGATGTGAAGCAACGACCATCGAAAAGACGCTGGAACAGCGGGCTCGGCAATACAACCGTGAGGCAAGCTGCGCACCTGTCCATGTCATCCCTGGAGGCCTGCCAAACGACCTGGAAACCCTGCGGGAGCTTGTCCGGTCAGTGATCAGGGAAGAGCTCAACAAGTTGCAGATACCTCAGGCTCCAGCTGCACTATCTATCGTCGACGTTGTCCGGGACGAACTCTGGAACGTCATACGGGTTCCAGAGCGTGAGCCACAGCCGACGCGGCGCACCCCAACGTACGCCGACGTACTCAGGCAACCCGCGGTACACAGTAGTGGAGCAGTTGCGACGACCGTTCCCTACCCATCGACAGTACGCAGTGCATCTCGTCTACTGGAACCACCGGCTGCCTATCAGCCTTTAGCACGTAGTGCACCTCGTTTTGTGGAACAAAGGCCCCGGAAAAGTGACGTCTGGCGTGACCACGAGCGCAGGCCTCTGTGTTTCCACTGCGGAGAAGCGGGTCACCTGTATAGGTTCTGCCCGTACCGTCAAGTTGGGTTAAGGGGTTTTCCCTTAAGCGCACCATGCCCCCGAAACGGTGAACGGCCAGCGGAGATAGAAGAATACTTGTCGACGCGCCAAAGCCCCGTTACTCCTCGCCAACATCAACCACGGGCACCGTCGCCCATGCGCTGCCGATCGCCTAGCCCACGCGCGTCTCCAAGATCGCCTAGGCGTCGTTCACCAAGCCCACACCAGGAAAACTGAAGCAAGCGACCTGTGGAGGTGAGGCCGCTGATAACCAGAGTTATGAAGATCCTCCAACGCGATTCCAGTGCGGTGACGAGATAATTCCAGTCTACAGGTGCAGGAACGAAACGATTACGTCAGATTTGCGGTTGAGAATAGACGGACGCGAGCTGAATGCCTTAGTCGACACCGGCGCTGATTATTCAGTAGTAAGCTTCAAGATGGCGAAGCACCTTAAAAAAGTTGTGACGAAGTGGACTGGTCCGCAGATACGCACGGCAGGCGGCCATCTTATTACGCCCCTTGGCCGATGCACCGCAAGACTTACGATAAAAGGCTTCACATACGTTTCTGACTTTATTGTACTGCCAGAATGTTCACGGGAACTTATATTGGGAATGGATTTTCTACAAGCTAACGGCGCCATAATTAACCTACGTAGGTCCAGTGTATCTTTCTCGACAAAACAAGCTATACCTGTGGAAGAATCGGAGGAGCGACGTCTCGCTGCACTGCGCGTCGTCGACGATGACGTAACTGTGCCGCCACGCTGCAGTATAATGGTTCTTGTGGAGAATGAAAGATTTTCTGACCGCGAAGGCATAGCAGATGGAAACATAGAGCTCCTTTTCAACAAAGGCATTTGCGTGGCTCGGGGCCTTGTTCAGTTAAGCGATGGCCGTGCAAATGTCGCACTTACAAATTTCGGTAATGAATTCCAACATATCGCACAAGGAACAGCTATTGCCTATTTCCACGAGTTCCGTGAAGCGACCGAATTATGCAGCCTAACTACGTCAACTGCCCTGCCAGGAACCTGCAGTGTCGACAGATCAATTACCGTCAACCCGAGACTCCCTGAAGCCCGAAAGAAACAGATATATGCCCTGATAAAGGATTTTTCTGACTGCTTCTCCACGTCCTCGAAGGTACGGCGCACGTCTGTTACGAAGCACAGAATCATAACAGAGGACGCCACAAGACCGGTATGCCAGCACCCGTATCGAGTGTCACCAAAAGAAAGGGAGGTCATCAAGAAGCAAGTAGAGGAGATGCTTTCAGATGACGTTATTCAGCCTTCCAGCAGTCCATGGGCGTCTCCGGTAGTGCTGGTTAAAAAAAAAGATAACACGCTTCGATTCTGCGTCGACTACCGTAAACTGAACAGCGTAACCAAGCGGGATGTGTACCCCCTTCCGCGTATCGACGATACGTTAGATCGGCTCCGATGTGCAAAGTTTTTCTCCTCCCTGGATCTCAAGAGTGGATATTGGCAAATAGAGGTGGATGAACGAGACCGTGAAAAGACAGCATTCGTAACCCCTGATGGCCTCTACGAATTTAAAGCACTTCCATTCGGCCTCTGTTGTGCACCCGCAACGTTCCAGCGAATGATGGACTCTGTGCTTGCAGGATTGAAATGGCAGTCATGCTTAGTGTATTTGGATGATGTGGTCGTATTTTCCACCACATTTGACCAACATCTAGAGCGCCTGCGACTAGTGTTAGAAGCTATTCGCGCAGCAGACTTGACAATTAAGCCGGAAAAATGTCAATTCGGCCTCGATGAACTTCGGTTTCTCGGACACGTTATCAGTGCTAAAGGCGTTCGGCCAGATCCCGAAAAGACAGCAGCTGTTGCGAGGCTCCCGACACCCACAGACAAAAAGTCGGTGCGCCGTTTCTTGGGTTTATGCGCATACTACAGAAGATTTGTAGAAAACTTTTCAAACATTGCTGAGCCTCTTACAATACTGACAAGAGAAGATCAACCTTTCATGTGGAAAAGCGAACAACAAGACGCCTTTGACGAGTTAAGGAAACGCCTGCAAGCTTCTCCTATCCTTGCCCATTTTGATGAGACAGCCGACACTGAAGTTCATACCGATGCGAGTAACGTCGGCCTCGGTGCCATACTTGTGCAGTGGAATAACGGCCAGGAGAAAGTAATTGCTTATGCCAGCCGTAAGCTCTCGAAAGCAGAGGCTAACTACTCCGCAACCGAGAAAGAGTGCCTTGCAGTCATATGGGCAATATGTAAATTTCGGCCCTACCTCTATGGTAGACCATTCCGAGCAGTCAGCGATCACCATTCGCTTTGCTGGCTGGCGAATCTCAAGGATCCATCCGGACGACTAGCAAGATGGAGCCTTAGGCTTCAAGAGTATGACATTACTGTCGTATACCGATCCGGGAGGAAACACAGCGATGCCGACTGCTTGTCACGCGCACCCGTCGAGACACCGGTGTCAGAAGAAGAGGATTTCCCGTTCCTTGGCATTGTTGACGCGTCACAAATTGCTCAACAACAACGAGATGACCCGGAATTGCTTCCACTTATACAGCGCCTGGAGGGACTCGACGTTCAACTGCCGCGTATTTTCTCTAGGTGGCTATCCTCGTTCTGTCTGCGAGGACGTGTACTCTACAAGAGAAACTTCGAGAACAGCGAGACAAAGTTTTTACTTGTCGTACCCACCTCTATGCGAGAAGAACTTTTGCATGCCTGTCACGATGAGCCGACGTCTGGACACATGGGTGTGAGCCGTACAGTCGCCAGGATTCGTCTGAAATACTACTGGCCCAAGTTATTAGCATCAGTGCAGCACTACGTCAAGACTTGTCGCGAGTGCCAAAGGCGCAAGACCCCATCCGTAAAACCGGCCGGCCTCCTCCAGCCAATAGAGCCACCAAAAGCCCCATTCCAACAAGTCGGTATGGACCTCCTTGGACCCTTCCCAACATCATCTTTAGGCAAAAAGTGGATAGTTGTGGCCACGGACTATCTGACCCGTTACGCAGAAACTGATTCCCTGTACAATGCAACGGCTGTCGAAGTTCCAAAATTCTTTGTCCACAATATCGTTCTCAGGCATGGCGCTCCCACAGTTGTTATTACCGATCGTGGAACGGCCTTTACTGCGGACCTAATGAAATGCTTGTTGCGAATGACACATACTGATCATAGGAAAACTACGGCGTACCACCCTCAGACAAACGGTTTAACTGAACGCCTTAACAGAACACTGACCGACATGCTTTCGATGTATGTCGACGTTGAACATAGGCTGTGGGACGAAATTTTGCCATACATCACCTTCGCATATAATACGGCCGTTCAGGAAACAACACGAGTCACCCCGTTTCAACTTGTATTCGGCCGAACAGTATCCACAACTTTGGATGCTATGTTGCCGTTAGATGAAGAAACCCATAATTCATCTGACCTGGATGATTTCTTGCAACGAGCCGAGGAGGCACGACAGCTGGCAAGGTACCGAATACGCCGCCAACAACGCATCGACTCCAGCCGGTACAACCAGCGCCGTCGTGAAGCTCATTACCAGCCCGGTGACAAGGTGTGGGTATGGACCCCAGTGCGCCACCGTGGAGTGTCTGCAAAGCTTCTATGCAGATACTTCGGCCCTTACGAAATACTTCGTCGTATAAGCGACGTCACTTACGAAGTGAAATCCGCTGGACACGAGAGCCCAAGACGGCGCAACTCCACGGAAGTTGTACATGTTGTCCGCATGAAACCCTACCAGGAGAGGTCATGAACAACAGCAACAACAACAAAAAAAAAAAGTGAGCGCCCACAGGAACCCCTACATCCTCTCACGCATCGGGCCGATGCGGTAAGGAGGGGGATAATGCCACGACAAACTTGGTGACATTCAAGTTGCGCGCCCTTTGCACTGGGCACTGTGCACGCCGTACAGTGGCGTTGTTCAGCAACAACAGGCAGCGATATTCGTGGCACGGGCAGCCAGTTGGACCCGGCTCGCATGCGCCACGCGCACGAGGTGTCACGCGAGGAGAAGAGGAAGACGGTTCGAGCCCAGCTTGAGAACACGACTGCCGCGGATTTCTGCACGATCTCAGTGACTTTTACTAGTGGGCACAAGTTCGCCTTTAATACATATCCTTGTTTTACTAACATCGTTACAATATATATATATATATATATATATATATATATATATATATATATATATATATATATATATATATAGATGTCCATATGTCCATATTTCTATTCTTCCATATTTTCTATTGTCTATTATTACGTAAAGAAAATGCCACATGAACATGAGAACAAAATCAGTCCGAAACCAGCAAAGTAGTGCATGCCGCTGATATAAAACTTATGAACAACATGAAATCAACAAGTTCAGCACAAATATTTTAATGAAACAATGTAAGTAAAGAACCTTATTTACATTTTTGTACATATGCAACAGCCAGGGAAAATCTCAATGACGCTGTCCTTTGTTACAATGTATTGTGCGAGAGCATCTGTCACCGGTCGTGTATTGTGAGTAAGTGCAACGAAATTATAATCGCGACAGAGAGCACATAAAAAAACAGGAGTTCTGCGAAGTTTACGAGGTTGAGTCAAATGAAAGTGAGCCAATGCAAATATATGACAAACCAGGTTACAAAATTTAAAACTAGTGTCCATGAGCGTTTAAACATTTATCCAACTGACTAACGAGTCGCATGATTTCCTTCTCATAAATCTACAACTGACTCACGCCATCGTCCGACACGAATCTGGTTTCCTTGAGCTGATATTTTCAAATGTCCCAAAATTTGGAAGTTGCACGGTTACTATGTCTGGGCTGTATGGGGGACATTGCAGCATTTCCCACTTGAACTTTGCAAGTTTTGCATTAACCATATCAGCGACATGGGGACGGGTATTGTCGTGGAGCAAGATGACACCATTCGTCAATTTTTCACGTCGTTTATTCTTGATTGCGACTCGTAGCCGATCCGGCGTTTCACGATATCGGAAACGATTGATAGTCTTCCCAGGTTTAGCTAATTGTATCAATAATGGCCCCTGATCGAAAAAAATTCAACAACATATTTCCGGCAGAAATAACGTCCATTGCTTCCTTTCGGCTTGCTAATTCGAATGTTTCCACTGTAAGCTTTGCCGTGGTGTTTCTGGCTCGTAGTAGTAGCACCATGATTCGTCCGCGGTCACAATTGCAGAGACGAAATCGTCACCCTCATTGTGATAGCGCATCAGATCAGAAGACAGAACCTCTCCGTCTTTTGGCGTTAGTGCAAAGTCTTGGGCGTCCAATGTGCACACAAGAGCCGATAACCGGAATGTCCTTGAATTATGGTGTCACCCGAACTGTGACTGACGTTCACACGCCCTACCTATTCATCGATGCTTATCCTTCATTCTTGTCTAATCTGCGCATCAGCCTTTGCAGTTTTGTTGGGGGTGATTTCACGGTGGCTTTGACCCGGCCTTGGATCATCTTTGCAAATTTTACGTCCTTCTTTGAATCGTTTGCTCCAACCCTTCACAGACGCCAATGAAATACGGTGTTCAACGTACGCAGCAGCCATACGGCGACTAGTTTCTTTTTAGGAAACACCTTCAGCTGTCAAAAACACGACACCATGCTGTTCAACTTTTGGTGTGTCCATTCTGTCACGTAACCTTGCCCAACCCAGTATATGAGGGCATTAAATAACATTTATTCTCACACCTACGTGTCATTTTTGTAAATTTGAGATGCTTATGCGCTATGCGCATGCCTCGCAGATAATGAATGGAACCATTATTGCGCTGGGCGGGTTGGCTGACCTTCATTTTACTCGCCCTTGTGCATTAGAAATGCGAAGACACAATGTAAAATACAAATGCGAAGATACAGCTTGATAAAGGGCAAAATGTTTCACTGGAAATGAAGTTCTCTGCACGTAAGCATAAAGCCTCGCAAAAACATATTTAACTATATGTATAAGCCTGCGTTACATCTACGTTTCTAAGAAAAAATCAATCTATACGATGCGTCCAAGAAGGCAAATAAACATGTTGCGCAACCAAAGATTCACAAATCAGAGCCCACCCTCCCTCCGCTCCCCCTGATGTATCGCGTGCCATAGGAGGCAGCACGCTTCCTCCCCAATTTTCTGCTTTGCGCACACAAGAGGGAGCCACCAACGTCGGCTCACCCATGCCACCCCCCTCCCCCCCTACGCTCTCACGCGCACACACCGCATGCGGCACGTGGTCACGATGTTATCTTTATACTGAACATGGCGGCGACGGTGACGCCAGGGATGCGCCTAGCGTGTCAATGTAATTGATATCACAATAATATAATCAGAGTATCCGACAGAGGAAGCGTCCCGTGACCCATCACTTTGCGCAAAAGAAGAAGCAACAAAATTGAACTTTCACTATGCGACAATTTGCTGCACCTCAATAAAGTCTTTGTGTGTGTGTGTTTGGGACAGGGGCACGGAAACGAAAATAAAATGTAAGGGATAGCATGTTGGCCACAATTGAATGCCTACTTTGGGCACCTAATTTGGCTACCGAAGGGGTGTCGAAGAAAGCGTTAGACGCTTGGTCCACAGAGAACCATACGCATACTGTTCGGTATCCTACACCGGCGAGTCAAAATTTTTCGGAGAGGTTGCGGTCAAGCGAACGCGTTGCAATCTGTCGACTTCCCGCAGTGATGGCAGTGAGCGACCATGCACTGTTTCTTTTTCTCGACTGCTAGCCAGAAAGCGTCCAAAACACAAGCAGTCTTTAGCGTCGGTTTCGACCTTCTCGGCCCTTTTCAGACGTCAAAATTGGCAATGAGTGGGTAGTTTTCGCGACTGATTACGTGACCCAGTACGCTATTACGCGAGCTTTGCGCACAAGCTTTGCAATTGAGGAGGCAGATTTCAATTTACATGAAGCCATCCTACATTACGGCGCACCCTGGCAGCTTCTCACTGATGACGGCCGCACGTTCTTGTCCCCAGTAGTTAAAGACCTACTTCACTCGTGCTCTGCCCAGCACAAGCTTACCACCACCTACAACCCAGACAGGCTCATGAAGCGGCTGAACCGCACGCTCACATAAATATTGTCTATGTACTTTTCTAACGACCACAGTGACTGGGACAGTACGCTACCCTTCGTCACCTTCGCCAATAATTTGTCCTGTGACGAGACCACCGGTTTTTCACCCTTCTCAGGCCACGCAGAAGATTTGGTGCGACAGCCTACATCGGGGCGTTTGATTTCCTCCTGGATCCGTTGTCCTCCAATGGACGCCATGCCTCCGCCTCGGCTTGCCTGAAAAGCTGCTGCCGGGCTACACAGGACCTTACACGATGTTGGGTCAAGTTGAACTTTAAACTTTATTTCTCATTTTGCAACCTCTTTACAGCAAAAGAAAATGCAAGGGCAGGAACAAAATGCTGCACAAGCTCAGCTTGACGCGGTTTCTCTCCGCTTTCTTTACCAACCCTTTGCAGCGTATTCACAAATAAAATGTGTTGCATATGTACAAAACGCATTCATATTTTACATACATCCATATTCACATTAGAACACATATAACATCTATCTATCTGTCTATCTATCTGGCTGTCTATATATATATATATATTATAGACATGTAGACATAGTATATATATATATATATATATATATACATATAGACATAGTATATAGTTATAGACATAGTATATATATATATATATATATATATATATATATATATATATATATATTCACATGTGTGCACAAACGTATCTACACCTACCAACATCTTTACGTATTAACATATTGTAGCGGGTAATATGCATGTGGCACTGTGCGGACTGCCACCGCTGCGGCGCGAGACACGAGCGCGGGTTGTTGATGCGAAGTGCTAGGACTCGTGATCTAGAGCTACCTGCGATCCCTCGAACGAGCTACATAAACCCCATTTCATTTGGTGGAGCTGCGGGGAAACCTCGAAAACTGGAACTCCGAAGCCGCACGCTACCGACTGCTGCGACCATGCCTGACGAAACCACCCAGGAAGATGCACCACAGCCTCCGACGGTCATCGTTTCCGGTGCATTGCGCCAGCGTGATCCTGCCATCTTTAGCGGCACCAATGATCATGACGTGGAGGATTGGTTGTCATCTTACGAAAGGGTGAGCCAGCATAACAAGTGGGACGACGTCACAAAGTTGCACAATGTGCTGTTTTACTTAACCGGCGTCGCGAACCTCTGGTTCCGAAACGACGAACACGATTTCACAACGTGGAGCAGATTCAAGACAAGTTTCACAAAAGTGTTCGGGCGCCCCGCTGTGCGCAAGCTTCGCGCAGAACAACGCTTACGGGGGCGCGCGCAACATCACGGTGAAACGTTCACAAGTTACATCGAAGATGTCATTGACCTGTGTAAGCGCGTGAATCCGTCAATGGCGGAACAGGACAAGATAAAACACATTATGAAAGTCATTGATGAGGACGCATTTCAAATGTTGCTAGCGAAGGATCCGCGTACCGTGGCCGAAGTTATCAACTTGTGCCAAAGTTTTGACGAGCTACGGAAACAACGCATCTTAGCTCGGCGCCCACCGCCTACGGAAGATTCGTTAGCAGCATTGGTTATTGGCGACAACCACACAAGTTTGCTGACGCAAATAAAAGAATTTGTGCGCGAGGAGGTCGCGCGACAGCTCTCGATTTTGCCGATCATGGAGAAGCCTTCTCAATATTTGGCTCCAGCGATCCGACAGGTAATTCAAGAGCAAGTGACCGAAGCTCTTCCACCTCCGTGTCAGCCGGCTCCCGTGGCCGCGCCTCTGACGTATGCTGAAGCCGCTGCACGGGCGCCTCGTCTGCCGGGATTCTCTCCTCCGCCTTCAGCGCCTCTCCAGCCGGTGTTCTCTCATCCGCCCTCGCCTCGCCGGCAGGTCGCTCCCTTTTTCAGCGCACAGCAGCAAGGCACAAATCCTTGGCGTACTCCTGACAACCGCCCAATATGCTATGCCTGCGGTACACCGGGACATGTAGCGCGCTTCTGCCGCCGGCGCTTGCCGGCCTTCGTGGGCACCGCGCGACCACCCAGCTCCGGCTTCCGACCATACCGTATGCCTCAGCGACCACCACCGGAAGTCTACGCTGCTGATGACATACCAGCACCGCAGTCACAGCTCTACAATACTCGTCGCTCACCTTCCTCTCGTCGGCGCTCACTCTCACCCATGCGTCGTAGGCCCAGTGCCAGTACTACTGAGGCGGAAAACTGATTTCCGCAGTTCCTGAGGCACGAACTGCGTCATCGTCGGAACATCGAAATCCTCGTTTTTCCCCCGCTAACGTTATTGAAGTGTCTGTTGATGGCATCAAATGTCTTGCCCTCGTCGATACAGGTGCTGCTGTATCTGTGATTAGTAAGAAACTCTGCCGTGAATTACGGAAAGTGACCATGATGCTTTCGGTATTATTGCTTAGAACAGTCAGTGCACAGCAAGTTCAGCCAGTCGCTATGTGCACTGCCAGGGTGTTGATTCGAGACATTTTGTATCCGATTGATTTCTTTGTGCTAACTTGTTGCTCCCACGATGTGATTCTCGGTTGGGATTTTCTGTCGCGCCATCACGCCGTCATTGACTGTGCACGTGCTGAGGTTCAGTTCTCCGTTCTGTGCGATATGCCATCTCACGACTTTCAAGTTCATCATGTAACCAGGATCTGTGTAGCTTCAGATACTGACCTTCCCCCTCACAGCGCGGTATTTGTCCCTCTTTCATGCGCATCGCTTGCCGAAGCGACGGTCATGTTTTCACCCGCTGCCGTCTTCATTCGCCGCCAGCCTATATTGTTGCCTTTCCCTCTCCTCACGGTTCACCATGGCGTTGCAGAAATACTGATTTCTAACCCAAATTCGTACACTTCGCTTTGCACTGTGGCGAGACTATTGGTACCATCCAGACTGTGGACGCTGACGTTATTGTGCATTTCCCTGTTCCCGACGACGTGGATACTGCCAACGTAACAGCACTGGCACCCCATGTGCCATCTAACCGAGTACTACCGGATGTTTTTTGTCGCTCTATTGCCGATGACCTCGAGCCGACACACCGTGAGCGGCTTATTACTCTTTTAAATGATTTTCACGCCTCTTTTGACTGCAACCAAGCATCATTAGGCCCCAAAAGTACCGTCTCTCACCACATTGATACGGGACACCACGCACCATTACGCCAGCGTCCGTACCGCGTGTCATCCACCGAGCGTCGTGTCATCGCCGAGCAAGTTGAAGACATGCTTGAACGTGGTGTTATCAAGCCATCCTGCAGCCCTTGGTCATCTCCTGTGGTACTCATTAGGAAAAAAGATGGCTCGATTCGTTTCTGTGTGGACTATCGTCGCCTCAACAAGATTACACGAAAATATGTCCATCCTCTACCGCGCATAGATGACGCCCTAGATTGTCTTCATGGTGCCGAATTCTTTTCTTCTTTGGAGTTGCGATCGGGCTATTGGCAAGTGCCAGTGGATGAATCCGACCGCTCCAAGACAGCTTTTATTACGCCTGATGGCCTGTATGAGTTTACCGTAATGCCATTCGGCCTCTGCAATGCACCCGCGAGGTTCGAAAGGATGATGGACAATCTTCTACGAGGCCTCAAATGGAAGACGTGCTTGTGTTATTTAGACGACGTGGTAGTTTTCTCCCCTGATTTCACCACTCACCTCTCTCGTCTACGCGAAGTTCTTACTTGCCTTACCACCGCCGGCCTTCAACTTAACTTGAAAAAGTGCCGCTTCGGAGCCCGCCAGCTGACCATACTTGGCCATGTCGTGTCCAAAGACGGCGTCCTTCCCGACCCTGACAAACTTCGTGCTGTCGCAGAATTTCCGCGGCCGACTACAGTGAAAGAGCTCCGCAGTTTCGTCGGTCTTTGCTCTTATTTTCGCCGCTTTGTGCGCAATTTTGCCTGCATCATCGCTCCCCTGACGAAGCTCCTGGCTGGCTCTGGTGCCCTTCGCGACTGGACTCCGGCATGTGACCAAGCCTTCACCACTTTGCGTCGTCGGCTACCTCACCGCCTGTTCTACGCCACTACGACCCGAGTGCATCGACTGAAGTTCATACCGACGCCAGCGGCGTTGGTCTTGGGGCCGTCCTTGCACAACGGAAGCCTGGCTTTCCAGAATATGTGGTTGCATATGCGAGTCGTGCTCTCACGAAGGCAGAATCCAATTATTCTGTCACGGAAAAAGAATGTTTAGCTATAGTTTGGGCCTTAAACAAATTTCGTCCTTACTTGTATGGCCATCCGTTCGACGTTGTGACAGACCACCACGCGCTCTGCTGGCTTGCGTCACTGAAAGACCCGTCGGGGCGTCTTGGACGTTGGGCTCTTTGGATCGAAGAATTTGACATTCGCGTCATTTATCGATCCGGGCGCCAACATTCTGATGCAGATGCGCTCTCCCGTGCGCCCATGCGATCCGACGAAAGGCCACCTTCGTCCATAGAGTGCCCGGTTGCTACGCTTGCTGTTACTGACATGCCGTCTGAACAGAGAAAAGATCCGTGGATTGTGTCTCTCATTGACATTCTTAGCAGTTCTTCAACGTCTACATGCCCTCGAGCCATTCGTCGGCAAGCCACCCACTTCGTGCTACGGGACGCCATCTTGTACCGCCGAAACTATCAGCCCGACGGTCGCAAATGGCTACTAGTCATCCCTCGCCATTTGCGTTCCGACGTATGCACGTATTTCCATGCAAACCCACAACAAGCTCATGCTGGCGTCCTGAAAACCTACGAGCGGCTCCGCCAGCGGTACTACTGGCGCGGCATGTATTCTTATGTCCGCAAATACATTCGGTCATGTGCAGCCTGTCAGCGACGCAAGACATCTTCTCATACGACAGGCCCTCTGCAACCTTTACCGTGTCCTGCAGGTCCTTTTGATCGGGTTGGCATCGACCTTTATGGGCCTCTTCCATGCAGTGCTACCGGAAATCGTTGGATAATTGTCGCAGTAGACCACCTGACAAGATATGCTGAAACTGCTGCACTTGCTTCGGCTACCACTCGCGACGTCGCCGCATTCATCTTACGGCATTTCGTCTTACGGCACGGCGCACCGCGAGAACTGCTCAGTGACCGAGGCCGTGTCTACTTGTCCGAAGTTATTAATGAGCTACTCGCCGCGTGCCGCACTATTCACCGCACCACTACGGCGTATCACCCACAAACTAACGGTCTAACGGAACGATTCAACCGCACCCTTGGGGACATGCTCACCATGTATGTTGCGTCGGGTCATTCCAATTGGGACGATGTCCTCCCTTTTGTGACGTACGCATACAATACCGCCGTTCAGCCTACCACAGGCTTCTCACCATTTTGCCTTCTTTATGGGCGTGAACCATCCACTACCCTCGACACCGTACTACCATATCACCCGGATGCCTCTGAATTCACCCCTCTTTCCGACGTTGCTCGCCATGCTGAAGAGTGCCGCGAACTGGCTCGCTCGTTCACGTCGGATACCCAAGGAATCCGCAAAGATCGCCACGACAACGATCGGCCCACACAGTCCTTCGCCGTGGACTCTCACGTCTGGCTTCGGCTGCCCTTCCAAGCTCCAGGCCTTAGCCCAAAGCTTGCCCCGAAATATCAAGGTCCGTACCGGATCGTCGCGTGTACTTCGCCTGTGAGTTATGTGGTCGAACCGGTGACGCCATCTTCGGACAAACGCCGCCGTGGCCGCGAGACTGTTCACGTCAGCCGCCTGCAGCCGTACCACGACCCCCTTATCGTATCATCGCCTTAGGTCGCCAGGATGGCTCCTCTTCGCCCCGGGGGAAGTTGTAGCGGGTAATATGCATGTGGCACTGTAGTTGTAGTGGGTAATATGCATGTGGCACTGTGCGGACTGCCACCGCTGTGGCGCGAGACACGAGCGCGGGTTGTTGATGCGAAGCGCTAGAACTCGTGATCTAGAGCTACCTGCGATCCCTCGAATGAGCTACATAAACCCCATTTCAATATATACATGTACACATGCATATACATCCCGAAAATGGAGGACAAAATAAGATCCTGCACATATGAAAAGCAACACCTGTACAAATGTATGTTAAATTAACACCCCGAATTTTACTCAGAATGTAAAGGCAATGTTCAGCGGAACATAAGAAATGCGGAACGGTGGCTGGCTATATCGACTACGTGATCGCTCCGCTAGACTCACCTGTCCCCACAGACGTTGTGCATGTGTCCCAGCTGGAGCATTACTTAGCCGCGAGTCCACCTCCTCTATAATTAGCACCGAGACGGTGGCTTTACAGGCAGTGGGTATGTTACGGCGCAACCAAGAGTAGCGCCTGTCCGAAGGCAACGATTTGACGTGTAGAGGCGTGATCGGTCTCGAAAGTAATCTTGTTTAAGCATCATTGTCTCTCGTGTAAATATTGTAAATACATCTTTGTGTGTGGCTTCTTGAACGTAAATATTATACGTATACCGAGAGAGAGAATGAGAGAAATATGAACAAATAAAAATCCTGGCGTTATTTCCGTTTAGATATTTTTGTTCGAGAACATAGCTGGCCGCACTCTTAAAATAGAAAGATGACAAACAAATGCGATCTTCATTGTCTCACATTCATGCTTGAAGCAACTCATATACCTTTATTCCAAGCTGCGACACGCAGCAGGCATTTATGACATCAGAATACAGCGTTATCTAGGGCAGAATACTGCCATTTAGCGATGAAACTCAATGATGCATTTCATTTTCCACAGCGGCTACTCATTGCGTACACGAACAATTTCCACAAACACAATCAGTACAATATCCAGTCCGAGCCAGCCAACTTTAGCGACACCAGCGCGTTTGAAGCATTTACAAGTGTGCCTCGGTGCCACTGCATTGTAACCATCGTCTCGTTCAATGTGGCTGAGATATTTTCCAGTGACGTCACCAATGGGGCAGTGATCACATGGAAGCGCCAACATCCCCAATGGGATGCAGCGTCGGGTCGTGCATGAAGGCTTTTGGCTTCACGAAATAAACTGACAGAAGATGCCTTGTTAGCAGAGAACATTTATTGATGTAAAGGATGTGAATGTTTTGTGAAATACAATAATGATCATTGTCGAAATGTCGAAATAATGTTTTTTATGTCGCAATCGACATGATGCTACTGGAGTCTTCCTCCCGGCAGGCAATGCCACATAAATATAAAGTAACGTAAAATGTACTCCAACACTTTGCAATTTCGCACCAAATCACAGCAAACAAGAGTGCTTCGAACGGTATAAGTGTTGCAGGAATCGGACCGCAAGAAGCTGCCTATTGCCACTTGGTAGACACACAGTTCAAGTATACTTTTTGAAACAGATATCTGCTTACATTAACAGTGAAAAAAGCCTTCTGACTAATTGCCGCACTTTAATGATCGGCAATATTGGTCTTTGTTCCGCCACCTAATTGGCAACTTAAGCAAGGAACGTACATTTAATGGCATAAATCATGCATACACACAGTTAGAGCAATCGAGTTTTGATGATGAAGCGAGTGTATATTCCCATGTAATGGTTATTTCACTTCTACCTAGCTTTCGTGAGGTACTTCCTGTTTAATGTTGGAAGGCGGTGTCTCATTAGACGCGCTTTTGCACCTTAGCCACACTATCTATATAAGAACTTCATATAATGGAGGTGCTACAGTGCCCCTGCGTGTCATTTTTACTTTTTAAAGCAAACTTTTTTTGCCTCTTCCTTCGACTTCCCCACTGCTCCTGCTGCTGTGGCTGCTATAGATGCTGTTGTCAGGCACACTGCGTCTTGGGGCCACAGCGCGCGCATACATGACAGGGACGAGTCAGAGAGGAAAGGCGACGCAAGAAGCCCGTTTTCACCGCACCATGTCGAATGTGCCCTATGCCTTCTGGAGCTCCTTGGTCGTCGCCACATTAGCCTCTTGACAGCTCTAAGTACCCGTGACTTCCCTCAGAAGGATGGAAGAAACTGCAGCGCTTCCCTTTCTACTAAACATCTTGAAGGGGCAGCGCAATATGACGAAGATAGAAGGCAGGAACAGAGGACAGTGCTGTTCCTGCCTTCTGTCTTCACCATACTGCGCTGCCCCATCAAGATGTTCAACCATTACCAACTCGCCCAAATGTCGATCCTTCTACAGACCTTTCTACTAAGGTGCGAGTGTAAAGCGGACAAAGATAGAACTGTAGGGAGGAGGGAGGAGAGGCTGTAGTTCCAATAGAAGGGCGGGTGCGGAAGCTGACGTGAGAAGGCAAGCAAACTCTGTTACTATACGTAGGCGGTTTCGGGGATAGTGGAGAAGCTCAAATTGAAGGTACGGTATAGGACGTCGCTGCTATTCCAGAAAAATAAACCCATGCAAATATGTCAAGCTTCCAAACCACGCAGGGCACGCAGAAGCAGAGGTGCAATAATTAAAACGCACTGCAGGGTCCAGGCGACAGTATGGACGCGCTCGACCGCCAAATCAACACTTCTGTGCCCGCCGCGTTACATTTGTGGATTTGGCATTGCTAGAGGCCGTGGATTTGATCCCAACCGCGGCGACCGCTTTTCGATGGGGGTGAAATAGAAAACGCACGTGCACTTAGATTTTGAGACACGTTAAAGAAAATCACGGTGTCAAAATTAATCTGGAGTCCGCCACTACAGCGTGCCTCATAATCCGATTTTGGTTTGGCACGTACAGCCCCATTATTCAATTCAACTTTAATACTTCTGCCACAATACCTCTGTCCCTTGTGAGGCAATGACTACGCTTAACCCTCTGAGAGGTTACGAAATATGGCGCACAACAATGCCTCAAGCAAACACCTCTCCCTATGTGTTCTGTGTACTACGCAGACAAACAGCAGTTGTGCCCATAAGGCAACGTTTAACATCAACTCACCCCTCTCGTGTTAGACACAACGTTGAAGAAATTGTGTTTTACCCGTTCAAATCACCGCTAATTATTGTCAATCAAAGCGTCCAGCACGAAATGGTTCGCTTACATCGATTCCCTCAGTGGCTAGGATCTGCATAATCTTTTATATGTCAATATCTCGTGACACGACTTTGCATATTGTACTGATGCCTTCTTTGCCAAAAGCTTCAGGAACTGTTATTGCATCCTGGGAGAGCAGCTATTTTTCGAGGCTAGAAAATACGCAGCTATCATGCGGCGCATGTCACAACGTATTTGCAGCCTCCACTTCCGCTGTAAATGGACTAGACATAGCTGCACTTATAACATTATGTTGTTTTCCTGGGTAGAGGGCATTTGCCATTTCCTTATGTGAGGTGAGGGTGTGCGGTGGTATAGGGGGTGTTCGTTTCATGGCTATTCGTAGTAGTAATCAGAGCTTAGGTGTGAATTCTCCAAGGCTATGTGATCCGTGTCAACCTGAGGCAGCCTTTGCCCTGGAAAGTTTGAAATTGCAGTGACGCCGTTCCGGAGGCCGTACCGTCCGCCGTATTCTTTTGTGAGGCCTGCGTACCAAATGTTTTCGGCAGCTATTGAATGCTGGGGCGCCTTAACAGGGAGAACTTTGATGGGAGCCGCGTTGTAGACGGCGTCAGCAGAGTCCATAGGAGCAGTGCCGGGTTCGTTTGTGTTCACAACAGTGCGAAAGCCATATTTGTCGGCGATGTAGTTCACGTGGCGGAAGATCCCGTTGACAGCGCGATAGCCGTACGCGCCCGTCTTGGTGTTTTGCGCATCGGCCCTTTCGATCCGATACTGCTGGTTGCCCTCGTGGTCAGCGATGTTGTAGTCAAACTTGTACGGTCTCGCGGTCTGCAAAGAAATTTTAAATCAATATCGGGTAGTCAAAAGTAAAACAAAGAAACTCGGCTTGCATGCGCAAGGGAGTCGATTTACTGCCACTTGTTTTGTCCGTGGAGCTAAGTGTAACCGATACCACATGAATCGGACCATTTCTATTGATGTGTAAATGACAGTTGTATAAAAATGAATGCTGCCGATGTGAGGACCTCGAGGCTCGGAGATACTTCGGGTCTTGTTTTGAAGGAAGGTGAAATTCGTTTCTTGTTCTAATAGACAGCGAAACCTAATGTCCCAAAAGTTGTGCAATTGCTTTAAGTTTCTTCAAATTATTTAACACAATCGCTCTTTTTGGGCTGACTTGGGTGGACATCTATGAGTTGCTAATCTGCTAATTTGTTGATTAAAATTACTGTAGCGAAGGGCTTTCCAAACTTTTCAGTTTTATAGACACTTTAACATGCACACAAACGTTAAATTTTAATTCACCTGTTAGTCATAGCCACTGCCGGCAGTTGAAGGTGAAAGCTCGACATCCGCCAAGCAACAGCAAAGTCTCAGGTAAACACTGTTGTAAATAGGCACTTTTACTCTCATTTTCTGTTGAAGAGAAGTTATTTTTAGCCCTATGTGCTCCTCAATTTTACTTCGGTACTTTATGCGAGAAACTGTCCATGAAGCCTGAAGGGATATACAGCATATTATCTTATCTGACCACCTTCGACACTGAAATACAGGAAGTACGTTTTTTTCGCAAACATTTCGATAGTACGGAACATGTCTGGGCACCATTTCATATATATACTGCAAGAAAAATAATCTCTACAACAGTATTTCGTTCACCGATAATGCATGACTGAAGACCATGTCAAAAAATGTTTCCAGCTGGTCTATAGTTCATGATCAGCGACCTATGATATTGGCGGAAGAAGCAACAAATCATTATGGTTCATGTAACCAAGGAATAATCAGGCGTTTTTTAGAAAACGGCAGTTGTAACTAACCAAACTCTTCGAATAGGTGGACCTAGAGATTCGCAGATGCATTCTTCTTAATGAGGCGGTAGGAGTTGCAGACATTCGTTATTACTTCTTTTGAGAACGTTTTTCGTCCAATAACATTCTGAAAAAAACCAGCTTTGTAAATTCGGTTCCTTCATTATTGGCGAAATGTTAATTGTACAATTAAATAAAATTTATTGAAGGTAAAAGACAGGCACTGATTTTTCACCCGTAAAATAAGTACATATCTAATCCACCACATCTAGCCTTAAATGATAATGATGTTGATTATGTTGATGAATTTACTTCTTTTAGTGTAGTCTTTACTACTTATATGACATGGGACGCTCACCTAAATAAAACTTGAATTGCTCTTTCCGCATTTATTCAGAATTTATCGGAATTTTTTCACGTAGAAGCCACAGTTTACCAGTCAAGTCTAAGCTGAGTTTATACTGCGCTTTCTTTTACTCATATCTAAATTACTTGGGTAACACCTCTGATTCTAATGTTCGAAAATTATTTGTTCTTCAGAAAAAAAAAATGCCCCGGATAATTGCTCAAACTTCATACGATGCCCAAACAATTCCCCTACGCCTAAAGTATAAAATTGTTGGCGTAATTGAATTGTTTCAACACAGTTTTGCTGTTTTCATAAAAAAAAACAATAGCAAAAGAATGATCCGTTCCGTAATCGCATAGTAAAACTCACCCCCTCTATCACGCCATCTGAAACTAGAAAACGAGATACTTGTACACTAACTCGATGTACAACTAACAATGGTCTCACAATATTGATGTACATATTGCCCAAATGTTTAAACAGTGAATTCTGTGGTAATTTATGCTATACGTCATTTTCTTCTATTCGAGACTCATTTGTAACTTGGCTCTTGTTGACCATATATCCTAGAGCGTATGACTTTCCTTTATTATTATAATTTTACACTCTTTCAGGTTAATTGAAATATTTTCGTACTATGTATTTAATATACCAGTATTCAATACATGGTATAATTGCATTTGAAGTTCCATATATCACTGTATAATGATCTACGTAACTCTTGCACACACAATGTCCAAGGTACTTCATTGCACTACGCATATTGCGCGTTAATTTTGCTGAACTTTTGTTTTTTTTTTATCCTGTCGCAACTGTCAATGTTGTTAAATGGGTTCGAGAGCTTTGTCGTAGGGTCGCATAGGCTGCTTTTTCTCTCTTACCGCAGTTTGTACTCCTGCACACTGTACTGCAAACTGAAATAAAGCTTTCGTTATTGATTTGATTGATACCTTGAAGCTCAAGGATTACCGGGATATCAATGCCTTCCATAGCACACCTGGGAAACGCATGTAACTAGTGTCATCCTCAGAACTCGTTACAAGTAGCTATGACATGCGAAGTCACCAGCTACAATTCGTAAATGTCAATATGTGCAGTAAAATAATGTCTTCGAGGAGGAAATATTGAAACATCATTATTTGTTCAAGTATTAATTTTGGCTTCGAGTGCAATAATGTCCGTAGCGGAGGGTGATCTAGCTCAAGAACGATAATTGTGCAGTAGGCTATGGGCGTGTTTTTTTGAAAAATTATGCTAACGATAAAGAAGAACAGCTCTTTCCGGGTACTGTAATCAGAAGTAACGTTCTTCAGAAGTAATTTTTCTTCGGAAACGGAACTGCTGATGGCACGATGCGCGTGCCTGACCACGAGCGTTATTTATTTATTACCTTACATATAACCACACTGTCTTGTTTAAAACAAACTCTGCAGTGTAATGTCGAGGAAAGATCAGTTCTCAAGTGATACAAAAAAGCTCACGCTTACACGAGATACACTCTAGCCAATGATTCATTACGTCACTGACGAAACGGCAAACCGCCTATTCTATTACACGGCTGTAGGCCTTACCTTTGCCGAACTCCGTCTAGGCGTAAGAGGCAACTGAGGCACATCATAATACTCATAGTCAGGAGGCGGCAGTGGACCCAGGCCATAGACACCGAAGAAGGCAGTCACGAATGTCATGATGATAACCTGCGTTAACATAATCACTTGCAAGACGATCGTTCTAGTAATGACAGCGAGTGCTATCGTTTTACGAAGCATACACTTCTTTACGCTTCTGCCTTTTAGTGTCGTCTTCTTTCGTCTGTCGTTCTATTTGGCACCTTCGTTGTAAATATGTAGAACCAACTCGCCCAGCAGCACGTACTCAGTTTTGAGGGGTTGGTAGTCACTGATAAAGGCTTGTGCCACAGCGAGCCAGAGCACATGCTATAAATTCATTATCCAGGCAAAGTGTTCCTAATATGTCGGAAAAAGAAAACTATAATTTATATGCGAATATATTTGAGCGCACTGACTTTGTGCATTGATATTCCTGCCACCAAGGTAACCATACGTAGACCAATTCATTTGTTTGGTTATCCAGCCATTTTTCGTTAATGGCCAGTCCTCGGGCGACTCTCGCGCTCGATGGTCTGTGGTAAGATTCGGCTTCCGGCTGACTCCATTCGTTAGTTCGTTCGTTCGTTCGTTCGTTCGTTCGTTCGTTCGTTCGTTCGTTCGTTCGTTCGTTCGTTCGTTCGTTCGTTCGTTCGTTCGTTCGTTCGTTCGTTCGTTCGTTCGTTCGTTCGTTCGTTCGTTCGTTCGTTCGTTCACTTTCGCTCGCTATCTTTTTAGATCGCTCTTTGCTCTCTGAATCTCGTTTGCTTGCTCCGTCACTCGCTCGCTCGTTTTTTCGCGCTGCTCGCTTACAGTTACAATGATAGCCGGTGATTTCTGGACAATTATTTATTTGTAAAAATACACATGGAACAGACTACAAAATTATGATGAGCATTTTACAATTATTGCTGTTTGTCCTTTGTACATTTCTTATCTATGCGACCACACTGAACAAAAGTGGTAAAAAAGTAACTAAGAGGTACTTTAGATACATCTTTACAGTTTCAATAATTGATGTTTTATGAAAGACGTGGGTACATTGGGAATTTTCTACGATAGGGAAGCAGCATCATTGGCTATTGAATTTGCCTGCTTTTATACAGGCTGATATGGCATTCTCATACTTGCAAAACAGAGTGAGTTTTACCGTCGATACTTCACAGGGTGGTGGAGCGACAACTACGGGATTTTAAGGGAAGAAATGAGCGGTATGAACAATGAAAAACGCATCGGCTGGGCACTGAGAGTCGAACGGTGCATGCGTTCTAGGCTCGCATCAATTGCAGAGAGCTCTTTTGGGTCGTGCCGGCCACGCAGTTAATCAACCACCTTAATGTTCTGCTACATTCCTCATTGTATCGAGAGCGTGTGAAGTTGTGTTAGACACACACAATGTCCAGTCAAAAAGTTCTGCAGAGCGAGCTCGGTGCATCGACGTCGGAGTACAGTGTTTCATGCTTACCAAGTCACATGCAAAACGCACTGGCTGATCCTTTCAATATGTTACAACTTGATGCGCGACAGTTGCAGAACTACAGCAGAGCCACACGTTTATGCGATCGTAAAGGCACAAGTTCTTTTCACATAGTTCGAAGGCTCGCATTTCAAGGTTTGTTCTGAAGTACGAAGTTGTATCCTTGATTCCAAGTTCTCCCAATGTTGAAATAGGTGCAAGAAATTGTGTGCCTAGCATTTTCACTAACGCAGCCCAACTTTGCTAAGCTCATCCCTCAGCAGGCTCGGCATGCCTACATTTTGGCTTTTTTACAACGAAGTATGGATTTTATGACTGCATGGCATGCCATTTATGTAGGTGTACCAAGTGTAGCAGTAGCAGTCCTAAGCTGTGGACAAACGTATTCAGAAAATCGAAGAGGCTGCCAAATACTACCGTACGCTTTATGGCAACGTGAGCCAGTACAACTTATACAGCATAATTGATTTGCAGTTTTCTTTAAAGGAGTTAATGTTTCCGTTTAGGAACTCACTTGCTACACATGATATACGAGGTATAATGAGCGCACAACTGTACGGGCTTTATCTTTCCATATATGTTAGTTGAAAAGGGTAAATTATTTAAATAATAGAATGGTCTGGCAATGGTCATACTTAATTATTTCGCAAAGCAAGTTTGATAAGATGTTGTTTAGAAAATAGGTGCACTGTGCTTTTTACCTGGTTCACTTTCTCAGTATCTCGACTTTGGCAAAACGAAACTTTCTATACGTGCCACTGCACCGTTTCCTTAGACCAGGTGATCACTGACGTAAAGGTTACCATAACCCGGTCTACACTTAGAAAAACATTGTAATGCAAAGTGTTTTGTGAAAGTTGAACTAGAAATATTTGTGATCGTGTATACAGCTATATACCCAGTGTTCAAAATTAAGCTTTATGGTTTTCTTAAAATTAGGCACTGGGAGGCCCATGAGAACCACTTGTGCTAATAAGTTGTGTTCCCAGGCGGACACAAACTGAGATCATAATTATCGCTGTCAGCAGCCCAATTAACTTAAATTGAATAATTAAGTTTTTGTTGACTCCAGCAAGTAGGTATGTTTCTAGTGAAAAGTTAGAGGCGGTCGTATTTCTGCACAGTATCAGCTGGAAGAATTCTTCTAGCGTGTTTGTGCTCCGAGATATCCGTGACGCGGCTGTTGCGTGCGGTGTTTAAGTCTCACAACAAGGCGGAGGCGTAGGCAAAGATGATAACTGTTCCCCTTCCCCGCTCAGCTGGCGAAATCAAGATATATCATCGCGGTGTGCCGTGCAATTGTTGCTCTTAATTTCAATAACATTTGCGGTTTTTGAAAATCAGCAGTCTCTTTATTTAAGCAGAGCAGGCAAGGACTACGCCCGCTCGTCTAGCCACCATTGCGCACGCGCAATGCTCTCCGGCTTCTCCGCTCGCGCAATTACCTCGGCGTGGCAGCTGCCGCCAACGTTAGAGGCTATGCGGTCGCGTATTACGACAGCGGTTCCGGGTTCTTCGATTCTTTATTTTGAAAGCCGAGAGGGGGAGTGGAACAGTTATCATGTTTGCAAATTCCTCCGCCCCGTTGTCAAACTAAACGCCGCACGCAACATCCACGTCACTTCAGGGAAGAGTTTTGCGCCGATCCTAGCTCTCTTGCATGTGTATTCATGCAAACGACAATTACATTTTGTAGTAATCAGGTGATAGAAAAATATGCGGAATCTAACCAACCTTTATATATAGCTTCCATTGATTACGAGAAAGCGTTTGATTCTGTCGTAACCTCAGCAGTCATGGAGGCATTACGGAATCAAGGTGTAGACGAGCCGTATGTAAAAATACTGAAAGATATCTGCAGGGGCTCCACAGCCACCGTAGTCGTCCATAAAGAAAGCAACAAAATCCCTATAAGGAAAGGCGTCAGGCAGGGAGATACGATCTCTCTAATGCTACTCACAGCGTGTTTACATGAGGTATTCAGAGACCTGGATTGGGAAGAATTGGGAATAAAAGTTAATGGAGAATACCTTAGTAACTTGCGATTCGCAGATGATATTGCCTCGCTTAGTAACTCAGGCGACCAATTGCAATGCATGCTTACTGACCTGGAGAGGCAAAGCAGAAGAGTGGGTTTAAAAATTAATCTGCGGAAAACTAAACTAATGTTTAACAGTCTCGGAAGAGAACAACATTTTACAATAGGCAGCGAGGCACTGGAAGTAGTAAGGGAATACATCTACTTAGGGCAGGCAATGATGGTGGATCCGGATCATGAGACGGAAATAATCAGAAGAATAAGAATTGGGGGGGGGGGGGTGCGTTTGGCAGGCATTCTCAGATCATGAACAGCAGGTTGCCATTATCCCTCAAGAGAAAAGTTTATAATAGCTGTGTCTTACCAGTACTCACCTACGGGGCAGAAACCTGGAGGCTCACGAAAAGGGTTCTACTTAATTTGAGGAAGACACAATGAGCTATGGAAAGAAGAATGATGGGTGTAACGTTAAAAGATAAGAAAAGAGCGGATTGGGTGAGGGAACAAACGCGAGTTAATGACATCTTAGTTGAAATCAAGAAAAAGAAATGGGCTTCGGCAGGTCATGGAACGAGGAGGGAAGATAACCGAGGGTCATTAAGGTTTACGGACTAGATTCCAAGGGAAGGGAAGCGTATCCGGGGGCAGCAGAAAGTTAGGTGGGCGGATGAGATTAAGAAGTTTGCCGGGACGACATGGCCACAATTAGTACATGACCGGGGTTGTTGGAGAAGTATGGGAGAGGCCTTTGTTCTGCAGTGGGAATAACCAGGCTGATGATGACGATGATGATGATGATGATGATGATGATCTCGGAGCACGGACACGCTAGAATTCTTTCAACTGATACTACGTAGCAACACGACTACCTCTAACTTTTCAAAACAAACATACCCACTTACTGTAGTTATCAAAAAATTAATCAATTTTAGCTATATGGGCTGCTGACAGCGATAATTATCATCTCACTTTGTGTGGCCCTGGAAACACAGCTTACTTGCACAGGTGGTCTGCACGTTCCTCCTTGCGCCTCATCTTAAGAAAACCCCAATGCTTAATTTTCAACACAATGTAGTGTGGAACAAAGTCCTTGAGAAGCTTAATGAAATATATTGCATCGTAGCTCTTGGGGCCTCATTCTAATAAATCTTTCGGTTGGCCGTGTTGACCGCCGCCACCACCGCAGGTCTGCGTTGCTGCTATCGCCAGGAATGAACATCAAAATACACAGTTCCCACGGAGATTGAACCCGGGCCCTTTGTAGTAGTCAGCTACTCTACCACGGCGTGCAGAACTAGGTGCTGCAGCGATATGCCCTATACACGCGCCCTAGCGTTAGAGTAGTCACGCAGTGTGAGGTGCGTGGGGCTCAGCGTCCATACGTGCACACTTTGTTTTGCAGTTGCATAATATTGTACCAGATGGCGCGCCATCTAGTAGTTGCATTTTACCGGACCAATTGTCACGCAATGTGAAATGCACGCCGCGTAGCGTCGATAGGCGAAAATTGTGCATTGCAGTTGTGTTGCATTCCACCAGGAGCTACGACCTGCAGCGGTTGCATCGTGTCCTTCCACGTGTCAAGGGATGTGACATATTTTCCATATTGTCTCGATATTTTTCTTTACTGCTCGGTACACGTTATGGGGCGTCCTCACAAAGTACGAACCGCCGCTGAAGAAGCGAATTGTACCGCTGTGCGCGTGGCTGCAACCAGTTAACGCCAAGCCTAGCAGACCGCTATGTAAAGAGCAGCACAAGCAGCAGCTCACCGTTGGCGCAGTATGAACAGTTCAGTTGGTTCTCGTGAAAATGGCACAAAATTACTTCGCCGCGAATGCCCCCTAGCGTGCGCTGCCAAAAATACAGCCGCTATACAACCGCTCCTTTGGCCTACGCTGTAACTGTGTCGCGTGTGTCACACAGGCGGGTGAGTTTTCAGAGCGAAGCTTTGAGGCGCCCTTTCCTATGTTGGGGGTTGGCGCTCATCGGCGTAACTGCGTGAACGTGTGAATTCCTCACGCGTTCGTCGTCGTCTTCCGCCACAACTGGCTCCCATGCCGCTCACCATGCCAGCGTTCCCATACTGCCCCTCCCTCTGCAATGGCGCTGACGGCACTGACACAATGCCAGTGGGTGCGGCAATGTCGGTTTGAAGTTTCTTGCCTCAATATATTGCGAAACGACTACACAAATCAAACTGAACTCAAATTATGCATTCGGAAGTGTCGTATTCTGAGGCCCTTTTACAGGCATTGCTGTGTCAGATATGTTTGCAATGTTTGGTAGGATAGAAAGCAATGCCACCCATCGCTAGATTCGATTTTTTTCTGCATCGAATATACGATATTGGAGGTTGCCGAAACAGCGCTCACAACAATTTCGCAACGGCAGCTAGTATTTTCCAGAAATATGTAGAAAAAGGAGGTTCATAACAGGGTTTCCTCGCCCCTCATTTTCATGCCTCTCAGTAACCAATAATACCGTTTCCCCTCATTTTCATGCCTCTCAGTAACCAATAATACCGTTTGTTCTAGCTGAAGAGAGGTGAGAGCACTTGCTATACCTCTGTTGTTGGTTTTATACTAAGGCCCTAAGAATAAGATAATGGGCGCCACAAAATAAACATCTGTAGTTCTATTCTTGATGAAATTAACGGACCCTAGATGACAATAACTTTACTTGGAAATCACGGAGAGCTGCAGTTGATTGTTACCAGGCGCACGTTAATGAGAATGAGCTTTGTCTTGGTCAGAGTACATGTTCATAACAGTTCCAACGCAATTGCAATGTACGGTCAGTGTATCTTTCTACTAAAAGCAGAACAGTGAAATTGATTTGTTTTATCGTAGGTTCAATTCAGAAAACCAATATGAACGATAATTTTGGTATAGAAAGTGAAATGGATCCCTTTTGATTTGAAAATGCCAATCAGTAAATAAATGCGTGTACATCTGCGGCGTTATTGTGCCAGCGTCGTACTGTCTCAGAAAAAATGAGTTCAACCCGTGAAAGAATTCAACCATATGAGCCTCAGTTTTAAACGTTCTTATGCAGTTGGCTACATTGCATACATTTTTGGAGGTGTTAAGCTATATAAGGTACACTTGCACTGACGTAGAGATGAAGTATGCAGATAAATGCTTTACATTATTGTGCGTCCTAAAGATGATTGCGTTGCAAGAAGCATTCGCTCGAACTTACCTGCAGAAGCATGTTTCAGCCGCCGTGCCTTAGTGGTGTTTTTCGAATACGTCCACGTGTCCCAGAAGCTTGGAACTGCACAAATGATCTCAGACAACTGCTCGGAAGCGGAGATTTCGCTCATTCTTATAGAGGAGAGGGAACTACAAGGTTGTCTGGCTCTTCAATGCGGCCCAACGCGCCCAGTGGACGCGTGCTCTTCATGCTCTTGATGTCTGATTCAACGCCAGCCCGTGTCGCTGCGTGACGACCACGCTGTTTACGCCATTCCCTTCCAGGTTAATCACGAAACGGGCTTCGTCCCCTGCACGTGATGGTTGCTCACGCCGTGTGTGCAACTATGTTTTATTCGCCCATCTGAATATTGAATTCACCATGAACTTCGACTCTCCAAAATTCTTGCACATGTCGTTGCCCTTCCTGACCCGTGCAGCTCGCAAATACTAAAGCTGTCATAGTAAACGATCCTACAACTTTGAAGGGGCCTGAAGTGCAATGAAAATGATAACGGCTCCATTGCTCGGCGGACGACAACATTATTAACATTTATAACCTCATTCTTCTTGGCTTTCGTCTCAATGTGATACACTATGCGTTCGTAATTTCATCATCATCATCATCAGCCTAGTTACGCCCACTGCAGGGCAAAGGCCTCTCCCATACTTCTCCAACTACCCCGGTCATGTACGAATTGTGGCCATGTTGTCCCTGCAAACGTCTTAATGTCATCCACCCACCTAACTTTCTGCCGCCCCCTGCTACGCTTCCCTTCCCTTGGAGTCCAGTCCGTAACCCTTAATGACCATCGGTTATCTCCCCTCCTCATTACATGTCCGGCCCATGTCCATTTCTTTTTCTTTATTTCAACTAAGATGTCATTTACCCGCGTTTCTTGCCTCACCCAATCTGCTCTTTTCTTATCCCTTAACGTTACACCGATAATTCTTCTTTCCATAGCTCGTTGCGTCGTCCTCAATTTCAACAGCACCCTTTTCGTAAGCCTCCAGGTGTCTGCCCCATATGTGAGGACTGGTAACACACAGCTGTTATACACTTTCCTTTTGAGGGATAGTGGCAACCTGCTGTTCATGATTTGAGAATGCCTGCCAAACGCACCCCAGCGCATTCTTAGTCTTCTGGTTATTTCAGTCTCATGATCCGAATCCGTGGTCACTACCTCCCCTAAGCAGATGTATTCCCTCACCACTTCCAGTGCCCCGCTACCTATCGAAAACTGCTGTTCTCTTCCGAGACTGTTAAACATTACTTTAGTTTTCTGCAGATTAATTTTCAGACCCACCCTTCTGCTTTGCCTATCCAGGTCAGTGAGCATGCATTGCAATTTATCTCCTGAGTTACTAAGCAAGGCAATATCATCAGCGAATCGCAAGTTGCTAAGGTATTCTCCATTAACTTTTATCCCCCATTCTTCCCACTCCAGGTCTCTGAATACCTCCTGTAAACATGCGGTGAATAGCATTGGAGAGATCGTATCTCCCTGTCTGACGCCTTTCTTTATTGGGATTTTGTTGCTTTCTTTGTGGAGGACTACGGTGGCTGCCGAGCAGCTATAGATATCTTCCAGTATTTTTACATATGGCTTATCTACACCCTGATTCCGTAATGCCTCCATGAGAGCTGAGGTTTCGACTGAATCAAACGCTTTCTCGTAATCAATGAAAGCTATATATAGGGTTGGGTATATTCTGCACATTTTTCTATCACCTGATTGATAGTGTGAAAATGGTCTATTGTTGAGTAGACTTTACGGAATGCTGCCTGGTCCTTTGGTTGACAGAAGTCTAAGGTGTTCCTGATTCTATTTGCGATTACCTTAGTAAATACTTTGTAGGCGACGGACAGTAAGCGGATCGGTCTATGATTTTTCAAGTCTTTGGCGTCCCCTTTCTTATGGATTAGGATTATGTTAGCGTTCTTCCAAGATTCCGGTAGGCTCGAGGTTATGAGGCATTGCGTATACAGGGTGGCCAGTTTCTCTAAAACAATCTGACCACCATCCTTCAACAAATCTGCTGTTACCTGATCCTCCCCAGCTGCCTTCCCCCTTTGCATAGCTCCTAAGGCTTTCTTTACTTCTTCTGGCGTTACCTGCGGGATTTCGAATTCCTCTAGGCTATTTTCTCTTCCACGATCGTTGTGGGTGCCACTGGTACTATATAAATCTCTGTAGAACTCCTCAGCCACTTGAACTATCTCATCCATATTAGTAACGATATTGCCGGCTTTGTATCTCAGCGCACACATCTGATTCTTGCCTATTCCTAGTTTCTTCTTCACTGTTTTTAGGCTTCCTCCGTTCCTGAGAGCCTGTTCAATTCTATCCATATTATAGTTCCTGATGTCCGCTGTCTTACACTTGTTGAATAACATAGAAAGTTCTGCCAGTTCTATTCTAGCTGTAGGGTTAGAGGCTTTCATACATTGGCGTTTCTTGATCAGATCTTTTGTCTCCTGCGATACCTTACTGGTTTCCTGTCTAACGGCGTTACCACCGACTTCTATTGCGCACTACTTAATGATGCCCATGAGATTGTCGTTCATTGCTTCAACACTAAGGTCCTCTTCCTGAGTTAAAGCCGAATACCTGTTCTGTAGCTTGATGCGGAATTCCCCTAGTTTACCTCTTACCGCTAACTCATTGATTGGCTTCTTGTGTACCAGTTTCTTCCGTTGCCTCCTCAAGTCTAGGCTAATTCGAGTTCTTACCATCCTATGGTCACTGCAGCTTACCTTGCCGAGCACGTCTACATCTTGTATGATGCCAGGGTTCGCGCAGAGTATGAAGTCGATTTCATTTCTAGTCTCACCATTCGGGCTCCTCCACGTCCATTTTCGACTAACCCGCTTGCGGAAAAAGGTATTCATTATCCGCATATTATGCTGTTCTGCAAACTCTACTAATAACTCTCCTCTGCTATTCCTAGAGCCTATGCCATATTCCCCCACTGACTTGTCTCCAGCCTGCTTCTTGCCTACCCTCTCATTGAAGTCGCCCATCAGTATAGTGTATTTTGTTTTGACTTTACCCATCGCCAATTCCACGTCATCATAAAAGCTTTCGACTTCCTGGTCATCATGACTGCATGTAGGGGCATAGACATGTACCACCTTCAATTTGTACCTCTTATTAGGTTTCACAACAAGACCTGCCACCCTCTCGTTAATGCTAGAGAATTCCTGTATGTTACCAGCAATTTGCTTATTAATCAGGAATCCGACTCGTAGTCCTCGTCTATCAGCTAAGCCCCGGTAGCACAGTACGTGACCGCTTTTTAGCACTGTATATGCTTCTTTTGTCCTCCTAACCTCACTGAGCCCTATTATATCCCATTTACTACCCTCTAATTCCTCCAATAACACTGCTAGACTCGCCTCACTAGATAACGTTCTAACGTTAAACGTTGCCAGGTTCAGATTCCAATGGCGGCCTGTCCGGAGCCAGGCATTCTTAGCACACTCTGCAGCGTCACAGATCTGACCGCCGGCGTGGTCAGTTGCTTCGCGGCTGCTGGGGACTGAGGGCCGGGGTTTGATTGTTATATTCATATGGGAGGTTGTGGCCGAGTACTGCACCAGAGTGGCCAATCCTTCTCTGGTGAGAGAGTGCGTTACCGGTTCTGGTCGCCGGGATCAGGCCGCACTCCAGGCCTGCTTGTGCAATTTTCTCAACACACGGTTTTTTTTAATTTTCCGGTGGAGAATAGCGCGGCGCCGGGATTTGAACCACGGTCCTCTTGCACGGGAGACAGATACTCTACCGTCCCCGCAGTAGTTAAATTAAAAAAATAAATTATGGGGTTTTACGTGACGAAACAACTTTGTGATTATACGGCACGCCGTAGTGGGGGACCTCGGAAGTTTCGACCACCTGGGGTTCCTTAACGTGCACCTAATTCTAAGTACACGGGTGTTTTCGCATTTCGCCCCCATCGAAATGCGGCCGCCTTGGCCGGGATCCGATCCCGCGCCCTCGTGCTCAGCAGTCTAACACCATAGTCACTGAGCAACCACGGTGGGTCCCGCAGGAGTTGTACGCCTCATTTAACCTACAGTGGTGCCCTATTTGATCAGTCAAGGTTGCCCAATCTGAGGTCGGTTATACCGCACGGATGGCACTCGACTAGAGAACCTGGTATTTATGACTTGCACTTGTGTCGTCATACCTAATTGAATATGTATATATATATATATTTTATTTAGGAGGGTTTCCGTACAGTCATAAAATAAAGGAAAAGACATTAAAAAGAAAGAGAAAAAATAGAAAAAGGGGACACCCTTGGATGTTGCCCGGAAAGATAGCTCAGTCGGTTGGTTCGTCAGGCCCCAGGTTACTTTCAAGCGCCATAGCTCCTTCTCCGAGCCTCATACTTACGTGGAAAGGCATAATTTCTTGGGAAAAGGGGGGGGGGAAGATGAGCGGGGAAATATGCGCTCACCGAGAGGGCATCGTCAGCACGAGACCACCACCAGGCACCTTACTGTGAGTTGGGGGGCTTCGCGGCCGGAACGAATCCATCCCTCTCCGCCGGCCAAGAGGGGGAAACGCGCTTTCCGATCGCTCAAGGTTGCGCGGACACAATAGTATAGCTCTAGCGTCTAGGAAAAGCTTAAAAAGGTGCGAGGGCGGCACGCATAGCGTGGGGAGCTAGCCGCCAGAATAGCTATCTCAAGGACTGCTGTTGATGAGGGTGAAATACCTTCGTGTAATTATAATATACCTAATAGGACTACTTTCGAAAGAACAAAAAAAAGAAAGGAAACGTCCCAGAAGGCTATACTACGAGAGCTATGACTGAAAATTTTCTATATATGTATATATTCATCTCATCTATGGGATCGCATGCGCCCGTTGTTGCTTTGTCTCTGCGTGTATTAGTGAAGAGAGCCAGTTTAAGGGCGGAGAAGAATGAAGGAAAGGAAAGCAAAATTGCAGCGCCGTGGTTTTAAAGCGCACCCGTGGTAGAGAAACGGAAGGCGATATAAGCGTGCGTGGCTATGATACGCACACGATAGCAAAGCAATCAGCACTCGAATATAATTAAAACGCCAATAATAATTGTGAATATTCATTTCATCTATGGAATCTAATGCGCGCGTTGTTGCTTTGTCTCTGCCTGTATTAGTGAAGAGAGCCAGTTTAAGGGCAGACAAGATTGAAAGAAAGGAAAGCAAAATTGCACCGCCGTCGTTTTAAAGCA
Source organism: Dermacentor albipictus (assembly GCF_038994185.2). Classification (NCBI taxonomy): domain Eukaryota; kingdom Metazoa; phylum Arthropoda; class Arachnida; order Ixodida; family Ixodidae; genus Dermacentor; species Dermacentor albipictus. The sequence continues at coordinate 486,713,159 of NC_091821.1, forward strand.
CACTCGTGGTAGAGAAACTGAAGGCGATATAAGCGTGCGTGGGTATGATACACACACGAAAAACTCCCTCAAAATAGTTAGACTTGAGGGTAATCTTCGTTAACAAACGATAGCACAGCAATCAGCGTTCGAATATAATTATAACCCTAATAATAATTGTAAATATTCATCTCATCTATGGGATCTAATGCGCGCGCTGTTGCTTTGTCTCTGCGTATATTAGTGAAGAGAGCCAGTTTAAGGGCAGACAAGAATGAAGGAAAGGAAAGCAAAATTGCAGCGCCGTGGTTTTAAAGCACACCCGTAGTAGAGAAACGGAAGGCGATATAAGCGTGTGTGGCTATGATACGCACACGAAAAACTGCCTCAAAATAGTTAGACTTGAGGGAAATCTTCGTTAAGAAACGATAGCACAGCAATCAGCATTCGAATATAATTATAACCCTAATAATAATTGTAAATATTCATCTCATCTATGGGATCTAATGCGCGCGCTGTTGCTTTGTCTCTGCGTGTAGTAGTTAAAAGAGCCAGTTTAAGGCGATATAAGCGTGCGTGGCCATGATACGCACACGACAAACTGCCTTAAAATATTTAGACTTGAGCGGAAAGCTTTGGTTACAAACTATAACACGGCAATCAGCACTCGAATACGACGAGAGAAATTATTGAGACATGGAAAATTCCCTTGAAATAAATATGGTTTGCGAGACAAACGCTTGTAAGTATTGAACCTCTTAAAAGATGAGGGGGGAAATATGCGCTCACCGAGAGGGCATCGTCAGCACGAGACCACCACCAGGCACCTTACTGTGAGTTGGGGGGCTTCGCGGCCGGAACGAAGCCATCCCTCTCCGCCGGCCAAGAGGGGGAAACGCGCTTTCCGATCGCTCAAGGTTGCGCGGACACAATAGTATATCTCTAGCGACTAGGAAAAGCTTAAAAACGTGCGAGGGCGGCACGCATAGCGTGGGGAGCTAGCCGCTAAAATAGCTATCTCAAGGACTGCTGCTGACGAGGGCGAAAGACCTTGGTGTAATTATAATAACCCTAATTGGACTACTTTCGAAAGAACAAAAAAAGAAAGGAAACCGCCCAGAAGGCTATACTACGAGAGCTATGACTGATAATTTTCTATATATATAGGTATTCATCTCATCTATGGGATCGCATGCGCGCGTTGTTGCTTTGTCTCTGCGTGTATTAGTGAAGAGAGCCAGTTTAATGGCGGGGAAGAATCAAGGAAAGGAAAGCAAAATTGCAGCGCCGTGGCGTTAAAGCGCACCCGTGGTAGAGAAACGGAAGGCGATTTAAGCGTGCGTGGCTATGATACGCACACGGTAGCAAAGCAATCAGCACTCGAATATAATTAAAACCCTAATAATAATTGTAAATGTTCATCTCATCTATGGGATCTAATTCGCGCGTTGTTGCTTTGTCTCTGCGTATATTAGTGAAGAGAGCCAGTTTAAGGGCAGACAAAAATGAAGGAAAGGAAAGCAAAATTGCAGCGCCGTGGTTTAAAGCACACCCGTAGTAGAGAAACGGAAGGCGATATAAGCGTGTGTGGCTATGATACGCACACGAAAAACTGTGCCTCAAAATAGTTAGACTTGAGGTAAATCTTCGTTAACAAACGATAGCACAGCAATCAGCATTCGAATATAATTATAACCCTAATAGTAATTGTAAATATTCATCTCATCTATGGGATCTAATGCGCGCGCTGTTGCTTTGTCTCTGCGTGTAGTAGTTAAAAGAGCCAGTTTAAGGCGATATAAGCGTGCGTGGCCATGATACGCACACGACAAACTGCCTTAAAATATTTAGACTTGAGCGGAAAGCTTTGGTAACAAACTATAACACGGCAATCAGCACTCGAATACGACGAGAGAAATTATTGAGACGTGGAAAATTCCCTTGAAATAAATATGGTTTGCGAGAGAAATGCTTGTAAGTATTGAACCTCTTAAAAGATGAGGGGGGAAATATGCGCTCACCGAGAGGGCATCGTCAGCACGAGACCACCACCAGGCACCTTACTATGAGTTGGGGGGCTTCGTGGCCGGAACGAAGCCATCCCTCTCCGCCGGCCAAGAGCGGGAAACGCGCTTTCCGATCGCTCAAGGTTGCGCGGACACAATAGTATAGCTCTAGCGTCTAGGAAAAGCTTAAAAAGGTGCGAGGGCGGCACGCATAGCGTGGGGAGCTAGCCGCTAAAATAGCTATCTCAAGGACTTCTGCTGACGAGGGCGAAAGACCTTGGTGTAATTATAATAACCCTAATTGGACTAATTTCGAAAGAACAAAAAAAAAGAAAGGAAACGGCCCAGAAGGCTATACTACGACAGCTATGACTGATAATTTCCTATATATATACATGTATTCATCTCATCTATGGGATCGCATGCGCGCGTTGTGGCTTTGTTTGTGCGTGTATTAGTGAAGAGAGCCAGTTTAAGGGCGGAGAAGAATCAAGGAAAGGAAAGCAAAATTGCAGCGCCGTGGTTTTAAAGCGCACCCGTGGTAGAGAAAGGAAGGCGATATAAGCGTGCGTGGCTATGATACGCACACGATAGCAAAGCAATCAGCACTCGAATATAATTAAAACCCTAATAATAATTGTAAATATTCATCTCATCTATGGGATCTAAAGCGCGCTGTTGCTTTGTCTCTGCGTGTAGTAGTTAAAAGAGCCAGTTTAAGGCGATATAAGCGTGCGTGGCCATGATACGCACACGACAAACTGCCTTAAAATATTTAGACTTGAGGGGAAAGCTTCGGTAACAAACTATAACACGGCAATCAGCACTCGCATACGACGAGAGAAATTATTGAGACATGGAAAATTCCCTTGAAATAAATATGGTTTGCGAGACAAATGCTTGTAAGTACTGAACCTCTTAAAAATGAGGGGGGAAATATTTGCTCACCGAGAGGGCATCGTCAGCACGAGACCACCACCAGGCACCTTACTGAGATGTGGGGGCGGCTTCGCGGCCGGAACGAAGCCTCCCCTCTCCGCCGGCCAAGAGGGAGAAACGGGCTAGTATACACAATAGTATAGCTCTAGCGTCTAGGAAAAGCTTAAAAAGGTGCGAGGGCGGCACGCATAGCGTGGGGAGCTAGCCGCCTGAATAGCTATCTCAAGGACTGCTGCTGACGAGGGAGAAATACCTTTGTGTAATTATAATAACCCTAATAGGAGTACTTTCGAAAGAACAAAAAAAAGAAAGGAAACGGACCAGAAGGCTATACTACGAGAGCTAGACTGACTGACCGGTGGCTAATTAGGAGAACCGTGATAAAATTTCAGCAGAAAATGTGACCCTAATTTTTTCTCTTCATTCGTCCGTTAACCGCGCACAATGACCTGCTTATGCGCAGAAGTGGCAGCTATAGTGAAACAATGAAACAGCTATGTGTTGTCAAGTGGCTAACAACAGAAGGTTCGAGCTCCGCGTAAGTTCCTAAACTGAAGGCGTTGTGCAGCGGACACATCGTATTGTGGATGCACGTGCAGCGGGGCGTGAACAGCTGGTATGCAAAAAAAGCAACACTTAACGGCAGTTTTCCTTTTGCGTAATTTCCGGTTCGAATAATATGAGGATAATAGATAAAAACTAGCTTCAAATGTTGAGTCCAATAGCAGATATTTGCAATGTTTCAAAACAGAGTGCAGTGAAAAATTCCGTGGCGTATGTCTACCAAAAAAGTGACAAGTACGGCAAGTTGGGCGTATTGTAAAGGAACGCTTGATAAAGATGAGGGCACAGAAAAGGTGGACAAAACATGCGCTCACTTCAAAGCAATGTTTATTGAAAGCCCACTTGTAATATGCGCTATTCTTATCCCACTCATCTCTGACATCACACATTAGGTAGACAACAAACAAAGAACGTACTGTGCAAAATTATCGTTCTAATTTATAAGTTGAATAGCTCAGGTGCACAGGTCAGTTCACAATCACTAAAGAAATACTCAAGTGGGCAAGAGGGCAAGTTCGGCAGCATGCTTCATGCTCGGCGCTTTCCAGACGCGTAAGAGATACTCCTTGCGTACAATGAAAACTGAGAATCGTTCTCTCCTGTTGCTGCAGTGCGCACGGGTTCTCTATGCCATGGAATGTGAGTGTTTTTCAATGCTTTTTCTGCTCCTGTGCTCTGGCGATACCGAAACCAACTCGTAATCTAGCGTTCGTAATCAAGCTTTACTTAATGTTGAATCATTACCAGATAACTCTTCAGAACAAATGTCCATTGTTTTCTGTATTATCAAGGATCTCCAGACGCGATCTACCCACTCGTCTGAGTGTCACACGGAGCTTGCTGCTGACGAAAAGGCTATTAAATCTAATCAGGCAAACATAGAGACGAAAATTAACAGTATCGAGGAAAAGCCTTACACAATCGAACTGAAAATGACAACACTTGAAAATGGAGAAAAATAAATGGTCGCTTTGCAAGATTAAGTGAAAAAGATGGTGAAGTCGAACGCGCATATGCAAGCAAGATTGAATGAATGGATGACCGTTTAAGCAGAAACAACCTTTTATGCCACGAAGTTCCAGATTCGAATGAATCTTGGTTGCAAACCGAAACACACATCAACGATATTATACTCTGAATTACTGGCAGTTTATCTCCTGATACAATCGAACGCGCTCACCGGCTGGAGTCTTACGAATCAAATAAGTGTCGACCAATTATTGTGAAGTTTTCTAACCATAAACATAAAGAAAAAGCTTTCCATGCGCGCGCAACCAAAAGAAAAAGAAACACATGTGTCAGCGAAGATTTTTCGCCCGCTACATGCTATACCCAAAAGAAACTTATCAAATTTGATAATACCCAGTTTGCAGGTACACCTTTATATTAGCATACAACAAGATATTCATACATAAAAAAGCAATTTATTTAGGACACAGCATCTAGAACGGTTGTTGTCTGCGTTCATCGAACAGGCGATAGCAGCTTTTCACGCAATATAGTACACACTTCAACGTAAGAAAGGCGTGAGGGGTAGTGGATAGCGTTCGTCACCTTTAACGGTCCTTTTCTGCAACATGGGAAGTGTACTAAAAAAACAGTGCAAGGAATAGTCCTCAGTGCACAAAAAGTTCACAGAAGGGAAGCGAAAAAACAGATGTCGTATACAGGGTCCATTATGAAAGTAATGCGCATGATATTTTTACAGCGCAACTATCCATGGCAGCGTGGTACAACCGGTCGAGAAGTGTGGCCACGGTTCTGCCATGCCACATTTTGAGGTTTATTACGAACTTTGTTTATTTCAGATTCAATCACACTGCTCGAAGTTTACCCCGAGCAGTGTGAGCGGATAACACGGCGCGATGGAGCGTTCGCTTGAACAGTGCCACGCTATCAAGTTTTGCGTGAAGCTTACGAAAAATGCAACCGAAGCAATCCAGATGCTTCAAGAGACCTTCAAGGACGACTGCATTTCAAGGTCCCAGTCCGGGAGGTGGCACAAGGCGGTCAAGGAAGTCCGGGAGGAGGTCGCCAACGAACCCGGTTCTGGACGCCCAACAACGACGAGAACCGAAGAAAACGTGGATCTTTGTGCGACGTTTTGCGTTCTGACCGTCGATTGATCATCCATCAAACTGCTGACACCCTACGCATGTCCACATTTGATGTATAAGGGATAGTGACCGAGGATCTCCAAATGCGCAAGGTCCGCACGAAGCTTTTACCGAAAGCGTTGACAGAAGATCACAAATAACTTCAAGTATTGCGCTGTCAAGAATTGTTCGATTTGATTAAAAATGAGCGGGAATTTCCCAACACTGTCGTTACCTGGATGTTTGAGTACGACCCAGAATCGAAAAGGCAGAGCAGCGAGTGGCACACAAAACCATCCGCTTGCCCCAAGAAAGTGCAAATAAGCAAGTCTTGCATCAAAATGATGCTCATTGTCTTCTTTGATACCCAAAGAGTCGTCAATTTTTAGTTTGTACCGCAGCAAGAAACTGTCATCTCAGCGTTTTACCTAGAGTTGCTCAAGAGATTGAAATGCCGGGTCACGCGCGTGAGGGCTGAAATCAAAGATAATGTCAAGTTCCACCATGACAATTGCCCCATTCACGCGTGCTTCATCGTTACCAACTTTCTGGGCCGGGGAAAACCCCAGGTGGTCGCCCAGCCAGCTTGCAGTCCCGACTTGGCTCCGCGCGACATTATTTTGTTTCCCCAGCTGACGAGAGCACTGAAAGGAAGGCATTGGGAAACCGTGCAAAACATCCAAAAGCCTCTTACACCGCTCCTGATAGACGTTCCCGCCGCGGACTTTCAGGGTGCCTTCCAGGCGTGGCAGACACGTCTCCGCAAGTGTAGCATGGCAGGGGAGAGCATTTTGAAGAATTTAAACATTTGTATAGGTCCGCTCAAAAAGTGTGCAGTTGCGGCGTAGAGGTAGAGCATCCGCCTCGCGTGCAAGAGGATCGTGGTTCAAATCGCGGTGCCACCGAGTTTACACCGGATTAAAAAAAAATATCCGCGTGTTGATAAAGTTGCATAAACAAGCCTGGAGTGCGGCCTGATCCAGGTGACCAGAACCGGTACCGCACTCCCTCACAAGAGCAGGATTGACCACCCTGGTCCAATACTTGGCCACAACCTTCTATATGAATATAACAATCAGACCCCGGCCCTCAGTCCCCAGCAGCTGCGAAACAACTGACCACGGTGGCTGTCAGACCTGTGACGCAGCAGAGGGTTCTAAGGATCTCTGGATCAGGACAGACCGCCATGTCAATCTGAACCTGATAACATTTAACGCTGGAGCGTTATCTATAGTGAGGCGAGTATAGCAGTGCTATTGGAGGAATCAGCGGGCATCAAATACGACATCATAGGGCTAAGTGAGGTTAGAAGGACAAATGAAGCATCATCATCATCATCATCAGCCTAGTTACGCCCACTGCAGGGCAAAGGCCTCTCCCATACTTCTCCAACTACCCCGGTCATGTACTAATTGTGGCCATGTTGTCCCGGCAAACGTCTTAATGTCATCCGCCCACCTAACTTTCTGCCGCCCCCTGCTACGCTTCCCTTCCCTTGGAATCCAGTCCGTAACCCTTAGTGACCATCGGTTATCTTCCCTCCTCATTACATGTCCGGCCCATGCCCATTTCTTTTTCGTGATTTCAACTAAGATGTCGTTTACCCGCGTTTGTTGCCTCACCCAATCTGCTCTTTTCTTATCCCTTAACGTTACACCCATCATTCTTCTTTCCATAGCTCGTTGCGTCGTCCTCAATTTCAGCAGAACCCTTTTCGTGAGCCTCCAGGTTTCTGCCCCATATGTGAGTACTGGTAACACACAGCTGTTATACACTTTCCTTTTGAGGGATAGTGGCAATCTGCTGTTCATGATTTGAGAATGCCTGCCAAACGCACCCCAGCCCATTCCTATTCTTCTGGTTATTTCAGTCTCATGATCCGGATCCGTGGTCACTACCTGTCCTAAGTAGATGCATTCCCTTACCACCTCCAGTGCTTCGCTACCTATCGTAAACTGCTGTTCTCTTCTGAGACATTAAAGTTCATTGTCTGTCTGTCTGTCTCTTCTGAGACAGTTAAACATTACTTTAGTTTTCTGCAGATTAATTTTCAGACCCACCCTTCTGCTATGCCTCTCCAGGTCAGTGAGCATGCATTGCAGTTGGTCTCCTGAGTTACTAAGCAAGGCAATATCATCAGCGAATCGCAAGTTGCTAAGGTATTCTCCATCAACTTTTATCCCCCATTCTTCCCACTGCAGGTCTCTGAATACCTCCTGTAAACATGCGGTGAATAGCTTTGGAGAGATCGTATCTCTCTGTCGGACGCCTTTCTTTATTGGGGTTTTGTTGCTTTTTTTGTGGAGGACTACGGTGGCTGTCGAGCCGCTATAAATATCTTCCATTATTTTTACATATGGCTCATCTACACCTTGATTCCGTAATGCCTCCATGACTGCTGAGGTTTCGACTGAATCAAACGCTTTCTCGTAATCAATGAAAGCTATAAATAGGGGTTGGTTATATTCTGCACATTTTTCTATCACCTGATTGATAGTGTGAATATGGTCTATTGCTGAGTAGCCTTTACGGAATCCTGCCTGATCCTTTGGTTGACAGAAGTCTAACGTGTTCCTGATTCTATTTGCGATTACCTTAGTAAATACTTTGTAGGCAACGGACAGTAAGCTGATCGGTCTATAATTTTTCACGTCTTTGGCGTCCCCTTTCTTATGGATTAGGATTATGCTAGCGTTCTTCCAAGATTCCGGTGCGCTCGAGGTTATGAGGCATTGCGTATACAGGGTGGCCAGTTTCTCTAGAACAATCTGACCACCATCCTTCAACAAATCTGCTGTTACCTCATCCTCCCCAGCTGCCTTCCCCCTTTGCATAGTCCTAAGTATTTCTTTACTTCTTCTGGCGTTACCTGCGGGATTTCGAATTCCTCTAGGCTATTCTCTCTTCCACGATCGTCGTGGGTGCTACTGGTACTATATAAATCTCTGTAGAACTCATCAGCCACTTGAACTATCTCATGCGTATTAGTAACTATATTGCCGGCTTTGTCTCTCAACGCACACATCTGATTCTTGCCTATTCCTATTTTCTTCTTCACTGTTTCTGGTTACCTCCGTTCCTGAGAGCCTGTTCAATTCTATCCATAATATAGTTCCTGATGTCCGCTGTCTTACGCTTGTTGATTAACTTAGAAAGTTCTGCCAGTTCTATTCTAGCTGTAGGGTTAGAGGCTTTCATACGTTGGCGTTTCTTGATCAGATCTTTTGTCTCCTGCGATAGCTTACTGGTTTCCTGTCTAACAGCGTTACCACCGACTTCTATTGAGCACTCCTTAATGATGCCCATGAGATTGTAATTCATTGCTTCAACACTAAGGTCCTCTTCCTGAGTTAAAGCCGAATACCTGTTGTGTAGCTGGATCCGGAATTCCTCTAGTTTACCTCTTACCGCTAACTCATTGATTGGCTTCTTGTGTACCAGTTTCTTCCGTTCCCTCCTCAAGTCTAGCCTAATTCGAGTTCTTACCATCCTATGGTCACTGCAGCGTACCTTGCCGAGCACGTCTACATCTTGTATGATGCCAGGGTTCGCGCAGAGTATGACGTCGATTTCATTTCTAGTCTCACCATTCGGGCTCCTCCATGTCCACTTTCGGCTAACCCGCTTGCGAAAAAAGGTATTCACTATCCGCATATTATTCTGTTCTGCAAACTCTACTAATAACTCTCCCCTGCTATTTCTAGAGCCTATGCAATATTCCCCCATTGACTTGTCTCCAGCCTGCTTCGTGCCTACCCTGGAATTGAAGTCGCCCATCAGTATAGTGTATTTTGTTTTGACTTTACCCATCGCCGATTCCACGTCTTCATAAAAGCTTTCGACTTCCTGGTCATCATGACTGCATGTAGGGGCATAGACTTGTACCACCTTCAATTTGTACCTCTTATTAAGTTTCACAACAAGACCTGCCACCCTCTCGTTAATGCTATAGAATTTCTGTATGTTACCAGCTATTTCCTTATTAATCAGGAATCCGACTCCTAGTTCTCGTCTCTCCGCTAAGCCCCAGTAGCACAGTACGTGCCCGCTTTTTAGCACTGTATATGCTTCTTTTGTCCTCCTAACCTCACTGAGCCCTATTATATGCCATTTACTATCCTCTAATTCCTCCAATAACATTGCTAGACACGCCTCACTAGATAACGTTCTAACGTTAGACGTTGCCAGGTTCAGATTCCAATGGCGGCCTGTCCGGAGCCAGGTATTCTTAGCACCCTCTGCAGCGTCACAGATCTGACCGCCGCCGTGGTCAGTTGTTTCGCGGCTGCTGGGGACTGAGGACCGGGGTTTGATTGTTGTATTCATATGGGGGGTCGTGGCCAAGTACTGCACCAGGGTGGCCAATCGTGCTCTGGTGAGAGAATGCGGTACCGGTTCTGGTCGCCGGGATCAGGCCGCACTCCAGGCCTGTTTGTGCAATTTTCTCAACAGACGGTTTTCATTTTTTTGTATTTTCCGGTGGAGAATTGCGTGGCACCGGGATTTGAACCATGATCCTCTTGCATGGGAGACGGATACTCTACCGTCCCCGCAGTAGTTAAATTAAAAAATAAATAAATTATGGAATTTTACGTGACAAAACCACTTTCTGATTTTGAGGCACGCCGTAGTGGGAGACTCCGGAAATTTCGACCACCTGGGGTTTTTTAACGTGCACCTAATTCTAAGTACACGGGTGTTTTCGCATTTCGCCCCCATCGAAATGCGGCTGCCGTGGCCGGCATCCGATCCCGCGCCCTCGTCCTCAGCAGTCTAACACCATAGCCACTGAGCAACCACGGCGGGTCCCGCAGGAGTTGTACGCCTCATTGAACCTACAGTGGTGCCCTATTTGATCAGTCAAGGTTGACCAATCTGAGCTCGGTTATACCGCACGGATGGCACTCGGCTAGAGAACCTGGTATTTATGACTTGCACATGTGTCGCCATACCTAATTGAGGATGTATATAGTTTTTTTAGGAGGGTTCCCGTACAGTCATCAAATAAAGGAAATGACATTAAAAAGAAAGAAAAAAAAGAAAAAAGGGGAAAAAAGGAACATGACGGGTGATTTGAACTCATGATCCTTGGATGTTGCCCGGAAAGATAGCTCAGTCAGTTGGTTCGTCAGGCCGCAGGTTACGTTCAAGTGCCGTAGCTCCTGCTCCGAGCCTCATACTTACGTGCAAAGGGAGGGGGTTTATCCGCGACAGTGGTTGGAAGGCATATTTCTTGGAAAAATGGAGGGGGGAAGATAAGGGGGGAAATATGCGCTCACCGAGAGGGCATCGTCAGCACGAGACCACCACCAGGCACCGTGCTGAGATGTGGGGGGGCTTCGCGGCCGGAACGAAGCCTCCCTTCTCCGCTGGCCAAGAGGGGGGAAACGCGCTTTCCGATCGCTCAAGGTTGCGCGGTCATAGTAGCATAGCTCTAGCGTCTAGGAAAAGCTTAAACAGGTTCGAGGGCGGCACGCATTGCGTGCCGCCCTCGAAGAATAGCTATCTCAAGGACTGCCGCTGACGAGGGCGAAATACCTTCGTGTAATTATAATAACCCTAGTAGGACTACTTTCGAAAGAACAAAAAAAAGTAAGAAAAAGAAAGGAAACGGCCCAGAAGGCTATATAAGGCTATGAAGCATATACAGTGCTAAAAAGCGGGTATGTCCTGAGCTACTGGCGCTTAGCGGAGAGACGAGAACTAGGAGTCGGATTCCTGACTAATAACATATAGGAACTCTATAGCATTAACGAAAGGGTGACATGTCTTGTTTTGAAACTTAATAAGAGGTACAAGTTGAAGGTCGTACAGGTCTACGCCCCTACATCCAGTCATGATGACCAGAGAGAGAGAGAGAGAGAGATGGGGAAGACGAAAAGGCAGGGAGGTTAACCAGACTGAGTCCAGTTTTCTTCCCTACACGTGGAGAGGGGAATGGGGAGTGAAAGAGAGAGTGAGAACTTAGGTGTAGGATGTCTATAGTCGGGTACTCAAATCTGTTGCCCTCAGGTAGCGAAAAAGCGGTCGAACTGGCATTTGAAAGCTTCTATGAAGACGTGCAATCGGCAATGGGTAAAGTCAAAACAAAATACACTATACTGATAGGCGACCTCAATGCCAAGGTAATCAAGAAGCAGGCTGGAGACAAGTCAGTAGGGGAGTATGGCACAGGTTCTAGAAATAGCAGGGGAGAGATATTAGTAGAGCTTCCAGAACTGAATAATATGCGGATAATGAATACCTTTTTCTGCAAGCGGGATAGCCGAAAATGGACGTCGAGGATATGAAATAGACCTCATACTCTGCACTAACCCTGGCATCATACAAGATGTGGCCTTGCTAGGCAAGTCCACATTGGGGATAAAAGTTAATGGAGAATAACTTAGTAACTTGCGATTCGCTGACGATATTGCCTTGCTTAGTAACTCAGGGGACCAATTGCATTGAATGCTCACTGATCTGGACAGGCAAAGCAGAAGAGTGGGTCTAAAAATTATTTGCAGAAAACTAAAGTAATGTTTAACATTCTCGGAAGCGAACAGCAGTTTACGATAGGTAGCGAGGCACTGGAAGTGGTAAGGGAATACATCTACTTAAGGCAGGTAGTGACCACGGATCCGGATCATGAGACTGGAATAATCAGAAGAATACGGATGGGCTGGGATGCGTTTGGCAGGCATTCTGAGATCATGAACAGCAGGTTGCCATTATTCCTCACCAGAAAAGTTTATAACAGCTTATTCTTACCAGTAATCACGTATGCGGCAGAAACCTGGAGGCTTACGAGAAGGATTCTACTTAAATTGAGGACAATGCAACGAGCTATGGGAAGAATGACGGCTGCACAGTTAAGCGATAAGAAAAGAGCAGATTGGGTGAGGGAACAAACTCGAAATAATGACATCTTAGTTTAAATCAAGAAAACTAAATGGGCATGGGCAGGGCATGGGCAGGGCATGTAATGAGGAGGGCAGATAACCGATAGTCATTAAAGGTTACGGACTGTGTCCCACGAGAAGGGAAGCGTAGCAGGGGGCGTCAGCAAGTTAAGTGGGCGGATGAAATTAAGTTTGCAGGTGCAACATGGCCACAATTAGCACATGACCGGGGTAGATGGAGAGGTATGGGAGATGCCTTTCCCCGGCAGTGCGGGTATCCAGGCTGATGATGATGATGATGATGAAGAAGTTGATGATGATGATGATTTTCAATAAATATATTTTTCCCAGAAAATGCGCGTTACTTTCATAATAGACCCTGCATATAGCCGGGCTTGCTGCTGCAGTGCTCACAAGGCAATGGAAAATGAGCAGCGAAGTATGGAACAAAAAAGCTGTTTGCCCATTAGTCGTCACACCTAAGACGATTTCTTTTACAGCGATGCGGTATACCTCTACCACCCAAGGAAATTTTCCTGTCGTTCGCGTGGCGAGAAAAAGAAGTCTCCATACGTGGGCCGATCCCGGAGATAGTGCAATGCCGAGCCGGGCCGGGACTGAGGTGCAGCAAGCGTTAAGCACTTCCCATACCTGGGCCTATACCGAAGATAGTGCAATGCCGGGCCGACCTGTGGCGGAGGTGAAGCAGGCGTTAAGGGCTCCCCATATGTGGGCTGATCCTGAAGATAGTGCAATGCCTGGTCGACCGGCGGTGGAGTTGAAGCAAGCGTTAAGCACTCCCCATACGTGAACCGATCCCGAGAATAGTGCAATGCGAGGCCGACTCACGGTGGAGGAGCAGTTCGCAATTAAGGGGTCCGCACAGCTTCGCTGGTCATGCTTCTTCACGGAGTGGAAGGCGACTGAGTTTTTTATCAGCACCACATATTTTCCTTAGTTATGAACTCACACTGTTATGACCACCTTGTAAGCTTTACGTATACATACCACTACAATTTACCCCAGCAACGCGAGAAACGCTTGAGAACTGTTGTTTACGTTGATGGACGGCCACATTACTTACAGTGGAACGGCAGCGAGAACGTCATCAAGCCCGGCGAAAATTTTGTGTCTTTCTCTTCAGGAAACAGACCTTTAGTGAGGAGTGCTCACCTAGCAGTGAAGTGCTGCCCGGAAGTGCACGAAGTGAATAACGTCTAGGACCGATGTTGTGTAAGTCATTATTGCTGTTATGTAACGAGCACGTCAGCGCTTCAGTCATGTAAATTTCTATCGTACACTCAACGTGCTTTTAATATATATGTAGAAATTAATAAATGCGTGTTCGAAACTTCAAATGTAAACATCCCAGACAATTGGCGCATCTGCCGACGATCGTGATGTGCGCAGATTCTAGTATGGTTATCATATGCCTATCGCTAATCATGTGTTGATCGACTAAAATATAAATCAAAATCATTATGTACGTGCTTGTCAAAAACACCACGATCACTTTAATTTATTTGACCGATTGTTTGTCTAAATGGGGGAAATGAGAGTGACGAGCGCGTAGTGCGACATCGGGAACGCTCAAGTAGCACACAGGAGACCTCAACTTAAGTTGCTGCCCCGGCAGATGTTCCAACGGCGGCCAGTTTTCATTGCTTCGCAAATAATTCGACAAGCATGAGTGTGCTGCTGCTCTTTTATTGATGCACTTGAGTGTTTTTTTAGAGCGCAGCTCTTTGGCGTCCGTTCCTGGGTTTCGCGTCGTCGTCGGCGTCGTCGTCGTCGGCGTCGGCCTCGTAACCAGCTCGCCTCCGCCGCCGCGCTCCGCCGCCGCGCATGCGCCGCTGCTCCGCCGCCGCGCATGCGCGCTGTCGGCTCTCCGGGCGAGGGAGGATGATGGAAGGGAGGAGGAGAGACTGTGGAGGAGGGCTGGCTACACAAATGGCTCTTTGGCGTCCGTTCCTGGGTTTCGCGTTGTCGTCGGCCTCATAACCAGCTCCGCCCCCCTTTCATCCCCCCAGAGCTAGCAGCGACCGACTGATACCGCTTTCGTGAGTCCGCTACCGCACTCACGAAAGACGTCGTGCACTTCCTGCAACTCGCATTAACCGTCCATCGATCCACACCGATGTTAGTAGTGGGGGACTTTAATGTTGACATAAAGACAAACAGCAATTTCCTAACACTTATGCGGGAGAACATCCCGTTCCTCTCGCTCGTAACGCGTCCCACGGCTGTGACAACCTCGCGAGGCACTTGTATAGATCTCGTCTTTGAGAATCAAGCATTGGTGTACCAAGTCGAACATATATCAGTCTATTTCTCCGACCACAAAGCTTCCTTCATGACTGTCAAGAACTGTTAATGGAGTCTTTGTTAAAGGAATACGTGTGAAAAATAAAAAAAAAATTCTGTGATAGCGCATACATGTGTTGCTCGATTTCTTTGCCTCAATCTATCGAAAAGGTGAAAGAGCTTATTTGCTGCGCTCAAATTTCGCATTAGGAAGTAACGTAATCGTCGGTAATTTTTTTTTGTCAGTAACGAGTAGCAAATATCTAAAATGTGCGCTCGAGGCAACCCTAAGTAGGTGGTAACCCGGCCATGTTCAAACGGCGGCCGCTTGCCATTTGTTTGCCGATGATCCAGCAAGCACAGTATTGTATGTAGGAGGCTATTGGCAAACCTACAACCTGATTATGAGGTACGCAGTACTCGGGGAACTCCGGGTCATATTGACCACCTGGTATTCTTTACAATGCACCTAAATCGAAGAGCACAGGAACGATTTCGCATTTCAGCCCGTCCAAATGCGGCTGCCGGCGTCGGGACCAAACCCGCATCCTCAGACAAGACCACAGACACGAAGCTACCACCGTGGTTACGGAAGTGTTGATTTTATGGGTGGCCACTCCACTAGTGTCGTCTTGACACTTGTGCGCTTCAATGCACCTTTGCGTCTGCATATCCTGCGTCAAGCGTCAGCTTGAAAAATTTCCACGGTGCTTATGTTTCAGAAATAGCATGCCCGTACCGTACCTTGAATTTATATTGATCTAGTTTGTCTGGAAGTGCTTCCGTGTCGTGTAGTAGCGTTGGCTTGCTTTCTTTCGCTGCCTTTCTCTCTCCCGCGCTCAACCCGTGTAAGCGAGCAGCGAATAACCATGTGTGGCAAAGCTGTTATTCACGTATTTCGTAACATCGTCGGTTCTATTGGTTCTACCCAATCTCTACCTTCTCTCTAGCAATATATCTCTTGCCGTTAGGACCTGTGACGTGTTAGTACAAAAGTTAACACTTCATTTTTTTCGATGCGTTTTCGGGGTGCTCATTTATAATTTCAGCTGCCTGAAGCGTCCTGTAATGACACCAAAGAACACATTCTGGTGACGCCGTTTAAATATCCAAACAAGTTTCTTACATCATCTTTTTTCTCTGCCGCACACCTTGCCCTGTATGTGGAGGGGTCACACTTAAGTCTACATGAACTAAGGTGTGGGCGAGTTTGTGAAAATTCACTGTTGATTTTGATATGGCATAGTGCCTAATAGTGCAAGGGTCAGTTTTCTACTTGACTTATTGCTGAAATAAACGACGACAAAAGAACAAACCCAGACAGGGCGAACGCTCCTCTTGTCTAGTTTTGCTTCTGTGTCCTGGTTTACTTCCGCTTTAAGTGTGCGAATTCAAGTTTTGCGAAATTTCTAAAGATCGCATATGATAGATAGGATAATTCTTGTGATCGAGCTTGATTATTCGACCAAGCGGACACTACCAGCACAATAAATCGGAACATATATTCGACAAGATAACAAGAACCCAAGCATTAACTTCTTAATTACTTAGTTTACGGCACTATTGCACATTTCAAGTTATAGCCGGTATATAATATATAAGGCGTATCCACTTGTAATGAATTTGAAGAATTACAGCATGTTGGAGATATGTGCCATCAAACTCGCTGTAAAAATGCACTGTTGCTCAACATACCCCTTTAACAAAACGATATTTTATTGATTTGTGCCCAAAATTAAGTGGAACGCGCATATATTTTGTTCCAAACTTTCTAAAATATTATTTCGAGACTGGTGTGATCGGGATAACTGATTTCAAGTGGATGCATCTCGAAGACTCACCAACTATGACTTCTAAATTGCAAGATGTGCCGCAAAGTAATTATTAGGGGTAGTTAATTAGCTATTTCTTGTTAATGAAGCATACGTGTTTCGATTTCTCGTGGTAACAACGCCTGTCTATGCCAATAATCCATTTCGACATGACTTATTTAGGCTTGTAGCGCAGCTCAGAAAGAGCAAAAAAGGTAAGAGGTTGGGGCAATGAAAGGGAACGGAAAAGAGACTGAGCGCTAACTTCCAACTGATGGTTTATTTCGTCACACAGAAGGCTACTTATACTTTCGGGAAACCATTATCCTCAAGACTTTACAAAAAAAAACAAGCAGCAATACCAACAGTAACCATGTGACAACATATTCAGACAGCCTGTAGCTGCATTCTGAGATACGCCAATTAATTGCTTGATAATGATAATGAAGGTGAGCTTATACATGCATGGCCCAGACCAATGATAGCCTTTGCTTCGATGATTTCTCTTGTGAACTGATTACGACTACGACCTAGAATGACGCAATCTTCTAGGACATGTTCGCAACCACACGTTTTGCAACGCTGTGCTAGAAACCACCCAGGTGTAATACAATTATTAGCATTGTAACCATGTTCGCGCAGCCTGTCAGTCAGACATCGGCCAATTTGACCAGCGTAATATTTTCCACACTTGAGTGGAAAACAATAAACAAGACAATGTGTGTAATTAACGAACTTATTTTTGTGATTCTTATCACAGCTAGGAGGAGCCTCCTTATTCGGATTAGTGAGCTTGCAAATCCACATAAGCTTCTTAGGGGCTGAAAACACTACACGAACATTCAATCGGTTGGCGATTTTCTTAAGATTATGTAAGACGGTGTGAATATAATGAATGATGCTTGTCCTAACCCGAGTAGCTGCAGGGTCATCTGCGTGCTGGTTGGCTTTTCTAAACTATCTTAGAATTCGTTCTGCTACTGACATTTGTAGGGACACGGGATAACCAGCCTGCGAAAGCCGTTCGTACTGATAGGCAAAGCTAGACGAAATACCATTGTGGCATGACTTTTTCAAATAATTATTAAGGCAAAGGTTCGCAATGCCTCTCTTGACCAACTTAGAATGAGCAGAATGAAATAGAAGAAGTGGTTTGTTAGCACGAGGTTCATAGTACCAACACAAAAAAGTCACGACATACCAACTCGCCCAAACTGCCACGCTTTTGACCATTTTGACAATAATTATGCTATCTGCTACAGAAAATTTTAAGAAAATTTGGTGAAACAGAAAAAGAGTCACCCTTTTAAGCGCTTTCAACAACACCCCCGACGCGGTATGCAAGGTAGCAGCAGCAGTGACAAAATAAAGAGGCATACGGCATGTTGACGGCAAACGTGTGATATGCGTAGTGCGCGAAACCAAGTTCCGTGAATATTGAAACTAAAAGATGAAAACAAAGAGTGCGCGCGTACAGGTTAGTCCAGTGCTTTAAAAAACACGACGTCGTCTACAAGAACATGGAGAAATAAAGGGAAAATAAAACAATCTTAAAAATCCACGGTGCTACAAGGAAACAAGATTCGAAAAACGTGGATCCCCGAAAGCAACAAATTCCGGAAAGGCACAAGGGCCCGAGGAAAATCAAGAAATTGTGGCAGAACCTATCTCACGACGACGGTTGTGTGTTATTGCACAGTTCTAAAATAGCATTTGCAACCACCCGTAAACGCATTTCCTACCTAAACAAATAGCGTCGTTCTCACTTCGCATGCTCCGAAGGTTATTCGGTTTCTGTGGTCTACGTGTGCTATGATAACGTAGTCTATTTCGGGAGTTTAACGTTCGCAATGTTTACCGACTTTAGCATTGCGGAACATGGTGGCACCCATGTCTCCTGCTTCACCGTGAATTCTCGTGATGATTAAGCACTCACACGCGTCGATCGCCAGTAATTATAGTAATGATGTTTCGTTTTTTTCTAAATGCACCTGAAAGGTTAGGTATGAGCACATAGCGCATCCATTTTCGGATATAGTTAGGCAATTCGTGCACCGGTAGGGCTCACGAGACGTGTCCGCATAGCCACAGCAGGATATCTGCTAATGGAACGTACTGGCTTCGATACGTTTGGCACGAGGCACGAGACGGCACCTTGTTTGATAACCTCGTCTTTGCGTTTGCGTTTCCGTACGGTAAACTATAAAACGAAAGAACGTGAACAGTACTGTCCGGCAAGGGTGCTTATGATTTGCGTAAGGCAGCAAACGCTATTCTAAAGCTGTGCATTATTGAACGAATATAGTGAAGCTAGTTATGCATGTGGCTTGTACTGCAGTGGGATTGCTCTTTCGCTCTTCCCTAAGAACACTACGTATAATGTAGCGCCACTGCCACGATACATGCGCATGGCATCCGAAATCCATGGTGCCCCCGGTGTGTGCGAACGCCGAGAAATGTTATGACGCGGAAACCATGATCCTCTGTCGCGCTCATAGGTCATTTTGCCGCGCTTCTCGGCCTCGAAGCGTCCCAATTTCCTTTCATGCCGCCCACCCAGCGGCACACACTCAGTGAACCAAGTTTGCCTGTAGTTCATTGAAGGACGGAATTGAAAAGCGCATTCAGGGAGCAGGTCGCTCAAGCGAGATGGTACGAGATGGCACGCTACATACACACAGGGGGCCACAACACAGGCTCTCGGCTGTATCGTACTAGACACTCGCAGAATGCCTTTTACACGCACTCAAGACAAATGCGTGAGTGCAAAGGCTGTTTTCAGTTGTTCAGAAGACGGAATTATGGTGTTACAAGTTCCTAGCTTTGAACTCTTTCCCATTATTTTTGGCGCGTTCTGCCAGCCCAAGCAACACACTCCCGTTTTGTTACTTTTGGCAAAGGCGGCCACGTTTCCGACGTACTGAAAGAAAGGTACATTTTGTTGTCGACGCCATAAAATGCGTCACATGCCTGACCCCGTAAGATCGCACATAAGCGAAACTAACTGCGTCACTGTGGCCGAGCTGTTTTTTTATATAAGAGCGTCACAAAACTAGGTGCAGCAAGCGTGCCTGAAAAGTATCCCAAAAAGTAACGAAATTAATTACAATAATCAGAGAAAGTGTCACGAACTTGTCCTATTAAGATTGAGTACACGCGAAACTAACCGCGCGCCACAGGCGACCTACTTTCCTTTAATTGCATCGCAACGCCTGTTGCGCACAACGTGCCCCAAAAACTACCCCAAAAAATACCAAAAATAATTTTCGGTGTTGTTCGCTGCAAGAAAAATCGCCACAAACATCTAGTAAACTTGAGTACACGCGAAAGTACGGCGTCACAAACCGGGTGCCGCGAGCGTGCTCAATAGCTAATGAAATAAGTTGCAGTAATCTTGGGGCATAAAGAAAGCGTCGCAAACACGTCTCAGCGCGGTTCATTAACTAAAATTAGTGGCGCCAGTGCGGCGGTGCTGTTTTCCGCTAATTCCTTCACAAGTGTCTGTTCCATTCCGTAGAAGCCAAAATTGCTTGAAATGCGTCACCGATTGTCACGAAATCTCTCACCTTGCCATAGCCTAATAGTACAGTGGTGCCGTGTAGAAGCGTAGAAAGAAAGCAAGAATACGCCAGGCGACCAACAAGTCAGGCTACATGAAACAAAGACAAGAGAGAGAGACACAGAGAACGATCGCCGAACAGGCGAAGTTCAAATGCCTACCCGGCCTCATTCGCTTCGGTGGCGTGTTTGGCAAATGACGCATGTCGCATGCATCTGGAGCGTGTGGTGTGTAGTTAGCTTTTTTTTTATTTATTGATGGTACACTGAAAGGGCGAAAGCATTACAGAGGGGAATGGAAAAACGGGAAGCATAACAATGAAATACGAAAAATCAACAATGTTACATATTAGTAATTCCTAATTCTACAATACTATGTAATACCCTGCCTAATGTTTGCAAGTACGACTTATAATGTGTCGTCCTTAGTCGTTTGCAGGTATGGCAAGTAAATGAAATACCATGCCAATAATTAGTAATTATACATTACTAATTCATTACTAATTCCTAATTTTTGTTCCTACGTGCTCGAGGAGGAAGGAGAGCGGGTGGCGTTGCGAAACGCGCTTGAAGAAATGGCGAATTCAGGCGTCGCTTTCGTTTCTCGAAACAAATAGTGCGTTGGTTGTACAGGAAAATCGACTCCATCATCGGTGCTAGCGGGCCACTGGAATTTTGTTGCTGCCTCTTGAAAAGTGCGCCACTGCTCCCGTCGTTTCCTTTCCTTCTCGCTGTGCGCGACAGCACCTACGGATGACGCAGAGAATCTAATAGTTATTAATTGTAGTATTCACACTTACTATTATTTGAAAACGTGTTTAAGCTTGAGAAGATAAAAAATACATTTTTAGATAAACATTTCCTTCATTGGAAGAAGAGAAACATTTCGTTTTGTAGTATGCTGTCTGGAAGCAGACGGCAAAGGAGGTAAGTAATCTTCCGGGGAGTTCCTCGCTGGCCGATTGGCTGCTCTCTCCGCCCCGTTCTCAGAAATTATGTATACTGCCACTTTGTTACGTTACAGCAACCGAACAGAACGCATAACGAACAATGATCTCCGATCGCGCCCTAGTCTCTCACACCATAAAAGCACATGGCTTCTCAGCGATGGTAAAATGTCCATTCTAAAGAACTCAGAAACTTGGGCAGTAAAATAAATGATTCCCTAAACAATGAAACGGAGGTAAACGACATGGACAATTTCAAGTGTAAGCAAGGTGTCATTTCAATTACAAATATCTAGCGCGAGTAAAAGTTTTATTGTAAGCGTTGTGGAAACATCAAAAAATAAAAACTTCTAATTTGTATGAGCAGGAAAGGCGGTTTCGACGCTAATAAATATAATGTGGGATTGAAAAGAAGTCACATAGCGTATCTGTGCAACATTATTGCGCTTGGCCATTAGTAGCAGATGCTTATAATTGGTGATTTGCCTTGAAGTGAAAAAAAAATAAGTTCAGATGGTAGCAATATAATATGTGAAAGCCATGGGATTTACAGACATCCGTATGTAAAATATTTAGGTGAATAGACTTCAAAAACCGACGCATTACTAATGGCAAAGCTATACGCCCACAGGGCAAGGATTTGCCAGGGGAGCCTGTCCCTTCATCAGCTTCTTTTTCTGAACTTATTTGACCTACCTTCAAATGACGACATCAATACCAGCACCTTTATCAACTTCTTTATGCGCTATGTCTGAGCACCAACAGCTACATACGCTACCGTAGTTTCATCTTTTAACAGCTAGTTGTGGTGCGCTAGAAGCCATCGAACACATTTTCTTGGAATGTCTGTGTTATAAAGACTAAATAACATGTTACTTGAGCAGAATTCAATCCAATATCATTCAACGCTATTCCAAATTTGATACGTGGTTCTCACATCAAAAATGGAGGATACGCGAAAAAAATGGTATGTTTATTCTGTTGAAAGGTATTATGGTCCTCCTTACAAGGTAGACAGCATAACATTGCATAATATTTTTGTAATGACGAAACACATTCAACATGCGTAATTGGAATTGACAGAAAAAGAGCCTATTAAAAACCGCATAAAATCTTCCCTGATATACAGGGTGCGGCAGGTATTTAAAAACACACGTTTGGTGACCCCCATCCTCTAGGTAAATAGCAGCTGCAAATACTTTTTTGTTGCAGATAACCGTGGTAGAACTTCAGCTAACTCAGCAAATAAAGGTGCACGCAGGTATTGTGTACTTGGCTACAGGAGACCCCGATTGAGAGATCGCAATATTCAGGAATGTTGCCCGATCATTCGTGTTCAAAGTTTGGGAAGAACTGCAGGATGCAAAGGGTGATGTCGACGATGTTTCACAACGAAAACGACATTGTCAGCGTTCCGACATTGTTAGGACATTGTTAGTGAATTGTTTCAGAGAAAGGTGGTGTTCCTCGGCAGAGATCTGGACGGCTTCACGAAGACGACAAAGGAACAGTCCGTTCAAAGAATAAAAAAGTGCATAAGCCCCACGAAGCTCACTAACTGTGTGCGTTCTTAGGACTGGTAGGACATTTTAGGGCGTTCATTAAAGACTTTGCAGCGATATTCAGGTGTCTTAGAAGGCTCACTCAAAAGGAAGTTCCATCTGTGTGGAACGATGAGTGCAACCGTGCATATAAAGAAGTGGTGCGCGCAATATCTTTAGATTCAACTCCTGATATTGCCCGATTTTACCAAACACTTCGAGCTCTGCAATAATGCGTCAAATTATGGCACGGGAGCGGCGCTGCGCCAAAGAGATTCAAACCAAGACCTGAGCCAGCATTTAAAGGCCGTTGGGTAATACTCCTACACTTCTTCAAAAGCGGAAGCAAATTATACAACCATGGCAAAGGAGGCCTTAGCAGTTGTGCTGGTGTTACGATACTTCAGGGGTTATTTGGAGCACCGTCTGTTCAAGCTGTTCACGGACAATTAGGCTTTGACATACCTTCTGAGCCTTACACAACCTAAAAGAAGACTGGCAAGATGGATTAGTGAAATCCAGCAGTTCATTTTTGATGTTGGCCACATTCTTGGTGTAAAGCTACGTGACGCAGTCGCGTTATCAAGATTGGATATACGGTCAATACGCAACTATCAAGATGCTCACGTCGCAAGTGTATGGGAAGACACTGAAGAGGTAAAATCAATCGATGGAAAGTTTGTTGTCCCTCAAAGCTGCATATCCAAAATATTGCGGCTCTATCACCACAGTCCACATTCAGGCGGGTATGATGGTTGTTAGCGTGCTTACTGGAAAACTGACAAACATTTCATGTGGAAGAGCATGAACGCCGATGATGAGGAATACGTCAAGGCTTGTCATCAATGTCAGACTATCAAAGCCAAGTTCCGCCCAAAAGGAAACCAGATGGTAATTCCTGTGTATTAAGATCGCCCAGTCGAAGTCATTCCTCTCAATTTCCTGAAATCAAAAAGAAAGGGGAGGGCGTGCGCCGGACCCAGCCCCTTATAGTGGTTGTGGACCAGTGCACACGAATGGTGGCAGTCAAGCCCGGAAGAGAAGATGCAAACAGTGTGCTTGCAATTATGGAAAGGGAGGCATTTAGACACACCAGGGTGACTGTCTTTGGTAATGGACCTGCATTCTGCGGCGAAATGCTCCGTGGGTGGGCAGCAGAAAAGGGTATCACTTTGAGACTTTCAGCACCATACGACCCGGAAGGAAATGGCGTAGCGGAACGCCTAATACGTGATTTGAAGATGTTCATTTCTGTATACGCAAACTTTCGTGGACGATGAAAGTGTGCTCTTGAGGCAGCGGTTAAGCATCACAATCAATCTCACGCAGCTGTAGCTGGCTGTAGCCCTCAGTTTGCTGCGTTTCAGAAGACGACGTAGCATATTGGGGAAGATTGATTTTCCAGAAAGCAGGACGTCGTCAAAGGAATATACAAACGGTTTTTATGTAGAATCCACTCCTTATTTATTACACGCAGGGGTCCTTAAGCAAACAAAATCAAATGAAAATACACTAGGTATAAATGAACGATGAACGATGAAGAGAACGATGAAGAAAATGGTGAAGAAGTACTACGACTCGCGCCGTGCAACTCCCATGCCCAACATACAACCTGGAGACATAATGCTAGTACGAAAAGGACTTGATGGTTCGCAAAATGCTTTCGCAGGCTCTTATGTGGTCCTCAAAACGGTGAAGCAGCAAGCTATAGTGAAGTGCGTGCACTTTGAAGGACCAGCAGGCGAAAGGAAAGAGAGAGAGAGAATGAAAAGGAAAGGCAGGGAGGTTAACCAGATATGAGTCTCCGGTTTGCTACCCTGCACTGGGGATGGGGGGTAGGAGTTAGAAAGATGGCAGAGGAAAACGCTAAAAAAATGAAAAAAAAGACACGCACACATGGAGGCGCACACAAAAAAAGCGTTCCAGTTAAATTCGTTCACACAGGCCGGTAGACCGTAAAAAGCGCAATAGCGCTTGCACGGCCTTCTTCTGTGACGGTAGGTCCTTTCGATGTTGTAGAATTATTTTTTCGGATAGCGGTTGGTCATCCAGTTAGTCAAGTTCGTGGCGAAGGCATGCCCTCTGGGAACTGTACTGCGGGCAGGCACACAAAATATGGCCAATTGATTCTTCAAGGCCGCAGTGGTCACAGGTTGGGCTGTCGGTCATCCCTATGCGGAATGCATAGTCTTTAGTAAAGGCAACGCCCAACCAAAGTCGATATAAAAGCGTGGCATCTCTACGGCGAAGCTGTGATGGCGCTCGATGACAGTGTGGGATCAAGTGAGTACGGTCGCGTGTTTCTTAAATGTGGCTCATTCCATTGCGACGCGGTGCACTGCCGAGCAAGTAGGCGGAGCTTCCGTGCTGCGTCAGTTCTAGAAAGAGGAATTGGGACGTGGCGCTCCTCAGTATGGGCTGAGCGGGCAGCGTGATCCACCCGTTCATTGCCGATAATCCCGCAATGACTTGGAAGCCACTGAAAGGTTATTTCGTGGCCTGCATCACTTGTATGTTGTAACATTTCTGTAATATGGAATATTAGCTTTTCGTGCGGTCCGCGTAGTAAAAGTGACAGTAGAGACTGCAGTGCCGCCTTCGAATCGCAGAATATTGTCCATTTGCGTGGTGGTTCGTCAATAATGTGCTGAAGGGCAGTAAAGAGCGCTGCGAGCTCTGCTGCCGTCGATGTTGTGGCGTGAGTCGCCTTAAATTTGATTGTTGTAGCTTTCGCTGGCATGACGATTGCCACCGCGGAGCTGCTTGGAAAAACAGATCCATCAGTGTAAATATGCGTAGAATCACAGTAGTTCTCGTACAAATGTAGTAGCGTGAGCTTTCTAAGGGCTGGCGATGATAGATCAGCTTTTTTAGAGATACCAGGTATAGCGAGGTTGATTTTTGGCTGAGCGAGGCACCATGGAGGAATCGAAGGTCTCGCAGCCAGGGTGAAACAAGCTGGCAATGATTCATTATATGCGGTTATCGTCTGGCTGAAAGACGTGTGTGGTCTGTCCGTTGTTAGGGAAGCCAGGTGGTGACGGGGAGTCCTGGCCAGATGCCTTATATGTGTCCTGAGTACTTCAATTTCAGTGTGGGTCCTGACAAGGTGGTCTCCAGCGATTGCTATCGTAGCCACTGTTGAAGCACTCTGAGGCAGGCTTAGACAGATCCGGAGCACTTGACCCTGAAGACTTTGTATTGTGCGTACATTTATTTTACCTGTGTTGCTTATTGCTGGCAAGCTGTATCGCAGAAATCCTAGAAAAAGCACCCTGTGCAGTTGCAACATGGCACTGGGCGACATTCCCCAGGTCGTGGCAGCGAAAAACTTTAGCAGGTGACAGATGCCTGGCAAAAGGAAAGTTACAACTGTAGGTACCCTGGTGCGTTACCATCCGTGGATGGATGGCCATAAAATACCTGGAGGATGTAATGTCCCGGTCAAAAGAAGAAGAGGAAGTGAAGAGAGAGAAGAAAAAGAAGATCGAATGTAAACAGTAAAAGAGTTTGTCAGTCTCAGATCGTTTATTTTACGTTATACGCTGATATAAGTCAATCGGAGAGTACTTCACGTCAGTAGTGGCTGAAAGAGTGCATAAAGAAGAAAAGTGCAGACATCCCTTATGAAAATATGAGATGAGTTTCACATGAAAGTCTGACGAGTTTTGACATCACAGCCATTAGACTTTCTGATGAGTTTCTTTGGAATTTTCTGATGTATTCCTAATGTCATTCTATAACATATTGGCCACCGTCTTTCTGTAGAACTCTTGACGAGTGCTTTTCTTGTGAGCATGAAATGTCTTCCTAATGTGCGCTCCAAAGCAGTTTTCTTGTGACTTTCTCACGTCTTCCTAGCGAATCTCTAATGAGCTTATACATTAGACTGCCGGTGCTCGTATTACTCCTATAACAAAATTGGCCACCACGTGTGGTAACATTTTCTCATGTGTCCCAATGGCAGTCAGACCTTATTTAAATATGTTACCTGTGCGTGACTATCTTTGGTGCTATATATATGCAGCCTGTATGCATGTATGTCCAGTGAAGATGCAGCACTTCTGACATGTACATGGGCCCTACATATGCTGTATGTTAGACATTACTCAACGAAAGAAATTTAACAAAAACATTTATTGGGCATATCAATGCTTCCTTAAATGCAGAAGGAGGTTAAATGAAAGGAAAACACAGTATCAGCCTGGTTACGGATGTGATATCTCCCTTTCATTTAATCTTGCTACTTATCACTGAGGAGAGGCTGTTCTTGAGGTGGAGTGTCGTCATCTTGAAGTAAGTGCATGTGTACCCTGCATGGTAGAAAGGACAGATAATTAACAAAACTTGGCAATCAACCACAGAAATACACGCTGTATCACTTGCTGCAGAACGGTCTGGAGACGTTATAGCTAGTTCTGCGAAAAATTTATGTGGTGTTGGTTCACACAAAGTTGAGGAACCACTGTGTGGCCTTTGGGTGCAGCAGTAACTACAGTAAGCAGAAATTGCTCTTGGCTGAACAAATGTGCAACATGGATCAGCTGTGGTGTGTGTACATGTCGTGAACTACTTCAGCTATATCGGTTTCCATTTGACAAAGGACAGCAGTGTCTGTGGATTGCTAGCGTGAATGAGAAATTCTCACTAATTACTTGGCATGGAAATGAGCGTAGGAGTGTTTGTGTATGGGCAACCCAATGCATACCAGAGACATCCAAGTGCCAGTCGTTATAGAATATTTGCATCAGCTACGGGCACAGTTCTCATACATTCCAAGCCTACTATGTCATGCATGTGTTGGCCTCCTGAATGATGGCATATATCCCATTCAAGAAATACACCACACCATGTCTGGGGTTTTTTATCATTTACACCCGAGCACTGCTTTCAGAGGGAGGGCACAAGTTGAAAAACAAATGCGTAGAAGCATGACAAACAAGCTTGCATAAAAATAATTTAATAAATAAGCATGGTGGTTGCTATGCCACGTCATTAGAGAGTATTCCTCTTTGTCATGCAATCATAATGAGCGTCGACTGACACACGTCCCATTTTTGGCTGTGGTATTCTTCACTGATTTTGTTGTATCAGTCGGTTGCCATAGGCGAACGAAACAGATAAACAAGCTAAATCCAGTGCACAGCTTGTCGTGTCAATGCATGGTCAAATAAGACGAGCACACTGGTCCTTTGAGTGAATTATGGTGCTCTCCTAGGCGCATGCTGAGGCACCGGCTAGTCAGCGTGCCCGATGTACATTGGACCAAATATGCACGTGATCAAAAGAGTAGCCTACATTAACCCTGAAAGATACGAGACAAATTTTGGGTATTTTTAACTAAGCAAGCCTCCAATGCCTGGGTGCCTTTGCCAATTCACTTGTGGACTGCAATGCACGTATATTTTCAGCAAAAATAAATTAGGCAGCATATGCACAACAGTCATGTTGTATGGTCTCCCTTCCCTCGCTGCGCAAATTTTGTCCTGAAAAGTTACATGAACTGATTGAATTGAAAATTGAATCGAGAAACGCAAGGAGGCAAGCGAGGCTTGCTTGGTTAAAGGTAGCACCAAATTTGTCCAGTGCGTGTCAGAGGCACTGTGCTGTATTCCTTTCACATGTGGTCAAATGTACATAGCGCAGACTGGCTGGTGCCTAAATATGTACCTGTGAGATCACCATATTTCATTCAAAAGACCAGTATGCTCGTCCGACTTGGCCATACATATCTGCAATGGGGCTTCAGGCCAGATTAGGATTGTTTATCTGTTTTCACCCATGGCTGAAAATTGGCAAGAGAAATCAGTCAGGCGCACCACATAAATAACAATAAGTGTGAGCCAGCCCCCATTATCAATGCATGAAGAAAGGCATCCTTTTTAGATTACAAGGGATAGAAATTAGTCTGTGCCTATTTAATTCTTTTTATGCAGACACCATTTACCATGATTTTATGCCTTTGAATTATAACTTCTGCCATCCCTCTCAAATTAACTGGTGCACAACACAAGTGCACATCCAGTGCTATTTTTGTTAGTCCTTCCAACAACTTAAACAGTCAGTTGTTAGCCAAGGTCATGTTGCATAGTCTCCCTTCTCTCACTGCGTAAATTTTGTCCTGAAATGTTACATGAACTGATTGGTAAATTCAAATGGACACTACAAGTTTCGCCGAGTGGACACAGCTGGTTCTCAGAAATGCACAAAAACAGTGATGGGTATCTGTTGGCATCCTGTAGTGTGTGCAAACTAGCTGTGACATTGCTGCAGTAAACACACTCACAACTGCTACAATGCCTACCAGCATGAATAAGGGCAGCTTGCAAAGAAAAGAATACGAAGAAAGTGAGAGAAAATATAGAAAGCTTACCAGAAAACACCTCACTACTTAAGTAACTGCAGCACAATGAATACTGGCCTTCCTATTTCATTTCAAGAAATTCTAGTTCATCAAATGTGTATTTGCCAGTGACAGTTCTTCTGAGAACAAGACAGACATGATTGTAAATATCAATGTTAAACAATGGTAGGCACACTGCGTGCTTAGACCTGTGACATATATGGCACACTACACTTCGAATTCTTACGTGGATAAAAACAGCACATGTGTGTATCATAAGCAGAAAGGAAAACAGGGAAATATGGGCTACAGCATAAGAAACAGTTCCAAACAAATAAAACCAAGATAAAAAGAAACATACTGTGTAATAGGCAAAAATAAAATGGACTTGCAGCCAAGCAATTGATGCGAGGAAAATACTAAACGTCAGGACATGCGACGTGTAGTTTTAACAGAACAAGATAATGTGTGCATAATATCTACAAACACAAATAAGCAGCAAGTGGAATGATGTTGCAGAAATATTTAGCCTATTTAGCAAGATGCATTAAGTAATATGTCGATACACTTATCCACTAATGATACCGAGATCCTACTTTTGTGAACACGTACACTTAAAGCATACCTGACATGTCCATCCAGATTACACGCCGTGTTGCTGCAGCCATGGCCACGGGTTATGTGGACACTGTTGTGGGTCACGGCTTCACCACTACAAAGAGAATTCTGTGTTAACTTATAGCTGTGGCACAGTAAGACTATCACATAGTGAACACATGCAAGGAGCATGTAAAAACAGTCATGAAAACAATGCATGCACTGGTGCAGGGTGGCAACAGAGCACAAAGTCAAAGTTACTGATGAATGTCACGATAACAGGGA
Organism: Dermacentor albipictus; assembly: GCF_038994185.2. NCBI lineage: Eukaryota > Metazoa > Arthropoda > Arachnida > Ixodida > Ixodidae > Dermacentor > Dermacentor albipictus. The sequence continues at coordinate 486,743,010 of NC_091821.1, forward strand.
CCCCTTCAACAAGGCAAAATTTCACACGCAGGAGCAGCAGCGCATTGCATGAATGTTTGTTTACATAACGATTCTAGAGTTTCTTTCATAACTTTAAGTAACTATCCCTTGTAATGTTTACTTACGTCGAAGTTATGGCAACACCCCTTCAAAACAAACCTGTACTAGTAGCACGCTGTGATTGCTTAATTTTTTTTCCCCAATACTGCTCGTAAATCGAAAACCTTGTAAGCAGAGATTATCTACAACGTCGAATCATTTATAAGCGAGGAAACGTCATAGCAATAAGAATCGGTCAAGAGGTAGATGAGTCGTTATCATGCGACTTCAGCAGAAAAACGGGAGCTCACGCACAAGCGCGCATGATGAACACGATTATTTCTGAACGTAATCTTTCTCATCAGAAGAAAACGCTTATCAAGATTTTCAATTCTGCATTATGGCAATTAATTCGCGCAACTAAACTCTGACACCCAGCAAGCATCGGCATAGGTTTCACTGTTGTCGTGGGAGTTCTCTTTCCTACGTTCGCAAGGCACCCTATGCCCACACGAGAAGCACGCACAACACGTGTGTAGTTAGCAAGCACGGTTACTCACCTTTTGAACGGCCCGACGCGGTCGAAAAGCGCCCTCCAAGTTGCCAGTGCTTCGATGCTACTCCCAGCAGACATACCGGTGCATAGTGGACGAGCAGTGGCACGCTAACAACACGCATTATTTCTTCGCGACGTCCACCCAACTTTCCACGACAACCAGAGACAAAGGGAACGCACTCCACAGCATGAACATCGTTGGTCCACATTTCGCTGGCGCGCCACGCACACGGCGAGTTTGCAGCGAGACACAAGTTGTCTGTGGCGCTTATGCGCACGCGAACTAAGTCACATTTGGTTACAGCAAACACAAAAACACACGATCTAACAAGCACATCGTTGCAGCTCGCACACCCGACCGACTCGAAAACAGAGCGACAGGCTGATTGGATTGGATTGGATAGGAAACGGGACGGTAGGTGGCGCCACGAACAGGTCGGTTGGGGCCAGCCAATGTCTCGGCTAGCGTCATCTGAGGATTTGTGCGGCTGCCTAATTGCGCATAGCTGTTGCAAGACAAAGAGAACCAAAAATAAGTCTATATTGTAAGCTATAGCTTGGCATAGAAAGAAATTCTATAACGCATTTTCAATTTGAATCGCTTCGGCTATCTGCAGCCAGCAAAAGCATGGCCTTCGAGATCTGAAAATGTTAACCCTATAGAAAGCCGTTGCGGTGACGCTATTCGAACGATTTTCACTTCAGTTACCTCTCATAAAAACCGTGAATTACGCATTTCGCTGCTCCCCGTGCTACCTGCGCCGTCATTTCAATTTAAATAACTTCCTGCTGTCGTTCACATCAACTATATAGCCTCAGACATCGTTGACGCGATCTCCGAGCGACACATGTGCAGTGTGCGATGTTTTAGTGCCCGTTGCAACAGTGTCAGTCGGAAATCATCAAATCTGCTCGTGTGGCGCAGCTTACGCCCCTGTCGTCCGTATCTTGCTTTCGTGTTGGCGTGTTTACCAAGGTGTTTACCGTGCGCGGGTTGCACTCCTGTCGCTCGTGCCTTCCGTGTTGATCGTGCTACCCACGAAGATTCCTCGAAAAACCCACATGTCTCGGCAGCGTGCATTTGTCCTATGTGGTATATGCCAGAAGTGTGCGCTGGCGTACGATGTGCGTGCAACCAAGTACTACAGTGCGTTCCAGCAAATAGACGCTGCCGCTTACGCGCAGTTTCTTTTCCTTTTCTTTTTTTCCCCGTCGTGGTTGCTCAGTGGCTATGGTGGTATTGGGCTGCTGAGCACGAGGTCGCGGGATCGAATCCCGGCTTCGGCGGCCGCATTTCAATGGGGGCGAAATGCGAAAACACCCGTGTACTTAGATTTAGGTGCACGTTAAAGAACCCCAGGTGGTCGAAATTTCCGGAGTCCTCCACTACGGCGTGCCTCATAATCAGAAGGTGGTTTTGGCACGTAAAACCCCATAAATTTTTACGCGCAGTTTTCCATGTCATGATCATGTCAATCTGCAGAATTGTCGGTTTGCCACTTAAAGACTAGTAACACATCCGAGTAATCAAACTGCCCAGAACAAGGCATACGCTATAGTTTGGCACTGTTTACCAAATGTGATAACGGGGTAACACAATCTTACAGTGCTCTTTAAAAAGGAAAGAAAATGACGTCGTTGTTTTGTGCCTAGCCCTGATATATCGGAAGCGTTTCCAGAGTACTCGGCGCTCACGCTGTGTTATATCGTTTTCTTCATTTTTGTCTCTTAGACTGCCCCCAACGATGAATCAAAACCACTCCCAGCAAAGGCCAAGGGTCCGAGTGTCTTAATTAACTGTATCCTAATTAACGGTACCTTACTTAACATCGTCTTCATTAACACCAATGGTCATGAGTTCGACTCCCACCAAGAGTCATGGGTCCGAGTGCTTTCATCAACTATATCTTAATTAGCTGTACATTAATTAGCATCGCCTTCATTAACGACAACGTTCGTGGGCACAACTCCTACACAAGATCATGGGTTCGAGTGTTTTCATTAACTATATGTTAATTAAATATGCCTTAATTAACATAAACTTTACCAACTAAGGCCGTGGGATCGAGTGCCTTAAGTGACTATATTAATTAACAGTACCTTAATTAACATCGCCTTCATTAACAAGAAAGGTCGTGGGTTCGATTCCCACCCAAGGTACTGGGTGCGAGTGACTTGACTGTTAGATCTTAATTAACAGTGCATTAATTAGCACCATCATCATTAACAAAAGTCGTGGGTTCGAGTGCCTCAAATAACTGTATCTTAACTGTGCTCAATTAACACCGCCTTCATTAACAACAATGTTCGTGGGTTCGATTCCCACACAAGGTAATGAGTTCGAGTCACTTAATTCCTAGGTCGTAATTAACTGCGCCTTAATTAGCATCGTCATCATTAACAAAGGTCGTGGGTTCGAGTGCCTCAAATAACTGTACCTTAACTACGCCTTAATTAACAGCGCCTTCATTAACACCAAAGGTCGTGGGTACGAGTGTCTTAATTAACGACATAATAATCAGATGCACATTAATTAACATATTAATTAACATGCTTCGACTTCCACTAAGGGTAGTACGTGCGTTCGAGTGCGTTAATTAACTATATCTTCAATAACTGTCTTAATTAACGGTATCTTAACACCAAAGGTCGTGGGTTCGTAGCCTTAATTACCGCCAAAGGTAGTGGTTTTAACTCCCATGAAAGGTTGAGAGTTTGTAACCTCTTTGTACATCGAGTGCTCAGGCCGACAGTGCCGGATTTTTCGGCTCATGAGCCATTTAATGCTATCGCATTACAAAGAATTTTTCACGACTTGGCATCGTACACATTCATACGTGATGTACTTTGACATTAGCAATAACACAAAAAAGCTGTATACTCCTCTCATCAGAAATCTTAGGGTGCGTTGTCATTTGAGTCTCTGATGTACTTGTGATGCCAAAAAACATTAGACGATGCATTTCTTATGCATGTCTGATGTCACCTTAGGAACACATCACGTCCTCTACAGAAACTCATGGTTCATTTTCATAAGGGATGTAGTGTTTTACATGACAAGCCACGCACTGATACGAGAGGACAAGGTAATCGCCAAAGTTGGCGTCGGGCTCAACGCTTCTTGATCGGCCAGGCCCATGATGCCGCTGAACAAAAACTTACAAGCAGGAGCAAACCTGAACCCCGCTGAAGAAAAAAAACGAGAGACACCGACAAAAAGAAATGCTATCAATGAATAATGATTTAAGATGTTTCGTCTTCGCTACAGAAGCCTTGTTCACAATGGCGTAATGCAAAGTTCATTCACGCTTACGTATACTTCAGCACGTCACCTAAGCGGCGCATGTATGACGGGGCCAGGGTTCCCTCACTTCGATTGAGCCTGTGACGTGTTTCCTGTAACTCCAATGACTCCAAATACAGCCTCGATTTCAAGTTTCTTTCTTGGCCAATAATTGTTGTGTGTTTCTAGACAATCTTGTGGCCCGTTGCGTCCGTGTGCTCGGCAAGGGCATTCGAAACTGCTCGTTTCTTTTCTACATCGTTCTGATGCTGCCTCAGTCTTTGTCCAATGTTGCCCGATTCACCTATATTTGCGAAGTCGCAATCTGCGCAGGGTATATTGTAGACTACGCCAGGAATTGACTCTCTCGGAACCTTGTCCTTACCGCCCTCGAGTACGTGCCTCAGCTTACACGCAGGCATGTGTACCACCTCAACGTGTTAACTACGCAGAATGCAAGACAATGTTTCGCTTATCCCCTATTTACTTACGTTATTGCTGAACTTCAAGAGACATCGCATTTCAATTGCTGCTGACACTGAAAGGGCGTTCCTACAGATCAGCATCAATGAAGATGTACGATGCTGCCTCCAATCCCTCTGGTGGGAGGATGTCACAAAGATGAACTTTCACAAACGAAAGGTCGCAACGTGGCCAATGACGCGAGTGACTTTTAGAAGTTTCGAGCAGTTGCCTCTGACCTGCCACAATCATTCACCATCTTAATAAAGAAGAAGCAAGCTACTCTAGCACCGTCAAGTAAGTAAGAAATTTTATTTGTTTTGAGGATGTAATGTCAGGTGTCAAAAATGAGCAAGAAGCTGAAGTGATGCACCTCGAATCAAAATTGATTTTCGGAATTGCCTGAATTAACTTGAGGAAATGCTTCTCAAACAGTCGAGAATTGAGGAAGAGATTTGACTAAGGCACTATACCAGACAATTCAAATTAGGTCGAATTACATGGAATGATATGGGCGACAAGAAAGGGGTTTACCCGCCATGGTTGCCCAGTGGCTATGGTGTTGGGCTACTCAGCACGAGGTCGCGGGATCAAATCCCGGCCACGGCGGCCGCAATTTGACGGGGGCGAAATGCGAAAACACCCGTTTACTTAGATTAAGGTGCACGTTAAAAAGTCGCCAGGTAGTCAAACTTGCCTGAGTCCTCCACAACGGCGTGCCTCGTAATCAGACAGTGGTATTGGTACGTAAAACCCCATATTTTTTTTAAGAAAGGGGGTTAACCAAGGGGCTCGATTTTTATTAGTCATATCATAAGAAGACAACAAACACTGACACCGAGGACAACATAGGAGAAATTACTTCTGCTTAATAAATGAAATAAAGAAACAACAAATTAATGAAAATGAAAGGAGATTAAAAAAGAACTTGCCGCAGGTGGGGAACGATCCCACAACCTTCGCATTTCGCGTGCGATGCTCTACCAGCTGAGCTACCGTGGCGCCGTTCCTCATCCGCTTTCTTGGGTATTTATGTTTCCTAGTAGAACCATGGGAGTGTTGGCGAGCGCCACCACTCGCAGAGCTTGGCTTAGTAGAAGCAGGAAACGTGAATGGCATCAATGGGGATTGAAGGGTGAGTAGCTGGGGCGTTCTGTCTAGGGCTGGTGTTAGCGGCTCGCCCGGCTTGGCCGATGAGGGCCAGCTCGCTCTCCCATTATGTGCAAGCAAGTCAGGTCTCCCGCTGCATGTTTCCAGGTGTGTGCCCCTATGTGGGGGACTTAATATTTGGGGGCCGCGACATGCATTACCACGTAATGGGGTTAGGAGTGGGCCACTCTCCACAGCATGAGCCGATGTCCGCATATGGCGTGGGGTTTAAATGGCGTTGTCGGTATAGGTGTGTACGTGTTTGTTTGTAGTCCCCGCCAATCACGCGAATAACCCCCGCTAATGTTTTGGTGATGATTACTATAACTTTAGTGGGCACGTCATTGGTTTTCCCAGATGTCACGTGAGTTTCGCAGAGGTCCGTCGATAGGATTTGTCGGCGCTCGCCTGTGAAATGCGCGAGCTAGACGATCCGTCCTTTCGTTTCACTCCAGTAACGTGTGCTGCACACCACAACATGGTCGTAAACCAGGTTCCGAAATATAAAAGAGCGCGTTGGGGTTATTTCCAAAGAAATATATGCGGGAAGCTACATGCGAGTCTGTGAGCACTAAAGCTGACTCTCCTCTGTGGTCTTCATCCTTGATGGCTAGAGCGATTGCTACAGCCTCTGCCGCACTCGTTGATTTACATTTGGTAGAGGCTGTTATGGTCGATAGAAGGTTTTGCAGCCGCTATGAAGCCTCTGTTATTTTGTATTTCAGCTACGTCCGAGTAGATCGTTCCTGGATGCAAGCCGAAGCACTTTTGTAGATATTTAGCCCTTGCCTGCTTTCTAGGTTGACGATATTTAGGATTCATGTTTTTCTTTTTTTTGCTATTGGAGAGGCTATTATTCGATTTCGTATTTCCCGGGGCATTGGCGGGGTTTCCCCGGTAAGGTACAAAGGTCGCAGGGGGTACCACAAGGGCACGAGCAGGGCCCTGCTTATTATGGAGATATTGAGTCTTTGCCTTTCGATATTTTATCACCGCGGCTGTGTGCACTTCCTACGTGTTGTAGAAACCTTGGACCTCCAGTCGATGTGTGGCGGTATTCTGAAGTATCTTCAGGTTGGTTTTGTACGCTACGGGTATCAGGACGTTGATGCCTCGTGTTTCAGCGTTCGTTGGGTGGTGGTAAGGTAGGCTATACGTCACGCTGCTGATTGTGGAAGCTTGTATCAATCTGGGCATTTCGTCTGCTTCAAAGCCCTTCCTGTTGGAGGTTACCCCACGTGTCACTCGGGCTACCTGTTGTATTGTGAATTTAAGAAAGACTAGGATTGGGACCTTCACTTCTGTTACTTTGTAACCAGAGGCCCAGAATTCAGTTTTTGCACCTCCCGTATTGCTTGGTCCTTGAGCGTTGGCCGGATTTGTGTTTTTCTTCGCGTGTATTTTGCTACGATCGAATGAATCCCGATTTCTCCTGCGCGCAGCACATGCCAGGGGTGTCTAGGAAGGCTTCGACATTGTTTATTGCTTACTTTGTGCTGTTACCCTTATATCCACTTGCGCCTGTCGAGACCTATAAAAAATATCGTCAGTGTATAGTGCATGACCTAGATCTAGTATTGTCTCCAGGGACAGAGCGAGCCTTCGTATCGTCATGTTGAATAGAAATGGTGTGAAGATGGCACCCTGCCAGGTGCCTCTGCACCGTACCTATAATTCTTCCGATCGGAGTGACTCTTCACCACTGGCGGCCTTGTGCTCGTGCAGAAAAGAGCGTATCTAGGCGTAGGTTTTCTCGCGACAGTCTAATTTTTGCATGTCTTCCAGTATGAGCTTGTGCGGTAATGTATCGACCGCGTTTTTAAAGCCAAGCGGTACCACTAGTCTATCAGAGCTGCCTGCCGAATGGTTCAGGACTTCACCTTTTAGCATGATGAAAACGTCTTGGGCGCAGAGATGGGGCGGAAATCCAAATATTCAGGGTGGTAAGACTTGGTTGTTTACCATGTGAGAAATAAAGCGCGTTAACACTACTTTCTCAAATACTTTACCTAAGCGTAACGTGAGGCAGATTAGTCGCACATTTTCAATATTTGGCGTTCCCGCATTTGGGTATGAGGATTATTTTTGCCTCATTACACTCCATCGGCACCAAGCTGGTGTCTCAAAGCATGTGTGTTTCAGAAGTTTGTGGTATGATTAAGGGTTTCGTAGAAGAGATTTCTTATCATAGCACCAGTGATTCCATCACTGCCCGGGACTGCGCTGCTGCTACCTCTGCTACTGTTGTTGGGACATCGAGCTCATAGTTAGCTGCGCCGTCGTAGGCTAGGTATTGCTTCTATAGACAAGAACGGCACCGAGAGCGGCGCTGCTGCGCCGGCGTTGAGAGCGCCGCATGCGGAGCAAAATTCTATTAGCGGGTGGTACCCCTCTCCCACCTCTCGTTCGCACCGCCTTGATTGCCTCCTGCACTGCGCGTGTTTGGGCACGTTTCGTGCCGCGCGCGGTGTGTGCCTGCGTGTGTGCGCGTGGACATTTGATTCGAAGGGCGATGTACAGTCTGTTTCACATTTAGGGGAAAACTCGGAGCGCATTGCATCGCGATGCGGCGAGCGCTTGAGTCAGGCGGCGGCAGCAGCTCGCAAAGGTGCTCGAGGGGCGAGATCTTGAACCGCGTCGTCTGCTACGGCAGCGCGCGCTGGCCGCATTGCAGGGAACCTTCTACTGTCAGTTGCGGGGCGCCAATCTCATCGTTACTGCGTGGAATGAGCCGGTATTCTTTACTAAGCATTGTGCGACGCCCACTGATAGGCCTGGAAGGTAAGTTCATCGCTGCAGGACAGTCATAGACGACCTACTGATTCCATGCATTCTTGACGGCCTGTTTCTGGAAGGCGACTATATATTCTAACGCGATAGGTCGCCGATCCACACTGCTCTTGTTGTGCAAGAACTGCTGGAAGTGCGCGCAGTCACTCTCTTGGAGTAGCCGCCTCAATCCCCGGGCGCCAGCATCATTTAAAATGCCTGCGGCTCGTTGTAAGTATCGCTGCCGCACCATCTCCTCTATCAGTCGCCTGAGGATAGGCTTCGATCCACCATCGTCAGCGACTGAGACGTGCTGCGAATGAACACATCCCTGATCAAGTCAATCTACACTTCACTGCCTTCCAGCATGAGCGCTGTCATCGCTGCCGCTGGGGACATGACGAGATACTAACTGACGTTCCGAGCGTGACGTGTCCAATACCCCGCCGGTGGGCAGGGTCTGTCTGGTGTAGTGAATGATTGTCGAGAATAATCACTTCCAGCTCATTGTCTTAACGTAAAACATTCCTTTATTCGTATCTGTTTGTTTCATCGTGTTCGATCCCCACATTTATCATTGTTGAGTGCTTTGTTTTCCTTTCGAGTCAAACAAAGACTGAGCACGTTGCGCACACATCTTGGTGCCTCTTGTCGCTGCTTATTACGGTAGCACACAGAGTGAAGAAATATACGTGCTCGCGCTCAGTACCGCGGCCTTTCGACAGAAGAAACGAAGCATGCTGTCAAAAGAAGTTTGTAGAACTCCATTATCGCCAATGAAGGCTCAGGGTTTAGCGACGCACAACGTCTAGTAAAGGATATCAGCTCAGTTCCCGCAGTACCGATGAAGTCGGTGCACTGCCCCTGACAGCAGCACGCTTTCCGACAATGCGGCCAGCGCGCGCCGCCGTAGCAGACGAGGCAGATCACGACTCCGCCCCTCGAGCGTCTGCGCCCGCTCGAGCTGCTGCCGCCGCACGACTCCATTGCTTGCCGCGTCGCGATGCAATACGTTCCGAGTTTTCCCCTAAGTGCGAAACAGACTGTACACGCTTCTATTTGCCTTTAAGAAGATCGGTACGCTTGACTACTATTTTAATGGCTGCAATGCGGCGAAAGGGCAGCGTCTGCTGAACCATGTAAGTGACTCTGAGCAGGTAATTGGAAACGACATCGTATGTGCCGCCGGAAAAATGGTCAGCACATACGATGCGGCACATACATACGGCGCATACGAGCTAAAGTCATTTTTGCAGTTTCCCACATGTTTGCTACAAATCCGTGTTGTCTCTGATGGCGACAACGGATTTCCATCGACAGTGTGCGGAAATAAACAAAATATATCGCTGCATAGCATAAGTACGACATGCGCACACAACTTTAACTAGTATGCCCCTTACAATATGGAAAAGAGGCAGCAATGTAAACAGCTTGGCCATTTTTTAACAGTACTCAAGAGACGGAAGTTGAAAGTATTAGTAATCATTCCTCCTTTAGCAATGCTGGCGTGACCAAGACGCGCGGGCGTGTATCGTCCAGTAACTCGATCGATCGGTGCAGTGGTAAAGCGGTAATGAACTCCGGTCATGTTCAATGCATCGTGCACATATTCAATTTCTCGGCACGCGTGAACTTCGGCCACTGCTAGCGCATACAACAGAAGTGGTTTCCATTCTTGGGCAGCGCACACACAAACGAAACACGAGAAAGAAGACAGGACAAGCGCTCGTCGAACAACCTAAAGGTTTTATATGAATAAAACGATTATGTAGCGAGTAATTATTACATTCATGTGGGTTACATATAAAAACCGTCGTACACTCAGGAGCGATCAATGAACGAGCTCGCTTCGTTTGCCAGTTGTTTACTTCGCTCGGCGCACCACAGTACTTCATGTCTCTTCTGCTTTTATCGTACCATTTTCTAGTGAATCGGCAGAATTTCACTGGTGGCATCAACCCTTTCGTGTTTGCATTGCTGTTGTGACAGTTAACAACACAATCATAATTTCCGGTCATCCGAAGAGATGGCGTTGCAAACAAGAGACGTTTCGCACGCAGCGCGAACTGCACGCGGGTGCGATCGTGAAGGGAAGCGGCGGCCAAAACCTACACCCGTTGGAGATGAAATCGTGCCGCCAGGGGAGAAACGAGCGCTGGCGTCTAGGAGGAAACTTGGCGTGCGGTCGTCTATTGGGGAGGGTTTCTCATATATGTTTTTCAAAGATTTCTTCATCCGTAACTTCAAATTCGTTAGCTATGTGCCTTAGCGTTATGCAGGTGACTGTTATAGTGCCTAATGTGCCCACCATACTACATAGTAGGGCCGACGTATGACGCAAGTGCGTCCATACAGGACATACAATGTTCTGCGCCCTCCATGGACGCACAAAATTGTATCTAATTGCCATCATCAAAATATCGGGCGTATTCATTCGCCTCTCGGGACAGCTTCGCTATTCTAAGTCTTATTTTTCGATTATGGCTCTCTCGTTTCCATTGTTTTGTGAGGCTTTGCTTGGCCTTCCAGAGATGCAGTAGTTTTGAATCAACAGCCGGAACGTCGTCTGCTAGCGCCACCTTTTTGGTGGTCCACCTGTAGGCCATCCGTATTTGTGCAGCTCAGGTCGCCGCATTGTTTAGCTGGGTGCATGGTTGATTTTGCCGATACAGATGAGCACACGAGTTATCGGTACCGCTGCGGCGGCTATCGCATAGAAACGTTTGAAACCATAGAAGGTGCAAAATATAGCTCGATTTTGTAGCTCTAAAACGCAGAACCATTAATAATGGTTAGGCAAATATCGTTAAGTTATGATCTCTCTTCAAATTATTCACTTTTCTCTTCGAAGCAGTCATCCTGGTATCGTCTAATGACAATTCCTGTGGTAATAAAAACCGCACTTATCATCATCGAAGCCTGCGCTTTTGTCGTTTATCACCAATAGCAGTTGGAGCGGGAGCGCATACCAATGGGTTGGACAAGCGTAACTGTGCCACCGTTCTGTCTTCCCAGCTGAAGTCTCAATTGTGCCGGACAAATTCGTACGTGCTGCTTAAAGCAACTTTATTCAAGTGTTTTACTTGGCCTGTGGAACAGAATATATTGTCGTGTAGTCGTAACGGTGAAGAAAGCAGCAAAACTGGGAATTACGAAACTAGCGTTTTATTGGGCGAAGTTGGGCCCTAAAAAAACAGGCTACACTAAAAGAAGGACGAAAGCAGCGAACTCGTCGAAAATCTGATCAGCGGGTCAAGCGCGTTGGCTTTTATGCATGAGTCATCAAAGGTTCCAGAGTGATCGAGGGTGCCCGCATGTCGTCCTGAAAGTTCTGCATCATTCGTGTCGCGCATACATGAAATCAGCTTACACAAGTTTCGGTGAAAACAGACAGCGGATAGAAGCATTGATAACATTCGAGAAACTTTCAATACATGAAGGCGCATCCTGTGTTGTTCAATAACATTTGTTAGGCAGTAAAACGTGGCCATTCGATAAAGGTAAACAAGTACACTTTCCAATATACAGGGTGTCTCAACTAACTTTAGCCATAGTTTAAAAATATATGAATCGCACGTAGCTAGACAGAACCAAAGTAATGTTGTTTTCCATCGCTTGAAGATACTCAAATTATTTTTTCATTCCTCCTAATTAGACAATTCGTCTTAATTAAGCAATCAACTTCAAAAATAATACAATTAGATGAAATGTATCGGTGAGGAAATTGGAGAGCGACATGAAAACTGCCTATGCAGCATTATGTTGTTCAATACGTGTTACATAAAAGTTTTTTTTTAGCGTGGGGGAATCCCACAAATGCACACGATATTCCTGCGCGACTGACCACTCGAGGCACTTTGCGTACAATAGCGGGGCTTTTTTCACACTCGGAAAAATTTCATGTATGAGCTATTGAGCAACAGAAAGCTGCATCGGGAGCTTTTCATGTTGCACAATTTTCTCGTTTACTTTTTTTATCTAATTAACCTATTTGAGTAGTTGACTATTTGGGTTAGTTATGTAATTAGGTAGAGTGAAGAAAAATATTCTGAGTATCTCCAAGCGAAGGCAAACAATATCACCTTGGCTCTGCTCAGCTACGTAGCATTCGCACATTTTGAAACTCTGACTAAAGAATATTGCGGCATTTTGGATATAGTCATAAAACTCTTTCTGCTAAATCATGCACCAGGGCGGATGTTCACTGTCAATTATTTGCACGGAAAAGGATTTAAAGTTAATTGTACCAAATCTGTGAAATAACACTTGCCCCAAACAAAGCCACCATTTTACGACTTTGTTATTGCGTATATATGCATCGAAATATACGGTGGCCGATTTTTGTAGCCATCAGCTTGGTTTATACCGTACCGGACTGCTTGACCCGAGATGCAGCAGAGGGCAATAATCCCGACCATCCGAAGCAGCTGCGTCAGCACTGAACAACGCTGCAGCGAACGCTCCTCCTTCCTGAGTAGCTGGGCCGAGGCCCCGCAAATCGCTGAGCTCCCACCTGAAGGCACCATGGCCAACTTCACGGCGAGGGAGCAGCTTCTTGAAGTTTTCTCATAATTCGCAGCAGGGGATTAATATTCCTGCTCAGCTACTGGTCTTGCACAAATAAAGGAAAGTATAATCAATGCATGCTAACCGAACTCACGGCTATGCACCCTACTTTCAGCCAACTGAACCCTACCACATGTACACAAATCGCACAACTAGTCTATTCAAGCGCATCTTAGCACAAGCGCTGTCAGTAGACCCATGGATATCTTGGTTCCTTGTAGTATTCGGAAGAAACGAATATTCGACAAGTTTAATAGCGAATTTTCCAAGATCTGCCGTCTTCAGTTGAACTGTCGCGGTTTACACGATAATACGGTGAAACTTACTTATCGATGCTGTCACACGCACAAACTGGACATCGGGATCTTTTAAGATACTCAGACGAACATTGTAATTGATATACAGAGGAAGACTTCATGATGACCCTGCTATTACGTTATAGGCGAAAGCGCACGGCTGCTGATGCAGATGGCAGGTGACAGTTGGTGATTTATATTGAAGCCGGTCGTATTGACACGTCCGCATCAATACACAGGCGCAATGAATCGCATTCTAGATGAAAAATCACCTGTTTGTAGTCCATATGGACCCTGCGTCGTTTCTATACAGCTTTACATTTTTTATCGTAGGCTACTGCAGAGACCTCCCCAAAACAATTCTGACAGTGTTTAGAGAGACAGGCAGCTGTAATTTCTAAGCCAATACTGATGTCTATCTTGTGAACAATTCATAGGCGTGGAAGTAAAGATCATAGATACAAGTCTAAAGCTACGACTAATGCTGACATACAGCGTGTCGTTTCAGCGAATCCTCAAAAAGGCGTCGCCGCCAGGCGTGTCAAATATGTTATTTTGTTCGTGCTGACGACAATTGATATCGAACAGATGGGAGTTTGTGACATTTTACACGACCGCCCAATTCTCTTCGACATTTAAGTATTAGTGCTATCCTATCGGCTCGCAGATGTTTCCGCGGAGTTCAAGCGCTCAAGATGCGAATGAGAAGCACTTAGCAGCTAGGTGCAACAGGAAAACGTCTCGGGTAAGTCATTAGAGCGTTCGCTCGTATTCTTATTGAGGATAGTAATGACTATCTGTTTTTAATATTTCACCCTGATCACCACTTAGCAGATAGATAAAAATGGCAGCGCCTAGCACTACGATAAAAGATTTGCAGATCCCACACACTGTCACAATCGATGCAAGCGAAGTTTTGTATGCTATTTGCTTTGCTTGACGTGGTAGAACTCTCAAACATTATTTGAGTTATGGGAATGTACGTTATTGAGCATACACAGTGCATACAAAGAAAATTATTAACAGCACCGATTGAGCAGCAGCACTTTCGTACAGGACGACGTATATACATTTAATGATGTCAATTGGGTAGGCTAATTGTTCCATAAAGATAATAATTGGTGTGCGTGGAAAATGGATCGACATTCTGCGTTGATATTATTTCAGGACCCGTATGTTTCTCAAGCCTTACCTATAGGCGACAGAATATTTTTATGGTAGTAAAAGCTGTTAGTTGGTAATACGCGTAATTTATCAAAAGCCAACATATTGCACAATGAGCCCATGTGCAGTAATCGATAATTTCTTATGCGCAACTCGCTTTGTTGTGGAGCAAAGTTGAGCTTTATGAACTAGGCGCACACTTGCATACAGATAGGCCTAATGTCATCAGTCTCAATTCTTGATTCCAAAAGCACTGTGGTTGTTAGATAAAAGGAAGTGCGTGATCGCTTAGTATCATTCACAGGAAACACCGAATGTAAACAAAATGTAAACTTCTCCAGATGTGGTGCTAAATAAAATGTACATGATTTCATAATAATGCAGATAACTAGTACCATATTTCGCACTAGTGAGGGAGCGTGTGGTGGGACTTGAGTTCACTGTTTACAATTACCCCCCCGAAAATTGCTATATTTGATAATTGGCAAAACAAGAATGGCGATATTTAAAGAAGGTCCGATAACAAGTTAACTGTTTGCAGAAACACTACAATTAATGTCACTAGAAGCGATGTCCAGATGATCATTTTTGCAAGTGACATCGTCAGAGTAAGTGTTCTGCTTAGAATGACAATTTCCATTTTTCCTATGGAGAAATTTTTGCGTCGTTTGCTTGTATCGCACTGTTAGGATGGCTAACGACAGTAAATAAGACCTCAATAGACACAAATAATCGGCTTTGATGATGTTGAAGGGCATGTGTCACTTTTCAAAACGCCCGAGGTATGTAGGCCATTTTCACCGCGCTCTCGGGGGCGCCGTCATGTTTGATCACGTGGTGGCGCGTCCATTGCTTGCTTAAGACGGCCTCCGCCGACTGTTCAGAATGGCAGCGCATGACGCTGGTGCAGCGCTGCAAGGCGTTATTTCACCGTTTGTCCCCGAAAATGACTGCGCGAATGCCATGACACTTTGGGTAAAAATTAAGAAGACATGTAAATGTCGCATACACATCCTGCCGAGGTCGGAACGCCCTTAGAAATCATGCGAGCACTGTTTTACGGCGCGTGCACTAGTGCGATCTTGTACGCGTTCCAAAATAGAACGGAGGCGGTTCGTTCCACCGAGCCAAATACGATTCGTCATTTTGAACCGTGCCGAACGCCATGACGTCAATTGTGACGTGATATCTGCTGTCAATCATTCCGTGTCGTCTGCTAACGGACGAACGGAACGGAACATACCGCCTATTTCATGACGTAAAGAACGAACCGCCTCGATGTCCAGCCTGGAAATAAATTGTCTATTGACACACTTGTATGTACAGTCGACCAAAAAAGTTTACGGACCAAGAGACCTAACAAAAAGCGGAATATATCCGCAGCCTCCAAATGCGGCCTGATATTCCCATTTCCAGCATTTACTGGTATATACGAACAACATTGTGATGTAGGGTTTTACTGGCTACTTTTAAAGGCAGCTTGTATATTTATCATTTTCTGAGACCCCGTGGTCCGTAAACTTTTTTGGTCGACTGTACTTTTAGATCCTGTATTAATAAACCCTGCACTACTATATTAAATAGAAACGACTTTCATTCGCGCAACGTTTTGTTTAGAGCATAGCTCTTAGCCGCGACACGGACGGTGTCATGCCTAGCTGACGCAGCTTGTGCTTTTAGTGAACTTTGTGCGCATGCGTTACTTTTGCTGAGCTCGTCGCTTCGCGCCGTCATGAGGCACTTACCGGCCGGTCAGTTCTAGCCGCTGGCGCGGCACTGCGAATGTAAACTGTAGTGTTTCATGCAGACGTGTAAGTGGGCTTTCCTGCAGAGCGCTTGTGGCGCTCACGGACCGATCAGTGAGAGATAGAAAGCTTCGGTTTAATAAGCGTACGCAAACGACAGAGCAGCAACAATCATTGGGGAGGCGAAACAGCGCTCGCTCGGTCGTCCCGATAAAGTGACGTCATGGGGCACAGCACGTACGCG
Source organism: Dermacentor albipictus (assembly GCF_038994185.2). Lineage (NCBI taxonomy): Eukaryota > Metazoa > Arthropoda > Arachnida > Ixodida > Ixodidae > Dermacentor > Dermacentor albipictus. Next base: position 486,759,283 of record NC_091821.1, read on the forward strand.
CCCACTCTTGCGAGTCAGCTCACTGATAAGGTAAAACGTGGGCGGCGCGTTCTGCGAAGAGGCTCGCCGGCTGAAGTGGAGTGTGCTAGAACAATTATGAGAGGCGCGACACGCTGCCGTGGGGAGGGCCTTTTCATGTAGAAGAGTAACAGCGGCGACGTAGTCACTCTATGACGTAGTCGACCACTCTTGAATGCGTCGCTCGGCTGTGGAGGCGGCTGCTTGCCAGGCCGTTTGCAGAAACAGCGAGTTTCTGCAAAAAGAACGTAAAAAAAGATGTTTCATCGCAACTACACTACCGTCCCGGCTACAACTATTGTGCGTCGGGTAGTAACCTGACAGGTTCGGAGAGCGTTTGTTTTTTGGTTCTAACAAGGCTGGCTGTGGTGAAGCGCGACAATTGCGTTGTTCTATAACACCTTATTGTTAACCTGCTTCAGTATAGGAGCGATCAATGCCCTCCATTCATTTTACTGCCTGTTACTATAAAGCTTCTTGTACAAAACACACTGTAGTGAGCTCAGTATAGCTTGTGGGCAGTAAAGCAATGAATGCATAATAATTTCTAATTTAGTAGAAATTCTCCCACGGCTATTCGTCGATATTGTCTGTCATCAGAAAGCATTTGGAACTGTAGGAAGCTTACACTTATACCTCGTTCCTAAATGCACGCGAAAAGAAAGATCAATTTGCTCGACATCCATTGCATCGTTCTTGATAGGGTTTGTTGCATTTGGAAAGAAGTCTTACCTTTTTTTTAGAAAACTCTAGGAAATATAATTTTATTGCGAATTATATGAACACACCACGTGCATTTTTGACGTCGGTGTCACCATTGCCGTCGATGTCACCGTGATGTTCCATATAAAGTCCAAGGGCGATAACACCGTAGCCGCGCATCGTGTGCTGGCTGCGCGAGTGAAAGCGTGTGATGGCAGCGATGATCGCGGCTCAATATAGCCACATAACAACGCGGCGTAAAAAAAAACACGACCATGAATTTAACGCGCAAAAGACGGACGCCTACCTGTTATGTGCTCAAGAATGGATCAATTAGCCCGAACAAGAGCTTTAATACTCAATATGGTACCCGTGAGGGAGGAAGCGGAGAGCAAACGCGACGCTTTCTGTCGCGGGAAAGGCCGTGGGGGCGACAGGAGGGAGGCAGAGGGGACTGGCGCTGTGCTCCGGATGCCACTGCGCATTTCGCAATCGGGCCCAAGGGGAACTGACAATGGCGGCTCAATCTCGCGCACCACAAATGGAGGAAAGCGGGAAGGCAGCACGGGAGGTTCGGGAGGCGGCTTCGAGTGCACCAGTAAGTGCGTGTTTTGCACGACCGCGCACAGTCGAGGGCGCCGTACCGAGAAACTGCTTGAAATGAATGTGCAGCCTGCTCATACTTCGTGCGCACTGTGTTGCAGCCGCTTTTGCGGGAAATGGACACTAAATGCAAAAATTAAGGGAAACTAAACTGATAGATCAGTGCTATAGAATCTGTAAGGCGCCAATATTATCGCGGACAGAGTCTTAACAATCGAGAAATTGACGTAAATGCAGGACATGACTAGAGACTTCCCCTGGACACTGAAGCACTTGCCGCATGACGAAAGCACTCCTCATTCAAATTGTGTCGCTAGTACTCAACCACTCGTTCCAAAAAAACACTCTTGTGTTGTGTAATAGGACGACATAAAATGCTACTTGTTCAGCTATATTTTATTTTTAGAAAAAGAAAAACAACTCACTGAAATTACCGTTGACTACGACGCCGGCGGTTGAACGGCTTAATTTTCGCTCGAGTCAGCGCAGGCCACGTTTTCCGCGTTTCACAGTACGCTGGATTTGCTTGCTCGCGAACCTCGCACAAACTACAAGCAGTAGAGAATTCAACTTTCATGTGATGTCGCGGGATGCCCGAACGGTCTATCCCTATAGCTTTTCTGTGGGTCTATGCCACTTGATCAAAAAGCAGCTGCAGCGACAAATCAACCGCTCTTTCTTTAAAACCCCTTAAACCGCTTAAACTTCGTAAAGTAGCCACACTCACCTCCTCCGCCTTCACTCCTTCTCGTGTCTCCTCTCTTTCAAGGTCCCTCCTCGACCGTGGCGCCGCCTACACCGCTGGGGCGTAGCAGACGACCTTTGGCGGAGTGAACGCATGCACAGCATAGCATAGCTTTAGACGTTCGCGTTGCCTTTCTAGCTCCGAGTAACTACGTGTACAGCATAGAATTTCTACACGGAGGGTTATAGAAACTCATTGACGCCAGCTTTTTTCCTGTTTTGATCATTATTTAAAGAAAAGTTATCCGAACGAGCGCTAACGCTGTCCTATGACGACTTCGAATGTATCGCGTGCGCTACAATTAGGCACGCAACATTTGTCTAATGAGTGTCGCAAGATGCTGTTGCGAATGGTTGAAAATACCACATTTACGAGCCAATGCCAACATCCTGACTGCCAGCAAGCCCTCAGTGTACTAAATAATGCGCGCCGTCCTTACCATGTGAATTCGCGGCGCGAATCAGCTATGACGAACCAAGGCCGACAGAGGGTACGTACGATCGCTGGTCTGAAGGTTCGAAAGGGTATTACAAGCTGCTGTGCCGCGAGCGTGCGTGCTTGCCAATCTTCTCAGCACGCACAAAGGTTCAGAGGTGGGCGCTGGTGCTATTATGTTTCGCGTGCCTCAATGTCGACAGATGTATGGGCAGCCCATCATAGAGTGGGGATTCTGCGTATATAGAAAATGAAATCAGCTTTTTAATATACGTTAGCGAAGCGGTAATGTGGTGACAGCGCTTCATTCAGCCTCAAACATTATGCATTATGTTTTGAAGTTAGTGACTCATCACGAATAATATTTCATCGTGCGTTAGCTCGCCCGTTCACAAAGTGACTTACTTGTCGCGAACCGCGTTGCACTAAGGTGCATGCATTTGGGAAGGCTGCGCTCACTCAGAAACAGCACTTGCGAGATATGATTTCAGTAGAGTGATGACCGCGCAAAGAATTACCACGCTATGACGCGGCCGACATTTAGATAATTGAAATGATGCAGTCGTTCAAATGAAGCACTCTTTGTTGTCTCATTACGTGTGTCTCTAAGACATAGTGGTCGAACGAGCAAACGAACGACTAAACTAACGAGCGAACGACAACTAAACCAGCCAGCGCACGAGCGGGTGACCACACGTTTTCTTTGCGAGTGCACCACCGCCGCACCTTAACCTACACACATTTTAAAGCTGACACGAATTAACATGCAGTACGTCTCAAAGACTTGTGATGCTGTCACTCGGCGACGAACGACAGCATCATTTCCAGTTTCGGGAGAGCGCGCACACTTTTCTTCTGTGTAGCCGTGCGACCGCCAATGACGGACACGAACAAACGAGGAAAACAAAGCTATTCGCTCTAAGGAAGGCTAGGTATTAACCCAAAAATGCAGAGAGTTTCATTCCTTAAATGAGTTTTCAGGCTGAACCTTCAAATCTTGTCAAAAGGAATGCGCTGAATCCTAAAGGTTTCGTAATTACGTTTTCGCACTCAACACCGCGTGGCCGCGAATTCAAGCCTTTTGGCGTACAATACGATTAATCGCATAGAATACGACCGCACTACCTATATAAGCAAAGTTCACGTTGTGTAGGACTATACAATGCGACACTCGCAACTACTTCGTATAGTCGTGTGGAGAATGTTGGTCTGAATTTCTCCCTCCCAACTCGATGAATCCATGTCTTTCTTCCCAACCCGCAGCGCTTACCGAAGGGTATCAAGAAGAGCGTCTTGCATTTGCTGAAACCATTTTAGCATACGAAAGCGCAGCAGGTTACGGTGATATAAAATGCCGTGAAGCGACGTCGCACTTGCCACAAAAGTTCAGGGCTTTCGCAAATCGAAACAACACAGAAGAGCAACGGTGCCAACATGTGCTCCCCGCCACTTCGTAGACGCCTCTCAAGGCTCTCAAGCATAAATGGCGCTGAAGCGCAACTGCAAACAAAGAAAGCCGGTGCGAGGGCTCACGTGAGGCCCTTAGGCCAATGGTGACACGGCGTCGACCTCGACCAGAGCGCGCGAGGAGGGAGCGGCATTCGTCAAAGCCTGGCGCTACGTTACGAAGTTTGAGGGGTTTTACTCTGTCTTAGCTGGGTACCGCCGCCTGTAGGGCGCTGTTTCATCCACCGATGGCGCAAAGGGTGGTGATGACATATGCATGTCACCAATCGTCCGCTGAGGGGGGGAGTATGAATTGCGGTAAAGCTATTTGGACCCTTAAGACGCAATTTTCTCGTACACTGAGTCTTTGCTTGGCACGAAACAAGCGTTGCAAGCTTTCTGGAATGGTATTTGACCAGTCCACGTTGACTTAGTATTTGCCTTTAGGGACCCTTTAAGCGATAGGCCGTTGAAGGTCACTTCGTTCGCTGCTCCTACGGCACTTGCTCACACCAGTGTTTTGACAGCGAGCGTCCGCTCTCATCAAGTGTGATGTGTTCATGTTTGCTTGGGAGCGGAAACACCACGCTTGTTAATTATATGAGTAAGCGAATGTTTTCAAAATGCTGCCGATAACAACACTATTCATACTTCGTATAGCTGCCTTTATATTCCTGTCGTATTCGATGCTTCGCCTTTAGGATGAAACTGTGACTCTTTTTTTAACGTTGTCAATCTTTTTGATACAAATATCTCGTAACTAAAAAAAAAACAAGCGAGAAATTGAACTTAGTACTAATGAGAAATGTCACAAATATTGCAGCTGCAATAATCCACTGGAATTTCAACTGTGCGCAAAATTGATGTATTATACATTGCTCGGAAGTACAACCGTAATTTCGGAGAAGGCATTTTGCAAAATATCCGCAAAAATTGTAAATATTTCTTCTAAGCTGCAGATGTATATATCACACTTATATATCAGATATCGCACCGTTGAAATTTTTCCAGTTGCATAGAAGTTCGCCCCTTCTACAAGTAACGAGTGAACTGCTCTTCTCCAAGAGATATTGCGGCAAAGTCTGTTTCAAGCGCAAAGCAATACGTTTTCTCCGCTGCTGCGTCGTCGTAGTTTAACGAATCACGTCAAAATTTCGAGCTAAATTGCGCTTTGAATTCGGGGAAATCCGACGCATTGAACAGGAAAGGCAGAAACCCACGCAAATCCACACATTACACCGAGGAAAGTGCGTAACACACTGTTCAAAATGAAGCCTTCGTTCCACAAACTTAAGCAGCGCGAACACAACGCGAACAGTCTCACAACGTCGCTGGTACAGAAGAAACGACAAGAATTGTCACCGGAAAGAATCGCCTCGACCGCCGCCTCACGCCATGTTTTTGCTCATTCCCGGCCAGCGAAGTCTTTATTCCTCCATCAAAGCTACGCACAGAGGCCACGACTTCTTTCTTAATCTATTCCTTCTCTCCTTTTGCCTTTTGCTTCTCTCTCTTGCTCACAGCCTTTCATTCGTCACTTCTGGCACCTTTCATTTTCTAACGCACTGTCAACGCTTCTGCGTGCTTTCTGGGCGCCAAATTTGCAGGGCTGGAAATAAACCTTGCGTTTGCTCATTGGCCGCATACAGCCGTGAGCAGCGGTTCAGCCGCGTTTTGTCACGCATGGTCTTGCTTAAAATAACGCTGATATGGAGTGGCCTGGGATGAACGGAGGATGAACGGAAAGTTGACTATGCGGAGGACGTTATGCGGGGCTTGACTAAGAGTGTAGCTACAAGCAGTGGCGCTTTTTTACGGTGGCTATCAGTGTACATCGCTGAACTTTGTTTTTTGTAACTGAACTATTGCTTACCATCAGCGTAGAGGTACCACTCAACCGGGCGAGTATCTTGTGCTTAGAAATCTATGCGATACCGCTTCTATCTGTGCTTTCACTACGTAATTTTCCGTAGGCGCAAGTGTAATTATTTTTCCACAAATACACTATTTCTTTACACATTAACCTAAATAGAAGTGTGGAAGCAGTGGGAAAGCTTGGGAGTGGGCTAGTTGGCGTTTCATATTGAGTATAGTTAAGGGCGAAATCAAGATGCGATGGAAAAGATGGAAAAGCGTAACCTGCCATACTACTCCTTTCAATAAGCGCAGCAGAACGATTTCGCGCACAAGTTTATAACGGGAACCATGCATAGGGCAATTACTGCTTCACCCCCACTGCATGATATCTGAAGAATACTGACCGAGGAAAGCTAATTCCTTGTCTAGTATGCGTAATTGATGCGACGCTATCCTACAAATTATGCGCGTTTCGGGTTTATACTGTCTATATTTTTCATCTCGTGTGGTGTCTCTGAAATATATACACCATGTTCCACTTGCCCCTTTCTGCCTCACAGCTAACAGTGGGACAGAGGGTCGCCACGGGATCTTCAAGGAAATAATGTTAACGACGGGCTTTCAAGCGAAGGTGCTAATTTATTTTGTTTAGACGCGCCTAATCAGAGGGTATTTTTAGGTAAGCGCTAGTGTAAATGGATCCCTAATTTGACTTATTGTTATTTTACTTGGAAACGCACACTACGCACTAGAGAGGCAAACAGGGAAGCAGCAGACCTGTAACTTCCAATGGCGAGGCAGAAAGCCTGCCTTGTCTTTAGCAATGAGAGGATACAAAAGGAAGTTGAAGACAAGGAGAAGGGAAGTAAAGAATAAAGAAACAGGAAGATGACAGGCCACAAAAATGAAAACAAAGCAGAACATGCGCTGAGCAAGTAGAAACAGAACATACACGCAGGAGCAAAAGGAAAGCACACGGGTCGCGCCAAGTGCAAAAGAATTAAAAAATACGAAAACAAAGTTAGCACAAAATATTTCTTCCCTTGCAAAGTATTTCGCAAGCAGAAAGCCAAGCCAACTTCCTGTACAAAACTAAGCAAGGTTGCCATGAGGCCGGTTGCGTCCCGTATACCTCAGTCCCCAGTGGCTGTGGAGCGCCTATCCAAGGCGGCGGTGGGTGCTACAAAATTCTTGTTGTGGACAGGCCACCACGGCAAAATGAACCTGTCAACTTTTGCCTCCCAAACCCTCTCGAGTGAGCATAGCTATAGTAGCTAAAGTAGGATTAGAAATCATAGATAACCTGGGATATCACTGGCATTAGTGCTAGAAGAACTGGTGAGGCTTATAAAGTGCCTCTAATGGTCGCATCCTCTGATACAGGTGTCATCCAAATAAGAGAGTATACGGCTTAGGGTTTACGAGTCGTAAGCACACAGCGGGCCATACTGTTTAATTCTTCAGCATTAATAAGAGGTTAGCAGGGGCGGTAATAAAGCTTAAATGAATATAAATGAAACGTGGCACAAACTGATGCTGCAATGTTCAGTCATGGTGAACGCGAAATAGAAAAGTTGTAATATGAAAGTGAACTATTAATGAGAAAGGTGCAAGCTCATTATACTTGAGAGAATTACAGTGTACTGAGTTTTCACCTTTCTCATTGCTGGTTCAATACCGATGTCATTGCAAAAAGTGTAGCAACAACAGGCTTGAGAACGAGCAACACGAACCTACTATTCCAGGAATAACAGAGGAGACATGATGTGATAATTTCCGGAATAAGACAGACTCCGAATAATGAACATCTCTTTCTGAATGTAAATAACAGGAAGCGGGCCTGGAAAAGCTCTAATTGACAAACAAGAATTGAAATAGATTTCATACTCTGTACCGATCGCAAGAGAGTGCAGGATGTAGAAGTGTTCGCTGGGTAAATGACAGTGTTCATATGTTAGTGAGGTGTAAGATCACTATGAATTTGAAGAGTATAAACGAAACACTACACACGAAGAAACAGACCAACCTATGAGAAGTGAGGGTAAAATCTGACGAATGCAGGCTGGTTCTTGAAAACAAATGTGCAGATTTAGAACAAGAAGGTGAATATAGCGTAGAGGTAACGAATGAAATGGTAACTAGAATAACTTCTAAAGCTGCAACCGAAGTGGGAGCTGAGGCATTAAAGCGACCTCTAGTTAAACACTCCCCAATAATGAAGGACATAACAAAGAAAAATGAACGTAACTAACAAAGCATGAACATGTTTACCTCAAGGGATCAGAGATAATTTACTGAACAATCAAAGCTGATAAAGAATTAGAAAGTAAGCGATATTCGCAATTATAACGCCGCGAATATTAACGCATCAATAAAATAGGACTGCAGCTTGCAATAACTGAGAAGAAAACTTGACATAGGACATGGCAAGGTGAACGCGGTGAATGATGAGCAAGGTCATGTCATCCGCATTTTCGGTGATATAGTAAAAGCAGCAGAATAATTTTATACCGGACTGCAAGTACCAAAAGCAGTCACGCAAACCTCACGGCAAGTAGTGATGAATGGATCCAGATGCCATTTTTATAAGTAGCAATCAAGTTAGAAGGGCTATACAAGATATTTCCCACGAAAAATTGGCAGGAGAAAGTGTAGTAATAGCCGAGTTTATTAAGGAGGGAGGAAATACTGTGCTTGAAAACATTGCGACACTTTAAACGCAATGCTCCACAACTGCAAGTTTACCAGAGAGCTGGAAAGATGGCAACATTATACAAATGCATAAGAAGGTAGACGCTAAAGAAGTGAAGAATTACAGGCTCGTTAGCTTGTTTTCAGTATTGTATGATATTGTAACAGATACGAAAGGCACGGACAAGAAGAGAAGAAGAGAAGACGGACAAGACGAAGAGAACGAGGAGTTTGAGAGGCCGGGCTGCGCTGCGATCACGCTACGACCATCGTCCATCTCCTGTAAATAAAACCATACCTTCGCAACTCATCGTAACAGTTGTGGTGGAAGGTGCGGGGTAATTGACACCCGAAGATGGAGGCTGAATCACAAGTTCTTCGACGGAGCCGTCGCCTTGGTGGACTCCCACCGAATCCACCGGAGTTGAATATGTCCCACGACGCAGACGAACAACGGCCCATTCGAACTGCTGCACCGGCCAGTTCCATTCTACAACTGAGAGATGCGCGTCCCTTCGCCGGAAGATCGGACGAAGACGTCGAGGAATGGCTTATTCATTATAACCGGGTGAGTGCCGCTAACAAGTTGAACAGCGCTTCTCAGCTTTCGAACGTCGTGTTCTATCTAACGGATACTGCGTTGTTGTAGTTCGACAATCACGAGGAAACGTTCAGGACATGCGGAAGGTGTGTTTCGGAAATCAAAGAACGATTCGGCGACTCCGCGCCGGAAAAGAAAAGGGCAGAACAGACGCTACTGCAACGTGCGCAAGTGCCAGGCAAAACCTGCACGATCTGCATGGAGGCAGTAATAAAACTGTGTAGGATGGTGGACTCCGGAATGTCCGAGGAAGACAAAGTCGGGCACATCCTAAAATGAATTGCCGAGGATGTATATAACTTCCTCATCGCAAAAGACAACCTGGCTTCCGTCGCTGGCATCACTCGGTACTGTCGTACTTTCGAGCAACTGAAGACAAGGCGCATCACGCCGAAGTTTGGCAGGCTAGCCAATGTGACGACAGTTGCTAGCGTGGACACCAACCAGCCCCTCGATCTGGCATCAACGATCCGACAAATAGTTCGGGAAGAGCTAAGCCTGCACGCGCAAGTGACACATTCAGGCACTCATAGCTGCCGCCTATCACCAGATTTCAAGCCTAACGTAGCATCCTTCTCCCCGTATCCTGCGGCGAGAGGCACTGAGGATTATAAACTCGTGCCCGACAGCAGTCACGTCTCTACAACAGAGGCCCTACCTATGATACTCAGCCACAACGAGAGCAGCCGCGTTTTCACCCCCGAGGCCCTGTGACTTCTGTCTGGCCGCAACAAGAACAGCACCGACCCTATTACCACGACGCGACTTATGCACGATATAACGGATCTCAGCAAGCAACAGAGACACGTTATCCACATGACAACGAACTTTCTCGCCGACCGCAGCTGCCTACCATTCGTTTTGAGGAAGACGCTGTGAACCGCGACCCTCCCGTGTGCTACAATTGCTGTTCCACAGGCCATATAACTCGGTATTGTCGCCAAGGCCGTCAACCACGTAGGACACCACCGATGTTCTCGCCACCCAGAACCCGTACTTCATATGACTTGCGGACGACCGATTTGCCCCCAATGGACCACTTCTCACATGAGACCAGGCGCAGCGATTCGCCAGCATCTGAGCGGAGTTTGACGCCAACAAATAACCGTCCCCGTCGCTCTCCGTCCCCTCGGCGCCGTTCTTCCTCACCGCCGCCGGGAAACTAGCATCCGCGGCCAGTGGAGATGTGGTCGCCGGACGGTCTTCGCAAGAAATACCTCTACCTGTTGTGATGTTCAGAAATAAAGTGAATGTCTCGATTGACGGAATACCGGCCATGGCGTTAGTTGATACTGGGGCGACTGTGTCTGTGATGAGCCTCGCTTTCCAAAACCGGCTAGGCCACAAAGTTATGTTTTCTTGGAACGATGGTATTACCTTTCGTGGAGTAGGCGGCGAGTGGCTTCATCCCCTTGGTGTTTGTGCTGTGAGTGTTTTGTTGGCTGGGAAAGTGTGTGTGTCGGAATTCCTTGTTCTTTCTCGTTGTTCGCACGACGTTATTCTTGGCATCGATTTTCTTGAACAGTGCGGCGCTTCCGTAGACTGTGATTGTGACGAAATCTCATTCAACAAGTTATTTATATCAGCACATTCCGAACAAAGCTTGGGTGGTGAAGACGGGGAGACAGACACACTCAGTGTCCTTGATGAAGTGATTGCACCATCGTGGTGCCTGACGGCCGTTCGTGTTTCTACAACTACTGTTGATGCTGATTGTGTTGACCTTGTAGTTAGGCCTCTCCGCGTAAACTGTGCTAAAAAAAATATACTCATGCCCTGCTCTGTCGTGTGCATGACGAGAGGAGTCGCCACATTGTGGGCGCTGAACTGTTCCGCCACGCCGGTTGTCCTTCCTCGCGGTATGAAAATCGCTCTTTTCGATGAAGCCGCATGTAGCTCAATAGCGGCACTAACTACGGACGTCTCTGCAGCTTGCTCTCCTTGCGATAATCGCCATTCTGAAGAGCTAATGCTTGGCATGATCAGCAAGACTCTCAGTACATCGGAACGGCAAGCACTGATACAAGTCCTTGCCAGGCATGAGGCTGCATTCGACTTCACGCACGGAGATGCACCCCTTCATTTACCGTCGTCGCGCGCTCGTCACAGAATAGACACCGGCTCAGAACACCCCATCCGCCAGAAGCCCTACCGAGCGTTATCGTCCGAGCGCAAAGTTATTGCCGAGCAAGTTAAAAGAGATGATGAACAAAGGTGTCGTTCAAGAGTCATCAAGTCCATGGGCAGCCCCAGTAATCCTGGTCCGAAAAAAAGATGGCTCCTGGAGATTCTGCGTGGACTACCGACATCTAAACGCAGTGACGAAGAAGGATGTCTATCCACTACCGCGAATCGATGACGTCATTGAATGCTTACACGCTGCTTCTTACTTCTCGACACTTGATTTGCGATCGGGGTATTGGCAAATACCTATGGACCCTGCCGACAACGAAAAGACCGCTTTCGTGACTCCTGATGGTGTTACGACACCCAACCGGTGACACCAGTGTTACGACTTGCACCGCTGTTCCACGATTACGGCTTTGTGGTCCCGTAGCGCTCGTCACCCGTTTCGTGACAGAGCGTTGGTAGCGAAGTCTCCGAGCCTGGCGTCGATGAGAATAACAAAAGGGACTTTATACATTATATACAGGTTATCATACAGGACATGAACGGGTCGGCACTGGGGCCGAGTGCTCACAACAAACGCGACTGTTCTCGCACGACGACGTCCGGCGAAAACGCGTGACACATCTCACCCCAGTCGGGAGCGACACTCTCTCCCGGTGGGTTGGCGGATCCTGTTTTTCAGGCAGCGCGCCGCTGCTTTTATAATCCCCGAGGGACCATTGTCACTCAAACGGCCCAATACAAAGTCAGCACACGACGGTCGTCCGAGGGGTCCAACCAGCGACCGCGCTGGCCACCCGGTTCAAAGTTCGCGCGCGCGGTGACCTCCAGGCAAAGGGAGGTGCGGCGCCGGGCTGTCTGGCACACGCGGACACGTCCAAACACGCTGCTCGCCGAGGCTTCTCCCGCACGACGGCTCAGCATCTTGACTTGTGAAGGGAGAATTAGGGCGCTCGCAGGATAGATTCCGCATCTTGCAGATTCGGAATCCGGGCTTGTGGTAATGGCACAACAGCATCCCCGCCCTCAGATAAGGCGCCGGGAAGACGAGCTGCCTCCACGTGGCTCGGATGCCAGGCGCGCACGTTCGCCAGGCTCGTCCAAGTTCACGTCCAGTGTCGGGACGCCAGGTACCTTCACGTGCCCAGGTCCGACTCGCCAGGACAGGAGCTCTGCTTCTCGCGTCGTCGCCAAGGCACCTTGACCAGCTCCGCTCGGGTCGTTCCTAAGACCTTGCTTCTCGCCACTGGTCCCGGTTGGTCGTTCTGCAGCTTGCAAAACCGACCGGCAAAAGGCAACACCCAACACGAACAAGTGCCCTCTGTCTCCCGTCAAACACCAGACAAGGCCATAATTCCAATCAACCTAACTAAATTGCTATCCCTCTTTTTGCTCCCGCTGCAACAAGAGGCAGGTGTACGATCTAGCACACAAGGCTCAAACAATCAGTTTTCAAATCAACAACACAACAAAATAGAAACAATTATTAATCAGCAATAATAATTACAAATAGAATGGTCCCCTTGAAATCGCTTTGGACCGAAAACATACTTCTGAGGAAGCAAATGAGGTCATTCATTTTTCCCGGCGATATTTTCGCGGAATCCGAAGCTGCTTATATTTGCGACCCTGCTTATCCGTGTAGCGGCGGTACAATAAGCCAGATTCCTTGCCAAATGAAACCCCCTTTTTTTTCACTCCCCGTTTGACGCTCTTCCTCAGATCGGCTAATGAACAGTCTTCCTGTTGCTCGCGAATCAGACTTTCTCTTTATACTGCAGCCTGCTCCTGCCGGCTGGCGGAAACCGGAGCGAGTGTGGAGCCCGCGTCGCCTAATTGCGGCGTCGAGTCTATATCGCGGCTAGCACTGCACGCGTCACTCCCACTCACTTCCAGGACCCGCTCGTCTAGGCCAGCCTCCGAGCTCTGCCTCTCCAGCGACTGCTCGCCACTCAAGTTACCTTGATCAGTCCGTGTGCCGCACCGCCTTTCGCTCACCGACGCTAAGTCAAGTTCCCTCGACAGCGGGCGCGCTTTGGATCGCGTGGGGGCCATGTACGCCACGTCGGCAAAGAATGATTTGCCCTGATCCCTCAGCAGCTGCTCCGAGCTATTTGAGAAGAGGTAGGAAAATTGCTCCGGAAGGGCGGCTGACACAGCGGCTTCGGTGTTAAGTTTTCCAAACTCTCCTTCAATGATAACCGTTGCGATCGGTAAACAGACACTCTCCTTCTCGGCCACTTGCCGTATCCTAACGCACTCTCCCGTAAAATCACTCGAGGAGACGAAAGACGGGTGAACAACGTCCATAGTTGCTGCAGAGTCCCGCAGTGCTCGGCACTTCTTGCCGTTTACCTTAATTTCCTGCACATAGGGCTCCAATAGACGTATGTTTTTGTTAGTTTCCTGTATCGTTGCAAAAGCAATTCTCTCTGGGCAGCTTGCAGCGATGTGCCCTTGTTTTTGCAATCGTAGCAGGTTAACGGTTTCCGTTTTTCAAAAGACCGCGTCATTTCGTTTCGCTGTTTCGGACCATCGTCATCATTCTGAGATGCATTCTGTCCATCCCTTACAGTTTCTTTGGTAAGGGATTCGTCGTCCCGAAACTCGCGACGCGTGATTTGCTTCCGTTCGTCGGGCTTCCCGTAAAACCCATCTCTTCTATCTGCTTTCTCTACGCGCACTGCCTTGCTGTGCAAGCTGCGGCGGGTGTAATACTCTTCCGCTAACTCTGCTGCCTTGTTTAGCTTAACCTCCTTTAGCCTATCTTGCAGCCAGAGCCGGACATCCTCATCAATGCAACGGTAGAACTGCTCCAACGCGATGCATTCGACAATTTTGTCGCGGTCGTCGTAAACCTCTTCGCCCTTCAGCCATTCCACCAGGTCGGCTTTTAGACGAAACGCGAAGTCAACATTCGACTCCTTACCCTTTTTTGCATACCGGAACCTCTGCCGGAAAGCTTCGGGCGACAATTTGTACTTCCGCAGTAGCGCTTCCTTCACATCACTGTAGCTCTCAAACGCCTCTTTCGATAAGCAAGTTATTACGTCTGATGCCTCCCCAGGAAGCAAGGCTAACAGATTCTGTGCCCAAAGGGATCGCTCAATGCTATTCCGTTCGCACACGTGCTCAAATTTCACGAGGTATTTGGCCATATCCTCTCCGACGACAAAGGGTGGAAGTTGATCGCGTATTCTTGGGACGTTAGAAGTGAGACTAGGCGCCGGCGATCTATTTCGGGTCCCCAACTCTTTCATTTTAAGCTCGTGCTCACGAATCTCTCTCCTTTCCTCCTTTTCCTCCTCGCGACGTTGCTGTTCTCTTCTTTCCTCCTTTTCCTCTTCGCGACGTTCATTGATACCCGCCAAGGCCTCTGCGGCTTCCTCAGCCGTTACGTCCCCAGTCCTCATGACCTCAAGGATCGCATTCTTTCTTTTGGTTGAGCCCAACTCAATGCCCAACTCCTCACAAATTTCGAGAAGTTCCTTCACCTTGTACTTCTCCATCGTTCACACTGTCCTCCTGCTGTTTACCCTTTTTGAATATACCTGCCGTACGCTACTATAACACTACTAGTAAGACATATGCAAGTATATCACACACTGCCCTGTTTACCCCCTCAGCATCCCCTGGTTTTCAAAACACTCTTACTAGGCTTGAAACACACAAGGTTATCACAATGCAACACCAAATCCTTCCCTAAGCTACTATAACCTGTGTCAGAGAAAGTCTGGTGTTTGAGGTAAACTTCAGGCACTCACCGCGCCGAGGTAGGTGATGCCGGTCAATCCCGTAGCTGCCATCCAGTGTTACGAACTTCCAACCGGTGCCACCAGTGTTACGACTTGCACCGCTGTTCCACGATTACGGCTTTGTGGTCCCGTAGCGCTCATCACCCGTTTCGTGACAGAGCGTTGGTAGCGAAGACTCCGAGCCTGGCGTCGATGAGAATAACAAAAGGGACTTTATACATTATATACAGGTTATCATACAGGACATGAACGGGTCGGCACTGGGGCCGAGTGCTCACAACAAACGCGACTGTTCTCGCACGACGACGTCCGGCGAAAACGCGTGACACATCTCACCCCAGTCGGGAGCGACACTCTCTCCCGGTGGGTTGGCGGATCCTGTTTTTCAGGCAGCGCGCCGCTGCTTTTATAATCCCCGAGGGACCATTGTCACTCAAACGGCCCAATACAAAGTCAGCACACGACGGTCGTCCGAGGGGTCCAACCAGCGACCGCGCTGGCCACCCGGTTCAAAGTTCGCGCGCGCGGTGACCTCCAGGCAAAGGGAGGTGCGGCGCCGGGCTGTCTGGCACACGCGGACACGTCCAAACACGCTGCTCGCCGAGGCTTCTCCCGCACGACGGCTCAGCATCTTGACTTGTGAAGGGAGAATTAGGGCGCTCGCAGGATAGATTCCGCATCTTGCAGATTCGGAATCCGGGCTTGTGGTAATGGCACAACAATGGCCTATTCGAATTTAATGTTATGCCTTTTGGCCTTTGCAATGCTCCTGCCACCTTTGAAAGATTCATGAACACAGTACTACGTGGTCTAAAGTGGGAGATATGCATGTGTTACCTCGATGATGTTGTAATCTTTGACCGCACGTTTGAAGAACATAACGAACGCCTCAGCCTCCTTCTCGACTCCATTGAGAAGGCTGGACTGGTCCTAAACTCAAAAAAGTGTCGGTTCGGCGAACGTCAAACACTGTTCCTGGGACACTTATTCGACAAGGATGGCGTCAGACCCGATCCTCGTAAGATTGAAGCAGCGAGCTCCTTCAAGACACCGAAGTCAGCACGAGAACTCCGCTCATTCATTGGCCTATATTCGTATTTTCGTCGTTTTGTTCCCCGGTTTGCCGACATCGTTTACCCGCTGACAAGTATTTTGTGACAAAATGCATCCTTCCATTGGACACCAGAGTGTGACGCATCATTCTCTTAACTGAAGTTTATACTAACGTCAGCACCCCTCTTGCGTCACTTTGATCCATCTTGCCCGACTGAAGTTCACACTGATGCTAGTGGAGTCGGGATAGGAGCGGTGCTTGTGCAACGTTACAGTGGCGCAGAACATGTTGTCGCATATGCCAGCCGTTGTCTGAGCAAATCTGAACGCAATTATACGGTTACGGAACAGGAATGCCTGGCAGCTGTTTTCGCCATACAAAAGTTTCGATGTTATCTTTACGGTAGACCATTCAAGATTATCACCGACCATCATTCTTTATGCTGGCTGGTCGGTTTGCGTGATCCGTCTGGTCGCCTCGCACGTTGGGCGCTGCGCCTCCAGGAATACGACTTTGTGGTATCGTACAAGAGTGGTCGTCGTCACGCTGACGCAGACTGCCTCTCTCGGTTTCCTCTTGCGACTTCCGACTGCGATGCTGAGAATTTTGACGACTGTCTCGCTGCTGTTACTCCTACGTTCCCTGACACGGCAGACTTTGAGCGAGAACAACGGGATGATGTTACCCTTGATCCGCTTTTTGTCGCCGCCCTTACTTCTAAAGGCAGCGGTCGCTTTACTGTCCGTGAAAAATTGCTGTACAAAACTAATTACTCCGGGCATGGAGCGCGTTTTCTGCTTGTTGTCCCCGAGAGTCTCCGCTCCGACGTTCTACGCGCCATGCATGACGATGTGACATCCGGCCATTTCGGCTTCGTACGAACGCTGCATCGTACGCAGGAGCGCTTTTACTGGCCCAAGATGTACGAAACAACCAAGCGCTATGTCGCTAGTTGTGAAACGTGCCAACGTCACAAGCGACCGACCACCGCAGCCCCGGGTCCCCTTCGGCCATTGACACCGCCCAGTACGCCGTTAGAGCAAGTAGGCATTGACCTTTTGGGTCCATTCCCGTTATCCAACAACAAGAACCGCTGGATAATTCTCTGCGTAGACCATGTTACACGGTATGCAGAAACTGCAGCCATACCGTCTTCCACTGCTGCTTGCGTGGCGGCGTTCCTGCTCCGTTCCGTGGTCCTTCGTCATGGCCCACCACGTGTCATCATCAGCGACCGTGGTCGCCAGTTCACGGCTGATGCCATTGAAGAGTTGCTTCGTTTGTGCACTTCACAGTTTCGTCATTCCACGCCGTATCATGCACAGACCAATGGCCTCGTTGAAAGGACAAACAGAACGCTGACTAACATGCTTGCCATGTACGTCTCCTCCAATCATAAGAACTGGGACGACGTGCTGCCTTTCATCACCTATGCGTACAACACGGCGAAGCACGAAACCACGAACTATAGCCCATTTTATCTCTCTATGCAAGGTTTCCCCGAAGCCCTCTGGACACTTTCTTACCCTTCGTTATGCACAGTGATGATTCTGTATCGGAGACTGTGTCTCGCCGAGGAAGCGCGTCGAATAGCTCGTATTCGTACTCTGGCCTCGCAAAGTCGTTCGAAAGAGCGATACGACGACCGTCACGTACAAGTATCGCTGCAAAAAGGTGACTTAGTCTTTCTTTGGACACCGCAACGCAAGCGTGGATTGTGCCAAAAGTTGCTGTCACAATATTCAGGCACATATGTAGTTGTGGACCGCCTGAGCGAACTCACTTATGTCATAGCTCGCCTACTGTGCATTGGTCGGCGATCAAGCAGAACTCAGCTGACTCATAATGCTCGCCTGAAGCCTTTCTACCCTCCTTGTCCATCCTGACTCGCCCCACGGGCTTCGTCTGCTTGCGGGGAAATTAAACAGATACGAAAGGCACGGACAAGAAGAGGAGAAGAGAAGAAAGAGAAGACGAAGACAACGAGGAGTTTGAGAGGCCGGGCTGCGCTGCGATCACGCTACGACCATCGTCCATCTCCTGTAAATAGAACCATACCTTCGCAACTCATCGTAACAATATATTCATCAAAATTATTTCCAATGAAATTACGGCAACAGTTTAATTTATTCAGCCGAGAGAATAGGCTGGCTTCAGGAAGGAATATTTGAGAATGAATCACGTTATGCCATGAATGAGGCAACTGATAAATGTGCAGAGTACAATCGACCTCTCTATATGACTTCATAAATTATGAAAGGGGATTTGGTTTAGTATATATGCGAACAGTGGTAGAGGCATTGAATAACAAAAAAGAGCAGGGAGTGTGCGTGGATTTCTTGAGAACTATCTAAGATTCCACAGATACCTTGGCTCAAGTCAATAAAATAAAATTAAATATTAAGAAATAAGTAGGAAGACACAGTCTCAACAATGCTGTTCATTGTCTTCTTTACAGTGTTCAAGCTGTTAGACTGGGAAGGCTTAGGAGTGAGCACCAACGGCGAATTTCTCAGCCATCTTCGGTTTGTAGATACATTGTCTTGTTCAGCATTACCGTGGGTGAACTGCAACAAATCAGTAAGGACTTTAACCTAGATAGTGCAAGAGTAGGGTTGAAGTTTAATATTTCCACGGGGATGTTCAGAATATATAAATACTGTATTTACAATATACATAGAAGACGAGTCACCGTAGACAGCTGACCACCAACAACACGCACCAGCCACAATCTGGCAATCTTCTTCTTCCTCTGTGTTCTCTCATCCTTCCGTAACAAGACACCCGGGTCGTAAAGCGTTGTCTCGGCGCATGATAGGCGAAGAATTGCGAGCGAAGTATGGCTTCAGCCGCGAAACGTGGACGACGTCAACAGGCGTCGACTTCAGGATGCATCAAACTGAAGCGGCGAAATCTCGTAATTTACGTCGGTAACTTGACGTAGCACTTCATAAGACCCTGTGTAGCGAGAGAGAAGCTTCTGGGAGAAGCCAACCCGATGACATGGTCACCAAAGGAGCACTCCAGCACCTGGCGCGAACTTAACATCCCGATTGTGCCAGTCAGAACGCTGTTTTTGTATATGCTGCAAGGCTAGTAAACGAGATCGGGCGACTTGACGTGCCATGTGAGCGCGATCGATGATTGCACGAGCGCACTCACTTGTAACATGTAGCACAGAAGGAAGGATGGTGTCAAACGGCAACGTGGGGTGGCGACCATACAAAAGATAAAAGGGTGAATATCCGGCGATGTCATGTCGGGACGAGTTGTACGCGAACGTCATGTACATGTACATGTACATGTACGTCATGTACGCGAACGACATGCGGCACGTGCCGTCGGGGCGTCTAGCTTGCACTCCAGCGTTGACTGCAAGAATTCTTCGCGTTGTTGTTCAGCGCGCATGTAAGTCATGTCAGTATTAGCCACCACCCAGGTCACCGGATCATGCGCAGCAAGATCAGGGGGATCCACGGAGTGAGGAGGGAGGCAGTCAGCGTCCTTGTGGAGGCGTCCTGTCTTGTAACTGACAATAAATGAAAATTCCTGTAACCACAAAGCCCAGCGACCAAGCCGTCCTGTCACGTCCCGGAGGGAAGACAGCCAGCAGCGTGCGTGGTGGTCTGTAACGACCGAAAACGTGCGGCCGTACAAATGCGGCCGGTACTTGGCGACAGCCCAGACTAAAGCGAAGTACTCCCGCTCCGTGATGGAGTAATTTGTCTCAGCAGGTGACAACAGGCGGCTGCCGTAAGCTGTCACGCACTCAATACCATTCTGTTGTTGCACGAGAAGAGCACCGATGCCATGACCGCTTGCGTTAGTGTGGACTTCGGTCAGTCAGATGGATCAAAGTAGGCAAGTTGGGGAGGGTCAGAAATCCGATGAGAGTGGCGAACACGTGAGCTTGCTCAGGACCCCATGAGAACGACGTGCTCTTCTTTGGAAGATCTATCAAAGATCGAGCAACGTCGGCGAAGTTCTTGACGAAGCGGCGAAAGTATGAACACCGACCGACGAAGCAGCTCACGTCAGAAGCAGAACGTGTCACAGGGAAACTGCGTACGGCGCGAACTTTTTCCGAATCTGGTTGAACACCGGATGCGTCAACCAGGTGTCCCAACATGGTAGTCTGACGGCGCCCGATTTGACACTTCGTGGAGTTCAGTTGAGGCCAGCTTTTCGGAAGACCACAAGAATGGCAGAGAGCCGGTAAAGGTGGCTGCCAAACGTGGGACAAAATAACAATAACGTCGTCACGGTAAGAAAGAAAGGTGATCCATTTGTAGCCTCGCACAAGCGAGTCCATCATACGTTCAAATGTAGCATGAGCATGACATTGGCCAAAGGGCATGACTTTTAATTGATACAAGCCATCCAGCGTGATGAAGCCGTCTTCTCGCGGTCCATTTGATCAACTAAAATCTGCTAGTAGCCGGATCGACGATCGATGGACGAGAAGTATTAACTCCGTGCAAGCAGTCTAAGACATCATCGATGCGTGGTAGCGGGTAGACGTCTTTTCGAGTGATCTTGTTTAGGTAGCGATAGTCGACGCACAGAAGCCAGGTACCATCTTTCTTTTTCACAAGCATGACAGGCGAGGCCCAAAGGCTGGCTGATGGCTCGACGACCCCTTTGCGGAGCATTTTGTTTACTTCTGATTGGATGACTCGACGTTCAGCATGCGATACACGATAGGGACGCCGAGGAATAGGATTCGTGTCTCCAGTGTTTATACGGTGGTGAACAACAGTTGTTTGGCCTGAAGGCCTGTCGGCGAAAGCAAGAGATGTCACTTTACGATTCAAGCAGGAGACGTATGTCCGTGACCTGTGCCGAGCTGAGGTCAGGTGCAATAATTTCCGCGAGGTCATCCATTAAGGAACCTGAGCTGCGAGGTGCAATTGTCGCTAAGAAACCGCTGTTGGCATTCAGACTCTCAATGTCAAATTCAGAACCAATAGAAACGCTGGCAAAGAACATGCCGGCCGGAATCACTTGCGGGCACAGGCGGAAATTCAGAAGCGGTAGAACGGCGTCGTTATTAGTAACCGTGACCAGCGTATGTGAAAGAGCAAGGTTCCGGTTCAAAAGCATGTCGACGATGGGGCGAAGCACATATTCATGATCAGGAAACTGTATCTGAGCGGTGAGAAACACGTAAGTAACTGTCTCGGGTGCCAGACGCACATCGTGGCGAGCACAAGTGCGGTGGCGCGGTGCTCGGAGCATCGGCGAGTTGATAAAGTTCTAACTGAAGAACGCCGGTCACGCAGTCGATGACAGCACAATGAGTGGATAAAAAGTCCAAACCAAGGAAAACGTCAAGAGGGCAGTTGTCGATCACAGCAAACAGAACAGAAGTAGGGCGGCCGGCTATAATTAAGCGCGCAATACACATTCTAAGAACAATCAGCACGCCGCCGTCGGCAACACGAAGCACAAGGGAAGCTTCTGGGGTATGCCTCCTTTAACCGCCTACGTAAGCTACCACTCATCACAGAAACGTGGGCTCCAGTGTCGACGAGTGCCTGGACAGGTACGCCGTCTATTTTAACAACAATTACGCTTCTCCCTGTGGGTACAGAAAGAGGATTTGCGGCAGTAGTAGGCAATGTAGCACCACCTCTGAGGGCTGCATTTCTTAGTTTTCCGAAAGGTTGCGGCAAAAGCCACAGAGGGCGAAAGGGGACGTGGATGCGGTGAACGGGAAGATGGGCGAATTGTTTGCGGTGAGCACGACTGGTGTCCACCCGGCTATGGTGAGCGACTGTACCACTTGTTCCTAGTACAGTTGCCGGCGCTATTGGATTCGACGATGGGCGAAACAATGCGGGAATTTCCATTAAAACGGCCCAGGTTGCTCAGCGTGCAAGACGCGTCAGATTTTGGCCTGCTCAAATTGTCGGCAGTGTTTAATGATGGCATCAGCTGTTGAGCAGCTTTTGCACTCGTGCAGATTAAAGGCCTCTTCAGCAGTGCTCTTAAGCCCGTGCCCAGCCTTTTCAGCTTCTGTCATGTCGCGATCGATTTTACGGCAAAGTGCCAGCACGTGCCGGATGTACTAGACATAGCCCTCCGTGGGGGATTGGGCACGGGAGGCCAGTTCCTGCTTTGCGGCAATGTTACGGCCGGCTGGTTTGCCAAACAACTCTGTCAACTTCTCTTTGCATTGGTCCCATCTGGTGAGCTCCTTTTCGTGCTTTTTGTACCACACCTTTGGCGTGCCTCGTAGGTAGAAGAACAGGTTGGGTAGCATAAGCGTAAGGTCGTATGTGTTGATTCCACTCACGCGTTGATACATAACCACCCACTCTTCAACGTCGGCGCCATCGGTCCCACAGAAAGTTCCAGGATCCTTGGGTTGCGCAACCAAAACTGAAGGCGACAGTGACGTAGGTGGCGACGGTGATGTTGGAGGCGGCAACAAGGTTGATCCTGCATGCTCACCGTCACCCATGGTGCGGACGGTGATGCGACGTGCACTGTGGAGCTCCGTTTCCAGCCGTGGTATGCCGCACCTCACACCAATATGTTACGGGGATGTTAGGAATATATAAAGACTGTATTTACAACATATATACAGGATGAGTCAGCGTAGATAAGATGGCTGACCACCGCAACACGCAGCAGCCAGCGCATCGCAATCTTATTCTTCCTCTGTCTTCTTTCGTCCTTCCGTAACAATATGAATTTGGAAAAGGTAATGCTCGATAGCTTGGCAAAGGAACATGAACTCAAGATCGCCAGTAAATCTCTACAATCTGTGAAGGAGTATGCTTACCTAGGTCAACTGCTCACAGAGGACCCTGATCATGAACAAGAAATTTACGGAGGAATAAAAACAGGTAGGGATGCATACGGCATGTAGTACCGAATCCTGATTAGGAGAATGCTACTGCGTTTAAAAAAAGTGTGCAACCATTGTATTCTGCCGATCCCAAGGTATGGGTAGGAAACTTGGACGCTAACATGAAAGCCCGAGAACGCGGGCAGGACCGTACAAAGAGCTGTGGAAAGCAAAAAACCTTAGATATAACGTTAAGGTACAAGAGAACGAACGGAATCAGAGAGAAAACTGGCATAGCCCATATTCCAGCTCACATTAAGAGAAAAAAATGAGTTGTGTCTTCCAGGTAATGGATACAGTTGATAACCGGTGGACTATTATAGTCACTGAATGGGGCCAAGGGAAGGGACGTGCAGACCAAAACGCAGAATATTAGGTGGGATGATGAAATTTTGAAATCTGGTTGCGCAAATTGGAACCAGCTAGGAAAGAAAGAGGTAATTGGAGATCGCCGAGAGGTCTTCGCCCAGCGGCGGACCACAGCTGAGCTGAGCTGGAGTCAAATGTGTAAACTAGCCATGGATGCTTCACCCGAAAGACGAGTTAGCTTTTCTCGAAAGTCATGTGTGGGCCAGTGTTCTTTATTTCGTTGTGTATGGTTGCTCTTCCCGGTGCGATTATCATTTATATAAATCCACAAAAGGCGGTTTTCACTCTCTATACCAGGACATTACCTTTTTTGTCCACTTTTCCGTGTATGCTGATGAATAATATTCCCCCCCCCCCTTTTTGTATTTCGTTTTCATTCGCCACTCTTAAAGTTCGTAAACGCTCCAACTAGGTGGATATTGACCGTTTATTCCCATCATCGGGCTTGATGCTGATCTCTATTTTTATCCCACTAAGCATATTGCTTCGTGTTTGTTTGCTCGTTACCAACATATGTAGCCTTTATGAATGACGCCATTTTTCATAATGAATTCTTTCATAAGGACACCCTGACAACGCGCTTATAGATAATGTGGTTGTCCTTCTAATGACCTTCGTCCTAATGACTTAAGTCACACCAAATTGCGTGCTTCCTGCTGGCGATCATACATCGCTGGTTTAGATACGTTCGGTCTAGATTGCGCTACGGAATTATTTCTTGTGCTCATGACCGTACGTACTTTTACTTTCAGGATAAGCTGTATCGCGACAGTTGTGATAGCGACAATATAAAAGCGTGGTGTTTGGAATAAACGTTTAGTTGGTAGACGATGCTAGTCCTATGTATACGGCGTTCTCGGATCTAGTTTATTAGCTTTGTTTAAGCTTGCAGCAAGATGATTTCTACGATAATGATGTGTCAAGCACGGTCTATACAAAAATGTTTTTGATACCTGCCCTGCTTTTTCAAGGCACTGGTATTTGTTGAGTTCACTGTATCTTTGTTTACTCTGTTACAACAAAAAATATGTAGCCTTCCTGCGGAATATGAAGTTCAGCTTACAGCAGCGATGCTCAATATATGTTCTTTTATGATATCTTCCTTATTTGATTAGATTTACTTCCCTTCTTTCCTTGCACCTGCCGCGCGAGCCGTATCTTCAAGGCGATCTGCAATGGTGACCGAGCCTGGGCGCGCCGCGGGCTGATAGCTGTGTGCGGGCTGTGTTCACGCCCCTTAGTTTGCGTTGTAGCAAGAGGCAGCACGAAGGTCAGTTCGCTCGCTGGTGCTGCCGCTTTTCTCCACAGCAGCGTTCTTACAGCCAGTGTCCGCGGTCAACGAGTGAGATGTGTTCATGCGTTATTAGTAATTATTTTTATATTAGTATTATTTTTAATTATTAAGCGCATGTTTACAAATTGATTACAGCCGATGAAACTACTATTCATGGCTCTAATAATTTGCTATCGCGATCGACGCTTCGCCTTTCCGGCGAAACTGAGTCATTTTTTCAACATCGCCCGTGAAATATCCCGCAACAACTTGTGTTCATGTTGACTGTATGAAAAAGCTACCTTATTTGCTCGACAAATTGAAAGGGACATTTGCATTAATAAAAAGCTGCATTATTTGGCCACAGTATTTATTCACATGTTCAAGTTGTGAAATTGAAACCTTCACATAGTGAAGTCAATGTGTCTAGCATAAATTCCGAGAAAAGCATCACTTTGAGATATCAGTCTTAATGTTCGCCAAAATGTGTAGTTGCGTCGCCATTATCGTTCGCAGCTTTCAGAGGGATGTTTTTTTCTGAAACTTACCTGAAACAGTGGCATATTTAGTACGAAAGTCACAAGGCGCACATGTGAAAATTGACGCTAGCTTAAGGATTCCCGCGAGCCAAGCATGAATTCGCAACTATTCAAGTTCAGCACTCTTACACAATAAAGGAAGTTAACAGTAAGAAGTCAGTATTCGCAATAATGAATACTTTCCTTTATAACTACGTGTACACTGCGACCCGCCATGCAAATAATGTCAGCTTCTTCAAAATGACTAAAATTAACACCCGACAATGAAGCTCACAAGCGCAGCAACATAGAAAAATGTATGTGGCAAGTACGCCTAAATGTCAGCTTTGTATACGGATTGCTCTCATACGAGAAAAATGACGAATGAAGAGTGGACAAGAATAAGGCTGTGTTATTTCCGCACATTTTCATCCCTGTTTCCGCGCAGTATTTTTCGTCAAGAACTTCCTGAACAAGAAAGGCACGTGTTCGAACCGTAAAATAGGCTTTGTACCGCAGCACATGAGCCTTTGACAAGACAGCAGTAAGCATCGTTGTGCCCAAGTTTTCGGAGCGGTTCCAAAATGCTTTTGCTCTGCAGTGAAATTTCGTGCGTCCCGCTGCCCTTCGCGACGGCTCAAAAAAGTTTATGCCTTTTTGGGGTCTCATTGTTTACCACAGATTACCTGCGAGCCACAATGCGGCTAAGGCTTCCCTGGCGTTGCAAAAGCTGTAGTTCTCGGCACGCTTTCCTATTCCTGATGCGGCTGGTGTGGACAACGCCATAGAGCTTCATACAATAATTTGTAGAGGTAACTCTCGCGCTGAATTCGTTCAGCCACCATGGGAGTGGTGGGGAGCACATTTGTCTGATCATAGTGCGTATAGATTCAGTATTATTGTGGCTTTGCTTATTACGCTTTACCTGCCCTAATTGTCCGAAATTTCAGAGCAAGCTATAAATTTAAGTGCCCGTTTGTTTAGCAAATGAGCAGTAGCTTGTGTTTCACCTATGAGTTGGCCAAGGACGACGAGGTGCAACTTTTGAAAACGTGCTTTACTCTATGCAAAGGGCGTGTGCATGCTTAATATTCGAACCATTTGTTAACTTCATGGTAAATGTCTGCTTTATGAGTTCAATTTATTACGAATCGTCTAGTGCTCTCTTCCTGAAATTCCGCTTCTTCTTGTCACTCTTGTAGGGAATGCGAATATGATTTCGTGTCGATTAAGAAGACTCAGGTCGGTCATTTAGTCTGGGTTTGCTCTAAACCACGGCGGATCCTTTTTTTCCAGACGTCACGCTCAGTGTAATAGCTTCCGAACCATTCCTAGAGCTACAGGCATTTCCGGTTCTGTAGGAACTAACAACAAATTTAAACACTCACGACATCAGTTACCAAGAACGGTGTCAGTTGAATGCTGACCAACTAGGAGTGTAGTTTTTTGGGTAACGGTGTGCAAAATTTTAGGCAGAAATATGGAGCTGTTGGCTTATAGCATCAAAATCAACAGTAAGTTACTGGTGAAACGTCAGTTTAATCGCTCCTGGATTAATTGCACACTTTTGTAAATTAATGCTAACGTGCCTAAACGTTTACATTCCTTCACTGCCTTTCCAAAAACGCACTCCATTTGCATATGATGGTTTTTTTGTTGTTGACACGTCGATCTCTTTGCAAGCAGGAAATATTTATTTGTCTGGCTGGCACTTAGAATTTTTCTATTCATAAGCTTATGAAACTAGGTGAGATTTCGTCTCACACAAAAATTGGAACACTTTCAATGCAGTAAACGCGATGGGGATGCTTGCATCTAGCACATTATTTATAGGGTTTAACAAGCGTCATCACTGTTTCATACGGGTGTTAACTGTCAACTATAAGTTGTGGCACAACTCACCGTTGTTCTTGAGGATTCTTCTATTTTTGAATTGAGGTCGCAAATTCCAAATTTGCATAGAAGTTCGTTTTTTCACGAGAAAAGATGAAAAATCAAGCTTCCCTTTCGCTTTGAATATTTAGTACGCAGCTATCTGAAAGCAATGCGCTTTTTTTTTCTTCACTGCACATTCTTTGTGCACTCTCTCCTCCCCCCCCCCTCTCCTTTCGTTCCGAACTGAGCCCTCGCCCTCTAGATTGTGGCGCTCAGATCAAGAGTACGCTAGCTGTTGATACTCTAAATTTCTCAATAAATATATGTTTTATACTTAGTGCCCGCTCCTCAGGAGGCGAGTTCTTTGATATGTGAGCAGCTCAGGAAACACGGTTCTAGTCATACAATGGGAACGGAGTTCAGTTACTTTGAAAATGAGGCGATGAGCGTCCGTGTCTTGCGAAGAAGGTGCAACTCTCTTAAAGGAGAGAGAGACGGAGATAGGGTAGAGTTGGTTGCTGTGGCAGCGCCCACAGCACCTGCACCTGAGGGATGCGCTTTGGCTGACGCTGCTATTTTGCTGAATGTCTATCAGCTAACTTTCGGGTAAGTCAGCAGGAATGTTCAGCGTTAAATATGGCACTTCTGTGCTACTTAATTTTGAATTATTTTGAGGGTTCAGCTGGGCAGGGATAGCATTCCGCAGTGAAGGACGAGTTAACAGAGTTACTTCTGGTACAGAAGCCAAATACTGATGTGTCGAACAGAAAAATTCCCTATGTCGACCTCTGGGTGAATTCTGATCAACGCTGCGTGAAACAAAATCATACACAAGCACTAGTTCCGGCTATTCTGACGACAGAGGTATCCTTGTTATGCAAAG
This sequence comes from Dermacentor albipictus, assembly GCF_038994185.2. Classification (NCBI taxonomy): domain Eukaryota; kingdom Metazoa; phylum Arthropoda; class Arachnida; order Ixodida; family Ixodidae; genus Dermacentor; species Dermacentor albipictus. Next base: position 486,787,094 of record NC_091821.1, read on the forward strand.
AACAAACAACCCGCTTTGATAGTGGCCTGATTTTTCGTGTGAAACCAAATACCTTAAGGTAAATCAAAAGCTTGAGCTTTTACGAGAAGCATATGACTCAACGTTCAGCCTGAAAAACCATTATAGTCTTCGTTGATTCACTGTATGAATATAGAAGTATTATCCTAATAAGTTAGCCTTATCATAAAATATTTTTAGCAGCCTGAACTTTTTGAAGGGCTGTGTTCCCGTAAAGTGGATGCAATTGCTAATATTATAAAATACATTATGCTTGCGTGAAATTTTCAGAATGGTCGCGTGAATTAAAAAGTGCACAGTAGCATTGGCTGTGCCGAATTTTGTGAAACCACCAGTGCTTGTTTTGAATACACGCAAAAGAAATACACACACTTATTGACCTGTTCTCTTGTAGTCATCTGTGTGTCAGAATTGTGTCACTGCCTTCTCAATTTGATACGATATCGCTCCCAACCGAGTAACTACGTGTCATCGAACAGTTCAGCAGTTCAATGGTGTGAAGGCAGGGCAATAAAGTGGGTGTTCATAAGTAAAAATTTCACAAACCAGTATATGGTACGAAACGGTAAAGTTCCGTACAGGATGAGAGATTGGCAGCGCAAATTGTGCGATTTGCTCAAAACCTACAAGATCAGTAATTGACTGTTTCCTTACTTTTGCGGCATGCTAATGCTTAGATGAAATGCAACCTCATTCAGTTATTAAAATGGTAATTTATCTCTAATGAACGTTTACGGCTTGTATAGTGTGAACATAAAACAAATATTTGTGAGGCCTGTGGTGTTAGGCGACAGGCACTGAATCAGTGACGGTCATCTTTAGTTTCAGCATAGCAGTGGTATTAAATATACGATAATCGGTACGCTCGTGATAACATGCGTAGGTTCGAATCGTTGCTAATGTCTCCTATATTACAAGGCACTGGCATGGGAGGATCACCTAATTATCGTACAAGGGTGGATGAAATAAGCCAATGACCTTTTATTGTTACTGCTGCATATGGATACCATACGGTCACAGATTCAGTGCTGTTCTCTGCTCCAACGTAATAAGTCGGTTATAAAAATTCTGAATGCTAAATATGAGAACACGAACTTATAGCAATAACTGAAATTACCACAGAACCGTAAAAATTGAACTGTAGTTAAATCTAATGGACCGTGTCCATTCTAACGTAGTTACAATATATATGAAATGTAAGCATGAAGCAAAGCGTTATGACCATTCAGTTTTTAGTGTGCGGTTAAATGCCGTTGTTTCTTCGTTGCCTTAAGAATACGATATGTCACACTCGATTTCACGAGTAAGTCCTCTACTTTTACCTCACCATTTATAATAGATACAAATCTAAATGAAGTGTATAAGAGTAGTGTATGATGGTCTGAACTACACATCTATAAATCAGGGCAGAAATGTTTCGGCAATTCTTAAATTACAAAGCTCGCTTCATAAGGCTGAAAAAGAGCGAAACGATTAGAAGAAAGGAGTGGAGAGGAAAGAACGTCACGCGCAACTTTATCTGCTCAGTAAGACAAGCACGCTATACTGCAGAGGACACAAGTGTACGACACACATTTGCGCACTAAAATTGGATTAGGCAGCAATGAAAATGAAATCGGAAAGGTATACGCTCGTTCTAAGATTAGCTCACCGAGTGGAATTCAATTATTATATAAGGGCACATATGTATCGTTTATTCAGATGTCTATTTGTACGGATATCATACGAAACCATTAACTCACGTGCCAAGGCATCTTGTCGTTTCCCGAGTTTACAGGCTATAGAAAGGATTACATAATACCTGCAACAGCCACAGTGCAGAACCAAACGTGCAGAAATCGTATTCTTGGAGGAAAGTTCGTGCTGCCTTGCTTTATTTAACGCCGCAGCTGACCTGGATAACATAAACCTCGCCGCAAACTAGCGACCTTTCAACGCGTAGCCTTCAAGATGCGTAATAGGCAAAACGTACCACATTAAAAGGGAAATATTTCATACCACTCGTATCACTGGCTCGGGTAGACGTTTTCGCGTAGTACCTTGCAATTTCCTGTGCTTTCGTTTGGCGATCAACAACAACAAAAAAAGGCTACACGCGGCCCACGTTCTTTAACGGCCCTGTCAGCCATTTAATTACGTCATTCAGAACGTTTACGCAATGCAGTAGAGATAAACTAAGGTAAGTAAATTTAAATAAAGAAATTTACTAAATATTAATTTTAGCAGGATGAAAAGAACATACGCGACCACTACAAGTATGTCCACTCACTTCACTAAATATCTTAACCCATCTATAAGATTTTTACGACAATAATTGGAACAGCGCATCCCTACGCCAATGCCGCACATTGTTATTGGCAGCTGGTGTGGAAAAAGCACCGAAATTTATTTGGTTAATCTTTTTGGCCGCTTTCCCAGGGGATCTCTTTCGACGTTCTGCCTCAGCAGAACCTGGTTATTTTTGCTCCTAGGCTCCCATTTGCCACCCAAGAAAAATATCCTTGGAGCACTGAATCAGGTCAAGTGTCCTGTTCAGCTTGACAGCAAATGACACAACAAGTGGTAAGTATTTCACCTAGTCCAAGCAAGTTATATGTCTTTATTTTAAGGAACAAGAAAAATAATTTATTACAATATGCGTTCATATGTTGGAATGCCTGTTCAGAAATTCTCGGACCCAGTAAGCGGTACTAAACTGTGTTTTTTTTTCAAATTTTTGGATATCCCTGACCCACCGTCTTCCCAGACCCACCGTGGTGGTAGAAATAAAGAAGTTTGATAAGAGACGAGGCCAGGTGGACTGTAGAATATGTGTGTCTTGTTGCGTGTGCCGAGGTATGCGGCGCCGGCAGGAGGTCTGGACTTCACTTCACGCAGAGTCATAGAAGAGATGAGCTTTATCGGCGAACAATTCTTTATACAATGTTTACATGTTGCCGTGGTTATCGGGAGAGAGGAACACAGAAGCCGCAAGTTGCGTAAATAACAACCTTTAGTCCACAGATAGTCCGAAGGACAAAACAAGGTTGAGAGAGAGGGGGAAGGCTCTGTGGTCCTAATGCCGCTCTCGGTGGCTGGCACTTCCTGTAACCGCTCTGCGGTGTCACACCGATCTGGCGGTCGATCAGAATGGTGCGCCGGGGAAGTTTTATGGCTCGGCTTAGGCCAAACGGAACCAACTGCAAGGCAAGGGGTCTAAACACAGCCCTTCCTTGGAAACCGTTTCAAACACAGCGGGAAACGTCCGTGGTGCGGGCGCCGCCGGACGCAGGGAGGGTGGGGGGAGGGGTGCATTGCTACCGGCACGGGGAGGGGACGAATAGCAATCCGTGAGCCGGTGGCCGCTTCTGTCGTGGGCGCCGTACCGCCGCGAGGAAACCTGGGCCGTGCACGTAGTCGTCGTTCGCCCGAAGAAGGCACCATGCGTGGATGAATGCTGCCTCCACCATCGACACACCATAGCGCTGGCCTCCCGTCATCCAAATACCAGGGCACGATCATAACAGCTCCTTTAACGACGGGGAAGATCTCGTACGGTGAGAAGTTTCAGCTCCTCGTCGGAAGAAATCTGCTTCGCCTCCTGTCGCTTGATTTTCTGCTAAATCACGTACAACGAAACGACTGGCTTGGCAGGGCCAGCCATACTCCCCAAGCGACCAAGCTGGCATTGACATTGAAAAATCGAATACTTCGTTAACTCCTGGCAGTCACACAAGAGTTCTCGCTTCTTCACAAGGCAAGCAAGCGAAATTATACAGTTGCAGCGAAAAAAAAATTAGCACTAGCTGGCAAGATAAACTAAAACGCGCTGCTTAAACCATCGGCATTGGCAATGGCTGCTCCCTTTCGATAGCGCACGCTGAAATTCAGCTCTTGAAGTGCTAGACTGCACCTTAACAATCCGCGATTTCGGCCTGACATTTGAGGCAGCCACTTTAGCGCGCAATGATCAGTCAAAAAGAAAAATATCGTTCAGTAAAGATAGCAGTCTAGTTCTCGAGATAACCAAACAAGGCATGCGCATTTTTTTTTCCGATGTGCTGTACAGCTCCTTCGTACCGTGAGCTGTCGGCTAGCATATAACACTGGGTGCTCTTCACAAATGTCATGCTCTTGACACAACACAATCCCCAACCCACGATTGCTTGCATTGCCCTGTACAACGAAGGGTCGGTCGTAGTTCGGTGCACGCAGCACGGTAGATGCGGAGGCAGCCAATTTGAGCCCCTGAAACGCCTCCTCGTTGACGTCATCCCAAATTTAGCATCCAAGGCACGCATTTTAGATCTCATTAGAGCTTGAACGGTACGCTCCACTCAATGTTTACCTTCGTTCCTCAGTAGGCGATCGGTGCGCTTCGAGAACAGGTATGGGTACTGCGGCGGCAGATTGTTGGAAACAGCCACTTCAGTACAAACTCCACCGAATGGCCCGCTGATCACCACATACGCGACCGGAAGGCAGACGCTCGTGTCCTCGAACACAGTGTTTATCCAAGCGCATTTGCCATTGTACTGCTCCTGCTTCACATAATTCGGATGGACCAGGTCAATGCTTACTCCACTGTCCTACAACACGTTACAGTTTTTCCCATTCACCTGCAGTTCAGACACGTGCGGTTTCAGCAACTCGTAATTAGTCTGCGAGTCAGAAGCGTACGCGGACACAACTTTGGGTTTGAGGTTTTATTGCAGTTGGAGCACGTCACCGGCCTCCGTTCTTCGAACAAGTTCTTTGATCGTTCCTCACGAATCTCTCTCTCCTCTTCTCCGACCGGCTTCTCGCTGACCTTTAGATCCGCTACTTTCGCTGCATCTTTCACATTACTGGGCTTAGCTTTACCTTCCCAGCCTCTGTTTTCCACCACACTGGCGATCGCAGCCTTCTCCCCAATTCCTCTGCGTGAGGCATACTGATCCGCCAGGTCAGCGACTGACAGCACCGACTTGACATGATCGCTGCCTTGGATCCAAAGTTTCAATGCTTCCGGCACTTTTGAGTAAAACTGCTCCAAGGCAAACATCTCTGCCGCCATTTCAAAGCTGTCAAAAGCTTTGGCGCCCTTTAACCTCTCGGCTTAATTTACCTTTACCTCATAAGCAAACTCGACAAAAGCTGCGCCTTTCCTTTTGTTCAGACTTCGAAATCTCTGCCTGAATGCCTCTGCTGACAAATGAAACCGAATTAATAGGCTCTATTTCACTTGACCATAGTTACGCAGACAACCTCGCAAGCACATCTGCTGCCTGGCAGGGCAACAAATTGAGCAAGCGCCGCACCCAAGTGCTGCGCACAAATTTTGACGTCTCACAAGTTCTCTCGAAATTTACGAGATAGAGGCCTATGTCTTGCCCTACCTTTAAGGGATGCATAAGTTCAGATAGATCATAAAGGTCATGTCTACCTTCTCCCTCTGATTATGGAAACACACTTGCATTCTCAACTCGACTTCAAGTCATAGTTTCTCTATCTGAAGCTCTGCTAGCTTCTGCTTGTCCACATTGAGCCTTAGAATCTCGTTCCACATTTCTCCCTATCCGCCTTATCAAGCACTTCAATGGTGCTGGCTTCCGTCATTTGAAGCTAAGTTAAATGCCTTGCTTCTCGCAAAGGGATATGAGCTGAGTTCTATGCAACCGTTTGAGATCCATCGCGGAACACAGGCTTGACAAGGCCTCGACCTCTACCCAGAAGTACCAAAACACACGCTTCTGCGGCAGGCGCCTACCAGCGGCTAGGATTAAACCTCTATCCAGTCAGCCTGGTAACTGAAAAAAGTAAACCCAACACTCGCTAGCCCTGTGCTGTCCGTCACTGTGATCTCGGTGTGCTGTCGTCCGTCATACTTCAGGCTCGGTCCCACCACTTGCCATCCAGTTGTTGCCTGTGCCGAGGTATGCGTGGCCGGCAGGAGGTCTGGACCCCACTTCACGCAGAGTCATAGACGAGGAGGCCTTTCCTGGAGAACAATTCTTTATACAATGTTTACATGTCGTCGTGGTTATCCGGAGAGAGGAACAGAGCAGCGGCAAGCTGCTTAAAATAACACCCCCCCTCCCCACTCCTCAATTCCCCAGACAATCCCTAATGACGAAAAAAGGTCGAGAGAGAGAGGGTCCGGCCAGCCTTCGTGGTCCTGACGCAGCTCTCGGTGGCTGGCGCTTCCTGGATTCGTGCTTTGGCGTCAGACCGATTTGGCGGTCGGTCAGAATGGTGCGCAACGCAAGTTTTATGGCCCGGCAGAGGCCAAACGGAACGAACTGAGAGGAACAGGGTCGATACACAACCCTTCTTTCTAAACCGTCCCAAACACAGCGGGAGTCGTCGTGGTGCGGGCGTCGCCGGACGCGGAGGGGTGCAGTGCTGCCGGCACGGGGAGGGGCCGAATAGCAGTCAGTGAGCCAGTGGCCGCTTCCGTCGTGGACGCCATGCATCGGCGAGGAAACCCGAGCCGTGCACGTAGTCGTCGTGTGCCCGAAGAAGGCACCTTGCGGGGATGAATGCTGCCTCCACCGTCGACACACCATAGCACTGTCCTCCCGTCACCCAAATCCCAGGGCACAAGCATAACAGTCTACGGTATCTGCTCCCCACATCTGGGGCACTGGATAAGGAAATCGCTGCTTGTTTTGGATCTGACGTTGCCATTGCGCTCTTGAAGGAAACGACTTCGACCACATTCCGCCATGCAGCAGATTCCGAGAGATGTGAGTGACCTACAGCTTGTAAATTGCCGCTGTCAAACATTCTCTGCTGTTATGAAACACTAGAAGTCCTGAAATAGGGTACTACTCTGCCAGTATTGTACGGCTTGTAAGTCAATGTTTATTCCTACGCATGTAGCCCAAAGATATCTTGGTAAAATAATCAACTCTTTCAATGCTGCTGCTTATAGCTGCGATCTACCAAATAATATTCCATTGACTTGAATAAATAGAACTTGTATTTTAGGCGGACCGGCTGCTTCTTTGTTTTGCGACAGTTTCAGGGCAGTGGTGTCAGTTCGCGCTAAGAAGTTTTTTTTTGGTGGTTCTTTTATTTCGTTTATGCAGGCGCATATATTGCTGTCGAGGAAGATATGTGATAATAAGCGCTCAGTATTTCCTCCCTTCGATACCCCCTTTTCTGCGTCCTTTTCATAAGAACCTGTGCCAATGAGGTTGAGTTTAGACTCTCGTAAGATGTATGGGAAGTATCTGTCCCTTCGCAGATTCAAGTGCAAAGTATTTCTTTTACTAGAGGGGGCATTTATTCATGGACCACCTTTCACGCGCGTAATGCTTGTGACAGTTATCTTTGAGATAATGTAGCTCCGAGTGTATATGGCCTACCGCTACAGCACTACACATAATTTTGTGAGAGCGGGCCCAGCCATGCTGAAATGCCGTGGCGATATCTTGACAAACTACAATATAGCGCTAAATACATCCACTTAGGACAGGAAGCGACTGCTCTATCATGAAGGCACTGAAGCGATGCCACAATGTGACCTGCGCGTCCGAATTGATTCTATTGAATGGTTCTCTCCTTAAGGTAATAAGGAATGCCCGTACTCACATACATTTCGTAAACGAATAAATAGGCAGCTAAGTAACCAACATCCACCTTGAGTCTCGGTCTAATAAGCCACCAACGAAGACACATTCGCGAATACAGCGTCACAGTTTGAAGCTGTGCAGGCTGCTTTTCTTGCTTTTCCTTTTTTTTGCTGTCCAAATAACATGGCGACCGAGAACCTCGTCTGAGAACTTGGCGGAAACATTGCTCGTGCGATAGCCCAGCTCGGCTTTATTTTGAACTTACAGTGAGCCAGTCGTTTTCCTTGGCTTCGCCCGCGCCATGCGTTGAAATGTCACCTCAATATTTGTTTAGTTCGTTTTTTCTCAACACGAGGGGTCACCGACTCAAAGAGGCAGGATCCAAGAGGGGTGCAATGTCTGGGCAAAGCTGCGTTCTTTGTCGTCAAAACAGGCAGCCTTCAATACTGACGAGAATTCGAAAAAGCGCATTGTAATGAGCGACACACCAGGCAGTCGCCAATGTTGGAGACTTCGTAGTAAATTTATCTATAGTCTACATTCATTGTGCTTAGAAATGTTCAGAGCTTTCCGGACCTCCAGCCGAAGCTACCATTCTGGAAAGCTTACACGAATAAACATGACGCTTTCATTGATCTTCCGGTTTCGCAAGTTTCGAACCACACAACTGTGCACTAATATGCTGCGGATATTTACGCAGACCCTTTTCCGGCTGGCAGCTCCGCTGCATCGCCGACGTCTGGCACTGCTCACCGCTTCGATACTTCTGCTGCTGGGATTTGTGGTGGAGCCAAGCTTGAAAACTGGTCTAAGGTGAGCACCAATTGGAGCGCGCTTGTCAACTATAATTTTCCTGCGTCATTCATTATTGAATACGCATTGCGCGCTTTGTCTTTGTGCATAGGCATGATGTAAGCAGGTTGCAATGGCGTATATCAAATTAAATGGTTTCTCTCCACGCACCAGAATGCATACGCACCAAAACTGTAATTTGTTTTATTTGTTGAGCTAATATATGAACTAAGCAATCCATTAAGAAGTTCCGACTCACCTTAAGAGAGCACGCAATACGTTGGAACAGTTTTTATGAGTATATAACATGTATTGTAAAACACAAGTTTAGCTTCTAAGCCAATACACCACAAGGGTTCAGGTCGTAAAGTGGAATTTACCAAGCATTACAGACATGCTTTAGTTTTAGCAGTACACAATAACGTAGCCATAATTTAAACGGCTGCCCTGCTGTTGTGTAGCAATGTAGGAATGTTCCATAATTTCAATGTTAAGAGAGGTGATTTATGGAAGTACCAGGCGTATCAGGGCTGCACCATGTGGCAGCAACATTCTGGAAACAATTAAATGCAAGATTCATTATCCCTAGCACGTATACCTTCAACTACAAATTTAGCAGCTAAGCCAACACACCCAACACGCTCCCCTAATGATGCGGAGGTTAACAAACCGAGCAGAGATGCTTTAGCTTTAGCGGTATACAATAGTGAAGCTATAATTCAAACGTATGCCCTGCTGTTGTTCAAGCAATCTAGAAATGTTCCATGAATTTAACGGTAAGAGACGTGATTTATGAATTTACCAGTCCTACCAGTGCTGCGCCATGTGGCATCGACATACTGAGAGCATTTAAATGCAAGGTTCTACTTAGCGCCTGGGTGATTTTAACAAAGCACAAATAATACACACTCAAATGTGCTGTATTGTATTACTGGATCCGAAAAGGGCTCCGCGAAAACATTGCGTAACTTGCCAACGCATTATGAGAGTAAGTTTCTTAAGTACTTCCCAATTGATGAAATGGGACCTTTCTGCCTTTTTTGTATTTTGTATTTACAAGCTCTAGGTATACATTATTAAACCATATCTGATTATACTTCACGCTTCTCTATCTATAGAGAAATAACTTGTTAGTTGGCAGTAGCCCGACCAATATACACAAACATGTGTCTTATAATAAAAATAACGGCATAAGAAGCCTTGCTGAAGCAAGACGACACTCAATGAATTATTTCCTGGTAAACAGTGAAAGGCCTTGTGTAATTTATCGAGCGTGTTGCGGCCCACAGGAGACGACATGATAAACCTACACATACTGACACTTCTACTAAGAAACTGCCCAAAAGCTGCAAAACAAACTCTTGAAAACAATCTAAATTTCAATGCTGAGATGTGTAAACAGCAATAGGAGCATACACTCTAATTAAACAAGAAAATGTCATGGATTGTGACGTGAATTACCTTCAGCATGCGACACCCACAAGCACGAGTAATAAAACAAAAATGCTATATAAGAGACCAACTACCAATGTGGGCACTGAAGAGCAACGAAAGCGCAGATGCGGAAGCCCACACGTTGGTTTCAGGCTGGCGCACAGACAATATGTGAGAGGGATCAATGCAATAGAAGCTCATAGCTATGAATTGGGTTTGCTGTGCCATTCCTTCTGTACGGCTTGCCATATCAAGCAATGACGTCGTCGTCCTCATTACCATGTCGAGGTCGTATAGGCACCGACTCATTTTCAGCTTGAACCTTGCCTTAGTGTGAAGTAGATCAAAACTTACGCATAGTAAGCACTCAGAACGCTAAATGTAAAAATATGCACCACGTTTATACATAATCATGCCTGTTTGCACAGCCTGCACTGAATTCAGGTTGAGAGCGTGATGTCTTTGGTTCGCTACCAGGCGCATGCGTCTGTATCGTTTGACTTAAACAACGATCGCGCGTCGATGTCATGTGCAAGTGACCGCATCAACGTTGGTCAAATATAATATGGAGCTCTCCATCCGGTGTCTATCTCATCACCAACTATACTTTTTATATTTATCTCTAACTTCATGAAAAATTATATAAACTTTATGGTTGTGTGTGTCAACCGCTCAATAAAGTGTCGCTTCAAAGAGTGTCGTTTCAAGATATCTACCAGAGTTTGCCTGTATGGTTATTGCCTCTGAAGATGAGAAAACTGGTGAGAAATTTATTTTGATGCATTTGAGTGGTGGCCAATGCTATGAGATTATCGAGAGGTGCTGCACAATCAGTGGGGAATTCTGTCATGTCTTTTTTGAAGAAGCAAGTTGGATGCTGTAGTGAATAAAATAGTAGCCACAGAGAAACAAGAAAAATATATGCTACAGGAGGCGCATATCAAGAAGTGCGTTTTGTAAAATTAGCGAACACTACGTCCTAAATTCGTCTCATTGCCAACATGCAGCTCATGAAGAGGGGTAATGGTTTACACGTGGAAGTCAAACCTCCTCCCCTGTCTGCATTTCAAAAGCCAGGAATGAAGAAAAAAAGCTTGGAAGTGCAGGAAAAGGTATTACTAATTTTAGGCAATATTTTCCTAGCGTGCTTTTCAGCGTAAAAGCGCAGATGCAGGACATGTATTTTCAGTGCTTCTTCCGGAATGTAAAACGTGGCAAACTTTTATTGCATTCTCACAAGACCACCTTAACTGGCGGACAATAGATGATCCTCACATCGAGAAACGTTCTGAGCAAACTGCTGGGATTTATTCAGTCTTGTACAGACAAAAGGTGTTTAGGCTTCTCAGTTAACATGAGATATGTTTGTTTTCGTGAGGACCAACTTGTTATCTCTGCAGAACAGTATACGGAGATGTATGGCTGATTATGAACGTGCATCAGAAGCACATTTGGTCCACCAGAGTAAGCGAGTTGCTAGCGATAATACACCTTTGCTACAGAGTATTACAGTGCACAAAACGGCTACGTTTCAAGCTCTGCGGGCACCAAGAGCAAATATATCGAAACTGAGCAAACCCGCGAACGATTAGGCATAAATAATTGGATAGTGACCGCACCAAGGAAACTTACTGAGTCAGAAATGTGACAAGCCGCTGCTTGAAAATGTTTGCTAAGTAAATAATGGACAGCGAAACACACCAATCTTGTATAAATTCATGACCGGAGTGTTTGGATAGCTTGGAATGAATGTTTAGCCTCGCTTTAAAACACGCAATATATACGCTGCTCGTGCTCTTGGGAACACGGCGTAACAAGCTTCCAAAGCGCTTTTGCATGCTGTCTGAAGCTGTGGCCAAAGCTTCGTGTCACTGTCACTGGCTTCGTGTCACCCATTCACTGGCTACCGTATCTCCGGAAAGAGAGGTTCGCTAAGCGGCACCATCGTCATCCAAACCCATTGCAAACGCGGAGGCAACGGAGCCAGTTTACGCAAGCAATGGACACGTCACCACGTGATCAAACATGGCGGTGCACCCGGAATCACAGAGAAAAGGTTCAATAACGAATCGGGTCGTAATCAGCTGGTTAGCACACTGGCTCTTAAGAGGAAACTTTAGTTCAGGCCCCACTCCGATGCTGCCAATTCAAGTACATCTACAACGAAGAACTGCTCTCCTGAGAGAAACATTTGGCCGATGTTAACAGTCTGTTGCATTTCAGAGAAAAGTTAGATGCTACTGAAAGTTGAACACGCAATTTTGATTGGCCGCCTGACTTCCTTAAGAGAAATTTACAAAATTCGTAATGTAAATAAAATACATGGAAGAAGTTGACAAATGCCTAGCTTTGCACCCAGAAACAGATATCATATCTCTATAAACTGCATCCGTTAGAGCACGTGAAGCGGAGAAACATTATATATTAACTGATACGTCTAAATTAAGAGGACGAACTACTGAGACCAAAGCTCAGGTACAAGAGAAGGTTCGCGCTCTGAATTTAGGCATGTTTCCATACCAACTCACGCATTTTTTTTTCACTTTTGATAAACATTGATTTATATGTTACAGGAAATTGTTACGTTGTTCACATTGATTTAACAAAAGACCCACTCACGTATTATTGGTACATTTAGGATCCATACATATTACAGCAAACGTGTCCGCTTCAGATGTGCTATTAGATGTAGCTTACAGAATTGTAATATCACTTTTCCAAACAAAAAGGCGTATGACCGTTATTATTGTCTGACAAGATAACCGACAAAGGGTGCAAGCATTTTTAAGTCTCTATCGCCCAATGCAGACATATTCCTGCTAAGACTACTAGGGAGGAATGTGGCCATAACGTGCACAACCGTGTTATCATATCTTGTTCATTAAGGAATGCATTGTTTGCGGAGACACCGGCGACACAACAGTTGCCAACACTTCCAATGTCGTAATGGTCTATCACTCACACGCGGGCTGCCAGTGCAGCACTTTTTCTAGCGAGGCAAAGGTCCTGAATATTGCGGGTGAGGGCTTACGGAGTCACCATTTGTCGGCAGCGCCTCCCTTGCGTAGTAAGAGGGATAACGCGGTGCGCTCCTCCAAGGTTTGGCTTACAGCACTCAATAAAAACACCATATGGGGATTTCTGTAAGCACTCTCAAAACGCGGGAAGTTTTTTACTTTCAAATTAATAACCTTGGGCAAACTGGAAGCGCAGAATTGTTTACAGATGCTCTCTTTACTGAATATGTACAGTAAACGCCACAGCACGCGGTCACTGCGATGGAATCTCTCGAACCTGCTTCTAGCGTCAAAGGTAGGCAAACGCTGAGAGCAAACTGTATGAGATATGTCTCTATAATGGGCTGCCTCTATAACCGAATGGAGCATAATGGAGTGAAGCGTCAAATCAGCAATCGCACGGGTTCGCAGCGACCGACTGCGCGTCTTCATGCATGTCAGCGCACAATGTTTTGCTTTCGCTGCAAGCGCGTTCTCGCACCGTGCCGTGAGCTTTAGGGCACAGATTATGAGCATTTTCAGTACACAGGCAACCATTGTCGGGTGAACGCTATCAGAGCGTGTTAAAAATAATTTCCTTATAGAGAAACGGGAGCGATCCGCGTCAACGTACGGTTGATCTTCAGGACCCAATAAAGTTCTACATACCATACCATACCATAGAGATTTCGGCCCTTGCGGCGACTTTGAAATCGTGTCGTCACGATTCAATCGTTTTTTCCCCGAATTCTTGGACATTTCAATATTATTTCTCAAGTTGCCTCGCACTCCATGTTTATCGGTCTTCTCAGCGTGTGATTTCTCCCTGCTTCTTTTTCGTAATCCAGTACGTTAATTCACAACACAAATATGACCATGTGAATTGTCGTTTTAATGTTCTTCTTACCACTCGTTTTCAGTTCCATTGAAAATGATAGAATTTTGCATCAACCAGTTCATAGGCAAAATAAAGCGCCATGACATTAGCCGGGCAGCGGGCGCGGGCGAGCGTCTCAGTGCACGTTTTCTGCTACTCACCGAACATCGCAGTCCCGACGCCATAGGCGAAATCATCCTCGCGTCTCTGATTGCTGTATACCCGTGTAATAGCCGATGGCTGCTTGCTGGTTCTAAGTTTCGAGAGCCAAGCCTCACGCAGCTTCTTGTCGTGCGGCTACGTGTGAATAAGGCTCACACCAGGCTCTGGCGCATACGTCAGGCATCGCAGCACCGGGCAGTAGCCTACCATGCCGCACGCCTCCAAAACAGCCACTACCTATCATAGTATTTCAAATGCTACCAAGGTGGTACCCAAGGTGGTAAAACCTCCCCACTTAATCATAACTGCAGTGCACGTGCAACCAGGGGCGTAGCCAGGGGGGGGGGGCTTATGGGGCTTCAGCCCCCCCCCGAAATTTTTTCGTGCTGTCATGTGCCGCCGACCAAAACAACTCCCGGCGCCAGAAATCATGCTCGATTTTGCCTAGAATGTCCTTAATTCACGCTCTAAAAGACATTTGAGCGCGAACATTGCTAAATCGGGCTGGATTTCTGGGCAACGTCCATGCATCAGGAGTCACATATCGTTACGCAAGGAGCCCCACCGGGCACAAAATTTCAAGGGCGTTTTGAAGGCGAGCGGGCTCGTCTCGGCATCTCGCGGAGGCCGCGGAATCTACGGAGCGCTTGGATTTCGATTCTGAAACGTTGTGGGTATAAAGTTCTCATAACATTTTGATGCGAAAGGTCCATTGACATTTTCAAAGTCGTGCTTTAGATTTTCAATTCCGGAACTTTTTGGGTTTAATGCTGTTGTAAACATTTGACGCCAAAGGTGCATCGACTTTTCTAAAGTCGTACATCGGGCTATACAACGAGACAAGCCAAATCAACGTACTATCAGACAAGTTGACAAAGCACGCAGCGATGTCCGATGAGACAAAGCGTTGTGGTGGTTCATTTGTGCCGTCAGGTCACAGAAAAGAATATATACATTTTTTTCACCTGCGCCAAAGCATCCATGTCAAGACACTAAAGCCACCATTGTAACTAAGTTCTTATTTATTTTGCTACCTAGACTTTTATTCGCGAGGATATATTGAGCCGCTTTGTCATTTCTTTCTAATTTTTTTTTTTGTTCTTGCAACCCCCGGGCTGCGGATTCAGCCGGAGCGCATGCGTTTTTCTTGTGCTGCATCGATAACCGCGCGGCGCACTTGGGTGCGCATTTGTTTTTCTCTGGCCGACTGCATTTTCGCCTGGCAGAGTTTTGGACGCTTTCTGGCTAGCAGACGAGAAAAAGAAACAATGCATAGTCGCTCGCCGCCAGCACTGCGGGGACTCGATGGATTGCAACGCGTTCGCTTGAGCGCAACCTCTCCGGAAAATTTTGTCTCGCCGTTGTAGGATACCGAGCAGTACGCGTATGGTTTTCTGTGGACCAAGCGTCACACATTTTCTTCGATATTCCTTCGGTAGCCACACTAGGTGCCCAAAGTAGGCATTCCATTGTAGCCAACATGCTTTCCTTTGCGTTATTCTATTTCGCCGCCCCCCGCCCACACACACAAAAAAAGAAGACATTGTTGCGGCGCAGCGAATTTTCGCATGGGGAAAGTTCGATTTTGTTACTTCTTTTGCGGAAAGTAATGGGCGACGGGACGCTTCAGTTGCCGGATACTACTTTATTATTGCGATGGCAGCTCTATGAAGACTCGAGGCGCATTCCTGCCGTTGCCCTCATGTTCCGTATAAATAAAGGCCAAGGGTGGTAACATCGTGACAGCGCGCCGCATGCTCTATGTGCGAGTGAAAACGTGCGGGGGGGAAGGGGAGGGGGTGAGCCGACGATGGTGGCTGCGTCTGGGGTGCGCAAGAGAGAAAAGCGGGGAGGAAGCGCGCCGCCTTCCGTCGCACGCGATACATTTTTGAGTGGAGCGAAGGGGGGGGGGGGGAGGTGCTGTGATCTGTGAATCTGTGGTTGCGCAACCTATTTATTTGCCTTGTTTGACGCATTATATATAGTGACTTTTTCTTAGGTACGTAGATTTATTGGTGACATTCGTATATTTAAATATCTTGTTGCGAGGTTTTGTGCATATGCGCAGTGAACATTGTTTCCAGTGACAATTTTTTGCCCTGTATCAAGCTGTATCTTCACATTTGTATATTCCATTGTATCTTCGCATTTCTAATGTACGAAGGCGAGTCAAATGAAAGTGAGAAAACCCGCCCCGCGCAATAATGGTTCGGTTCATTATTTTCGAGGCATGCGCGTAGCACATACGCATCTCATTTGCAAGTGACGTGCAGAGGTGAGGTTAAATGTTATTTATAGCTCTCATCATGGGGTTGAACATGGTTGCGTGACATAATGGACACTTCAAAAGTTGAACAGCTTGGTGTCGTGAGGTTTTTGACAAATGAAGATGTTTCCCCAAAAGAAATTATTCGCCGTATGGCTGCCATATGCGTTGAACATTGCGTTTCATTGGCGCCTAACAAGCGTTGTAGCAAACTGTTCAAAGAAGCACATGAAAGTTACAAAGACGATCCATGGCCGGGCCAAAGTCACCGTGAAATCACCCCCAATACAATTAAAAAGGCCGTGGTTGCTCAGTGGCTATGGTGTTGGCTATGGCTGCTGAGCACGAGGTCGCGCGATTGAATCCCGGTCACGGCGGCTGCATTTCGATGGAGGCGAAATTCGACAAACACCCGTGTACTTAGATTTATGTGCACGTCAAAGAACCCCAGATGAGGGTGACGACTTTTTGTCTGCAATTGTGAAGGGGATGACTCATGGTGCCCCTACTACTAGCCTGAAACACTACGGCAAATCTTACAGTGGAAACATTTGAATCTACCACTCCCAAGGAAAACAAAGGCCGTCAGTTATGCCTGAAAAGCGTTGACTTCTTTTTAGATCGTTAGGGGCCACTATTGATTGAATTTTCTAAACCTGGAGAGACTCTAAATCGTTTCAGATATTGTGAAAGATCGGATCGGCTGCGTGTCGCAATTAAGAACAAACGACGTGGAAAATTGAGCATTGGGGACATCTTGCTTCACGACATTGCCCGTTCCCGCGTCGCTGATGTGGTTAATACAAAACTGGCAAAGTTCAAGTGGGAAACGCTGCAACATCCCTCATGCAGCCCAGACCTGTTGCCTTGCGTCTTCCACATTTGGTGAAATTTGAAGAAACTGCTCAAGGAAACCAGATTCGTGTCGGAAAATGACGTGTAGTCATTTACAGATTTTTGAGGCAGCAACCCAAGGAGTTTTATGAGACGGGAATTACGCGACTCGTTAGTAGGACAAGTGTCTAAATACTCATGCTGACTACTTTTATTTAAAGTACCCCGTTTGTCATATATTGGCATTGGCTCACTTTCGTTTGACTCGCCCTCGTATATGTTGCAGAACTCCTGCTTTTTATATGTGCTCTCTGTTGCGACTGTAATTTCGGAGCAAGTACTCGCAATGTACTACCGGTGACAGCTGCTCCTGCGCAATACATTCTAACAAAGGAAAACGTCATTGAGATTTTCCCCTGGTCGTTGCATATGTACAAAAATGTAAACAAGGTTGTTGAATGACAGATTATATATATATATATATATATATATATATATATATATATATATATATATATATATATATATATATATATATATATATATATATATATATATAATGTCAGGCCGAGCTGCAAAGTGAGCCCCCCCCGAACGAAATTTCTGGCTACGCCACTGCGTGCAACTTTAAACTTGCCTGTTCAGTTCGCTTCGGCGGATGGCGTAATCAAATGCCCAATTTCCTGGTTTCTTCTTTTCAGATGATATTGGCCCCCTAGAGTACTTATAGGGCACTGATTAGCGCCATGTATATATATATATGTATATATATATATATATACATATATAATAACATATACATATAATAAGATATATATATATATATATATATATATATATATATATATATATATATATATATATATATATTACAACTGGGTTGGTCGACTAGCAGCTCTAGTTCTCGCTCTGCAGCGCTAGGCGGGAGGAAGTCGGTGCTAGTGAAGCGGGCAAGCACACGCTCCTCGTCGTCGTCTTCGTTTTCGCCGGCAACATTCCCACTGCCCAAAGCCTTCAGTACCATCACTCCCAACCGAAAGAGTAGCCTGCTGGCGACCTAAGGACAAGAGAACACAGGGGGGTCATGACGCCGCTTTAGCCAGGATACGTGCACAATTTCCTGGCCACGACGACGCTAGTTGCAAGACGCTCACATTGGCTCGATGAGGTAGTTTAGAGCAGATGTTTGTTTCCGTACCCGATAAGGACCGTCGTACTTGGAGAGCCGCCTGGAGCAAAGGCCTGGAGTAGTAGAGGGCACCCACAACCAGACCAGCGAGCCAGGGGCAAATCACGTAGCCGTAGTGGATGAATCGTGGCGACGCTTTTGGCGCCACTGGTCGTGGGGTGTGAGCGGACGAGCGAGCTGGCGACCTTCTTCGGCGTGTGCAGTCGCTCTAGAAACAGCCGTCGAATAAGAAGAATCTTGTTGGTAAGGTAGAATCGGGTCCATAGTGCACGAAGGTTCGTGTCTGTAAAGGAGAAAAAAAAAGAGGGAGAACCCAGTGGTGGTTTGCGTGGTAGTATTGTATGCGTAGGTGACGAAAGGGAGGCAGAATGCGATCCCAATTCGAGTGGTGAGATGAAATATACATGGCCAACATGTCGCCAAGGGTGCGGTGAAAACGCTCGGTCATCCCATTAGTTTGAGGATGATATGCCGTGGTAGCGCGGTGAATGATGCTGCACTCCATTAGCAATGCTGAAATGACGTCGAAGAGGAAAACACGAACGTGGTCGCTCCGCTATTCTCGAGGTGCAGCATGGCTTGAAATCAGGTTTTGAAGGATAAAACTAGCGACGTTTTTTGCTGTGGGAGATGCTAGGGCTGACGTTTCAGCGGATCACATGAGGCGGTCGAAATCAAGAATAACCCAGCGGTTGGCGCTTCGAATGTTGGCAAGTGCACTGTATAGGTCAATGCCGACGCGGTCGTACGCTCACGCGGGACATCGTAAAGGTTGCAAGGGGCCGGCGGCATGTTGGGGGGGGGGGGGGGGGGCGTTTGGAGTCGTTTGCATATGTGGCATTACTGTACCTACTGGCGAACGAAACGGTATGTACTGCGCCAGTGGTATCGAAGCTGGAGGCGAGCATGTCTTCAACACACCAGAGTGGCCGCATTGTGGGTCGTCGTGCAACGTGGCGCAGATCTCGGAGCGAATTTGTGGGGGTATACGAAGCAACCACTTGTGGCCGCTCGAATTGTAGTTGCGGGGGGTACAGCAGGTTATGCGGAATGATGAAGTGCGCGCCTTGGCGACGGAGCGTCTGAGAGCTCAGCGCTGGTGTATGGCTAGACAAGACAAGAAGTCAATAAGCGAAGATAGCCACGGCTCCTTGCGCTGCTCTGATGGCATGTCTGAAATTTTGAGGGCGAAGGCACCACAGATGGAAATAGACGAGAGGACAGGACGAGGAGGCAAGGGAGACCGGGATAGAGCGTCTGCGCCTGAATGCTTTCTGCCTGAGCGATAAACAACGCGGTTGACATACTCTTGTAGGCGCAATGCCTAACAGGCGAGCCGACCAGTTGGATATTTTAGTGAAGATAACCAGCATAGGGCGTGATGGTCGGTGACGATGCCAAATGGACGCCCATACACGTAAGGGCGAAATTTGCCGAAAGCCCAAATGATGGCGAGACATTTCTTCTCAGTAACCGAGTAGTTCGCCTCAGCTTTGTTTCTGGAGGTGAGGTGAGAACGCGTCGCAGTTCTTGGAATGCGTCATGGCAAGCTGAGGACCAGGCCGATATTTCAGAACCCCCCGTGAGAAGCTGCGTCAAGGGGGCGATGAAAGAGGTCAAGTTACGCATGAAGCTTCGGAAATACGAGCATAGGCCGTTGAAGCAGCGAAGCTCCTTCATGGTGGTTGGTGTAGGGAACTCGGATACGGCGCTGAGTTCCGAGGGGTCCTGGAGGATACCGCCTTATGAAACTACATCGCCGGCGTGCGAGCCCTGAAGTGGCAATTCTTCAAATTTAGTTGCAGTCCAATGTAGTTGCAGTCCTGCAAGGACTTGCTCGTGGCAGTTGAGGTGCAACGCAAAGTGGGTGGATAAAGACACAATGTCATCTAAATAAGAGAGGCACGTTTTCCACTTCAGCCCTGGAAGAATGGCGTGTATCATTCGCTCGATAGTGGCCGGCACGTTATAAAGGCCGAATGGCATGACAGTCAATTTTATAGCCGATCAGGTGTTAGAAAGCCTGTCTTTTCGCGATAGACCTCTCCCATTGGCACTTGCTCGTGCGCAGAGCACGGAATTATTTATTTATTTCGGTTATTTTCCTGGCCCGAAGGCATAACAGAAAGGAGTGGTAAATGAAAAAAACACAGTAGATGATTATACTATAATTGGTATTACAAAACTGCAGAAAATGGAACAGTCTTGAAGTTATGAACATCTGAAATGGCAGCGATGGACCTAGGAAGGTCGTTTCAGTGAGCCCTGGCCTTAGGAATAAAAGAGCCATGATATTCTTGTTTTAAGAAATGGAACACCAACTTTGAACAGGTGATCGATACGGGATGAAAGGTATGAAGGGCGACTAATAAGATGATCTTTTAATAGTGGGTTGTGGTGATACAGCCTGTGGAAAAGACATAGTCTAAAACATTTACGGCGCAATGAAAGGCCCGGTAAAGTAAGTGTGTTTTTCATGGAAGCAATGCTGGCGTAACGGGAATAGTTAGATACGATGAAAGGTGCTGCGTGATGCTGGGTGGATTCTAGTGTGTTTATCAGTGTAATTTGATACAGATCCCATATTGCGTATGCATATTGTAGCTTTGGTCGTACTAATGTTTTGTAGAGGGTAAGCTTGCTCGGCATAGACTCAGCAGAGAAATTTTGATGCAAGTATCCAAGAAACCTGTTAGCGTTATCAGTGACGTGTTTGATGTGCGTATGCCATGATAAGTTACGTGAAATATGAACACCAAGGTATTTATATGAGTTGACGGATTCAAGAGATGTATCGTGAAGTAAGTAAGCATGCCTGTTGTCAGTGTTAATGTGGCCCGATACATCCATTGTAACAGTCTCAGAAGAGAACAGCAATTTACAATAGGTAGCGAGGCTCTGGAAGTGGTAAGGGAATAGATCTACTTAGGGAAGGTAGTGACGGCGGATCCGGATCATGAGGCGGAAATAATCAGAAGAATAAAAATGGGCTGGGGTGCATTTGGCAGGCATTCTCAGATCATGAACAGCAGGTTGCCATTATCCCTCAAGAGAAAAGTGTATAATAGCTGTGTCTTACCAGTACTCGCCTACGGGGCAGAAACCTGGAGGCTTACGAAAAGGGTTGTACTCAAATAGAGGATGACGCAACGAGCTATGGAAAGAAGAAGGATTACTGATTATGATTATTGAGTTATTGACATCTTAGTTGAAATCAAGAAAAAGAACTGGCCATGGGCAGGACATGTAATGAGAAGCGAAGATAACCGATGGTCATTAAGGGTTACGGACTGGATTCCAAGGGAAGGGAAGCGTAGCAGGGGGCGGCAGAAAGTTAGGTGGGAGGATGAGATTAAGAAGTTTGCAGGGACGACATGGCCACAATTTGTACATGACTGGCATTGTTGGAGAAGTATGGGAGAGGCCTTTGCCCTGCAGCGGGCGTAAAAAGGTTGATGATGATGATGATGATGACATCCATTGTAGTACATTTATTAACGTTGAGTCGCTAGAGCCATTGATCGCACCAGTTGGATATGCTTCTAAGATGGTCTTGAAGCTTATCAGAATCAGTGTGGTTAGTTATTTTGCGATAAATGACACAGTCGTCGGCGAAAAGCCTGATAGATGAATGGGAAATGCATTTAGTATGGTCGTTTATGTAAATCAGGGAAAGCAGAAATCCCAGCATCGATCCCTGTGGTACACCCCATGTTACGGAAGTGCGAGAGGATGAACGTTCATTAGCCGAAACGTACTGGGTTCGATGCGACAGAAAGCTTTTAATCCAGTTTAGTACATTAGGGTCGATGTTATGCATGCTAAGTTTAAGAATGAGGAGATCAGGTGAAACAGCGTCGAAAGCTTTTGCAAAGTCCAAATTCATGCAGCCTACATCGAAGCCCACGTCAGTATGGGTAAATAGGTCATTAGTAAAACATTTGAGTTGCGTTTCACATGAAACTGTTTTCCTGAAACCGTGTTGTTCAGTCGAAAAGAAGAAATTAGACTCAAGGAAATCAATCGAATGAGAATGTAGAATATGCTCCAATATTTTGCATAGTATACTTGTCAGTGATGTAGGACGATAGTTATGAGGGGGAATGAGTGTTGCATGATTTAGGGACCAGAACAACCTTGCCAACCCTACAATCGCTCGGAAGTACCGAAGAGCTTAGAGACTGGGAAAAGAGCATCGAAAGCATAATGAAAATATCATCATCATCATCATCATCATCATCAGCCTAGTTACGCCCACTGCAGGGCAAAGGCCTCTCCCATACTTCTCCAACTACCCCGGTCATGTATTAATAGGCAGGTTGCGAACGTAGTTCCCGCGCCTACTAGGGCGCCCCTCGCGGCGGCGAGCACGGAACCGGCAGGATACGACCGGCCCGCTTGCGTTCGGAACGCCTCTCTGTGCACTGTTTCGCGCGTAGCTGTTGCATTTTCTGAGCAAGGACGAAGTGCAACCCCAGCTGTCGCGTAGCGGGTTGCAACAGCACGTACACCAACTCACGAGGGACAAAGTTTTACGGGTTTCCAAGCCGACCGTATGAAGCAGAACAGCGTCAACATGGATAGCGCTCGTCCGACGGCATAAGGTGTTTTATGTTCCGGCGTTATGCCAAGTGCGTTAAGGCTGAATGCTTTGCTTTTACAGCAATGATGGCAGAAACAGAACACCTGCAGTGCGTACAAGGATATGCAGAAAACAAAGTAGTTTGTTCCCACACTGTACCGCAGTAAAGCTGTGGAACTCTTTCCCAATCCTCTCTCATTCAAACAGCGAGGGCTCGCTGAGAGATTTGAGAAAAGGTTGCAGCTGTTTGAGCTGGCATACACCCTTCTGCGCCCAGCTTATCAACTAAGGGGCAGTTGAGATCACCAAAATTTTCGACGACGTGGTTTATTGGAACCCCCTTTGCACGCACTGAAAAATCGCAACATAAAAGTATCGCGCTTCCAGTAACTTGGGTGAAAATATTTTGCCAGCGTAGTCTAACACAACTGGAAAGTTCTCCTCCTTTTTTGTGTGTTTGGGGAGAGCAACGTTAGAATACCTTGGGAGGTCTTACGAGTCGTTCGTACGCCCCACGTTCTTGAGTAAGATGTTTTAGATTAGTATTTGCCGTCCTGTATGTACAGGGAAACTACCGCGGCGTCCTTGCACTTCCCTGCGATGCCAGCGCGGCAATCGCAGCTCCCCGCTAGGATTTGTCTGCTGTCGCCGATCTTCAAGAATCAATGTCGCCTATAATTTCATGCGTCCACACCCTAGATAACGAAGTAACTTACAAACATTGTTTAACTGCGCGAACAGACGGACCTCAGAGACAGCATGGGACAAGGACGGGCGCTGACTTGCAACTAATGTTTATTCCACAACGACCACATATGAGTACACCCGTGGCATACACTACAGCGCGTGCGCGAAAAAAAAGAAAAGATAAAAGAAAAGAAAAACCTTGTATATGCAAAACGCGACGTAGCTAGCAGTAGTAAAGGCAAGGAGCAGAAGACCAGGACTCAAGAAGAACACAAACGACAGGACCGGTCCTGTCGTTTGTGTCCTTCTTGAGTCCTGGTCTTCTGTACACAAACGACAGGACCGGCCCTGTCGTTTGTGTTCTTCTTCTTGAGTCCTGGTCTTCTGCGCCTTGCCTTTACTACTTCAAGCATGAACCAACTAGCTCAAGCAAGAATTTTACGCGACCTAGCTACGCTCGTCAATAAATCTCATCTCACTGTTGTGTATATAAACTGAGGTGTCCCTGACACAGTCTTGTCCCTTCTTTCTAATATGGCACGCCTCGAGTACCTCTCTGGCTCGGCTATCTCGGCAGCGGCACAAAAAAAAAGTTGTGGAATAAACTTTAGCTGCAAGTCTGCGCCCGTCGTTGTCCCATGCTGTCTCTGTGGTCCGTTTGTTCGCGCAGTTAAACAATGTTCGCTGATATGTACCAACTCGCCCAACAATAAGTTCTTGGAAGTAACTTACGCTGAGCTTCACGCTTCTCGCTGGTGCGTTATTTTTCGTTTGCGGAATACACATAGCAGTCACTTCCGATCAGTGCGAGTTCAACACTTCCCCACGCCGTAGACGTGCCCCACTTCAAATAGACAACTTCCTTTCTCTAAATTCTTTTCACGAAAAAAGCTGTGAAGATGTTGTAATTCCCGAAACCCGGTTAAAATTAATATCGGCACGCTGTTTCGCGCCATCGCTACCGTTTGACAGGGCGCCAAACACGCAGCGCGAGCTGCTGACGCCGTGAGTAATCCTACCGCATTCGCGCAACTGTTCGTCAGATGGCGCTAGGGGTCGGAAAGACAGGGCGCCGTCTAGCACTTGCAACGTGCCCATTGTGGCCATGTTGTCCCTGCAAACGTCTTAATGTCATCCGCCCACCGAACTTTCGCCGCCCCCTGCTACGCTTCCCTTCCCTTGGAATCAAGTTCGTAACCCTTGGTGACCATCGGTTATCTTCCCTCCTCATTACATGTCCGGCCTTATGCCCATTTCTTTTTCTTCATTTCAACTAAGATGTCGTTTACCCGCGTTTGTTGCCTCACCCAATCTGCTCTTTTCTTATCCCTTAACGTTACACGCATCATTCTTCTTTCCATAGCTCGCTGCGTCGTCCTCAAATTCAGCAGAACCCTTTTCGTAAGCCTCCAGGTTTCTGCCGCATATGTGAGTACTGGTAACACACAACTGTTATACACTTTCCTTTTGAGGGATAGTGGCAACCTGCTGTTCATGATTTGAGAATGCCTGCCAAACGCACCCCAACCCATTCTTATTCTTCTGGCTATTTCAGTCTCATGATCCGGATCCGTGGTCACGACCTGCCCTAAGTAAATGTATTCCCTTACCACTTCCAGTGCTTCGCTACCTATCGTAAACTGATGTTCTCTTCCGAGACTGTTAAACAATACTTTAGTTTTCTGCAGATTAATTTTCAGACCCACCCTTCTGCTTTGCCTCGCCAGGTCAGTGAGCATGCATTGCAATTGGTCTCTTGAGTTACTAAGCAAGGCAATATCATCAGCGAATCGCAAGTTGCTAAGGTATTCTCCATCAACTTTTATGCCCAATTCTTCCCACTCCAGGCCTCTGAATACCTTCTGTAAACATGCTGTGAATAGCACTGGAGATATCGTATCTCCCTGTCTGACGCTTTCTTTATAGGGATTTTGTTGCTTTCTTTGTGGGGGACTGCGGTGGCTGTGGAGCCGCTATAGATATCTTCCAGTATTTTTACATATGGCTCATCTACACCCTGATTCCGTAATGCCTCCATGACTGCGGAGGTTTCGACTGAAGCAAACGCTTTCTCGTAATCAATGAAAGCTATTTATAAGGGTTGGTTATATTCTGCACATTTCTCTATCACTTGATTGAGAGTGTGAATATGGTCTATTGTTGAGTAGCCTTTACGGAATCCTGCCTGGTGCTTTGGTTGACAGAAGTCTAAGGTGTTCCTGATTCTATTTGCGATTACCTTAGTAAATACTTTGTAGGCAACGGACAGTAAGCTGATCGGTCTATAATTTTTCAAGTCTTTGGCGTCTTCTTTCTTTTGGATTAGGATGATGTTAGCGTTCTTCCAAGATTCCGGTACGCTCGAGGTTATGAGGCATTGCGTATACAGGGTGGCCAGTTTCTCTAGAACAATCTGACCACCATCCTTCAACAAATCTGCTGTTACCTGATCCTCCCCAGCTGCCTTCCCCCTTTGCATAGCTCCTAAGGCTTTCTTTACTTCTTCTGGCGTTACCTGCGGGATTTCGAATTTCTCTAGGCTATTCTCTCTTCCACTATCGTCGTGGCTGCCACTGGTACTGTATAAATCTCTATAGAACTCCTCAGCCACTTGAACTATCTCATCCATATTAGTAACGATATTGCCGGCTTTGTCTCTTAACGCACACATCTGATTCTTGCCTATTCCTAGTTTCTTCTTCACTGTTTTTAGACTTCCTCCGTTCCTGAGAGCCTGTTCAATTCTATCCATATTATAGTTCCTGATGTCCGCTGTCTTACGCTTGTTGATTAACTTAGAAAGTTCTGCCAGTTGTATTCTAGCTGTAGGGTTAGAGGCTTTCATACATTAGCGTTTCTTGATCAGATCTTTCGTCTCCTGCGATAGCTTACTGGTTTCCTGTCTAACGGCGTTACCACCGACTTCTATTGCACACTCCTTAATGATGCCCATGAGATTGTCGTTCATTGCTTCAACACTAAGGTCCTCTTCCTGAGTTAAAGCTGAATACCTGTTCTGTAGCTTGATCCAGAATTCCTCTAGTTTCCCTCCTACCGCGAACTCATTGATTGGCTTCTTGTGTACCAGTTTCTTCCGATCCCTCCTCATGTCTAGGCTAATTCAAGTTCTTACCATCCTATGGTCACTGCAGGGTACCTTGCCGAGCACTTCTACATCTTGTATGATGCCAGGGTTCGCGCAGAGTATGAAGTCGACTTCATTTTTAGTCTCACCATTCGGGCTCCTCCACGTCCACTTTCAACTAACCCGCTTGCGGAAAAAGGTATTCATTATCCGCAAGTTATTCTCTTCTGCAAACTCTACTAATGATTCTCCTCTGCTACTCCTAGAGCCTATGCCATATTCCCCCACTGACTTGTCTCCAGCCTGCTTCTTGCCTACCGTGGCATTGAAGTCGCCCATCAGTATAGTGTATTTTGTATTGACTTTACCCATCGCCGATTCTACGTCTTCATAAAAGCTTTCGACTTCTTAATAATAATATTTGGGGTTCTACGTGCCAAAACCACTTTCTGATTACGAGGCACGCCGTAGTGGAGGACTCCGGAAATTTTGACCACCTGGGGTTTTTTAACGTGCACCTAAATATAAGCACACGGGTGTTTTCGCATTTCGCCCCCATCGAAATGCGGCCGCCGTAGCCGGGATTCGATCCCGCGACCTCGTGCTCAGCAGCCCAACACCATAGCCACTGAGCAACCACGGCGGGTTTTCGACTTCTTGGTCATCATGACTGCATGTAGGGGCATAGACTTGCACCACCTTCAATTTGTACCTCTTATTAAGTTTCACAACAAGACCTGCCACCCTCTCGTTAATGCTATAGAATTCCTGTATGTTACCAGCTATTTCCTTATTAATCAGGAATCCGACTCCTAGTTCTCGTCTCTCCGCTAAGCCCCGGTAACACAGTACATGCCCGCTTTTTTAGCACTGTATATGCTTCTTTTGTCCTCCTAACCTCACTGAGCCCTATTATATCCCATTTACTACCCTCTAATTCCTCCAATAACACTGCTAGACTCGCCTCACTAGATAGCGTTCTAACGTTAAACGTTGCCAGGTTCAGATTCCAATGGCGGCCTGTCCGGAGCCAGGTATTAGCACTCTCTGCAGCGTCACAGATCTGACCGCCGCCGTGGTCAGTTGCTTCGCGGCTGCTGCGGACTGAGGGCCGGGGTTTGATTGTTATCTTCATATGGGAGGTTGTGGCCAAGTACTTCTCCAGGGTGGCCAATCCTGCTTTGGTGAGAGAGCGCGTTACCGGTTCTGGTCGCCGGGATCAGGCCGCACTCCAGACCTGTTTGTGCTATTTTCTCAACACACGGGGTTTTTTTTGTATTTTCCGGTGGAGGATTGCGCGGCACCGGGATTTGAATCACGGTCCTTTTGCACTAGAAACGGATACTATACCGTCCCCGCAGGAGTTAAATTAAATAAATTATGGGGTTTTACGTGACAAAACCACTTTCTGATTATGGTTCAGTAATTTTAAGCATTTTACAGTTGATTCAATCTTCACCTGATGAAGACAGTTTCAGGTTTTCAGTCAACTTTTGGACGCCGACCCAATATATATATCAATGGAGTTCATTGGTAAAGAAGAGCATTCAGTTACCGACGGTAGAGTGGCAGGAGCACATTTGTGAAAAACAGAAGGAAATACATCATTCAAAACGGAACGGCACTGGTTCGGAGGGATCGCGACATTGTCAGAAAGGGCTAGTTGGATTGTTTGCCTTCTTTCCCACCAACAATATTCCAGAATGTACGGGGATTAGACTGCAAGAGTGATGGGGGGATCTTTTTTGCATTTGTAATATCAATAGTATGTTCTGCGTAATTGCAATTATGTGTTGCCAAGGTTCGGGAAGGTAAGTTCCTTTGGCGCGACGAAAAATACGCTTATTTTGGTTGCGTAGACGGCATAGAATTAAACTATGGGCAAGCAGTATTCGAAACAATCTTTCTTTTTGGCACATAGCGATATGTTAGTGTTAGCAGTTTGTTGTGCAATGACCAGTTCTCGTCAACGGTACGTTCCAAAAGGTTGACTGTGTAGTCAGTAATGAATGATTCTAGTTCATTTGTAATGGTTGTGGTATCGGTGGCATTGTAATCACAAAGTTTTAATTACATATGTTTGGAAAATTGAAACCACCTTGTAAGAACAAATGTGATTTTCGGTATCGAACAACTAGTTTGTTAAGGACATCATGAAGGTCAGTGAAGAAATTGGTAGTCGAGGATGGGGACCCATAACACGCGCAAAAGATTAGTTCGCCAGTGGGAAAAGCAGCATGAGTGCAAGCTATTTCTAATGGCGAGTCAATGGAAATAGTGAAGGAATGCATTGCAAAGCTCACGGCAATCAGTACATCTGATTGTACAATCAGATGTACAATCAATGAGTACGGACGTGAAGATCATGACGGCTTCCATGCTCAGATAATGAAGACTGTTGTCAGCTGCTTGTAGCGGTGGATCCAGCAGGAAATTCGATATAGATCTAGACGGAGCACACGTGTTACACGTTGACAACCATGAGCCGAAAACAGCAAGCTGCACAAGAAAGCAGGAAGAAGAGCTTAGCAGCGACCGCATGGTAGCTGCTCTCCCGTGCCCACTCTCCAGCAAGGAGAAGAATTACTCTCCCTGTAGACGGTCCCAGACATCGTCAATGCATGGCAGGGGATATACATATTTGCACGTTATTCGGTTAAGGCCGCGATAGTCCACGCAGAACCATATAGAGCCATCTCTTTTTTTAAACTAGGACAACCGGTGATGCCCAGGGACTGTTAGAGGGCTGGATGAGGCCACGCTCCAGAACGCCATCAACCTGCTGGTCGATGATCCGGCGTTCAGCGGCCGACACATGAAACGGACACTGGCGCAGTGACGTTTGTTGGCCGGCGTCGATACGGTGATCGACTGCAGATGCTCAGCCGAATGATTGTCGGCCAATGTCAAATGAGGCACGAAAAGGCTGGAGGAGCTTGATCATTTCTGTGTGCTGCGCAGGCGTGAGTTCTACGTCGATGGAAGGAGAAAAGACGTCCTCAGGGCCATCGGTCACTGTGAGATGAGGGACGTCACAAATCGGAAGTGATGCCGTACCACCAAACATGGTAGCCAGTAGAACGTAATCGAAAGCTTCAGAGGCACGCAGGCACTCGCCGCGGAGTAGGGATGATGGGCAGGTGGACGGATTGCACACGTAAAGGGCAGCAGAAGTGTCGCAAAAAATGACGACAGCAAACGGAAGCAGAAAGATCCGGCGGCGTGAATAAGTGGCCGGCGGCATAAACAAAAGAGATGAGTTCGCAGCAGAGTTATATGACACAGTGACAAGAGCGGCGGAAAAAAGTGCGATATCTATGTCAGAGGCGGCAACAACTTTAGGAGCATAATGGTCGTCAGGGTCGAAGCACGGCACTGATAACGTAAGTTCGGCCCGAGCGCAGTCGACAAGAGCTTGATTGACTGATAGAAAATTCCATCCAAAGATAACGTCGTGCGAGGGACCAGATAAGACGACCAATTTGACAACATACATAGAGTTTTGAATGACGAAATGGGCTGTGCACGATGCTGAAGGCTGAATGCAATGAAGGGCCGTCGTACGCAGAGAAAGCGAGGTAAGGGTAATGGCCACTTTGTTTAAATTGCGGCAAAGCTTCTCACTAATAATAGCAACGGCGGCTCCGGTGTCAATAAGTGCGTGTGCAATCACGCCGTCTGCGGACAGTTCAGTTTCATTTGCCGGGGGAGAATTAGACGTTGAAATGTTCGAGGTAAATGCAGTTCACACCTCTGGAACCGTGACTGTTAGTTTCTCTCTCGAGTTGCAGGGCTGGGTCTGCGGACCATGGGAGTAATGGATGGGTGACGGGAGAAAAGCGGCCGGCTGTAAGGCTAGTCCAGATTGTTTAGATGGGTGATTACAAGGAAGTCGAGAAGGCTCGTAGCTCGGGGCGCCCCCACTAACAGGTAAACGGAAGCTGCGACTTCGACAGAATCGTGCTACGTGGTCCGTAAAATGGTAGGGATAGATATTGGCCAGTTATTAGGTGTTCGCCACGGGCTGAGGAGAGGGAACTCCAGCGGCCGAGAAAGGTACGAGACTCAGACGCGAAGGTGGCGGCGGCACGTGGAAGGTGCCGTTGCCCCGGTAGGCGTCACGCGCGCGGAGAAGCGTAAGGCCGGGCGACAATGTCAGCGTACGTTAGCGGTCCAGCAGCAGGCTCCGGAAGAGGGCCAGGTGGAAGCGCCGCGGCAGCTGGCGTCTCAATGACGTGACGAAGCGAAGGAGCCAATGTGGTCAACGGCTTGGGTGCGCTAGTCGCCACAGAGAGTTGGCGTGTGACTTCCTGGCGGATGAACTGCTTTATCTCCGGCATTAAAACAGAGATGTCGATAGTGTCGTGGCCAAACCTCAAGGAAGATGCATACGTGGTGTCCTGCTGAAGCACGCTGCTTTCGCAGCTCGCCGTACTGCTGACAGAGCTGCATGACCTCGGCAATCGTCCGGGCACTCTTCGTGACGAACATCTGAAAGCCGTGGGCACTAATGCATTTAATGGCGTGCTTGGTGTCAGCTTCGTCCATAGATGAGGTGACACGTTTGCAGAGCTAGATCACGTCGTCAGTGTATCTGGTGAAGTTCCCGTCCTGGCGTTGCGCTTGAACACGCAAGCGCTGAGCAGCACGACGCCGGTGAAAAGCGGGACGGCCGAAGATCTCTAAAATAGTTGTCGTGAAAGCCGACCATGGAGGTGGTAAGGTTGCAGTCACGATTACGGAACCATGGGTTTGCCACGTCAGTCAACACATTTGTGAGCTTGGCACGGCCGTCGCACATATTATAGGCGCTTACATGGTTAAATTCGGCGAGCCCGTCTTCGACGTTGTGGTCGCCTCTGCCGCTAAGTATAGCAGTATCGCGCTGCCGGATGATGCCAGAGCAGACGATGGTCGGGGACATGGGAGGAGCAACCTGGGACGGTCCCGGATCAGCCATTTCAGTAGCTGATGGCAGCGTCTGACTGCAGAGTTCTAGCATGTATGAGAGAAACCCAGCTCTTCCACCAAATACAACGGGGGTGTTCACCTAGCAGAACTAGTTCTTGGTTTGCAGCGGTAGGCGGAAGCAAGACGGTTCTAGCAAAACGGACAAGCAAACACTTCTCATCCCCGTCTTATTTTCCACCAGCACCATTCCCACTGCCCAATGCCTTCAGTATTCAATATATATATATATATATATATATATATATATATATATATATATATATATATATATATATAAGATATAAGATATAAGATAAGTACACGTGTCAATATATATATATATATATATATATATATATATATATATATATATATATATTGACACGTGTACTTATCTTTATCGGGCGACCACGTTGCGCCGCATAACAAATGTTATCGCACAGCTCAGGACGCGCCTACATGTATGCGAGGTTTCTGGAAAGTTGCCGATGCTTCTATCCGCTGTATGTTGTCGCCGAACCTTGTGTTATCTGATTTCATCGCCTGGCGCGAATGGTGTAGAACATTGTGGAAGGCATGCGAGTCCCAGCGATTAGTGTGGAACATTCGACGATTGATGTAGAAAAGCCGATGCGCTTGATCCGTTGATCAGAATTTCGACCATCGCCGACCGTGTTCGCCGCTATCGTTGGGCTATAAGTGTAGCCTGTTTTTGCGGGCACAGGTTCGCCCAATAAAAGTTAGTTTTCTTTTTAACAGCATTGCTACTGTGTTCTTCAACGTCACCACCACGCGACATCTGGTGGAGGTGCTTTTCGTTCATGTACCGGACACCCCGACAAGCCGTGATCCAAGCCCGGACCGCAAAGAGAACACCAATGTAATCCCGGACGATCGAGAAAGCCGCCGTCTTCAACAGCTGGCACCGGAGCATGGACTTCTACCTGAGAAGACCAAGAA
This sequence comes from Dermacentor albipictus, assembly GCF_038994185.2. Classification (NCBI taxonomy): domain Eukaryota; kingdom Metazoa; phylum Arthropoda; class Arachnida; order Ixodida; family Ixodidae; genus Dermacentor; species Dermacentor albipictus. Next base: position 486,819,464 of record NC_091821.1, read on the forward strand.
GATTGTGGCCAAGGCAAGCCCAATGGACGCCCCAGCGTCCGCCATCGTGCTGCAGCAGGCCAGAGAGACTCCGACGTTCCGCGGTTCAACATTCGAGAATACGGAAACCTAACTTGAGACGTATAAGAGGGTCGCTGCTTTTAACAGCTGGAACAGCGACGACAAACTGCGACATGTCTTCGCATGGACGTGGTTCGAGAACCAAGAAGCCACCTTAACGAGGTGGGGCCTTTTCCGAAGCGGCTTCCTGCAGACCTTCACAAGCGTCGTACGCCAAGAACGAGCCCAATCACTACTAGAGACCAGAGTGCAGCTGCCTAATGAAACCACCGCGATCTTTAGAGAAGAAATGAGCCGCCTATTCCGTCACGCCGACCCGGAAATCTCCGAGGAAAACAAAGTCCGCCTACTGATTATAACGTATGGTAGTTCGAGTTTTGAGACTAATTACGGCCGATTCTGTTGGGAACACACGCACATTTATTTCAACGAAACTGCAGCCATCTTGGAAGCTCCCTTGAACCCCAGGGTTGCCTTCCTTCATTCCAAAGAGTGCCCTACATGGACACTACATCATCCCCTCAGGGAAGGAAAAATCAGTTTTGCTTAAACACGAAGTCTTTCAGGTGCCTAGGTCGTTGCCTGGATCGTTGGGGGTACCGCTGTGAGACGGTCTTGGGAGCTGCTGATATGGCTTGGCTAGGAGTAGCTATGCTGGGCGTTGGAAAGTCACTGTTAATTGGCACAGCTTCATCATCCAGATATGGCATGTCGGTCGGGTCCTGATGTCGTTCCACTTGAACTGTGCTTGCATCTTTGAAGAAACTTGAGTTGCGACAAATCGACACTGCATCTCTGGATGCTGTGATTCTGGAGCCATTGACTTTGGTGATTGTGTATGGGTGTGGGTCATATTAAGGCGAAACCTTGTTTGACCTGTCCTGTTTACAGAGGACTTGTTGTCCCACACACAGCTGGTTGTTACTCGTATGCCTCCGAGTGTCGACATACCACTTGTTGTATGCTTTTCTTTTAGTGTCATTCTGTCTGGCCTCATACTGAGCCGAGTTGTGAGTACCAGCGACAAGTGTCGGTAGAAGATTCTTCATGGGTCTCCCAAACAGAAGTTCAAACGGAGATTTTCCTGTGGAACTATGGGGTGTGGACCTAAAAGCCAGGAGGAACGACTGAAGCTCATTAGTCCAATCCAAGTGGCTGACACGACTTGCGAGTATAGACTTCTTGAGGGTGCGCATGAATCTTTCTGCTTCCCCATTAGCCTCTGGCCACCGTGGAGTGATGCGGTGATGCTTGAACCCGAGCTCACTGGCGAACTCTGCAAAACTCTCACTTTGAAATGGTGAGCCATTGTCTGACTTTACAACTTCTGGACAGCCGAACTGAGCGAAAACAGTGCGCAGTTGCTTGATGACTGTAGGTGCTGCAAGAGTGTGTAGGATGCTAACAAGTGGGTACTTGGAGAAATCATCCACCACTACCATGGCATACTTGCCATCAGGGAAAGGGCCAGCATAATCTAATGACAGTTCAGTCCATGGGCCTCGAGGCAGCTCCTGGATTGGCAAGGGATCTCGATGGTGTACTGGTGTGTTTGCTTGGCACGCCAGGCAACTCTTAACAGTCTGGTGCACCAAAGAGTCTATCCCTGGAAACCACACTTTCTCACGCAACAGCTGTTTTGTCTTGACAATGCCTTGGTGTCCTCGATGTGCAAGATGTACTGCCTTAGTGTGAAGTTGTGCTGGTAGTACTATCCGCGTGCCTCCTAACACAAGGCCTTCTTTGGAAACTGACAGTTCTGTCGCAACGCGAGAGAAGGGCATCAGAGTTGTGGTCTTCCAATCTTTGCTTTGCTGGGGTTGCTTTAGGGCTTTCTTGAGCGAGTTCATCACCCGGTCAGCGAGCGTTGCTTCGGTTACCTACTCTCTGGTCATGGCACGAGGCAGGCTATGAGACACAATGAAGTTCACGTACTGTTCGGCGACAGACTCCATGCACCGATATGGTGACGTGGAGTTTACTGGGTGTCGGGACAAGTAGTCAGATGGGTTACTTGGACCACTAGTGTGTTGCACTTCATAGGCGTATTGTTGAATTCGAAGTGCCAAACGCTCCTGCCGTGCTGAAGGCAGGGAGCGAGGGTTGCTGAGAATGCTGACCAATGGCTTGTGGTCTGTCAGTAGGCGGAATGCTGTCCCATACAAGTAGATGTGAAAATGCTCAATTCCCCACACCACGGCCAGCATTTCCCGTTCAATTTGAGAGTAGCGTGCCTCCACAGGAGAAAGAGCACGGCTCCCATATGCTACCACTCTGGTTTCACTTCTGGATGTCTGCGTGAGAATGGCACCAAGGCCATGAGGAGCAGCATCTACAATGAGTGTGATGTTCTTTCCTGGATCGAAGTAGGCGAGAGTTGTGGCCTCGGAAAGCTTTCTCTTCAGTTCGTCCAGGGCGTCTTGCTGTATGTCTGTCCAACACCAGTCCTCTCCTTTGGCCGTGAGTTTCCTGAGTGGTTGGGTGAGGTGGGCCAAGTTGGGTATGAACCGACCACAGTAGTTAACAAGCCCGAGGAGACTCTTCACTTCAGTGGCGCTGGAAGGTGGTGACGCACCCAAGATCGCAGACACCTTAGTGGGGTCCGGTTGCACACCATTGCTGGAGAACACATGCCCGAAAAATGTAAGTTCCTGTTGGTAGAACTTGCATTTCTTGACGTTCAGTGTGAGGCCACTTGCAAGTAGGCATTCCAATGTGGCCTTCAAAACCTTATCATTTTCTTTCTTAGTCTTTCCATATACCAATATGTCATCGCTTACGTTGAGCACGTTGGGGATGTTAGTTAGAACCTGACGGATGGTGTCCTGAAACACTTCGTCTGCCGAGTTGATTCCGAAGTTGAAACTCTTGTATCGGAAGAGCCCAGCATGTGTGGAGAAAGTGGTGATCACACGGGATGATGCGTCAAGTTCTAGTTGGTGGTACCCGTCTATCAGATCGAGTTTAGAGAATAAGATGGAGCCGTTCAGAGCAACAAAGATGTCGTCCACTGTGAGTGTGACGTGTCTCTCACGCTGGATAGCTTGGTTGGCACAGCGCATGTCAACACACATTCGAATGTGCTCAGGGTCATGTGGCTTCGGTACTGCGACAATTGGTGATACCCAGGGGGTTGGTCTTTCAGTCTCTTCGATTATGCCAAGGGACTGTAGCCTTTCGAGCTCTTTTTCCAGTGGCTTTCGCATAGAGAAGAGAATGCGTCTGTGAGGTTGGGCTACTGGTTGGACACTGGGGTCAACATGGAGGTGCACCTGGAAGTCCTTTAGACAGCCCACTCCCTTGAAGAGGTCTGGGTAGGCCATCCTCGGATCCAGTATGTTGGTAACATCTCCCACACTATACGTGATCTCGACTAGTCCTAGACGGGAAGCTGCAGAGAAACTGAGCAGTGGTGCACAGTCTCTAGACACAACGTGGAGAGTTTCATGGCTGCTGCTCTCCTTGTAGGTCATGACAACATCAAGCTTTCCAAGTAGCGGTAAAGGAGAACTTGCCCCATAAGCAAATACTTTCTTGGATGTCTTGGACAGCGTTTCCTTGCTTAGACGATTTTTTAAGCTGTTCGAACCGACGACAGACACGGTAGTGCCAGTATCAATTGTAAAACGGACGTCCTCGCCATCGAGTTTGACGTCCACCTGTGGAGATCCCGTGACTGCGTGACAGTGAGAGGAGGTCATGAAAACGTGTTCATCACTGTCAGGGCTGCGGTCGCGCACGACTGCGTATACGGCTTTGTGTGCTGAATGACACACACTAGCAAAGTGTCCAGTTTTGTGACACGCAGTACACCGTTTGCCGAGAGCGGGGCAACTAGAGCGTCCCTTACTGTGAGGCCATGGTTTTCCGCAGTTGTAACATGTCGCGTTTGCCCGTTGATGGCGCGGAGGCTCACGAGTCCGTGACGGCTCTTTCCCATGGTGCTTCGGCTGATGAGGTCGCGAGGTGCGCTCGGAGTTTACTGCAAGTGTAGACGCTGACGCCGACTTTTCCTTACACTGCCGGCTTTCTTGCTCGATCACGGAGATGTCGTGCTCGACCTCTTCATGTAACCTGCCTTGTTTGAGAATTCCTTGCAAGTCGAGGTCATGCTGCATGGCATACCGGCGTAGACGTGTCGACGTTGTAGACAGCAATATTTGATTCTTGATTTCGGTGTCGTCATCGGCGAAAGCACAGTGCCTAACAAGCTGTCGTAGCCTGGCGTAAAATGCGTCGAGCGACTGGTTTTCCATTTGCTTGGCTTGACGGAAGCGGTAAACCTCGAAGGTAGTGTTTACTCGGGGTGCGAAATAGTCATCGAGCTTCCTACGTGCTGCGGTGTAGAGAGGGGTTGCGTTACTGGAGCCACCGGTGCTTGAAATGGTAGACGCAGCTGCGGCTGCGGGAGGAACGGGTAGTGCACAGTATATGTCATACACTTCTTCCGCCACGTAGTGTAGTAGTATGGCCGTCTTCCGGGCATCGGCTGTGATACCGCAGGCTACGATGAAGTTTTCGAAGCGTTTCACCCACTTCAACCACTCGGTGCCGACGTTGTTGGCGTCAGTGGCACGCGCGTCGAAGAAAGGGAACGATGGAAGCATGTTGTGCGCCATATCGCAAAGTAGAAGCTTCGACAATGTGTGTTTGTATCTTCGTTCTGCTTAAAATCGTTGCTTGGCAGCCTTCGCGAAGTTCAGACGCATCTTCGTCGCCATTGTAACGTATGGTAGTTCGAGTATTGAGACTGATTACGGCCGATTCTGTTGGGAACACACGCACATTTATTTCAACGAAACTGCAGCCATCTTGGAAGCTCCCTTGAACCCCAGGGTTGCCTTCCTTCATTCCAAAGAGGGCCATACATGGACACTACACTGATGCGTGGTGTAAAGGAGGAACTTTTAGCCGGAATGGTATGGAGCCCACCGAAGACCTTCGACGAGTTTCTTCGCGAGGCCACCAGCATCGAGAAGACACTACGCCGGAGTTGCGTCACTGGCCACCGACGACTTGCGCGAGACCATCCGAGCGGTTGTGCGGGAGGAACTACAGAAGCTGTTGCCTTCCTCACAGCCTCAAGTGGCTTCAATTGCCGACACCGTGCGCGAGGAGCTCCAACAACAAGTCGGAGTAGGCCCTGAATCGCCGCAGCCTCAGCCGCAAGTGATGACATACGCCGCTGTAGCCCACCGTCACCTTCCCCCTCCGCGCCCACGGCAGGGCCCAGTGACGACACAGTTCCGTCGTCCAACACCATCACCCCCGCCGCCAGCCCGCCAAGCCGTCACTTCAAGTGGCGTTCCAAGGAAGACTGACGTTTGGCGCGCCCCCGACTACCGTCCGCTTTGCTATCACTGCGGAGAAGCCGGGCACATCTACCGCCGATGCCCATACCGAGGGTTCGCCGTTAACGCGCCGCGACCACAGATTCGCGAACGACCTCGCGATATCGCCGGCTACCTCGCCGCCACTCAGTGGATCCCTCGACGACCATCCCGTTCGCCGCCACCAGGCCGCTACCTGTCACCGCAGCGCCGACCATACACCGGCCCAGCCCGTGGCCGCTCTGTGTGCCCATATCCAGAAAACTAAAAGCAGCAACCGGTGGAGGTGCGGTTGCTGTTCGTCGAAATGGCAAAGATCCTCCGCCACCAACGAAGACGACGAAGAGACCATCTCGACGACATAAAAACGACACGCCGCCGTCCCGACGAAGTCAGGAAGCCAAGACTACACCGACGAAAGACGACTTGACGACGGAACGTTCCAGCTTCAGTTCAATACGCGGTCGTGATCTGATGCCAGACAACGAACCACCAACCTGGACGTGCTTCTCGACGGACACGCAGTTACCGCCTTAGTGGGCACAGGGGCTGATTACTCCGTAATTAGGGGACACATCGCCGCCCAATTAAAGAAAGTTAAGAACGTATGGTAAAGCCCTCAAATTCGAACCACTGCAGGACACCTGATCACGCCTACTGGAATCTGCATGGCAAGAAGAACCATTCATGACAGGACTTACCCTGCCACCTTCGTTATCCTCCAACAGCTTTCACGAGACGTCATTCTCGGTATGGACTTCTTGAACCAACACGGCGCAATCATCGACCTGAAGTCGAAGTCAATGACGCTGTCGGAAGATAAAGCGCTACCGCCGGAGAGCCCTCGTAGTCACCACTCCTGGAGTGTGCTCGAAGATCAAGTAAGCATCCCGCCTCGCTGCAGAATTGTTATTTCGGTCGGCACCGAAATACCCGCTGACGTAGAGGGTGTCATCGAAGGCGACCAACGTCTGCTGCTAGACCGTGAAATTTGCGTCGCAAGAGGGATCGCTCGACTGCATGGAGGGAAAACTGAAGTGTTGCTGGCAAACTTCAGCCAGGAATTCAAGCACATCAACAAGGGCACGACGATCGCGTACATCGAGGAAATTCTGGAAACCAACAATGCGTTTGTCCTCTCGGATTCCACCGCATCTACCCTGACGACCATGGTTCCCGAACCAGACTACGACATTAATCCAAGTCTCCCCGTGATTAAGCAACAGCAGCTCAGAAGTCTGCTCCGACGATACAAAGGCAGCTTTTCGCCGTCATCGAGGATTCGACAAACACCAGTCGCCAAGCATCGCATAATCACCGAGGAGTGCGCTCGACCACTCCGCCAGAGCCCTTACCGAGTTTCACCACGAGAACGTGAATCTATAAGGCACCAAGTCGACGAAATGCTGCGCGACGACATCATCCAGCCGTCGACAAGCCCGTGGGCACCCCCTGTTGTCCTGGTGAAGAAAAAGGACGGAACCCTATGTTTCTGTGTCAGTTATCGTCGGCTGAACAAGAGCACACAGAAGGATGTATACCCCCTACCGCGGATAGACGACGCATTAGATCGGCTCTCCAGCACAAGATGCTTCTTATCGATGGATCTCAAGTCTGGCTACTGGCAAATAGAAATCGACAAAGGAGATCGCGAAAAGACCGCCTTCATCACGCCAGACGGCCTCTACGAGTTCAAGGTCATGCCATTCGGACTGTGCTCGGCGCGTGCAACGTTCCAGCGCGTCATGGACACGGCGTTAGCAGGATTGAAGTGGCAGACCTGTCTTGTTTACTTGCACGACGTCGTCGTCTTCGCTGGAAGTTTCGACGATCACCTTAGGCGGCTAGCGACAGTACTAGAGGCCACCAAATCATCAGGGCTCACTCTGAAGCCAGAGAACTGCCGCATCGCTTACGGTGAGCTTCTGTTCCTAGGCCACGTCATCAGCATCCTAGGCCACGTCATCAGACAGCTGCCATCGAAAAGTTCCCGCAGCCCATCTACAAGAAGGTGGTGCGAGAATTAGATAAATTTTACGATCGCCGTTTGCCTCCTTCCTCTAGTGTCTACCTTTCGAGAACGCAAACGCTTGAAGATGCACCGTCATTGTCTTTGCCCGTTGTTGTTCATTCGTCATAAAATAATTTATAGATTTGCGTTGTGCGTGTCCCAATCCCCCCCTCCTTTCATATTGCTTAATTAAGCTGTTACGCTATAAAGAAGTTCAGAAAAAGCATTCAGTAATGTTTACCAATGCGCCAGTTCTGAAAAGTCATACCGAAGTTGAGGTACTAAAAGCAATGCACTGATTGGAACAGTAGTGACGGTGACTGTTGCATAACATCGCAGAAGTGTAACAGGCTCCCGAGGTAACTATCATTACTAGGTGGTGCACCCTGAAGTTCCAAATGTATACAAAAATGCAGCTAGTATGATTAATACTTCTTATAAATTAGTGGTACCTACCACAAGGTTGATTTGTGTAACTCAACTCTTCGCGCAGTAACGTTGGCAAGGCGAAGTATGTCAGTATCATTTATGTCTGCTATTCTAGACGAATCCTGTAAGTGCATCGTGCTAGCCGATATACCACAGCAAAGAAGTAAGGGAAGGTTGCCTTACCTCAGACGACTTTATGGATCGAAATCTTAGACCATTAACCATGGCTAGGATTTCATGACGCGGCGTTTGAATTCTACACCTAAAGTCGTGAGAAGCGAGCTGCCGCAACAAATGGTGTTTACGGCTGAGTTTCAAAATAGCAGTTGGCTTTTTTGGCGAAGGGTTGGTGAACCCTCTTACTATAACCACTGCATAGTTCAAGGCTGCGCGAAGTGATATGGTGCACTGCACTCAACCGAACTGCATAATTAAAAAAAAAGAATTGAAATAATCTTGATAGATACGGTCGGCAGCATGCCGAGATGCTAAACCAAAATGAGATAGAAAAACAAGTTCGGAATGCGTTAACACAAATACACAAATTTTGATCTTTGCAACGTGGCTAATCTAAATTTATAATCCGCCCCGGCAAAGAAAGACTTAGCCATTTCTTCTGTCCCGCTTTATATGTGGAGATGTTTTGTGGGTTCTGTAGTATTGAGGTTTTTTCTCTATTATTTTTATTTCAGTAGTACCTAAATGCTTTCCCTGATGTCACAGGTTGTTGCCTGTGCCTGGAGATCAAATGCCCCGGTGTCCTACCGAAGAGCAGCGCAGTGTGTGCTTCTTGAAAACGCACAAGTGCGCCAGCTCGTCTGTGCAGAACATGCTGATGCGCTACGGCGAGAGCCATGGCCTCCGCTTCGTGCTTCCAAAGAGCGCGAACTACCTGGGTCATCCGGACCTCTTCAATCGTACGATGGCGTCAGGCAGGCCACCATTCGACATGCTCGTGCACCACGCGAGATTCTACGAGACGGAGATGCGTGCTGTGCTGACACAGCGGCCGCTCTTTGTCACCATCGTGCGGGAACCTGCCGCGCTATTCGAGTCTCTCTACTCCTACTATGGTCTAAAGGTGCGTTCCAAAACAGATCGAAAGAATTCACAGATTATGACTCCACCATGTTGGAACAAAAAAGGTAAACGGTTTCAACGAAAAGTGTGCGGTAACGGCGCAAAAATAAATATTGCGCACGAAATCAGAAAGCGTGCGTTTCACGTGCACTAACAACTTACTAGCACAGACAAGTACGTAAACTCAAGAAACGTTCACTTTCTACATAGACTGAAGTGAAATGACCATCTTATTAAGTTGGCCCTATAGGACGAGAGGACACATAATGCCTAAAATAAACTTCTTTGAGAACTTCAGATGTTATCATAAAACTGCATTTGAATTATTCCCTGTCATTACACTATTATTCATTATTCTGCAATATTATTGCTGAATAATGAGGATAAATGAGGTTGGGAAATTGGAAAAAAGAAGGGAAGTTAGAAGAAGGATTGGAATATGAAAACAAGAATGTTGTGCAGCCGTCACTAGCACCTGGGTCCTTCAATACATCTCTTCTTGAAAAGAATTGAGGAATACCGGTGACGCTTATCTGCAAAGGATTCCCAGGTGGGTTTTCCAGAGTAACAAATGGGCCGTGGACACGCTTGGAGGCCTGGTATGATATTGTCGCATTCCTGTGACTGATCGATACAGTAGCGACAACTGTTGATCACCTAACTTATTCCTACTTGGACACACTTTCGTCCAGCAGAACAAGGAACACTCAGGTACAACGAGAGCTGGGACCAAAGTTGGCGACCATTGGAAATATCATCGCGGGTCAAGGCGTGCTTTTATGCAATACTCGCCGAAGGTTCGAGCGGATTAGCTGGTGCAGGCGTGCCTTCCATAAATTAGTGGAGAACGTGCGTCGCGCCTACAGTCAGATTGCAAAACATTCAGTTACAACAGACACAACAGATAGAATCAACGATAACCATCGAGTAAGTTCGGAATAATGCAGTCGAGTCTAGCGCAGATAGATAACTTTAATTTGCTAGCGAGTGGAATCCAGTCCCGGAGAAAAAGATAAATGAGTACACACTTCAATGCCCCTCTTCTGAAAGCGACGTCCCGATGCTACGAACAAGAGAACGAAAAACGAAAGCACATGTAGTAAGAATAACAAGCACACAAAGAATCGAACTCCCTGAGTCGGTAAGCGCTGGTAGAACGGCCTAAGGTGCAGAACATGGGTTATTTTAGGTTGTGAGGGGCGCTGCTTTCACTGGGAAATGCTGTCTGGCACTACCTCAGTCGAGTACGCCAATACGTCGGATGATATTATATGGTCTAGGATAGAATCGCAAAAATTTCACGCTACATCTGTGTCGCTGCATCGGGGTCCTAGCAGAAAAAAACATATCCAGACTGGTACTCCATGGACCGTCGTCAAATATCATAGCGCCGGCTGTTGGCCCTGTGCTGATTCCTGATGAGTGGGCGGGCGAGCTGTCGGTCTGCTTCGGCGCGCTGGAGATAGGCGTCTTCGTTTGCAAGCCAGCTTGAACGGTTGGATCTGCGTTGTTTTTTTTAACTGCCATGTTGTAAGCGATGATTGCGTAAGCGACCGTGGTATCTATGTATTGTGCTGGAAGTCGACGTATATTGTAACAAGTGGGCGAGAGTTTCGTTAAGTTGTTCTCTAAGACCATTTGTCCACAGATGGTAGGCAGTTGTCCTCATGTGGCTTTGCTGGCTGTATTGCAGAATGGCTTGGAGATAGCTCTACTGCAGAGGCCATTACTCTGTCGCTGATAAGGAATTGAAGGTCACCATGTCGTAGCAGGATGTTCTCGACGATGAATTTCGCCACTTCGGTTGAAATAACCCTCAGGAGGCCTCTTGTTTCAGCTAAGCGGTAAGTTAGTCCGCAGCCACAATGACCCACTCATTCACGCACGTTGATGTTGGAAAAGGCCAAAATAAGTTCATTCCGATCTGTTGGAATCGTCGACAGTAAAGCACAATTGGGGTTCCTAAATAAAGTTTTCCTTCCTTCCTTCCTTCCTTCCCACTGACCTTGTTGGCGTTGTCTTGCGCCGCTGAGAGTCTCGGCATGTCTTGACGTAACGAATGACATCAATGACCGGGCGCGGCCAGTAATACTCCTGAATCCTCGCAAGGCTACGGGAGAATCAAGGGTGCCCAGCAGTCAGATTGTCATGAAGGACAGGTAGAACCTAAGGCCGTAGAGCTGAAGGCACAATGAGAAGGCAGCTGGCACGCACTCGCGAAAAGTTCTTTGCAAAAACGCAGTTGTGCAAGGAAAACGAAGCTAGTCCACGCCGAAACACCCTAGGGACCTGGTCGGTCTTTATTGCTAAGTACTCCATAAGGCTTCATAACGCCTGTTCTGCTCGCTGCTGTTCCGTGAAGTCGTCTGCAGTTACTCTTCCAAAAACGGCGTCGTCGTCCCGTTTAAGGTCAATAGGTCAATAGGGCGCGCAACAGGCAGTCGGCATAAGAATGCTTCCATCCGAACCTAATGACTAGAACTAGAACTCTGATGACAAGTTTTGCCACGTTTACTTTTCCTTGGAGGGGGCCGCGAAGATTTGCTTTGAGATCCGGCAGACCATTCTAACGTATGACCTATTTAGAAGAACTTCCTGACGACATTAACGAGCGTCGTTCGAAGAGAGATGGCCGACCTACTACTGGAAGTCCGCGTATGACTGCCCAGTGAGAACGTCGCTATCTTCACGGAATAGATGACGCATCTTTTTCGTCGCGCCAACGTGTTAATGTCCGAGGAGAAAACTTTCGCTTCCTTATGCGGGGCAGAAAGCAAGAACTGTTCGACGGACTGATCTGAAACCCGTCGAAGACCATAGCAGAATTTTAGGCGAAGGACTGGAAGACTGGAAATGCGTTCTAGGCAATATAACCAGGATATGCTCACGCAACATTGGCAAAGCTAACTACTGCGCAAGATGTCTCTTTCGTCGCATGCTCAGATAGCCTCGACCAGTGACATGGTCAAGTAATAACTTCAACGAATACTGGAAGTTTCTGAACTGCAGGTCGAGTAGTCATACCACGTGCTCGAAGTAATGAGCAACATCGTCATCGCCGGCGGTCATTGGCCTGCGCGCCGGTTCTAGGATGCCTGAAACGCCTCAGTTTCGCCGTCCGCCACCGCCGCCGCAACCGCCAGCTCACCCCCCCCACCGCCCAGCGCAACTACCCAGAACCTCCACAATGTGTCACATTGTAGCGACGGTGCGAACTTGTGCTCAGTAAAACAAGCAAAGCTGAGGCCAAAGTCAAAGCAAAGTCTAAGTCAAAAGAAAGTCGGCAATCTTCGAATCAAGCACGTCAGCTCGTAGGCATTAGTGGTCGAAGAGTTCAGCGTAACTGCTTGTGACCACGTGCCTTCCACAAAGTGAGATAATCGTGTAATAGAAGATTATTCGCGAAATAATTAATTTGAAGCGTAGGAATAAAATGCTTAGGAGAAGCACAAAACTCATCTACCCGAGTTTGGTGAACTTATAGAGAACATCTCCACGAGATTGAATACAGCCACGCAAAACATTTTCAGTAATCAACTTGCTGATTTTGTTAAATCTGAGCCGAAGAAATTGTGACGTTATTTGGGTCAAGGAAATGACGGGATGGACAAATATCAATAATGATCTCATAACAGAACCCAGGGTTATCTGTGATACCCTTAATAATTATTCTCAGGCAGTATTCATAGAGACCTATAACAATAGGCCTACCGAGATCTTTTCTGACTCATCATCATCAGCCTAGTTACGCCCACTGGAGGGCAAAGGCCTCTCCCATACTTCTCCAACTACCCCGGTCATGTACTAATTGTGGCCATGTTGTCCCTGCAAACGTCTTAATGTCATCCGCCCACCTAACTTTCTGCCGCCCCCTGCTACGCTTCCCTTCCCTTGGAATCCAGTCCGTAACCCTTAATGACCATTGGTTATCTTCCCTCCTCATTACATGTCCGGCCCATGCCCATTTCTTTTTCTTGATTTCAACTAGGATGTCATTTACCCGCGTTTGTTGCTTCACCCAATCTGCTCTTTTCTTATCCCTTAACGTTACACCGATCATTCTTCTTTCCATAGCTCGTTGCGTCGTCCTCAATTTCAGCAGAACCCTTTTCGTAAGCTTCCAGGTTTTTGCTCCATATGTGAGTACTGGTAACACACAGATGTTATACACTTTCCTTTTGAGGGATAGTGGCAACCTGCTGTTCATGATTTGAGAATGCCTGCCAAACGCACCCCAGCCCATTCTTATTCTTCTGGTTATTTCAGTCTAATGATCCGGATCCGTGGTCACTAACTGCCCTAAGTAGATGTACTCCCTTACCACTTCCTGTGCCTCGCTACATATCGTAAACTGCTGTTCTCTTCCGAGACTGTTAAACATTACTATAGTTTTCTGCAGATTAATTTTCAGACCCACCCTTCTGCTTTGCCTCTCCAGGTCAGTGAGCATCAATTGCAATTGGTCTCCTAAGTTACTAAGCAAGGCAATATCATCAGCGAATCGCAAGTTGCTAAGATATGCTCCATCAATTTTTATCCCCCATTCTTTCCACTCCAGGTTTCTGAATACCTCCTGTAAACATGCGGTGAATAGCATTGGAGAGATCGTATCTCCTTGTCTGACGCCTTTCTTTATTGGGATTTTGTTGCTTTCTTTGTGGAGGACTACGGTGGTTGTCGAGCCGCTATAGATATCTTCCAGTATTTTTCCAGTGCTCATCTACACCCTGATTCCGTAATGCCTCCATGACTACTGAGGTTTCGACTGAATCAAACGCTTTCTCGTAATCAATGAAAGCTACATATAAGGGTTGGTTATATTCTGCACATTTTTCTATCACCTGATTGATAGTTTGAATATGGTCTATTGTTGAGTAGCCTTTACGGAATCCTGCCTAGTCCTTTGGTTGACAGAAGTCAAAGGTGTTCCTGATTCTATTTGCGATTACCTTAGTAAATACTTTGTAGGCAACGGACAGTAAGCTGTTTGGTCTATAATTTTTCAAGTCTTTGGCGTCCCCTTTCTTATGGATTAGGATTATGTTAGCGTTCTTCCAAGATTCCGGTACGCTTGAGGTTATGAGGCATTGCCTATACAGGGTGGCCAGTTTCTCTAGAACAATCTGACCACCATCCTTCAACAAATCTGCTGTTACCTGATCCTCCCCAGCTGCCTTCCCCCTTTGCATAGCTCCTAAGGCTTTCTTTACTTCTTCTGGCGTTACCTGCGGGATTTCGAATTCCTCTAGGGTATTCTCTCTTCCACGATCGTCGTGGGTGCCACTGGTACTATATAAATCTCTGTAGAACTCCTCAGCCACTTGAACTATCTCATCCATATTAGTAACGATATTTCCGGCTTTGTTTCTCAACGCACACATCTGATTCTTGCCTATTCCTAGTTTCTTCTTCACTGTTTTTAGGCTTCCTCCGTTCCTGAGAGCCTGTTCAATTCTATCCATATTATAGTTCCTGATGTCCGCTGTCTTACGCTTGTTGATTAACTTAGAAAGTTCTGCCAGTTCTATTCTAGCTTTATGGTTAAAGGCTTTCATACATTGGCGTTTCTTGATCAGATCTTTTGTCACCTGCGATAGCTTACTGGTTTCCTGTCTAACGGCGTTACCACCGATTTCTATTGCCCACTCCTTAATGATGCCCATGAGATTGTCGTTCATTGCTTCAACACTGAGGTCCTCTCCCTGAGTTAAAGCCGAATACCTGTTCTGTAGCTTGATCCGGAATTCATCTAGTTCCCCTCTTACCGCTAACTCATTGATTGGCTTCTTGTGTACCAGTTTTTTCCGTTCCTTCCTCAAGTCTAGGCTAATTCGAGTTCTTACCATCCTATGGTCACTGCAGCGTACCTTGCCGAGCAGGTCTACATCTTGTATATGCCAGGGTTCGCGCAGAGTATGAAGTCGATTTCATTTCTAGTCTCACCATTCGGGCTCCTCCACGTCCACTTTCGACTAACGCGCTTGCGGAAAAAGGTATTCATTATCCGCATATTATTCTGTTCTGCAAACTCTACTAATAATTCTCCTCTGCTATTTCTAGAGCCTATTCCATATTCCCACACTGACTTCTCTCCAGCCTGCTTCTTGCCTACCCTGGCGTTGAAGTCGCCCATCAGCATAGTGTACTTTGTTTTGACTTTACCCATCACCGATTCCACGTCTTCATAAAAGCTTTCGACTTCCTGGTCATCATGACTGCATGTAGGGGCATAGACTTGTTTCACCTTCAATTTGTACCTCTTAATAAGTTTCACAACAAGACCTGCCACCCTCTCGTTAATGCTCTAGAATTCCTGCATGTTACCAGCTATTTCCTTATTAATCAGGAATCCGACTTCTAGTTCTCGTCTCTCCGCTAAGCCCCGGTAGCACAGTACGTGCCCGCTTTTTAGCACTGTATATGCTTCTTTTGTCCTCCTAACCTCACTGAGCCCTATTATATCCCATTTACTACCCTCCAATTCCTCCAATAACACTGCTAGACTCGCCTCACTAGATAACATTCTAACGTTAAACGTTGCCAGGCTCAGATTCCAATGGCGGCCTGTCCGGAGCCAGGTATTTTTAGCACCCTCTGCAGCGTCACAGATCTGACTGCCGCCGTGGTCAGTTGCTTCGCGGCTGCTGGGGACTGAGGGCCTGGGTTTGATAGTTGTATTCATATGGGAGGTTGTGGCCAAGTACTGCACCAGGCTGGCCAATCCTGCTCTGGTGAGAGAGTGCGTTACCGGTTCTGGTCGCCGTGATCAGGCCGCACTCCAGGCGTGTTTGTGCAATTTTCTCAACTCACGGTTTTTTTGTATTTTCCGGTGGAGAATTGTGCGGCACCGGGATTTGAACCACGGTCCTTTTGTACGGGAGACGGATACTCTACCGTCCCCACAGTAGTTAAATTAAAGAAATAAATTATGGGGTTTTACGTGACAAAACCACTTTCTGAATATGAGGCACGCCGCAGTGGGGGACTCCGGAAATTCTGACCACCTGGGGTTCTTTAACGTGCACCTAATTTTAAGTACACGGGTGTTTTCGCATTTCGCCCCCATCGAAATGCGGCCGCCGTGGCCGGGATCCGATCCCGCGCCCTCGTGCTCAGCACTCTAACACCATAGCCACTGAGCAACCACGGCGGGTCCCGCAGGAGTTGTACGCCTCATTTAAACTACAGTGGTGCCCTATTTGATCAGTCAAGGTTGACCAATCTGAGCTCGGTTATACCGCACGGATGGCACTCGGCTAGAGAACCTGGTATTTATGACTTGCACATGTGTCGCCATGTCTAATTGAGGATGTATATAATTTTGTTTTTAGGAGGGTTCCCGTACAGTCATAAAATAAAGAAAAGGGCATTAAAAAAAGAGGAACATGACAGGTGATTCGAACTCATGATCCTTGGATGTTGCCCGGAAAGATAGCTCAGTCGGTTGGTTCGTCAGGCCCCAGGTTACTTTCAAGCGCCATAGCTCCTGCTCCGAGCCTCATACTTACGTGGAAAGGGGCCGGTGTTGCCCGCGACAGTCGATTCCGAGTGGTTGGAAGGCATAATTTCGGCATAATCTGTGCAAAACATTTCCCACTTAAAGTGACCTTCATTATGTTTGACTCAGGGTTTCTGACTCAGGGTGTGATTTATTAATAACGCGTGAGGTTGTAATGACCAAGTTGCTTAACTTGAGCAATAAAATTCGGTACGGCCAGATGGAATTCCCAATGCATTTCTTAGACGTTACGCTAAGAAGCTATCACAGCCGTTAGCTAAACTTTTTAGTCTCTCTATATCTATTTTTGAGCTTCCGGCTGATTGGCTTAAACCTAGGTTTGTTCCACCACAAAAAAAAGGAGACCGGTTACTGGTTTCGAACTACAGGCCGGTTTCTATTACTTGTTCCTGCTGTAAACTGCTTGAACATGTGGTTGCTAATGATATAAACAAATTTTTAACACATAAGAAAGTTCTGACGTGCCCCGTTTCCTTAAGGGATTGTCCACAATCACTCAGCAAATCACAACTGTGCATGATTTTTCGAGAGTTTTTGGATTTAGCAGGACAGGTTGACGTACTGTTTTTAGACTACTGCAAGGCATTCGATAAACTGCCTCATGGAAAGTTGTTGTACAAACTGCAGCAAATAGGGCTCTCATGGTTTATTAAACAGTGCATAACTGCTTACCTCTGTAATTGTGCACAGTTTGCTGCGATAAAAAATAGGAGTTGACGATGCTGCATGTCAGTTCTGGTATTCCCCAGCCAAGTTTCCTGGGTCCGCTATTATTTATAATCTATGTGAGTGACTTGGTCGATGCTGTGCCCCCAGAGGTAAGCATTAGATCATTTGCGGATGATTGTATCATGTTCCAAAAAATATCCTCTACAGCCGATCAGAATGTATTACAGACAGCTCTTATGTCCATTGATGATTGCTGTAGTAAGTGCAATATGGCGCTGAATTCTGGAAAAAAAACTGTTTTGTTACGCATTATGGCGAAGAAACATCCCGCCACTTCTCCCTACATCCTCCGTGATAGTCTAGAGGTAAAAGTCGATAAACATAAATATTTAGTCATTACTCTCAGTAGCAACCTTACTTACACACCGCATATAACAGATATTTGCACTAAATCGCTTCGCAAATTACGGTTTTTAAAATGAAGTTAGAAGGCGCTCCCCGTAGCATAAAACTTTATACTTACAAATCTTCCATTCTGTCTAAACTTCAATATACGGTAGTCACATCGGATCCTTTTACAAAACAGGATAATATGCTTCTTGAAATAGTACAACGTATGGCAATCAGCTTTTTTTTTAACCAGTATCGGAGACTCGACTCACCTAGTACAATATTGCTATTAAATAACGTTCCTTTGTTGGAAACAAGAAGAAAGGTGAGTCGTTTAACGTTTTTTTTTACAAAATAATCACGGGATAAATTACACTAAATGTAGCGTGCTGTGTCCAACGAGCCACTGCTAGGATAACCCGTCGTACACATAATCAATCATTAGCACCAATGTTTGTACGAACTAACGCTCACAAGCACAGTTATTTTCCCAGAACAGTTAAAGACACGAACTCACTGCCTTAGGAGATTTGCGCAACTGAGAATTTCGCTACAACACCGGAAAATTATCTCTTTTGTGTTTAGCGTTCAGATGTATTCTACTCTTAGTGTTGTTGTTTCATGGGCATGCTGTTCTTTTTAGCGTATTTATGAGTGTTTAAATCAACGAATTTATGTTCTGTTGTTCTTGCTGTTACAATTTCCCTTATGTTTATTTTGTCCCTCCTGCTTGGACCAAAATGTTCGCCCGTAGTATGTTTAAATAAAAAAAATAAAAGAAAATAAAACTTCTACACAATTCGCACCGTATACCGTCAGATCACACAAAATTCGTTTACAGAAGACAGGATCAACGATAACTTTCGCATAAGTTCCAAATTATGCAGGCGCATCTTGCGCTGAGCGATAGCTTTAAGCTCTTAGTGGGTGAAATGCGGTCGCCGAGAAAAGGTAAATAAGTACGTCTGTCAATATTCACGAGCGATGTGGCTTTGCTTTTTTCCGGTGTTTGAATTGAGCGGTACACCACTGCTAGTAGTAGTAAAAGGAGGCGAGCAAAACAGAGGGCCAATGGTGTAAAGCTCAACACCGCTTGTACGCCCACTTATGAATGTCTGCCTTTCAGTTCCACGAACCTGTATCAACTTTCGGAGCTTCTTGTAGCTATATTGACTTATTCATTTATATTGAATACTCCTGGTATCAAGTGAGAGCACAATAAGAGGGGCTACAATAATAAAGAAAGGCAGTAACCTAAGACGAAGAGTGTACCATCATATCAAGTCACGTCTACTGAACTGAAAAGGAAAATAATGAAAAAAATCCGCAATGTTATCAAGCTATCGTTTCCCACTTCGTGTTCAAGGAAGCTGTCACGAACTTTCTTTATACTTTCAAACTTTTTTTGGAAAGAACCATGTGTTAACAGATTGTGCACGCATCGCGATCACCGTTGTACGTGCTCAAATATGCACATGAGTACCAGCGATCTATCTGGAATGTACAGGCACCATAAGACTTCACCTAACACTAAAGACACTGGTGTAGCATTTGCGTTTTCCGATTCCTTAATTTTCTTTTTTTGAGGTGCACCAAATTTTGCAAAATCGTCTATGGCAGATAGCACAATTCTAATCTTTTATCTTACTTACTCAATCAGCCGATCAAAATTTCTACGATAAATAAAAATATCTCATCAATGAATTAACAAATGTAGGTTAGTGAACGTTTTCATTATTTATTAACAGCACATATTTATTTCTAAGTATCGTAGCTACTTAGTACGGAAGGCATATCGTCTTGGAACGAATTCTGATAGGGCACCGGTTTCGGTATAGACGCCGTCAAACTTGAGCCAAGAATGCACTCCTGTGCAACTTAGTTTTTTCAGAAAATGTTATTTTGTGCATTGCAGCATGAAATTAAATCGAAGGTTAATGTATTTCGTTGCACACGTTGAAATTTAATATCTCGAACTGGTACGGTCTGAAGAATCATTTCTCAATGAAAATGCCTCGCATGCTTAGTAGCTGGCGTATTGTATTGAAAGATGTGCCGTAAAGTAAGTAAATTAAACGATACTGAGCCTAATTATGGTAAATATTCAATTAGGCCTTCTGACTTCTAGTAGAAGGAATGGCCGCCTTAGCAGGTAATAACATCAAGGCTTGGAATTGTGCTATTTGCCACAGCCAATTTTGGAAGATTTGGTGCAGCTAGAAAAAATAACCTCTAACCTCTCTAGTGGCCTTAGTTTGGCGATCGTGAAGTGTTAGGAGCGATTATGAGAAGCACTGGGAGGAAGAAGCCAGTCTCACCAGGCATCTGCAGCACACTCTCCAAAAGGCTCAAAGCAGTGCCTCAGGCATGTTAGGGTTAAGTATGACACCTACTCTAGTGATACATTTCATCAAATTAAATGAGGCTACCAATCAATGTGCTAACCAATGGCATTGTTTTGGAGTATTGCTTATCTTTCCAGTGTACCACTTTGCCTTATTCGCCCCTACTCCACTGTTTTCATTGTTTTATTATCGCTGCAACATTAAAAATTCTTACGTTGCATGTTAACGCATAACGCAAGACATTCATCTGACGTCCGATAATACATATGAAATGCTCCGTATGCTAAGCTATTCCAAGAGCAACATATTCTTGCTTGAAAAACCGAAGTTGTTGACAACAGGAAACAATTTTTCTTTTGCGGATATCACAGAGGATGACCCACATGGGTCTGGAGCAATTTGCCAGCAGTGCCTTGGCGAACCGGTCACTGATGGGCCTGCTGGACCGAAGCCGCACCCAGAGCAAGCTGGGCTTCAACCAAATGAGCTTCGACCTGGGAATGACGCCGGCGAAATTCGGCAATGCTTTCTCAGTGCGTCGCTTCGTTGAGCAGCTTGATGCAACGTTCGACCTGGTCATGGTGGCTGAGCGAATCAACGAGTCCCTGGTCTTGCTCAAGGACCTGTTATGCTTGGACACAGACGACATCGTCATCTTCAAACTTAACGCCCGGCAGGTGACCTTCCAAGACCTTGCTGCAGCTGCCATACCGTTGTGCTCTCAATACCATACCAGACTGGCTAAAATGCAGCAGTCCTTCACTTGCCTTTTAACCTAAACGTGTATCAGCTGAGTGCGAAGATGAGCACTCATTGAACAGGCGCGAAGATGCTGGAGTGTAAATGTGAAAAAAGAGACGCCAAGAAGTGTTACAGAGCAAATCCAACAAATATCAGCGGGATAGGGGTATAGGGGCAACGTAGGGATTATCGATGTTGATTCAGAACTGGCCCTTAAAATTCGGCTTCAGTATACGAGTCATCCTCGCCATGAGATCAATTATATTAACCAAACAGAGCCCTGTGCTCCTCCTGCTGGCCCATTGTCCGCTTTTGCAGGAGTCGCAACATGTAGCCAATAACGTTACAATATATTAGCTAGTAAATATTGGCGTTCTGTACATCTTTAGTAGGTAAACAGGTACACAAACCTGTCTTACGCGGTAAGACAGGTGTATGAATCAGCTCTCCAGCATGCCGCATACACCCTGCGGACCAGAGCGCCGATTGAGGAAGAAATTTCCGGGATGACAGAGTATTCTGCAATAAGGAACTATATTTAAATGACATTATTATACTACAAAATGCACCATAACTTCACAGTCATCGCATGCACAATTCGGTGTGCCACATTATGATAGCTGCCATATCAGAAGTAATGGGTATATATGAATTTTTTCTGCATAAATAATTTATGGCTGAACTAAAGCAAGGCGCACAGGGAGCCGCTTGCATTTCTGTGTAATTTTATAGCGCAGCTCCAAGGCACCAGTTAATGCGTTGCGCATCTCCCCATGGCGCAGCGAAGGATGTAAGAGCGAACACGAGGAGCAGCGTGCAATGAAAGATGGCGGTAGCGGAACTAGTGCGAGGAGGAAAGCAGAATAGGACGGTGCAGCGGAACGATGAAGGGGCGGAAAGGAGGATGAGGGTGAGGCTATAGCGTCAGAAGAAAAGCGTATTGCCGTGCAAGACTGGCTCTGCGGCGACGACCGCAACGAGATGGCGCCAGAGTAGCGTGCCGTCATCTGTACAGCAATGGCATGCTGGGAGCCTTTCCATTGATAACATAAATGGAACCAAAATACTGCATGAGTGGAAGTCTGTCGGCGGCGGCGGCTGCTATCAACCGCGGCCATGTGTCACCTACGTGCCCCTCGTGATATCCCGATTAGCGAGACAGTCGCGCGCACTTCTCTCGGTTTGCAACGTCTACAAATATTCGCTGAAATCTTGCATTAGAGAGTATCCTGATTGTCGGAGAAGTCTTTTAGTATGTTCTGCATAATTTGTAAACAATGTTTTACTCAGTTTTTGTAAGTGCTTATTAGCAGTCTCATTTTCCCACGTTCGACTAAATTAAGACTTTGAAAAAGTGCATAATCTCGCTATTTTAGAAGTAACCATGAAGACGGGTTTTGAAGTTCGGTATGGAAAAGGCAGTATTCCCGGTGGTTGAGTTTAAAGGAAAGGTATTTACTTAGACAAACCAATCAATTTGAAGTGTTCAAAACAGGGTACCGGTATACCGGTATACGGTAGTATGGTGTTAATGAAAATGCCCTGCTGCAGAGGTTGCGTCATCTTCAGCCTGCCACCAAGAACAAAGAAGAAACTTACTACGTAACTAATATGCCTCATGAAAAGAAAGTGAAATTGAGTTTTGTCTAAGGATCCTTTAAGGCCATAATTAGGTCCGTACTGTTTGCCGCACTGCACACAATAAATAACACCTGTTTCAATCGAAGAGAAATTCGATGTCACATGCAGTTCTCTGGAAACACTGAAAACTGATGCTAATAATGGACGTGCATTGACTTCAAACACATCCTGAAAGAATATTTTACAGCTGGAAATTGTTTGTGAACAGATAACCTCGCACTCAATTTACCATAAAATTCCACAAATCTTCGCCATATATGGAATCCGTGGCACTTAATATTATCTCAGGACAAGGAACTCAATAAAAACCATGTAAATTGTGCCTAGAAACCCCAAGTAATCTACCCTATCCATATATGCGAACTACGCGTATCACGAAGGTGACTTCTTTGGGTCGCCAGAGACATTGTGGGCACCATAGAGGCAATAGAAAGAAAGAGCGTAAACTTTATTTTCAAATCAAAAAGATTCGAGTACGGCGCCTTTTTAGTGGGTCTAGGCACCCACCGAGGACGCAGTCTCGAGACTTTGTCTCGAAGCGGCTTCCTCGGCTCGCCGGACGGCCCAGAGTTGTGCTGTCAGATTCGAGATGAGCAGTACGGTCTTCAAGCGCGAGCGGAGGCTTGCGGTGGAACAAATGGAGGGGTCGGCGCTGCCCGACTTGTTAATTCCTCACACTCCCATAATATGTGATTAAGTGTGGCAACCTTGCCACACGATGTGGTGGTGGTGGTGGTGAATTGTAGC
Source organism: Dermacentor albipictus (assembly GCF_038994185.2). Lineage (NCBI taxonomy): Eukaryota > Metazoa > Arthropoda > Arachnida > Ixodida > Ixodidae > Dermacentor > Dermacentor albipictus. The sequence goes on from NC_091821.1 coordinate 486,842,426, forward strand.
AGCAGGCAAGTTTAGCCTGGCGAAAAAGGCCGGCAATTGCTCCGCCCGAGCGTCTCGCACGATACCGCTGAAGGGTTTCGCCATGTGTATATCAAACCAGTCTCTCTTAAGAATTCGATGAGGAGACGTGAAGTGTCTTTGCGGGCTACAACTGATCCCTCGGGAAATATAAGGTGTTGCAGGCGCGCATGCGGAAGGTCCTTGTTTTGCAGATTCTTCAGGAGAGTGTCTCTTTCATCTTGAAATTGCTGGCAGGATCACAAAAAGTGCTCAATGTCTCCTGTCTCGTTGCATGCCGTACAGTTCGGAGAATTGATTCGCCCCGTTTTAAATAACCACGCTGGTGTATTAGCAGATCCTGTCCTTATTCGATATAGAAGTGAGGCTTCCTCTCGGTGCCATCTCTTGGTTACGCAGGCATATGGGGTGGAACCCAAAGTGACGCAAAGTGATTTCGAATGTCAGATTTTTGCACTTGATTACTCTTCGGAGCCTTGATTTTGGGAGGATGATAGAGCGCTGCGCATGCAAGCGCATCAGCTTTTTCGTTTCCTGAGATACCAATGTGGGAGGGAATCCACTGAAACTTTCCAGTGAAGCCTTTGTTGTTGAGTTCTTTCACGATGGCTAGCGATTTGCGTGGGAACTTGTGGGATGGCAAACCACGGTATACTAGTTTTAATGCAGAATTTTAGTCCGTAAGGACAACAACATTCTGCGTAGGCAAAGTCTTTAATTTGCGCAGAGCCGAAGCTATTGCTACGCCTTCAACAACTGTCGACGAGGCTATACAGTCCAGACGGCCAGACCTCGTATATCTTAGAGAGGGAATATAGAATGCAGCTGCGCAGCGATTTTCGTCTGCCTTGACAGAGCCATCTGTGTATACTTGTAGGTGATTCGGGTAAGTCGTGTTCAGGTGTTCCAGAACTAATGACTTGGCTTCTGCAGATGGAGTGCAGTGCTTTGATTGCAATCGTGGTACACTTAAGTTGCATGTGATGTCCTCGAATGTCCAGGGTGGTTCTATCCTTCCCCGCTGTCTCGAGCAGCGCAATCCTAATACGCGAAGCGTGTTCAGTGCTGCATAAAAATGTGAGCGTGGCCTGTTACCTATACGTCTTAAGAGGGCTCTGCCGGGCGTAGACTCACTCAATCGTAGTAGCTGGACCATCAGAGCCTGGGAAGCCTGAAGTCGTAGAGGGCGCGACTCAGCTTCGTAGAGCACTTTCTTGTTTGACGCTGGCTGAGGGATTCCAAGGCAAAGTCGGATACCTTTTCTGTGGATGGCTTCTAGGCGCTCGTATTGGCTGTCTGAAGGTAACATCAGTGGGAGCTGATACAGGATTCGACTAGTAACCAGCGCTGTATGTAGCCGTAGCATCGACGTCGGGTGGTTGCCCCAGCGTATGCCAGCGACTCGCTTGAGCACATGTAGCCTGAGTGACGATGACGCCACAATGTGGTCAACACCGCGGCGTCAGAGTAGCCTGTGGTCTAAAGTAAAGCCTAGAAATCGGACGTTGGTGTCTTGTCGGATCTGGTATCCGTCCAAATTCAGTGTCAAGCGTGTAGATTTTCTTTTCACTCCAGGAAATAGAACGAATGATGATTTCTCTGCTGATATTGTTAATCCAATCGTTGCCAAGTGTCCCTGAATGGCTTTTACTGCTCCATGGACTATTCTTGCGAGGCGGCGATGCTGGTAGCCGGAGACCCATACGCAGATATCATCGGCATATATAGATATATTCACTGGTGTTCGATAGTTCAGTACTCTTGGGAGTCTACTCATGGCAGCCACACGATGTTGATCTGTTTGTAGTGTACATGTCTGGATACATGGCGTGCATGAGTCTGGGGTTTCCGTAAGAATGGGTTTGTAATTGTCTGAGATGTGCTGCTTGCGTCCTGTCTAACCTAGCGTGAGGGAATCAGTATACGCGTCTTTTTACCTGGTAGTGTGCCGTGATGTCGCGGAACCTGTCTCATACGACACTCCCACGACCAGGCGTTTGCAATAGCCCGCGGGGCTCTTCCTCCGATGATGCTCGGTGAGTGAGGCCTCGAGCAACGCGGTGAGCTGCTTCGTTGGGGATGCTCAATCCAGTGTGTGCCGGTATCCATAGAAAATGCCTTCGGATTTCGAAGTCTGCCTCTCCCTGGTGTATGGGATGTCGCTGGACTATGTAAGGCACCTCTCGCGAGATGCGCCCATTTGCAAAATTGCGAATTGCCGTTTGCGAATCGCCGATCATGTATGTAGCTTCGGTTTGTGTGAGGGCCAGTGCTTTGGCTGCTTCCTCTGCCGCATCGGCATGTGCCGTGTTCACGGTGACGCTCGTGGGTTGTTTGCCTCGGTGGCTAGTAATTGCCGCCAGGAAACTATTCCTGTATCGATAACGGGCTGCGTCAGTGAATACCGCTTCCTTGTTTTTGGAGCCATAGAATGGTTCACTAATTATTTCAAACGCTGATATTTTAGCCAAGTATTTTAATCGTTCGCTACATAGTATAATTAAAATGCCCCTTTACCCCTCCCCCTCAGTTTTACCCAAGCGTGAATTTGTGGGATCTACGCTTCTCTAGGGAGACTTCGAAAGGAAAACATAGGGGATAACAGCCGTGTCAGGCTTTCGAGCACTTGTTGAAGCAATGTTTTGTAGAACGGCTCTATTTTAGCGAGTCAAACTTACGTTCTGAAGAATATTGAACATGCTGTTTCTCTACTTTTACTAAATTCGGTGTTAGTGAAAGTTGCTCTACTCCCAGGAAAGCGCACTAACTTCTGCGCCTTTCATAACATACCACACGCCTCGGAGCAATGGCTTGCGCAATTAACCCCAAGGATCAACCCACGCACATCGAACTTCACTTGCAGATCACCCATAACATTGCGCTTCTTTCCTTAGATTGTAAAGAAGGCGTCCATTTAAGTTATCCAGAGTTACCGAGGATTATACCTGCTAACCTCTTATGATGTACAAATATAAGTAAGAAACGGGTGTTTGGGAAATTATTACAACAATCATATTTAAGCCATAAATGTCAAACGTTCTCCCAATGTCAGCCCTAACATGGCTCCCAGTACATAATAACTCTGTGCCACGTAGTCTTATCATAGGGCTCTGGGAAACATTGCGGATAACGCTGGTGTAGGGCCTCCTACCACTTTCTTATGAAACTTTTCTGCAATCGGGCTTTGTCAATTTCTATTTAGCATCTACTTAACACGCGTACTTATAACTTTTTCTGCGCGTCACCCTCAACCAACCCACCCAACTGTAAGCTTTGGTATAGTAATATTTCTAATAGCAGCAGAAACAATGTCCATATCGTATCGCCGTCGTCGGTTTGTTTCTGTTGTGCCACACACGAATGGCGGTACATACGGAATTTCAGCCCTTACATAAAGACATTGGTCCATCTCGAAGCGCTTTTACCGAACTTTACCGATACCAAACTCCACTACGCGGCCAGATATTCGCTAAATACTTCCCGTAACGAAGATTCCTGCAGTGCCTGTAACGTGCATTTTATTGTGCCTCAGGTACCATTCTTCATCAGCGTTTACAACCACTGCTGTGATATAATTTTCTTTTTTTCTGGTGAAAAATGAATATGTCGTTTCTAAACCTTGAATCTCCAAACTTATTTTTAGTAAGAATATATCGTTGTGAGGAGACACTCCGTTGCGCGCCATTCATGATAGCCATCAACTGGACAGCGAGACAATGTCTGCGTGGAAAAAATATATTCTGGAATTCTGATACGCCGGAGCTTTAGTGCCAATATCACAAATAATTATGAAACACGCCGTACTGGGGGATTCCGCTTAAATTTGCCGACCTGGGTTTCTAGCCGTCTACCCATTACGCAACACACGAGTGTTTGCCCCTTCGCTCGCATAAGTATAAAGCCACCGCGCTCGTGATTGAACGCGTGACTTCTGGCTCATAAGAACAACACCGCAGCCACTGATATAATACGATTAATGGCACGGAAAATCCAACCTAAGGCACCACTTACAGAAGAAAGAAATCTTGAGTTCGAGGCCGGGGTGTTTCTTAAGAAAGTTTTTTTTTTTAGCTGGTTTTACACGGCGTTTGTGCATCTGGCTCCTTGTTATCCCTTGACCACTTCCAGAGAAAAACGGTCGTCTATGCCACAGGTCGATGCCATATAGCAATGAAAGTGGAATCAGATAACCTATGAATATTCAGTAACGGAGGAGGATGTAATCCAAAAAGTACCGACGATTACAAAACTCCTTAATGCGAAATTTGAGCGCAGCTTTTTAGGTGTTTCGAATTCCACCAGTAGTATCGCTCATCGTTTAGAAATAAAGCGTGGACACGGAAGCGCGGGGGTCGCGCTCATTCTCTAGCTTGCGGCGGCGCAGGCGAAGTAGCAAGCGCACAGTCGGTCCAAAGGCAACGCCAGCCTTTCGTATTGGTGGACGACTCGCCGCATGCCCTAATAATGACGTAATTGGCGAGTCGGTGGTGGCGCACGCTAGTATAGCGCCATCTTGCAGGGGGGCGCCGCCGTGCAGCACGTCTCCTGCGAAACAGGGTTTGCCCCATCACCTTTTTGTCATACTCTCCTCCTCCTGTTTTGGCCTCGTGCTTTCTTCGCTATCGCCATCTTTCATCCTCAGTTGCGCTCCACTCGTTCGTTTTTGCGGCTACGCCGGAACAGAGGCGGACGATCAACGCCGGAAGGGGCGACTGAGAGCTGCGCTCTAACATCAGTTCAAGGAGGTAGAACGATGAGCCACTGGCCACGCCAGTTCGTCGCCCTAGTATTGGGCATGGATTTTGGAAAAGTCACAGTTTCGCCCAAAATCGAAGAAGGATTCCGATAGCAAATTATTATACAGCTTTACGAAGCAAGGGTAATTAATTGGCCGTGTAAACTTCTAAACATTCGTTCACGAACTAACTTAACAAGCATGGTGTCACGCGCGCGCAAGGCAAAATGAGCCTATATCACTCGATGACCGCCGACACTCGCTGTCGCAACGCAGGAATGAGGAAGCAGGTCAGCAGCAGCAAGCTAATTGACCTTCGGGCTGCCTCTCGCTTCAACACGAACTAAGCGCCGAGAACATAGCGTACATGAATCTTTGAGCCCTCCGTGCACCTAGGCTCTGCACTCATCGCAGTTCGCTTTCAAGATAAGGACTCTGCGGCCCCGGCATGCGCAGAAGCCACCAGAATATAACTCACTCTCCATCCTCCCGGCAACATGCGCGTGACTGAAGATCGCTTTCAACAATGGCCCGCTCGGCGCGGCCGCATCATGCGCAGCAGCCGCCATAGTACGAAACACCCACCATTCTTCCTCTCATCCAGGAGTCTTCCACGCGACAGCGCGCTTCTTGCCCTCATTCCTCCATTGCACGCGCCGAGATTGTACCGCCATCGACGGCTCGCCATCGACGGCTCACCATCGTATGCTCTCACTGGCACATACAGCATACGATGCGCCGCGACAATGTTATCGTCATTGGTCTTTACACGCAACATCACGGCGGCGGCAGAAATGCGTCTTGAGTGTCTCTATAATTGTTCGCGCAATAAGAGCCCTAACCACTCGGGGCACCTTGAAAGCGCAACGGCAATACAGAGGCGAGGCGTGCGTCGCAGAGTGTCACCCGCTGACAAAAGAAAGCGTCAAGCAAACATCGGCGCTGAGGCAGCGCATCTACGCGTGCAAAACGCTGAGAATTTTTCCCTCCATTGCGGTACGCTAAGAGGTACACACACACTGACCAAAGTTGGCATGTTGTTAATTACAGAGCGGAATATACCCAGGGCATTCATTGCGCAGCTGGCTGAGGTTTGACGAGAGAGACATTCATTTTAATGCAGCACAAACACAGTGCATTTGTCGTTCGGCCTACTAAAGCGCCGGGTTATTGTTCTTGAGGAAAAATCCTGACGAGGGTTCAATTCTGCTCCGCGACGAAGAAACCTAAGAAATCATGTTCCTCATTGTAGAGCCGCACGCACCTAATGGTACAAACTCGGAGCTCCATCATCATCATCATCAGCCTGGTTACGCCCACAGCAGGGCAAAGGCCTCTCCCATACTTCCCCAACAACCCCGGTCATGTACTAATTGTGGCCATGCCGTCCCTGCAAACTTCTTAATCTCATCCACCCACCTAACTTTCTGGCGCCCCCTGCTACGCTTCGCTTCCCTTGGGATCCAGTCCGTAACCCTTAATGACCATCGGTTATCCTCCCTCCTCATTACATGTCCTGCCCATGCTTATTTCTTTTCTTGATTTCAACTAAGATGTCATTAACTCGCGTTTGTTCCCTCACCCAATCTGCTATTTTCTTATCCCTTAACGTTACACCTATCATTCTTCTTTCCATAGCTCGTTGCGTCGTCCTCAATTTGAGTAGAACCCTTTTCGTAAGCCTCCAGGTTTCTGACCCGTAGGTGAGTACTGGTAAGACGCAGCTATTATACACTTTCCTCTTGAGGGATAATGGCAACCTGCTGTTCATGATCTGAGAATGCCTGCCAAACGCACCCCAGCCCATTCTTATTCTTCCGATTATTTCTGTCCCATGATCCGGATCTGCCGTCACTACCTGCCCTAAGTAGATGTATTCCCTTACTACTTCCAGTGCCTCGCTGCCTATTGTAAAATGTTGTTCTCTTCCGAGACTGTTAAACATTACTATAGTTTTCCGCAGATTAATTTTTAAACCCAGTCTTCTGCTTTGCCTCTCCAGGTCAGTAAGCATACATTGCAGTTGGTCCCCTGAGTTACTAAGCAAGGCAATATCATCGGCGAATCGCAAGTTACTAAGGTATTCGCCAATAACTTTTATCCCCAATTCTTCCCAATCCAGGTCTCTGAATACCTCCTGTAAACACGCGGAGAATAGCATTGGAGAGATCGCATCTCCCTATCTGACGCCTTTCTTTATTAGGATTTTGTTGCTTTCTTTATGGAGGACTACGGTGGCTGTGGAGCCGCTATAGATAATCTTTTAGTATTTTTACATACGGCTCGTCTACACCCTGATTCCGCAATGCCTCCATGACTACTGAGGTTTCGACAGAATCAAACGGTTTCTCGTAATCAATGAAAGATACATATAAGGGTTGGTTATATTCCGCACACTTCTCTATCACCTGATTGATAGTGTGAATATGATCTATTGTTGAGTAGCCCTTACGGAATCCTGCATAGTCCTTTGCTTGACAGAAATCTAAGGTGCTCCTGATTCTATTTGCGATTACCTTAGTGAATAGTTTGTAGGCAACGGACAGTAAGCTGATCGGTTTATAATTTTTCAAGTCATTGGCGTCCCCTTTCTTATAGATTAGGATTATGTTAGCGTTCTTCCAAGATTGCGGTACGCTCGAGGACATGAGGCATTGCGTATACAGGGTGGCCAGTTTCTCTAGAACAATCTGCACACCATCCTTCAACAAATCTGCTGTTACCTGATCCTCCCCAGCTGCCTTCCCCCGTGCATATCTCCTAAGGCTTTCTTTACTTCTTCCGGCGTTACCTTTGGGATTTCGAATTCCTCTAGACTATTTTCTCTTCCATTATCGTCGTGGGTGCGACTGGTACTGTATAAATCTCTATGGAACTCCTTAGCCACTTGAACTATCTCATCCATATTAGTTATGATATTGCCGGCTTCTGTCTCTTAACGCATACATCTGATTCTTGCTAATTCCTAATTTCTTCTTCACTGTTTTTAGGCTTCCTCCGTTCCTGAGAGCATGTTCAATTCTATCCATATTATACTTCCTGATGTCAGCTGTCTTACGCTTGTTGATTAACTTCGAAAGTTCTGCGAGTTCTATTCTAGCTGTAGGGTTAGAGGCTTTCATACATTGGTGTTTCTTGATCAGATCGTTCGTCTCGTGTGATAGTTTACTGGTATCCTGCCTAACGGAGTTGCCCCCGACTTCCATTGCACACTCCTTAATGATGCCCACAAGATTGTCGTTCATTGCTTCAACACTAAGGTCCTCTTCCCGAGTTAAAGCCGAGTACCTGATCTGTAGCTTGATCTGGAGTTCCTCTATTTTCCCTCTTACCGCTAACTCATTGATCGGCTTCTTATGTACTGGTTTCTTTCGTTCCCGTCTCAGGTCTAGGCTAATTCGAGTTCTTACCATCCTGAGGTCACTGCAGCGCACCTTGCCGAGCATGTTCCCATCTTGTATGATGCCAGGGTTAGCGCAGAGTATGAAGTCTAATTCATTTCTAGTCTCGCCGTTCTGCTCCTCCACGTCCACTTTCGGCTATCCCGCTTGCGGAAGAAGGTATTCATTAACCTCATATTATTCTGTTCAGCAAACTCTACTAATAACTCTCCCCTGTTATTCCTAGTGCCTATGCCATATTCCCCCACTGCTTTGCCTCCAGCCTGCTTCTTGCCTACCTTGGCCATTAAAGTCGCCCATTAGTATAGTGTATTTGGTTTTCACTCTACCCATCGCCGATTCCACGTCTTCATAGAAGCTTTCGACTTCCTCGTCATCATGATTGGATGTAGGGGCGTAGACCTGTACAATCTTCATTTTGTACCTCTTATTAAGCTTCACAACAAGACCTGCCACCCTCTCGTTAATGCTATAGATCTCCTGTATGTTACCAGCTATATTCTTATTAATCAGGAATCGGACTCCTAGTTCTCTTCTCTCCGCTAAGCCCCGGTAGCACAGGACGTTCCCGCTTTTTAGCACTGTATATGCTTCTTTTGGCCTCCTAACTTCACTGAGCCATATTATATCCCATTTACTGCCCTCTAATTCCTCCAATAGCACTACTAGACTCACTTCACTAGATAACGTTCTAGCGTTAAATGTTGCCAGGTTCATATTCCAATGGCGGCCTGTCCGGAGCCAGTGATTCTTAGCACCCTCTGCTGCGTCGCAGGTCTTACCGCCGCCGTGGTCAGTTGCTGCGCAGCTGCTGGGGACTGAGGGCCGGGGTTTGATTGTTGTGTTCATAGAGGAGGTTGTGGCCAAGTACTGCACCAGGGTGGCCAGTCCTGCTCTGGTGAGGGAGTGCGTTACCGGTTCTGGTCACCGGGATCAGGCCACACTCCAGGCCTGTTCGTGCAATTTTATCAACACGCGGATTTTTCTAATCCGGTGGAAAATTCCTCGGCGCCGGGATTCGAACCGCGGACCTCTTGCACGCGAGGCGGGTTTTCTACCTCTACGCCACCGCTGCAGGCCGGCTGCAGAAGCTCCAAGTCGGCTTCAAACACTTTATTGGACATCGGTACATAGCCCGCGATGCATCCGCAGTGACCCATATCGGCGTGAGAGACGTTAGTTGAAGTGCAGCACGTGTATGCACGTTGCCCCATACTCAGCCAAACAAGTTTTATTTATGTTATTTCTTTATTTCAAAATACAGCAGGCAGCAGTGCTGTTCTAGCAGGAGAGGTTTAAATTAAGTGCAATGACAAAGATTTAACGAATGTATCTACATTTGCACAAGGAACAAGAGACGCTCGCAGACAATTCCACTCTTCAATTGTGAGCGGAAAAAAAGTTAGAACAAATGTTGGTTTCAAACCCTGTTACCTCAGCATAGCCCGCCGATGCGTTATCATCTTGACCATGTATTATTACCCTGTAACTAAGGCAGGCGAGAAAACTATGAGTTACAAACAATCATACATAGAAAGAGAGAAAATTACCCCACAGAGAAGTCAGTGAAGTACCCAAACAATGCTAACGCATTGATATAGAGGCCTACGACTGACACTAAGACTTTACCAACGTCTCTACTTACTTGTCATGTGTTATCTTCCGGTAACCCAGGACGATAACATGAAAAAATGCATGCTTCAGGGACACCAGAAATTGGAATTACTAAATATTGTTTCAATATAACAGCGCTAAATATACACGAATACATATGGGTATGGACTGATTGGTATTGAATATTCAATGCTTACCACAAACTGTAAACGAATGATCGCATGTAATCACAGCCGTTCACAAAAACAGCGCGTGGTTGTGCGGTATTGTTTTCAAACCTAATAATTGCACCCTAATCATCAAATGTGCGGCTTTTGCACACTGTCCTTTATGTAGGCATATCATAATACCATCATAAATTCGCATTACGATAGTGTGAACCTGTTGTGGGTAAGTATCGCTTACACAAATTTGGGGGACTAAATAAAACAAACGCATGAACGCACGACCAAAATATCCCAAAATTTAGAAAAGGCTGAATTTAGAAAATCGCGGTGGTTTGCGTAGCAGAGGAAAGTCGCAAACCACGACAAAAGACAGGTGAAGTTCGTTTCAACGTAGTTCATGGCCAAATCATCCGAGTTTGGTCACGAGCAAGCAAAAGACTAAGGACTCCTATGACTTGAAGTAGCTCATTTATTGATATGAGTAGTTGGACTGGGGTTATATTGAAGTTTCCGGTAACTGAAGGTAAATTGAAGGCGACAAACTTGTGTGCCCCATTTTAGATATGCTGCACCTGGCTTAGTGCGTGTGCAAGTGCGATCAAAACTCGCGTCTTCTATCTCTCTCTTTCTTCCACTCCCTCGTCCCGCTTCTGATGTATAGGGCAGCAAACTTGACAAAGGCCGGTCAACGTCCCTGTTTTTCCTTCCTGCCTCCTCACTCTTGTCTCTATCTCCCTCCTCTCTTTTTCTCTGCTATAACTGCACTTCTTCAGTCTTAAACGTAAGCGGGTATTGTGAATCGATGCAGTAAACTACAGGCGGGGGCATGACCGGTTCGATTATGTGCTAGAAATGTCGATGGTAATTAGCTCAAAGAGCTAGAAAAATGAACTTTGGAAGCAGTGTTGGGCATATCAAAGATAAGATGCTCCCAAGGTAGCAGTGTGCAAGGAAAGTTAGTAATTTGTGTTAAATATACAGAATTATGTTAGTATTCTTCAACACAGAAAATCCAAAGCAAGCTAGCCTGTATCCACCTTACCCAACTCTTTAGAAATTTAAGATTCACTGACGAAGAATTTACGGCCGGAGATATCTGACGTTTACTGTCGACGGTAAAGTGATTAACGATCAAACAATGCAGCGACATACCTTATTACTGAATCACATTAATTTCAAATCTGTGGCGGTCATGGCATACATCACGTGTTTCGATTATGTGCCATTCACATTACCCAACATCCGCCCACTGTCCCTTGGAACTCGCTGGCCAAGGTCCGCCATAAGCGTGATGGCTTCAAGATGGTTGTGATGATAAAGCAGTGACAATGGTGAAATCACAAAAAATGAATGAGTCGATGGAATGACGAAGGCAGTATAACAAAAACATGATCGCCATGAGCTCACAATTTTCAAATGATGAAGATAATGCAACCATGACAGGAGGAGGATAACTGCATGACGAAGCTGAAGTGTAGGCGTAACGGCAACAGCATTACAGCATGACAACGTTGGCATGACAACGACAGCACAATATTTATTGTATAACGACAGCTTAGTTCGAATATAATGAAGAAGAAGGAATGACGTTGACACCATGAAAGTACGAGTCCGAATAAGAAAGTCCTTGCCCCAATTTTTTTTGCAAAATAACCCCTCTAAATGTGAAGTCAACATATCCACCCCCAGAGGTGGGCCTTTCTTGCACCGGCCCGGCGTTATCTGCCGGTAGCTCCGCGGCACGGCGCTACTCTCAGTTGTTCAACATGGTGGTTGTGCTTCACCCATCCACGGCGTATAAAAAACGAAGTGTGATTCGTTTTCTATGGAGCAAGCGACGAACGCCCATTGAAATCCACAAGGAAATGCAGCCCATGTATGGGGAAAGGTGTATCGCTTTGATAAGTGTGAGGTGGTGCTGTTGTGAGTTTGGAAAAGGCCGTGAAGGCTTGCATGATAATGAGCGTTCGCACAAACTGAGCGGGACGAATTCTACCACAGGGCATCTCAAATATGGTGCTGCGATGGCAGAAATGTCTGGACCGGGGGGGGGGGGGAAGTATGTGCAAAATTGTATAACGCACGTAGAGTAGCACGTATATTTCTTATTTTGGCTAATAAAAATAGGGGCAAATAACGAATGTCATGCATGTACGATGCAGACACTTTCTTATTCTCCCTCTTATTAGGATAAGGTGTCCGAAGTCATGACGGTATTACGACAACAGCATGACGGCCATCGGAAAATGAAGTTAGAGTGGCGATGATGGAATGACCATCATGCTATCACGACGGCTGTATAATGATCACTCAAAAATATTGTTGGCATGACAAAGGTACAATGACAAGGGTATGGCGATGAGTTGGTATGAACATGCATGTATGACGATGACTGTGTGGCGACGATGGCGTGACGGGAACAGAGGGACACTGACGGTATGACGAGTCGGATTGTGGAACTACAGTGACGATGATGTTACGATCACAATAGCAACATGACCATGACCTAGTGGCCGAAGTTGATCGACAGCTTCGGCCTCGTAGACAGCGTAGACTGTGGGCGTCGAGGGCATGATGAGGGTACGATGGCATCATGAACGCGAGCGCCTACTTTGCGGTTAAAGCTGTTGGCAACGTGGGTCACTGGGTAAGCGTAAGAGGATAGATAGATAGATAGATAGATAGATAGATAGATAGATAGATAGATAGATAGATAGATAGATAGATAGATAGATAGATAGATAGATAGACAGACAGACAGACAGACAGACAGACAGACAGACAGACAGACAGACAGACAGACAGACAGACAGACAGACAGACAGACAGACAGACAGACATATAGATAGACAGACAGATAGATTGCTAGACAGATAGATAGATAGATAGATAGATAGATAGATAGATAGATAGATAGATAGATAGATAGATAGATAGATAGATAGATAGATAGATAGATAGATAGATAGATAGATAGATAGATAGATAGATAGATAGATAGATAGATAGATAGATAGATAGATAGATAGATAGATGCTAGCTCAATCGAGGTAGCCGCAATAATTCGTGGCACGCGCACGGCCCACACCCGTTTTAGCTAATTATATGTCACGATGACGAGTACGCTGTATGGTGCTAGTAAGGGAAGAATTATGTTGACCGGTTTTTGCACAGATAGCGGCAGCAAAAGCTTACGGCGCAACCGAACTCCCCATGATCATCGATGGCGATGCGATTAGCATTCAATCAATTTCGCCACACACAGTACTGCTGATGTCACATTTGTTTACAATCTGTAGTGACTACTCTGAGACTTTAGTTGCTTCGTCTGTCTACGACATACACAGTCTCCGGCATCAACAGACTTTGCAATGGCACTCGCGTGCCATGGTCACCCATGAGCGTAAAAGCATCCCAATAGCTGCTTGATGACAATGTAACGTCAACAGTGAAGGGACTTGGAAGAAATGAGGTCGGTAGAACAAAAATTCGCTATGAAGACGAAGGCATGATGATAATGAGATCACGGCGAACCACCGCGAGTGAAGCGCCGCCGCTAAACTGGTTCGGAGCGAAGGCAATGTGGCTTATACGGATGGCAGAACAAGGCGAAATGCGCCCGCGCAATGGCACGTCGAATTCCCCAAATCCCCACACAGTCGGATAGCTGGGTTAGAGTGACGAGTAGAACGAACACGTAGCATCCTGACAATGGTATGACAAGGAATGGACAAAGAAGACTTTTCGATCCTAATTAAAAAACTGGCGGACAGACTTCGCAAAGTGAAAATGTAGTTGTCATAGTGGCACATTGGGGGTACTGGAGGCCAGCTACTGACACCGACTGGTATGCGTACTGCAATGATCAACATAGGGGATTTGTCATTCGTCATAAATTTTGTTATCTTCCCAACTGTTGCAATGATTTTATCTCAAATATGGACTTCTTACGTGAGTGCGGCACCGTCATGAACATACCAGAACGTATACCAACCTTTTCTTTGGACGAAAGCGCCAAACTACAAAGCAACTCCTTGTGCATCATGGACGGCGTGACCTTGCAACCGTTATTTTGCCCTCTTGTTTCCCTCAGGCCCAACACAGAGTACGATGGGGAAGGTCTTGCCGAGCAGATAATTATGCTTTTGCTAAGTCAAGGTGTTGCCATACCCAGATTTCTCAGCAAAGTAATGCATGCGCTGACGGTTGTACTGCCGATAAACTTCTGGAAGGAACGATGGAACACTGAAAAAGGCTCAGCAGTTGCTTACCTCGACCAAATTGAGGAATTTGGCGAGTACTTTGCATTACAATCGGAAGAGCGGGACGCTTCGGCACCTTCTCCTGTTCCTAACGTGATCGCGAGCTTATTACCAGCGGAAAGGCAGCGCCTCGTGGATCTGCTGCGCCAGTTTTGCGATGGCTTCTCGTCGACATCCATGGTCGGTCAGGCGCCACTGACAAAGCACCGGAATATCATGAAGGAGACAGCGAGACCAATCCTACGAAATTGTGTAACACCAAAAGAACGCGAAGCGATCCAAGAGCACGCGCAGAAAATGCTCGACGACGATGTTATCCAATCATTAACAAGTCCATGGGCATCGCTGGTAGTGACGGCCAAAAATAAAAGACGGCAGTCTGCGTTTTTGTCTCTACTACCGCAAGCTGAACCGGGTGACAAAGAAGGACGCGTACCCTTTACCACGCATCGGCTATTCTCTGGACAGGCTGAGGCATGCCCGCTGCTTCTCGTCGATAGACCTAAAATAGCTATTGGCAAATCGAGGGTCATGATACGGACAGAGAAAAGACTGCTTTCATAAGGCCTGATGAACATTACAAATCCAAGGTCCTGCCTTTCGGTTTACGCTCAGCTCCAGCAACCATTCCGCAACTCATACGGTTCTGTCCGGCTTGAAGTGGCAGACGTGCTTCGTGTACCTTGTCGACGTGATTGTTTTTTTCGGAAACCTTGTAGGAGCACCTGAGACTGCTACTGGCCGTTCTACAAATGATACGGTCTGAGGGTGTAACACTGAAAGCAGAAAAGTATCGCTTTGGTTTCGACGAACTCCAGTTTTTAGGTTATGTTGTGAATCACCAAGGCATCCGCCATGATCACGACAAGATCACGGCCGTCACAACGTTTGCAGTGCCAATGGACAAAAAGGCGGTGAGGCGTTTCCTAGGTATCAGCGCCCGTATTTCCGAAAATTTATTGCCGATTTTCTACATATAGGTTCACCATTACCGCGCCTTACAAGAGATGACGTTGCCTTCGCAGAGGGCAAAGAAGAACAAGCAGCGTTTAATTATCTCCCACAGCACCTGCGAACAACCCCCGTGCATCTCAATTTGACGAGGGCGCTCCTACCGTAATTCATGCTGACCCTAGCAACATACGTCTAGGAGCTATGCTTGTGCAGTGGCAAGAATCAGCCAAGAGAGCCATTGCTTACGCAAGCAGGATGCTCTCATGGTCTATGTTTAATTACTAAACCACAGAAAAGCAAAGCCCTATGGTGGTATGGGCTGTTATGAAGTTTCGCCCATATCTCTATCGTCGCTCCTTCAGTGTTTTCAGCTATCATTATCAACCAGCGTGTTGCAGCCTAAGGCTTCAAGAATTTGATATGACAGTGGTGTACATGAGCGCACTACAGCACTGTGACGATGACTGCCTTTTATGGTGACCAATTGAGCAGGATGTCAGAAAAGATTACGAAGACATGGCTTTTATAGGAGTTCTTGACTGGGCCACCATTGCTGGTCAGCAGCGGGAAGACAACGAACTGATTCCGCGAATCGATTATTCAGAAGGCCGGTTTACAACCATGCCCCTGACATTTGCCAGAAGCTTGCCATCATTCTGCTTCGGCAATGATGTTATCTACAACAACTTCTCTGCAAGGCTGTTTCACATGGCGCAATTGGGCCGAAAAAAATCGTTCTGCCACGCACGTTCCCGAGCAATTTTCGCTTACAGCTTTCATATGCGTTGGCGGCAGCGCGATTTCCGTCGCAGCGATGCGCAAGGTTTCCCTCTGCTCACGAAGCATCCATGCCTCAATAGTTAAATAATATCAATGTGGAAACTAGTCAATCATTCGAATTTTCTTTTATTATTTGATAATAGAATAAGTACGCCATTTTTAACATTTAAAAGCGTTGAGTCTTCACGACAGCTTCCAGATGCGATGAGTGAGATGCTGCACAACACCACTAGTAAGAGCGCGCGGATTCTGCGGCGTCGGTGGGGTGGTTCTGTTTAGTACACTACTTTCGTTGTTACCATGGAAGCCACATCTTTCTCCTTCGATGAGTATTTGTCTTTGCAGAAGGACAAGCTACTATTGAGTGTGCATGTATGAGCAGCTTGCGCAATTTGTAGCGATAGAGAGGTTGACGACGGTAGCGATCGAGTGGGTACGTTCCTTAAGTTGAAGCGGCGTCCTTCTCCCGACCTGAATAGTGTGCAACTTCTCCTTTTAAACGAATTATGTAAGCGGAAGAAAAAAGAATGTTTATGAAGCTTCTAAGCCGCAGGTGCTGGTGGGTACACCCTATTAAAACATAACTAAAACTGCAGCACGACATTCTTCCACAGAGCTACCAACGTGCGGTAAAACAGGAAGGCGCCTATTTTTACGGTGCTTTGCTTCGTCACACGTTGTCCCTCCCACATCGTGCCGATCGCTGCAACTCAGCGACCATGCGACTAACTTGTTGGAATCAGGTCGCGGAGAACCCACGACGTCGCGGCGGTCGCTGAGCGACGGAATTCGCTGTGTCGCTGACTGAAAATCGCGCCGTGTAAAAGAGCCTATAGATGTTTAACGACGACGGCATGAAGGCTATGGGATTAAGTTACTGAAGGGATAACCATGGTAGATTGACAGCGTGAGGACGAAGGCATGACGAGATTATTATGACGGAAACTCTGTGACGACGCCAGCGTGAGAGCAGTTGCATTTGGAAGACAGAATGATGACGATGGATTACGGCATCATGACGATGGCATGACAACTATTGCATGTGGTCGAATGTATAACGACGACGCAAGACTGCCATGACATGAAGACCATGGCATTAAGACAATCGGGTCAGGACAAATGTATTATGGCAATAGCGTAAGGATTAACACACGACTGCAATGGCGTAACCACAGATGTTCCATGAAACCTCTATGACGATAATGGTATGATGATGATGGCATGACAAGAGTCGGATGACGAAGCTAGAGCGGTGACATTGTCGCTACTGTCATGGCACGGCAACAAATGTATGGTACTACATGCGTGGTAGCGATTGTCTCGCAACAATAGAATGTAGAAGACGGTGATACCACGGCACGACATTGACCATTGAAAGACGGCAATGTGCTTCTAATAGCATTACGAAGGTAGTGTGATGTCGAAGGAACCACAAAGGCGGTTGGGCAAAGACGGCAGGAAGACAATGGGGCGGCGTTATTCAAATTATACCGACAGTAAAATGCCAGCTTGACAGCGACTGCATGACGACGATGGCATGACGAGATTCAGGGGGGGGGGGTGTTAGAATGAAAACAATAAAACGACACTACCCCCATCATTCCGATGGTATGAGAACTTGCGCATTGCGTCGACACAAAGAGGATGATGGAATGCAAATCGTATAAGTACGTGGGATGACAGTGACTGTTTAATAACAATGGCTTGACGACGACTCTACCCAAGAGCGTATACGAAGACGATACCTTATGATGAGGGGATGACAATACTAGGGTGACGATTCGGGAGTGGCGACAATGTAAAGGAAACGACAGCATCACAACAGTGGTGTGACAGCTACTCCATGACTATGCCAACGATAATGTGACTATGACAGAATAACGGGTGTCGACGCTAACGGTAGAATGACGACCATGCAATGACAACAGCATCACGACCAAGAGGGCATACCTAGTGGCCCAAGCTATTGCAGCTTGGGCTACTGGGTGCTTTTAAAAGGCATGACGACGATGGCATTATGAGTCAGGTCATGCAACCCGAATGCAACTGTGAAGCGACCACGTCGCTATTACGATCACGAACACACACCTAGTGGCCTTAGCTGGTCGAAAACTTGAGTAATTGTATAGGCGTAAGAGCATTGATAAAGAAATAGATAGATAGATAGATAGATAGATAGATATATAGATAGATAGATAGATAGATAGATAGATAGATAGATAGATAGATAGATAGATAGATAGATAGATAGATAGATAGATAGATAGATAGATAGATAGATAGATAGATAGATAGATAGATAGATAGATAGATAGATAGATAGATAGATAGATAGATAGATAGATAGATAGATAGATAGATAGATAGATAGATAGATAGATAGATAGATAGATAGATAGATAGAGAACAGCTGAAGTTAATCGCACAAACGTAAGTCTAGCGAAGAAGGGTCGCAAGTAGCTATTTTTTTTACAGTTATCGTATGGGCGGTGATACTGTCGCTGATGTGTTCACGTGCACGCTAACAATATTTTTGCAGAGTGTATACCGGCATGTCCTAAGTCCCCGGCTGGCGGCTCAGATACGTTGGCTGAATTCGGCTGATGTGCACTTGTACGAGCACTTCGTTCGCCGGTTCGAGCTACGGGTGCGCCAATTCGGCCAGGAGCGAATGGCCAAGGAGCTGCATTTGCTTCAGGAGCGCACGCGCTATTGGTACGAACGCTGCGTCAAGAACGTCAAGCAACCAGACGAAAGCAGGCCCACTTCAGAACGAAAGTTCTGGACTAACCATCAGGTAAGAACTGAGTTTCACTTCCCATGCATGTGTATGTAAGTGAGCAATTCTTAAGCATGTCCATTCTAATGGTCCCCTCCAAATGTGCACAAATATATGTTGAGAGAGGCATTGTACTAGCGAAGCAAAATTGAGCGGGGATGTTGTTAATGTAAAAGGCGATGTCCATGCGAACATATTTCTGCTTGCGCTCACGTTCTAACCACCGATACACTTTTTCGCTGAATCAAAAAAAGAGCAGATTATGCCATGCTTTCATCAAACATTTTATACATGCCATCGTCATCGGCATTGGCATCGCGTAAGTGACATTCAGTCTGATATGCGCAGCAACAAAAACACAAGAAATTGCGAATTTGTTGCGCGGTATATTTTGTTCATTTGCAATAGATAGCATGATAATCATAATATTTATTACCGCGAATATTTTGATAAAGCGACAATAGATTTCGCATAACCTAACCAGCCTGATTATCACTCAGCAAATCAAATTCAAGGATAGCTTTTCCCCTGTTACGGTTTATATCGCGAAAAAAATCTCGACAGAACTCATGTCACGATGTCTGTCGACGGAATACGAATAGCATTCGAGCAATGTAGCGCCGAACCATATTCCTGAAATGACGTTTCATTACCGCATGTAATGGTAATTTGGATACATTTATTGCTTCGACTGTATGCTACATACTTCGATATATGCCCATGTGTTATGACAGTGAATTGCCAAATTCACCCGTGAGCATGGTGTCCTGACAATGACTGCATGACGCCGAAGAAGAGACGATGGAACGACGCAGAAGGAATAATGATATCGATGGGACTACAAAGGCAGCATAACGAAGACGGTATGATGGCGATGAGGTGTATATTCCTAAATTATAACAATATTGTAACGACAACACGAGGACAGGGAGCTGACGACAAAAGTAAGATGAGAACTGCTTAAGGGGACACTAAAGGCAAATATTAAGTCCACGTGGACTGTTTAAATACCGTTTCAGAAACCTTACAACGCTTGTTTCATGTCAAGAAAAGACTTAGTTTACGAGAAAATTGTATCTGAGGGTCCGAATACTTTTTTTCGAAATTCAAGTGTCCCAAGGTTTTAGTACGGGCTATTCGGTATTTCATGGCATTCCGAGGAACCTTTATTCGTCGTCCTTTTTTGTCCCTCCTCTATGTATGCGCTGTAAGTGATGATTGATATCAAATATCCCGCCACCCAACTGAGGGAGTGGTGACGTTGCATACGCCATCACCGCCCTTTGTTGCCCTCGGTGAGTGAAAAGGCACCCGACAGACGGCGGAATCGAGCCAAGACAAAGCGGCGGATTGAGAACGAATGCACGATGATCACTCTAGTATGACGAGGCATTGACGACGATGGCGTGACCACCTTTTAGGGCAATGCGATGACGACGAGTGTATTATGACAATGGCGAAACGATGACTCAGACAACCTCTATGACTACATTAGCATAATATCGAAGGCACGATAATAGTCCAATAACGAAGCTGGTGTCACAACCATGCCTTGACAATGACGGCCTGACAACGGATTCATGATAGCAATTGTCTGATAATGACAGCAGATCAAGGGAAGCCTATTTCAATGAATGACAGCACGATTGAATCAATTTTGAATGATGGCAGGTAGGACTTAAATAAAATAACGAAGGAAGATTTACGTCGTGGGAGAGACGAAGACGCTATGACCATGGCATGGCGACAAGGCGCTGATGTTATAGAAAAGATGACAATAATGAGAAGATAGCCTAACGATGGTGGCACGACCACAAACACATACCTAGTGCCCCATGGAATTAAACAATTTATGCCACTAAGTCGGTGCAACATGCATGACGATGACAGCATGAGGAAACTTAAAAGTGTGGTGGTTTGGGCTTGTTGGTTTTTCATTTTAGACTGTGTGGTACAGCGCGAAGCATGGACAAAGGACGCAAGAAAAACGAGGACAAGCACTTATTGCCAACTGAAATTTTATTGCCTAGTGCAAAGTGTTATATATAAAAAACAAAGGGAAATCTACGTAAAAAATACCTATTTTATATTTTTTATTGTTGCATATATATTTTTTCTGTAGTTTTTCCTTTGTTTTTTATATATAACTCCTTGCACCAGGCAATAAAATTTCAGTTGGCAGTAAGAGCTAGTCCTCGTACTTCTTGCGTCCTTTCTCCCTGCTTCGCGCTGTACCACACAATTTAGCATGAGGATACTCAGATCACGAAGATGGGGAGCGATTGGACGACAACGACGGCAAGGGCGTCCCCATGGCGGTGTGACAAAGAATGGATGGCCACAGTGGGATGATCGCGGTGTAACGACGAAGGCATGACGAAAGTCGGATGGCATAGCTGGAATAAAGAGGGTGCAATGACCGTGATGGCATCATGACCAGAAGCCCATACCTAGTGGCCCAAGCTATTAGACAGTTTGGGCCATTGAGTGCTGAGTAGAAGGCCGGAAGACGACGGAATCACATCAATAATATGGAATGACCGCTGCAGCATTGTGGCCAGGAGCACCTAGTAGCCTAGTAGCTCACCTAGTCATCATCATCATAATCATCCTCATGATCATCATCAGCAGCAGCCTGGTTAAGCCCACTGCAGGGCAAAGGCCTCTCCGATACTTCTCCAACAACCCCGGTCATGTACTAATTGTGGCCATGCCGTCCCTGCAAACTTCTTAATCTCATCCACCCACCTAACTTTCTGTGGACGCCTGCTACGCTTCCCTTCCCTTGGGATCCAGTCCGTAACCCTTAATGACCATCGGTTACCTTCCCTCCTCATTACATGTCCTGCCCATGCCCATTTCTTTTTCTTGATTTCAGCTAAGATGTCATTAACTCGCGTTTGTTCCCTCACCCAATCTGCTCTTTTCTTATCCCTTAATGTTACACCTATCATTCTTCTTTCCATAACTCGTTGCGTCGTCCTCAATTTGAGTAGAACCCTTTTCGTAAGCCTCCAGGTTTCTGCCCCGTAGGTGAGTACTGGTAAGACACAGCTATTATACACTTTTCCCTTGATGGATAATGGTAACCTGCTGTTCATGATCTGAGAATGCCTGCCAAACGCACCCCAGCCCATTCTTATTCTTCTGATTATTTCCGTCTCATGATCCGGATCCGCCGTCACTTCCTGCCTTAAGTAGATGTATTCCCTTAAGACTTCCAGTGCCTCACTGCCTATTGTAAATTGCTGTTCTCTTCCGAGACTGTTAAACATTACTTTAGTTTTCTGCAGATTAATTTTTAGACCCATTCTAGTGCACAACCGTACAAGTCACTGCAAGACTACCACCTGCCACTCTCAGATGAACGATCTCATAGAGCTCCTAAGGAAGACCCTCGGCGACAAGTTAGCGATGTCCGTTGACGTCGAACATAAACCCGCGATACGTTCCTTCCGTACGTAACCTTCGCTTATAACATCGCCCGGTGCAAGACACAACACACATGACGCAGTTCGAGTTGTTCTGCGGAAGGAAACTGGTGAAGACGCCCGACACGATGCTACAGTGCGTCACCCACGAAGGCAACCTCGACGTTGCGGCCTCTCGGGCAGCTGTCGAGCTCTCGCGCACCGAAGGAGCCCGAGAGCTCGCCCGCTTGCGCATCAAGAATCAGCAAAGCACTAACAACCGACGTTAGAACCTTCGACGACGCTGTATCCAATACAAGCCTGATTACCATATTCAGCTATAGACTGCGATGCGCCGACGTAAACTAAGTGAAAAGCGACTTGGCACTATTTCGTACCATACGCGATTACCCGACATATTGGCGCACGGGAATATGGTCCAGTGTTTGATGCGATTTCGCTATCACAACGTCGCCGCGTGCGTCCTCAAGTTGTCTACGAAGTGAGTCTTCAACGCTTAAGTTCTGCGCGCGAATGGCGAACAATGGGACTGGAATTTGCTGTTGCATTGCTTTTGTTTCTTTACGACCTATGCTTTCATTCGCTTTTGCGGTATTCGCATCATCAGGACTATACTTTTTAAGAGGAGGGAATTTAGTGTACTTCCTTGTCTTTTTCCTGTGATCGACATTCACCGGCTAACAAATGTTAAGCATCATTACCCACGGCAGGACCCAGCTGCATCTATATGAAAAATTCCAGATTCTTATAGCCCATTCCACCTCCTGTCTGTGATGTCATCGAGCTTTTTGTAATGACAGTGCGTGTATGAGGCGAATGTTGTTATTCATTCTAGTGCTGAACGAACAACTGAATGTTCTCCCGCTAATACGCTGCACTCTTGGACGAATACCATAAATATTCAACGACTCTCACCTGACATCATATTTGGACAATAAACGATTGTGCTCTCCGCTGTCATTGTGCTAAATGTTACCGATTTTGCTTGGCAGAGGTTCACCCAGAAACAGTTCGTTCCATCACTTGCACTGTGCAATAGATGTTGTTCATGGTCACTACAACATTACAAAACACCTGGAGATCCTACTCTCTGTAGGAATCGAAGTTATCCGAAGCAGTGTGCGGGGGGGCTCCCCGCACACTGCTTCACACTGTCGGGTGGTTCCCCGACCATAGGCGGCAGCTTCATAACCTACATGACATGCATGTGATGACCTATCATTTACATTCATCATACATCGTTCTGATACTATCCCAATTTTGGTACCTACCAAGTTATCGAAACGACCATGAGAGCACCAAGACTCAGGCGGCTAGATACTGTCAAAGTGACAAATGTTAGACAAGAAATGCTTCGCATTTAGTGAAGGGGCTTCTTCATCGCTTTCTATGGAAACCGTCAAGGAGGGGAGGCGGCCGAGAGTGTCATGGGGCCAACTAGAATAGATGCAACAGATGCGAGTCTCTACTACCTTAATCAGCTGGAACAAGACTATGGTGGAGCAGCATTGAGTCGTGATAATTCATGTTGCTTTTTGCGACCATTAATGTTTCGATCATTTTGGTATATAGGTCTTTCCGCAACACAGTTGTATGTCATGCCACCCCAACAGCCTTAGTTACGTGTGGAGTTTAAATATTCCTGCTCCAGTCGTGCTTTTTACCATCGCTTGCTTGCAGCCCCAAGAAAATTCGCTCAATAGCGCCCGTGAATTAACCGGAGAGAATTTCGTCACATGCGCTACGTATGCGTAAAAGTGGAATGTATTTGCGTCATTACCATCATTCTTGCATACAAGTTACCTAAACAATAAAGAGAGCTTCACTTCCTACCAATTCTAATATTTTATCGGCGCGCGTCGTTTGCTTTTATTCATAGCATAGATCAAAGAAGCCTAGCAGTCAATATAGTTTATTTCTCTCATTATTCATAGCAGGTGTAAGTCTCTGCAGGGTACATTTATGGCACCGACATTCAGAGTACACAGGAAATATAGCGCGGCAAGATCAACCATTTGGTATTCTATAATGCCTTTCGTGTAATGCGAATTTTCAGTTTGTTTAGTAATTCATGCCTACGAACCTCTGCTCTTCCTGTTTGAGCTCTCCCTATTTTTTTCACACGTCGTATCGCAGACAGATTTAAATAAATAAAGAGGTACTGTATTTTACAGCCATTTCGTCGTGCCGAATCTTACTGATCTCGCTATCTTTGTTCTTTCCTTCACATTATTCAATGATAAGTAATAAATCAGAACGTAGGCAACAGATTTCGCGTATCAGCGACATAAGACACCAAGAGTGGTGTTCGTGCTAGACGCTTAAGGGAATTAAAGGTTCCAGGACATCCCGCATTCAAGAGAACACAAGCACTCACTTTGAGACTACTGCAAATGAATACATACCCCACATCCAAACGTCTACGCTACTACATGGCGGAACAATTCCCCTATACAGAGTGCGCGAACTGCAATGAATCACTTAACCTCAAACATAAGCTCTCGCCGTGCGGCCGAGCCACCAATGCCGATTACTAACGGGACCTGGCCAGGTTTGAGGCTGCCATTCGCAGTCCGGATCTGGTTGAACAGCCTTGGGTACTGCAGCAAGCCCGTGGCGCGGTCGCGAAGCTCCGTCTTCACGTCCCGACGTGGGATTAGCCCTTCAAAGGGTCACCGCATAGCCTTGCAGATCCCAATAAAGTTTTCCATCCATCCATCCATTCATCCCTAGACTGACTGCGGATCTCTTGCCCGTTAAAAAAAATGTTGCATTCTACAAAGCCTTTGCGGCTTCAAACTCCGCATGCCTGAGAGGCCATCACTATCAGCTGAGGCATGTTGGAACCTCAGTGCTGGCACCCGTTATTGCGGTCGCACCGCTGGCACGAGTTGTGCAAATGGGTCGCAAGCCCCAAGGGTAGCGTTGGCCTGGCGGCCTGGGGCACCACTGGAAGCATCCGAAGGTCCTGGCAAAGCATGAGTCGACTGCTAACAGAGCAACTTGTTTATTCTAGCATCGCAAAAGAGCGGCCGGTCAGGTCGACCGAAGTGGAGAGACGGGAGAGCACGTTACTCAACAGAAGAAATCGGAGCCTCTCTCTTGGCGTCGCGGACAAGAAGGAAGGTCACGGGACGACACCACATCATAGCGAGGCACGGACGAGCTGAGAGACATGTTGAGACGAGTGTAGTGACGCATCAGCCGGGCCGGCGCCGGTCAGACCTCCTCGCTTCACACTTGCGGAGCTCCTCTCCCCGGCTGCCGCGCTTTGACAAGCGTGGGCACACACACACACACGCACACGCAAAGACACGTGGCACTGAACATGCCGGGACGCGCTTGGCGGGGATGCGCTGCGGCCGCTCCGAACGGGCCAAAATGTCCGCCGCTTTGAACGAAGCCCCGGCGTCCGTTGCATCCGCGCCGGCTACAGCGCGCGTCATAGGCGAAACGTAACAGGCACAAGATAACATGGTTGACGATGCAGGAACTACACGTACAGAGAAAGCAATACCCCGAAAAGGAGGGGAGGAGAGCCGTCTTTGTCGCTCGACTTGTCATATTACACTGGAACAGGAAGACATCTGTGATTACGCTTGCATCAGCAGCGCGATCGCTTCTCTACCGCTTTTATTCTCTTTCCGCTGTATGTGCCACTTAGATAAAATTAAATGCACATCGTTTCACGCTCCTCTATCGGCTACAATAATTTAAAGATCTGAGACATTACTTGTGAACTGAACTGTTGGCGTTGTGTACGATGATAGCAGTTATCCAGGGTTTAATAGCTTGCTACAGAAGCTTTGTTTCATGGGTATTTCCAATTTTACTGCAACTATATTTTGGGCGTACGTAAAGTCTGCCTAGGGTTCTTCATTGCAGTTTCCTGTAGCGTAGACTATCAAAATATGACCTTGCAGGATTGAGCTACTCAGGTGCTTAATAACATGCACACTGCTGGATTCGTTGCAGGTGTTGGTGCTCCATGCCAAGGACGAGAGCTCAGAGGAATGCGTCCGCATGACGCTGCCCGAGCTTGTCTACACAGAGCGTCTGCGAAAGAAGCAGTTCGAGAACACCAGGGCACGTCGCCGATGGCAGCGCCCTCAGTCACTGCAGATGAGCCGCTGATCCCTTCGGTGCCCTCGCTACATGGTGTTGACCTCACGCTTTCCGCTACGGGTGACCAAAAACGTTAGGCTGGAAGCGGAAAGACTGAGAGGTGAAGCATAGCACGAGCCATCGGGCAGCCCACTTTCTTGCGAAATATTGTCGGCTGACATCACTTGGCAACACCATAGCGCGACAACTTTGTGACATGTCTATGTGACGTCCCAATATCCGTACACTACTTTAGAAACAAATGCGACACTCCTGGAACACCAGATTGTGGATCACCGAACCAGGACATCTCAGTTATATCGCCTCTGCACTTTTGTTTGCCAAAACGGGAGTTGTTGCCCTCCCAGATACCAGTTGTTGAAATTTACACGAGAGGAAAATGTGCTTCCTTGGACCTTAAAACTATAATCCAAGGCTGTTCCATTAAAGACCATATTCGGCGTGTTTGCTTAGATAAGTCACTTTCTAAGCTTTAAAGGTTTTAATGGTCTATTTGTGCCTCGCGGAACTGGTATGGAAAAAGAAAAAAGCAACCGCAATTGCGGGCGCGGGCATCAGTACGTATATGTATACGCAACAACGCATCTGATCGTCGTATGTGGGCACATCCTTCCTCTGAAAGACCATGCAAGCCACAGAATCCTAGGAGATGTGGTCTGCTGTGAAAGTTCCCTTCATTATACCAAACACTTAAAAAAACCTGATATATGCTTTTTATGTGCCCGTAACGTGCCCACGACGGCTCTAACGCGCATAGGAAATTTGCACTCGACACGGAAACTCCGGCCGAACATGTCTGCGAGGAACATCCCCTGGATGTAATCGGCACCTACCAGAAATATCCGTGTACTCGCGGTCGATGCAGAAATGATGCTTACCGGATACCACTTCAGACCGTGCGACATAGATGTCACTGAGACAAGCTTCCTGTGGGGCGGAGCTGTACGCTCTATATTGCGGTGACTGTGCTCGTTGTTGACGTGTTTCAAAACACAAATGTATGATCGACCAGTATTTTTACCGCCTGTATAATACAATGATTTTTGGAAAGAATAAGTCGCGCTAACGTACCCACATTGCCTCATCACGGATCGAGACCCTTCGTATACACCTAGCATAAAATATGTGACGTCACTCGTTCGGAATAAGCTATCCCAACTGCAACGTTTCAATTACCCTGTAACCTTGCAAGATTCTCAATAGCCAGTGATGAAACATAGATTCGAGGCAGCGTAGCTTTTTTCATGGCCAAAAAATGTCCTAAATGATGCTAGCTATTACCGTGCTTGTATATGGCATACAGAACAGGTAAAGTTCATAAGCGTCTTTCCGCTTGGCAGCGATATCACAAAGGACTAATGATAGGCTCATGAGCCAAGCCGAGCAGATTGAAATTAGTTACTGCGTGAATCATTGCTTTCGTTAAGCTACATTGCCGTGCTAGTGATCTGCCACCTTATTGCTTACTCGCACCTGCAGGTTACCATAGCGTCTAAAGCAGTGACTTCTCAATGTCTGAAATTGATGCACACAAGTGAATAAATTTGCCGAGTTTTTTTCCCAGTGCTATTCTAGGAGCGCATTTCTGTACAAAACCTTCAGTTGTCTTTAACCTTTCTTAACGTGAAATGAATAAATGCCACAGAGACAGACTGCTACAGAGAATGCCACAGAGAGACACTACCGCTACTCTACAAATGCATTGCATTTCTTCAAAAATAATGGTTTAACTTTTTACTCTATCCTAGTTCATGACATATCTTTTTTAATATTTACCATGCGTATTATTATCAAAACATATGAAATATCCCCATTCATAATGTACATTTTGCGTACGGTTTTACACCCATTGCGAAAAGAGCAGGCGATTTTTCTCGTGTCTACGCAAGAAGTGCAAGAAAAGTTTGTTTGCTGAGATGTGTGTTACACTTAATACGACCTCTACTACTCACTGTCAGATGACTCATTAACAGTACAGTTTTTAACGGTCTTGTTATTTTCTAACTCACGAGTTTTTTCTTTTTTTGCAGTGACCTTTAAGTATCCTATTGCAGTTCCCAATAGAGAACCAGCGCCTATACAGCATGCAACTACGAGCAGCCGCACCCCAAAAATTGGTGACAAGCTGTCGTAACTCTTTAACGTCAAATGTATTTCATTTGTGATCCTTACTAGAGAGAAAGAGAGTAGCTTTATTTCTTAAGTGCTTGCAGTCCGAGTCGTCACTGTCGAAGTCGAACTGAGTACCGAATGTTTTTGGTGAGTCCATTCATCTGTATTTATTCAATGGTTTGATGTATACTACTTCCGGTAGCCATGCGGCGACCAGTCCAGCTATGCCAGGTGCAAGTAAGGGAGGAAAGGATGTACGTACCAACTAAACATGAGTGTAAAGAGGGTGCTATGCTGGTAGTTGGCAACCATTTAAAGGAATTTGTGAGAGAACCCCCTTTTAGGTGCAACGTTCGACCGCCCACCGCAAAGCCGAAGGATTACGATGGGCGTCAGCATATCTGCACAAGAACAACGACGTGTACCAGAGCTTCGAAGCTTCATCGGATAAATACAAGGCAAAAATTATTCCTCTCCTCGGCATCCGTCGCCAACTCGTCACGCGAACTCGTCGCCAGGTCCAAGAGGCCATTTGAAGCCAGAGGGTTCCTGGACTAAAAAGCCTTCCCACTTAAGGGTGAGGCCAAGCCTCGCTCAGGACACTGTTTCGAATAATAAACGTGTCTTTCTCTCTCTCACCTCGAAAAAGTTCTAGTCTTAGTGCATTTTCAAGAGAGAGAGAGAGAGAGACTTCATTATGATGGAGCACGGAGAGGGGTGGATTCCCGCTATGGTTGTAACCTTCGGTTCAGCGCCCCGGCGGCGGCGGCAGCCCTTACGGCTCCGGCCATCAGCATTCGCTGATATACCAGTGCCCAGCTGGTCAGCACCATCTCCCACTGCTCGTGCGTTACGTTTCTGTTGGGGGAGTTATTAGGATTTTTTGGCAGGCCTACGTGTTGTGGTATAGGGCAGCTCACTCTGTACAGAAAAGACAAAGGGAATGGTGAGAGGCGGGGTACATCGCATGGAGGAGCGTAAGGTGAAGACAAGTTTGATTAAGGCTTACGCTGGGGCTAGTTGGGATTTCATACCTGTGTTTAAAATACAGCGGTGCAAAGTTGCATCATTGAGACGTTTCCTTTACCGGCGCGAAAAAACTAGGAAAGACGAAAGAAACACACACCACTCCACGAGCGCAGACTGCCAACTGTTTGTTTTTGCAAGCAAGCAACATACATGTATTTCAGTCAGGAGCCTGTACACGTGTCCAGCTGTCTCGTTGTTAGCACAAGAAGTCAAGTTTCTGAAATGTGTTATGTAAAAAAAAATGTATTTTGACAATCTAGGGTTGTTTTCTGTTTTTTTTTCTTTGTCTTTTATCTTGTTTGTTGTAGGTGTTTCCTTCTGCTATTGCAGCCAAGCGTTAATTTTTCACAAGGTTTCGCTCGTTCCATATCCACGTTTGTAAATTATGTCGCCGTCACTCCTACTTCTATAGTCGTACTCAGTAAGCCATATTTTGAGCATTTATGCTTTCATGACATCATCGCCACATTTGTTGTTCGGTATGATATTCCCCGTTTATGGTCTTGTTGTTTGTTATGCTGCCTTTTTTCTTCAATTAATTTTAGGCCCTCATCCTTCTCCTTTACAGTAGTTTTTTTTAAGTGCTACATACTGGTCTTTCACGTGCTCGCAGTCTTTTCCTGTTTTTTCTGTGCTCTCTTCTTTCTTAAGTTGTCTCTTCCTGTTTTAGCGATACTGTATGAATGGCTCATGGCTATTTTGGCGATCACTTGTCGCAATCTGGGTCTACACAGCTAGCCATCAGATTATTTATTTTCTTTATGTTTATCGGCACATGTGAGAGTGAAATGCGGACACCTGTGCGGGTTCCTGAATAAAATATATGTATGTTGCTTGTTTACCCAAACTAAACACTTGGCAGTCTGCGCTCGTGGTGGTGAATGTCTTTCTTTCATGTATCCTCATTTTTTCGCGCAGTTAAAAGAAACGTCTAACGATATGAACCAACTAGTCCACCATGATGCCTTCCTAAATCCCATAGACGACATAAGAAGCGCATCTATCAAGTGTGGCCTCCAGGCCGTGGCACTGGTGACAGATGCGTTGGGTGGCGGGATCGATCCTCTCAAAAAGCAGTAATGCTGGACTATTTCGTAGTAATTGTGTAGTTCTTGCGGACTGGGGGACTCTGGCATCTTTCAGCGCCCGGTTCCAGTGACCTGGGCCTATCGTGTGTGCCCGATGGTTCCTGCTAACGGATGTACCCTACCAAACTATCATACCTATGCCATTATTGTGATGTACCAGACACCATCCAACAAATAACGTTAGTGTGCCCACACCGCGAGAAAAACAGTCAAGATGAGGCTTCAAAACCAGTACAAGCCATGTAAGAAACGTAGGAGGCAATGTTAACTGCACAGAACCTCGAGGACCAGTGAAGTCTGGTGCACCGGGCCCGGACCGCAGCATTAGCCAACGGCTTTCTGGGCTGATAGAGCCACCCATTTAGGGCGAATAAGGAAAGTTGTCACTGTTTCACACAATAAACGTTAATTCCTCTTCTTGTCTGGATGCCGAAATGGCGTGGGCAATGGCGATCTCTTTTGCTGCGGTGATGTTCTGCATCCGAACGGAGGCGGATACGAACGGAGGTGGATACGACCGAAGGTGGAATGGAGGCGGATGCCTGCCTCCTGCCACGCTGATTGCCATGTCCTCCCCATTCGGGTACCCGGCCGCACCTGTCGAGTGAGCAGTGGAGAGAGCGCCAAGTACTTTTTGTATTACTTTAGCCTGTGCTTTTTCTCCTGCCGAAGTGATATTCCGGGTGCATGTTACGCGGAATAGGGGTTAGGATTGCAATACCACTAGGTATTGCAATCTTCGAAGAGTTGTTCTGACTTTTCTAGTGACGTTGAGGCGCGTTAATTTTTTGGTATGAAACCAGGGGCGTCCTCCCTATCGACAAAATGCGAGCGCGAGTAGCAATTACGCGTCCAGGTCATCCTTTGTGCTTCGCGAAACAGTGCAAGAGATAGTCCTAGTTCAACAAAAACTTTACAGAATCAAAGTGAAGAAGCAGAAGTGGTATATATATATATATATATATATATATATATATATATATATATATATATATATATATATATATATATATATATATATATATATATATATATATATATATATATATATATTTATTTATTTATATATATATATGTATATATATATATATATATATATATATATACCACTTCTGTAAATTACTGTAAAGTAAGGAGCAGTGGGGCTGTGGCTATGTATGAGAGAGACGACGACGACGACGCGAGAGAACAACCTTGTTTCGGCGCTCGATTGGCTCTGCTAGATCTCGCTGCTCTATCGCTCCAGTCGCGAAAGCTTACTGCCCAAAGAGCCTCGCGACATTTGGTGGAAGGTGCTGGACATTTACAAACCTAGAACTCCGAAGCCAGACGATCCCTGTCATATCTCCCATGCCTGAGGGGACTAGTCCTACCGATCCACCTCAGGCAGCGCCTCCGGTCGTCTGTCCTGGTGCGCCACGCCAACGGAATCCTCCCATATTCAATGGCACTGGCGATCATGACGTAGAGGACTGGCTGTTATCGTACAACCGAGTGAGTGCCCGCAACAAATGGTCTGAGCCTGACAAACTTGGTTGCGTACCATTCTACGTTTCCGGGGTCGCCCATCTTTGGTTCCGCAACCATGAGGCCGACTTTTCCACCTGGACAGCATTGCGAACTACACTTCAAGAAGTCTTCGGTCGCCCTGCTGCGCGCAAACGTCGGGCTGAGCAACAGCTTCGCTGTCGTGCCCAACAACAGGGCAAAACTTTTACGAGCTACATTGGTGATGATGATGATGATGATGATGATGATGAAAAACTTTATCTCTCTTTAAAGGGAAGGGGGCAATGCAATAGAGGGTGGGGGGAGGAACTACTTGAAATAGGCCTCCTTTATCCTCTCAGCCCACTCCAGGATGGCCTCCTGAAGATCGGGCCTGGAGCTGCGCAAGGCAGCCTCCCACTGCTCCTCACTAGATAATAATTGCTTCAGGAAAGAGGGAAGGGGGTGCTTAGGGCACCCCCACATGATGTGGTTTAAGTCTGCTTTGGGAGAGACACAGAATTTATAACAGAGAGAAAGTAATGGCGGGATGGCGGGATGAATGGGTGGAGAAGGTAAAGGGATGGAAAGGTGCGTGTCTGCAGCTGTCGCCACAGAACTTCATACCTACGCGGGGATTTGCCCATGAGTGGCGGAAAGGTTAAGCGTTCTAATCGGTAGTGTGTGCAGATGTCGCGGTAAGTAATAAGTCGATCCCGCGCTGTAAACGGCGCCTCCTCCGTGGCGAGGTCCGACACATCTGATGGCTGAGCCCGGACTGTAAATCCTCGGGCACTGGCATGAGCCGCCTCATTTCCGGCAAGACCTGCATGCGCGGGAGTCCAGATTAATGCCACAGTTTGATGGAAACAATGGGCCAAGAGGAGAGAAAGGGCTGGCTTAGGGATCCTACCTGCTCCGAAGTTATGTATGGCTGCTTTGGAGTCGCTAACGATAACTGATAAATTTGGGATTGTGAGGGCCAGGGCTATGGCCGCTTCCTCCGCCTCCTCCGAGGCAGAGCCAGGAATGGAGACGGCCGCAGCGAGCTGGCCGTGAAAGTTAATTACTGATATTGGGTAATGATTTCAGTTCCCATATTCGGCGGTATCAACATAGAGCACGTCTTTAGATGTGGAGAATTGTTTTTGGAGAGCCTTTGCTCGCTGCCTCCTGCACTGTTTGTGATGCACAGGGTGCATGTTTTTAGGAAGAGGGGGGATGCAGAGGTTCTCGTGTATGTGATGTGGAATGGTGTATTTAGTCTTGATGATGGGTGCAGGAGTGATAGAATGGGTTTGTAGAATGTGTCGACCTGTTGCGGTGTTAGAAAGTCTGCTATATTGGGAAGTGAGGTGGGCTTCTGTGAGTTCAGTCAGTGTGTTGAAAGTTCCAGTAAGCATTAGCATTTCAGTGGAGGTACGTATGGGGACCCCTAGCGCGAATTTATATATTTTGCGTAATAGAGTGTCGATCTTATCTGATTCTGATTTAAGGAAATGTAGATATGGTGTTGCGAATGTAATCTTATTGATAAGGAGCGCCTAAATCAAGCGGAGAAGTTCGGCCTCCTTTAGTCCACCATGGTTATTGGAGACTCGCCCTAGAAGGCGCAGGGTGTGATCGACTTTGGTGGGGAGTGTATGTAGGGTATATGTTTTGAGCCGGTTGCTTTGAATGTGTAAACCGAGCACCCGGAGCCTGTCCACTCTAGCAACGGGGATGTGGTTTAGGATGACCTCTATATTAGGCGTGTTTTCCGGCCCTCCGGTGGGATGGCAGAAGAAGTAGCTCGGATGTTGAGGGGAGCATGTGAGATTCATAGCCCCGGCATGAGCCACGACAGCGTCTTGAATCTCTCCATCGGAGCCGCCAGTCGTCCAAAGAGTGATGTCATCGGCGTAGAGTGAAAACTTGAGATCGGGAGTAGACCGCAGTGCTTGCGCCATCGGCATCTTAGAAAGATTAAAAAGAAAAGGGGACAGCACTGAGCCTTGGGGCGTGCCGTAGCTACCTAAAGCGTATGAAAGGGATTGCTCTGTGCCTGTGTGTATCGTTGCCGTACGGTTGGATAAGACGGTACATATTTAGTCATATGTCTTTCCGCCAATCCCAATGAGATTAAGCTCTCGGAGGATGGCGGAATGTGAAACGTTACTGAAGGCTCCGTGGAGGTCCAGACTGAGAATTGCTTGCGTATCTAGACTGTTATCGAGTGTAATGATGTCATGCTTCATTCGAAGCATGATATCTTGGCATGAGGGAGATTTTCGAAAACCTACC
Organism: Dermacentor albipictus; assembly: GCF_038994185.2. Taxonomy (NCBI): domain Eukaryota; kingdom Metazoa; phylum Arthropoda; class Arachnida; order Ixodida; family Ixodidae; genus Dermacentor; species Dermacentor albipictus. The sequence continues at coordinate 486,876,692 of NC_091821.1, forward strand.
ATTTCTGATGGGTAAAGATTGTTGTCCTCCGTGTATTTACTGAGTCGGTTGAGGATGAAGTGTTCGAGTGTTTTACCTAGACAAGAGGTTAGTGATATAGGCCTGAGATTAGAAGTGTTGAGTGGTTTGTTTGGCTTTGGGATAAAAATTACCCTGGCATCTTTCCACGAACTAGGGAAGGTGCCAGTGTCAAAGCACTGATTGAAGTACGCCGTGATGGCTGTAACGGAGTTGTCGTCTAGATTGCGGAGTATTTTATTGTTAATAAGGTCGGGGCCTGGTGCTGACATTGTGCGCAGGGTGGCGAGGGCATGGCGAACCTCTGCTTCCGTGATAGCGGCGCTAAATAGCTCGTTGGGTTCGCCAGTATATTTTGGCATGTCATACTTCTGAGCAGGAGGCAGATGTTATGGCGGAGGTCATCGAAGAACCCGTTGAAATTGTTTTTGTGCGCATGTAGCAGTCTGTCTATGCTATGGTCGTGGTGTGTGGGTGATGTGGTAGGGTCTGATAAATGTCGCAAGAGTTGCCATGTGCGCTTGTTATCGAGGTTGTCATGCATGCTTTCACATACCTGGCCCCACTGCTGGCAGGCAAGTTCTGTGGCGTACTCCTGGATCTGGAGGTGTAATTTACCAATTCTGAGTCTTAGTTTTCGGTTGAACCGTTGCCTCTTCCACCGTTTGAGAAGAGACTGTTTGGCTTCCCACATGTGTAGAAGCTTGGAATCAACCGTAGTGAGAGCGGTTTCGGGGGGCAGAGTGGCAGTGTACGTCTGGGCGTCTGAGTGTAGTTGCTTAACCCAGTCTGAAATGTCGTGAATGTTTGTAGGAGTTGATATCTGGCGGTCCTCTCGAAAATTGTCCCAATTGGTAAGGCTGAGGCGTTTGGGTGCAAAGGAGTTGTGTTTGAATTGTAGTGTGATGGTAATGATGTAATGGTCGCTACCGAGGTTAACTTGTGAGTTGTGCCATGTGACGTGTTGGATTCTGTGTGTAAGCGTAAGATCGGGGGAGGTGTCCTTAGCTACGCTATTGCCTAGCATGGTTGGTGCATCGATGTCGTTATGTAATGTGAGTCTGTGGTCTTGTATATGCATCCATAGGGCTCTGCCCTTAGGAGTAGAAATGGAGTGACCCCACAAATGGTTGGGTGCGTTGATATCTCCAAGAATTAGGAGGGGGTGGTGGGTGGCAGCGGCAATAGCTTGAGCGAAAAGGGAGAGAAAGCGGTGATGTTTGTCTTGTGGACGAATATAGATATTGACAATGTAAAGGCCAGATGCATTATTTTTGCGAGGAATAATTTCTAGAAAATCGTGCTCTATATCGACGCTGTCGAATTGAGGAGTGATTGGCAGTGAGGTGCTTTTGCATAAGAATTGCCGTATCGGGCCGGGATACCTTATTGTTCTGATAGACATTATAACCTGAGAAGCTGATTAGTCCGTGAGTTTCCTGAGGCGCAATGACAGCTGGGGGATTAGAAGAGGAGGCTAGAAACTGCTGGAGGTGGGCTTTCTTTTTTCGAAACCCCCTACAGTTGCACTGCCACACTTCAAACTCGGAGCGTGTCGGGTTACTGGCCATTGTTAAGCGGAGCTGGTGGGGAGGCGGATCGAGCAGGTGCAACTATGTTGGGATGATTCGAGGTGACTCCAGCTATCCAACTTGTAGTTTGTTGAATGTGTGCTTGTAGGAATTCAATAAATTTGCCGAGCTTTTCATTAATGGCTGTGTAATCTGTATTGATTTTTTCAATTGCAGTGAGTATATTATGGAATTTAGCCTCCAAAGCGGTTAGCCTGTCGTTATAATTTAAGATTGTCTCGTCCAAGGTGTCCTCTGATCGCGGAGTGCTCGGAGTTTTAAGTTTGCTGCGGGGAGGGTGAAGCGGTTCCCGTTCAGTGTAGGGGCTAGTGTCCATGGAGCGTTGTGAACAGGTTTCAGGTAGGGCTGATGGATGATGAGTCGAAAGGGTCGTGTTAGAGGGAGGGGCTTAAGAGGTTGATGTAGAGGGGTGACGAGATTGGAGTTCTAGTTTAAGTCTTTGAATTTCGGCTTTTAGAATTGTATTTTCCTCAAGGAGGGATTCATTATTAGCGGTCTGGTTTGAGGAGCACCTGGAAGAGGCTACCTTAGGCCAGCTTACCTGGGGTGGGTTGCGCGAGGAGTTGGCGAGAGTAGGGCTTGATGATAGAGATGGCCAGGCAACATCTTGGGTTGCATAGCCAGGCCCGCGGTCCTTGCTTTTGCTGCGACTTCTTCGCCGGCTTGAGTCGCGAGTGCGATCGAGACTGGGAGTTCGGTTGGTGGGTGAAGAGTCTTGTTTATGCCTGGGACGTGTAGGGCGCGGTTTGAACCTCTGTTCGGACAGTGAGGAGCCGGTTTGATGGTTTCAGTTGCACAGACCACATATCGGGCCACATTCGTCTCCCCGTCTTTCATTCCACACTTGGGGCAGAGTGTGTCGGTGGCATTAGTGCAGACGTCCTGGCGATGACCGATCCCGCGGCATCGGGTGCAGGCTTCTACCTTCTGCCTGAAGGGGCAGCATCGAAGTGAACAGCCGTCGTAGTTGACGCAGAAAGGGGTGATTTTGCCTTGGAATATGACCATGATGGTTTCGCGCGTCGTGCACCCCCAATAATCAATGTTGGGTTGCATCTGCGGAGGGTTGAGGCGATGTCATCTTCTGAGTAATCTGGTGGCGAGTGAATGCATCCTCTGCAAGTATCGGTGGGATCGGCCACATGGGTGACGACTTCGTAAGGGTTACCATTGAATTGCAGACTCTGGAGGTTTTGGTAGAGACCTGCACGTCCGATGTCTGGTGTGCTGATTAGAACGGTATTGTTGATGGTGTTGACACGAATTTGGTCAGAACTGGTGCGGTCGGTGATGGGGAGCCCCGCAGCCTTGAGGATGACTTGTCTGAGGATGCATGCATGGATTCCAGCGCAGTTGAGGGCCCCATGAACTCTTAAGATGATATTATAATCGCTGCGCGGTAGCAGCGAGGGCTTCGGTTCTGCTCTTGATTGAGTCCTATGAGCCACTGTGGGGTATGCTGGTGGCGAAGGATGCTGACGCTGTCTTGTGAGGTTATCGTGGATCTCGTGCCAGGTGCGCGCGCCATCGCGCTCCGTTCCTGCGCCCATGCTAGGCGGAGCTTGGCCCAGCAGCGAGACGTTCCTCCGAGAGCCCTAAAAAGGGCTGCGGCTCACGTAAGGGACGTCGGAGTTGCTGAAATAGCTGCCAAGAAATGCCGATAACAGTCACATAGGTCCAGGCAGGAAATCAGGCCGGCGTATGAACCCAGATATGTCAGAAGATGACAAGGTCAAAAACATCTTGAAAGGCATAGAAGATGACGCCTGCCAAATGCCCTTGGCAAAGAATCCTCAGACGGTCAACGACCTCATAAAGCTTTGCCAGAGCTATAAGGAGCTGCGCAAACAACGTCTGTCCACGCACCGAGCTCTCGCTCCGGACGTCGCACTTTCAGCTCTGAGTGATTGTGTCAGTGCTACTTCTTGCAGTTCAGCAATGTTAGACCGATTCAAGCAATTTGTACGAGAAGAAGTGGCACGCCAACTCTCTATTCTGCCAGTCAGTCCAGCGTCACAGTCGTCCTTGTCTCCCGATCACCGTCAGGGGATACAAGAAGAAGTCACTAACGCCGTACCACTAGCTCATCAACCGCCTCCTAGGCCTGTTCCACTTACGTACGCGGCCGGTGTCGCGAATCCAAGGCCTCCGTCTGCAGGTATTCAATCTAGACTTACCAGCGCCTTTCCCTAGCTTCCGCAAGCAGCTGCAACATATACGCCTACCCCCCAAGCAGCTACTGCCGCCACAGCAGCCCGTGCCCCAACCTCTCCAATATTTCCATCTGTCTCCGCCCGCTGTTCTCAATCCATGGCGCACCCTTGACAACCGGCCTATCTGTTTGCTATTCGTGCGGCCTACCTGGGCATGTAGCACGGCTCTGCCGCGGGTGCGGATGGTATCCTTCGGATTCTCCGAGGGAACAAAGCAACGGTTTCGACTCTCCATCCCGTTCCGTTACTGCTGCTCAGCACTCCGAAGCCTCGCCCCCTTCTTCCCGAAACTTCAATACCCATCGGTCTCCGTCTCCCCGTATGCATTCTCTGTCGCCGCTTATCTGTCGACCTGAACCTATCCGAGAGAAAACTTAGAACAGCAGTTCCGGAGGCAAGAACTGTGGTCTCAACGAACTCCTCAAGACCTCATTTATTTCCTGCTAGCGTCGTTGAAGTTTATGCAGAAGACATTGCCGTTCAGGCGCTTATAGGCACGGGAGCTGCAATATTAGTGATTTCAGACCAGCTTCGTCTTACCCTTAGAAAAGTCGTGACGCCATATTCGGCCATTTCATTACGTACAACAAGCGCTGCGCCGATTGAGCCCTTAGGGAAGTGTACCGTGCATGTTGTTATAAGCGGCGCTTTATGCCATGTTGAGTGCGTTGTTTTGCCTCGCTGGTTCCATGCCACGATTTTAGGATGGGACTTTCTGACCTCTCATCAGGCTGTTGTAGATTGTGCCCGTGCTGAACTCGCGCTGCCATTCGGCACCAACGTTATTGAAGATACTGATGACGCTTTCGTACGTGTGTTCGTCACCGCTGACACCGAGATTCCTCCATACTCTGCCGCACTTGTACGCGTTTCCTGCTTTGGGTTTTGCGACCCCACAATTCCTTTCACGCCGTCTAAGCTTGTTGCTCGCCGTCATCCCTTCTTGCTTCCTTTCGCCCTTCTTGCCATTCGACAAAGTTCCAGCGCACTTTATGTATCAAACCTATTTCCTTGCCATGCTAGCCTGCTCCACGATGAGTGTCTTGGTTATGCCGACGAAATCGAAAGCTTACTTTACGATGTGCCTCACGACCCGGCTTCTCCTCCGGTTGATGCTCTGACCCTTTAAGTTTCTCCTCCCACACCGCCGTGCGATCCAACATTTTCCCAGTGTGTTGATCCCAACCTCACTCGAGCGCGCCACGCCCAGGTCGTCGATCTCCTAGACCGCTTTCGCACGTCATTCGACCTACATTAATCTCGCTTAGGCCGTACTTCCACTGTTCTTCATCACATCGACACCGCCAACCATGCGCCTTTACGCCACAGGCCGTATCACGTATCCGCCACGGAGCGTAGCGTCATCGCTGAGCAAGTTGGAGACATGCACCAACGCGGTGTTATACAACCCTCACACAGTCCCTGGGCTTCTGCTGTAGTGTTGTTAAAGAAGGAAGATAGCACAACTCGCTTCTGTGTGGCCTACCGGCGATTCAATAAGATCACCCGCAACGACGTTCATCGGCTACCCCGTATTGACGACACGCTAAACTGCCTCCAAGGCGCCGAATTCTACGCATGTTTAGACTTATGATCCGGGTACTGGCAATTACCAGTGGCTAAGTCAGATCGCTCAAAAACGGCCTTCATCACACCTGACGGTTTATTTGAATCTACCGTGATGCCATTTGGCCTGAATAACGCGCCTGCCACATTTGAAGGAATGATGGATAACATCTAGCGCGGCCTCAAATGGCAGATATGCCTGTGTTATCAGGACGACGTCGTTATCTTTTCACCGTACTTTCCTTTCCACTTGCTTCGACTTCAAAGCGTCCTGAAGTGCATTACCGATGCTGGCCTCCAGCATAACTGGAAGAAGTGTCGCTTCGCTGCCTGGCAGCTGGTCATCCTCGGATATGTCGTGTCGAAAGAAGCTGTACTCCCTGATCCGGCGAAACTACAAGCTGTTGCCCAGTTTCCGCGACCAACGACTTTGAAAGAACTGCGCAGCTTCATTGGGTTAGCTTCATACTTCCGCCGTTTCATCCTGAATTTTGCCGCCATAATAGCACCTTTAACGCAGCTTCTTCGTGGTGGCCACAACCTTTGGACCTTGTCACCGGACCGCGATGCCGCACTCACACAGCTGCGTCTTCTCTTGACATCACCACCATTCCTGAGCCATTTCGACCCAAGTGCTCCAACTGAAACACACGGATGCCAGTGGCGTTGGCCTTGGTGCCGTTCTCGCACAGAGAAAAGCTGGCTTCGATGAATACGTCTCACTTTCGCCAGTCGTGCACTCACTAAACCTCAATCGAAGTATTCTGTAACATAAAAAGAATGCCTGGCTATCATTTGGGCGATAACGAAATTCCGTCCGTATCTCTATGGCCGCCCATTTGACGTGATAACTGATCACCATTCGCTGTGCTGGCTGTCGTCCTTAAAGGAACCATCTGGTCGCCTTGCTCGATGTGTCGTTCGACTTCAGGAGTACGACTTTCGAGTGTTGTACCGTTCTGGCCGAAACCACTCGGATGCGGATGCATAGTCTCGTTCGCCACTAACAGACGGGGTAAGCTCCCCGAAGGCCTCATTGTCCGAGTCTTCCCTTGCTGTCACGGAAATTCTACTGGAGCAGAAGAAAGACCCATGGATTGTGTCCATGCTGCGTTTCTTGTCCATCCCAACGACACCCACAACCAATCGCGCATTACGTCGCCAAGCACATCACTTCTCCATTCGCGGGGCTCTTGTACCGTCGTAATTACCTCCCGGACGGCCGCAAATGGTTGCTTATCATCCTTCGGCAACTGCGTTTGAATATTTGTGCAGCGTTCCACGGCGATCCCCAGTGCGCGCATACAGGTGTACTCAAGACCTACGCGCGCTTACGCCTTCGTTACTACTGGCGGGGGATGTATCGATCCATCCGTCATTATGTCCACACCTGTCTTGTTTTCCAGTGCCGTAAGGACCCCCCTCGTCGTGACACCGCCCCTTTGTGGCCTTTGCCTTGCCCAGCACGAGCTTTGGATCGAGTAGACATCGACATTTATGGACCTCTGCTGACCACATCGGACGGCAATCACTGGGTAATCGTGGCCACCGACCATCTTACACGCTATGCAGAAACTTCCCCTTTGTCCAGCGCTTCTGCACGTGACGTCGCCTGGTTTCTCCTGCGCCACATCACCCTGCGCCACGGAGCTCCCAGGGAGTTACTCAGTGACAGTAGGCCGCGTCTTCCTCTCCCACGTGATCGAGGCTTTCCTCAAACAGTGCCGCATCATTCAGCGCACCACTACTTCGTATCATCCGCAGACTAATGGCATGACCGAGCGCTTTAATCGCACTCTTGGTGATATGCTGCCCATGTACGTCGCATCCGACCAAACCAAGTTGGACCATGTCCTACCTTTTCTGACTTACGCTTATAACACCGCCACGCAGACTCCCACGGGATTTTCGCCTTTCTTCCTCCTGTACGGACGCGAACCTTTTTCCAAAATGGATACTATCCTTCCGTACCACCCTGACACCACGGAAACCACAACCTTATCGGAAGCTCCTGCGCACGCAGAAGAGTGTCGCAAGCTTTCGCGAATATTTACGTCAGAAGACCAGCACCGCCGGAAGCACCATCGAGAAACTTCCCATGCTCCTGTATCCTATGCTCCTGGCTCGCTAGTGTGGCTTTGGGTTCCAACCCCTACCCCTGTACTGTCACCGAAACTCGCCTCGAAGTACCAGGGACCATACCGCGTGATCAACCAAACGTCGCCAGTCAACTATATCGTGGAACCCCTCGAGCTACCTTTGGATCATCGCCGTCGAGGACGCGAAATTGTGCATATCCATCGTCTGAAGCCCTACTATGATCCGCCTGTGTTGTCCTACCCGTAAGTCACCGGGACGGCTTCCTTTTCAGCGTAGGAGACAACTGTAATATAAAATAAGGAGCAGTGGGGCTGTGGCTATGTATGAGGGATAACGACGACGCGAGAGAAAAACCTTGTTTCGGTGCTCGATCGGCTATACTACCTCTCGCTGCTCTATTGTTCTAGTGGCGAACGCTTACTGCCCAAAGAGCCTCGCGACAATATATATATATATACATATATTATATTACTCTTTGGGCAGTAAGCGTTCGCCACTAGAACGATAGAGCAGCGAGAGGTAGTATAGCCGATATATATATATATATATATATATATATATATATATATATATATATATATATATATATATATATATATATATATATATACGCACGAAAGATACGACGAACGTTTTGGAAGACTTCTTTTACTTAACGTTTTCGGCTGGTGGACCAGCCTTCGTCAGAGTACAGTAACGCATGTACAACACATACACAGTTTTTAAGGGCACCGTATCACGAGCAGAGGGCGCGGTATCTACACTGACTAGACAATACACTGCGCATCATAAATCATTATCATTGCGCATTATAAATGATTATTCATGACACGCATTTTTAATATACAAAAAATGAAATCCAGATGTGTTCACGATACAATACATACAAACATGACCCTCAAGTAAGTGCCAGCGGTTACAATGGTTATGTGTAGTGAAAACAAAATGACTTACACATGCAGATACAAAGGTGTGATGTTTAGCACATGGCTTCTCTACGTGCAACCTCGAATTATCTAAAAATTGATATGTTAAGCGTACAACTTCGAGTCACAGCGACATGCGTCAAAAAAGCCACATGTAACATAGGAGACAGAAAAAAGTGCTGAAATCATGTGCGTACACTGTGCGGGAAGTGTATATTTGTGCTCAATCTAAAGTTAGACAGGTAAGTTTTCCTTTGTTTTCATTTATTCCAGATGAGACAGTGTTAAATTTGTGAATCAGGTAAGATTCGCGAAGCTCGCGGTCATGGTTGGTGCGGAATCCAGATTCGAGTAATGTTACTTTGAGATTATTAAATGAGTGGCCCGGCATGTTAACATGTTTCGAGAGTGGTAGATTTGGTTGGGATTTGGCATGTGAACTGTGGTTGTTAAAACGGCTCCTGAAAGGTGTTTCAGTCTGGCCTATGTATTGCATGTGGCAAGTGCCGCACTCGAGCAAGTAAACTACGTTATATGAATCACAGTTGAAACTGCCTTTAATAGTGAACATGAATTGGCTGGCTGTACTGGTGGCAGTCAATGTAGGCGTTATATGAGCGCAGACTTTGCAACGTGGTTTATTGCAGCGGCTGCAACCGGTCGAGTTAGAAGTGGCGATTTTTGAAAACGTTAGTATGTCACCTATATTTTTCGAACGTCTATACACGACACGAGGTGGCTCAGGAAAAATGGCTTTTAACCTGTCGCTTTGGGTAAGAATGTTATAGTGTTTGCGGAGTCGGAAACTGTTACGGGACAATGTCCCGGCGATAACATACTTTACCAAACAAACCTGTTCGGCAACTTCTGTAATCCCTGTTGCTAAAGCATTGCCTGAGACAACCAACCCCGGCGGTACCATAGTTAACCTTTCCCATGTTGCGCTTCTGCCTACGGAAGAAAGGGTTCTTTCAAAAGGCCTCAATTTCTGTCCAGCCACCGGGGGCTTCGACGAATTCCAGTTAATGAAAAACATTGAAAATTTCTCCCGAAACTTAAGACTCAAAGAATATTTTCATGGCCACGCTAACAGCAAACAGGACCACCCAGCTATACCGTACGCGACACACTGGACGCCTGCCTCACAACGGGACAAATGCCTAGACCTATATATCAAAGCTGTTTCTCGCGACGTGCTCGACACCTACAAGACACGCGCCCCATTCCAGAGAAATCTTTCCAATAGCGAATCCGATGCTCTTAGAAGCCAAAGCACGCGCGATGATATTGTCATTAAACCGGCGGACAAGGGTGGCTCGGTCGTGATAATGACAAAAGAAAATTACAAAAAAGAAGTCGTAAGACAGTTATCTGACGGCACATTTTATAAAGAACTTCCCTGTGATCCTACCTTCGAATTCCTTTCCATCATTAAGGAGACCATAAAAGCTTTGGTGAAGAAGCAGAAGATCGACGACAAAACAGCACGCTCCTTGATCCCACTTAGTCCAATAGCCGGGCGCTTTTACCTGCTGCCCAAGATACATAAACCAGGTAATCCAGGCCGTCCCATTGTATCCGGCATCAGAACAGTGACAGAATACATCTCTCGTTACGTCGACAGTCGGATCAAATTTATTCCAGCCACATTTTCTTCCTTCGTTAAGGATACTAATGCTTTTCTTAATGACATAATAGATCTAACCATTCCCGAAGGCTCGCTTTTGGTAACGATGGATGTCACTTCCCTCTACACGAATATTCCCCATAGGGATGGCATTCAGGCTGTCTTGAAATCCTATGAACACCTCCAATGTAATAGCCCGATTGAAAGCTCAACCATCGACGTTCTGCTTAAGCTAGTTCTCGAGTTTAACAACTTCGAATTTAATAATTCTCAATATGTACAAATCAGTGGAACATCGATGGGAACTAAAATAGGCCCCAACTATGCGAACGTTTTTATGGGAGTGTTCGAAGACGCGTTCCTTAATAGTGTACGACTAAAACCGATCTACTTTAGGCGCTACATCGACGATATATTTTGTATTTGGACGCATAGCGAAACGGAACTCCTAAACTTCATTGCGGCATTCAACCAGGCACACCCCGCTATCAAATTCACACATCATTACTCACCGTCATCTGTAGACTTCCTTGATGTCACGATTACCATTGCCGATGGACGCCTAATCACAAAACTCTACAAAAAGCCAACTGATAATCATCAATTTCTTCATTTTGAAAGCAGCCACGTGCGTCATTGTAAGACTGCGATTCCATATAGCCAGGCACAGCGCTTTATGCGCATATGTTCCAAAGAAGGCGATTTTAATTCTTGTTGCCAGGAATTCAAAAAGAAACTTCTCAACCGTAAATATCCAGAGAAGATGATCGACGACGCGATACACCGAGCGGCAGGATATGACCGGATGGACTTTCTTAAAGGCGGAAACAAGCCCAGTGGCTCCCAGTCGGCTAATTTGATACTCACACACCCCGGATCTAACCCTAAGGTCTCAGGCATACTCCGCAAACACTATAACATTCTTACCCAAAGCGACAGGTTAAAAGCCATTTTTCCTGAGCCACCTCGTGTCGTGTATAGACGTTCGAAAAATATACGTGACATACTAACGTCTTCAAAAGTCGCCACTTCTAACCCGACCGGTTGCAGCCGCTGCAATAAACCACGTTGCAAAGTCTGCGCTCATATAACGCCTACATTGGCTGCCACCAGTACAGCCAGCCAATTCATGTTCACTATTAAAGGCAGTTTCAACTGTGATTCACATAACGTAGTTTACTTGCTCGAGTGCGGCACTTGCCACATGCAATACATAGGCGAGACTGAAACACCTTTCAGGATCCGTTTTAACAACTACAGGTCACATGCCAAATCCCAACCAAATCTACCACTCTCGAAACGTGTTAACATGCCGGGCCACTCATATAATATTCTCAAAGTAACATTACTCGAATCTGGATTCCGCACCAACCATGACCGCGAGCTTCGCGAATCTTACCTGATTCACAAATTTAACACTGTCTCATCTGGAATAAATGAAAACAAAGGAAAACTTACCTGTCTAACTTTAGATTGAGCACAAATATACACTTCCCGCACAGTGTACGCACATGATTTCAGCACTTTTTTCTGTCTCCTATGTTACATGTGGCTTTTTTGACGTATGTCGCTGTGATTCGAAGTTGTACGCTTAACATATAAATTTTTAGATAATTCGAGGTTGCACTTAGAGATGCCATGTGCTAAACATCACGCCTTTGTATCTGCATGTATAAGTCATTTTGTTTTCACTACACATAACCATTGTAACCGCTGGCACTTACTTGAGAGTCATGTTTGTATGTATTGTATCGTGAACACATCTGGATTTCATTTTTTGTATATTAAAAATGCGTGTCATGAATAATCATTTATAATGCGCAATGATAATGATTTATGGTGTGCAGTGTATTGTCTAGTCAGTGTAGATAGCGCGCCCTCTGCTCGTGATACGGTGCCCTTAAAAACTGTGTATGTGTTGTACATGCGTTACTGTACTCTGACGAAGGCTGGTCCACCAGCCGAAAACGTCAAGTAAAATAAGTCTTCCAAAAAGTTCGTCGTATCTTTCCTGCGCATGTACGTCGGGTCCTGCGTGCTGACCTTTGAAGAAAACCTATATATATATATATATATATATATATATATATATATATATATATATATATATATATATATATATATATATATATATATATATATATATATATATATATCACGCGAGGCCAACAAACACTGACACCAAGGACAACACAGGGGATATTACTTGTGCTTAATAAATGAAATAAAGAAGTGAAAAATTAATGGAAATTGAAGTGGACGCAAAACAACTTGCCACAGGTGGGAACCGAACCCACAACCTTCGCATTTCGCGTGCGATGCTCTACCTGTTGCACTACCGCGGCGCCATTTTTCCATCCACTATCTTGGGTATTTATGTGTCCTAGTAGAACCCTGGGTGTATATATACATATATAGGCGGCCTCGCCACTGCAACGCTCACGAGGCAATGGAAAATGAGCAGCGAAGTATAGAACAAAAAAGCTGTTCGCCGTAGCTCTGTACACTTACCACAATTTTTTGAACCGCACCACATATCTTGCATATTTATATACTTACGCTGTTATGCGAATCTTGTAGGCTTTACGTATACATGCCGGCCGAATATTTAGTCTTTCTTTTCAGAAAACAGACCTTTAGTGAGCACTGCTGCGCTAGTAGTGAAGTGCTGATCGGAAGTGCACGAAGTGAGTAACGTCACGGAGCGATCTTGTATAATGCATTGTTGCCGGTATGTAAAGAGCATGTCAGCGCTTCAGTCAGATAAATTTCTATCGTACCATCGACGCGCTTTTAATTTATATATACAAATGTACGTATATATATATATATATATATATATATATATATATATATATATATATATATATATATATATATATATATATATATATATATATATATATATATATATATATATAAACGAGAGGAAAGGGGGTTAACTGAGGGACCCGATAATTATTAGTTATATAATGAGAAGCCAACAAACACTGACACCAAGTACAACATAGGGGAAATTGCATGTGCTTCATAAATGAAATAAAGTAATGATAAATTAATGGAAATTAAAGTGGATGAAAAAACAACTTGCCGCAGGTGGGAACGGAACCCACAACCTTCGCATGTCGCGTGCGATGCTCTACCAATTGAGCTACCGCGGCGGCATTTCCCCATCCACATTCTTGGGTATTTATGTGTACTAGTAGAACCCTGCGAGTGTTAGCCAGCGCCCCCGCTCACAGACCTTGGCAGCGGACGTGGAACGTTTTTTTTGCCGCAGGCGTCACGAGAACGTGATCTTTTCGGATGAAGGCAACTGGTCAATAAACCCACATATGCTACCTGAAGGCATCAATGTTGCCGGATTCGAGACCCTCGTTAAGTAATAAACGAGAAGAAAGGGGGTTAACCGAGGGACCCGATAATTATTAGTCATATAATGAGAAGCCAAGAAACACTGACACCAAGTACAACATAGGGGAAATTGCAATTGCATCCACTTTAATTTCCATTAATTTATCATTACTTTATTTCATTTATTAAGCACATGCAATTTCCCCTGTTGTACTTGGTGTCAGTGTTTGTTAGCTTCTCATTATATGACTATATATATATATATATATATATATATATATATATATATATATATATATATATATATATATATATATATATATATATATATATACGTGTTCCAAACTTCAATTGTAAACAACTCAGGCAATTGGCCCATCTGCCGATGATCGTGACATGCGCAGATTCTAAAAGGGTTACCATATGTACGCCTATCGTTCATCATGACTTGACCGACTGAAAAATAAAAATAAAATCACTATGTACGTCCCTATCAAAAACACGACAATCACTTTTATTTCGTTGATCGATTCGGTGTGTAATTGCGGGGAATGGAGGGTGACGAGAGCGTAGTACGACACCGGGAACGTGGAAATAGCGCACCGGAGACCTCTACTTAAATTGCGCCCCCGGCAGAAGTTCTAATGGCTGCCGCTTTGTATTTCTGCACTAATTCGGTAAGCACGAGTGCGCTGCTGCTCTCTTATTAATGTACATGGGTCTTTTTTGTCAGTAACGAGCAGCAAAAATCTAAAAAATGCGCTCGACACAACCCTAGGTAAGTGGCACCCCGGCCATGTTCAAACGGCGGCCGCTTGTTCGCCATTTGTTCGCCGATGATCCGGCAGGCACAGTAGTGTATACAGGGGGCTGTTGGCAAATGTACAATCTGATTATGAAGTATCCAGTACTGCGGCATCACCGGTTTTATTTGACCTCCTCGGATTTTTTATAATAGTCCTAAATCGATGCGTACGCGAACAATTTTGCATTTCAGCCCGTGAAAATGTGGCCGGCAGTGTCGGGACCGAACCTGCGTCCTCTGACAGGACCATAGCCGCGAACCTACCGCCGTGGGTACGCAAGTGTTGATTTTATGGGTGACCACTCCCGCAGTGTCAATGCACCTTTGCGTCTGCATGTCCTGCGTAAAGTGTTGGCTTGATAATTTCCACGGTGGTTATATTTCAGAAAAATCATAACCATACCGTACCTTAAATTCATATTTATCCAGGTTGTCTACAAGTGCTTCCGTGTCGTGTGGTAGCGTTGCCTTGCTTTCTTACGTCGCCTTTCCCTCTCCCGTGCTTCCCCCGTGTAGCTAGCTACCAATAGCCAAACGTGGTGCGCCTGTTATTCACTTCTTTCGTAGCTGCGTTGGTTCTACCGCTTCTACCCATTCTCTGCCTTCTCTCTACCATTATATCTGATGCCTTCGGGAACTGCTACGTGTTAGTACGAAAGTTAGCGCTGTAGCTTCTACGATGCGTTTTCGGGTTGGTCATATATAATTTAAGCTGTCTGGAGCGTACTGAGGCGACACCAAGGGACGCATAGTGGCAACGCGATTGAAATATCCAAACGAGTGTGCATAACTGAAATGTGGGCGAGTTTGTAAGAATTCATACTTTGTTATCATGTTGCATAGTGTTCATTGGTGCAAGGGCCACTTTCATACTTCACTTAAAGTGCACATAAACGACGACAAAAGAAGAGAAGCAGACAGGACGAACGCTCCTCCTGCCTGGTTTTCCTGCTTGTGTCCTCGTCTATTTGCGTTCTAAGTATGCATATTTAGGTTTTGCGAAATTTTAGACATCGCCTGCGGTAGATAGGATAATTTTTGTCCTAGAGCTTCATTATTCGACGAGGTGCACATTACCGGCACAAGAAATTAGAACATGTATTCGACTAGTTAACAAAAACCCAAGCAATAACTTCTTATCTACATTAGGGCACTATTGTAAATTTCAAATTGTAGCCCGTCAATTTGTCAAGTTTATCCACTTGGATCAAATTTGAAGAATGACACCCTGTTGGAGATATGCACCATCAGAATCTCTCTAAAAATGTTGCTCCAGTTGCCTTTAAAAAAAAAACGCTCTTTTATCCATTCGTGCAGAAGCCTAACTGAAACGCCGATGTATTTTGTTCCAAATGTTCGAAAATAATATCACCAAACTGGTATAATCCTCATAATTCATTTCAAGTGGATGCATTTTGAAGACCCTCCCGCTACCACTTGTAAATTGCAAGATATGCCGCATATATGTGCTTAGATTTCTTGTGGTAGTAATGCCCGTCTCTTCCAATAATCGAGTTCGACGATAATTATGCTATCTGCTACAGGCAATGTTAAAAAAATCCGTATGAAGGAAAAATAATCACCGTTCATAACCGCTTTGAACTGCGACTTCGACGAGGTCTGCAAGGTAGGAGAAGCAATGCAAAAAAAAATAATAAAGAGGCAAAGGGAGCTTCCAATAAATTAATGCAGGTCCCACCCATTGTAGGAGTCTAGGTAAGCGAAGCTGTCTGTGCAGTTCACGTTGATTGACGCTATTAGACGGTGATGTTCAAGGTATACGTGTGATACTTCACAAGTATGCTTAGTTTCCCTATTCACGGCAAGTGCCATGAATAGTGAAACTGAAAGATGAACAGAAGGAGGGCGCGCGCACAAGCGAGTCTAGTGCTTTAAAAAAGATGGCGGCGTCTAGAAAAACATGCGAGAAATAAAGGCAAAATAAAAGAATCTTGAGAATGCATGGCGCTACAAAGAAATAAGCTTTGAAAGACGTGGTGCTCCGAAAGTAACAAATCCTGGAAGGACACAAGGGCCCCAAGAGAACGAAGAAATTGTGTCAGAACCTATCTCACAATGATGGTAGTGTGTTACTGCAGAGTTTTAAAATACCATTTTCAACCACATGTAAACGCACCAGCTACGTAAAGAAATAGCGCCGTCCTCACTGCGCATGCTCCGAAGGTTACTGTGTTTTTGTGGTTTACGTGCACCATGATAGCGTAAATTATTATGGGTGTTTAACGTTTGTAATATTTACAGACGCTAAGAAATAGTGTTGCGGAACATGGCGGCACCCATGGCTCCCCCTTCAGCGTGAATTTTCGTGATGGCTACTGTTGCAGCTTCGACGGGGCGGCCGGACGAAAGGTTTACGGCATGAGGCCTAACGGCCGGGGCACGCAGCGCCGCAAGAAAGAGCCGGACTGCTCCAGTCGGGGACCAGACGAAGGATGAACTTTTATTTCTCCGAAGGGAAACAGCAGGCAACTTACAGCGTTTGGCGCTGAGTGGCGCCCTGATGTAAAGACCTAAAACCGAAACTAGAAGTTAACACAGGATACTACAGTACTTCTCACTTGAAAGGAAAAAATTCTCTACTCGCTCTCCTCGCAACAAATGTAAGTCACGAGTCAAAGAACACCTGTTAGCACTGTAACATACATGATAGTGATGTCATCTTTACACAATAGAGAACGATATCTCTGGCTTCCCCATTTAAAAAGAAACGCACCACATGAAAACTGAATATGAATTATTGCACTCCAGTTCTGCAGTTTCAGTACCCGTCTTGGGCAGACGACAAGATGCAGCCTTGCACACACCGATAACACAAAGAATTCACAAAGTACAAAAGTACACAATAGCAAACATCTGCGTGCCCCCTGGGGGCAGCACTGATGGGTGGCTCATTCGCTCTGAGCCTGACTCGAGACAGTCTCTGTGGCTGTCGGGGATCTGGCATTGTGCGTAAAAGCACTTTACACTCCATAGTCCCGCCTTAAGAATGGTAACTACTTTTAATGTTAAAAACTTTTTGGCATGAAAGACAAATTAGTATGGCGGTCAGCACCGTAGTAAAATGTGCACACATGTTTATGCTGCAATAAATGTATGGTATCCTTTCTGCGGGGATGCTAAGAATTGAAGAAAAGTGCTCCTACAGCTAGGATCCACTGATAAATCTGCAGTATAGTAGAAAGTACAGCGTGCGTATAGTACCGTTTATGCTGCCATAAATCCCCCCATTTGAAGGATACTACATATGTCCTATTCACCTAACGAACATGAAAGAAAATACTTTTGGCGTTAATAGCTGAATTCGCATGGGAGGGTTGAAACCTCTGTGGACAGTAACCCAGGGCCACAAGCTACTTGGAAACATAATCCTTAAACCATTCCAGAGGTTGTTAATGGGGTGTAGACCTACGGAGGACCAGTTCAGGTTGCAGAGGAGGAACAGCAGAAGTGTTACTCGTACTGAGACTGGAAGGTATGTAAGAGACCTGAGTGTCTTCAGGGGCAGTGTCTTGGGGAGGAGCGTCGCACGGAGGTTCAGGAGGCTGTTCTGCACGGAGTGAACCCGGTGGTGGTGGTGGTGAGACAGGTGGCTGCAAAGAAGGGGTTGCAGCAGGAAAACGAGTACCAGTAGGAACTGGAAGAAAAGGTGAAAAACCATCGTCAAAGGATGTTCCGTCATTGAAATGACTCCTTTCATTTGTTTCCCCCTGACGTACCGAGTACTTCACCGGTTTAGACGCTTCCAACGCTTGCCGTTTTCAAGCTGGAAAGTACTTCGACCTACTTTGCGGTAAATCTTGAACGGACCGGAGTATTTAGGACCAGGTTTCCGTGAAGTACGTACCTTAACCAGATCGTCTGGCTGAAACTGAGGACACTTAATTGCGCGACGACGATCCGCATACTTTTTAGTATTTCACTGCTTTTCACGTACTCTACTCTGCACTTCCTGGCGCAGCTTTGGAGAAGCAAATTCAGGATGAATTGGAGGCGTGTTTGCAACGTCCAGCCAAGTTCGTGGTTGTCGACTATGGAGCAGCATAGCTGGAGACACACCGGTAGTCATATGTGAAGTAAACCTGTAAATTGCCAAGTATTCTAAGACCGCTATTCTGAGGTCTCGCTGTTCCAAAATAGCAATCTGTATGAATCCTTAAAGGACACGGTTAAATCTTTCTACCTGGCCATTGGCCTGTGGGTAGTAAAGAGAGGACAAGAAATGCTTAATGCCTCTTTCCTTCAGGAAGTTTTCGGACTGTGCAGAAACAAACTGTGGTCCATTATCGGACACTATAGCATCAGGAAACCCTTCCCTACTGAATATAAACATGAAACTGTGCATGATGGCTTCCGATGTGACGGAAGGCATAAAAGCAACTTCGCGCCACTTGGAATGATAGTCAACCATGACCAAAGCAAAACAAGCATACTGTGGAGCACGATCAAGAGGGCCTATTATGTCTATGGCTAACTTTTGCCATGGTCTTAATGGCCATTCGACAGGTTTTAATGGCGCAAAAGATGGTTTGGCAGATTTATCTGCTTGTTGGCCCACAAAGCAGTTACCCACATGTTCCTCAACTTGCTTATCCATGTGACGCTACCAGTGGATGCCTCTCAATCTGAGCTTGGTTTTCGTGATGCCTAAGTGACCTTCATGAGCAATAGACAGGAGTGTCTGACGCAAAGAAGCCGGAGGAACGATACGTTCACCTCGGAGAAGGAGATTATCCATGTAGGACAATTCGGACTGTACAGCAGCATACGCCTGTAACTCTGGTGGAAGGTCCACCGCAGTTCTCCATCCTTTTACTATTTTGTCTTTTAATGCTTGGCACACTGGATCTGCCTGTGTGGCTGCTTGGAATTCCTCCTTTCTAATACAAGATGAAACTAAAGACACTATTTCCTCATCTAGTGCTGGTTCACATTCGGGAGGGACAGGTAGGCGTGACAATGCGTCCGCAATGACATTTTGGTCACCTTTACAGTACTGAATGGATAAATTGTAACACAGCAATCTTGCATTCCACCTTGAAATTCTTAACGGTCGCTGTCCAGGACGCTTTGACGATAGCAATGTGACTAGAGCTTGGTGATCAGTTCGTAGAGTGAACTGTCGGCCCCACAAGTAAACATGCCAATAGAGAGTTTTATTATTGGGGACGCAAGGCGTTGGGGCCCCAAGCGCTTGGGTGCGTTTGCGTTTGCGTACGCAAGCAGAAACGTGTTATAGGTTAGCGGCCCCAAACGCAAACCGCAATGAGGTCGCATGCGCTCGCAGCACCACCAACGTCTGATCGTTGCTGCGTTATAATGTTATAAAATATGAAATTTAGCATATGAAGTAAAGTACATTAAACTCTTTTTATTAGACGCAGTTAATAGAGAGGTTTACAGCGTCCGGTAATCGGGTAAACGCAGGCTGGGGCGTTGGGGCGGAGCCATGAACTAGAGCGGCCTGCATGGTGCTGCCACCTGGTGGCGCAAAGCTCAAACAGACAAAAAGAGCTAATATTGCAGTAACTAAGTGTATTTTACTTTGCTGCGGGTATAAATTTTTGGCAGCAACACAATTAAGCCAGTGCCAATAATTTACACCAGCAGCGAAGTAGAATAGACTTGGTTGCAGCAATATTAGCTGCTTTTGTCGATTTGAGCTTTGCGCCGCCAGATGGATGCACCAAGCAGGACGCTCCCGTTTATGGCTCCGCCCCAACACCCCAACTGCGTTTATCCGAATACCAGACACGCTAAACCTCTCTAATACACATAAAAACGACGTCTGTCGACACTTGGCGAAAGATTTATTAGATTATCTACCCGCTAGCTACTCGTAAGTTCTCCTACACCGCAAGAGTCACGTGGGTAACGTGACCTCTTAGGGGCAGCGATGTCTTCGGCCGCTCCAACAACCCAAGGACGCAAGCAGACGTAGCGGTCTGCGCATGCGCAGTAACGTCGCCCCTAGTTCTTGCGTACGCAAGCCGCTTGCGTCCCCAACACTAAAACTCCCTAATGTTCAGACGCAAACAAACATGCCAATGCTTCCCATTCGCCTACGGAGTACCGTCGTGCTGCGGAAGATGACGTACGAGAAGCAAAAGCTACTGTAAAGAGCTCATTCCCGCATTTTTGCTGTAGGACAGCTCCTATGCCAACGTCAGAAGCATCAACCGTTACAACAATAGGCAGATGCGGTTGAAACATGCGTACCACCTGACAGACGTGATGCAAGTACGTCTTTAATAGCTTTAAAGCTGCATTCAGTATCCCGATCCCAGACAAAGGCTTGTCCTTGCCTTAGGAGTTTCCTTAGCGGTTCCACTACGTCGGCATACTGCGGCATAAATTTAGCATAGTATCCCGTGAGGCCCAGAAATGAATGTAGAGCCTTTTTGTCCTTAAGATGTGGTGCCTCCACGATTGCCTCAATTTTACTATCAATCGGCGAAATGCCGTTTGCGGAAGTTTTATGTCCTAGGAAAGTTAATTCTGGGACACTGAATACGCACTTGTGGTTAAGCTGCATACCTGCATTACTTATCCTAGACAGGACTGTTTGCAAATTTCTGTCGCGGTCACGTTGAGTGTGACCCCATACAAGCACATCATCAAGGTAGCACAAGGTGCCTGGACAGTCTTTCAGAACAGATGACATGATCTGCTGGAAAGCAGATGGCGCAGATGCCAAAACCGAAACACACACGCTTGAAGCGGAAAAGACCGCCATGAGTTATAGAAGTAGCAAGCTCACAGCTTTTCTCGAATAATAAAACCTGATAAGCGGACTGCAAGTCCAGCTTACTAAAGACAGTAGCACCAGCGAGTTGATGCAACAGTTCGTCAGCTCTCGGTAGTGGAAAGGCGTCAATGATGTTGTTATCCCTTGTTGGGGTCTCGAAGATCGACGCAAAGTCGAATGGAATTGTCCTTTCGAACGACGACGAGCGGAGAAATCCACTCGGACGCAGTGACTCGTTCGATGACATCAGCTGATTCCAGGCGTTGCAGCTCGGCGGAGACTTGCTCCGGAGACCAAGAGGTAGAGGACGCAGTTTCGCTGAATCTGGTTGCACTGAAGGTCTGAGACGAACGTTGTGGACGAAGCCCATTACAAGTCCCAATTGCCCTGAGAACAGATGGGCGAACTCTGTTGGAGCGCTGTGCGAAAGAGACGGAGGCTGAACGCTTGGGTTAGCTGGAAGTCCTGATACTTGACATGTGAGCGAAGACCCTTTAATGTCAATTCCCAAAGCTTTAATGGCATCTAAGCCCAGAAGAGAAGTGCCTTGGTTCGTGACGTGAAATTTCACTAGTGCAGCGTTGTTGCGATACTTGACGAGCACGGAGAAACGTCCTGAATGCAGAATTTCTTGCTGCGAATAATTCTTGAGTCGAAGACTCGAAGGAGATTTACCTTGCCTGCCTCGATAGTGTCGGGCAGCACTCTTGAGGCGAAAGTAACTGAAAGTGAAAACTCAGTTGGTGAAACTTCGAAATAACGAACAGGGTTATAACGAATTATCTTCTATAACAAATAAATATTGACACGTGTACTTATCTTTATCGGGCGACTATATTTCGCCGCCTAACAAATGTTATCGCACAGCGCGGGACGCGCCTGCATTTATCCGAAGTTTCTGGAAAGTTATTGATGATTCTATCCGCTGTCTGTTGTCGCCAAACCTTGTGTTATGTGATTTCATCGCGTGACTCGAATGGTGTAGAACTTTGTGGAAGGCATGCGGGTCCCAACGATTAGTCTGGAACATTCGTCGACTGCTGTATAAAAGCAGACGCGCTTGACCCACTGATCAGATTTTCGACGATCGCCGACTGTGTTCGCCGCTATCGTTGTGCTGTAAGTGTAGCCTGTTTTTGTGGGCACAGGTTCGCCCAATAAAAGCTAGTTTTGTCTTTCGCAGTATTGCTACTGTGTTCTTCAACGTCACCGCCAGGTGACAATATAAAAGATTCTTACTAATATCAGTGTGCAGTGAGCAAAGGCTTGTAATATCAGAGTTAATGAATGAATTCCTGTGTCAGAGACGAATGTCGTTTAGCGTGGTTCAACTGTATTAGACATTTGCTGTTAATTTCGTGCCACCACGCCTGATCTTATTTTGTGTGACAAAGATCATATTCTGATAATTCCGACACATGTGTAGGCGTTCAGATTCAGGCATATCCATAAAATAATTGTCGGAAAAGACGCCATGACAGTGTTTGTGCTTTCGTGGGAGGAAATCCCCACACGCCATCTCTGATGCTTTATCGCCCGCACCTAAAACTTCAGTCAGAGATACCCCAACAATGATAGGTCAGATAATTCTTCCAGTCTTCACAGGTTTGCCAGAATAGACCACAAGGAATCCTTGAAAGTTGTTTTTTCGTCTGAAAACAGGTATATTTCAACGGTGCGTCACCTTTTTCGAAGGTGATCAGGGAGGGCGGGGCGAAGAGCTAACCACATGTATACACTGAGTTTTAGGCAGCGGCGCTACCGCTACTTTTCCTACATTGTCCCGTGGCCTTTGGCTACAATCTTGGCTAATTAGATTGGAAAAAAAGGTTACCATCGCTAACAAGATTGCAGGACAACACAAGGCAGCTACCGATTTCTCACAGGCTGGTCAGTCTCGGGCTGCTGTCTATGGGAAGCAAACTCGAAAGGGCATGTAGCCTCCCTGGAGGGACCTTAAAGGTCTAAACACTGAGCTTGGGCGTGAACCCTAGTGTCTCAATATTCCCAGACATGGCTAATGCACACATGGTTATACGCGGCAAGGTGCCAGCCCACATGCTTGTGTCTGAGGTGTGGCCACACACCAAATGCGTGCTGCTAAAGGCGCCCCTGCGTGGGACAATTTTATGCATACAAACACTCGACACGCCTGTGAAGACCTTCAACAACCTTAAAATAAATTGCGACAATTAACGTCCCTAAACAACACACTGTCCATGAGAGCTACAAGACGCAGTTGAGGAATTGAAATATTTCCTTCTACTCTTAGTTATTAAGTATATATATGTATACTGAAATCTAAGTAAATGACGATTTTTGCATAACGCCGCCGTTCAAAAGCAACCGCCACTGCCCGGAGCAGGACCCGATAAAGGTCGGAGAAACTCTGTTTCAAACCTGCCCAACGCTGATCACCAAGTTTAAGCGAGTCTGTCCTTGTTCAGCCTCCCTGCTGAATACTGAAGGAGCGATGTGGCAGTTTTTCGCGCACTTCTTTTTACGGGGCTAATAGTGAAGCTTTGTATCCTAGTTATCCGACCCGAAGATAAGCAGGTAGCCTTAAAAGGAAATAATGCTATCAGACGCTCTTGGCCCTACACTTACGTTTCATTGCGCCTGATGTCTAAAAGACGTGCGTATCCTAGAAGAATGATATGGAGAACCTAAGCAGCGTTTCTCACTTCTGTATTATGACATGTTTCCCGCTTCTCTCCCAGCGTTGAGATGATGACAGATGTGCCACCTCCGGAAACACCGTCTTCGCTATTCAGCTGCGCTGACTCGCCGAAAGCGCTTCACGCTCACTGGATCGCACTCGCTGCTGCTTAAATTACAGATGATAGATGGCCGTGATCACTTCGGCGTCTGTGATACGGACTTCTTCGCCTTGTTTATAGACCATGTTAAAAAGGCTTCCTCTAGTTCCGACGCACTATGCTTCGGCTAGAACCACAGCTCAGGTATTTTCCCGAGAATGAAGCTTGAATTCTTCCTGGCCGTCCCTATCATCGTCTCCTCCGCAATGCACCTTGGGCCTTCTGACACGAGACCGATGGAATACTGCTATGAACCAATGAGTGAGTGCAGCAATCTAAACTTCATTATGTTTTGTTCGCATAAAACAAACATAGAGTTCCAAAACAGCGTGTGCGTTCATCTTTACCTTTGCATACACAAAAAAAGAATTTTATTGAGGGATAACGTAGCCTTTCCTAGCTTTATTACTGTTGATCAACATGTTTTGAACTGTAGCTAAGCTGTGCACTTAGCGCAGTGTACGCGGCTTTCGTGAGAAATATTTTGTCGCTGCTGATATCACTGAAAACTGTTGCCGTAGGAGGAGAACTGTGTTTAATGGTAGAGCAAGTACAGCGTGAGACTTCTCTTATATGAAACTGAAAAGCTTAAATAAACTCAGACTTCCATCAAGAAAGCCTCAATATTTCGCTGTCCACTCTAAACTAAAGACACTAGAATTGTTACAGTGGAGTGGTGGCTTTGGCGAATTTGCTTAAATCAGTGAGTCGGAACAGGGGAAACATCAAAAACGAAAAAGCAAACGATCATTTTGACCGGGACGAAAACGTAAGCGAAACGTTATTTATTATTTTGTTTGGGAGTGAAATCGTAACATTTTGTTCAGTTTCCGATTCAACGGCGAAGTCGGCAATACGAAGCAAGTGACGTCAGGCTACGCCAGGATTAGCGCGTTTCCCAGGCAGGGAAAATGCCAGCGATAGCCGATCGAGCGGTCCACTAATCTACGCCTCCCACTTGTTGCACTAGCAGATAGGCATTGTAGCAAAACCCAGGGCTTTCACGCTGAAGATGCCATCGTTTCGTTTACTACTGGTAGAACGCATTGTTACGGACGTTGTATGGTTCGCTGAAGATCGCTTTATCTGAACAGCGTTTTCGCTTTCGTCGAAAACACTCGATGACGTGTTGCTTCTGCGATCAAGGTCAGTGCCTTGACTCTGACGCATGCGAGATTTTGCACAACACGCCTTCGCTGAGGACCCATTTTCGCATCATTCCTGCTTACCCGCTCCACAAGCTACGAAAGCGGAAACTGCCGAATTGGAGCGGCCGCATTCATTCTCTTCATCCAGCTATCTACTTTATCTCCGGCCTTTAACTCTGTCCGACGAAAACCCTCACCACATGTGCACGGTTCTCGCCTCCTTTCAACCAATTAGAAAATTAGATCTGTCAAGGAAGGCAATTTCATTCGCTGTTGAAGCAAAGAAGAGCCTTCTGCTGTAAAAAAAAGAGAGAGTGTTTGACTGGGCTATTTAGACAACGTTGGAGCGCAACTCCCTGAGCTTGCTTTGGCAGTTGCACCAATGTGGTAACAAGAGATTAGAGTAAAATGTGGAAGGAAACGTCTTAAAATATAGGAACCCAGTTAACACTCGTCAACAAACGCGCCCCTCAACTCGGTTGCCTTGAAGCACATGCCCTTTGTGTTGCCTCATTTGTATGGGTGGTAACTTTGCACCATCAATCACGATGCAGGAGAAACGGCCAAGTAACAAAATAAAGCACTTCGTTTTTAATATGACACTTTAAAAATGCTAGTACTCATAACGTCTTTGTGTCGCGCCTCTTCTTTGGTCTGCAATTCTCGTAAAATAATTTTTTAACTTTAAATTCTAGGTTTTTCTTCAGGTAAATCATATCTTACTGAAGCTACAAATATTGCGGTGCAATTTGTTTTATTTTCGAACATGCAGATAAGAAGGAAAAGCAAACGTATGAATGGCCGATATTTCTGTACTAAATTTTTCGGTAACTTCCTCCTAACTTGTTCGATAATATGTTCGGTCATACAGCTTATCGTAGCAAAATTCACAGTTTCATGCCGACAGGCTTCTTGGAAGCGTGCTCGAATTTTAGCATTGACGTGTCATGTGGGAATATCTTAGTCTGGCTTATTGACAAAAGATGGCCCGTATTCACAAAACGCTCTTACGCTACATGCGTTCATGCCGGCCAGTAGTAATGCAGGACATATTACTAGCGAAGGTGACCAGCCAATGAAAAACAGCACTTACTTGCAAAAAGCTTCGATAATTCGGCTCCAGATGGCTGTACGCAGTAATAACGTTGCTGCAAATATATAATTTATTTTTTCAGCTTGTTGGTTTGTTTATTACATGTGAAATGTAGTGTAACTTTCCTGTTTTTCTGGTCACTTTCCTTGAGCGAAAGAAATTCCTTTCTCTCACTCATACATAATCCCTACAACTGGCTTGCAGACGCGTCAGAGTAAATGACACGTAGCTTCATCGGTGCGATGGTGCTATCCTCCTATGCTATGCCTTGGCAGAAATGTAGTCGGCCGCGATTACAGCGGAACATTTCTTTCTTATCGCTGGGTTGTCGAAGTATTCAATTTTAGATTGCTTAGTTCACTAGAGCTACACTCACTCACATAGGACATGCATACGATGGCCAGGTGTAGCCTTCAGCGCACAGGACCAAACTATATCTCTATGACCTCCTCTTCGAATGCAGATCATCAATGGCTTTGTCACCTCTGGAGGTCGCACGTTATGTTGGCTGCACTCGCTGCTCTTTTTTAAACACTATAACTGATGCTTACCTGCACATCACCATAATATTGATCAGCCTATTCCGTATCCACAGGAGGACGAAAGCTGTTCGGTGTGATTTCTAACTAAGCCTCTGTAGTGGCAGCTGACACCATTATACACCTGTCGATTGTTTATCTTATTACACAGCCGATCATGGCGCTATGTTTGACCACATTTCTCTGACATTTCAACGCCTTCCGGTGGCCATAGTACAACATCGATCACTTGCTCTTCGTTCGACAAGACCTGCCAAACGACACTTATACCTCTTAATCCTAAACCGCACTATTGGTCAGAACAGTGTCTTTTCCATATAGTCATTGCATTGTTTTCTAACGTATCATCTGCCATACTCCGTTTATCAGCGATCTCTAGTTTCCCATTACTTTTCTTTAGTGTCGCATTTCAGTCCCGTCCACTCGGGCTGGCCCAAAACACTGCCTATTAGAGTTTTCTTTACAATTAATTCTAAACTGCTGCTCATGACAAGAGAATATAGCGGAAGCCAAATACTACGTAAGTCAAGCTGCAGTGCAAGCAAAGTCCAGATGTCACGTGCCCCAGTGATGAGAGTGCATTGATTATATTAGTGAGAAATTCTTTGTACTCAGTGTCGATATTTTATTTATTATGAACTGAAAGGAACAGAGGGTTCGGCTCGGCAGCCACATTATGAGCACACTTCTCCGAATGCCTCTGGCCCTAAGGACCTACCCGAAAAATTCACCATGAAACTCTTGTGGAAGTGTGCGTAAAAATTGGGCCACTTGCTCAT
Organism: Dermacentor albipictus; assembly: GCF_038994185.2. NCBI lineage: Eukaryota > Metazoa > Arthropoda > Arachnida > Ixodida > Ixodidae > Dermacentor > Dermacentor albipictus. The sequence goes on from NC_091821.1 coordinate 486,904,037, forward strand.
CTTCATACATCGCTCTTTCATTATCAATGTTATGAAACTTCATCCGCCCAATACAAACTGCCGTTCTACGATGACACAAATAGGTGTGAACGGCGGCGCAAGGTGCATTGAAAATGCAAACAATGTAGTGCAGGTGGCTGCACCAAGTGTGCTGATGAAGCTACAATTGTTAAAAGCCGTTACCGCTCTTTAGTGCCTTATCCATGCGCGTCGATTTTGAACCGTGATAAAACGTACTCCGCTGGTGGATACGTATGGAATGGCCGCGCGGACCGTATCTTGAAAGCGATCTGTGATGCGGACAAAGTGCCGACTACTGATATCACGGGGCATTGTGTTTTTGCCGCTTGCCAGTGAAGATAGACGCGCGGACTCACATCTTGAAGGCGATCTGTGAAACGAGCAGGATGCGGCATGTGCTGACAGCTTCGTGAGCACTGAGTTCTTGCCGCTCCGTTTCCGTCAAAGCTGCAGGAAGCACAATGTGGCTCGCTGCTGCTGGCGCTATCCTGAAAGCGACCGTCTTACGTGATGCAACCAAGGTACAGTTGGACGGACGGAAGGACGGAAGGTTTTTCTCGTTGGCTAAGAATAGAAATGCTGGCGCAATTAAAATGAAGTTTTACATAGAGTTGATGACGAAGTCGCTGGTTTTATCGGCGGCCACTGTTGCTGCATTTCCACGGAGGTGAATGCAAAAATAACCGTGAATTGTGCTTTGGGTTGACGTTAACACACCCAGGTCTTCTATGTAACCGGGCCCCAACCACTAGGGCTTCTCTAGCAGCCCCGGTGTTGCTTTGCGATGGTAAACACCACCAAACAAAATCTCAAAAATTAACGAAAAACAATATTCGTAGCAGCAGAAAAAAATGAATTCGCAAGCGGGAAGTGTTTCCTGGCTGGGCTAAATCTGTAAAAGATTATTTGCAGCAAAACAAAGCTCTTGCCTTCGCGCCTTACGCTTATCAGTACTGACATCCTGAAATAACTACCGTTACTAATTTAGAGTCCGTCAATGATACGTGTGCAAGTATGAAGTGAATTGATATAAAAATACGAACAAATAGCTCCCATGCAGCGTCTGCAGCCTGTTCTTGGACCGCTTCCCGTCATCATCACCGAAATTATTTTATGTATGTTTTTCACGGTCACCTTTTGAAAGTCATTACTAACCTTTCCGATAAGCTGCCTTGAATGGGCAGATGCAGTGGGGGTTTGATCACGCGCTGTGTCTTTTCGCAATGGAATTTTAACGTGAAGGCTTTTCTTGAATTTTTTAAAGTTTTTGGTTTTCAAGTCTTTCACAACATGAAAGTGCATGGCTTCTTAGCGGTAATAAAATGTCCATTCTAAAGAACTCAGCAATTTGGATAGTAAAATAAATAATTCCCTAAACAATGAAACGGAGGAAAACAACATGGACGATTTCAAATGTAAGGAAGGTGTCATTTCAATTAGCGATATCTAGCGTGAGTAAATTTTTATTTTAAGCGTTCTGGAAACCTGAAATTAAAAACTTGTAACTTGTATGACCGCGAAAGAGGGTTTCGACGTCATTAAATATAACGTGCGATTGAAAACAGGTCCCATAGCGTATCTGTCCAACATTATTGCGCTTGGCCATTAGTAGAAGATACTAATAAATCGTGATGTGCCTTGAAGTGAAAAAAAAAGTTCCGGTGCTAGCAATATAAAATCGAAAAGTCATGGGATTTACAGACTGGGTTAACTAAAATATTTAAGGTGAATAGTCTTCAAAAACCTATGCATTACTAATGTCAAAGCAATACGCCCATGGGGCAAGGATTTGCTGACGCTTGATCAGCTTCTTTTGCTGAGCCTATTTGACCCAACTTCTAATGACGACATCCATACCAGCAGCTACATACGCCAGCGTGGTTTGAGCACCAAACTGCTAGTTGTGGTGTGCTAGAAACCGCCGAACATATTTTGTTGGAATGTGTAGGTTACGAAGACGAAATGATATGTTATTTTAGCAGAATTTCAGTCAATACGATTCAGCGCTATTCCAATTGAGATACACAGTTCTAACATCAAAAATGGAGGAGGTTCGAACAAAAATGGTATCTTTATTCTGTTGAAGAATTAGGGTCCACCTTACAATGTAGACAGCGCAACATTACATGTTATTTTTGTAATGACGAAACACACTCAACATCGGTAGCTGCAATTTACAGCAAAAAAAGCTATAACGAACCACCTAACATTTCACTGATATACAGGGTGCAGCAGCTATTTGAAAACACACATTTGGTAACCCCCATCCTCTAGGTACATAGTAGCTGCAAATAATTTTTTGCTGCAGGTAACCAAGGCAGAATTTCAGTTTGCTCACCAAGTGAAAAAGCACGCAGTTATTGTTTCCTTGGCTGCAGGACACCCTGATACAGAGATGGCAATATTCAGGAATGTTGCCGGATCATTAGTGCTCGAAGTTTGGAAAGAGTTGGAGGCCGCCAAGGGTGATGTGGAAGCTGTTTCATAAAGAAAACCAGATTTGCAGCGTTCCGACATTGTTAGGGCACCAGAATTCTTTAGTCGCGACAAAGGTATCAGTGATGAGCACCCTGGCAAGATAGTAAGAGCCCTCGCAAAGGAGTTGCAGGTTGATGAGTCCACTACCAGACGGGTGTGTGTTCGCTACAAGTGTTATGCTATGTGAAGAGGACAGTTCTTGTCTGCGAAAACCAAGGAGAACCACCTGACCAGAGCTAAGCGGCTCTTGACCAAACTGAAACACCCAGAGATACCTTGAATGTTGTGGTTTTTCTCCGACAAAAAAAACTTCGTCCAGGACTAGGAGGTGAACAGCAAAAATGATCTGTGGCTGTACAAAGGCACCGACGATGTTCCAACTGTAATGCGCACAAGATTTCCAGCATCAGCGATGGTCCTGGGTGTCGTGAGCAGTGAAGGAGACGTCACGCCTGCACATTATTTTCTCCACAGTGCTAGAGTTGAGGCTGTGGCTTACACTGAGGTATTCACCTCGGTTGTGAAGCCCTGGATTTCTGCTGTAGCACGTGAGAGGCAGTATGTTTTTCAGCAAGACTCTGCACCATCCCACAGAGCCCGTACCATGAAAGAATGGATGGCCGAAAGCTCCACGACCACGTTACTCCAAACATGTTGCATCCCAGCTCCCCAGATCTCTACCCAATGGACTACTATGTATGCGGGGTCGGTGAGAGGGAGTCAAATAGGCACCCACACAACACACTTGAGGCTCTCAGGGGAGCTATTGTTGATGCAATGCCAAAGGTTCCGAAGACACACCTCATCACAGCCTGCGGTTGGTTTCGGCAGCGTGTGGAGTCTGTGATTGCTGCTCTCGGCGCTTTCATTCATTGATGACATTTAGTGTGTGCATGGCCACCTGTACGCAACTTTAAATAGTCAAATTATTTGTAACCAGTATGCGTGTCTGTTTGCGTGTGGGCGTAACTTCGTTCCCAAATACCTGTCACACACGGTACAGTACTTCACAGACAAAAAAGCTTCCTCATCGGTTCTTACTGGTACATGCAATATCTAGTTCAACTTTCAGCAAGTAGTTTAAAAGCTTCTAAAACCTGTGTTATAATACAATTTGCGGTATTTCGGGATGCATATGGGTGAGTTTTTATTTTAGGCTCAGCTAATGAACTCAGAGTTCCATGAGAAATATTAGGGCTGTGTATCTAAGGGTATGCGTAGAAGCTGGGGAGACAGATTTTGCAAGAATGCCTAGAAAAATGGTGCGGTGTGTGCTTTGTAGTGTTCCGCAGCTATATGATGGATGGCTTTTTTTTCTAGTACGTGCAATCAAATATTGTTTGTTAGTGTTCTGGTGCTCCAGACGAGAAAAGAATAACTTCGTTAGAGAAGACTAATGCATGATACAGTTGGTGTTTTACAGTATCAGGCAGTAAAGAAATTGATTTTCCAACTATACCTAGTGCTTTAGAAGGACCGTATGCTGGGCTACTTAGTGTTACATAGTTTCTTCCAGATATAGCGCTAAAAAGTACACCTACATACGCGTCTTGCGTTGTCGTATCTTCTTCGTGTGTATTTATACACTTTTGCAATATATCTGGCAGGAACTAGTGATCTGGAAGTATGAGCATTAAGATGTTTGATATATATTTCCCACGACAAAATTATAGGAAGCTAGACCCTAAGTATTCCCACGATACCAACAATCTCTATAGCAGAATGAAAATATGACATATTTTCTTTGTTGACATTTATTTATGAGAATTTCAAATTACACCCCGCCCTTAGGCTTTTGAAAACGATATTTATCTCGTTAGTTATACGCTGCAAATTCTGTGAACGGAGTATCACAGCTGTGCCCATCGTGCATAAGAAATGCTTTGGTGTATCACTAATGTTTGTTACGTCAATAATCTAAAAGTTATACAATAAGGGACATAGAGGCTTCCTTGGGCAGCTCCGCAATTTACTGGTTTGAGTAAGGACAAGTGGTCGCTTATTTCTACACTTTGTACGCAATCCCGGACATTTTATGCTCTGAAATCCAATTCTCAATTCCGAAAACCCTACAGCTGTAATATATTTAGTTAAGTTGCATGATTCAAACGACCAAGTGCCTTGGAAACGTCTATGTAAATGCCTATTGCTAAATGCTTTTCATCGCACGTTATAATAATAAATCTTAATTAGGTGAAAGTGCAAGTTCTGTGGGACGGCGTCTCCTAAAGCCAAATTAAGCGACTTTGACCAACTACAATTTAGCCGGCAACTTAGACCAGTCATTATTATTATTATTTCTAAAATTCTAGAGACTAAGGCTAATACTGTATATATATATATATATATATATATATATATATATATATATATATATATATATATATATATATATATATATATATATTTAATGTTACACATTATGCTGAGGCTTATAATATAATTACCAATGTCTTTTTCTCTGCGTGTACATATCGCACCCACTTCCGATGCCTGCATTCTTTGTTTGCTAACGAGGCCTGTACTGAGCGCGCGGTTATACATATGCCGAAGATGTTGTTCAATACTGTAGATTACGTCGTTCACTGGCTTCATCTGTGTTTCATACATGTTACATCTCGCACGTTTTAAGATATATATATATTAACAAAGATATCCAAGATTTCGTTATTATCTGTAGGAATGAAATACAGACTAGTAACCATTTTTTCCTCTAGGTAATGCATACTGACCACCATAGTGTTAATGAACCATTAAATGCCTCGGCGAGTTTAAAGCCCTTTACGGGTGAATTATTTAGGATTTCGCTTGGTCTGATCAGCCTGTAATTCTTTTTTTATTATACGGGTTTCTTCTTCTACGAAGAAGCCTTGTTTTAATTCCGGTGTTGTTTAAATATAGCGGAGTCATCTCGTCTGCGAGAAGTTAAAACCCGTTGGAAGAGCTCATCCTTTCTTTTTGTCCTTGTTAGTACCCTCTTTAGTCGTCCATGGCTTATGCGAATCACCCGCCTTCTTCATTTATGTTGGAACAAATGACTGAGTGCAAGCTTCTATGAAGAGACGAGTAAAGTTAATATATGCCTCATTTTACGTCTTCGCTCGCATTGCAAAGTGCCAATTTGTCAGCAATAATCTTCCACGAAAGTCATCTAAAGTATATTGATTGATGTCTAGGTTGTTTTAACGTTCTACGAACTATAATTGCGATATGGGAGGTTTAATTATTAAAAAGGATGAAAATAATCAGTAGGATTGGAGGCAATAATGCCTGATAATACTGTGTCGTGGGTTTCCTCGTTATAAAGAGGTCAACCAAGGTATTTGCAGATTCCGTGGTGCGAGTGGCGTCGCCAATAATGTTAGCGAACCCACGTTAATGCAGCAGTTTCTGAAAGTTGTGCGTTGTAGTGTAATGCTGCGTTGTATTAAAACTAAAACACCACGTCGTACAAGCGTACACTGTTCTTGTTTGACATTACTGAATAAGGAATCTATTGATAGATGAAAATTATCTAAATTTTAATGCACTGGACTATACACTAATGCTAAAACCGGTGTCTGACGCATTAAAATAATATATTCTATGTCATTTGACAAAAAGGCCATGTCATCAAGCCATCACCACCCAGTATTTTCCTTTACACACATTAAAAGAACACCGCCACTTTTGTTTGTTCGGTTAACATAAAATACATCATAATTTGCACGTTTGAGGACGTCACTGTCCGACGAGTACCACATCTCTGTTAGAATTAATAGACCAAAACTAAAGTGAAAGTGTACGAAACATGGCAAGCCTTTTGCGTCGCTGGAACTGAAAATGCTGTTTACATTGTCCGGGCAGCACCGCCCTTACAATCATGATGCGCAGGCCAACACAGGGGCCAAGTTACGTAATATTATAAATGTAGCGGTCGCTTCGCACTTTCATTACATTGGATTGTTCATTACCAGTATTTGGTCATCACTCGTCCACACAAACTTCGAGTTTCGTGCGCTCTAGCTTTCGGTGGTCATGCCTTAGCCCTGTCTTTTGCGCTGGGCTAAGATGCTCGCTATCGAACATGGAAGATGTAGATGAGTGACCGAGATCTGAGATTGAAAGGCAAATTATTAGTATTAGTATTAGTGCACCAATTTTCTTTAGGTGCTCTTCCTTTGTTTCCTTTATGCCCTCAAATTTTTCGCCATAGCAACAAATACTTCATTTCATGTCATCGAGTTCCTTTCTCAGGTACCATGCAGTCTTGCTTTTAAATTTGTTCAATTATTTTTCTAATTCCTCATGGAGCTCATCCAGAGCAAAAGTCATTCTACCTCAATGAACACTTTCAGAAACAGCTCGAGCACACTACTGGCAGCAACAGAGTCAGCAGGGCTGGAAACGCAGGAAATAATTGTGCTGAAATAGTTGAAAATATATAACCTGAGTAAACAGGAAGGGCGGTTTTTAGCGATCATGCTTCACAGCTGCCCCGCCACTGCCAAGTGGCTTGTCACAGTAATGCACACCACATCAGTAGCCTCGCGACCATTCTTGCGCTGAAATAGGCACCTAACATTACAATGGCAGGTCGATAGCTGCTGATCTGTTGGAGCTGCCGGAGATGCAATAGCCGACGAGCTGCGCGGCTGCGCGAACAGAGATGAGCTTTTAGCGATAGTGCTTGTCAGCAGCCCCGCCGCTAGCAAAAATAGAGCCTGTTGCTCAAGAATCACTAGATCCAGGTATGATGCTATTTCTTATGCTTTCTTTAAAGCAACGTCAGGCTTTAAGTTTCTTCTTTCATTCAGTCAGGATTTTGGCGGAACTGAGAAGCTCTGTTGTTTTTACATTACTATGTTCACCATTGTCAAGTCTGTACCTATGATGATAACATATTTTATTAAAGCGAATCTTTCCTTGTGTCTTCCTTGGACTTTCCCACTGCTGCTGTTGCTGCCGCGCTGTGGCACACCGCGTCGGGGGATGGTTCAGAACTTGTGCATACTTGATAGGAGCACGGCAGAGAGGATGAGCGACGCGAGAAAGAAGCTCGTTTGGACCTTCCTATTGCGTCGCATGTCCACAATGCTCTCTGCAACTGCCTCGGCGTCGCCACATTACTCTTGACAGTTAAAATTATCCGTGATTGCCAGCAAAAGCGTTGCAGAAACGTCAGAGCTTACCTTTCTGGTAACGTGCGAGACCAGATGAGGGCTAGATAGGATGGCAGACAGGATAAGGGGAGGCAGAGAAAGCAGAAAACCCACGCAGTCGCAAATAAACAAGTCAACGGCAGCATTGCATCAAAGGGGAAGCATACCGTGCCCCTTAATCTGCTCAAAGCGAGAATATATATTCCGCTATCGTCAAGAAGGGGAGGGGTTTAAGGCATGGTAAGCAGTTTTTCACTTGATTATAGATCGAATAAGGAGGCCCGCCACGCTGTCCCTCACACCAGATAAATTGTTGGCGATCCAGCATTTCGAAACTAGTGTCACTGCTACAGCTTGTATTGTACTATTGATGCAATGTGACTCGAAGCTCGATTTGGAAATTTTTAGACCAATTACGCAAAAGTCAAAAGTTTTTTTTCCAAGAGTAACTGAAGAGGCGTGTTAGCAAGTAGACAGCACTCGTAATAGTTAGCTTGTATATGTGACAGTTAAAATATGTGACAGTTAAATTTTGCAGCTATGAATCCGTAACTGAGTGCACCAGTTTAAGGCTGTGTTTAACGCTGTTAGAAGCGCCTCTTCTAGGTCGTGGATATAAGGATGGATAAACGGAACATTATAGTCTTGTACAAGAGCGCGGGGGGGGGGGCGGTGAGACAGGGATAAGGTGACGTGAGAAGGCAAGAAAACGCTACTACTATAAACACGACAGCGGTTGCGGGCGAACTCCATATATTTAAGTTAACCGTGCTGTACACTGTGTTTGTGATATTAAAAATGAACGCGATGCAAATTTGTCATACGGACATGTTACGCAGGCCGTACAGAAGCAAGGCCGCGTTACAGCACACCGTAGCGTCTAGGCGATAATTTCGAGACGATACTATGAAAGCGGTCGCACGTCAAATTGACACTTTTGTGTCCGCCATGGTAGTTTTCGCGGCTGTGCCATTGCTCGAGGTCACGGGTTTTATCCCGAGCATGCAGCCGTTATTAAGTGGGAGTGAAACAAATAACCTGAGTGATTTAGGGTCGCGTTCAATAACACCACGGTGTGAAAACTAATCTGGAGTCTTTCACTACGGCGTGCCTCATACACTGTAAAAAATTTCCGTAATTTTACGGGGGATTTCTGTCATTATACGGAGAACTGCAGATAAAAATACGGAAAGTATGTCATATTTCAAAAATACGGCAAAATCTGCCGTTAATATACGGAAAGTGCTCTCCGTATTCAGCTTCACGGACATTTTCACTGTAATCATATAACGGCTATACACTGTTTTGGAAGAAACAGAGAGAATTCCGTATTTTTGTTATGTGAACATCCGTATATGGTGAGAAAATTTAAACTGTCTGAATGAGCGCTCGTACTCATAAAGTTTCAGCTAACAATACTTTATTGAACACGTAAACTGTACGCATTATGAAGTTGCGTACAAAATGTGAGAGCTAGCCTTCTACCAAAAGCTGCAATAACAGATCGTATAAATATATATACGCATCTTCTATTCCGCTCGCAGTTTGCCGCGCATATGGGCTTAGTAAGGCTGATCATATGCACAAATATATGCGTGTTCTCGCAATCTTCTCAAATTAAGCGTTTTGTAGTTAATAACGCAGCATATATGTTTAGGTGAATGAAGAGCCAGGGACATACGTGCATACGTAAACAAGCTTGCGACACTCAGGTGCTGGTGCACTGGGAATGACATTGGTGCTCTGTATACGCCAAAAATTGTGCGCACTCTAAATCAGTACAGAAACGCAGGGAGTGGTATAATGACCGTAACTGCGTTTAGATTTGGCAATAAATGGTATCGAAGGGGACTGGTGGCCTATAGATCCAAGTACAACGGTCGGAGGAAATTTTCGAATGCGGCAAGCAATTAACCCAAGTGTCAAAGGGCACTGCTGAACTGCAATGTAGTTGGTTGAACTCATTCCCATGATATTTACAAAATATCTCGTCTCTGACAATAACTGCCCATTCATTGAGACAAATCGATTACGCATAATCTTCACTGTTCATGTGTTAATTCTTGCAGTAAGATGTAATCACAAACATTTGGCGCTTCATCTTGAAACAAGACCGGTAAGCGCGCTCGTTCTTGTACGGTAGAATAAAGAACGCGAACGTGCACCGACATGTATGTAAACTACTGGAAGGTGACTGAAGATGAAGGACCTATTACCGTGCTAGTACTGTGTACACTGTCAAAAAGAAGAAAAAAATATTTCGGAAAGAAAGAATGCCCAGTGTCGAGATGTAACGATTCAAGCTTTATTTCTTTTTGACCTAGAATGCAACACCATTAGTTCCACGTGCTTTATGCATGGGTAATGTTATGACACAACTCATTATTTACCCGTTCATTACATGCACCAACCCGCCTAAATTATCACTGTGCTCGAGCTTATGGACGCATCGCAGTGCACTGCTTTGCACTTCATTGTAGCACAGGGGTTTACTATCGCCAGTAGCGAATGCTTTGGTTGACCTCTCTGCCTTTCTGCCTTTTGAATTCTCTCTCCCTTTGTATAAAACGCACTAACTTGTGGGAGAGAAAGCGTTCTCCTCTTTTAGATTTCAATTAATTGTCAAGCAATTACATTGCAGTTCCAGTAACTAGAGCACACATGCGAAAACGAAACCGATTCTGTTCGGTTCTCCGCGCTCAGAGTGCGGCACCTTTCTCTATGGCGGCACCAGGGGGCAGGGCGCGCTGCGCGTCCGTTGGAGTGGCAGACGGAGATGCACATGTCTAGTCCAGCCGGCATTTTTCGAGTTGTGTTGTAAATGTTGTTAATTCGCCGTAAATATCTCTTGATTTGTACTCAAGGGTGGAGCAAGACCCCAAGGAAGAGAGATTGAAGTATCGGGAGCGAAGAACAGAAACGATGGATGGCTACGCTGCTTGGGTCTCGGCACGTTCGAATTGGCAAAGTTCCGAATTTGTCGCTGTGTTGTGTACGCTTGTGCGCTCGTCATTTGCCGTCATCGCGCGGAGATATTTGCGCTGGATGTCTTTCACTTCGTGTACAAAACTCTGCTCGCTGCGGCATCGAAGAAGTTGTCCTGTGTTTGGGTGCACGTATGCGCTTGGACACGGATAGCCTGCTTGCTCTCAACGGGTGTTCAACAGTCTACGCGCGCTCGTAACTTGCACATGAGGTAAGCCCATTTTAATCTTATTTGGTTTGCATAACGTAGGTGCTAAAATGATGTGTGGTAAGCCGGTGTCGCGAACAGAAATATTGTTTCAAAAGACCACTATGCAACGTCTTAGGGCAAAAATCACGCATGAATGGGGAAAGGAATCAACCTATCTTTTCAGATCGATTCCAGTCGTAGCGCGATTGGCTCGATCGCAATTTCCGTGAGGTACTTCTAACCTTTTGTTCACTCGCGTTAAAAGCGTAGAATAAAACTGCGTCCAGTTGAGCTCTTGTATTGACGCTTGTATTGGCTTGAGAGCATACTGTATCCGATACACGAACTTCTGTTAAAATACGGAAATAAACGTTCGAGGCAATAGCAGTCGCTCACTACCTGGGATCGTTACTTTCTTGCTTGGGTGCACGATTTAATTGTGACCAGAAAAAAACGTCTTGCTGCACCGTTTGCGGTGCAGCAAGACGTGTTCCTTCGAATGATGTCTGGGCAGTCAAGGCATTCGTGCCACTAAGCAAGCAGTAAACGGGGTATCAGTGCGCAAAAATTTGGACATAAAAGAAGCGAATGGTATCATCATAGACTCTTTTATTTGACGAATAATTCAGTTGTATTACTAAAGCGGAGAGTGGATATGCATGAAAGTCAGATTGTATTGATACTCAGCAAAAACAAGCTAACTTATCATTACTAATCAATCCTTTTCTTTTACTGAAAGGCAACTTGCTGTTGTGCTGGAGCTGAGAAGAGGTCTGCTGCCTGCAATGGGTCCATCTCTCTCAAGTTATTGCAGTATTATAGCTCTCAAGGTGAGTGGATTTTTTTTTTCTCAAAGCTATTTGCCACCTGAATCATGACCGTTTACTTAGCTGTGTAGGTGATCACTGTTAGTGACATTGGAGTGCTGGCGGACCAGCACTCCTTTATGATTGCAACGCATATGACAGAGTGCAGCTGTGGCAGTATGCAAATGTGTTAATCTATAAGCCAAATTAGGTTCTTTGAGGTAATATGTTAATATATTGATGACATTGGACTGTGGTCTAGCAGGCAAAAATGCTAAACAAAAAGAAATTTTAATTTGCACTTGGTAAGATGTGCAAGCAATTCAGGCTGTTATACATGAAATGGGACATTTGTAGATGTCTTCTACAGTGCTGCAGTCCTGAATTGCTTCAGAGTTGAGTGATACCACTATAATTTCTCTGTAGAGCATGCAGCACAGTTTAGCATTGGGGGAGGCTGGCATCAACAGGCGTCTACTTACTGTGAAGTTCAAATGAGGTGTTACTGTTAGGGTGACTATATATAATTTATCGTTTAATTCTAGTCTTGTGTCAGGCAGACATAGTTTACCCATTTGGTTAAACAATAGAGATGTAATATCTATGTATACAAGTATTACCCATTCATTTATGCCATTTAGACAATGGCAGAAATGCGCGGGTAATACTTGTGTACATAGACAATACATCACTATTGTTTAACCAAGCGGTGCTTGGTTAAACAATTATGTAATGTAATTATGTAACAATTATGGCTATTATTAAGTAATGTCAGCTTTTGTTATAACATTAGGGCACCTTTTATATAATTACAGATTACCACCATTGTGCACCATCATAGTGTCATATTTACACTAAATGTATTTGACTCTGCTATAAAACCTTGCACGGCGGTGCATCATGAAATTTTTTTTATAGTTTCTGGCCTCAGAATGCACTTCACGTTATATTCTTGTTTGCAACAAGACTATATTGCAGGTTTCTCTCCTTATGTTTTGTGGCACTTCAAACTGCGGCGAGCTAAACCACTGGGCAGCAATACTGGATACGCTACTGCGTGTGGAGCTGTCTTCAAACACACACAAGGAATACATCATTGCTTTTTTAGCACAAACAACGGACACAAGAAAGACGACAGAACCAGGCGCTACTCTCAACTGACATCACTTTATTGCGTCCCTCCTTTGTAGACAGCAGAATCTAGAAGAACATTTGCTGTGAACACCATGTGCAGGAACCACCAACATCTGATCAAAAAAGCACACTCATGCGACAGAATAAAAAAAAACAATATTGAGCACTTTACAAGGTTAAAGAAAGCACACTAATGCACTGTGACCCCAATGACTGTATGAAGAAAACTTCCGATTACTCTGGCGGTGGTATCAAGGCTCTTTTTTCAAAATCGCAGCATCACGAAACATTGCGAACCGAAGCGATCCATACCAACAGGCACAGGTTCCCATTTGGCTCAACATTGTAAAATATGGAAGTGCAAAGCCATGTTTCGTGATACTACGATTTTGAAAAAGTGCTGTGATACCACCGCCTAAGAGTTATCGGAAGCTTTCTTCATACAGTCATTGGGGTCACAGTGCATTAGTGTGCCTTCTTTAACCTTGTGCAGTGCTCAATATGGTTTTTTGGATCCCGTCGCATGAGTACGCTCTTGTGATTGGTTGTTGGTGGTCTCTGCACATGGTGCTCACTGCGGATGTTCTTCTAGATTCTACTATTTATAAACGAGCGACGCAATAAAGTGATGTCAGTTGAGTGTAGCGCCTTGTGCTGGTCGTCTTTCTTGTGTCCATTGTTTTGCGCTTAACAAAGTATTTATGGATTCACACCAACTAGTCCGCCAACACATTGTGTCGCGGGCACTTCTGAAGTACTGTCTGTCCAATAACCTTGGTGGCATGGAAGCGCCGTCCACTTCTATGCGTTGCTTTCTGTTTCATTGTGGCATCACATCTCATTATAATCATAATGTGTATGTACTTTTTCCAAGAGACCCATATTCCTATCCTTGTGTTATATTTGCTGTCGCATTATTTATGTGCAAATGATCAGTGCTCCAAGCTCCATTTTATCGCAAAGTAAACTACTGGTACCTAAACAGTTCTGTATATCAGAAAACCAAAGCTGAACTGCCGAACAGTACCAAGCGGCAGCCTTAGTGCAGTGTCAAGTAGTCAGATTTTATTGGTCATGCAGAGGTGCACAGGATAGCTCTTTATTACTTGCTAAATAATTAAGCTGTTTGAAAACTGAGTATTTATGTAGCTTCAACCACATGCTATTGGTCATTGCTCCTGCCCTCATCAAATGTAGAAGATTATCACGACATTTCCTATTCTCTTTTTCCTTAATACAGTCGGATTACTGCATGCGTAAGTAGGAAACGGATCACATAGGCAATCAGAAGCCAACATTGTGTAAACTTGGAACATTGATTGTACAGTTTGATGACCCAGAATAAGTAGAAATACACCATAAATGATTGACAATTAACTTTTACTTGACACAGGGCTAAAGCATAGAGTAAGCATACTGTATGCTCATATGGTGTCACATCAATTTAAATTTTAGTGTAGCTTTACAGTGTACGCTTCTATTGTTGCATTCTGTCAGAGGAATGGTAATGTTTCGCGTGTATAGCAACGAGACTGTCTATATACAGAAGTAAAAATGTGTGAACTGTATTTTTTAATGATTTGATAGAATGTGTAGCACAATAAAGCCATACAATCAACGCACAGTGATGTGACTTTCTCTGCACATGTTGCAGGTTCAAAAAAAGTATGGTGGAAGCTGTTGCCAAGGTTCCGACCAGAAAAGACAGCCAGTATAAAAGGGTCCACGCCACTGATCTCTACTACAGGGGATGAACAGCACATCGAGCACCCTCAACTGAAGCCGGCCTTGTCCCGGAAGTTGGTGCTTGACAACTTTGCGGCAGCACTTTGTTGCACGGGTGTGTAGCATTTCTTCCCCTAACATGCCTGCCTGATGTGCCATAAACTACCCAAGCAGTGTTTCGAGGTGTCCAGAATTTTTCCATTGTAGTGTCTACAGTGTCGCTAACATAAGTGGCGTGCAATGGAAACACTGGTAAATCAGAAAAAACTTGATGTAAGAGAACACTATCTTATACGGGTTCAGATTGTCATAAAAGTGCTTACCAGACATGTAGAGACCTCCTAAAATGTGAAAAACCACAAAGAAAAGTTTTTCGGCAGCAATATTATCTGATCGCACGCACTAGTTAGTCCACCATATGCCCTGCTTCCAGGACAAGCGATTGCATGACATCGCATTTCCACTGGCTTCACCTGCATCCGGTGCGGTGTGCTGCATCCAGCGAAACATGTTAGAAATCAGTGGTGCACAGTGTTTTCTGTCCCCTTTCTCGACGCCTACTGAACACATGTTAAACTGTTTCCAAAGCAGACAAACAGAAGGAAAGGGTTCTGAACACATTGCATTTTAAAGTGGCTGGTACTGGGTAACGCAAGTACTGTGGCATAGTAGATTTGCACCAGGCAACCTGTGTCCCTAAAAAGGCTGCTGTTTTCTTGCAAATGGCCAACATATTGTGAGCATGTTGAAGTTCTTTTTTTATTCTCATCGCTTATTTAGCTAACGGAGACAGCTTTCACAACTGAAGAAGCCTTGAAAGCATGAAACACTTCACAAAACCAGCTTCAATATATCGTGTCTGCATCAAAATTTCATGGCTGCATGAGTGAACCCTCTGGTTAACATGTAAGAGAGTTCATGATGTTTGCCATGCATTATCCACTTTATTTACAGGTCAACCCTATGTTGAGATTTAAGCTGATGTTGCGTTTAGAGAAATTATGGCCGAGAGCCAGCTTTTGAGAATACAGATTGAGCTTGACAGATTAAACGCCAGAACAAGTCGTTGAGGATTTCAGATCAAGAATCTTCAAAGGCCAGTTCATTTAGTGGTGTTAATATTCTGCTCGAAGTTGTTGATTGTTACGTTCATATGGTGCCCAAGCATTGCGGTAACAACTTCAGTTGGAGTACATAGCAAGGGCGTATTCGATGTAAGCTGCTGGCTTTTTTTCTGTGTTTTCAAAAACTGGTTTCTTGTTCAGTTTAAATTTTCAAATTTTGCATTGTTTATTAGGTGTTGTGTCTTGTTTCCTTTCCTGCAGCTTCTTAGTTAAACACCTGAAAGTGAACACAACTTGACATTTTGCTTGATTGCCTAGATTACATGCCCTCGATGCAAAACAATTTCACTTCAAAACTGCTTGTATCATACTGAAAGAATAACTTGAAGCAGCCATAGCCACCAATAACACGCAAGAGATGATTATGAAAATTTTAATATTGTTTTTTGATCTACAGGGTGTCTTAACTATCATGCACCAAGATTTAGAAATATGTAAATGCGATTTAACTAGACAAAATGAAGGTAATGTTTGCCATCACCTAGAGATACTCTGTTATATTGCGCATTGTGCCTAATTACATAATTCTTAATTAGTTATTAAATATCTCAAATAATTAAATGAAATGTGTCAGTGAAAAGTTGTAGAGCAATATGAAAGCCTCCTGATACACTTTTTTGTTACTGTTACTCATTGTGTGCTACATAAAAGTGTTTTTCCAAGGAATAAGCCTGCGAATACACATAAAGTGTCTTGAGTGGCCAGTCATGTGTCAGTTTTGTGGTGCAAAGCCACGAATACAACTTAAATGGGCTCTTTTAAGAAAAAGACTTAGCTCAGCAAATTATCTTTCTTTGTGCAGCCTGTGGAGACAAGGTTTCTTAGACATGGCCGTGGCCCTCAAGGAAGATGCCGAGGCCACAGGCAGTTCCTCCAGTGACCGTGAAAAGGTCCCCTGGGGCACAAGTCGGGTTTGGCACCCCCAACTTTCTCCTGCAGCTTTTCTGTCTGCTTAGCTAACCAGGTGGGTCAATGATGGCAAAGGGAAAAAAGAATTAACAGCATCAAACGCAGAACTTGCTCAAGCTCAATGCATTTTTGGTGTGAAGTTTTTCCCTTATCATTTATCAAAAAACGGGCTATAAGTATATGATATGGTCTTAATACGGACACCTCTTTCCCACAGAGAATTAGCAGTAAAAAAAGCAGCTTATGAAGGCTTCAATATTAGCTAGGATGATGCGGCATATATAGGATAATGATTATGAATGTTTCTAATGACGGCAGTGGTAGTAGAGTGAATAATCAGAGTTAATATATAGGTTGAAGGACATTTCGTTCCAATGCCAGAATTTTAAATCATCCCAAATAATTCTTGCATTTTATAGTCTTCATTTTATAGTTCTTGATGCTTGCTTCTTGCTGACATCATTCTTATGCTGCATAAGTCACCTGTTATAAATTCCCTATTTCCCCCATTCAAGCAACTTTACATTCATCAATTAGATACCTCGTAGATGAGTTCCAGAAACTTGCTGATGAGATTAGGGGGCGGCGTGTACCCCAGGCTGAGATATGCATTCAAGAGCCTCATATCTTGCACATGTTAGAAATACTCCTGCTAAGCAAGTTCTTGGTGTCATACAAGGTTATTTGCGAATACGGATTTGCCTAAATTTAGAAAACAGTCAATATAAAACATGTCAAGCGATATCGCTGACGATACACACACATTCCAACTGAACTAAATACAAATAAATATAGCATCAAATGCAGAATCATTGGCATGATGCCATTCTTTCAGTGAAATAAAATCTGTCCTGCATTGTAAATCTGAAATCCTTTATAATCCAGACTACTAAATACTTATGAGGGTTGTAGCATAAAATATGCATGTATTTATTCCTCGTTTCTTTACTTTAGGACCCGATAATGCTTAAACAGCAGTGAAAGAACTGAGATCACAGTACCTAATACTTTATATTGCTCCAGAAATCCGTTTCTCTGCTGATCGCAGCATTCGACACTAACAAGAAGGCACATAACACTTAGGGTGGTGCTATTCACTTTGATTGTTTGGGAACGAAACCCATAATGTACATGTTATGGCCCTACGTGTCATTACATTTGAACAACAAAAAGGTAGGGGGTTTGTATTTTGCAAAACTGCATGGAGGTTTTCACTGTGTGCAATTAAAATTAGGAACCTTCCCAGCTCATACTAAATGCATTCTCCAAAGCTTTAGGTTATACAGGTCCACTACTTTACACAGAACACACTCTTTTTCCTCATCACGGCTCACACTCTTAGGCAGAGTTACACCCTTTGAAGTGCCCCTTCTTCCACACAACGATAATTGTCATCTGCCTTTATGCATTTTCTTTCTTTAACGCTGCGAGCCCTGTGCTTTCCATTAACGAATGGCATGCGCGTTAACAGCATGATAGCATTCCCGACAACAAAGTAGCGGGCGCGGCGTCTTCAAGAAAGGAAACGCATCAAGGCAAATAACGATTATTGTTGTGTGGCAGAAGGGGCACTCCAAAGGGTGTAACTTTGCCTAAGAGTGCAGGTGGTGATTCAGATTCTTCAAAGGTGTTTCATTGTATGGGATGGCACATCGCGCTTCACTTATTTGCAGAATATTGCATTCCAATTGTGTCATATGAGATAAATCCATTAGAGAGCTTTAGCTTGCCCTAAATTTATTACAGCTGTGTACTGGTAAACTGGCCGCAGCTTGCAGTGCTTGTGGAAAAACAATTGTAACTGCCATATTATATGTAACTGCTAGTGCACAGGCATCGGCAGCAGCAATGGTCAGGGTACACTTGTTTCTTCTATTCTGGGGTATGCATCCTCCACTAGAAAGTAGTTTTTTTTCGTCTTCCTCTTTACCATATTGGAATGTGAAATGGGGTGTAATTTGTAGGATATACTCTTGCATAAACTTCATGAGCATTTATTCTTGTCTGTGCCACAGATCATTGTTGCTACCACTGTAAAAGCAGGGTGCCTGTTTACAGCACCCATAGGGAACAATCTGTGAATCTTTAACGAACAGTAAGGATAATGAATAATCGAATAATTTTTAGTAATTTTCAACAAATTTAGCACTCTTTGCTTTCCACTACGGTGTTTTTCAAACTCTAATATTGGCACAAGGTTTGAGTGCAGGATGTCATTTTGTGTGAAAGAGTACACTTGTGTGCATAACACCTCATCGTCAACATTCTGCACAGAATGTCATTAGCTTTCGTATGCATTGGTCACTATCTCACAAACCGGTTGCTCCTTTGTTAGTTGGAATGTAGCATTTATGTAAAGCACATTTGATGTTCTAACAAAAAGCATTGTGCCCTCTTATCCCCTAATTCTCCTCACTTGATGCCTAGTGTTGTAATAGCATGGTTGACACCATGAGAGTCAGTGTGGTGAATTATTGTCTGGTGGAGTAGGGGGTGTACATTAACTTAAGCAACTTTTCCAGACGACTTGAATCAGTATTGTGGAATGCTGGTTTTTTTTTTCAATCACTGTTACCAAGTTTCACTTTGTTTGTGGCAACAAGTATAATGTAGTTCGCTAGCACTCCTGCCAACACATATAATGTGCAGGCATCTGTGTTGAAAAAAAGACCAGCTAATGGTTTGCCAGGAGCTAAGGTCCATTTAGACCATTAAATTTTGAACTTACACCGGTGGAAATAACTGGTGAATGAAAGCACACCCCGGAGAACTGAAGCAAGACTGCGAGTCGGCCTAGTTGGAACAAATTCATCTTGAAACTTATTGTGCGCAACAAACAGAGACGAAGAATAGAAGAAACACAAGGACGAGCGCTTAACATTGTGTTTCTTCAATTCTTCGTCCCTGTTTGTTGCGCACAATAAGTTTCAAGATCAGCAGGAGAACTGACCATAATATTTTCTTTCATTATAACACCGCTGAAGCTTTGAACTGCATTTGAACTGGCTTGTTTAAAAAATGACCAATTTCCTTGTTCAAGACAAAGGTTCCACAGGAAGACAGAAACTTGAAGCCGTCAACGGCAGCATGAATATAAACAGCACTCGACGTTTTGCAATCTTGCACCTGGTTATGTTATCCATCCAATTTTTTTCCACAGGCTGTTCTTTACTGTTTTATGGTCATATCCAGTTTAATTTTAACGTCCCTATTTTTTAATATTTGGTTAATGTATATTTTCATCGGCTTTCAACAAAATATATATTCATAATGTGCCTTCATTTGCCATTTGCAGTGATCTTAACCAGATGCATCTTGATACAAAATTTATTTTCCTTAATTCTTTGTTTTCTTTTTCCAAAAGTGCAAACTGTTTATCTTGATACCTATTTTGGCTTCTGGGAAGATTGGTTCTACTAGATTAATGACTGCATACATGTGTACATCGTTTTCTGTTTTGGTCACCCCTACTCTTGGCAAGTACTGACAGCATTGCTTATACCCGCTCCATCACAATCACCACTGCTAAGCACACCCTTCCTTCCTTTATTTTAACACTTTGGCTTCTCTTGACCTATTATATGCACCAGTTACTTCTCCCCCAATGAGGCTAGGGGCCAGTGAGATATGCACAATCCCACAACACAGCCAAGGAAAACATTTGCTACCCTAATGACAAGCACCTATGTCGAAATGTTGGCTACAGCAACATCCCTTGTGCCAACAATGTTGATCTACTTACATGTTTTTCTAACACAGAAGTTACTGCTTTGTCGTGTTCTGTGAATAAACTTTTTTGCCGCTTTCTTTAGGATGGATATTCACGAATACTATTTGTTTCTCCTAACAGCAGCAAGTTTATCCTTGCAAGTGTTTGGAGTCAAGAACAACTTTCACCAGGAAGAAGTGCAAGACGAGTGATTGAAGAAAATAAAGTTGCTTCTGTGATCTAAGAACTTGAGGACTGAAATGTTGCACCTTTTTGTATATATGCTATGCAGTGCATTCATATCACCAAGTGCAAAGTGCTTTATCTCTGCAGCCATGTCAGTGTGTTGGCAAGACAATTTTCTCAATGGTGACCTGCTGCTTTGACTATGAGCTGCCTTCATGACATTTGCATTAAGGGAGATGTACTATCGTGGACAAAAGTACCCTGGAAGTGCGAGCGTTGACCAAATTGCATTTCTGCTCAAGACCGCTGAAAACAGTGGGTCACGTATGCACATTCCGAACGCAGATGGTGGCACGGCTGATCCCAGCGAATAGCACACCAATGAAATTCGGTCGACTCTCGCACGTCCTGGGCAATTTTGTGCCCGATGGCACATTCTTCGAATGGATATGCTCTGCAAGATGAAATACGGGAAGCACCTGTACTTTAACGGATATAGTACAGATTTAGTATACGGAGTCTTTCGTTTTCTGAATACGGCAAGCACCTGTTTTTTAACGGTTATAGCACAGATTCAGCATACGGTGTGTTCCGTTTTCTGAATACGAGAAGCACCGTACTTTAACGGTTTCAGTACAGATTCAGAATACAGAGTCTTCAGTTTTCTAGATACAGAAGCACTCGTATCTTGTGTTACGGTCTCTTTTTTTACAGTTGTCCGTTCTACGGAATTGACCGTTCTTAATTTACGGAAGAGTGTTCGGTCACAAATTACCAGCAAATTTTCTGTAAAGTAAGGCAAATTTTTTTACAGTGTAACCCGATTGTTGTTTTGGCACGTAAAGCCCCATAATACAACTAAAGTTTAATACTTCTGCCGCGTTGCGGTGTATCATGACAGAAAATGAGTATTCTCAAACCCCACCGAGGTTATTAAGCATGGCGCGCGACAACGCCTCAAACAAATACCTCTGCCGATGTGTCTTGTGTGCTACGCAAACAGCAGAGGTGCACGTAAGGCAATGTTTGGCATCAGCGCACCCCTTGGGGTTACACTAAACGTTGAATAAGTTAAACTTTCCCCGTCAACGTCACCACTAATTATGGCCAATCAAAGCGAACAGCACAGGAAGCTTCACTTACATCGATTCTCACATTGCGTGGGATCCGCATATTTCACCTTTTGGTTTACTTTATTGGCCGCCACATCCAAGAGCATTTCTGTCCTCGATCCCCTACCTAGGCAGAGTAACGCGCACGAGATTAGCTATACGCTGGTAGAATTAGCTGTCTTTCATTAAAAAGATTTCTCCCTCTCCATCGTTGTCTGTCTGCCGCTTTTTTTCCAGATCCTCTCGATAGAGCGAGGGCGACCAGAATGGCGACTAACATGTTCTTCGCCTGCAAGAAAGAGTGGCTTGACTTTAACATACGGCCGGCCATTATAAAGGTAATGTGTGAAAAATAAAAGTACGTCACTTCTTTAACGGCAAAACCGGCTTAAACTCTGATCGCAAATTTCTCGTTCACTTCGCTATTTTATCTTGGGCGCTTCCCAATTATCGCGAATTAAGGAAATGCCTTAGACAAGTACATTCGACCATTCCCAGTAGCCAATAGCGCATTTGCGAGCCTCTTGTGCATTCCAGTATAGGTTTCCATAGCCAGAAATCAGTGACAGTCGTATTGAGGAGCAGTTCGTAAATGTGGTAGAATGGAACTCCGGACCGCTTGACCTGCGAGTGTGCGTGCGGTGGTGTCATCCAACCTTCGAATGACACTACCCCCCCCCCCCCTTCTGCGGTCTTTGTGTGCCGTACCCAAGGCCTGGGGCCGAAATCTGCAGTAAAGCAGAAGACGTAGCGCGTAAAGCTGCTGTTCATTTTTAGACATACATCGAACCCTGCCCCGACAAATGAATGTGATAGAGAGAGAGAGACAAATAGGAAGGAAAGGCCGAGAGGTTAGCCAGTGCAAATACTGGCTGGCTACTCTGTGCTGCTGAAAGTGTTAAAGGGAATAAAAGCAGAAGGAAGAGAGAAAAGAAAACAAGAAGAATTCACTCAGTAATGCGATGTAACGCGCAACAATAGTCAAAGGCGGTCGCACAATTCACATGTCCTTAAAAACTTGAGCAAAGCCCTTAAAGCCTTGAATGCCGAAACCCGTTTCGGCCAGTGTCCTTGAACTTCTCTTCTGTGAAGGGGCGATTGTCCAGTTTTTCCAGCGGGGTCACGAGCACTTTTCTTCGCACATTGCAACGTGGTTAGTCAAGGAGGAGGTGCATGATCGTCTCCTCGCAGCCGCAGGTGTCGCAAGCAGGGCTGTCGGCCATTCCAATGCGGAAGGAATAGGAGTTCGTGAATGCCACGCCGAGCCATAGGCGGCACAGAAGTGTTGCGTCCGGTCGAGGCAACCCTGGTCGAAGAAGGAGTTGCAAACGTGGATACAATTTGTGAAGACGTGCGTTCGTGAATTCACTGGTGTTCCACAGAGTTTGCGTAAGCACGCGTGCGAGGGAGCGCATACTTGTGGCTGCATCTGAATACTTGTGGCTGCATCAGACGGGGCACTCGTAATAATTAGTTTCCCTATGTGGCATTTAAATTTTGCAGCTATGAATGTGTAATTGAGCGTACCAGCTTTAGGTTGTGCCTAACGCTGTTTGAAGTGCCTCTTCAAGGTCGGAGATATGAGGTTGAATAATCGGAACATTATGGTCATTTCACATAGGTGGCGAAATACGCATTAGACAAATTAGCTCTGCAGAACCTCGCCAGCTAAAGGAAAGCTTGGAAACGAAAAATTACTATAATCTCGAATATAGCACGACGCTTGAAGAAAATGCAACCCGGTTTTCTTAAAAAGAAATATCTGCAGAGGAATGAAACTTCTCCCAGGTTTTCACGGTCTAAGGGTGGTAAACACGACGCAAGGAACGTTTGACTTAGGAAAAGCCTTTATGGGGCATGAGTATAAGGAAAATATATATGCCCACAAAGCACGCGTTGCCAACGGAATTGCAAAACCCTAACATGCGACAAACTATATACAAAGCTAGTTAACTGAAGATATTGTCTTAAGCCCTCGCACGAGATGTATTATGAAGTTGAAAATAGATAAAATCTATCGATGTGGCCACGTCACCTCGTCGTCGCTGCTTCCGACGACACGTCGTTGGGCCCGCCGATGCATCGTAGACTCGACGTTGCTGTGTACGACGTTCGGTCCACGGTTGGCCTGGTCAGTGGGTGAAGGGGGTGGCATGACCTAGGCACCTGGATCTCCGCAAGCAGCGGATCGTAGGCGCAGGAAATCCGAGGAGCGGCACCATCAGCCTGTAGCTGCGGCGTCCGGTGGGAGGTCCAATCAGCTCGTGGGTCGTGGCCGCGGCAGCTGAAGAACTGCTGCCACTGGGTGGCCGCCGTCTCCACGATCCACTCGTCCTGTTCGGCCTCCAGCCCCTTCTACTCGCCTTCGTCGCCCAGCGTAGCTGGGCAGTTGTCTTCCGCTACATGACCCTTCTCCCATTTGCCACGAGCTGCGCGTGCACTTTTGCGCTTCTTCTTCTGTTTCCATATTGTATTCCTTTTATTCGTACGCTCTGATTTTCTATCTTCTTGTCTTATTTATTTCTGCCACCGACCCCTCGTGTCTTCTTTTCTTCTTATCTTCTGCTTTTTCTTCTTCTTTCTTTCTTCCTTTATTGGCTCATGACATATTATGCCCACCTTGAAGAGTTTCTTCCATATGAAACACTGCTTCTTTTTCCTTGTATTGGATGTTTCTACCGTCTTCATATTGTCGCAGCCTAGTAAGAGACGGGAAAGCCGGTGTAGAGGACGCCTGAAAGCACTTTATCAGAGCAGTCAACGCGACGTCGTTGTCGTCTCTGTTTTTCTACTCGCGCGCTACTTCCGCGTCATTCTCATCGCGTGGCACATACCCGCGGCGACCATATAGGATGTGGCATTTGCCCCTCCTTTGGAAAAAAGGCATCGTCCCGATGCACCAACCTCCGAGGGCTGTGCACATTGCATCTGTGCCAATGATTGTAGTGTCAGGCATCGTATCCCTGTTGTTCTTGGATTCGCAAACGGGCAAGCTGCCTGGCTTCCTCTGCGCGTTGCGCAAACTCCTCGGTACCAGTCTCGTCGTCACCGCACTCGTGTGGCAGCATTGCGTCCAACATTGTTGTCACTTCGCGTCCGTAACCGAGGCTGAATGGCGTCACGCGTGTTGTCTCTTGGCGAGCCGTGTTATACACAAATGTAACATGGTAAAATCTCGTCCCAATTCATGTGGTCGACGTCGATTTGCATACTCATGTCTGCCAGAGTCTTATTCATACGTTCTGTCAGCCCATTGGTTTGGGGATGATAAGCCGTGGTTTATCGGTGAGTGGTACCACTTATTCGCAAGACGGTATCGAGAAGCACAGCCATGAACGCAGACACTCTGTCTCTTAAGACCACTGTGGGAGCGCCGTGCCTTGGGACGACGGCTCCCATGAAAAAGCGCGCTGCTTCGGCTGCTGCTCCACGTTGAATAGCACCTGTTTCGGCGTATCGAGTAAGGTAATCCGTGACGACGATTATCCATCTATTTCCGGCAGTAGACAGTGGTGACCGGGGTTGTTGGAGAAGTATGGGAGAGGCCTTTGCACTGCAGTGGGTGTAACCAGGATGATGATAATGATGATGCTGATGGTGATGATGAGACAGTGGAAGTGGACCAAAAGGTCCATGCCAAGTTGTTCGAACGGCGCTTGCGGTATCTGAACAGGATGTAGCAGTTCAGCTGGCTTGCCGGCTAGGGCTTTGCAGTGCTGGCAATTTACGCATGTCTGTATGTAACGTTTCACGATCGACGCATGTCTTGGCCAATAGTACTATAGCCTAATTCTTGCCAATATGCGGGTGTATCCCAAATGCCCAGCGGTCGGCTCGTTGTGACAGGCATATAGGACTTCGTCGCGAAGAGATGCGGGAATAACGAGTAGGTAGCTGCTGCCATTAGGTGAAAATTTTTTTTTATAGAGAACGTCGTTCCGCAAACAAAACGAAGGCAGCCCTCTCGCGAATAACCTCGGCACGCTACTTGTATTTCCCTCTAAGTATTCGAAAAGAGGAACCAGTTCTGCGTGCTCGCGTTGGTGGCGTGAAACGTCGACAGTATCTAGCACACCTAGAAAACCCGCGTCATCATCATCGCGGACTGCAGTCTCAACAGGAGACCGAGAGAGGCAGTCGGTGTGGGTGTGTCGTTTCCCCGACTTGTATACAACCGTGACGCCGAATTCTTGGAGTCGAAGACTCCAGCGCGCCAGCCGATCAGCTGGATCTTTTAAGTAAGTCAGCCTGAAAACTGCAGGATGATCACTGAAAACAGTGGCAGACCGATCATACAAATATGGCTGAAATTTCAGGACGGCCCACACCAGTGCTAGACATCCTTTTTCTGTGGTGAAGTAGTCAGCCTCCGTCCTTGATAGCGTCCTGCTGGCGTAACCATTCACTCTTTCGGTGCCCTCCTGCCGCTGTACAAGCACTGCGCCAAGGCCGACATTACTATCGTCGGTATGAAGAATCGTAGGAGCGTCTTCATCAAAGTGTGCTAGCATGGGAGGCGCCTGCAGCCGTTGCCGAAGGCAGAGAAATGTCCCTTTCTGGTCTTCGCCTCACACGAAGGGGACATCTTCTGTGGTGGGATCTGTTAATGACCATGCGATGCGCGAAAATTCCGCAATAAACAATCGGTAGTAGGCGCAAAGGTCCAGAAAACGTCGCACGGCCTTTTTATCTGTTGGCGTTGGGAAATTAGCAACGGCAGATATTTTATCAGGGCCAGCTCGGACACCATCACGACTAACAACGTGACCGAGAAATTGAAGTTCTTGAAAACCAAAATGGCACTTTTCAGGTTTTAAATTTAGACCAGCTGAGCGTATTGCTTCAAAGACCATCTTTAGTCTCCGTAAGTGTTCCTCGAACGTGACGGAGAAAACAATCACGTCGTCGAGGTAGACCCGACAGGTTTGCCATCTCAGGCCTGAGAGTACCGTGTCCATTAGTCGCTGAAACGTTGCTGACGCAGAACACAAACCGAAGAGGAGCACCTGAAATTTGTAAAGTCCGTCGGGAGTCACAAAAGCGGTCTTCTCACGGTCTCCCTAATGAACTTCTATTTGCCAGTAGCCGCTTTTCAAGCCCATCGACGAAAAGTAGCTTCCGTTTCATAGCCTGTCCAGTGAATCGTCGATACGCGATAGCGGATAAACGTCTTTCTTTTAGATGATGTTGAGTTTTCGGTAGTCGACGCAGAAGCGCAGGCTACTATCCGTCTATTTCACCAATACGACAGGTGATGCCTAAGGACTCTTATATGACCGAATAACCCCGTCTTAAAGCATCGTGTGCACTTGTGTATGTATTGCCTCACGCTCTTTTGGTGCTACACGATAAGGACTCTGCCGAATTGGTCTGGTGTCGGCTTCGGTGACAATACGGTGCTTAGTGAGCGGCGTCTGGGTAACTCGTGACGTGGATGAGCAGCAGCTCTTAAACTCATCGCTGAGCTCAAGAAGGCTGTTGCATTCGACGGGCGATAAGGTGGGACTGATATCAACCACAGGGGCAGGTATAGGCATGGTGGACGTCGCGTGTTCCACTAAGAGGCAGTCCTGTATTCAGGTAAATTCGTCGAAGTAAGCAACAGCCATGCCTTTAACAATGTGTAGACGTTCCCTGGTAAAATTCGTCAGCAGGAGTTCAGCACATCCGTCGTGTACGTTAATTATGGCCCTGGCGATGGAAACGCCTTGACTCAGTACCAGCGTGTCGATGTGTTCAGCGACGCCAGTCCCGGTGTTCAAATTGTCACAGATAAGAGGTACGAGGGAACAGCTTCGCGGCGGAAGCATGACGTCGTCGTCGGCGATACGTAAGCGTGGTCGCTGGTGCTCCGCGGGGTCGACGTCGTCTGAGCTTGTAGTAAATGTGACGACGAGGTCGCGGACATTAATCACTGCACCATACTCTCTCGAGAAATTCATCCCCAATATAAGTTCCTTGCAGCACTCAATGAGAATGACGAGGGTGACGACGAAGGTTGCACCGGCGATTACTATTCTGGCTGTGCATTTTCCGATCGGCGTCATCAACTGGCCGCCCGCAGTTGTGATGTTGGGCCCGCTCCACTGCGTTTTCACGTTTCTCAGCCTGTCGGCCAGCTTTTGACTTATTATCGAAAAATGGGAGCCAGTATCGACGAGAGCGGCCACTTGGTCACCGTCAATGCAAACGACAAGGTCGGCGCTGACGGCGTCTGTTACAATGGGTGTGGTTGGGGTCGTCAGTGTTTTAGAGTCGTCGGTCATCGGTGATGGGGGCTCTCGGAAAGCTAGACGGTTTGCAACCCCACCCCCCGACGTCGCTGCCTCTAGTTTATCCGGCGTGGGGCAGAGGACCTGCCCCAAGAGGCGTCAGCAAAATCGCGACGGGTCGGTGGGGTGTAACGAGCTGGAGAAAGAGAATGCGTTCGAGGCGTCAGTGAGCCTTCCGGCCGAAAGTTTGCAGAATTTTCGTCGCAGGCATGTGCAGCATCAAACACAGGGTAATTGCAGTTGGGAAACCTTAGATACCCAGCTGCGCGGTAGTGGCACGCGCGGTAAACATGTCCTGCTTCGCCGCAATGAAAGCACAGCGGCCGGCGGTCAGCGGTGCGCCACAAATCGGTCTTTCGAAGCGGGTAGCCGGCTGGGGATTTACTGTAAGAGCGAGGCGCAGCGATCGGCTGGCCGCGATGCGGCGTAGCTGGCGGCGGCTGTGACTGTTGAAAATAGGGCGTCGGGGGTGGCGGTGATGGCTGCGTCGTACTCGTTAACGGTGTCAGCTTCGTCGAAGTGGCGGGAGGTGGACGACAGACAGCTTCCGCGTAAGTCAATGGTCAGGGCACCGCCTGCCAGTCGGGCGATAAAAAGGCCTGTCGAACTTCCTCCCGAACAATATCAGTTGCAGAAGCCACCGCTGGTGCCACAGGAGAAATTCCGAGCTGCCGGATCTCCTCTCGCACAATCTCTCGGATGACTTCACGCCGAGATGTGCCGCAGCTCTCAGGTAGAATTGAAGCATTCACCGGCGAGCTCTCGCGAAAATATTGGCGGTACCTTTGATGTAGTGCTCGTTCTATAGCGGTAGCCTTGTTGGGAAATTCGGCGACTGTCGTCGGTGGGTTCCTCATGGGTCCGGCTAACAGTTCCTCCTTCACTCCGCGCAAGAGAGCGTAATTGCTTTTCTTCGGCCATCTGAGGGTCTGCTCTGCGAAAAAGGCGGGCCATTTCTTCTGCAAACATGGCAACGCTCTCCTTTGGTTTTTGAATACGGGATCCGAGTAGGCGCTGCGCGTTGTCTCTTCGGTCGCTACTAGTGAACGTGTCTAGCAACTCGGTTCGGAATGCATCCCATGCGGTCAAACTGCTCTCCCAGTTCACAAACATCGTCCGCGCACTGTCTTGAAGCGCAAAATAGACATTAGACAGTTTTTGCTGGGAGCCCCAGTCATTATAGCTCAAATTGGTCAAGCCAATCTAGGACATCTTCAAAAGCGTCGCGATGGAAACTTTTCTAGGATCTTTGGATTCTGCAGCGTCACCTAGGATGAAGTTGCAGAAGCCATTGTGGAAGTAGGCAGACGCGTTCCTGCAGGGTCCTGCAAAGGGGTGAACTCAGGCGTCAGGCCTAGCAGGCGGCGACTGTACCGGCGAAGAGGAGTTTCGACGAACGAAGGTGATTCCGCTTTCCAGGTATGGCTCCGCGAAGGGGTGCCGAGCATGAGACAATCCTACACAGCACCTCCACCAGTGTCGAAGCCTAGTAGGAGACGGGAAAGATGGTGTAGAGGACGTATGAAAGCACTTTATCAGAGCAGTCAACGCGACATCGTTGTCATCTCTGTTTTTCTACTCACGCGCTACTTCAGCGTCGTTCTGATCGCCTGGCACATACCCGCGGCGATCATATAGGATGTTGCCATATGTCGTTCCAACATTAACAGTTGATGTCTTCCACCATTTTTGTAATTTGCACCAATTGGTACCTTCCCCACACATCACTTCACTTGACTTCACCTCACTTGACTTCGCTTATTCGCTGCACTGTACATATCATCGAGTTCCCAATTGCACACAAAATGTCATTGACCAACATTCCTAAACCACAACAATTCTAGAGTAAACTGTTATAATACTTGTCACGTCATGTACTATGAAGTTCTACTCATAAAATCTGCTCCAACATTTTCTCTTCCCTTGGTGTATTTTATGTGGAAGGTACATTGTTGAAGCTCAAGGCTCCATCTCATCACTCTGGAATTAGTTAACTTTGCTTTATTTAGGAACTCAAGGGGTTGGTGATATGTCTGCACCCGAAAATGTTTCCATACAGGCATATTGTGAAACCGTTTGACGGCCCATACAATAGCTAAACATTCTTTTTTCACAGTTGAGTAGTGCCTTTCCCTTTCGAGAAATCGTTTGCTTGCATAGAATACCGGATGTAATACATTGTCATTTTCTTGTAGCAACACCGCCCCAAGCGCTTTCTCTGATGCATCTGTACGCAAAACAAACTCTCTTTCTAAGTTGCGCGCCACCGGAACGGTAGGATTGGCCATGTGCTGCTTGAGTGTTTCAAATGCGTCCTTTTATGCTTTTGCCCATTTCAGTGTATCGCTTGCACCTTTCTTTGTTAATTTCATCAAAGCCTCAGCTATCTCCGCATAATGTGCAATGAAGTCCATGTAGAACCCCGTCAATCCCAGAAAAGACTGTACTCATTTCTTGTTCTTCGGTGGGTCCACTTCTTGAATCTTCGCTAGTATTTCCTCTTTCATCGAAATACGTCCGATGCCTAAATTTGTGTACCAAAAATGTCACCGCGTGAAAACCAAATTCACACTTCGTTGGCTTGATGGTCAGCTTGGCTTCCTGTAACCTGTAAAATAATCCTGCTAATGCTTCCAGGTGCTCTTCCCAACTGTCTGTAGCCATCAATATATCGTCAATATAATGTTCCACATTTTTCACACCCTGATGTACTCTTCTCATGAGTTTGGTAAATACTGCAGCGGCTGCCTTTAGTCCAAATGGCATGCACTTGAATTGAAATAGTGCATTTGTACTTAAAAATGCCGTCTTTTCTTTGGATGTATTCTCCATGGGTATTTGCCAGTACCCCTTCGCTAAGTCAAGCTTTGAAAAGAACCTTTTTCTTGCCAACTTTGCAAAAACAACGTCAACTCTTGGTATTGGCTCAGAATGAGACACTACTGCACTGTTTAACTTCCTGAAGTCTACACAAAGCCTATTAGAGCCATCTGGTTTCTTTGCAACCACCAGAGGTGCGTTGTAAGCTGCTGTAGACCTCTCAATGATGCCTTGACTTAACATCTCGTCAACTTCCTTCTCAACAAACTCTTGAACCGCTAGTGGCAATGGGTATTGTTTGACGTACACTGGTGTGTCCGTGGTGCATTCTAACTTGCACTCAATAGCATTTGTGCTTCCTGGGAGGCTCGAGAATAATTCGTCATACTTCTGTAATAATAATTTGACTCTGCTGCTTCTTCTCCATCCAGACATGGAATAATGACTGCTTTTCTGACGCCATGGTTTTCTTGCAGTCGTAGGTGTGTACTTCCAAGTCGTCTTTCTCTTCTATGTCTACCATGTTGACAACTTCGGATTCTTGCGAATTATGCCCTCTTCATACTTCTTTAATATGTTGATGTGAAATATTTCTTAGAATTGTTCACCAAGAGCTCGTAATCCATCTCGTTACTTTTCTGGATTACCTAAATGATCCCTTCCGCGGCATCAAATGTTTGTTTCCATCACTGGGTAGAAGGATAAGTGCTTTATTTCCTGGATAGAGGCGTCTTGTCACTGCCTTCTTGTTATAATAGGTTTTATATCGGTCTTTGGCTTCCTCCAAACTCCGATATGCTAACTTGCACGCTTCCTCCAGCTTATCTCGTAGTTCCAACACGTAGGTGTATGTCGTTTTGACTTCAGTGTCGAGTGTTTCATTTGCCCATACTTCCTTGAGCATAGTTTACGGACCTGTAACCGTGAGTCCATAGAGCATCTGGAACGGTGAAAAATTGAGGCTTGCTTGCGGCACTTCTCTTCATGCAAACAATAAGGCTGGTAGATAACGGTCCTAATCCGTAGGTCTTTCTCGACGCGTCTTCTTTATCATGTTCTTCAATGTGCCATTAAATATTTCTACGAGGACGTTCACCATAGGATGATATGGCGTTGTGAGCAACTGCTTCATCGAGAGCAACATGTTGAACTCCTTCTTTAGGTCAGACGTCAAGTTGGATTCCCCGTCGCTAGGAAGTTCTCGAGGAAGACCATAGCGAGAGAACGTATTTACTAGCCCCTCGGCAACCTGAATTGCATCTATGCCTTTTAAAGCAGTGGCATCTGGATATCTTGCCCCCATATCATCCATAGTGACAACATAGCGGTTTCCTTTTGCTGATACTGGTTTTATTGGTCCTACGATGTCTATCGCTACTCAGTGAAATGGCATATCAATGGTTGGCATATTGCCAAGTGTAACTCGATTCACTCGTCCTTTTAGCAGCGTCCGCTGGCAAATGTCACAGGATTTTATATATGTCTTTACTTCGCTTTGTAGTCCTGGCCAGAAAAATTGTTCTGTGATCCTAGCCACCGTTCTTTTTATGCTTGGTGCCCGGCCATGATGCTGTCGTGTCCCAAAATCAAGACCGTCCGTCGTAGTGATTTAGTACCCACCAACTGCATCACTTCTCTGCCCGAGGTAAAATTACATCTCCTGTACAGCAATCAAGTTTTCTTCTGTAATTCAAAAGTGGTTCTTCCTCGTTTATTTATCGTTCACTCTCCTTGCTTCTCAAAGCAGGCTTGTAGGGAATCATCCTTTCTTTGCATTTCCGCAAATTCTGTTGGCGTCACCGCAAGTACTTGGGTTGCAAGTATCTTAAGTGCCCTCCTTGTTCGCTGCGTACTTGCTCTTGTAGCTACCACCTACAAAACTGCTGGCCTATTCTCCGTAGTATTAATTTTTTGTGCCGCCATGTTTGAATCGTGCTATTGCTGTTTTTCTTTCGCTTTTTCCGTGTCGGCGCAGCTGCTCTTCCACTTGATATCAGGGTCATATACACTTCTTACCCCTGGTAGATTGCCCTATATTAAATCATATAGCGGCATATTTACACGCTTCACTACCAGCCATAAGGAGTAGTAGGGACAAGGAACTTGAATTATGGCCTCAGATAAATGCCTAACCGTGCTGACAACCACGATAACCGCCGCTGTTTCTCCTGTTAGTACTTCCTCCTGAAGCGAACTCCGCCTCACCAAGGCCGTGTTGGTTCCACTATCTCGAAGAACTGAGACGCGTATTTTGTGGATCTCCCCGTCAACTAGACCCTGTGATAGTCTCGTCGTCTCGAACGCGTCCTTGTTGTCCGAGACCCTGGTTTTCGAGACATCTTGTGTATCCTGGGTATCCTTGGTTGATTCTTGCGATGATGCTACCTTTCCACCATTTAGGGAAACCACGCCTCCTGCCTTTCCTCGGTTCTGAAGTCTGCAGTTTTCTGTGCGGTGTCCTCGTCTCTTGCAGTGCTGACAAATAATATGCCCCTGTGGTCGGTTCCCTCCTACACGACAATCCACTGCACGATGACCGACGCGTTTGCACAAGAAACATTTGAGTACCTTAGGTTCCTCACCTTGCCTAACTTGGATTACACAATCGTCTCTATTAGGAGTTTATTCTTCGTTGTTACCTAAATTTATCAAGTCTTCCACTTCCAGAAATTGGTCAGCAGATTTAGCAAAGTCATCTAGTCGTTTTAGTGAACTTTATTTAAAAGAAACATTGAGTTTTGGGCTAAAACAAGTCAAGAACTGCTCAGTATGCACTCCCTGACTCCTTCACACGTCTTCTCTGTGTTTGCCATTTCCATCCATCTATCAAAATAATTTGTCAAACGGCAAGCAAACTGTTTACCAGTCTCTGATTGCTCTGGTTTACTATGCCGAAATTTCTCACGGAATCCTTCTGCAGTTAGCCTGAATCTCTGCAGTAATGCTTTCTTGAACTTGTCGTAGTCCATGGACTCCGATGCTGGCATTCTTCCGAACACGTTCAACGCTTCTACAACTAAACACAAACTAAGCGCGGTCGCCCACACAGATCGCTCTCAGCGTTGCCCCAAAGCAATCCTTTCAAAACGGTTCTGATAAGCATCAAGGTTATCTCTCTTATAGTCAAATGGAGCCATTAACTTTCGTGGACAAATTGTCCTTGGTCTTTCTGTCTCCATTTCCGAAGAAATAGACACATCGCCCGAACGCAAACTTTAACAACGATATTTATTTTTCCGCTTCGCGTGCTTCTCGAGCTTCTGTTTACGCTCGATCAAAAAGGCTAAGCAATTCTTCGCGGCTTAGTCCCAGAAAGTTGGCTATCCCCAACAGCTTCTCATATTCCATGTTCCTGCAAAGTGTGAGGCCGAGAACTCAGGAAATAAATCCTGGCAAGCTCGCCAATATTTTGTCACGGTCTCAGGCTGGTAAACACGACGCAAGGAACATTTGCCACGTAGCTACGCGTGCATTTTTGCGCTTCTTCTTCTGTTTTCATATTGTATTCCTTTTATTCGTACACTCTTATTTTCTATCTTCTTTTTTCTTTATTCCTGCCACCGACCCCTCGTGTCTTCTTGTTTTCTTCTATCTTCTGCTTTTTCTTCTTCTTTCCTTCTTCCTTTATTGGCTCAAGACAGTGGTCCAGGAATCGAGTCCAGCAACGAAGCCTTTCCAGAGTGCTTGCTCTACCGTCTGAGCTAACCTGGAGGTTAACCGTTCTTAAAGCGAAGTCTAATAATTGGAAAAATCAAAGCACTGGGACACCAAATATGGCGAATCAGTTTTCCGGAATCTCGAAAGGACGAGAAGAGTTCGGGAAAACGAAAATCGGCATCCACTCGACTATGGCACGAAGACCCAAAAGAAACCTTGTATGGGTCTCTCAGAAAGACAGCTTCGGAGTCTAAGGATAATTGTCGTCTATCCGACTGTTACAGAGAGGTACAAAGGAATCCCAATACGATTTTCTCCGAAAGAACAAGGATGTTCTGGAAACATACAAATGTGCGCAATATGTGGTCTACTGACGTCTCGGCTGGCCCGAAACATTAGTAAGCGACACATATCGTTTATACATATATGTATGAACAAAATGTGTCCTTTACTGACTTTTCTGATGACTTGCCAGGCAAAGCGTTAGTAACCAACCCAATGAAAATGCTTTGCACTAATGTCCGTTTATAGAGCATCCAAGTGACAAACAAAGTGCTAAATATAGAATTTCTGTACTTTTTCCAGAACCGACGCATAAAATTAGTATGTATTCATACTATTACTGCAATTCCTTAATCATATTAGTCACTTATCTTTCCAGGAGTTTAACGTGTTCTGCATCGCCTTACGAATGTGCTACAGCTACGCAGAGGACCAAACTGGGGTAAGTTTGCTACCATTAGTGCACAGTGTGGGTCTGGTTTTCATGTCGCAACTGCTTCATTTGTTGCCCTTAATTAAGAACGAGCAATGACAGCTTTCTAGGAAAGAAAATTGCTGAATTCATAGAAGGTTTGTGTCTTTGGTATCGTGAATAGGGGAAAACGATGTTTAGTAGTAGAACACGAGGTGCATAGGAAGTAAAGCCGCCTGATGCTACTAGTTTTACAGATGCCGTCGCAGTAGATGGCACATGTATTAGCACATGGTCATAAAGGCTTGCAAAAAAAAGTTACATAATTTCTTACCCTGAAATTCGAATTATATGTAGTCGTAATCACCTAAAAGAAGAAAGAAAGTTGTAAATAGCGTAGAAAGAGTATAGAGGTCATTTTAAAGCGCTGTAGTACGAAGGAGTGGGTGCAAGCCTCGTGCTCACCCAATAAATGCGTTAGGGTGTCATCAATGTCCTTGGCGACACCCTAACGTTAATGCTTGCTCAATCACATATACATTGAAGGTTATAGATGGTATTGGAAATGAAACACGAGTCTGATAATTGCGGCCTAATTAATAATTTGTAATTGAGAAGTCAAACTACGCCAAATGCAACTGATTACACTGGCGTGGGCGTAATTGGCCAGGCACTCTACGATGAACGATTGCGGAAATGTTATTTATTTAGTGGGGGTGCATGAGTACATCTGCGCGGCTTTCTTGTGATGCCTCCCTGTTTCGACACACTCACAACAGTGTCAGCACTCAGCTAAAAAACTTTACATTGGACTTAACGTCTACCTGCCCAATTCTTATTTTCTCTCTCGATTTTACCTATTGATTGCTATTTCTGCTTGATATGTTATTCCTTTTTTAATCCTGCGGACGGGTAAAGATTTGTTTCAATAGTACGAAACCGCCTTATTTTAAGACCTTTTAAATTGTGCTTTCTCAAGCTAACCAATTGTTGATGGTTCCTACACAGCGGGTATGAGCCACAATTAGGGAGCTTAGTAGTATTGTCATCATCACCGATATTATTATCATCGTCACTAAGAGCAGATAATAATGTGGGCAATGAGCACGCTCTACATCTTAAAGCTCACGACGGAGCAGAGGTAAAGTCACTGCTCACGGTAAATGCCCAACGGCTCTGCATGTTCATAATTAAGAAACCAGTGGTCAGGAGCAAACAGCAGCTAACCGCGGCCTGTACTTTATGACCGCAAACTTTTGTCGTAACGTGAGCACTAACTGTCGGCTAATATGTAATTCTAGAATTGATAGGTTTAAACTTCTTTACTGCCGAAATTCAACCTTTACTCGATTTCAAGCCCCTGACAGACAATCATACCGAAACCATTAGGAGCGATAACATTCCAGTTCTTACTTCATGCTAACTAATGTACTTCTGCAATTCGTTCCAGGACGTCCGCGCCACAATGGCAGCAATTTTGGATTGTCTTGACAAGCTGGCTCTTGCTGAAATCTCAGCCAAAGCGGTGAGAGCATGAAGTTACACTCTTCTTTATTGTTTCAGGTTGCAGTAATGGGGCTTTTTGACAACCCAGACCTGCAGTTAATGCTTTTCGCATGCTGTGAAAACTACCAAGTGCATCCGGAGTACGACAGTGTTTACCTGGACATCCACAACTGTGGGACTCTAAGAAAACATGAGACTGTTATCAGTGGCCTAGCCAGAAATTTCGTTCGGGAGGGGGAGGGGGGGGGGAGGCTCACGTTGGTGCTTGGCCTCCTCACAGAATTTTTCGAGGAATCACATACATGAATAATAACTGCATTGCCATTGCCAAAGGTGCTGGACACAAATTCTTGAACGCGACGCACTGTCAAGGCAAGTAAAGTATGTATTTTTTCATCAAAGAATATGTTCTTATGTCCTCAAAATTGTGCCAAAAATAACTGATAACAGTGCTTCCATGTTGTTTGTCTATTTATTATGAAAGAAAATATCAGACGAACTTTAGAACTATATCAGTGCGAAACCAGCAAAGCTGTGCATGCCTCTGATATGATAAATGTAAAGGCCGTGAAATGAACGATTTGAGGACAAATGTGTTAATGATACTTTCTCATTCGAAAGCCTTGTTTACATTTTTGTACATATGCAACGGCCAGGGAAAAATCTCAGTGGCGCTGTCTTTCATTCCAATGCACTGCGCAGGAGCTGCTGTCACCGGTCGCGTATTGTAAGTGCACCGAAATCCCAGTCGCAACAGAGATCACATATAAAAAGCCGCGGTTCTGCAAAATATACTTTAGAAATTCGACGTACAATGGAATACACAAATGCGAAAATAAAGATTGATGAAAAGCAAGAAAAGTGTCTCAGGAAACAAAGTGCACTGCATGTATCCACAAAACATAGCAACAAGAGATTTAAATATACGCATAAGTAACCAATAAATCTACGTATCTAAGCAAAATTCACTTTGTCCAAGGCGTTACAGATAAATTTAGCCAGATTTGAAGAAATATGCCGATGCACTCTAAGACGACGCGACCAATTGCATGTTGCTCACTTTTGTACGTAGTGTGTCACGCTATATTTTGTATCTTGCCTAATTAGACTTGTAGTCAACTTTAATAAAGCAACTTCTGAAGTAACGAAGTTAGGAAAAAATTCCATTTAGAAAATTGCAGAGCGCTTTGCAAAGCGTCCGAATAAGCAATATCTGTCTTTCCATGTATATATATATATATATATATATATATATATATATATATATATATATATATATATATATATATATATATATATATATATATATATATATATATATATATTAGTGTATTTTAGGTTTCTGATGATGCCCGCGCACTACAAAACTAGTGACATGCCCGCTTGCGCGTCGTGATTGTGCTGCTCCCGAACGTTCCGCGCACAAGGCATAGGCGCGCTACCACTTAAAAGGCAACAGGACAACCACGTAGGCGCCGGCTGTGTCATTTCCGCCAGCGATGTGCTCCCCTCGCGAATGTTTGTTATAGCGATAAGCAGACGCAGCGGTTATTGCCTGTGCTGCCGGAAGCAACAGGTCCGTCATTTCGCGATAGCTGCAAGCAAATTGACCATCCCTAAATAACAAGACTCAGTTTTCAGAAGGCTGAAAATGGTGGAATAAGGATATCATTAATGACCAGGCGCTGTTTTTCCTTGAATTTACGTTTATTTTCCATGCGCTTTCACAGC
Source organism: Dermacentor albipictus (assembly GCF_038994185.2). Taxonomy (NCBI): domain Eukaryota; kingdom Metazoa; phylum Arthropoda; class Arachnida; order Ixodida; family Ixodidae; genus Dermacentor; species Dermacentor albipictus. The sequence continues at coordinate 486,942,237 of NC_091821.1, forward strand.
AAGCGCTCGAACAGGTGACCTTCTGCAACAACACTGGGACTTTCTGAGAACGCTTGCTGTCGCTGCCTTGAGCACCGTCGGTTAAATGCTGGGGCCGACTTCAATTATCTGCTCCTGTAAGGCTTCTGGAGTCGTCGTTTTCGTCGTGTATACGTGATCCTTAATATAGCCCCAGAAGAAAAGGTCAAGAGGGTTGAGGTCGGGTGAAATTGCCGGCCACAGCACAGGCGCATTTCCCACTATCCATTGCCCTGGGAAGGTAACATCAAGGCTTGCTCGTGCTTGACTGCAGCTGTGGGCTGGGGCCCCGTCGTGCTGAAAGAACATTGCGTCAAGCTGGGCTAGTGGCATGTTGCAGCAGAAGTCTTCAACCTGCCCTTTCAGGAACTGACATACCTCTTGCCGGTCAGAGTGTTGTTAAAAACACTGGGCCAATGACTGTGCTGTCATATATTCCGCGCCAAACATTAAATGACCACTGATATTGGTGGCGGGATCTTCCTAGCAAGTGGGGATTTTGCTCACTTCTATAGTGGGCGTTGTGGATATTTACTTAGGAATTTCAGGAAAACTTAATCTCGTCAGTCCGGATACCTTGGTCAGCAAGTCAGGTTCCTGCTCTTCCTGAATCAAAATACAATTCGCAAAGTCGAGTCTCTTTTAAAGACCCCTCGACTCCAGGCATTGATGGAACTGCAGGTGATAAGGGTGCAGTCCAGCTGTTTTCAAAATCATCCAGGCAGTTGAGTTGGACACATCGAACTGTGCGCCCACGCTGCGCGTGCTAGCGTAAGGATTAGCCGCCGTGAAAGAGAAAAAGTTGGAGCGAACCTCATTATTTAAGACTGAAGCTCTCTGCCTCTTTCTTACAAAGCTGCCGGTTTGCTTCAGCAACTCGCAGGTGGTGATTATCGTCATCGGGTTCAGTCGCGTACCCAGGTGCCAGCTTCGAAATATTATTGCAGCCTGCCATCTCTGTCTGCCTGCAGCTACTAGGGCAAGGATCATGTTCGCCTTTTTCCTCGTTGGAAAAAGGAATCACAAAATTGCTCGTGCTTTAGCAGCCGATGCACGACAGTCTGTTTATCGCTGTCTGGAATTACCACCTACCACTACAACCACGTGCGTCAGTCGCTTTACACATGCAGGAGATAATGGTTGCTAGCTTAAATCGAACAGCCAACGCTTGCGTCGCTGTTCTGTCGCTTTTGAAGTGGCAGCTAGTGCACCTATGGCTGTTTGTGCGCGGAAAGCTTGGCAGTAGTGCACTCACGACACGCAAGCGTTGTGTTTTTTTTTTTCGCGGGAATCCGCAGTGAGCTGAAGAACACTAATATTTAATAGATACAAAGACAGAAACTGTTTAGTCGGACATTTCGCAAACCACTCTAAAACCTTCTAATTCGAATGTCTTTCCTTGCTTCGTTGCTTCAGAAGCTAATTAACTTTGACTAATTATCTAATTAAACAATATACAAAGATAGCTACACAATGCAAATAAAAGTGAGCAACATGCATTTGGTCGCGTCGTTTTAGAGTGCATCGGCATATATTTTAACTCTGGCTAAAGTTAGCTAAAAGACCTTGTATAATGCGTCAAACAAGGCAAATAAACATGTTGCGCAATCACAGATTCACAGATCACACAATCCAAAGGCCCGCACCCCCCATCCCTTCTCTCCCCCGATGCATCACGCGCTACGGAAGGCGGCGCGCTTCCTTCCCTCTTTTCTGCGCTGCGCACACAACACTGACCCACCATCGTCGGCTCCCACCTCCCCTGCCCCCCCTCGCTACGCTTTCACTCGCACACACAGTATGCGGCGTGCGCTGACGATGTTATCGCCCTTGTACTTCATACGGAACATGACGGCGTCGACAGGAATGCACCTTGAGTGTCCACTTAATTGGTATCGCAATAATGTAGTAAGTGTATCCGGCAAGTGAAGGGTCTCATGGCCCACAGCTTTTCGCGAAAGCAGTAACAAAATCAAACTTTCAGCATGCGACAATTCGCGGCGCCGCTACAATGTCTCTTTCGGTGTGTGTGTGTGAGGGGGGGGGGGCACCGCAATGAAGAAACGCAAAGAAAAGCATCTTGGGCCACAATCGAATGCTTACTTGGGGCACCTAATGTAGCTACCTAAGGAGTATCCAAGAAAACGTGAGACGCTTGGTCCACAGAGAACCATATACATGCTGCTCGTTATCCTACACTGGCGAGATAAGACTTTCGGTAGACGTTGCGATAACATCGAAACGATGGTGATGCCCTCAAGCGAACGCGTTGCAATGTGTCGAGTCCCCACAATAGTGACGGCGAGCGACCATTTTTTTTTCTCGTCTGCTAGCCAAAACTCTCCTAGGCCAAAATCCGCTCGGCCAGAGAAAAACGAATGCGCACCGCATTGCGCCGCGCGGTTGTCAGGGCAACACGTGAAAAACGCATGACCTCTGGCTGGCTCTGGTAGCGCGCTAGTAGTGAGAACAAAAGATTGGAATGGCTCAATGTGTCCCCGCGAATAAAATTCTAAGTAGAAGAAATAAATAAGAACGCAGTTACCTTTGCTGGCTTTACTGTCTTGATATGGATGCTTTGGCGCCGGTGACAAAGATGATGATATTGTTTTCTGCGACATGATGGCAAATATGAACCATCACAACACTTCGTCTCATCGGGCCTGGCTGCGTGTTTTGCCAACTTGTGGGATAGTGTATTGATTTGGCTTGTTTCGTTGTATGTGCTGCTTTATAAAAGTAAATGGAGCTTTGGCATCAAATGTTATTAAGAAAATTAAACCCACAAAGATTCGAAATTAAATATGTAAAGCACGACTTTGGAAATGTCAATACACCTTTCGCATGAAAGCATTATGTGATCTTTATACTTGTAAAGTTTCTTAATTGAAATCCATGCGCTCCGTAAATTCTGTGGCCTCTGCGAGATGCCGCGGCGGGCCCGCTCGCCATCAAAGCGTGTATAAAATTTTGTGCTCGGATGGGGATCTTTGCATTATGTGACTCAAGGTGCATAGGCATTGCCACGAAATCCAGCCCGAGTTGAAAATCTTCGCGCCAAAATGTCTTTGCGGGTGCGAAAAACACATTCTAGAGAAAATCCAGAATGATTTCCGACGCCGTGGGTTGTTTTGGTTGGCAGTGCATCAAGGCACGAAAAAAATTTGGGGGGGGGGGGCGGCCTAAGCCCCATACGACCTACCCCCCCCCCCGGCTACGCCCCTGACGGTTATGTGCTCATAGGCTCCTATTGTGAGTCCTCTGAAAAGCTTACTACATCGCAACCTGGCTTCACTTTGACTTTTCTGTGGGAAGCGCAAGGTTTCCTTGCAGATTTTTCAAAATAATAATAAATATGAAAGGGTGCCATAATACAATATAAGGATACTCATAAACTATATATATATATATATATATATATATATATATATATATATATATATATATATATGTATATATATATATATATATATATATATATATATATATATATATATATATATATATATATATATATATATATATATATATATATATATATATATTGAACCGATTGACGGCAAATTTTGTGTTTACAAATTTCTTAATTTCATCAGACCGCTTATTTGTTTTCCTCTACTGTGATTTCATTCCCTCGGTGCCAATTCACCTGATCTAACAGGTCACCTTACTAAGTACATGGCGTCGCATCTCTAGTTGGTCTTCTTAATCTCTAAAAGAATATCGGCGACTCGTGCTTGCACTCTAATCCACACCGCTGTTTTCGTGTTTCTTGAAGTTACGACAAGTCTTCTTTTTCTCCTCAATATCTAGGATGCGTCTGAGTAACTGGCCTAGATAAACTTACTCTTCAAGATATTCTAGAGGCTGACTGACAAACATGAAAGGTATTTTATCCCAGTTTATTACCCGCAGCGTTTCTCTTTTGCTTATTAATCTTCAAACCCGCGCTTCCTATCTACTAAGGTCCTTAATCATTGTCGGCAAATTATTTCCAACATTGTTAAAGCGAGAAATGTCATCTGCGAAGCGCAGGTTGCTCAGGTATTTGGCGTTGAGCCTCACTTTTACTAATGCTTCCCAGTAGAGCAGCTTGTATATGTCTCACATGCAGCGAAGAGATTGTGTATGTGCGCCAGGCTCCTTTCTTGCGAACATTTTATGACTCTACTTTCAGTACATTAAGGTGGTTGTGGAATCTTTGCAGATATTTCCTAAGAAATAAACTTGCACTGCTTGTACTCCTTGGCTACGCAATGCGTCTATGACAGCTGATATTTCTATTGAACCAGGTGCCTTTTCGTAATCTATGAAGGCCGTACCGAGAAGTGCTTTAACAGTTCATGTCAATTAAGGCAAAACTAAAGGCAGACATATTATCATTTGTCGAATTTCCCTTCTTGTTGCGAGTTTGTTCTCCAGGTTGAATATTAGCAAGTTACCTTGACTCTACTGGAAATCACATTGGTGAATATTTTGTAAAAGAATGGAAGAAAACTAATGCGCATGAAATTTTCATTTCCTATAAGGTTTGCTTTATTTAAATTATGACACTCGTGATACTTCTTCCGTGAAGTCTTGAGGCACTGGGATTAAAAAGTCGCAAGCTTCATGATTATAATTTCGCCTGCGTATTTGATCATATGAATTCTTTTTTTTTCATTTTCTCCTACTGCTTTTACCATGGACATTGTTGTACGTGTCGTTAATTTTGGTTTCGATATCCCGCCTGGAAACCCTGCGACCGACTGTGACGCTGTTGTCCCTAAATATATAATTGGGTGCCATGAAATGGAGGAACATCATTCGCTTGGTTATGACTGGCTGGCTCCCTTCTCCATCGGCCCGTAGGCCGCTATACCACATTGGTGACGAGGGCACTAGATTGTTCATATTTTTCTGAAGCCGTACCTACCCTGCAACCACGCCGACCACATCATGAATTTCTTCGGTCTCGCTCCACTTCCACCATTTCTGCATGTGCAGGGCTGCCCACCGGTTCCATGGCCGTAGTGTTTTCGCATGTTTGTGTCCTTTCTATTGACATCCGTAGCATCTCACTTCCTGGCCGAACGACGCAAAGCCCTCCTGTTACACAGCCTGGGAATTGAAGGTCACCGTATTTTCTTCGCTCTGCCATCCCACGTATCCGAACCCGCCCCGCCGGCTTTTAGCGTGACAGCGTCCGATGGGCCAAAAAGTCACCCACTGCCTCGTCATCCTACGACCAGGCTGTCGCTGCATTAACGCAGCATTTTGCTTCTGCAAGCAATGCCATCGCAGAACGCCATCGGTTACGCGGCCGGCGAGTACATACAAGAGTACGTCGTCGCTTTATGACAGCTTGCTGCTATATGTTCTTTCGCCGCCCTTGACGACTCCCTCCGTGACAGGTCGTTAGAAGGCATCACGTCACACCATCGTGAATGGTTACTCAAAGAAAGCTCATCGCTCTCCTTTTCTCGCGCCGTGCTTCTGGCACAGCCACTAGAGCAGCCTGCTCAGCAAGATCGCGAGCTTGCTCCCGGGCACGTTCAGCAGGCTACTTCACCATAGGTTCGGCGTTCAGGGGATACAACACGGCTGCACTCGTCTCCCTGTCAGTCAACTTCCCTTAAGCGCTGTCGCGACTGGAACAAGGCGTAAACGCGATGTTTTGGTTCGGTTCCCGCTCGACCGCGCCTCGTCATCCTCCTTTTCAACACAAGGTCAGCACTGCTTTTACTCGTCACCTTGCCCACTTGCGCTACGTCTGTAGCAGGCGATAGCGTCATTGCACCACTGCATTCGATGAAGTCGACTGCCAGCACTCGTTCGATGATGCTGAATGTTTAAGCGTTCTTACCGAGGTAAGCCGGCATTTTCGCTGACGTTTTCGTCGCTGGCAAGCCCTTGAAGTTTCTTGTCGACTCTGCATCGTCTCTTTCCATCCTGGAAGAGCACCTCTTCAAGAAATAATTTTTTAAAGAGTCACTTCTTGCCATTCCGCGAGTGAAGCTTCTCGATTGATATAAGTGTTCCATTCCCATACATGGTTCCTTCTTCTCGGAAGTCACATTCAAGTAACGCATGGTGTACCTCGTGTTTTGCATTGTGCCAAACCCACATCCATCCTCGGAATTGATGTGATCAAGGGTTTGGAACTGCACATTGAAAGGTCGTCTCTGCATTGCTTCAAGACATCGACCACGCCAGCTACACTCGACGTGGCCCAATTCTCAGGCCCGCGCCAAGTTTCACCACCTAACGCTCTTCCAAATACACTATCTCGTGAGTTGAGCTCCCTCTTTGCCCCAGGCCTCCATCTCGCCAAGGGTTTAGTCCATGGGACCAAGATCCGACTCGCGGTACCTCCTTTGGCATTGAAACTTTAACGCTTCTCGCTGACACTGCGACCTCAAGTTTCGGAAAAGCTCCGTTGATTGGAAGAACTGGAGGTCGTCGAGTGCGTTAATGCCTCGTAAACGGTGTCCCCCATCGTCGCCGTAAGGAAGAAGTATCCCGGCATTCGACTCTGTACAAACGTCCGTTAACCTAACAGAGTAGTCATCGCTGAGAGCTTTGCGCTTCCTCACTTTTAAGAGTTCCTAAACAGCCTCGTCGGTGTCACTACTTTCTCCAAGCTGCATCTTGCATCCGCCTCCCACCAGGTTCTACTCCATCCTGAGAGCCGAGACGACTACATTCGTCACTCACGACAGGCTGTTCCGCTTCAAGCTGGTATGCTTTGGGCCGGTGTCTGCCCCCGCAGCCTTCCAGCAGTCGATGTCGCAGATTCTCAAAGAGTGCTCCAGCGTTCTGTTTTACATTGACAATATTATTGTGTACGGCAAGACCGAACAAGAGCACCTAAAGAACTTGGCTGCTGTTCTCCGCAGCATCAAGGGAGTTGGACTTTAGCTCAACCACAAATGTACCTCTTGCGTTGAAGAATTGTCGTTCTAGGGCAACAGGATCATTGCCCAGGCATCTCGCCACTGCCAGAAAAAGTGCATTCCATTCTACACACACCCGCTACCACTGACACCACTGGTTTGCGTTCATTTCTCGGCCTGGTCGATTACTATGGCAACCTTGTTCCCTGCCTTACTGGAGTCGTGGATCCGATATGCGCACTGCTACGCAAGAGAGAGAGAGAGAATCAACTTTGGTGCTGAGCCCTTACTAACGGGTGGTGCGCACTGGCACCAGATGGGGTGGAACCTTATTCTCAGGTCCCATATGTGTCCAGCAGTTCCTGGCCCCTAGCCGCCAGCGCGAGCTGGGTCGGTAGGTCGGGGCTGGACAACAAGGTCTCCCATCGCTCGGGGGGGTTGGGGCTGGGGAGGGTGGGGGGTATTGATGGTGGGGGGTTCTTGAGCTTAGTGCACTCTGCAAGGATGTGTGCTAGAGTGCCTTTTGACCGTCTGCAAAAAGGGCATGAAGTGTCATGCTCTGTTGGGAACATCTTATGCAAGAGCACTGGATTCGCTAGCGACCCCGCTTGCATGCGTCGCACGATCGTTTGCTGAATTCGGTTGAGTTGCGGATGCGGACGGGGAAGCCTACATCTGCCGCTTCTGTACATTTGCGTGATTTCTTTGTAGCTTGTCACGGGGTGCGGTAGCCCTGGCTCGTCCTCGGCCCGGATCGATAGTTCTCGGGCATAGTGGTCGGCGAGTGCGTTGCCTTCCACTTGCGAGTGAGCCGGGACCCACACGAGCTCAACGGCCCGCCCCGGTGATTTGCATTTGTTGAGGATCGCTAGTGCCACGGAAGAGATGTCCCCCCTGCGGTAGCTTGCGTAGGCGGTCTGGGAGTCTGTGCCAATGGTCCTCACTCCCGGTTGTGCGAGTGCGAGGGCCACGGCCACTTCTTCTGCTTCGGCTGTATTCGTCGTCCGTATCGACGCGCCTGTGACAAGTTTATCAATGGTGGTGACGACCGCCGTTGCTCTGGTTCCGTGCTTGGGAAGTGAGGCGTCCGCGTAGAGGACCTCGGGGTCCTCTTCCAGCTGTCGAGCCAGTGCCTTGGCCCGCGCAGAGCATCTCTCGTTGTTCCTCCCCGGCTGCATGTTCCGGGGGAGGGGCTTGATCTTAATAATGTCTCTCCACGTTGTGGGGAGCGGCTCCGTTGTCGGTAGCTGTTCAATTTGCCATCCTATCTTGCGTAGGACGGCCCGACCGTGCTCAGTCCGGCTCAGCCTTACCCTCTGGTGGGATAGGTGTGCTTCCACCAGCTCTTCCACCATGTTGTGGGCACCCATTTCCAGCAGCTTCTGCGTTGACGAGTAGACTGGGATGCCCATGGCGAGTTTTACGGCTTTCCTTATGGTCGTGTTCAGCGTTTCGCGGTTCACCTTCGCAAGCTGGAGGTACGGGGCGGAGTACGTTACGCGTGACACGACGAATGCCTGCACCAGGCGCAGTGCGTCTTCTTCTTTGATTCCTCTGTTCCGGTTGGTGACTCTCCGGATCATGCTGAGGACTTGCTCGGATGTGGTCTTGATTTTGTTGACGGCTGCGTGCGCCTTGCCGTCGCTGCGCAACAGCAGGCCCAGTATCCGGATCTACTGCGTTGGTTTGATCTCTGTGCCGTCGATGGTGATGATTATGTTTGGCGGCGGCTCTTTCTTTGGTCTTCCGGGCTGTACCATGAGCAGCTCCGATTTCTGTGGAGCGCAGCTCAGGCCACAGGTCCTGGCATACTCGTGGACGGTCGTTGCCGCTCTCTGCAGGGCTTCCTCCGCCCAGGCATCGGAACCCGCGCGGTTCGTCCACACCGTTATATCGTCGGCATAGAACGCGTGGTCCACGCCCTCGATCTGATTGAGTAGTCCGGGCAGGGGCAGGAGTGCTAGGTTGAAAAGCAGAGGCGACAGGACAGACCCCTGTGGGGTACCCCTGTCTCCGAGCTCCACAGGCTCTGACCGTTCATTTCCTATCCGGATAGTTGCTGCTCTATTGGTTAGGAAATCTTTGATATAGTCGTAGGTCTTGCGGCCACACCCCGTCTTGCGCAGGTTCTCGAGCACGCTGGCGTGGGACACGTTGTCGAAGGCCCCTTTGAGGTCCAAAGCCAGTATACCCCGGGGCGCGTGCCTCGTTGCTTTTCTAATCACCAATTTGTGTAATTGGATCAAGACGTCTTGGGTGCTCAGGTGCTGGCGGAATCCATACATTGTCGCCGGCATCTGATTTGTCTTGTCCAGGTGTGCTTGAAGTCTTCTGAGAACCATGCGTTCCATGACTTTGCCCACACAGGACGTGAGCGAGATGGGGCGCATGTTCTCGATGGTCAGAGGTTTGCCGGGTTTAGGTATGACTCGTACCTCGGCCTCTTTCCATTCTGCGGGCAACTTCGAGCTTTCCCAGGTTCTGTTGATGTGACCCAGGAGCCCACGTGCCGCCGCATCACTCATGTTATTGAGCAGCCTGTATGTAACGGCGTCCGTTCCTGGTGCGCTCGCCTTATTACTCTCGTCTATGCCTGTTAATAACTCCGTGATGGTGAACGGTTCATCCAATGCCGGATTTTCCGGTCCCCCGTACTCCTCCGGTATCGGAAATCGCCCTCTCTCCGTCTTGAGGTTGATCGCCTTGAGGTCTTCAATGAGCCTTTGGCCGTTGCCATCGTAAGCGTTCAGAACTTTGGTGAGGTTGCGGTTGGTTGCGGTCTTGCTGCTCAACGGGTCGATCAGGTGTCTGAGCAGGCACCAGGTCTTGTGCGCCGACAGCTTTCCCTGCAGCCCGTCGCACGTACTCATCCAGTTCTCTCGGCACAGCTTGGTTGCGTATTCAGCGATCTGTTTGTTGAGGAGCGCGATGCGTTTGATGAGCTTCTTGTTTCGTCGTTGACGCTTCCATCTTCGCGTGAGCGAGTGCCGCGCCTCCCACATGTGTGCTAGTTTGGCGTCGACGAAGGGCGTCTGCATCGTTGTCACAACTTCTACGCGAAAATCAATCCTGCATCTGGAGTGATACCGTCGACACTAGTTTTCAGAATGTCAAGTTCCTGTTGTCATCCAGCAAATTCCTTCAGATGTTTGATCCCACTCTTCCGGTAGTGTCTCCATGGATGTTTCTGAATGCGGCCGTGGTGCCGATCTTGAGCAAATGAATGGGCGTCAGCTGCGCACTTGCCCACTCTCCCCAGCAGACAGGAAATATGCAGTTGGTCAACGAGAAGCAGTAGCGTGTGTCTAGGCTTGCGAGCGTTGGCACACACATTCCTCTGGGGACGGCGTTACACACGTCGTACGGACAGCCAAGCCTTTGTCTCCCTTTTGTCGTCTCATGGATCAAGAAGACGTCCACCGCAAGGGGTCAGAGAATCAATTGCAGATGCGCTGTCCCGCCTGCATTCCAGTGTCTGTTTTGCAAGAAGGTGCTTCGTACAACGAAGAGGTCGTGTCTCTCATTGCTCCACTCCGCCTCACGAAAGAACAATTCCAGCACTCCCTGAGCGAAGTTGCTACCTTGGAGCAAGTCAGCACTTACGTCCCATCTTCTCGGTCTCCCAACAAGTCTATTCCGGCTGAACGTCAGCCATTCTTCGCCATGTACGAAGAGCTGTCTGTGGTCGATGACCTGCTTTAGCGCGGAGAAAGGCTCGTAGTTTTTTTGTTTTTTGTTTGATGCGAATGTTAATCTTTCAGGGCATACAGGGGTATGAAACGGGCGAATAAGGCTCTTAGTTCCTCCTTCCCTTTCACCACAGATCATTTCCACCGCGCATGAAGCCAACCCTGTTGAAGTTTGAACCAAAGTGCCACTACGAGAGTAGTTTGGTGGCCTGGCATGAACAACCTAGTGGAAATTGCCATCCACAACTGCTTAGTCTGCCAGGCTGCAGACAAGAGTACCAAAACGGCAGTAACTCCGCTACAACATGAGCGGCTGCCAGATCATCCATGGCAGAAGGTCGCCATAGACGTCGTTGGTCCCATGGAAAGAGCGCCGCACGATTGCAGGTTCGCTATCACCCACGTTGACTTTTCCAAGTGGCCTTAAGTACAGTTTTGCAGCGAGGTGCCGACGCGCACCGTGACAATCTTTCTGGTCTCAGTATTGGCTCGAGAAGGCTAACTTGAAGCGATACTGTGCAAAAACGGGCTTCAGTTTGGTTGCCGGGAGCTTGACCAGTTCCTGAAGGATCATGCCATTCGCCTCACACACTCTTCGGTGTACTACCCAACGTAACTGGACTTGTAGAATGATTCAGTTGTGTTTTGAAGAATTTTGGCTGGAACATCAACCACTCCGCGCATTGATTAGTTTCGCACCTACCGGTGCACACCACACACTACCATGGGAGTCGCCCCAGCTCTCTTGCTGCATAGAAGGCTGCCGCGAATAAACCTAGACGTCATCGGGCTCCCACCGTCTTCCTTCTTTAAGGGCCAAGCTACTGAGCTCTGTAAGTTGCGTCGTCAGGTGAAGCATGAGCGAGAGAGCAGCAAGAAGGATACATATTTTCGTCTGGCCACGAAGAAGACTAAAATCGCAATTGGTGAGTTTGTCCGGGTGCGGAAACTCTTCTTCACTTTCAAGGGAGACTCCTCGTTTGGCAGTTCCCACAAAGTGCTGAAGCAGTGCGGACAGTCCTCTTTAGACCTCGATGATGGAAGGACCTGGAATGCATCCAAACTTGCCAGGGTACCTTCGGGTCCCCGTACTTTGTATCTAGAGGAGACCTGCGACGCGCAAGAGGGTAACACAACGTGGTCCTTGGGCTACCGGCTGCTCGTGAGGCATCTCAATCGGCGGTGGCGTCTCTGCCTGCTCCTGTGGCTCCCCGATCTGCTCTCGGCCCAGACACACCTGATCCACAAGCAGGTGCGCCTCTTCCTGCTGTTGTGGACAACCAGGCCACTCCCGACCCATACCCGTCTGTGCCGCAACCGGGTCCGGCTCGGGTTCGCGTCAAACCACCGCCGGCAAGACAACCTCCGAAAAGTAACGGCGACGATATGTGGCAACTCTATTAGATTTTTCGTTCTACTCATATATATGTTGTTTTGAACATTTTGTAGAGCTAACCTTTTTGTAGGGAGAGAATGGAGTTTTCATAAGTTTTGTATATATAATTTGTAGTTGCTGCTGTGTATACTTGCGTTAAGTGATGTTCCTTTGTTGTTGACCAGCCACCGTTTTCCATTGCCTTATGTTTCCCTTATGAGCGCCAGTTGGTAATGTACAAAGCACCTTGCAGTACCAACCCTCTAACAGTCTACTACAGCAATGAAAGATTGAAGGGGAGGATATGTTGTGTCGGTAGTTTTCGTTTCGATAATCTGTCTTCAAACCCTGTTTGGGTGCGCTGTTGTCCCCGTGCATCTAATTGGGTGTCATAAAGTAAAGGGAGATCATTTGTTGGGTTATGGCTGGTTGGGTCCCTTCTTCGCCGGTCCGTAGGCCATGATGCCACAGACATGCCTTGCAAAGCCCTTCGCATCTGATATCTAGTTGCGCATGGAATTTCTGGACCCTGCTCGTCGCTATTTCCAGTCAAGGTGACGCGGCAGCTTTGGGCACTCTGCAGTTCAGTAAAGAAGACAACTACAGCCTTTACTATGCCATCAAAATTGCTGATATCTTCGCCGTGCTTATTACGTCTTTCTATTTCCTATGCTCAGTTTCTTTATCCACAATTTTATTAATCCAAAATTTCCAACTTTCCCAGTTTGGAAGGTAATGATTTAGAATATCGCTAACGTTCAGCTTTGACAGTTCAGCGAATTCGATCTGATCCCATAAGGAAGACACTTTCATGCTTCGTCTTTTATTTAGTAGGTCTTTAGTTACATAGGAAAGCTTACGTGTTTCTTGTCTTGGCGCCATACCTCCGACTTCAATTGCCGCCGGTGCTGTTAGTGTATTAATGGTCAATTTCATTAACACTTTATTGAGAAAACAGTTCGCTTATATGCATGCGCTTAGCGCAGAGACTACGTCATAATGACATTTCCGAATGCCCGTGGAGGACTACTTCCACTCTGTAGCGATGGAGTGATCTGTGGTAGTAACCCATTTGTTTGACATCTTGTGTGCAGGGATGTTTGCGAGAAAGAGTTTGGGCAAACAAGAAGAGTAAAGGATTTACAACGTATACATAACAAGGTATATCCTCTCCGTAACCTAGTTCTAATCATTTATGCAAAAGTAAGCAGTAAATGTACCAATGCGCTAGCTTGCTTAGGTTTCAGATTGCTTCAGCGATCCGTCGCATCCATCTCGTGGACCTTTGTTCACTTTGTCTTTAGTAATAACACAACGTCACCGACGACAAATTATCCATCTGCCGTGTCATTCTGACCGGTCCTCGGACAGTTTACTGTTGCTTCTACAAATGGTACGCCTAATAACATTTTCTCACAAATGTGTTCATTTTCGGACGCCTGCGTGACACATCGTCAGAAAACGAATACTTCCGACTGGACACTTCTTCACATGGACTTGTACACAGTGCATAAATGGTGCCGTGCAGGGCACATGGAATTTAACACCGGTAATTTCGAGGCGCCGCTAGAATTAGTAACAACGTACTGTTACCTCGGAGTATATTTAAGCCACACCTTGTCTTGCAAGACACACAGCGACCACGCTACTTCGAAAAACAATCTCACTTTATAAGGGTACCTGAGCCAAAACATTTATATGCTGCCATCATCTTTAAAACTGCTCCTATACACTACATTTATCTGCCCGCAACTTGAGTATGCCAAGTCGATATGAGACTCGCATCAAGCTATATTGACACAAAACTGCGAGGCTGTGCAAAACGGTGCACTCCGCATAATTTTATTTAACTATCGTCGTAAATGGAGCATAACAACCATAAAACCATCACTTCAGCTTCTCTCGCTCACCAGTCGACGGAACGTTCTCGTATATGCACTTGCGACAAAATTGACCATGACAACACATATCGGCGTTCACTGTGGATTCGCCCTGCTCTTTATTTCTACGCATCTTGATCATCCTCAGAAGGTCAGCATACAGACAACTAATATGTTTGCACACTAAGTTTCGTATTCTCCCATGACTGCGAAAGACTGGTGACAGCTAGCAGTATCTGTTACTAGCATTAGCGAGCCCATTCATCTTAAAGATGCTCTATAACCCTATACTATGGAGTTCTTAACATGAGGCAATGCATCTTTTTTTTTGCATATGACTATATCTTAAAGCTTGTGAATTCTCCTGTATTTTTCTGTGCACTGGCCTGTATTTGGCTTGATAATAAGTTTTATGTATCGTGTCGCATTTTTTCTGGATTTATAACATGCCTATCAATCTAGCTCTATGTCATAATCTTGCCCCTACTATCTGTAATGTACACATGAGCTTTGAGGGCAAAATAAGTCAATAAATAACTGCTATACAGGTGAACACTCCGTTGCGCGGCTATAGTGTCATTTTATCCTTGTTTAAATGAGCACACTAATGCTTATTGACGTCGACTTGCTTCGGACACTTCAAGCGCTGCCTAAATACTCTGTCTAGTAGAGAGTCACAAGACTGCTTTGAAGAGGTAAGTACAATTAAAGAAGCATTCCACCACACCTGCATATAATAAGCACTTTAATAACAACACATTACAGTGTCTTCTAATTCAATAGCATTCCATTTCATGTTACCCTATTTGTTAAATGATGACTCAAGCTGCATGCAAAACAAAAGCTCTGTTTTATTGCCCTCATTAGTGTGCACGCGCTCTCAACGCCGTTGCTGTATAAATAATACAGCAGAGAATACACAAAATTTCTGCAACTCTCTCATGCCTCTCCGGTTTGAATTTCATTTTATTTCGATAGCAATATTATATAGATCACAGATTATATATCTACATTACTATATGGACCATACAAGCGCCTTTCTGCCGTCGGCGTCGCCTTGAGGTTACGTATAAAGTAGAAGGACCATTAAACCGTCTCCACATCCTGTATGCTGTATGCGTGACTGAAAGCGTGAGAGGGTGAGCGGCGTTCACAGGTGAATCTCGCGGACAAAAGGAAGGAAAGCGGGGAGGAAGCGCGCCGTATTCCATCACGCGCAAGACTCCGGGTGGAGAGTAGGAAGGAAGGCACGTTCCACTAGGGACAGCGCACGCAGCCGCACGAGCCGACGAGACGTTCATTTGGGGGATCGCCAGCTATTTGTGCGCAGGTGCGAGTAAGAGCGGGCGGGAGAGAGAAAATCTCGGGGCTTTGACTCCTTGAATATATGACTCTGCATAGGCACTACGGAGGAGGCTTCTTAGCGCGTGTTGTAGGCGTTTGTCCCTTGGCGTGCCGGCATTACGGAGTGGGGTTGAGTTTGTTTACGTTCGGGTGCTGGCTGCCAGCGCAGTAAAATAGGTGAAGCAGCGAGCACTGACGCCCGAGTTATCGACTGATCGACCGCTGCGTCGGACAGACTTTCTCGAATTTGCGGCGTTCGTGCGAAGTCAGTCGTAGCGGATCATAGCTTTCTCGCGCCTTACTGCAATGTACCTTGTAAATAACGTCATAGATGTTTCTCTGGGAGCAGTGGCGACCGTAGTACAGCCCCGGCCGCACACACAGCCATTGTTTTATGTGAATACCCCCTGGCACACTACCGCCTCCGCGGCCCCAACCTACGAGCGGCTCTGCATCCAGCTTTGATCCCCCCGCTACCCCTTGGGTGCCCTGGAGATCCTGCGCCACCTGCTTAATTATAACTTCGGGTGCTCTCCTGAAGCCTCCGTTTGCCGGTTACATGCGCCCTGCTGGAGCAGTGCTTGTAAAATATCCAGTCTATCGTCGCGACGAAACATGCGACCCGCGACTTCCACAGCACCAGTCAGAACCTTGCCCCTTCAGACACAGCAATCACATAATGGGGCGTCCGTGCCCATTGCCACATCGCACGGCCAGCCAGTAGCGGAGCGTAAACAAACTCGACCGCACCCCGCAGTGCCGGCATGCCTAAACGACAAACGCATACAACACGCGCAAAGAAACCTCCTTCGTAGTGCCTAGGCAGAGTCGTATATTCAAGGAGCAAAAGCCTCCAGATTTTTTCTCTCACGCCCGCTATTACTCGCGCGTGCGAACAAAGTCTGGCGATCCCTCAAATGAACGTCTCGTCAAGAGCCCGAGCCGCGACTTTACAATCGCTAGTAAGTGCAGCGGTGCGTGGCATTTCCGGAGGCACCCCAAGTTTGTGCACAGGTGCGAGTTAGAGTGGGTGCAAGAAAAAAAATCTGGGGAATTTTTCTCCTCGAATATCAGACTTTGCCTAGGTACCGAGGAGGAAGAGTTTCTTTGCTCGAGTTCTGTGCGTTTGTCCCTAGAGGTTCCAGCAATGCGAGTGCGGTCGAGTTTACGCTCCGACGCAGGCTGCCGGCGCAGTGAATCACGTGAAGCAGTGGGCAATGAAGCCCCATTTGGTGATCGCTGTGTATGAAGGTATGTCGGACGTAGGCGAATGCCAAAGCTAAAAGTAGGTATGACAGACTCTCCCGCTCCTGCCCCGCTCGTGCTCAGTGAGTAAGGCCGCATTACAACTTTCTCACGCGTTACGGCCCTCTGCCTTCATAAAACATGACTGATTTTCCTGGAGAAGCTGTACAAGCCGCAGTAGAGGCCGGCCATGCTCTTTTGGAGCAGTATATATCTTCGCTCATGCCAGGTTTTTTGTATGCTGCGGCTCGTGACTTTTACGGAGCATCTTTCAATGGTACCCTTTGAGTAAAATAAACGTATTCGCGCAGAAACTTGCGGAAAAATCGGTAGGCGGAAGGGCCGCGGAGCAACCGAGACGGAAGCGAAGCAGATACGTCCAACGTATTTTTAGCCTGGTGCTAGCGACTATACTGCTCCAGCAGAGCTGGCACGGCCTCTTCTACCGTCCCTACTGCATCCCCGTGAAAATCAGTGATCTTATTTCGAAGGCAAAGCGTCGGAAAGTGCCAGAAATGTATAATCCGCCATCAATGACTCCACACGAGCGCCGTGGGCGCGAGCTACCCTACTTGATGTACTTTACGCATAGAGATCACCAAATGGGGCGTCAGTGCGTACTGTTTCACCTGGATTTTCGCACCGGCAGCCAGGGCCAGGACCTGAACCAGCTCGTGCATGGGCATGGCCAGCGCGCGAGCTCACGCGGCATTTGCGGCACAGCTAGTGACAAGCGCTAACAAAACGAGCAAAAATACTTCTCCATAGTACCTAGGAAAAGTAAAATGTTCAAGGAGCAGAAGCCCCCACATTTTCGCTCTCGTACCTGCACACAATGTCGGGGTCCGCAAATGCCACGCCCCGTTTTACTTACCAGCAGTTGCAAAGATGAGCCCGGGCCTCTGTACCTTGAAAGCCATCCGCGGCGGGGATACGGTCCGGTGCGCGCTGTTTTCGCGCCTTAGTTCGCGTTGCTACCAGACGCAGCAAAAAGGTATGTTCGCTCGCGGCTGCTGCCGAGCTTCCTCACTCCAGCGTTTTGACAACGATTTTCCACGGACTACGAGTGAGCAGTGTTGATGTTTGCTTGTGAGCGCGTGACACCATGCCTAGTAATTTAGTCAGTGTGCCTGCGTTTACAAGTTTATAGGGCAAACAAGACTGCTATCCTTGTTTCGTACTGCTGTCCGGTAATTTGCTATCGCCATCGATGCTTCGCATTTCATCTATTTAAAGTAGCACGTAATGAAGAAGAATTGCGAATTTTGTGAAGAAGTCTGCTTTCTCTGACTATCCGCCTTCACTCGGTTAGACTCGATTAAGCCCGTTATAGCATCACACAGTGAATGACACTGAAAGACGGGACCAGCGCTAAGTGTTGTCCAGCAATTATATTTTTATGGAAAAAGATGCGCACTTGTTCTGAGTGTAATTTCGAATGCCATTCAGTGTCTGTCCTGTATTTTTTCTGTTACTGACTTTGCTTAGTGCGTGCTGCTATCCTAGACATCATTCAAGGCCCATCCTTAGTTCCCATTCCCATCCTTAGTTCCAGTTCCCCATCCTTATGCCCATCGATTCGGCGTGTATTTCCGGCATAACAAAAGAATAACTTAGGTGTTGTCTGAAGTTTCGTTATATGATGTGTCGTTCGAGTTTCTAAGTAGTTGTAAATTTGTGTCTTTTACAGGGATGGGTTAAGAAGTACAACTTCAACTTCACTGCAGCCATGAAATCTTACAGGGTACGTGTACTTCTCAAAGACAACACCTGCCGTGCTCATTTTATGTGTGTGTGGCTGTTGTGCCATAATTAGCTTCAACCTTTTACTCTAGCCTTGAGCAAAATTTTTGATGCTCAGCTGGCACATCCGGCTTAAGAACACTGCATCATGTTTCAGTATCGGTCGACAAGCAGACATTAGCAATTTTGATAATTACAAATTTATTAATACAATTTAATCTAAGTCTTTCTTCACACATATCGAGAAAAAATACGAGAAAACTCATCTCACGATGACTGTCGGCGGCAATATGTTAGTATTGAGTCAATAGTGCGACAAGTCTTATTGACACCGGCGAAACGAGTTATGTATGAGGCGTGTACTTCTGCGGGGCTACTCGTTCGCGCGTTCCTGAGGACACTCAGCGCCATATAGCGCCGCCACAGCGAAGCCTGCGCATGGCCTCTGAAAGAAATGGCCAGCCAGTGCGTTCTAACAACGAAAAAGGCGTTATGCGGTAACCGGGCTCCTCTCTCGTCCTTCTTTCTGGGAACTATGTCCCATGCAGTAGCACTGACGGGATGTCCGCGCATGGACTCCGAGACGAGAAGTCTGGCGCGCTGATGCCTGCTAACGATGAGAACTGTTACTTCGAGCTTGTTACACACTCCGTGGTACCTTCCCAGTGCGCAATGTGAGCGAGAGCTCCTTGAAGAAGGGCCCATACATAGCGAATTGATGACGAAAGTAGCTAAAGTACTGGCGTGAAAGGCGTTCGTTGAAAAGCGGAACATACGCAGTGTATTTGCGGCGCAGCCTTACGATGCGTCTGGTTGCTGACCTTGAGGAACTCTTCTGACGCTTATTCAATTTCGCTCTTAATTGTAGAAATTTAAACCATCTATTTCTTTTTTTGTAAAATGGCACCTAATTTCCCAATTGGCTTCAAAGACGTCCATTAAGAGTGGCACACGAGTACTGGCTCATACCCAGTGACTCAAGTTGGGTTTAAATAGTTTCGTGGGAGATTCGCGCTGAGTGGCGCATACTCAGTGATTCTAGTCGGCACCAGGTTCTACGACGAACGGTATCTGCCCAGTCCTTCATCTACAGTGACCCATATCCGCATGAAGGACGTACTGTGAAAATCTACACGTATGCTCAAACAACCACGTGCTCAGGGACCAAAGTTCGTGCGATGTTTGCCTTGGCACCTATTAACTCAGCACAGCATCCCGATGTGCTACCCATTCGAACACGAACTACCCAATGACCTAGGTAGGCGGGAAGACGCCGCGATACTAACATATAGATACATACATAGATACACTCCAAGCCAAAAGAGACCAACGGGGGTTTAGAGGTTACAAGCTGCGTTGCCACAACGATTACTCCCTTTAGGCACCAATGGCAACGGGACGAACTGTTAGTCTCCTAGCAGTTACTCTCTTGGAGATAGGCTTTAGTTCTTCCAGTTACTCTCTTGACGATTAAATTTTACTCTGCCCAGTTCCCCAAAAATTAACTGTTAGTCCCACCAGTTGCTTCCTGAGGTCTAACTTCTGATGTTTGCACTTACTCTCAAAGACCAACTGTTGGCCTTTGCAGTTACTCTCTGACGACCAAGTGCTGATCCTTCCCATTGCTCCCCAGTGGATCAACTGCTCTGTCCTGCCATGTCTGTAGTTGTTACTCCTTACGCAGTTAAATTTTTGTCGTGAAGATCATTTTCAAAGGCTCAACAACTGAACAAAGCTATTTGGATTTGGATTAAATTTTTTGTCTCGAACGTGCTTTTCAGACGCCCGACATACAACCACAGCTGCTAGGGAAGTTGTAACATAAAATATGGACTAAATTGAAACAGTGAAACACTTTGTATATATTAATGTAGTACGTGTCCGCCACACCCACAAGCGCAGTTGGCCGCCCACCACGGTGAACACCAGCCATGCGGCATATGAAATGAAATGTTCTTTGTGTTTTCAGTACGAAAACAATGTTGAATTTCCAGTAAAAAGTACATATCTTTGTGAGGGCATAAACGAGGCCACCTCCGTCCATTTTAAACGTTTCAAGCTGTACATGGGCTGTTGCTTCCAGCAGGCTAGTGCCTTCGCAGGTCACTGTAGGCACATGATCTGCAGCATCCGTGTGTTGCAAAAAGAAAAAGTGGGTTGCTCGTGCCAAAAGAAATATATGATTATTAGGCATGCCCTAGATAAGTGGTCCATGCAGCAAGTCTATTATCAGCATGCAAGTTGCCGATAATCTTATGCGGCAGGAAATAAAAGCGTCCATCCTTTCCTTTACGACGCTTCACAGCACACAAACTGAAGCTGGGAGATGCAGGTCTGAAACGTAAAGTTTACACAGGTGAAGCATGAACACCCTAAACCACTCATTGCGAAAGCCGGTAAAAGAACTGCAACATTGAGACCCATTTTACAAACACGTATAAGTCGACTATCCATTGGTCAGTCGTGCTTTCGAGTTGATTAATTCGCTCTCTAGCTCCAAACAGCTAGCCTTATAGATAGCCCCGTTGGTAGAGAAACCGCCGTGATAAGTCTGTGGTCCGAGGTTCGAACTTCTGACCAGGACAAAATTTTCTCTGACTTTCAAGTGTAACTCAGCTTAGTGACCAATATGCAAGAAAAATAGCAAAATTTCAATTCAGAGTAGTAAATGCAGCCAAGACAATTCGTTCATTTGCAACTTTGACTGCATACTTGGTGAAAATTCACAACATCACGACAAATGAGTAGGGAAGAGCACTTTCTGTGCTTTTTGATACGTAGGAGTGTGTTTGGCTCAGAAAATACTCGCAGCCTAATTGGATTTGGGGCACAAGCTGTCATGCAATGGTACTAACAATTCAAATTTCCCTGGGCAACTAACTAAACTAATTATGATATGTTGAGTGCTCAGTGCGCAATTGCATGCAGGGTAAACCTGAACTTTGAACATTGCAGTTTTCTTAACCGCTGAGTCACAAAACCCAATACAAGAGCCTGGTACAAGCTTTAGAAACACCAGATTGGCTGGCCTGCGGCTATTCATTTTTTCTTTACACAAGTGTGCAATTATATTCTTATTTCTCCTTCTCTAACGTAGAGCTGGACGTGCGAAAAACAGTGGATTTGGAAACGCATGTCAATAAGAGCAGTAGTAAAAATTTCGATTGAGCCTTTGGTTTATAGCCTTTGCGATGAGCTGCCTTCATGTCTGCTTCGTATATTGTGCTGTAGTTTTATCATGACATAAATACGAGTGCACTTCCAGGACCTTCAGCAACGCTGCTCTGCTAAACTACAAATAAGTTGCACGCTTATCAATACATTCAGCAATGCGCACAGAAGTGGTGTTCCCACTCAGCTATACCACCATTTCAGGCATGGGTACATTTTCCTGACAACACATACGCTGAATGTATATGAAACCTTCAAAAGTGCGATAGTACATTTGCGACACTATACATTGCACTGGTACTCTAAGAATTTAATCTGAAGAAGAGTGATGCACTAATTCTCCACTAAAAGTGCTCAAAGCCCATCCAACAAAAATAGCTTCGTGGGTAGGCTGTGCGACACTCAACGCTTCCTCAAAAGAGCCAGAGGAATGCTTCAAGTGGCGCTTCTTCTTGGCAACCTCGTTCATTTTTGTGGAAGTTGTAGACATCATATCCTCCACTTTTCGCAGCAAAGAAACTCCTGTGTTCGAATGAAATTCGCTATGAACCTTTGAGTAGTACAGTGCAAAAAAGGGAGACATCAACAAAACCTTACTTCACATGTACTACCCAGAACTGCTCAAGTAAATAGCTAATGAAAGCAAGTAACTTTTAGTTTTCCAAATTTCTCAACTTTGCAAAACAATTTTAGTTTTCCAAAAGTAACCTGTACATCGTCATGCCTCTCTGCAAGATTATTAAAACTATTTGATGAAATGATTTAATTTTTTCAATCGCATAAGCCCAGGACGAACAATGGGTGGTTACAGTAGAATCATTGAAAACGATGGAGTCAGCACAGAGAAATTATATATCTCCGGGATAGTAGGAAGCCAGTCTTACGCTTTATTAGAATCATTCAAAAATATGTAGTCATACCACGCAAAAAATTTGCTACACGAAATTAGAAAGCAAATATTCATCCATTACACTACTGATGGAGTTTTAAATTTTCAATATACGATCTCTGTCCAGAAAGTTTGCGACCTTCGTACAAATGAAATGCTTGCGCTTCCCAGCAAGCTGGTTCTTCTTGTCGTATTCGTAGTAAACTCCTTCCGAGTTGATCCTATGAATTCAGTGCTTCTGCCATGAATAGAACACTCCCTTTGTGATGCTGCACAGCTCCGCCAGGGAATGTTTCCTAACGACATCAGCGGATAGGAAACACCATCCTCTGAGAATGGAGTTGAGTATTGGTGAAATCGAAAGTGCATGTGGCATAGAGCATAGCACCGCTGAACGCGTACTGCATGCGTTTTCAAGGTTGGAACCTAAACTTGCCGCTGTTCTCTGCCACCTCTTTCTGGGACACCGGTTGAAGTGACGTTGCTTGCACAAAGCAAAACAGCTCACCATCGCCACATTGGTTCAACAACAAGGTCGGCTGGGTCGGCAAGATTAGCTAGGACTGGCACGGACACCGAAATACCTCACTACATAGCTGGTCCCAGAGTCCCAATAAATGGTTGCCGCCAGGAAACACTGGTGCAGGTTTGCCGGTATAAGATGGTGTGAGCTAGCAGGTGACATTTTGCAGACAAATTGCTCTGGATAAATGGCACCACGTGGTATCATATTTCAATAAAGTTTTCCCAGCTTTAGCCAAGTGTCCTATCTTCGTACGAACACGTGCACACGCATCAGAAAAAGCAGGACGACTCATCCGCTGTGCCGGTCTTGCTTGCAGCTGCTTTCTCTGGGAAAGCTTCCAAATGCTTATTGGTACCAGCATCGTGGCATATTGTCTTTCCTCGTCATTGCACGATCATCCGAGAAAGCCAATTCTTTACGTGCTTTGTAAAAGGAAATTCATATTCTAGGTAATCTGAGCTGTGGCATTGCACTCCTGCCTTTGATGGTAGTGGCGATGCTCCTCACAAGAGTGTAATTTGTACATGGCACTCAATGCGTACTGCTTAGTGCGTGATGTCACGTTGTCGCCACGTATGTATTAACGAGGCTTCACTGAATTTTGGTATTGTAGATCGTAGAACACATCAACTATAAGAGTCGCATTAAATCTAATTACATACTTCAAATGAGCATCACAATTTCTTCAGAGAGCCAAACTTGCATACTCCTAGGTCCAAAAATGAAAAAATTTATAGCCGCATTGGCTCGAATAGTAAAATTACCAATGTTACCAGCATCATTGCGGGGTACTTCTCTGTGATCTGCTCCACGCACGGTATTTCCTTTGAAACCCAAGCACGTCATCCCAAAAATGAACTGGACATGCTGCCATTGGTGTCAAAATTCTCTGGCCCCACCTTCCTGAACTCTTTCTGCATGCCAAATATGTGCGCTGCAACACTCTCTTCTTCCTTTGCTTCACAGAAATCACTGGCGTCAGAAAACGAAAAGAAACATTTTAGGTACTGCACAAGCAAATGCTCCTAGCAGAAGCTAATGTGGTGCCTATATTCATTGCACAGAAGGTCTTGCAACTATTTTCAGGACGTGTTCAGGAACACTAGGCTTGCGTGCCCTAGCAGTCGTTTCTATAGCCTCTAGTCTCTGGCCTCATTCATCTGCGCTCATACTTTGCCTTGAACCTCAGGACCTCTCCCTAGGAATCCTGCAGGGCATGAAACATTTACCACAGCTTTGGCGATTGTATTGCTTAAGCAGGCAGCAACAGCCCTTATACAATCAATGCAGACGGCAAGCGCAGCGTAGAACTGTACCTGCAGACCAGTGTCCTGTTAGCAAAGCGACCTGTACCTTTCTCTATACATGAGGCAAGGAAAGCAACGGAGAAAACGTAGCCTCAATAGAACGAAATTCAGTAAGCAAAAATACCTTTCTCCTATATATAACCAGCAGCCAATCCAACAACTTCAATAGGTGCATGCAGAAACATGCTTCCTTGGATAACGACAGGGTTTTCAAGATTGTGTTTACCTCAAGGATACATCATCAAAAAATACTATCTAACTGATTCATTTTGCATATGGTCATCCAAATATAGACCATCAAAACGAGTTATAAGGATGGTTTGTTTGCAATAACAGTAGCTGCTTACATGTCCAATTCCCGTTGAATCCTTCAAGCTCGAGTAGGCATTCGCCAGCGTACTAGCAGCAGCATCACATAGTTTTCCAGGGTACCTTGCAACAGAGCGATGCTCGGAAAGACGCACACTACTTTCCTTCCGCACGTTAAAATCTGAGCATAAGCAACCCTTTTGGCCCTTAAAGACCGATGCAGACAAATTAGAACTTTCCACTTCAATGAACAATTCAATTACATGCTGGGAACAAAAGACGCGAAAAGATGTTGTTGTAAGACATTACGTCGCGCCTGAAGTAGCTGCATTTTTCTAGCTATAAATCCATAAAAACTCTCGTTTTTTTGTATTCTGAAAATTCACTAGATAACTGCTAAATCAGACAACACGCATAATAAAATTGTTCTATTTTGCATGGTGCAATATGTTCTATTTCAGCCTGCCAAATTAAGCTCGGTAATTATAGGATGAGAAGAAGTTCAATGAAACTCCAGGAAAAAAAGCCGCAATTACATTACTTGACCTACCACTGTGTTCTGTGGAACAATGTTCATTCCCATGCAACGTTGTAGTTCCAATGAGCATGATGTGTGCTAAAGAAGAGTCAATGACAAAGAAAGTAACAGCATTCACTTTCCTAATGTAAACATTAACCACAACTTGGTAACTGTCAAATGAATAAGCTCCAGCTACTTTGTTCAATCGTAGCAGTAATATTAGGTGTTTTTGTCTCAGCCATGCTAACCACAAGCCATTTGTACGCACCAATCTTATGTATACGCTTTCATGTAGCTCGAAAAGACGAACTGCTATTAAATAGACACACCATCTTTACAACTAAGCATGCCATGGAGCAGGTACACTGACCTGGAAAAATGACAGCACTCCATAGTCTGTTTCATGAACAGTGCGCAGCATTGTGAAAACCACAGCCTTCGGCAACAAATAACAGAATACGTGCAAATTGAAACCTAATCGGAAGGCACCCTCTCAACGGTATCCTGACCAATTGACTGGTTTTCAAAGACATGCCAGTCCACCGATTTTGACTGCCAAAGGGTGCAGCTTTTGCAATGCTGCAAACAGTTAATGAAACACACAGTGAGCCCTAGCCGACAGAAGAGGATAAAAACAGTAAGCATCCTGTAGGAAAATCAAGGTAGTCGTTTTCACCCGTGTCAGCAGACTGAACTGAACTGAACTGAACTCATGTGCTGCACTAAAGAAATCCACAATTCCCGTTTTTTCAAGAAATCCTATCAAAAGAACATTTCTTGCCATACAAGTTAATATGATGCCCAGGTCATATTTACACTTGCATCTGATAATCCAAACAAAATTCTGTGGTTCCCTCGAGTTTCAGTTATTAGATATGAGACATTATTTATTTCATCATAAATTTGTACATGAACTATCATTTGCACATCAATTTATCAAGAGTCTACAGACATATGAGCTGTCGCAGTGGATGTAGAGTAAGGAAAAAAGCTCTATGGCAAGCCGCATCAGTGTTCATGTGGTTGGTGCTCTTCACATGACTTCTGCGGAGAATAAAACAGGATTGTGGCATAAAGTCTGTGTCACCTCAACTAGGCGGTATCCATGCAATAATGACCTAATTATTTTTGTAGCACTTGATCTGACTACTATTATAATTCCACCCGTTTCTTTTGTTTATCCAGCATTCATGCTCCCGTAAGCAAGCAAAAAATGCAATGGCTCATAGCCCCGTAAAGCAGAGATTATAAGCAATCAGAAAAGTGAAGCGAAGAGTGCTTTCTTTCTAACCGCGCATACAGCATACGGAACAGCATGTCAAAAACTGCCATTATCAATGGCTCCTACCCCCGTGAGTAATGGCTCATACTCCCGTAAGCAAGCAAAAAATGATGTGACTCATAGTCACGTAAGGTTCACGGCTGCTCAAATTGAGTTAATCAGCTGCGATGAACCTATCATGGTTGTCGTTGTTGGTGATTTCAATTTGGATGCGTCGGTACTGAAAAAAGAACGGTTTACGCTTAACGTATAGCAGACATATCCTTTGCGATGCCACACCGATCCGTGTATTGCATCCTTTCGTATCTTTCAATGTGCGCTTACCTTATTATTTTAACATTTAACATAATTAAACCCTTAAACACACCGAACTTCCACTGTCCCTTCTCTTGGCCTTATTCTTTGCCACTTTGTATGGTTGCGAAAACCGAAAATTCAAGCTCGTCCAGTCTGCTTACTGTTATCGCCCAAAGATGCGCATACATAGGCTGTAATCACATATTAAGCCATTTTTCAATTGAAATGGAAAATGCGTCTTTTTAAGAAGTAATCAAGCAGTGTCAACTTGCTCCCCTCTCGAAATTCATTGTCATATCCAGACACAACAAGACGGGGGGAGTGCCGAAAATGAAACATTTCACAAATTTCAGCTTAGGCAGTAATAAGCTACAAAACTTTCTTATAGATTTAAGATTATGCCTGCATGCGACGTTTTTCCGACGCATCTACATGTATTTCTACAGATCTTAGAGGAAAGAGCGGCACAGTTGCTGAAATGCGGCTAATAATAATTTTTCTTTCAGAAGTGCGCCACACCCTACATTCCTCAAGATGTTCGTTACGTCTTGGCGGGTCTGATGTGGATCAAGAACCTCGTTTCTGGATGAAGAATAAGTGACGCCATGTGTATATGTTAATTATTAGGTGTACCTTGTCACGACGTGGCATTAACATATTTGTTGTTACTTTCATTGTTCTATTGTTGTGCTGAGTAGTCTTATAAAAAGAAGGTAACATCTGTTGTCAAGCGCTGCCCTCATTGCTTGCTTTGCGCTTTAAACAGCTCATCATTGTTCTAGGTGTTTCTCAACGCGAACAAGAGCATCCTAAGGTAATGGATACCAGACATGGTGCATGCATGCTAAACAAGCTATTTCGCACCATGCACAGGTTAGCGAGATGGCTGGGTTTTTGCATTGCGATCTCAATGGTACTCATGGTAGGAAGAAATGTTCAGGTGATTCCTGTGTACTTAGTGTAGGAGGAACTCCCCTCTAGGAACACAAGCAAGCAATAAACCCTTCGCAAGTTCAGCTTTTCCCAACAAATGCAACTTTGCGCACAACCGCCACTACGTCTATACAGCAGGTCTCATGTTGCAATCCGCACTGTTAGGCAATTCTCTTTAGAGTTGCTGGAGACATTAAAACGAAATGTCCAGTTTAGTTCTATTAGCAAATGGGTGCGAAGACAAGATAAGCGCAGTCGAGGGCGGCAGAAAACTAGGCGTCGCGATGTAATTACGAAATTCGTGGACGTTAGTTGGAATAAATTGCCGCAGGACAGGGTAATTGGAGATCCCAGGGAGAGGCCTTCGTCCTGCAGTCTATATAAAATATGCTTATAATGATGATGATGATAATCAAAGCAGCCACATTTCATGTGGCAAGACTCTTAGTAAGCGAGAAAAGAGGCAAAAAAGAGCACGTGAATGGAGGCGCCACCGTACAGCTCCAGCACCAGCTCGCTGTGTCACGGATTGGCTCGCTGTGTCACCAGCTCGCTGTGTCAAGGAGCCACGGATGTTGGCGGCGTCTGCTCCTGCCTAGTTATTTCTTTATCGGTAAGGACGGACCGCATTGCTGGGAGAGCTAACACGTTATCCTAACAACTTTGAGGAAGTTTTGCTCAGCGAAAAATGCCAAAACATAAGACAAATATTATTTCACACCCGCGACGTCTCATGGCCTATTGGTGCTGGAGCTCTGGTGATGAATATTAAAAACATTAACTTTGACATTCACTCTTCCGCTTAATAATCAAGATGTTTCCTGAAAAATGATCACACAGACAAGCGCAAAGACGATCACGCAGCACCTGTACACTTCTGGCAATTCTGGAGAACACTTTACCCGTTTCAACCAATTTTGCTTTTCTGCTCAACGTCCCTTTAATTCGCGTCCTGACCATCTAGAGTTTCTAGGCGGGCTTTATAATCGAATCGTGACTTTGTCTCGAAAAACGACCAAATTTAATTTGTACAACTTCTCAGTAAAGCGGGCCATGCATGCATTATGCTAGAGCCAACACTCAGCAAGCAAAAGGCTCGGATGAAGCCGTTGAGCTCTCATCAAATTTTATAACTCCAGAAATAGATATTGCAACATGGTGCTTTGTGGACTCCGCCTGTTATAAGGCCAAGGCTTTTCGATAAACACCGGCTCTAAATCTCGCTACATACAACTTTCATCGGGAACCCAGATGTTAACGCGCCATGTTTCGCTGTCGTCAATTGTCTGCTGCCTGCTTAACGCCCAAACACGAGCTGTATTTGGCGTGCATTTTCAAGTGAGCGCCTTTAAGGATAGCGCAACTGTTACTTTTTGCGTTCACAAGGAAAAGACGACCCACAACGCAATTATTGGTTCGGGAGCAATTTGTTACAAGCATTGAGGAAGGAAAAAAGAATACAGTAGAAGCCTTCACCTCCTTCATAGTGAAGCCTCCGTGACACAGGAAGTTGTTTTTGCTCTGTTATTTTGTAGAAGGCAACTTTTTTTAAAACAATTCTCGGCTCCGGCGCGGATCCCTGCTGGAATGCGCGGACGTGCTGGTGCCATCGCAATTCGACCAACGGATCCAATTACGATGTATGATCATGAGACCGATGCCAAAGTCATGTCAAAATATTATTCGCTAGGATTGACAAAAAATTCACAATACATCCCACACAACAAAACTCGAGGCCGATCCCAGCTACTTTTGCTATATTTTGTGAAAATAAATCTGTACATTGTGACTGCATAGGGGAAAACCGCAGGTGATGATTTGCAGCAAAGTTTACGCATGGCATGACTCATTGACCTCCGGCTAGCACACAAGCTCAAGCACCTATGCTGGCCATCTCTTGAAGAATTGTTATCCTTGCTGAAGAAGCTTCGGGTTGCCACACACCGCGGAGATTTGACGACTCATACCGTGCCGAGGAAAAGAACGTCAC
The DNA here is from genome assembly GCF_038994185.2 of Dermacentor albipictus. Taxonomy (NCBI): domain Eukaryota; kingdom Metazoa; phylum Arthropoda; class Arachnida; order Ixodida; family Ixodidae; genus Dermacentor; species Dermacentor albipictus. Next base: position 486,971,630 of record NC_091821.1, read on the forward strand.
TACGGGTTAAGATACACTAACTGCTGCCTGAGGTACATTCTTCCGGCGGTAAGTGAGGCTTCACGTAAACAAAGACATGTGGTAGGAGCCACGTGGTGCCAAACAGTTCGCGCCCATGCATGCTGCTAGATTGTTGACCGGGTCTATGCCTCTGTCATTTGTTTATTTACTTTTTTTTGTTTCCTATCTCCTCCTCTTCTCCTCTTTTCATTTCCTCCTCCCGAAAGAGAAGGCAGGCGTTGTGCCCCTCTCGGTGGCATGTCAGCTTGCTCCCTCCCTGTTTCCTTTGTGCGCTTATATGTGTATGTCACCATATCTAATAATAATAATAATAATAATAATAATAATAAGAAGAAGAAGAAGAAGAAGAAGAAGAACAAGAACAAGTAGAAGAAGGAGAAGAAGAAGAAGAAGAATTGACTGGGCCTACATGCGACGGCCAGCCTTTTGATGTGCGCGCAGGCGTACGTTCGTCTGTCGAGCCTTCTTCAATAATGAACCCGCATCAGCAAACCTTCACTTCTCTGCACCCCTTCCCCGCACAGATAAGATGCATAAGTCGTGTTCGTTCCCTAATTACTCAACACCCCTTCTTTCCCATTTTTTCGCATGGCCGTTTTGCGAGCCCCAAATGCTGCCAGAGTCAGAGTCAGAAGTGGTTTTATTTAAGCATGAACTGAATTACACAATTTGTGTATACGTTCAGGACTCCAAAAAGCAGTCCTGAACACTGCACGTATCCGACCTATCTGCACGTCGTGTATCGCGCAGATTCTTAAGTCGAGCGCCGTCAGGTTGTCGTGGCACTTTAACATGAATTCGTCGATGACGACAAGGATACTCTGAAATCGCCTTCCTTCTGTACCCTGGTACGTGGTGTACAGAGCTGCATGCACGCTCGTTTCCCGCTTTTTGCTTCTTCCAGTCCAACCAGGTCACAATACCAGTCGGGAGAGCATGGTCTCGCTAACATAACGGAAGAACGCTGAAAGTAAGGCAAACCTGGACATATGACGCTTTTTACACGGTACGAGATGCAAGAAAGAAACACGCACAACCACACACAAAAAAGCACCTGCAACCATAACAAAGACTGCATTGTGTACGACAACGTGGTGGCTACAGCAAGAAATATCACGTGTCATTCCCCGCGCTTTTCTCCTTGAACGCGAACTAGGTAGAGATTCTCCACATATTCTTCCTACCTCAATGGTTACAGCTATAAAAGCATACAAACAAACGATTCGCAGTTTTATCTCTAGGTTGTTTTGAAACACATTAATTGTAGCAGATTATCCTCCTCACTTGACTATTCTCACCATGGGTTTATGAGGTTGGAACAGTCCTGCACTTTAGAGTTGGCGCACGAGACCTGTCTAACCAAGCTTGGCGTCCAGCACACACTGGATGTTCCCCGAACATCTGCTTCCCGACGCCCGTGACACATGACGGCCAGCCAAACGCTCTTCCAGGAAGCTGACGCCCCTTTGGGCGAATGATCCATTCAACCACATTAAGCGCGGATACCACCTAGCTTCTATTTTTCTACAACACTCACATACAATAAAAAACGAAAGCATCACCAGGCCAAGCACAGCTTATGCTTCGGATGAAATTAAACCACAATTCTCGGCAACCTAATACACGAGCAAGTGCATTTGCCAACTTCGAAGCAGTTACACCACACGTCACGATGAGTATACATCTAGCCATTAGTTAAAGAAGGGCTGTCTTTGATTGTTACTTGCGGCTTCAGAACAAGGGAGAAAAAAAGAGCGTCAGCATTGTCCGCATAAAGTTGATCAACAAATAACACAAAAACCTCAATATACAGTGTTTTTCGCGTAACTTCAGCGAAACCTTGAAAATATTGCAGATTCCACGTAGCTGGAGCGAAACAAGGTAATGTTTTGCCGTCACTTGCAGGTACTCAGATTATTTTTTTGATTAGGCCTCATTACATAATTAGTCTTATTCAATTAATCAACTAAATTATTATAATTAGAAGGAACGTGTCAATGACAACATTGTAGAGAAACATGAAACGCTCTCGATACAGCTTTCTGTTGCTTAATACGTTCCACGTAAAAGTGTTTTTGTGAGCGTGAAAGAAGCCCGTGAATACACGCAGAATTGCCGCGTGACCGGCCGCTCGAGGCACTTTACGTGTATTCGCAGGCGTTCCTAGCGGCCTCCGCGAACAGTGAAAGCTTTCCGCTCCTCTGTCAATGTCAAGCGCACAGGCGTTGCTTCCCCTCAGGGCACGGTTGAGGTGTGCCCGGAGAAGCGAGTCATTTGTTTCGCCTTTTGTTCCCTCAAAAATAAATTTTTTATTCGATACAAACGTATCCGATTGTTGAAGTAGAATAAACTCATTACAGTCGCCATTTAATTTTGCATAATTACCTCATTCAAAATTCAGAATATTCGTAATTACTGATGTAGGCATCAGTACGTCTCTAATACGCTCCACTGAGTTAAAGAAAATTTATTGATTTTTTTATTTATTTAGGATACTTTCAAGGCCCGAAGGCATTGCAGAAAGGAGTGGGTGAAAAAAAAATTGTGCAATATACAAAGACATATTGAACGTGGCGTTTCATGAATGCTGGTTTTGAAGGTGTCGGTATCCAGGATGGCTGCAATGGTGGAGGGAATGTGGTTCCAATCATTGCTTGTGCTAGGGTTGAATGTATTACTACAAAGTTTAGTACGTGAAGACGGTACACCAACTTTGAAACTGTGCTCAGTGCGAGATGATATGCATGACGGTTGGGTGATAAGCTGTTGTTTCAACAAAGGGTTGTGGTGGTAGATTTTATGGAATAGCGAAAGGCGGAAGCACCTACGACGGAAAGAAGCAACCCAAGAAGCCCTAACTTACAATGTGTCGGACCTGTCAACGAGATTGCTAAGCCTTGAAACCGTTGTAGAAACACTTCAATCTTCCATTCCTCCCACGGACATGTCCAAAATAGTTACTACTGCCGTTAGTACCGAAAACTCCGAATTAAAATCAAGGCTTGACAACTTGGAGGATCGATCACGGAGGGACAACCTTTTGTTCTATGGGGTTGTTGATAATGCTTCAGAAACATGGGCACAAACTGAAATCCGCGTGCGCGATCTTATTAAAAACCGTCTAAAATTAGAAATATCTGATGAAGCGATTGGTAGAGCACATCGTCTTGGCTCTTTTGTGGTCGGCAAGACTCACCCCATTATTATCAAGTTTTCATTATTCAAAACAAGAGAAAAGATCCTGTCACTGAAAGGCCAACTAAAGGCCACAAAGTATCGGTGGGAGAAGATTTCTGCAGGGCTACACGCCAATCTCGAAAGAAACTAATTGAATTCGGAAAACGTCAGCAGGCAATCATTTTCTTTGCGGACAATTGAATTAGTTATGAATAAAAAAACCTATGTGTATTCTTCTGTCCCCAATACTATCTGCGAACTTCATTCTTCCGATTTCGCCGCTGAAGTAAATAACGATGCCACAGGTCCTAACAATCCTTCTTCTGAATCTGCATAGCTATCTTCGAGTCGATCTTGTCAAAATGGTGTGTCTGTTCTTTTTACTAATGTGCGTAGCGTTTCCAACAAGCAAACAGCTTTATCTTCAGCTATCGATTCTTGCTCCGCTGACGTCATTGTCCTTACTGAAACTTGGCTTTACGTGAAAATAAAGAACAGTGAAACATTCGACTGTGAAAGTGCTTACAAATCTACAGGTGCGACTGCGATATCTGGTCAGGCGGGGGCGTTTTGATTGCCATCAAAGATAACCTAAATTCATCCGTTATTGTCATTACAACACCCCTTGAATTAGTCTGTGTACGCATCTGCATTTTAGACCATCTCTTTATATTCTGTGTATAACACTTGACCACACTTGACCACACTTGACCACACTTGACCTAGTGCTGTCTACTACCCCCGACCTAGTTTCTCCTTAACTTATCTTCCTGCGAGAAGTGATCATTCATTGCGGTAGTTTGATTTAAAAACATGCTTTTTCTTACACAAAGAAGGTTAAGACAATTCGCGATTATTCCAAAGCTGATGTTCCCGAAATTACGCAACAAATGGAGCATTTTATGGATGCAGTGATGCCCGATTTCGGTAATCTTGCCCCTTCATAAGTGCAAGCTGTTCAAAGGTCATAGGTCCCCCCAGTATCCACACTTAGCGTCCGCGGCCAATAAGACGGACAACACCGGCCGCTGGAAAAGTAGGTTTGTGTTTGAGTTTCCGCGTACCACAATGATGTTTTCTCGCATATTCAAATCACAATCCGATGATATCATGCCTGTAGGCTAAGTCGCACTTTCCGAATTTTCCGACGCATTTTACTTGGAGAAATTCAATTTTAGTTCAGTAACGCTTCTGCGGCACGTAGATGACCTGCGCCGTTCGGGATGCGTGGTTCTGGGTGATTTTTCTCATGATTTGTTCTTTTCCGTGACACGGGACATTTGACACTGTCGCGGTAAAATACCCAGGTACCACCTGCATCGAGCGCAGGCCCTCTGCGCGGGAGTCAGCTATTCTGCCACTGCGCCACGCCAGCGCTCTCCAGCTGCTGCGGAAACATACCTTGTACATGCGTCCTACCGCGTGAGCAGTGAACGAACTTGAAATGCCAGCCGCGTAGAGTCGATACGTGTAAATTTTGCATTTCAGTAGCTCTATCTTCCACAAGGTGTCACGACGTCCATTAGTTGCATCTTATTGTGCCACGGTTAAGGTAGGTTAAGGTAGGTGGGTAGGTGCCACGCGAAATCTGGATACCTATGTTTACTTCCGAATGCACGTCATGGAGCCTCCTAACAAGGTACGAACTGCTGCTGAAGAAGCGAATAGCAAAGCTATGCGTGGGCAGCGACCAGCATAAGCCGCAGCTAGCTGTTGACACTGGCTCGACAGCTAGCATGCCTCTTTATCTATTGGGTAATATGAACATATTCATATGATTCAATAATTACCACCTGGCGCAATTTTCAGAACTTCTCATATCACTTCTAATAGAATCATTCTATTATGTATTGTTTTTATCAGGCACATGTGATTGCACAAGAACATAACCAAAGCATGCCTCTTTATTTAGAGTCACGTCACACACACACTCCTAATCGAAACGACAGAAATTTGCCGCCTTTGTAGGCCGGTTCTCTTGGTCAGGCCACATGTCATACTCAGGCGGCTGTTCTTTCTCGTTTAGTCTCATCCGTGAGCAAAGCTCCCTGTGTTGGAGCCGAAGCGTTAACGTTATAAATATTTTGTGGTCGTTGCTTTGTTTTAGTTCACCATACCTAGCAGTAGATTTATGTTAAATTACGTGAGGGTTTCAAAAATTGCTGCAATACATTTAGTAATTTTTGTCACCCGCAATATTATACAGTGAAAGCTCGTTAATTCGAACTTCAATAATTCGAATTTATGGATAATTCGAACTGTACGATTTGGTCCGGCCAAGCTCCACAGGAGTCTATGTATAAAAAAGTCCGTTAATTCGAACGCGAAAAGGTTCCCTCACGGATAATTCGAACTACGCTCGCCTGGCACACGGCCAGAGAAACGCACCTACTGCCTACACACAAGGCTGTATTGCCTCCTAAACGGAGAGAACGGCGGGAGAAGGCAAAATAGGAAAAAAATCTAACCGACGCGGGGTCAGCCAGAAGGCAGCAGCGGCTGCCGCCTCTCCGTTCTACGTAACCTCCGAGACTTCTTGCCCGTTGCGAATCTCGGAAGCTTTGCAAATCTTGTACAGCTGCTAATGTTGTGCGGAGATGGCACGGCAAGCGCCAAAACACAGCGAATCAAGTACTTCGCAGTTGCGCTTGCAATCAAGAACTAACGAATCAGGGCCTTCGCCACCTTCACATGTTCAGCGTCTTTGTCTCGGCAGTCTTCATCGGTTGTGGACCTCTGTTTTCAGCTTAGGAGGTATCGGCCGTCGCGATTCATTGTGATGGTGTTAAGCCTCGGCTAACGTTCGTTTCGGTGGACATCGGTGGTGTGGCACAGTCGGACCGAGAGCTTTGACTTGAAGGTGGCGTGTGCCCGCGGCACACGCCATCACTTTCTGACACGCCAAATTTCTGACATTCCCTAGTGCTTCCAAACCGCAGTGTACTGTTGCTCTCCTTCACTTTCGTTAGTTCGAACTTTCGTTAATTCGAACTGAAGCGGCTTCCCCTTGCGGTTCGAATTAACGAGCTTTTACTGTAATACAAACACAGGCACCGCCTTAATGGCACGCCTAACTAGAGGAGGTCCCTTACTGCAACAAATCACTGTATTTCTTGTCTTTGTCACTATACGTCAATGATAGGTGGATAGCTAGCTTATCCTCAACCATTTTTACTTCTTGACGCGAAGATATGATCAAATAAAACAATATGATATTATGACATTAGGATATATGATATGATTATAAATATGATATTATGCAAGTAAAATGAAACGAGAAATTGATGCGCTGAGCGCATGCTGTTCGCGTGATATCTGTTCGGGTATTCTGCTATGCATCGTAGCATTTGTGGTGGCAATAGGACAAACATACAAGGCAAATCAGCACAAAAAATTTTTTTCTAGAAGAGTCTCTAGAGGAATAATTAACCCCCGCATTTACGTGCTCACTTTCCATGGTCATTCAAATAAAAGACGGCTTGAGCCAGTGTATTTAACTGCACCCTTGAGAGAACTCGCTTATTTCAATAATCTCTGATTTTAATGGCCTTTAAATGTGCACGCTTGAGTTAAGTAGATTTCATCCTTCAAGGAAGTCAGATCGTTGTATTAACAAATTGGTTAACATCAGTGGCGTAGCCAGAAATTTCGTTCGGGGGGGCTCACGTTGGAGCTTGGCCGCCTCACTGAATTTGTTGAGAGATCAAATACATGAATAATAACTGCATTGCAATTGCCAAAGATGCTGCAAACAAATTCTCGAACGCTACGCACGGGCAAGACAAGTAAAATATGTGTTATTTCATAAAAGAATATATTCTTATGTCCTAAAAATTGTGCCAAAAATAACTGATATTAATGTTTCCCTGTTGTTTGTCTACTTATTAAGAAAGAAAATATCACACGTACTTTAGAACTATATCAGTGCATGCCGCTGATATGATAAATGTAAAGGCCGTGAAATGAACAAGCTGAGGACAAATATGTTAATGATGCTTTGTCATTCGAAAGCCTTGTTTACATTTTGGTACATATGCAACGGCCAGGGAAAAATCTCACTGACGCTGTCTTTCATTCCAATGTACTGCGGAGGAGCAGCTGTCACCGGTTGCGTATTTTAATTGCACCGAAATCATAGTCGCAATAGAGATCACATATAAAACGTAGCAGTTCTGCAAAACATACATTAGAAATTCGAAGTACAATGGAATACACAAATGCCAAGATAAAAATTGATAAAAAGCAAAAAAAGCGTCTCTGGAAATAAAATGCACTGCATGTATCCACACAACCTCACAACAAGATATTTAAATATATGTATAAGTAATGAATATATCTACGCATCGAAGCAAAAGTAACTTTATACAGGGTGTTTCAGATGATTTTAGCCAGAGTTTAAAAATATGCCGATGCACTCTAAGACGACGCGACCAAGTGCATGTTGCTCAATTTCGTACGTAGTGTGTCACGCTATATTTTGCTAATTAGAGTTTTACTCAAGAATAATAAACCAACATCTGAAGTAACGAATTAGGAAAAAAATCCATTTAGAAAATTGCAGAGCGGTTTGCAAAGCGCCCGAATAAACAGTTTCTGTCTTTCTCTCTCTATATATATATATAAGGTATTAGTGTATTTTAGCTTACTAATAATGCCCGCGAACTCCAAAACTATGGACATGCCCGCTTGCGCGTCGTGATTGTACTGCTCCCCAAGTTCCGCGCACAAACAGCCATAGGCGCGCAACAACTTAAAAGAAACAGGACAACCACGTAGGCGCCGGCTGTGCCGTTTACGCCAGTGATATGCACCCCTCGTAAAAGTTCGTTATAGCGATAAGAAGACGCAGCGGTTATCGGTTGTGCTGCCGGAAGCAGCAGGTCCGTCATTTCGTGATAGCTGTAAGCAAATTGACCTTCCCTAAATAAAAAAAAACAGTTTTGAGAAGGCTGGAAATGGTGGAATAAGGGTATTATTAATGACCAGACGCAGTGTTTCACTGAATTTATGTTTATTTTTGATACGCTTTCACAGCAAGCGCTCGAAGAGGCCACCTTCTGCAGCGATACAACACTGGGACCTTCTGAGGGCGCTTGCTGTCGCTGTCATGAGCACCGCCGGTGAAATGCTGTGACAGACTTCAATGATCTTCTCCTGTAAGACTTCTGGAGTTGTCGTTTCCGTCGTATATACGTGATCCTTGATATAGCCCCAGAAGAAAAACTAAAGAGGGTTGAGGTCAGGTGACATTGCCGGCCACAGCACAGGCCCGTTTCTCCATATCTAGTGCCTTGGGAAAGTAACGTCAAGGCTTGCTCATGCTTGACTCTGATGGTTGACTGGTCTTTTTATCGATTTTAAAAGCTTTTCGCAGGTTAGTGATAATAAATGCACAGGATAACTAGCCTTCTCGAGCCTATCTATTTGTTGTGAAAAACTTTGTTTCATATTGTGTGGACATGACTAGTTAACTCGGCTCTTAAGTTTGCCATTGCTATGTCATGTCCTCGTAATATGAAACAATGTGTTTCACGACAAATAGATAGTATCGAGAAGGCTAGTTATCGTGTGCATTTATGATCACTTAGCTGCGAAAAGCTATTTAAATGGGTAAAAGGCCTCGCTAAGAAACAAGAAAAACAGAAAAAAAAGGTTTGCTGTGGCGCCCTATGTATATAGATTATCCCATGGTTTAGGGAATGTGGCCAATAGATATGACGTGGATAAAGCTTTCTCGGCCCCGCAAGTTGTCTATCATGTGCCCTATGATAAATAGGAAACTTGAACATGGTGGAAAAAAAGAAAAGATGATTGCGGCGTTAGACATGTGTCCCTTTTTGTGCCTTCTAACACTGGTATTCTTTATCAGATTCCTCTCAAATGCGGGAAGACACATTGGACAGAGTGGCAGTTGCATTAATATTAGGCTAAAAGAACACGAACATCGACTTTACGACCCTAATGCTTCACATATAGCGTCACATTGTTTCGATTGCGGTTGTAAACGTTTGTTTGAAGACACAAAAATTATTTCGGGACACAAATGCCAAACCACACGGGAAATAATCGAGGCATTCCACATGAAAAGATTAGGAGAGACTCGCGTTAGCCAAGCATGTTTGTCTTTGTTAGAATGCGAATTTTGGTATCTTCACAACACGTGTGTTAATGTGACGTAGTGTCTTTTTGTTGTTTCCTTTCTTGACTTCCCTACTTCCTGACATGTTTAACTGATGTCTGCATGCCTTGTCATGTTCTTATGCTGCGATTTTTTGCAAACACCTATATATATATATATATATATATATATATATATATATATATATATATATATATATATATATATATATATATATATATATATATATATATATATATATATATATATATATATATATATATATATATATATATATATATATATATATATATATATATATATATATGTGTGTGTGTGTGTGTGTGTGTGTGTCTGTGTGTGTGTGTGTGTGTGTGTGTGTTCTTCCTTTCAATAACAATTTAGTTGAGAGTTAGCGCTCGTCCTGTCTGCTTGTAGTCTGTGTCCCTGTCACATCGCGCAACAATCCAAGGAATATGTGAACAAAACATGGCTAGTAATAACTGGTGAGCACTACAAAGGTTGAACATGAAAACTAGTAATTGTAAAGATATTACTTTGCTCAGAGAACTGCAAAATGTTGCAAATATCACAAAGACAGCATAAAAACTGAGCAGGACAGAGCACTGACTGTTAGTTATAGTGCCAATATGCACACCAAATCTAGACATAAAAATACAAAACTATACTGTCGGAAATGGTCATCTCTCCAAGAGACCACTGAGGAACAAAAGGTATACTTTTTATAATTCCATCTCATGGATTACTGATCTAATTAAATTTGATACATGATCCCTTGTGTGTCACAAATGCCCTGTTATTATTACCTATACATGATTACCAGCCTTGGTGAAAGAATGACTTGCACTAATGTTTTGAACACCGGTAAAAACGCTGCTTGTTCTCAACTTTCTGTTGTGACAGCACACTTATGGGCAGTTGTGAACACAGTTGCCTATAGGGCTTAAACACCATGTTTTGGCTGCACAGGTACTGTCTACCGAACACTTGGTTCAGGATAGCTTGCATATCGAAGTGTGCAGCCACACTGGTGGCACAGCATTCTTTTTTCACCTTGCCAGTTGATAAAGCCTCAGCAGCTGCAATCACTTGCGACTGCTCCTAAAGGTGCCATAAGGTCAGGCAGCAAACACAGATACCACATAGCAAAATTTCAGAGTGCATTGTGTGAGTCGAGGTGTGTAATTTGTGCTTTAGTTCCGCAGCACTGCCACATTCAGAACTATTCATTGCAGCTAATAAATTTCAACCACATCAACAAAATAAATTAGGACAGTTCCTTCAGTACGGTGGCAGACGCTCAGCTGCAGGCTTTCTAGAGCCATGCATTATCTTAAGACAGTGCCAGTACAGCCCGTAGCACATCTTTCAAGCACTCCTGACAAGTACACCGATTGCACTGTACACAGAGCATCTGGTGTCCATTTACCTATAGAGGCAAGGTAGCCCCTAGAACACATATTGTGACAGGCATGCTGGGCACTTTGTCCCCTGAAATGCAATTGCCATTTGATACTTCAGTGCCTGTAGTGTCATTTACATCTGAATGAATATTAAATACATAGTAGTAACATAAAGACGACAAAATAGCCATCAGCCATCAACTGTGTGGCAAATCTTGGTGGAAGCTATTCTCTTATCAAAGATACCTGTAGGCATTGCGACCAATGTGCTCCCAAGATGTATGAGGCATTAGTCATTGCAGAACTCTAAGGACATGACAATCCTAGGATGATTATGTTCTTGAGGTTTTCTTCCCCAGTTTTCATCCTTTGAAACGTGTATAATGTCATCAAAACAAAAATGATGCAACTTGCTTGTGATAAGTTTTGCGTCTTATTTCCTAGCAGCTCACTGAAACGAGCCACGATGAGAAATTCAAATGCTGTTACCTCATCAGAAATTCAAATTTATTAAACACTAGCTAAACCAGATAGGCATTAGAGTGAGCATCACCTAAATGCATTACACTGATTTAAAGTTATTGCACCGCATTGTGCCAGGTAAAAATGTTAGAAAATAAAATGGTAAAATTCTACGGCCAACCGTGAAAACTAAATAAAAAAATCATTAAGCTTTCTTAAACGGGTTCAGAAGCTTTACAACTGGCAGTCTTGGTGATGGACACGCTTATAGATGAGCAGCCATTCCACTGAGACGAGAGTGTTGAGGGCTTCGCATGGAAGTCTTCGAGACACTTAAGAGTAGTTCTTGGTCAACATGAAGGAGGTTGCTTGCATGCACGTCTGGGCCACCATACTGAATGCATGGTGTTACCGGAACTTTTTCTCCCTGCATTGTGGTAAAAAAATTATGGTTAAGTTTAGACGATATTTAATATGCAAAAAAAAGAGGTGAGGCGCGCAGACAGGCCACAAGAGCAGAAAAGTGAACACGAACGCAAGACAGCACGAACAATTTCATGAAATTGTTTTAACACAATATTTTGTACTTTGTGTCATTAATTATGTGGGTTCATAACCGTAACATATTACACATATAAGCCGGTAGAATTATCAGCTTGGTCAGTTTGTACAAGCTCGTTTGAGGCAAGAAATCGAGTTTCACAAAGACAACCTCAACATTCTTGATTGAAAAAGGAACACCTCATATGACATGCCGTCCTGTGAGTGGGAATTGCACAGTTCAAGAAAAACAAATCAAAACTGGCACACCGATCCTGAAAAAAGAGAATAAGCACCTGCTACCGCAAGAAGCTAATTATTGATAGGTTTTAGTAGCGCAAGGGCATCTTTGGCCAAAGAGCGCCAAGTCTATACTGCAAAAGATAAACTATATAAAGATGACTAAAATATATAAAGATGACTGATGCCTCTCTGTACTACATTTGCTGTGCTCTAGCATGAAGTCATTTTAATGCATGCACACGTACATACACACGCAACACCCAAGTGTAACAGTTGCAGAATTAAAATTGGGCCGCAACAAAGTCGCAACCTTTAACCCTTGATCCGGAGCTGTACTAGTGACTGTAGGTAGTACCAATATCGCCAATGACGAGTCGAATTCTTTCTGCCCGATGTTATGCTGCTCTGACTGTTAAAGATGAGTTACAGTCGGCATTGAGGGAAAGCTTCCCTCCAGAGCAGCTTTTATTTTTGTGTTATTTCTAATTTTAGAGTTTTTCTAATTTTAGAGTGAGAATGACGCCGAAAAAATGAGTACGTAAAAAATTTGGAAAATTTGGAAACTTTTTCCGGAATTAACTCGGAGGTTTACGGGTAAAGCGGTAATCCAGAAACTAGAACAAGTTTTGACATGTTTGCTACCAGTGAATGCTAGAAAATATGTTGGCATTCTGCAGTTTTGTCCAACAATGCAAAAGCGATTCTTAATAACTGAAGTAATAAATGCAAAGCTATCATGAAGTATATATTGTGAATGTGATGCAGAATCACTCAACTTCTGTGACTATATAATCTCCACTTGATTAACCTGCACTTTCTCAACTAGTTCTGGAGGTGTTAGAAGTGCTTCTTAAAATCCTCCTGTTTAATAGACTAATCAGATCTCTGTACACAAAGGCTACTAATTAGGTTCCATGCTATATCATCATCTTAACAAAAGCTTCACTTAGTAATACACATGCTGTGATAAGATTTGAGACCACATTGAGATGCTGTACAAGGTGAATTCATTATTTTTAAAATGAAGCTCCTGTTCTTCCAAACGAGAAGAAAGGATACTGAGGGCCAAAATTTTTCTTAATCACAGCTGGAAGATGCCAGGGAAGGCACGTGGAAACTTATTTCTAATTTTTTATTTAAATGTAGAAATGATAAAGGGAAATTAAAATTGTCAAGAAAAACAATCTGCCATGGAGGGAGAACGAACCTACAGCCTTTGCATTAGGCACGCGATGCACTAACCACTGTGCTACCAAGGCAGCATTCAACCGTCCACAATGGCCCCTCAGGTTGTCGACGCTCGAACGCGGCCATAGTAGCACAGTGGTTAGTATATCACATGCGTAATGTGAACGTTATGGGTCCATCCCCACCCACAGGTGGATGTCTTTTCATCCACTTCCATTTCCCTTGAATTTATCATTCCTAGACTTAATATAAAAAATTAGAACATGTTCCTGTATGCTTTCCTTGGCCTCATTATCTGCTGGCTTCTTCCAGTTCTGTTATTTCTAACACTTATACATATTCTAATCTGGTAAGTAAACAGCTTTTGCATGATGCTGTAATGCAATATACAACATTATTGCAGGATCGTGTTATGTAGAATGCCTTACATTGCCCAGGCAAGGTGTATTAATGTCAATCTGAAAAAAAAATCACATTCTAGACAGAAATACTGTGTACTGCTGTGTGCAACAGGGTTTAAAGAAAGCAACTTGTTCAGAAATAACCCACCAAACAATGAGGAAATATGAAAACTAAATGAAATTTTGTGCAGTTGCACGTTAAAAATTTATCACAGCAACAGATGAAGACATAATGAAGGAAGCGCGAGGGTGGTTTATTTTGGACACACTAGGCAATATACTTGAAAGATGCATATGAGCTTACACGTGGAGAAATATTGTTTATGTAGCAGTTAAACTACGAACAGGCCTAGAACACACTGATACAAGGTGTCGAGCATGTAAATCTTATCATGCCCTTAAGTCAAAGAAACATGGGTCTTTCTCATGATTCGCTACACATGGCTGGCTCACACAACTTAGCTGCTTCTATATATGCCTTGTAAGTACCAGGTGGTCTGTGTGACTTGGGCAAGCTTTAAATATGTACAAGTGCCACGTGGCTGGACAGAACCAAGATAATGTCGTTTGCCATCGTTTTGAGCATGTGAAACCAATTTTTGCGTTTTTCCTAATTAGGTAATTAGTTATTAACGATTATTTAGCTGCTCAAATACTATATTCAAAGCGAAAGTGTCAGTGCGAAAATTGTAGAGCATCCTGAAAAATTCCCAATCCAGCTTTCTACTGCTCAATATGTGCAATACAATTTTTTTCAAGCTTGAAAGAAGCCTGTGAATGCATGCAAGTGCCGTGCAACTAACCACTCGTGCACCTGAACACCATTTGGTTCCTCCTTTCATGCTTGAAAAAACTTTTTGAAAAGAATATTTCAGAAATTGATTAATTATTATTGACTACGTTTTAGGCAAAATGCATGAAATAGTGTGACTGCCACCTCCATTTTCGGCGACAAGAATTGACTCCATTTTCATGCCCACATCCAGCTACACATGATGCTAGTTTTGAGCCGGTTCTGTTTTTTAGGCTGGCTTTGACTAATTGAAGCTTCGCACTCTAATGATGTCTACAGTCTAAAAAGAAATTTGTACATAAGCGGTCGCTGTCAGTACTCCATACTCCTTTACCTTAGTGCAAAGTGCTTGTGAGCCAAGAAGTTGGTAGTTCTAGGCAGTATTTCCCATCCTGACCTGGTGTTATAGTCTAGTTACTATGATACCATGCTGCTCAGTCATGCTGGTCCCAGCTTCAATCTAGGCCATGGCAGCTGCCCTCCAATAGGGGTAAAATGCAATAACGCTTATGGGCACTTACATTCAGGCGTACATTAAAGAAGGCCAGGTTCCCAAAACTTCAGGTTGTGACTTTGGAATGTAAAATCCCTTAATTAAATTTTCAAATCAAAAGGTGCTTTATTAGGAGCAGGACATCATCTTGAGCTTTTACTGCACTGCCATGACACCAAGAAGCTCCGAGTAAATAAAACAATTTCTTAGACAATGTCTATATCTTACAAACAATTACAAACACTTCTCTGCATGCACCTCTGTTGCTGTTATATTTAGTTCCATATGTCAAGGCGGGTTAGAATGTTAGAACATCTTCCAAACCTGTTTTTGTTTTACCGCTTTAAAGGTGTTGGTTATTTTGCAGCTCTGTGTATGTCGAACGCACATTTCAGTGCATCAATTTCTTTAGAAAGCGCACTCCTTTTTATTTATTTGTGCATGCAAAAAGGGTTCAGAAGAACTGCTTTCTGAAGATCTGTATAACAAACAATAAACAATTCTGTGTAGGCTGCACAAAGAGAAAGGATTGGTTTGTAAATACGATATTTAGTACTTAAATAAAGCGGCAGCTATCAGTATTCTGTTCCAAAGTAAAAATTGCCTCTACCTGGCTCTGCTTCATTTTCAGTTGTTGATGGTCCATTAGGGGGCACTCAACTGATAGGCTGCACATTGGCCATGTCGGGTATGCTGTAACGAGGCCGACGGTCGATCGACATCCTCACCAAAAGTCGAGTCCAAACTGTATAAAAAAAATTTTGCTATCAGTTAAGTCATCTTGCGTGTTTCACACATGGCCGTCAGTGAAATATTTCGGCACTTGGATACTGAAAAAAATTCAAGCATTTTCTGGCAGTAAATGCAGAACATTAAAGAGCAAATACAGTTGTCAGATTGCAAAGATCAAATACAGCAGAAATGGAAATAAATCAGTGATACTGTGTCTGTTGGCTTATTTCAATGCAAGAAACCTAAAAACAAGAACTTGCAGCTACGCCACATTGAATTTCCCACGTTTGCTACACCTCGGGACAAGTTTGGCATCGTCCGGTACTCGGGAATAGTAATCGCTTAAACTTAAGATGAACGAGCGTCGGCATAAATCAGCAGGATACTTAACCAGGCAATATTCGCGCATAGATCAACTCACGTAGCGAAGATACTAAAAAATACCCGATGACGCATCTGCGGGCGGTGCGGTTTGGGCGAAAAATTCAAAAAGGAATGCGAATTTCACTTGTTTCACGCCTACTACGCTAAATAGAATTTGAGTTCCCTACAAAACTATACTGGATATTTACGCTCCGAATAAAACGCTGGAAATTTTGTTACCCCACACTGCATACGCATGAAAGTGAGGAAATAGCTTTTCTTGTATTCTGCCCAGGCGGCATGTAGCAGCTGCCACTCTCATGCAACAAAAGCATGAAAGTGGTACTCGCGGCACGGAAAACAAACACATACAGAGCCAACGTTGGAGTTAGAACTAAGCACGATCCAGACAGTTTTCTAGCCTCCATAACGCCGTGAACACGACCAAATAACCAGCGAAACAACTGTCTGCTCTCGAAAATTATTACCGCTTCCATTTACATACGTATCACGGCCACAAGCAAAAGTCAATGGGCTAGCTGTCCACAAGCCGCCGATTAAACAGACAGCAACATATTACGGTAACGTAAAACAATTTTCATGCTGACTTAGCAGCCGCGGTGTGCGCGAACTGCCACAGTTCTCGTTTGTCGCTCTAAATTCACACCATGATGAAGGGCTCTGCATCTTTCACATGAAATATTGCACGCTTTGCTCCGGAGCTCAATAGGAGGGCGAAACGCATTTGCACGAACAGAGTCGATCACACTTGTCTAGAGTTGCCCGAAGGTTGCTCCACACTGCGCCTGCAAAGCCTAGCGACAATCACCGGGTTCGAGATGTGTTGGCCAATAGCGCCACGCGCGTGTACGCTGCGGCATTCGCGGGCGGCCAAGATACAGGCCGCAGCATGCCAGCCGTGTCACGTTCTCAGTTCAGCTGGCAGTGCTCGTCCAGTGATAAAAAGCCGGTGCTCGCGACCCGCAAATCACGCAGGCCTGTATCTTGGTCCCCCGCGAATGCCGCAGCGTCCACGCGCGTGGCGCTATCGGCCAACACATATCGAAACCGGTGCTTGTCGCTAGGCGTCGCAGGCGCGGTGCGGAGCAGCCTTCGGGCCACTCTAGACAAGTGTGATCGACTCTGTACCTGAAATCCGCATGCCGGAAACCCGTCGACGCTTCCGAGAATGGGGTACACAGCCACACACCCGTACGGCAGCTTGTCTTGGACGTGAGGCACTTCTATCAAATATTTCACATGCGACATGTCTCACACCGATTGAGCGAACACGAGAAAATGCCGCAGGTCGCAATGCGACGCCACGCACCCGTGCATCTACCGATGAGCTGCGTGCGTGGACTTGCAGAAAAACAGAACTATGACAACACGGCAGGCGCGAAGGGATGGCGGCTCTCGTTGCAGAACGAATCGGACGAAGCCATGAAGCGCGAATGAATGTTGCCAACTGTTGGTTCCGCGTTATGCCGGCGGTGGTGGCTTTAGTGGCGTGTGTTGCGGCTGTCTAATTTTTTATTTCTTTTCCCCAAACAGTATAGCTGAGATGAGTTCTTTGTTTGCATTTTTAAATGTGTCCTTTGGTATTATTTTTTGTCTTTTTATGATATTAAGCGGCCAGTTATGACCCCCCAGGTTCGCGCGCGCCAGCTTCGCGCGCAAATCTCGGAGGCCATAAGACAACGCGTTAGAAAATTTCGTTCTTGTCATTGTTAAAGTTTCATCATCGTTTCTTCAACTGAGATATAGGCGTAGTGTCTCTTTTCCTGGGGTGGAGAGGGGGCGATCAAGACGGCATCGCAAAGCGGGGTGCCGGGGAGTAGGTTGGTGTTGGTTGTTATCGCGAAATCCGCGAAACCTGCGATTTTTTAATAACGTAAGCATTTCTATACTTACACAACAAGAAAAACCATCCATCCTCAGTCCGTACGGCACAATATCTTTCAAAATAGAACCCGCAGCAGCGAGTGAATTCACCTTCATGCTAGCTCTCTCTTCAACGCGACCGAAGCGGCGAGAATACATCGCTCACAAAGCTCTCAGCTCATGCCGCACTATGCGCTTTTCGCAGATCGCTTTCAAGATAGGTGTACGCGCGTCTCTTTTCAAAGCGAAGAAACGGTGAGAACACAGTGCGTGAAGTTTTCAGCAGTGAGCACACTCTGTCCACATTGCAGTTTGCTTTCAAGATACGGTTCGCGCGGCCGTGCCACAAGCAGCCGCCGCCGGAGAACGGTTGATAATGGTTCGACGCGGATGAGAAATGCTAAAGAGCGATAACTAACGGCTCAAAACGAACGGAACGTCACCAGCACAACTGGCCCCGCCACCCGCAGTACTTTGCTTGCGCCATTCACATGGTGCCGCCGACCACAGCAGCTCGTGTCGACGCAGCACTGTCGCCGGATCAAGTCTCATAACATTGATAACGACATGGACTGCATGTAGATGAGGAAGAGTCACAATTCTTACGTATACTCAGACAAATCCCAGAGGAGTTCCTGTTTGATCTTTTTTTTCGGAAATGTGCTGTCAGCGGTGATCCAGAGTTGACAATGCATATAAGGCTTGTGCCAAGCTTTTTTTTAATGAGAGTCTCGCCCAGCTCCCAAAGATCTGCTCAAGCTAATACTTGCTCATGGCTGTATGTGGTCTTTTTTATTGTCGCATGGACTCGAACTGCCATGAATCCTACTGTGTTGTGACGTTAGAGCAGCATTCACGTCCGCAAGGAAATGCAGCCGGTACATGACTGCCTAAGGTATGCGGCCCGGTGGCAGCTGCCCTCCCCTCCCCCGTTTCCGTTGACAAGTTAGGGGGCAGGGTCTAGAGCAATCTTACACCCCCCCTCCCCACAGTGGCGTAGCGAGAAAATTTTTCGTGTGATGGGGGGGGGGGGGGGGGTCCCAATTGACCGTGGATGGGGAAGAAGCGGGGCCATTCTCTTAGCAGCAAAAAATTTACTTAGTGAGCGTTACAATTGCCCGGCGTGCCCCACTTGGCTACGCTGCTACTCGCCCCCTCAACCCCGCAATCGACGCAAATCGAGCTATCAGAACGTGCATGACACTCATGCATGACATAACATGAATGACAAGCCGCGAAGCTGGCATGGATCTCGTCACATCATCATCATCATCAGCTGATTTTGGTGTCCATCGTAGGGCGAAAGTTTCTCCAGCGATCTCCAATACCCCTGTCTGGTGCTAACTGGTTCCACGTGTCTTCAAGTTTCCTAGTTCCATCACGTCCACATTATTCTCTGCCGTCCTCGACTGTGCTTCCGTTCCCTTAGTACCCATTCTGCAACTCCAATAGACCAGCAGTTCTCTCTCTTACGCAATGCAATGTCTGCCCAGCACGGCTTCTTCATCTTTATGTCCACCAGAATATCAGGTATCCCCGTTCGCTCTCTAATCCACATCGCTGTCTTCCAGTCTATTATCGTCATGCCTAATATTTTTCATTCCATCGCTCATTGCGCGGTCCTCAACGAATTCCCAAGCTTCTTTGGTAACTTCCAAGTTTCGGCCCCATACGTTAGTAATGGTAGGAAGCAATGATTAGCAGTAAGCTCCCTTGTCATAATTTAGTAATGCCTGCCGTAAGCTCTCCAGCAAATTTTTTTTATTTTTGTGAATTTCCTTGATCTGAAGCCCCTGCGGGTAATTAACCTCAATAAACGTATTTCTGCGCAGGTTCTAGAGGCTGACTGCCGACCATGACATTCGTTCTCTCGCCAGGCTGCGGAACATTACTTTTCTCTTTTGCATACTAACTTTCAATCAGACTCACACTTTCTTCGCCAAGGTCCTCAAGCGTTTGTTGCAAATAGTCTGCAGCGTTGCTGAGTATGCCAATGTCATGTACAAAGCGTAAGTTGGTGAGCTATTTACCGTTAGCCCTCACTCCTAACCATTCCCAGTCTTACTGGTTGCACACCTTTAAGTATTCAGTGATAGCATTGTATATATTTTGCCATTGATCATATGAAGCCTTTTGCAAATATCTGGCTACGCAAAGTCTGTGCGTTAGTGTCATCCATTCGATATCAACATTCGTGGGAAACTTCATTTTTGACCGCTGCTCGGAGTTTGTGCGCTGCTGCCTAGATGTCCCGATCAAATCATTTCAGCTACCTGATTCAAGCTCAGAAAGCGCGCGTTTCATGTGTAGTCAATATCAACGCGTTAACAGGCAATGTTCATTTATCATATACTGTAAGCTTGTTCACTTACTCCCTTATAATTAGGGTGTAAATTAGAGAGACAGGTGTTTCAAGGGTGTTTACAAGGGTGAAAAGTTAAATACACCCGAACTACATCCATAAGGGTGGGAAAATTTTAAGAGTGTAGCTACACAATGCATATAAAAGTGAGCGACATGCATTTGGTCACGTCGTTTTAGAGTGCATCGGCATATTTTTTAACTCTGGCTAAAGTTAGCTAAAAGACCTTGTATAATGCGTCAAACAAGGCAAATAAACATGTTGCGCAATCACAGATTCACAGATCACAGAATCCAAAGGCCTGCACCCCCCATCCCTCCCCTCCCCCGATGCATCGCGCGCGACGGAAGGCGGCGCGCTTCCTTCCCTCTTTTCTCCGTTGCGCACGCAACACTGACCCACCATCGTCGGCTCTCACCTCCCCTGCCCCCCCTCGCTACGCTTTCAGTCGCACATAAAGCATGCGGCGCGCGCTGACGATGTTATCGCCCTTGTACTTCATACGGAACATGACGGCGACGACAGGAATGCACCTTGAGTGTCCACCTAATTGCTATCGCAATAATGTAGTAAGTGTATCCGGCAAGTGAAGAGTCTCATGGCCCACAACTTTTCGCGAAAGCAGTAACACAATCAAACTTTCAGCATGCGACAATTCACGGCGCCGCTGCAATGTCTCTTTCGGTGTGTGTGTGTGAGGGGGGGGGGGGGGGCGGCACCGAAATGAAGAAACGCAAAGGAAAGCATCTTGGGCCACAATCGAATGCTTACTTGGGGCACCTAATGTAGCTACCTAAGGAATATCCAAGAAAACGTGAGACGCTTGGCCCACAGAGAACCATATACATGCTGCTCGTTATCCTACACTGGCAAGATAAGACTTTCCGTAGACGTTGCGATAACATCGAAACGATGGTGATGCCCTCAAGCGAACGCGTTGCAATGTGTCGAGTCCCCACAATAGTGACGGCGAGCGACCATTGTTTGTTTTTCTCGTCTGCTAGCCCGAAAGTGTCCAAAACTCTCCGAGGCCAAAATACGCTCGGCCAGAGAAAAACGAATGCGCACCACATTGCGCCGCGCGGTTGTCAGGGCAACACGTGAAAAACGCATGACCTCTGGCTGGCTCTGGTAGCGCGCTGGTAGTGAGAACAAAAGATTGGAATGGCTCAATGTGTCCCCGCGAATAAAATTCTAAGTAGAAGAAATAAATAAGAACGCAGTTACCTTTGCTGGCTTTAGTGTCTTGATATGGATGCTTTGGCGCCGGTGACAAAGATGTTGATATTGTTTTCTGCGACATGATGGCAAATATGAACCATCACAACACTTCGTCTCATCGGGCCTGGCTGCGTGTTTTGCCAACTTGTGTGATAGTATATTGATTTGGCTTGTTTCGTTGTATGGTCCGATGTACTACTTTATAAAAGTAAATGCAGCTTTGGCATCAAATGTTAATAAGAACATTAAACCCACAGGGATCCGAACCTAAATATGTAAAGCACGACTTTGGAAATGTCAATACACCTTTTGCATGAAAGCATTATGCGATGTTTATACCTCTAAAGTTTCTTAATTGAAATCCATGCGCTCCGTAAATTCTGTGGCCTCTGCGAGATGCCGCGGGGGGCCCACTCGCCATCAAAGCACACATGAAATTTTGTGCTCGGATGGGGATCTTGGCCTTATGTGACTGCAGGTGCATGGGCGTCATCACGAGCTTCAGCGCGAGGTCACAATCTTCGCGCCGAAATGTTTTTTTCGGGGGCGAAAAATACATTTTAGAGAAAATTCAGAATGATTTCCGGCGCCGTGGGTTGTTTTGATTGGCGGTGCACCACAGCACGAAAAAATTCCGGGGGGGGGGGGTGAGGCTGAAACCCCATGAGCTCCCCCCCCCCTCATAGCTACGCTTCTGGCTAACATATACACGTTTTGTTGCTTGGGTAAATTTGAGCACCGACAAAGAGTTTAGTTTTCCGTCGGTACCAGCGACCAACACCCTCAACACATCTAGTGCCACAAGTAACTGATGCAATTGAAGAAAGCGTTATTAAGCTTACAACGACAGAAAGCTCAGCTAGTTGGTAAACATTCATTATGCAAAAAAAGGTGACGCGTGCAGACAGTACACAAGAGTTGAGAAGTGGACGGCGTTCGTGTTGTCCACTTCTCTACTCTTGTGTCCTGTCTGCACGCCTCACCTCTTTTTTGCTTCAATAAGCTATTATACAGGTCACTTCGATATAAAGGCTTTGCAAAAAGTAAACTCCACTCAACAACCTCACAATCACAGTTTTGCGAATCCCATTCTTAGCAATGGATCAAAATATTAGTTTTTTCAAGCACTTGAACAAAAAAAAATTCTGTGAACAAAGCCAAATAAAGGTAATGCCAACAAATCAAAAATGAAGCGGCTGATTGCACCAAATATTTATACTCTATCTTGAGAACGTTCTGGTTTTCTAACAAGCCGAAATGCGTTTTTTAGTCATGTAGTTGAGTAATTCGAAACGGACATACACATTCTTGCTGAAACCCGTGATCATGAAAGTTTCTACTCCATGAATATCAATAAAACATTGAACTGTAGAGGCTGCAAGAAATGCAATACATCGGAATGTAAATATTGTCATCGGCAGAAATTGTCATCGATTCGACTATAGCATGGAGCAGCGAAGGAACTCGACAAGTGTTTCTCAGGCACAAAGCTTCGCAGTTCAAGAAAAGTTTGTCCTGGTAAGGGGAATTGGCCTGGTGTTGTGCTTGGATTGATTCCCTCTCGGGCTGCTATTTCGCAGCCTCCTGGTTCACGCATATGGTAGAGCGACCACCGAGGTATGGTGTCGCTCCGCGATGCGATCCACGGATCGGGACAGTTTTTTTCCTGCGTGCAAGCTTGCTTTCTGAGAAGGTCCTATAAGCTTCCTTTGGAGCTCCTTGCTATATTAGGGTGGAGCGCAATTTCTCGGTCTTGTGAACCCTTCTCCATGTTGTGGGCTCTCGTTGAACTGATTTGTGGGGTATATATATATATATATACCCCACAAAAAAAAAAAAATATATATATATATATATATATATATATATATATATATATTTATATATATATATATCATTCCTTATTAAGCTCTAAAAACGAACGTGAGAAAACCAGCCTACAGTGCCTAAATCTGGAACAGTAACGTAGTTAAGAATGAGCGGGATGGCACTGATATACAGTAATTGTCCCCTCATTTACGACACCGTCAATTTCAACCATGTTACCACTACAGCAATGTAACTGAGTAGAATATTGCAAATGCCTGCACATACTCCTTCTCCACAACAACAACTAAGACGAAATGTGATAGCACACTAGCACGAAGAAAAGGCATCAGTAAGCCTATAAACCAATAGGAGAATAAACACTGCTAATAATGTTGTGATCGCGAAATCAGGGAGCGCTTACCATTCTGTTAGCCTTGTCCTTGCAGGGACTGTGGATAGCAGCGTCTTCCACATAATGATTAGCAGTGCTTCTAACAGTTGATTTACACAGAGCAAGAAGCATATTTTAACATCCATAACAAAAATAAAGCAAGCAAGCCAGCAAGAAAGAAAGAAAGAAAGAAAGAAAGAAAGAAAGAAAGATCGGAAGCAGTGGACTCTATATCAGCAGTCCGTTTCCCCACTGCACATGTTTATGTATGGCACATGCTGGGCTTACCTCTAGCAAGGTTAACAAGAACAATGCAGCGGCTTAGCAGCAACAAATATACATCCTGATAAAAAGAAAATCAGCAGATCTAGATATCAAGACTGAAGTTCCAGCAGCGCGTAGAAAAAAGAAAAAAAAAAGAATGGTAGAAACTCCTTTCAGCATGTCAAACAGAGCCTAACAAATGTGGGAAAGACAAAACTAATAAATGAGGTCTCATAGGATTGTCATATTTCTTTCACTTTTCCGTACTGTCGAACCTTATGCACTTTCATCATAGGCACAACCTTTAGAATAAAGAAATAATTCATGGGCAAGCATTAACGTGTGGCGGAAAACACAAACAGACAGCACAATGTGCAGTGGAATCTTAAGCATCATGGTTTACTTAATTCAGTAAGGTATGAGGACGCGCTAGACAAAGGATGTAAATATGTGGGACGAAGACAGTGTTTTAACTCAGCTTCCCTGTCTATTGTCTCACTCTGAGCTTATTAAACAAGATTGTGTAATACAGACATGAAGAACAGTCTACACAGAATAATATAAGCTATCATTCAAACACAACTAACGCATGTCTGAAAAAGAACGAATTTTCAAAGATATGAAACACATAAAATATGAAGTATCTGTGGCAAAGTCACTTAGATGGAAAGATTTAAAACAGAATGCACTGCCATTTCTACCAGTGCGAATACTTTTTTAATAATTCAAATTATTATTACGCGTAGAAAGAGCATTTTCTTTTTCACACAGAAGCTTGCGTAACACTCGAAACTACGAACCTTTAGTTCTCGCTAGAAGAACGCTATATCGAGACAACCATTACAAATATTCGTAATTAGATGCTGAAATTTCCAACGCACGTGAATTTTTAAAATAATATGTCGACTACTTGCACTCAGCGACCTCAGCTTAGCGAGTGATTTTTGCTTTCTTAAGCATAAATGCATACAACTTAGCGTTATAAGGGATTTTAGTGCCCGCTGCGCTAGTGATTGGCTACAGCACATCGCTGCACAGCCCTAGGTCGGGGTTCGTGTCATGCTACAATCATCGGCATTAATTTCTGATGTTGCCTCTATACAACGACAAACATCGCAAGACACACAACTGCTTCGCTTCACCTCACTTTATTACCTTAAAGGCCCCCGGGGTTGGGAGTGCTACATAAGGGGTGGGTTACATGTATAAATCATATAATAAACAAAGAAAACGCGTAATGAACATAAAGTATTCGCTGGTAAATACAGTAGCTATAAAATTCAGAAATTTAGATGTACAGGTGATTGCGACGATGGCGTGTGGAAGGCCTTTCCAGCCCGGGGCTGAGCGCGGAAAGAATGAAGATGCAAACGTAGTGCGCGTACGAGGCCGTGCAACTTGAAGGGGATGACCAATGCGGGGGGATAGGTGCCGGCGGATTGATGTAGGGCGGATGACGAAGTGAGCTGCAATAAAGTTTATGAAACAAGCACACACTAGTGATACGACGTCTACAAGCTAGAGATGTTAAACCTGCCTCTACTTTTAATGATGATATACTAACATTATATGAATAGCACGAATATATGAATCTTGTGGCTGGCCTTTGTGCTGATTCTAGGGAAATTGTTAGATAATTTTGGTTAGGGCTCCAAATAGTAGAGGCGTATTCTAATTTAGGACGGACAAGTTATTTGTAGGCAAGTAATTAAAGGTTTTGTGGGGCATGTCGTAGATGACGTTTTAAGAATCCAAGGGTTCTGTTAGCGGATGATATGATTTTTCTGACATGTGCATTCCAGGTTAGATCAGTGGACAATGTTACGCCGAGGTATTTATAAGTGTTAGTTAATTCCAGCGTGACGTGCGATATTTTGTATGAGAACAGGAGAGGATTACGTTTTCGGTTAAAAGACACGAGTTTACATTTATTGGGGTTTAGTTCCACCAGCCATTGGTTACACCAGTCCTGCACGCTTTTTAAGTCATTCTAGAGGGAGAGGTGATCAGAGCGGTTATTGATTGTGCGATAGATGACACAGTCGTCGGCAAAAATACGGAGGTTACAAGAGACATGCGTTGGTAGGTCAATAATATATATTAAAAATAATAGCGGGCCAAGGACTGATACTTGCGGGATACCTTATGTTACGGGAAGAGGACTAGAGGCTTGATTATTAACGTAAGCATACTGGGTGCCGTTATCAAGGAATTCACTTATCCACTGTAAAATGTTAGGATGAAGGTTTAACCTTGAAAAATTTAGTAGAAAGTGTTTGTGGGGTACTTTGTCAAACGCTTTCGCGAAGTCCAGGAATATTGCATCAGTTTGAAGGTTACAGTCGAGGTTAATTTTTTTTATTTATTTATTTGAACCTCAAGGGTCCCTGGCGGGACATTACATGAGCTATTTTCGTCCATGCAATCATGGACGAAAATAGCTAATTGTGTATCACAGGATAGGTTTTTACGGAGGCCATGTTGAGCAGGATGAAAAAAATAAACAGAGTCAAGAAAGTTCATTATGTGGTAATAAATGACATGTTCCATGATTTTGCACGGCACACTTGTTAAAGAGATGGGGCGGTAGTTAAGGGGTGATTCTTTGTTACTTAATTTGAAGACCGGAACAACCTTCCCCACCTTCCAATCGCATGGAATGCTACCTGTGAAAAGTGATTGTGCAAAACGTTTTGATAGATACGGTGCGGAAGCATGGCCAGTCTTTTTGAAGAACTTGGGGGTGATTTCATCACCACCCGCTGAAGACGACATCTTGATATTTTCTATAATACATATAATGCCGTGCGAAGAAAACATGATTGAAGGCATAGGCAAACTTAGGTTGGTAGTTGCGGTAGAAAGTGCTGTATCAGTTTCGTGTGTGAAGACGGATGAGAAAACGGCGGTAAAAATATTTGCAACCAAGGTCACTGGCCATCTCGCCAAGTGGGTTGCTAGTGTGATTATCGGAGCCTGTTGAGGATTTAGTACTTTCCAGAACTTCCTCGGATTATTTGTTAGGGTCTTGCGGAGGTCAGTTTGGAAAAAAATCGCGTTTGGCATTACGGATAAATTGCAGGTATGTTGATTCGGCTGTGTAATAGTTGTTCCAGGCGCATGCGCTTGGGTTGCGTTTTGCTGCTCGGAAAAGTCTCTTCTTTTTGTTCTCGAGTGTCTTCAAGAGCTTTGAAAACCGTGGTTTGCTGTGACTGGCACGAAATGTGATGGTGGGAATAAACTTCGCGGTGAGTTCGGCAATTTTAGTTTTGAAAGTAAGCCAATTATCCTCCAGTAATCGAACATCGAAACCCGTCTCAAAGTATGGAACTGACGCTGTCAGAGGATTATTAATTTCTTCGCAATTCCCTCTGTCATTGAGGCGAATTGTTTTGCGGAAAGTTTGACGTGATTCAGAGGTGACGGTGAAAGTAGCGTGTAAAACTTTATGGTCACTGGTATTGCGGAGGTTAGTAAGCGATGATAAATTTTCTGAGTGATTAGTTAGAATAAGGTCCAAGATGTTGGAGGATTCATGTGCGACTCGTGTGGGTTCAGTTACTAACTGGGTGAGATTGAAATTGAAAACAACGTCAACAAAGTTGGTTATTTCGGTGTTGCTTGTTGGTGTTAGGTTCTGCCAGTCAATGGAGGGGTAATTAAAATCACCAAAAAGAATAATGCGCGCGTTGGGATACTTGCCAGTTATTTGATTCAGACTATCGTTTAACTGTGAAGAAAAGATTGGATTACTGGAGGTGGGTCTGTAGCAGACGCCTAGTATGACGATTTGTGGTACAGAACGACAGATTTCCCATAGTATTTCAAGCTCCGATTGGATGTTAATAACAGAACAAGGCAACAGCTTGTTAGTGGCAATGAGAACACCTCCTCCTCGTGAGTTCTTGCGGTGCTTGCGAAAAACGTTAAATTGCGGCAAATCAGCCAAAACTTCCGGATCGGTGACGTCGTCTGTTAGCCACGTTTCTGTTAGTACGAGTATATTGCTGGCAGATGAAGAAACAAGATTACAAATGTGTTCACGCTTTGGGAGGAAGATACGTGTGTTAGTAAAGATAATACAAAAAGAAAGATTTGGCAGTTTACCGCGAAGGCTTTTACAAGAAAGATTAGTAGCGCGGCGTTAACTCGTATGCTATGAGATTTCATGTACAGATCGTGATGACTCGTGGAATGCATAACGTTTAGTATCGATGCACAAGGTGTTGTAGCGAAAAGAAAATTTAGTGGTAGTAGTTTTGGCAAACTTTAGAAGGTGCTTTCGTGCTTCTCGGACAGCGCGTGAAAAGTCCACCCCTATGCTGTAATCGGTGCTTTTTAACTTACGGCCGTTTGAAAGAATCAGCTCCTTGGTTTTAAAAGATCTAAATTTGACTATTATGGGTCGAATGCGTTCAGGAGAATGCGCCCGAGACGGTGAGCCCTTTCAATTTCTTTTGGGTCAATGGATTAGTCTGAGTGATCACGGCACAGGCGGAGGACTGTTTCTTCAGATTCGGGTTATGTTTCGGATGCATTCTCATATTTAATGTTGTAAAAAATTAAATTGTTCCGTCGTGAGCGATTTTTGGCATCATCCAAACGGGCTTCTATACCTCGGATTTCTCTGGCTGTTTAGGTGGTGTTAGCGCAGATGGCATTCATGTCGGTGCGTAGGGTTACAACATCTTGATAATTAGTTTCCAGGACGGATAATGTGTTACTCAGATCAGAAATAGCTTGTACCGTTGTTGCAACTTTATTTCTAAGCCCTTGGACCTCGGCGATTAAATGTGACTGACTATCAAACAGTTCCTTCCGTTCCTCTAGCACCTTTTCGGGGCCTGGGTTTGATCCAACGTCGCCAGCCAAGAGCAACAGGGTAAGCATGACATCAGCACATTCAAGAGCAATGGAAACTCAGCACTGTGGGCTCGGCAGCTGCAGGAGACAGTAGTTGCTCGATATTATTTGTGAAAAGAGAGTATTGCTTACTAACATGCATAGCGAAAACGAACGGGTTGAATAAGTGCATCGTGGCGCAGCCACCAAGCCAGTGGCGTAGCTAGGTCGTCTGGCACCCGGGGCCCTATGCTCTTCTGTCACCCCCCCCCCCCCCCCCGGGTGTAGTCGAGGAAGGCGAGGATATCGACAATTTGCAGGTGTCTTCAGACGTATATGACACCTCCCCCCCCCCTCCTACTGGCCCCGTGCACCCGGGGCCCACGGCCCCCCGGCCCCTCCTGTTGCTACGCCACTGCACCGAGCCCACAGGGCGCCAGGCATGGATGATGCGCCTTTATAGTCGTCGTGTCCGTCGCTGACCATGGAAGAGTTCGGGGGCAGTCAAGGAATAGCAGACATGGCGCCGCCACCCAGGCTGAAACCGCAGGCAGCTGTGCAACAAGGCCGGCGGGAGATTTGAAATGAAGGGATTTGATGGCAGAGGTGGCATGCGAAAGGTTGGGAACCAGGGACAGGAATAGCATCTGGGTGATGAGTGGTACAAAAACCAGCGTAGCCAAAACGAGCTGGTTGAATGACTGCATCGTAGCACAGCCACCGAGCCCACCGCACACTGCTAACGCATGTGTACGGCGTACACACACGTTAACAATTTTCGACTTCCGATTTTTACGGCCATTGACTTCTAGCTGCCAGCACGAGATCTTAAGTCCGCAAATGTGGCATTTGCAGTGACGCTTTCTTCAGCGTCTATGGCTTTCCCCTCACTTTGGGGCTTGTTGCCCCCTGTGAACAAAACCTCTTCTATTGCTCCTATAACTCAAAGATATATGTAATAAACTTATTGTTGGACGAGTTTGTTCACAATGCGAGAAAATAAATGTTCCGCGCCAAATTCAGCATAAGGAGGTAGAAATAGACACAGACAAACACTATATAGGCAAGCGCTTACCCCTTGCACGTGTCCTTTATTAGGTCCTTGCATCAAATTTGGCGCAGTACATTTATCCCCTCGCAGAGGAGATGGAGCAGTGATACCTCAATAACTAAGCACGTGACTTCGGGCAGGCTCTGAAGATGGTAAAGAACTTACACTGCACTATCGCTTCGCCGCCATTAAAACTGTGGCAATTACTGGGATTGGATCGTTGCAGGACTCTGCCGTCGAAAAGGATGCGTTGCCAACGCTTTTTGACACTTTGCCGCAAATATAAGTACTTTTGTTGAAACATATTTGTTATATATGAAATTAGGCAGTGATGTAACTACTTCTTCTTGGAATAAGTGGTGTTCAAATACCAAACGTCTGTGACGTGTTTCCGGCTAGGTAGATCGTGTCTGTTGAATATAAATAGCAATGTTATACGTAGAAATAGCAAAGCCTTAAAGATTATCTGCCATTTCATGGCGTTTATGATATATTTTTTGTTTCTATATTTGTTCATACAGACACTGAAAGCACAGCCTTTGGGATCTGTTATGCGTCATGCTACAGTGGATTTGTCCAAATATTTAAATCTGTATTACTGCTGTGCAAGGATGTGTCAACTGCTCGTTTGCTCCCAAAATAACTCAGAATATAAAATCAAATCAAATCAAAAGGGAATTTTATTACACAATAATATCAAAAGTGCGTACAAAGATATTTGGTCCTATAGCCTAAAGCGGCTAGTGATTGGTCCTATACAAAAAATGTTTTGCAATAATTAGCAGTCGTTTAAAAACAATATTGCGAAAGTATCATACATAAGCGGTAAATACTATATATAATCACAGAACTGAGCTAAAAACGAACACAACAAAAACAAAAATCAAGAACGTGCTTGACAAGGTAAGAATTGGCATTTGCCTGTAATGACAAAATTTCTTGCGAGTTTTATTTCAAGAGGCAAATTGTTCCACAGCTTAACACCAGAGAACTAAATTAATATTTCGCCGTGCAGATTCGAACATAAACGGAGATTAAGATTAGCATTGCGCGCATGCCGTGTGTTTAAGGACGGAAACCTGAAAATAGCACGTGGCAGAGATGTGTTTGTGTTTATTATTTTATTTACTAAGAAGGAAATCTTGGAGTCTTGTATGTCAGTAAACGGCAGTACACGCAGCCTCTGAAACAGAGGTTGAGAGGGGATGACGCACCGAGGAGAAAGCAATCGCGCGAACAGCTCGTTTCTGTAATCAGAATAACAGAGTAAGGTATGTTATCTACGTTTGGCCCCATGACTCGCAACAATAGCTAAGGTGACAGTGAACTAGGCTAAAATATAAAATTCGTAGCATTGTCAAATCAAAGTTTTCACGTGCTCGTATGAGAGTGTAACAGTTGAATGACAACTTTTTACCAACATTATTGATTTGGTCTCTCCAGTTAAGGTTGCTGTTAAATATGATGCCTAGATACTTAATAGTCGGAACACATTCAATGGTTCAATTTTTTAATGATATGTTAATTGAAACGTAGTTCAGTGTTTTCATTCGTGAATGGAAAATAACGCATTTCGTTTTATCAGCATTTAGTAATAGTTGATTTTCACGAAGCCACATTGAAACAGCTAGTAGTTAATTGGATACAGTATATTGTAAGGTTTCACGTGAACTACCTGTGAATAAAATTACAGTATTGTATGCATACATTAATGTTTTAGATGATTGTCGAATTCGCGGGAAACCATTAACGTATAGAGTGAATAGAATTAGACCCAGTACAGATCCTTGCGATACGCCACATGTGACTTTCCTTGATCCGGATAAAAAGCTATGCATTGGTACTTTCTGCTTTCGCGATGTGAGATAACTGCAAAAGAAGTCATGATCGCCAACGATAATACCATAGCACTTCAATTTTGTCAGTAGTGACGAGTGACAAATGGTATGAAACCCCTTTTTTATGTCGATAAAAATTCCAATAACAATCTTTTGATGGTTGAGGGCATGGTTCAGTATTTGAGACAAAGTAAGCACCGCTGTTGATGTGGATTTCCCTGGGACAAAACCATGTTGTTCATGGCAAATTGTGTTATTATGGCTAAAGAAGTCCTTCAGCTGTTGTTTGCTATACTCAATACGAATATTGGTCTGTAGCTGCTGGGAATATTATGGTTGCCCGTTTTGTATACTGGTACAACTTTGGCCATTTTGAATACATCTGGATAAGAATTCGGATTTAATGAATGGTAAATAGATGACAAAATGGAGCACTCACAACGTCTGGACTGTCTTTTAGTACACTACTTGTATACCATCTATTACTGTGGCTTTGTTGAACTATACATTTTTTATAGTAGACGCCACCAGCTCGTCTGATAAGGCGTGAAAGCTAAATCTGTTTTCACTGTTTCAACATAAGTGGTGGGCCGTGCAGTACTAAATTGTTTCGTAATGTTTTCACCAATCGTGGCAAAGTAATCATTAAAATAATTTGTAAGGCAATTTGTGACGTTGTCACGGAGAATTTTCTTTTTGTTATCGAGCCCTGTCATTTCTCTATTTGCCATGTTTGTTTTGTGTCGCAATGGGCAACGAGACATGCATAATGTGGCCTTTTAGATTTACGCAATAGCCCAACTTACTGATTTCGGAAGTACTTAAACTGAGCCTTGTAATATTCATTTGTTTTGTTTAACTTCAGCATATTGTAATTGTAATATTTTTTCTTCAGTAGTGCTACAATAGGCTGTGTTGTCCAAGGACATATGGCGTGATCATACCTACGTCGGGTGCACGTATACGATGTATGCTTTATTGCATTCGTGATACTGCAAATGATGTTATCACATTCTACGTGCACGTCATCGTTATACAGCGTTTCGAACGTAGTGTGTTGCAAGAGGGTGCGTACTTGCGAATAATTAACGCGTGTGTGATATCTTGCGAGCAACTTTTCTGTTTTACGAGAATGACGTAAGTACGATTGTGGCATGAAAAGAAAAATCGGGTGGTGATCAGCAATTGCAAAATCACAAACACCAGCTTCTACTTTAGTATCAAGACTGCACAGCATGTGACCAATAAGTGTGGCAGAATTTTCCGAAAAATGTGTTTGTTCGGTTATAACATTTTTAAGATTAAATGTTTGTAGGAGGAACAAGTAGTCATGGCACTGATCCTTTAGCAGATGTATATTGAAGTCACCACTGAATAATATCTGGGAATGCGAGGTTAAACGTCGAATCAGCACACTTTCCATGAGAAATATGAAGTCACCTACGCTTGAGCTTGGGGGGCGATAAACTAGACCAGCTGTGACACCACATTCAATTGTCGCACATAGTGTTTCCGCAGATTGTTGAGTGCTCCAGATATCCTTTACACGCTGAAAACTAAGCTCGTTCCTGATAGACATAGCTACTCCACCGCCACGTGTCGCATGCGCTCTCGGCTGTGACAACATCACATATCCAGATATATTTACATCCTCATCTTCCTTTAGCCATGTTTCTGCTATTGCGATGATATCGTATTGAAATGAATGTTGTGACAAATAGATTAATAGCTGGTCGAAATTTTTATTTATGCTGCGGATATTGCAATGGAACATTAATATGTTTTTTTTTTAGTTTTTGCCACTCCCTTACAACCTCTGCGTTATTAGTCATCTCGATTGGTTACTGTACTCAATCGAGATCCTCTGCGCATGTCGGTGCAGAACCCTCGAATTTTCTGTCTCGCGCATTACCACTTCGCCGGCTGACACTCAGGCGAACTTCCAATTTTTTTCGCGTTTTGCATTCAATGCTTTTGCCAAAAGTATCTTATTTGCGGGAGAAAGGTGTTCATTCATGAACACTGGTGAACTATCCTTGAATCCCAAGGTGGACGTGTTCAGCCTCTGCTTTTTCGCCGCTCTCAGAACGTGGTCCCTCACTTTGCGAGAGTGCAATTTTACTATGATGTTGGGTTTCTCTGTGTCCTTCGACGGGACTCGAAGAATTACTTCGATGTTAGACTCGTCAACCTCAGAGCCAATGCAAGTTGAAATTGCTTTCATTGTCGAAGTTAGATATTCGTCTCGGGCTAAAGGTATTCCTTCTCTTTTCAGGTTGTTCTTACGACTGTATTGCTGCATGCCAGTTAACTCTTTTTAATGTCTCCGAGTTCTTTTGCAAGACGCAAGCTCTGGTTTTTATTTCCCTATTGTCGTCCTTAACTTTGGTTATTTCGCTCTTTAATGTTTGCATTTCTGCTCGAAATGCCGCAAAGCTCTCATTGATGAAGTTCAGTGCTTGTTTTAGTGGGTCCAACTCACTTCTTATCAATATCATTAGGTGGTGTTTCATTTCGTCATATTTCTCATTAAATCAACTAGTCAAATCTACCAAAGCCTTAGCAAGTTCTTTAATGGTCGTAGGAGCCTTCTCATTCATATTGCGCACACAGCAGGGAGCAGTCCGGTAGCCTAAGGCCCGTATTCAGAAACAGAACTTAAGCAGAGCGTCAATAAGCGAGGGAAAAGTACAAGTGTTAGGAAAGTTTTAGGGGAGTACTTCAAAAACGACACTTAAGTATCACTTTCGAAAGTACCACTTTTCCAGTCAAGTATGTCGTCTGGTGTCGAGGATACGTAAATATTTTACGTGTACGATAGGTTCAATCGCAAAAAAAATAATTTTGCAGCAGAGTAATGTGGATATAACTATTGCAGTGCGTGCTCGCGCATTCTTCTGAGTAAAATACAAAGAACGGTTTGGTTTTAGCGCTTTACTCAAACTCGTCTGGCCACAAGTTCCCTTTGGCTCTCGCAGTCACTGCGGTTCTGCGTGTCGCCATACCAACTTTTTTTTTTTGGTTTTGCTGCTGAAAAGTTGCGGTGTTCTTGCGCAGAGTGTGTATGTGCGTTGCGTGTTTTCAACCCGCGCGGACGATGCAAAAAAAGGAAAACAAACTTTTCCGAGGAAGAACGCGCCGTGCTCCTTGAGTTCGTTTCGCGCCATCGCAGCCTTTCGACAGTGAAAAACCTCCGCGCCATCTCCTCCGGGACTTCTGATGGGTACATGAGTGCAGTCAATGCACCCGCTCACACCAGGAAACCATGCAATGGCATAGAACTCCTCCATTACTCATGCCAAATCATTAGCATTTGGCAACTTGACGAGCTGCGGGAACAAAGTCTCGGCAATCATTCTTGAAATTCGTGCAATGATTCGAGACACAGTTGCTTGCGAAACATTAACGAGGTTTTCGGTGACAACCTGAAATGTTCCGGCGCCGTAGAATCGCAGCACGATTAGAAGCTGGACCAGCGGCGGCACGGGGTGACCACGTTCGTTGTCTCTGGGGACCAGTGGCAGCATTTATAACAGCCGTAACACCGCTTGCATGGAAAAGCGGTACCGCCACGAGAATTCCGCGTCGTTGTATACTTCCATGGGATTCTGTCGATCCTTAAGCCGTGGCCGTAATTGCGACACGTATCGGTATGTCTCATTCTCCGTAATATTGCGCACACGTCCGGCGAAATCGGCAAAGTCGTCGAGGCTGCCGTAGAAGGCGGCCATCTTGCTTGCTCGGCGACAGTAGCGAAAGTCGCACTTAAGGTTGCCAATGACCGTACTTTACTTTCCGGCACTCAAGTGCCGATTAAAGTTTGCATTAAGTACAAGCTTTGTCTATGAAAGGCGCTTAGCATTGATCGGCTACTTAAGTCATAAGTTAAGGGTTAGTTCCGTTTGTCAATACGGCCCTTAGTAACGATTACTTAAGTAACGATGTAAATAGGGCGTACCTGCACAAAATAAGTACTTCGTTAAAAGACCGTTCGATCGTTGTGGCTGCCTGGACTGCTCCTGTGTGACACCGCCCTCAGTCAAGGAGCCATTTAAGTACCCGGCTGGTGACGTCAGGGCTCATGAGGATGCGCAGAAGCATTTGTTGGTCCGGCGGGTTCTTTTCAATTGTCAGTTGGATGGTTCCCATGTTGCCGTGTGACCTGGCAGAGTGACTAGGCGTAGGCGCTCGATGTAAAACGGCGACGGGCGCTCTGGACAAAATAAGTACTTCGTTAAAAGGGCGTTCGATCGTTGTGCATTCATATTTATTCAATATATAGTCAATAGAGTGCAGAAACATACCAAATGTGAAATGAATTACACACCTTTAGAATTTTCTCCTATATTGTTGATGTTAGGACATTGATTCATGTCCTAATTATGTCCTAGGCATGCCCATTCATGTACAGCCAAGGAACGTTTAAAACGGAATGTTCCCCAGGCATCCTGATCGGTTGTTCCCTGGACATGCAAACGCTATAAGAACGTTTTTTGTACGTCCTATGGAGGTACGCCATGAATATTTACATGGATGGACATTCACACTTGCTGCAGACGTGCACGGATATCCGTGGTTGCTTGGCTAGTAGCATAAGATGCAGCCTTTCAACGTCCGTCGTATTGATGCCGCGTTAGTATGGGTTAAATCTGTCAAAGTGATAGCATCTAAGCACATTCTTTCGTCTGAAAGGCAATCAAGACGAAGTGTCCTCGAACACGACGGAATATTGCAATGTGTGGTACCTAATGTGTTGCTTCGCCTTCGCGATAACTTTTTGGCCGGTTTCCCTGGAAGCACGGTAATCTGGGCCGTTCGCCTGCACCTATCTCCCCTTTCTCTTGTCAGCGTTTCTACTTTTCGCATGTTGCTATCCCCAGCAATGACAGCTCGACGCTGCTCCTCCTCCTCGCCGCCATAATCTCTCTCCGGCCGCGTAGCCGTTTGCTCGTTAACAGAAAACTTCCACCAGCAAAGTGACCGAAAAGGCAGGCAGACAACCTGCTGCTTTGGCGCAATGTTTATGCGGCGCTGAAACGGCATTTCCAGCGGGCCCATGCTTTTTCTTCGGCGGCACACCAGAGAGTAGTCGCCATGGTGCAACAGCCCAGCTAGCACCATGGCGGGCGCCTCGGCTCACTGCTGCTTTGGCGCAATGTTTATGCGGCGCTGAAACGGCATTTCCAGCGGGCCCATGCTTTTTCTTCGGCGGCACACCAGAGAGTAGTCGCCATGGTGCAACAGCCCAGCTAGCACCATGGCGGGCGCCTCGGCTCACTGCTGCTTTGGCGCAATGTTTATGCGGAGCTGAAACGGCAGTTCCAGCGTGCCCATGCTTTTTCTTCGGCGGCACACCAGAGAGTAGTTGCCATGGTGCAACAGCCCAGCTAGCACCATGGCGGGCGCCTCGGCTCACTGCTGGTTTGGCGCAATGTTTATGCGGCGCTGAAACGGCATTTCCAGCGGGCCCATGCTTTTTCTTCGGCGGCACACCAGAGAGTAGTCGCCATGGTGCAACAGCCCAGCTAGCACCATGGCGGGCGCCTCGGCTCACTGCTGCTTTGGCGCAATGTTTATGCGGAGCTGAAACGGCAGTTCCAGCGTGCCCATGCTTTTTCTTCGGCGGCACACCAGAGAGTAGTCGCCATGGTGCAACAGCCCAGCTAGCACCATGGCGGGCGCCTCGGCTCACTGCTGCTTTGGCGCAATGTTTATGCGGCGCTGAAACGGCATTTCCAGCGGGCCCATGCTTTTTCTTCGGCGGCACACCAGAGAGTAGTCGCCATGGTGCAACAGCCCAGCTAGCACCATGGCGGGCGCCTCGGCTCACTGCTGCTTTGGCGCAATGTTTATGCGGAGCTGAAACGGCAGTTCCAGCGTGCCCATGCTTTTTCTTCGGCGGCACACCAGAGAGTAGTCGCCATGGTGCAACAGCCCAGCTAGCACCATGGCGGGCGCCTCGGCTCACTGCTGCTTTGGCGCAATGTTTATGCGGCGCTGAAACGGCATTTCCAGCGGGCCCATGCTTTTTCTTCGGCGGCACACCAGAGAGTAGTCGCCATGGTGCAACAGCCCAGCTAGCACCATGGCGGGCGCCTCGGCTCACTGCTGCTTTGGCGCAATGTTTATGCGGAGCTGAAACGGCAGTTCCAGCGTGCCCATGCTTTTTCTTCGGCGGCACACCAGAGAGTAGTCGCCATGGTGCAACAGCCCAGCTAGCACCATGGCGGGCGCCCGTGAGTGCAGCAGTGAGCCGAGGCATCCGAGCTTACCCTGGCGCACCTTCCACTGATGTGCGATCTCGGAGCCATGTCGCTGGAAGCCTATCGGAGGGATAGTTTTGGCTTTTGGTGACGTTCGAAGCTGTTTTATTTGTGGTTGATGGGCTCCCACAGTGCACTTCAGCATAGAGTGTCATGCAATGATTATTGGAAGGAACCCTGGCACTAGCGTCTACGGGAGCCGCAATTAGGACGGTTCAGCCACCACAGGAATTATGGGAAGTACACGCATTTTACTAGACTACGTCCTTCTGTCTCAAACAGCTTTGTGACTTTGTGAATTTGTCATTTTTAACAAAGTACTGCGTAATAAATAAATAAACATTATTAAGTTTGTCTGACGGCAGGATTCAAACACAGAGGCTCTAGCACAGAAGCCCGATATTGAAACCATTACACCAGGACACGTGCGTCGAAAAGCGACATAAAACGCCCTTATGAATTCGTCACGGACAAACCAGTGCCTTGAATCGCTTGGCACGTTTCAATTTGGCCTCCTAGACAAGCTGAATCTTTGCAATGATTAACGACTGCACTTTTGGGCAGCTTCTTCTGAACTAAGAAAAGTACAGATTGCTCTGAAAGTAAGACAATGTAGGCATATAAAGCTTTATAAACAAAGAAACAAGACGGTCTGAATCCACGAGCACGAAGG
Organism: Dermacentor albipictus; assembly: GCF_038994185.2. Taxonomy (NCBI): domain Eukaryota; kingdom Metazoa; phylum Arthropoda; class Arachnida; order Ixodida; family Ixodidae; genus Dermacentor; species Dermacentor albipictus. The sequence continues at coordinate 487,010,183 of NC_091821.1, forward strand.
TCAGACAAACCCACATACTTCCAATCATTCCAATGGTGGTTCAACGATTGCAGCTCCCGAGTTCCCTAAAGTATTATTGTGAGAAACTCTACACACCCCAGTGCACAACGATTAGTGCCGGATATCCTATGTTTCGGTGGCGACAACCACATAAAGCTCTATCTTCGCTTTCCCGCCTTTTATTTGCTGTTGATTGGCTTCTGCATTGACGGCACTCTCGTACCGCTGTGCTAACTACCGAAGTTTCAGTGATCGCGCGGACCCTACCTGTGAACGGTTGGCTCTAAATTTGTGCTTCGTTTTGACGATGGCCTGATTGTTCTTTCGACAAACCTACAAAAGCCAGCCAGAGCCTGAAGAAATAGAGGACGTCCTGAAACGTCTGACCTCCACTATCGACCAGCTCATTGAAGGCTGCACCAACATGGTGCCAATATTCACACCCTAACCACACGCCTCGACCACCTTACGGGCCCTCCGCAAACTGACGCCCTCACTACACCAAAGCCCACTCAGTCTCCTGCTCCGCCTCCCTCGACCGAGAGTGTAGCCGCACGCGCGTCTGCCGGCGGTATCCTCAAAACCGACGTAGCGTTTCCACAGCGTCCCGAACCCTACAGGAAACGCGATGGCTAGTGCGCCCATCACAGTATGGCAGTGTAACTGCAGGGGCTTCAAGGAAAAGCGAAGAGCGTTGGAGTATACCCTGTAGGCCCAGCCATTTGCACCCCACATTATAGCGCTCCAGGAATCATACACCGACACCAAACTCGCCAGCTATACCGTTAACAACCAATCGGTGGCGCCAGATCTCCACCCCAGCACCGCCATCCTTGTACGACGCAACCTCACCGCAAATCAACTCGATCTTGACTACCCCGAAGTCCCTCACGCTTTCGTGCAGGTCCTTCCAAAAAGCCTAAGCGAATTCCCACTCGACATCCTAAATGCGTACAGCCCCCCAAGAGACAAGAGCACTAATTTAGGCACTCTCCTCCGCAAGGCGTGTGTGACTGCGCGGAACGATATACTACTTATAGTAGGTGACTTTAACTCACCACACGCCGAGTGGGGCTACCCAAGCAAAACCTGCGGTCGTAAAGGAGCCAAGCTTGGGGGTACTACCCAGACACTGGCTCTGACGCTCCTCCTCGACCCCGAATGGCCCACCCGTTTCGGTAGCAGCATCACGAAAGACAGTTGCCCCGACCTCACTTTCGCCCGCAACATCCCAGATGCGCGCTGCAAAAAATCTCGGTATGAACATAGGTAGCGATCAATATGTTCTTAGCACTACCTTTACAGCCACACACAGCAAGGGCCCCCGCCGCTCATTGAAACGCACCAACCGGGATGCTTTCCGGTAGGTACATGAAGAGATACTTTTCGCCGCGACGCAGTCAACGCCACCTCCACAGTCACCCAGGAGGAAGCTGGCCCCACCCTAGATGCTAAATTCATGCATATGTGGGAAGCCATGCGCAGCCTCCACGCTCGATAGCTCCGACGCAAACACAGCCGCGCTCTTAAGCTTCGCATCGCTTGCCTCGAACGAGAGATGGAAGCCTATTCTACCAAACTTAGTGCACAACAATGGCATCAGACTTGCTACCGACTCGACGGGCAGCTGGGATACAAGAACACATGGTTTCTCCTCAATCACTTGCTTGATCCGACCCACATCAAGCCTGCATCATACAAGTATCTCAACCGCGTCCTACACGCGTTTCCAGGCATGAACCAGGGACTCCTCGTTACCTTGAAAGACAAACACATCAACACCTCCACCGACGTTCCCACCCCCTTAATTTACAAAGGCTCCCAGAACCCAGACATGGAAGAGACATCATGGCGTCGGAAGTCCGCGCCGCTCTGAACCGCATCAAGACTGCCGCGGCCGCCGGCGATGACCTTATCCCCAACAAAATGCGCCGCGACCTCGACGACCAGTCAGTAGCAGCACTTGCGGACCTTTTCAATCACCATTGGCATGAGGGTTGCCTTCCTGACTTCGGGAAGCATGCCAAGGTAATCATTATACCCAATCCAGGCGAACGACTCTGTATGGGCAACCTCCGGCCCATCTCGCTTACGTCTTGCCTGGGGAAGGTTATACAGCACTTAGTTCTAAACAGACTCCACACTCACGCAGGCAAAGAAGATCTCCTCCCCCCCCCCCCCCACCCACCATGTTTGGGTTCCAGGCTGGACTCTCTACCCAGGACATCATGCGGCAGATACAACACGACATACTCGACCCGGGTTCCATCCGGGTGACACGCACCATTCTCGGCCTCGCCGTCAGTAAAGCGTTCGACAACATGTCGCACGCTTCTATACTGACCTACGCAAACCTATCGCAGATTAATGTAGGCACTTGCACCTACAACTATATTGCCAACTTACTCCACAACCGCACTCCTGAACTCCTCATAGGAGACCTCTGCAGTGGGCACCTGGAGAACACCACAGGGATGCACCGATATGCTATCCAGCCGCCACAATAGGGGCCGCCAACTGAAGGCGCAAGCCTTAGACGTCACCTACTTTGCCGACGAACATGCCATGCACGTGGACACGACGAAATGCGACTCTAACACATACTTAGCCTGCGTAGCGACGCCAACCACCATGCACTCTCATCAGCGCCGCTACAGTGCGCACACACTCCTCAACCGCTGCCGAAGAGGTCGAACGCGCTAGTCATCGCTGATCCCCGCACACGCACGATTCTCAGCGGCTCCAAACAAGCCATCCCCAATTTGTAAAAAATCTCACTTTGTCTCCCCGCCGCACACATCCTCCGCGGTGGCGCTCTCGACAGAACTGTAAGTTTAGTGCGAGTACCTGCTCACGCGGAGAACTCTGGGAACGAAGGGGTGGACCGCTTAGCCCGAGGCCTAACAAACCGGGAGGACGGCCTCTCGAACCCGAATGCTCTCGCAGAGGCCCCCAAATCCTATGCTGACATTACCAACTTCTGTACCCGGCTGCCCACCCCGACCTCGACCGACCGCAAGCCACCATGCTTCATAGATTACAGACCGATCCCATTCTCAGTCATTCTAGGTTTTATTTACTCACTGGCGGGGATTACGACCCCGTCTGTACTAAGTGGACCATGGAGTGTTCGCCACTCGGGCACACATTCTCTGGGGATGCGAGGGTCACCCTCCCCCACAATCATTACTGCCAGCTCCCTCTGAGGAGGATTGGAACCAGCTGCTGACAAGAGCAGACAAGAAAACGCAAATCGCACTCGTCTCGTGTGCCCAAGACGTCGCCCCCACCTGGAAGCCACACTAGGCCTACCTGCCCTAACATCCTACTCCGCAGTGGCAAATAAAGTCGTTTCTCTCTCTCTCTCTCTCTCTCTGAAGTTACCTTGCCAGGACAATCGGCACAATGGCGCACCTTAGAGAAATGCGCACCGGTACTATATCGGAGAACCGGCGCCACGGTGCGCCCCCTCATGATATATGTGCCGTCAGCGGTTTCGACTGGGACACTGCAGCAAGACGACCGTAGCTGCAAATAGTATCTTATCACGATAGGCGGCGAGAGTCACCCCATATAATACTCTTATTCAGCGGTTGTGGCAGATAACAGCGTCGCAACATTACGATAGCAGGACAGCGCGTTTAACGAGTCCTTTTTTTATCACTGGAAAATGCACCGCGCCTACAAAAAGATTAATATGAACGAAATCCGCCGTGACAGTAAGGACTGAATATACGTGGTAAAACGGTGACTTTGAATAATTCATTCGTAGGCATTCCGTACGCCCCAGCAAGCGCTGCGTGTAACCGCAACGCGTAGGGACAGTTGCCTCGGAGGGCCCAGCCGCTTCAGTTGTGCAAGAAGAAAATTACCGTCCTGCTCGTATGAACACTCATCATGAACGATGCTATGGAAAGCTGCGGTTTGCTTACCCTGCCCACGGAGACTATTATTCACATCTTCAGGTACTTGAACCCGGACGAATTGTTGGCAGTTGAAAGAACTTCTCCTGAGCTCGCACGTCTAGCGCGGATTGCCTACGCCATGCACACCGTGCGTTTCCTTCCACACTACTCATCAAACTTCTTTCGCGAGTACATCGACAAGCACCGGGCAGACGTAATATCCCAACTCGACATCAGTGGCTGCTCGTCAGCCTCTTCAAGAACGCTCGAGGCATGCATCGAATTATGCGCCAGATTAACCACCCTGCGCTGCATCAACACTCGCCTGCTACCAACAACGTTAATACGGCTGCTAAGGACCCGGCTACACTCCCTGAAATCCCTTGAGTGGTCTCTACTGGGAAATAAGCACGTCGGCGAAGATGTACGTCGCTTTCTGCAGGAGCCAGTCGTAGGCGATGCCCACACCATTCTGCCGGACACGCTGCGTTCGATGTACGTAGAAGAAATTTCGTGCGGACGTAATACTCGTCTGTTGTGCGTCATGCTCAAGCGCGGCTCCTGTCTCCGCGAGCTGCACTTTCACGAGCGGTTGCGCCGCAAGCGAAACACCACGGCAGCGCACGATGTGCTCTTGAGCTACCACACTGGAACCTGCGGGAAGTTCACAACGTTCACCTACACAAACGACAGCGCCGTGCTAGTCCGCGAAGCGAATCTCAGGGCGCCGTGGAACCGACAGCATGCAGACAGCCAAGTTTCATCTGTTTTCGGCATGTTCGACGCATGTCGTACGGTGTCTTCTAGCGTAATCGTGCGTCTGAACCCGTCGCTAGCTGGCAACTGCCTGATCCTGGACGGTGTGAAACCATTGCGGTTGTCGGAGCTGTTCTCGCAGATTTCCGTCATGGTACGCGGCGATCCTCTTGCAACACTGAAGTCAGCGACTTGCCACAGACCTTACTGTCACATTCATGCACTCATACTCGAATCCCCTTCGTTGTCGGGGCAGGTACGTTCACGCCATCAACACCCGGCCAATGCGGACCCTCTTCTCGCTTTTATTAGGGGATTCCCCTTTCTGGCGGAGCTTAATCTGGCCTCCTTCCATTGCGAGTCAAACGTGGACTGCTGTTCCATCCTCGCCGATGCCGGTCTGGACAATCTGAAGGCGCTCGCCCTGCCTTCCTGTGCCTTTTGTTGGAAGGGGCGGCTCGAGCCCCTTGCCAGGGCTCGCTTCAGACTCGACGAACTAGACGTGCGCGCTCCACCCGTTAAACAGTTCACGATTTGCGCTGTCTGCGCAGTTGCAGTCACGTGCACCGCAGAAATTCTGCAACCGCTGTGGAAGCTCTGTCCCTTGCTACGCCTCACCCTCTGTAATCTGTCGCACGTAAGATCACTGGTATTCCTGAAGCGATGCGTCGTGCGAGAACTGAGGCTGCAAAACTTGCACTCCAACGCCTACGAGGTGGAAGAAAGCAGGACCGCAATGAAAGAGGTAAGGCCCAATTTTACTCCTTGCTAGGTCGCCTATCGTTAAGGACCGAAAGGGAGGAGAATCTATTTTTAAGTTTTGTATGTGTGTGTGTTTAGGCAGAGGAGGACAAATGAACCGTTCTCTTATTACGCAGATAATTATGTATTTCAGTGATAGCATCGTACCTTATAGGTGGATATAAATTTTGACAATTCTCGATATGTTCTGTTGACGTTGTCAGCTGCTTGACCACAGGAGTTTACCATTACGGCTTCTGAATATTGGCTCTTCTGGTAAAAGCTGCTTGCTGAACCTAACGCAGATCTGACGAATTGCAAAATTTCTAGTAATGTGAAGCACTTACTGCAAATTCCTATGAACTGTTTGAACGTTCCAGTTTTTCTTCCAATCTTAGCTTACCCTGAGAGCCATCTTAACCCTTTCATGGTTCCCGTTACGAATGGCACATAGGGGCACTTTTCATACGATCGACAGCTTTCACTTGCAGATATTTTTGCAACCGAATTAAAATAAATAAATATTCAGTAATCAGTCGGTTGCTTATGGACAGATGTAAGCTTTACGCAAAAAAATGAATGTCCATAAGTTGTAACTTTCTTTCGTGTGGAAACGCATTTTGGCATTTAGGAGCTATCAGGTTTCAGCAGATCGAGGCTTAAACAGCCTGTAAATGACGACGTGGCTTGAACTTTACAACAGAACGTTTAACCGATCACTTAGTTTGGTGTTTCCGATTTGTTGTCGTCAACGTGTGTCACGCAGGTGCACTGACAGCCAGTTCACCCATCTGAGTCTGGCTTTTTTACATGAGCATCGGAGCATCATTTGCGCCTTTTACGGCTATAAACTTGCGAACGTGACGGCGCAAATAACATATGGCTGCACTCGTCTGTGTAGTGGGGGCGTCGCGTGTTGTCTATAACGCTTGCCAACTCCAGAAACAGCTATGGTAAATAGCGCCTTCACGCTATGCCAACCTTTCACTCGCAGGTCTGAATGACGCTCCGATTCACAAAGAAACCGATTGGGAGGTGTGAGCATGTTTGTTGTCAGCACTGCTCTGTGCGCATGCGTGACCAAATTTTGTCCACCGAGGCTGCTAGTGGACCGTGGTATGCAGTTTGGATACATCTACAGTGCTTTAGTCACTTTTGTTCACACATGTATGCCATTTTTCTCGTTCATTTATTCTGTGCGTGTACTGCTCTCGAAGTGCGTGGTATGGAGTCATCTCATATGGCAATCACGGTGTTAGTCTTAATCCATCTTTTATTGTTGCATAAGCTATGACTGACGCAGCGCATACATATCAAACATTTAATGCAGACGTGCTTGTATTACCCCAAGAAAGATTAAGAAAATGAAATTGCTTCATCTATCTTCTTAATTTGCGCCGCTAAGCCTGAGGGTGCTACAACCAATTCGTGCAATGGTGGCCGTATTTCGATAGCGGCGACATATAAGAACGCCCGTGTAGCGTGCAATGGGCGCACGTTAATGTACTCAAAGCGGTCTAAATTATTCACGAGTCCACCTCTACGGCGTGCCTCATGATCGTACCGGGGGGACGCCGATGATGCGTTAGAGGCATAGTAGCGGTACAAGATAGATAAAGAAGTGACGGCACGAAAATTAAACGCGTATTCTAAGAACCAAGGCAGCTTCATTGCACATTTACAATTATAAATACATATTCCGCCCATAAACGCGGAGTCTCTGATTGATTAGATTCGCTCGGTGAGCGAAGCAATGACAGCGATAGCAAACACGTAATGTCTGTGGTGTTTGCTGCCCAGAGTAAACCGCACTGCGGATGATACCAGGCGTCATACGTGATAATGATGATGATGTGTGATGTTTTATGGCCAAAGGGCCAGTTATGGCCAAAGAGCGCCAGGCGTCATAGGTACAGCGATGAACGTAGTTAGGCGGAACATGACAGTGCGTCGCCGCGCTATGCGGAGCTCCAGTGCAGCCAGCGCGGTCGTGCATCGCATGCATGTACTACACCTGGAGGGGTGGCTTCGTTTTGTCTGCAACATAAACAGACGCCGCATGCGCTCGACTCCGTTTATGCTGCTACATTCCGACAAAGTTGCACGCGCTGAAACAAACTGCAGTCGTAGCAATGTTGCACGAGGGCAGTCACAGCTTCGAAGCCAGCCTTCCGTCCGCGCGTCGCGTGTAAACGACTTGCGGATTCCCCACCTGAACATGAATGAACTGCATCCGCTCGAGCATAATGTTCACCTTCGACGAAGGCAATCTCTCTCCTTTCGTGAACAGCTGAAGGCAATGGAAGGAACGAAATTGAACTTCCACGATGGAAAGGATAATCGACATTCATGGTTATATTGCGCTCAGTTTTAAACAGACGATATTAAGCAAGGACAGGGTGTGCACGGACGTAGCGCGCTACGTCCGTCCACGTCCTGCCCTTCCTTATATGGTCTGTTTAAAACTGAGCGCAATATAACCATGAACGGTCACCAACTAGCCCCCTTCATTGCTTTAATAATCGACGTGTATGTTGTTCATAGAGGCTCAAGTTGGGGCACGGCCGGCCCTTCAGATGCTCTGCACAAACACAAGGCTGGCTTCCCCGTGACAGCGATCTGCTTGAATGTAGCATTCTGGGCGAAACCAAGAGTTGTAGCAGGCGACACGACGCCGTGCCTTCAGGCACCACCGCGCATGTGCAGGAATACTATTATGGGCCTGTTGTCAAAGCTTGTTGTTTTAATGTGTGGCGACAAGCTCAGACCTTGACTCTAACTGTGTTAATTGCTTTTTATCCGACGCGACCGACCATCCGTGTGGGGCGAGAGCACTTAGCGGACACGCCAATATAGCCAACGGGACCCCGTTCGTGAATCGCCAGGGCACCCCTAGTTTTAGGAGGGAAATATTTCCCTAGACATATGACCGGCCTATAAACATTGCTCATGTAATCTATTGACCAAGCAAAGCATATGCGTGATTCACGCATATTGTTACACTTCAGTAACAGTTAACAAGATTAAAATGACTAAATCCGCACCTAGCTTACCTGAATAGAAATTGCCAACCTTTTGCTAGCGCATGCGTGAGACGCCTACCAAGGTAAGCTTAACTGGCAGTGAAACTTCCAAGAAACCCGTACGTTTAAAACATTGCCGTTCATCGCCCGTTCATAGGGCTTACGCCGTCTGTGCAACGAGGGGGCACTTCCGGCGGAAGAAAAATAAAACCACTACATATCCTTTAAAAAAAATGAGTGTCATAATTTTTGTCGTCAAAGGCGCCAATTTTTTTTCGCGGCAAGCCATTAAAGCAGTATTTTCAGACGTGCCGCAACTGGATTCGACGGGTGTTTCGAGCTTTTAGCCGGAAACAGATGCAGCGAAACGTCTGGCGTACGGGTGTCGCATTTACACCTAGGCAACATCGCTCCTTTGTGCTCCGAAGAAAGCTTTTGGTGTCGAGTGCAGGTCGCTTATTCTGACGCATAGCCCATTGGCCAGAGCAGCTACACGAAGGCAGCTAAGTAAACAATTATCTGGTAGTGGTAACTCCCTACTTTTGACTGAACACGTTGGCCCATGATGAAGCGCATTTCGCAAAGACGTCATCAGCATTCCAACAGAGAAACGTCGACAAGCAAGTAAAACAGCATTGGAGAGATGCGCAAGGTATATTAACGCACCTTTCCACGCTATATAGCTGCGTTAAGTTTAAATGGACGGCACTGGGAACGTCCCCCCCCCTGCCTTTCTTTTAAGCCAGCTGGGAAATCGGTATCTAAAGTTGTTCATAAAGTGGAAGACTTGTGAGTTCTTTCCTCGCCACTTGCATACAAAAATAATGAAGAACTTGGTTTTCGTTGAACTGAAATCAAGTTGTTTTGTTTTCAATCAAAAGACGCGTTTCCTTTGGAATTGCTTGTTTCCTTTTCACCCAGTTGCACTTCAATCGCTTCTACCATCACCGGTCTTGCTTATGTCGGGGCAATTGGTTCTGGACCACTTTTCTCCAGGAGCTTCCCGATCGAATTAAATCGACCATGCCAATACTGGCGGTGCCACTCAAATTCAATGTGGCGACGAACAACCGCCACGCATACATGTGCTTCGCGTCCGCTGCGTTGCACAAGAATTTGCCGTTGTTTGCAGCCTTGATTCAGGGCTAATCAAGAACGCACACAGCGCAAGCACCTTCTTGGCAAAGCGGGCTTCTGATTCAGGCGTCAATGCTAATAATATGTTCGCAGGGCTGACAGGCCACGTATTACAGAAACACTTTGGTTAGGGAATGCATAAATGCAACTAAATAATTTATTGGGGCTGTAATAATACTTTGTGACTGTCCTCCGCTAACCCCAGAGCTGCATTTTCCGCCTATCGCAAAACACGGAGTTCAAAATTCGTCCGATCTTAGTGAGCGTTAGTGATGCTGCTAAGCTCCAGGATCTGCTGAATTCGCAAGCTGCTTGGACTACAGTAACAGGTGCGACGGCAGTGTAGCAAGTAGCAGTTGACAACGAATTGATGATATAATCGCAAGCCATGACCCGACAATGTCTTCAAAGCTACCTCTCGCTTGAAAAGACGCAAAAACGCCGACAAAGGCCACAGTGGTCTATTCTAAGGCCGAGTTATTTAAGGCCGCAGTGAACTACTGAAGAATTTGGACTGCGAGGCTGGCGATAGGGAGATTTGACGAGGCGCAACTTCGCTTTTCATCGCTTCTGCCTTTGACCGCGTATTGCGCTGTGAACCTTGGAGTAACCATCATCATCATCACCCAATTTTTATCTCCGCTACAGGACGATGGCCCCTCCCAGAGACCTCCAATTACCCCTGCCTTGCGCTAGCTGATTTTAACTTGCGCGTGTTAATTTTCTAATTTCATCATCGCACCTAATTTTCTCCTGTCCTCGCCTGCACTCCATTCTGTAACTCTTATGGTCTACCTCCCATAAATATTTAGGAGTTCATATCACATCTAATCTAAGTTGATCTTTGAATGTTTACAAGATAATTACCAACGCTAATATCGTGAGGTTACTTATGCCGTAACTTTTCAGCAGCTCCTTCGTCTTTAAAGCTCTTGTTATACAAAGCTCTCATTCGCCTTAAATTAGAATACGCCATTTTAGGCTTGGATCCAAGCACTAACAATTTGGTTACTTAAGATGGTATGAAATCGTTCTACTCGCTTCATCTGTTCCTGTTATAACCGCACTGCCAGTATAACTTCCATCAAATCGGTTCTCTTCCGTTATTAGCATCCCGCCAAAACATTTTCGCTTGAACTTTTTTCATAGGCTTTACCATCGCCCAACTTTCTGTGACGAATTCATTCTTCAGCTACATTACACAGGATTTTTCAGCGAACACTCTCAAAAATCTTTAAAAGTTGCCTGTGGCAAATATCACAATTCTAGTTCCTAACTGGTCTACTCAAAGCGGCGTACAATACTTGCACAACAAAAATGAGATGCAAAATCAACTAATTAATTAAAATAACTAATTAAGCTTTTAAGTAATTACATTAGGGTCCATATTGATATTTACAAATTCTATCCGTGGAGTTCGCAAGGCAGATCGACTTGGAACGAATTTTCCATATGACACCAGTTTGGAGATATAAATTCACAAACATTGCGGAGAAATGTATTCGGGTTCCAGTTAATTTGCCACAAAAAGATCGTTGCATGCCCTGAAGCATACAAGTAACTGGAACACCAATGCATTTGTCCGCAAAGTTCGGTAATTTATGTCTCGAAACTGACGTTGTCCTCAGAATTCGTTCCACGTGGATCCGCCTTGCCAAGTCTACTGCCAGAATTCGTCAATTGCGATATGGGTCATAAGATAATTAGCTAAAAAGTTAATTCGTGAATTCTCGTTAATTAGTCGATTTTACATTTCAATTTTTTGTGCAAGTAGTGTCCGCTGCTTCGAGTAGACTGGCTCACAAACTGGGACTAAGCTACATACCATAGGCAATCTTCAACAAATTTTGAAGGTGTGCTCTGAAACATCTTCTTTATAGGACCTTGTGGACCATCGCTTTAAATGGCCCCTAACCAGGCCCCATAGCAAACTTTGGTTATACCCTGCAAGTTAACTGTCTTCCAGGGAGCGTTCTGCCGCAAAAATGTTTAAAATCGGCTCATAAAAAGCCGAGCAATGCATATTTCAGTGCCGCGAAGCCATTATTTCAGCAGGCGGGCTCCACTGCTAAGGTATGCTCTCTTCACTCGCCCCGTCTAGCCTTTGGAATCTCGAGGATCACGTGACGCATACGTCACAGGCGCGGCCTTCATTTCTTTTTCTGCATTAAGCATTTCCGCTGACCGCGCCGCGCGCGAGCTGTTGTCTCGTTCGCGCAGAGCGCGATTTTGCGCGCTGTGCACAAGGGGACATGACTTGCAATATAATGAAGTGCTGCACGAATACTGACGCAGAACAAGATTGGAATCGCTTTACTTACGACATTGCTTCCATTTATGATAACATCCCATTTAAATCTGCTTTAGCCAAGATTGAATAATTCGGAGTTACCATGTCTTATTATGCCTTGCTATATTATTGTACACTATGCTTTATTCTATACCCACTCCCTACTGTAATGGTTCGGCCGTGTCAGCAAATAAATAAATAAATAAATAAAATACCGGCTGTGGCCGTTTGATCTGATTCGCACCGCGCTCTTCCTGTCGGTTAACGTTACGCATAGCATTTTTAGTTCCAACGCTCTTTGCCCCGTCCATAACTTGTTCACCACCTGCTTTGCTAACGTCCAAGTTTCTGTCCCATATGTTAGCATCAGTAAAATGCAATGATTGCACAGCTTTCATTTCAACAAAGAAAATACTAATATTCTAGTCAGCAGTTGGTAATGCCTGCCGTGTGCACTCCAAGCCATTTTTATACTTCTGTGAACTTCCTTTTCCTGACATGGATCCGCTGTCAGTAAATTACCTGGATAAACGTACTCCTGCGAAGACGGGGCGCTGACTGGAGGTCATGACTTCTTGTTCTCATGCAAGGCTGTTGAACATTATGTTTGTCTTCTGCCCATTAATCTTCAATGCTGCTCTAACAGATTCTCGATTAAGATCCTCAATAATTTGTTGCAACTCATCCCCAGTGTTGCTGCGCAGGACAATGACAGAGGGTTTGCGCTAGTCTGTGTACCTTTACCTTTGATTTTAGCTTACGTCGCGCATTGTATTTTTCCTGCACTGAAATCTGTTGAGATATTTTCTGTTGATCCTCACACCTAAGCCTTCCCACTCTAATAGCTTAAATATTTCTGGGCATGCAATGAATAACATTGGAGAGATTGTGTGCCTTTGCCGGGACCCCTTTCCTGATAGGCAATTTTCAGCTTTTTCTTTGCAGAGAACCGAGGTGGCTGTGGCATCTTTGTAGATATTTCCCAAGATATTCAAGTATGCCTCCTGTACTTGTTGATTATCAATGCCTCCATGACAGTTGATATCTCTACTGAATCACCTACCTGTTCATGATCCATGTAGCACATATACAGAGGTTGATAATTCTGCGTAGATTTCTTAATTACTTTGTCATGCTGATGATGCTGATTGCTTTTCTCTTGCTCAACGTATGCTTAGCATGCTTATGTGAGTGGTACTGTGTGCTATCTTTACAATGAGACGACCTGTATAACGTCAGAATTTAGAGGTCTGAAGCGCGTCGTTATAAAGGCGTCTGAGTAATACGGCCTGTATTTTCATATTTTAGGTTATGCTGGAGGTCAGAAGTCTGAAATTTGGGAGCACCACCGAAACTCTGGACCTGTCTTTCCTGGATACCAGGGCCGTTCCAGCTCCCAATTTACGGCGGCTGTGCGTCACGCTAAAAGAGATGCCATTTAGCAACGCGCAGGACCTGCTGGACCGCCTGTGCATCAAATATCCGACCGCTGAATATATTCACCTGCACATTTGTCATCCAGAGGGACACCAAGGTGCAATCACGCTGACCGCTAGGTATTCCGTTGAGCTAGACGGTGACAAGGACGGTGCCCTTCACCTTGAGCCCGTGCTTTCCTCCGATGACATGGTTCTGTGCGGATGCGCCAACGTTGTGGCTGTCACAAGGCCCCGAAACTGTGGACCTCGACGGTTTTGAATTTCCTGCCTAATGAAAACCCTACAACAAAATCGAAGCAAGTGGTTGGCATCGGTGACGCCTCCATTGGCGGTGCGTTTGAAGTTTTTACCATGTCCTACTATTGTAGTTTGTATGCTGGCAACGTGGTCTGCATTGCTTTAATTGAAATTTAAGGTGGCTATCGAGTATTGTGCGTGCAGAATCCTGTCCAGTTATCAGTAACAAGCGTGTGTTCGCGTATGTTTATCTCATATTATTAAATTTTCGTGATGATAGCGCTTATGCGTGGATTCTACACTAAACATAAAAATGCCATCGTTGCGCTAACAAAGGAATCACAATGTCAGAATCACATGTTTTTCGAGGTCACAACAATAAATAAATGTTGAACAGACAAGGTATAAAACTGCTCCCAGAATTTTGTCTACGCTACTTTAATCAGGCAAACAGAAAACCCGGTTACCTTAAAACAATCGGCACATTTCATGCTTATATCCGGGTGTTGGCGAATGGTTATCTGTACTCACAAGTTGCACACAGGGCACCGCTCGCCTTTAATCTTGAGGAGAAACTGCTGTCCATATCAACTACCACAGGCACTGCAAATGCCTTCTTTAAGTTTCGTGAAATATTTTATGTAGTGGCCAATTATTAGAAGCTTTACCTTTGCTCGAAAATTTTTTCAAATGTCTATAGATACATTTTCATTGATTTCATATTGAGCGTCTTTTAAGTTCTTTGTTACCCTGTCAACGTCCAATTTTCCTGTAACCAGGGGGCAGCTGCACATAATTTGTGACATTAGGAGCACAACATCTTCAAGTATTACAATCGATTTCGAAAGTGGTATTTGGAAGAAAAGTCCGTGGAGCATTTCATATCAACGCAGCGTCGTCTTTGCTGTTCTCGCTCTGTCATGATCTAAATATGCCAGGCCATGTAATGGCATGCTGCCAGAAATACGATAGCGTTTCTGCACAACTCACACGACGGCGAGGTGGTACTGAGCTGGCGGAGAAAGGTGTGTCGCAGTAGAACGTTTAGGGGTTGCGGGTAGCATGCTGGGCTTTTCTCGGCGTTGCTCATCATGCTCTCTGTCGTCAGTTGGTAATAAAAGCGACTGGCTGACAAATTTTGACATGCTGAAGTGACTAGTACAAGGGTGGACACGGAAAACTAAGAAGGCGAAAAGGACAAGCGCTGTCTAGCGCAAGAGTGGACACGGGACACTAACAAGGCGACAAGGACAAGCGCTTGTCCTTGTCGCCTTGTTAGTGTTCCGTGTCCACTCTTGCGCTAGACACTTCAGCATGTAATACCAACTAGCCTGGTCTCACACCATGCTTAAGTTTTGACAGTTCGTCTCCTTTACCTCAGCACAATTTTGTTGGGATATTGAAACTGCTGCAATTATCGATCCCTTAGCGCTTGGGGGCGTCATAGGCACCCTGCTAATAAACACCGTTCAACAAAGCCCAAGCGACACGGGCATCAATTCTGAGGCCACACACATCCCTTTTCTAATTCCTTCGGCCGCATTTGTGAACTACATTTGCAGACGAACAGGCTAACAGTATTGGGGAAAGTAGGAAATGGCACCTGTGCTGTCATGTGCAACATTAATGCCACAGCTCGTTCATTTCAGTGATTGTGTCATGGGATAATGTTGTCGGCCTGGCGGAGGTGAAACCATTGCCTTATGTTTCCTCATTTGCTATTATCAGCAGCAGCCATCACTGCGTCTCAGACGCACTCGCTCCCTCTCTTCGTGTGCTTGTTACCTTTTTTTTGCCAGTACACTTTTTAAATTAGTGGTTGCATTAAGAAAGTTCAGACTGGTGGAGTTTTAATGCTGTCAATAGAATATTCGCATGGCACCGGGAGTCACAGCTGCTTCAATGAAGTGCAAGAAGAGAACCTATAGTCTCGTCCAGTCTCGTCTTTGCCAGGGCAAAAACGTCTTCCGAAGACATAGTTACACTCGATTACCGCGATTTAACCTGTAAATTGTACGTAATTTATGGGCTAAATACTGCGGTCGATAACAGTATTGGGGCTTTGGGTTTCTTTCGCCAGTCGTGTCGTGGTATTCGCGTCGTTAGAAGAACAGCAAGCGCTGTCCAATAGAAAATGAGTAGAGAGTACAGTTTTCTTCTGCTGATGTTTTACAGCGGAGCTGTATATGACTAGCCGCTTCGTCCGCCGTACGTCCGTCTGTCGCCTGCACGCCAAAAACTCCTCCGGCGCAGCCCCGTGCACATGCGCGAAAAAAGAAAGAGAGAGGCACGCGATTGGCTGCGTCAGTAGTGACTTCATTGCTAGTGCGTCGCTGCCGAGCGCGCGCGCAGCAGTCTCTCTCTTGCTCCGAACTGGGCAGGCCACGCGTCATACGTACTCCTGGCGAGCAGGCAAATTTTGATCAGCAACTCCGCCAGCAGAACCGGGAACGAGCTCGTCTACGCCTTGCCGATGCTGCAGCCTGGGCACAAGAACAGGCTCGTTCAGCCGAGCACAAGCAGCAATTGCATACCGAGGATCCCGCAGCCTACCAACTGGTCGTTTAATGAACCATTGCGATTAACCTAGTGACAAACATCGGGGCCGCACGTTTGAGCTTCGCTGCTTCAGCGTCCGTGCTTGGGCGGTGATTTTTATTCTCAAAACAGGACATCGCTCACCTCTGCCGCTTTGCTAGCTGCGAACTGCCATGCCAGCGTCCGTAGCCGTTTCAAATTGTCTCTAATGTACGAACACTGATCGCGTACCAAGCTCACCAATTTTTATCATATGTCATCGCTGACAGTACTCGACCGTGCAGACGCAACACACTTTCAACGACCCTAACGTAAGTTTTGATCACATGGTAGCCGACACGCTGTCGTTGCACAATTCCTTCTCATCATCGGGATAGGAGTGTAGCTTTGTCGTTGGTGGCCTTCACATGTAACTCCTCACGCTACGACACCACTGGGTAATCAAATTTTTACAGCAAAGCTGCTTCTGCGGACCCTGTGCCGTCATTGTTGTACTTCGCTAAAAAAGGGCCACGTGACTTAGCGGTATAGGAAAACAAGAGCTCAATTGGGCGAAAGAGGAAGGAGTGACCCATCGGCGGCCGAGCCAGATGGGCATCGAAGTTGTAGACAATTTCTGCCAACCTGCCGCGAAAGAAAAGGATACGCTGGCGGTTCGCGGCGAAGGCAGTGTCCAGCAATTGAAACGCAATCCCGGGAGCGCGTGGTTGTCGGCACTTCCAGCGCCAGAAAAGAGTGCCGCGCGCCACGTAAATCGTCAAACCAATCTAACCGATCCACAAAACGATTGCAGTGCCCGCATGTCCAGTGGTGGTCCTTGCTCCCAATATACGGAGCTTTGGATTAGTGGTTTCGTACCGGCCTCAGAAACTGGCGCCATACATCAGGAGAGCGGGAAAGTAAATCCGCTCCCCATGCACGACTTCCTGAATCGGCCACTCCCTCTCCTTCGACTGTCTGCGCCCGCCCGCTGGCCCGGCGCCAGCTTAGCCCGCTACATGAAGTTTCATGTTTCGTTCTCCGCTGTTATCGGGAAGCGTGCGCTGCTGTGCCTGGACAGGCGTGGTCAGTTTCAGGGCCCTCGATAACTGCGTGCATGTGCTCCGCGATGTCTCACCCGTTTCGCGACTCACACCACTCGTGCATCATGCAGTGGTGCACGAGTACCTCAAAAACAAGCCCCGCAAGGTTCTTCCCGGCGCCTAAACACAACAGGTGAGCGCTGAGAGCCTATAACATCAGAAGGCGCATGTACACGAACACGGCCCAGTGCATTTGTGTGCTCCATTAGTCTACGGACGTCGTTGCTACTTGATTGTGCTATACACTTCTCTCTTACCAGTAGAGAAAGCTGACAAACAGATGTAGCTCCTGATTGTCCCTTGGTCAATGACTTGCGTTTTTCTGTGCCAAGTTTTATTCTGCAACTTCAGTACCTCGCCAAGCTTTCCATTCCACTCTCAGTGCTCTTCTTTGTGTCACCGTTGTACAAACGTACCAACAGCTGAAGCATTACTGTACATGTTTATGTATTACCTCAGTATTTACCGATGGGAAAACCGCGCGAACAACCTTCATGTGCAAGCATGATACGCTTTTTTTCTTGCAAGCATGAGCATTGCAAGTGTCCGTTATGCAGACTTTTCAAGTTCATGTTTATTACACAAAGGAGTGCTCAGTAGGTATGACGTAGTACATTTCTTGAAGGCATGAAGATAGCCAGCGTAGTAGTCATTCACAAAGGTGGGTCTCAAAGTGACTTGAATAACTATAACTATGGACCTATATCTATGCTACCTTTATTTTCTAAAGTGTTAGAATATACATTAAAATCACGATTAATGAAGTTTATTTTGAACCACCAAATGCTTTCTAAGCAGTAATTTGGCTTCCGTGAAAAGAAATCAACCGAAACGGCGCTCGTGATATAAAAGAAAAATTAGTTAAAAATATTGATAATAAGCAATACATTGTTGTATTATTTCTAGACTTTAAAAAGGCGTTCGATTCTATTAAGCATCCCATTTTGTTTCACCCCCACACTATGGTGTGAGAGGTTTGGTATTAAACCTGATAAGCAGTTATCTATCTGACAGGGTGCAATTTACTAGCCTAAATGGTTACCGTTCCCAATTACAGCCAATAAAATATGGCGTACCGCAAGGCTCTATGCTTGGACCATTATTCTTTATATGACTTATCTCGTGAATATACCGCGAACTCCTGACATAGTTCTCTATGCAGACGACACAAGTATTTTTTTACAGGTAAACACTTATTTGAACTTGAAAATGCAGCTAATACATGGTTAACTAATCTATCAAACTTGTTGCTTGGTAATGAACTTCAACTAAATGTAAAAAATGACTATGTGTATTATTTTCAAAAGCCGTTATAAGCCTGATGACTATAGCACCTCAATTAGATATAAAATTGTGCTATTGAACGTGTTTCTATTTATAAATTTCTAGGTGTCGTCTTTGAAGAAAACTTGAGCTGGAAACCATATGCAAACAAGGTAAATGCAAATATGTGCAGGTCAATTTCTATATTGTATAATACCAGAACCTTGGGGCCAAAATGGTTAAAACGACAGCTATACTATGCCCTTGCTCATTCACATATGCACTATTGTCTACTAATCTGGGGTAGAACTACTAAGAGAAATCTAGATAGGTTTATAATTCTACAAAAAAAGAGCTGTGCGTTGCATAGAAAACCTTCAACGCAGGGACCACACTCAACCATACTTTTCCAAGCTAAACATACAATAGATCATCTATTTCAACTAAGGCTTGCTATCTATACACATCCAGAAATTCTGCATGACCCAAATACCCTGTCTACATTTTTGTCGTCCGATAACTCACAATATCACCTTAGGCGTAACAGAGTCAGAGCACCTATGTTTAGAACCAAATATGGTACCCAGACAGTCGCCTACCTAGTACCCGATTTCCTAAATAATATTCCAGAAAGTGCTACTATGATTCAGGAATGCAGATCTGCTCACAGCATAAAGAAAAAGGGTTGCAATTATCTTTTACTAAGTTCCTAATGGTACTTAACTGTCTTTGCTGTCTCGATAACTTTCTTTTTATTTTAGTAGTTTTTTCTTACATTCTTTCTCCTATTTGCTATATAATGTTTTGTAACACTGATCGGTATTATTCGCTTGTTTAAATATTTCCATGTTCTCGCGTATTACTGATGATATATTCTGTATAAAGTGTAACATTCTTACTTCTTTGCGTACCTGATGCTTGCTGCATACGTTTTGTACTTTTTCTGGTTTCTTTGTTGCACTGTATTTTCATGATGTTCCACCCCCTGAGCAATGTGCGGGTAGGGGGGCCTTTGTCAGGCAGTTGCAACTGCCTTTAGCTGCTTTTAGACAACGTATTGTCTAAATAAAGCATTCATTCATTCATTCATTCATTCATTCAGTCATTCATAATAAACGAGTTTTGCGCGAAAACTCGTCAACACACAAGAAAGGAGACAACAGGGGCGCTTTCTTGTGTTTCTGGTTCTCGAGCAAAACTCGTTTATTATGTCGGATAACCAACTAGCCCAGCAGTTCACTCTTCTTAAGTGAGGTAATTTTACTGCTATTGCATTCGTGGTGAAAGAAAACTCGTGCTGTTGGCTTATTCCATCTGGTCTTTCATTGAGGAATAGACTTTTCTGCGAATGTTTTCGATGTGCTGCCGCAAAAGCTGACTACATTCTGCTCCCCCTTGCCACCGTTACCGAAGTTGTGGCCAAGTGCAAAGTAATGCGATTATGTGTATTTCCGCTTTTAGTAGAAAATTATTTTTGTTCTGCCATGTCTTTTTAATTTTGTTGAGCAGTAATAAACATGTCACGCACTTCATACACTTTTTTGCAGGTATATAAGTAAGTTATTGTTTTTTTATGGCTCTCAATAAGACAATCTTGAGCATTTTATTCTATTTTTTAGCTATCTTCCGTGTCATTGTTTTTGCCATTACCTGTGTTTTCCTTTCCTTTAGTTGTCATGACTGCCATACATGTCCAGTTTTGTGCAATATCTCAGTGAGTATATCAGCTCTCAGTGCGCATATCAGAAGCTGTTCTACACTTTGGTGTATAGGTATCATATAAAAGTCTTTTTTCTGCATGTGTACATCAAACACCATTCGTGTTTTCTTCAGTTTATTTCTTTTGTTACTTCAATGTCTGTGAAATTTGTGTTTTTAGTAGTAATGTACATGTCATGCATTCTTCAGTTGTTCATTTTCTGAGTGTGTATTTCACTAAGTTATGCGAAAATCTTTGTTTTCGGAAACGGAAGTCAATAAAACAAGGCCAAAGATCTGTTCTGTTGGAAATGGAATATGCATATGGTCTGGCATTTTCTGGCATAGTGAAAGTATGGACAACACTGCGTGCTTGCAAAGACAAAGAACCCACGGTGCACCACTCGCCAGTTCACAATGCCAATGTCTCTTGTATTGCGCGCGCGATAAAAGAAATACGCGCCGCGGACAAGCAAAAAGAAAAAAAAAGTAAAGCTGCGCAGGGCATGGGCAAGGGTGGAAAGAGAGTGGAGCGGGTCGTCGTACTAAAAACAAAAAGAAAAAACAAAGCGCTAGGGTGAGGAGATGCCATGCCTCTGCTGTTCCTGTTGCCATGACAACGTAAACAATCTTGTGCGCCTCTATTTTACCTAAATATCGCCCTCCTGCTAGAGCCGTCACTGCAGGGCACCTTGGCGCTAGCGTCTGAAGAGCGTCTGCTTAAAAACAGCCAATGGCAGCCATGACAAGAATCACCCCTGGGGTTCCGCACATTCCACCCTAGCTAGAAATATGGGAAGAACACGAGTAGTACCTACTCCTGAGGAAGAAACTGTCTACCACCAAACTTCGCTCTAAAAACTAGGCGCGCAAGAAGAGGCGGAGCATCAAAAACGCACGCGAGAACACAAATAGAAACCTCGCAGGCAAAAAAAGAAAGCTCTGGAAGAACCGCAAGAAAGAATCTCTCCTAAAGCATGCTCACCACGCGATATACGCCAAAGCCAAAATGAGGTGAGAGAATGATGAAACAAAAGATTTACAATATAGACTGCTTGGGAGGTTTGTCTTGCATAGCGTAACAGGCGTTGTAGCTAACACAGCTTCGCTGCTCAATCATGTTCACAGAATAAAGTGGCGGTGAGGGAGCTGTGAGGGCGCAGTGAGGGAGCTTTGCTTTGTTGGCAGGCGCTGTATGATCGAACGTACCGCTGCTCAAACCGATACATTCCACATGACTCCTTGTTGGCGCATTCTTGTGAAGCTTTTTAGGACGCCAGCGTGGGCGCTTTGAGGGTCAGCATGGAAGTACATGGACATATCGGAGCGCATATGACGAGGGATAGCCAGAACCCATTTACGACCGTCAGGCGTATAGTTGCTGCGGTAGAGTGTGTTATATCGCACGGCAAAGTGGGCTGTTGGAGCGGCAAGGTAGTCAAGCAGCAGCGCAAGCGATGGGTCCTTGCGTTTCTCGGAGGGCATGTCAATAGTGGTCAGTAGTGACGGGTCTGAGGTCGGAGAAGGAACGGAATAAGGAGCCACATCAGGTGTCATCGGCGAGCGGGAGAGTGCGTCAGCGTCGGAATGCTTTCGACCAGAGCGGTATACGACACGAATGTCATATTCCTGCAGGCGAAGCGCCCAACGGCCAAGGCACCCCGACGGGTCTTTCAAGGAGGAGAGCCAACACAGAGCGTGATGGTCAGTGATGATTCTAAAAGGACGGCCGTATATATATCGACTCAACATGCCCAATACCCAAATGATGGCTAAGCACTCCTTCTCTCTAACGGTGTAAGTAAGCTCAGCTCTGTTTAACGCCACGGCTAACATAAGCCACGAAGTATTGTTCATTCGTAGCTTTCTGTTCGGCCACGACCACCCCAAGGCCGACAGCACTGGAGTGGGTGTGAGCCACTGTCGGCGCAGTTGGATCGTAATGGCCGATCGTAATGGTCAATTCAGCAACTCGTGTAACTTGTCAAAGGCTTCATCGCATGCTGATTACCACGCGGAAATGCCTTTGCTTGCGGTAAGTAGCTTTGTCAAGGGTGCGATAATAAAGTCGAAGTACCGCACGAAGCTTTGAAAATAGGAGCACAGACCTATGAAACTGGGCAGAACGTTGATAGATCTAGGCTTCGGAAACTCGGCGACTGCGTGAAGTTCGTCGGGATCAGGTAGGATGCCTTCTTTCGAGACAACGTGACCCAAGACAGTTAATTTTCGGGAAGCGCAACGCCCCTTTTTGAGGTTCAGCTGTAGGCCAGCTGAGACAGGTCAGGATGCAGTACAGAAGGTCTCCGGAAATCATACGTCCGCTTACTAACCTACTCAAGACGGACGTCCCCTCTCTCTGTCATCCTGAACAGGTTCAAACTTTCTCGAAAGTTATTGCAGCGCTCACAACTGTGCAGATGTTAGCCGACTTCGACCCGTAGGCGCAAATAGAAGTCCGGACTCCGTACTGACGCCAGTGGCAATACAAGAAGCGCAATCCTTTCCAACAAGCAGCATGGCAAACAAATAGTCATTGCTTAGGCCAGTCATCGTCTATCAACACCTGCGCGTAATTACTACATCCCGAAACAGGAGTGTTTAGCGCTCGTCTGGGCAGAATATAATTTCGCCCCGACTTATACGAGAAGTATTTCTCGGTAGTTACAGGCCCCCAACTGCTTTGCTGGTTGTCGTCGTTGAAAGACCCCGCAGAGAGTTTTGTCAGCTCCACCTTCTCAATTACCTACAAATATGGCCGCCTGCATCCGCACACAGAATGCTTAGCGAGTCGTCCTTGACCCACCTTCCTTTTCCAATATCATTGTCGGGCAGCGCAAGGATCCTTCCTTACCTTCTTTGATCGACCGCTTTTCTTCCACTCCATGTGACCGATCGCTACACCTGTTTCTGCTACGTCACGACATTTTATATCGCCGAAATCTGCACCCTGACAGCTAGTATCTCCTTGTTGTTCCGCAAAACCTCTGCTCGACCGCGCCTGCGCAACTTCACGATGCCCCAACCGCCGAACACTTGGGCGTTCCTCGCACTTTTGGCCGTATGCGACGACATTTCTTCTGGCCCAGCTTATATCGATCCATCCGATGCTATGTTACGTGTTACAAACTTTCCCAACGTCGCAAGAAGCCTTCTTTGATCCCAATTGGTCACCATCAGCCCATATATGTCACCGGAAACCCATCTTCTGGGATTAGACTAGACTAGCTGGAGCCTTTCGCAACGCCGACTTCCGGTAACGAATTGATTTTCATTACCACAGATAAGCTCACGAGGGCTATCCCGACCAACTGTGCCTCTGACGTCACGGACTTCTCCACGACATACTTCTACGCCACGGCGCCCCTAAGAGCTCGCCACCGATCGCGGCCGCTGCTTCTTTTCGAAAGTTGTGGACGAACTTCCGCGCGGGTGCTAGACTTGCCACAAATTCACGATTGCGTATCGTACCTATCCAATGGACGAACAAGCCACTAAATCTAACGACAAAATCGCTTAAATGGCAGCGCCGTTTTTAATCTATTTCTTGCCTGGTTTGTGGGCCGATCCCGAGGATGTCGCAGTCCGAAAATGTAGCGAAACGAATGAAGATGACTGATGTTAATAAAAAACCGTATAGTTTATTCTCAGAGCATCTGCGATGGTATCTGCAATGATGAATACTGTGATCATGGCGATAATGACGATAATTATGGGGAAGACGACGATAATTAATAATTAGATGAGCATTCTTAGGCAACGTCACGGAAATTGCAGGAAACTCTCGCTCACACACACACTATATATATATATATATATATATATATATATATATATATATATATATATATATAACCAATTTCCGCCAACTTGGGTGACTGTGTAGACCGTAATCGACCGGCTAGAGCATCGGGCGGACCGGGTTGGCGCAGCAGGGCTCGACACCTACGCTTGCACCGTTTCCAACTAGCCATTACTGCAAGGAGCTGCGGCAGCTCAACGGGAATACTCCGACAACAAGAAGCATTGCAGGCTTGAATATTTCTGTAAAGTAAGTTGGATTCTAATTTAGAAAATATCATCCATACCTTGATTTACTTCCGCGTTGTAAAATATTCAGTTTATTCTACATATATATATATATATATATATATATATATATATATATATATATATATATATATATATATATATATATATATATATATATATATATATATATATATATATATATATATATATATATATATATAACCAATTTCCGCCAACTTGGGTGACTGTGTAGACCGTAATCGACCGGATAGAGCATCGGGCGGACAGGGTTGGCGCAGCAGGGCTCGACACCTACGCTTGCACCGTTTCCAACTAGCCATTACTGCAAGCAGCTGCGACAGCTCAACAGGAATACTCCGACAACAAGAAGCATCGCAGGCTTGAATATTTCTGTAAAGTAAGTTGGATTCTAATTTAGAAAATATCATCCATACCTTGATTTACTTCCGCGTTGTAAAATATTCAGTTTAATCTACATATATATATATATACATATATATATATATATATATATATATATATATATATATATATATATATATATATATATATATATATATATATATATATATATATATATATATATATATATATATATATATATATATATATATATATATATATATATATATATATATATATATATATATATATATATATATATAACCAATTTCCGCCAACTTGGGTGACTGTGTAGACCGTAATCGACCGGATAGAGCATCGGGTGGACCGGGTTGGCGCAGCAGGGCTCGACACCTACGCTTGCACCGTTTCCAACTAGCCATTACTGCAAGGAGCTGCGGCAGCTCAACGGGAATACTCCGACAACAAGAAGCATCGCAGGCTTGAATATTTCTGTAAAGTAAGTTGGATTCTAATTTAGAAAATATCATCCATACCTTGATTTACTTCCGCGTTGTAAAATATTCAGTTTAATCTACATATATATATATATATACATATATATATATATATATATATATACATATATATATATATATATATATATATATATATATATATATATATATATATATATATATATATATATATATATATAACCAATTTCCGCCAACTTGGGTCACTGTGTAGACCGTAATCGGCCGGATAGAGCATCGGGCGGACCGGGTTGGCGCAGCAGGGCTCGACACCTACGCTTGCACCGTTTCCAACTAGCCATTACTGCAAGCAGCTGCGACAGCTCAACAGGAATACTCCGACTACAAGAAGCATCGCAGGCTTGAATATTTCTGTAAAGTAAGTTGGATTCTAATTTAGAAAATGTCATCCATATCTTGATTTACTTCCGCGTTGTAAAATATTCAGTTTAATCGCCGGCTTAGTGGGCAAACGCCATGAATTAAGGAGAAAGCAAGGAAATAACTCGTAGCGTCATGCCTCGCCTGAAGAAGGTTCCTACCGCTTAGTATTCGAACAACAAGAGCGCGAGCGGGGCTTCTGCTCATTGCACTAGTGTATATTCGCCATTTTGATGAAACAGCCGACACTGAAGTTCATACCGATGCGAGTAACGTCGGCCTCGGTGCACTACTAGTGCAGTAGAAGAACGGCCAGGAGAAAGTAATAGCTTATGCCAGCCGTAAGCTCTCGAAAGCATAGGCAAACTCCTCAGCTACCGAGAAAGAGTGTCTTGCAGTCATTTGGGCAATATGTAAATTTCGGCTCTACCTCTATTGTACAGCATTCGGAGCAGAGAGTGATAACCATTCGCTTTGCTGGCTGGCGAATCTCAAGGATCCATCCGGATGACTAGAAAGATGGAGCCTTAGGCTTCAAGAGTATGATATTACTGTCGTACACCGATCCGGAAGGAAGCAGAGCAATGCCGACTGTTTGTCACGCGCTCCAGTCGAGACAACTGTTTGAGAAGAAGAGGATTTCTCGTTTCTTGGCATTGTTGACGCTTGACAAACCGCTTAACAACAACGAGATGACCCAGAATTGCTTCCACTTATACAGTGCCTGGAGGGACTCGACGTTCAACTCCCGAATATTTTCTCTAGAGGGCTATCCTCGTTCTGTCTGCGAGGAAGTGTCCTCTACAAGAGAAACTTCGAGAACAGCGAGACATAGTTTTTACTCATCGTAGCCACAGCTATGCGAGAAGAAATTTTGCATGCATGTCACGATGAACCGACGTCGGGACACATGGGCGTGAGCCGCACATTCGCCAGGATTAATCTGAAATACTACTGGCCTAAGTTATCAGCATAAGTGCAGCACTATGTCAAGACTTGTCTCGAGTATCAAAGGCGCAAGACTCCATCCGTAAAACCAGCAGACCTCCTCCAGCCAATAGAGCCACCAAAAGCCCTATTCCTACAAGTCGGTATGGACCTCCTTGGACCCTGCCTAACATCATCTTTAGGCAAAAAGTGGATAGTTGTGGCCCCGCACTATCTGACCCATTGCGCAGAAACTGATTCCCTGTACAGTGCAAAGGCTGTCGATGTTGCGAAATTCTTTGTCAGCAACATCGTGCTCAGGCATGGCGCTCCAACAGTTGTTATTACCGATTGTGGAACAACCTTTACTGCGGACCTAATGAAATGCTTGTTGCAAATGACACATACTGTTCACAGGAGACCTACGGCGTACCACCCTCAGCAGAACGGTTTAACTGAACGCCTCAACAGAACACTGACTGGCATACCTTCGATGTATGTCGACGTTGAGCATAGGCAGTGGGATGAAATTTTGCCGTACATCACCTTCTCGTATAATACGGCCGTTCAAGAAACAACATGAGCCACTCCGTTTGAACTTGTACTCGGCCGAGCAGTAACCACAACTTTGGATGCTATGTTGCCGTTAGATGAAGAAAACAGCAACTCATCTGACATCTTTGATTTGCTGCAAAGAGCCGAGGAGCCACGACAGATGGTAAGGTACCGAATACGCCACCAACAACGCATTGGCTCCAACCGGTACAACGAGCGCCGTAGGGAAGCTCATTATCAGCCCGGTGACAAGGTGCGGATATGGACACCAGTGCGACGCCGTGGACTGTCTAAAAAGCTTCTGTGCCGATACTTCGGCCCTTACGAAATACTTCATCGTATAAGCGACGTTTTTTGTGATCGCACTATCATATAGTCGATATAATGCAACTGTTATACCATTAACGTCATGCTGTCTTGGTCGTGCCATCGTCATGACGCCAAATTCCTCATCCAACTGACGCCATGGTGTCGTCATACAGCCATCATGATGCCATGGTCGTCATGCCATCGTGGCCATACGGTCATCGTTATACCATTGTCATTTCACCATTTTTAGCGCTCTCCTTTTAACATTGTTGTCACTTCAGTAACGACGTTCTATTGTCGTCATGCCCCTCTTCGCCAATCTTTCGACGTGAAAGTTGTCCAATCGTAGTAATTACGCCGCCGTCGGCTTGACATTGTTGTCATTGCGTCGTCCCCATATAGTCGCTATCATTAACTCATTGTCATATCGCCGTCGTTATGTCGTCCTAGTCGAGCCATCGCTATCATCTAGGTCATAACGCCATCGTCATTAGACTCGTCGTCGTCGCCGTCATCACGCTGTCTTCGTTACACCATCGTCATTATTTAGGAATTGCCATTTCACTGCCGTCGTACCGTCTTTGCCATATCACCTTGTCGTTTCATCGGAGTCAATACTTTTTACACTGCATGGGTGTCATAGAGTCATTGTCATTACGCCATGCTCATGACCGACTTTGGCGAGTGAGTCCCATAGTAACGTCGGGCGATATCACAGTATGTCGTATATATCCCAAGAAACGCAAATATCAGAATGACCATTAGAGGTTTAATAAACGTGACTTCATAAATATGGGGTGTAGCTACATTGCTACAACACTAATAGCATTACCATCGACAGACATTGTTGATAAGTTATATTGTAATTTTTTCGACTAATTTCTCCGGGCATATTCGCTGTCGTTACAGAGCTTCCGCTGCGTGCCTTTGCATTCCTTTATTTAAATGCGTCAGTATGCCATATGGCATAAGATAAACAAGGAAATGTAGTTCTGTTTCCTGCATGAAGTCCAGGAGCGACCGGTGCAGGGGTCCGTGCATCAAGCGCGTTAGTTCAGGTGGCCGACCTGGATGGAAGCCAAGACGGCTGGTGGGTGCGTGCCTCGTGAAGGCCCGAACAGGTCCCCAGTAGGTGATCCTGAGTTGCCTCTGTGGCTGGGGCAGCGCAGGAAGGGCAGAGCAGTGGCGGAGGCTGTGCTCCGGACGTCCAGTTGCTCGCATGGCAGGAGTCATGCCAGCGTCGACGCGGATTCTCCTGAACGCGACTTCCTTCGGCGAGTCAAGCCGCTGGGAAAGTCCGATCCACGCGGAGGGATGAGTGCACGATTGTAGCGCCGGAGTGATTCTTTGTGCAGGAGAAACTTGTCCTTTCGTAGCAGACCAAGTACGGGCAGCGGGATTTGGACTTCTACTGGATGGCAGGCGGTATCTGCGACCAGTTGGACAGGTGCAGACCGACGGGGCCACGCTACCCGCACAGGACAGGCGCAGGAATCGACAAGGCTGTGTATGAGGCTGTGTCAAGAGAGCTGCTGACTTTTCATAGCTCTCGAACAGCCCGAGTGCACTCTTTGTATCTAAGCAATCTATTCCGAGACAAGTAATGTAGCTTAGGTATAATGGCTGTTAAACCATCCCGCATAGCTGCGAGCTCCGCCAATACGGATGGAAACGGTGCCTCTGAAATATAGGAGCATGTTTGTTGCTCGTCGGGTAGGATGGGACATACCAGGTTTGTGTGCAAAACGCAGCCATCGATAGCTGCGTCTATGTACTACACTTGTAGTGAGTCGCCGGTGGCTGTTAGGGCGGGATTCTGTGCTACCTGACGGTTGTACTGTTGCAGGTGAGTCAGTAGTCGGTTGTCGCTGGCCTGTGTCTTAAGCCATGGCGGAATTTTTGGCAAGGGTGCGATAGGCTGTGGCAGTGTTGGACTGTAGTAGTGGGCTAAAAATGCCGAAGTAGGTACAGCGTGACTGTTTTGGTGGCGAGTGCTTCGACGCTGGGGCACAATTTCATCGATCGTGTTAAGCTGCACTTCCGCCTGGAGGGTCGGGAGAGGGGTGAGCCGAGGAATGCGCGTAATGGTACGTATGGACTCCGCCGGTTCGCGGTTTTATGCAGGTCCCAATCTCTCAATGTGAGGCGTTGAAACTGAGCTTGATAGAAAAGCCAAGGCTGCAGGATTGACCACACCAAAACGCTTGTCATTCGGGAGTATGCACCCCCGGTCTTTCGAGAAATGCGGCGGATAAGATTGCACTTCTTTCTTTTCGTGGTTTTCCTCTGCCCCTATCTTCTCTTTTGCTTTGCTTAGAAGGGACTGTGCTGTCTGTTGGTTATTCTTAAGCGGGTGCAGATGAATGGCCCGGTACACAGGGTGAGGAGCCAAGACAAACTTGACACTGAATACTTAATAGAACCGCGTGTTCAAAGGTGCTGGCAAGGCAAGCACAGTGCCTTCGTGCACAGCCCCTCCTGTTCTTGCTCAGGAAATCAGGATCACTCTACTTTTCGCAGACGTAGGCGCGCGGCTGCAGGGTGCGAAGATTTCCAGCTATGGCATTCTGCCAAGCTTGCAATCGGCACTGTTATTCGGCAGACTGAGCACTCAATACTTAATTTTGCAGGTAGCATAGCCACTGATGCATTCAGGTAGAAAGCCCTTCTTGCCCATATCTGCGAGGTGTCGTCTTTTTTGTTTGCTACATGGCGTAACGGCTAAATCTGTGCTGTTACTTCGTCATGGATGTGGCGTCTGCGAGCGCGTCAAGCAAATGAAGTTGTTCCCTGTGTTCACTTCATGCGCAAGGTTTCTTCTACAGGGAAGTTGTTCATGGCTGGGGCTACGTGCATTTTGGCTCTGCGTCAACAAACATGTGTGCCGTTCCTGATTATCGTGCAGGGAAGGTCCAAACACAATGCGTATACCACTGTAGGCTCCGGTGCTGGGCTCGGCATTATGTAATGCGCCCTTCAACTACCCTTGTCAGACATGGTACCCAAAGAGGACCTACGCACAAGGATAACAACAGATGTTTTATTTCAGTGTCATCCAAAATAGAACAGCGGGTTACACAGAACGAAAAGGAAGAAAGAGGTATAGAAGAACAATCAGAAGGAACACAACACTTCATTCAGCGTAGACGACTTGGAGTTCGCTAGCGCTGAGCTACGTGCTAGCTAGGTGCTAATTGTAAATGTCACGTGAGACAGAGACGACATCGCTCAAAGCCGATATTTTAAACAGTTTTTGATAGGACCGTTAGAAGATCTTTTGCACTACAACGTCAGTTTTTCGGGTCCCAAGAGCCCATGTCAGCGACGATGATAGCACCAACAGTCACGCGCCCGTACCGCCGTGTCATATGTTGTCGCGCTGGCTCGTATTTGACGACCTTGGCGCTGCGGGATTCGGTGAAGGCGAGCTCGAAGGGAGCTCGAAGGTTATCGAAGGGACAACACACATCAATGAGAACTGCCTCCTGTCCCCGTGGTATGAGGAGGTCTGGCCGGAGATTAGTGTGCCCAACCAGCCGGTTCTCGTAGACGACGGTGAAATGATACCAGCTTGTAGTGCGAAGCCTAGCCAAGATCTTGTGGCGTGTGGTGTACATGGCGGCAATTGTACGGACTTGCTATGCACATGGCCAGTCTGTCCGAAACGTCACGCGCGTCTATTTTTCTCCGGCTCCTCGGGGCGGCTGTTCGGTTGTGCACGCGAATGTATCCAAAAGAATTTAGTAGCGTTACACTGCGAAGCAGGATAACCAGCGAAGCTGCATCTGGATGACTATATTTAGAACTATATAGATTTATATGGCTATTGCTATATTGATTGAATAAGCCCACATAGGCGTAACTCCGTGGTTGTTATCGTGTTAATTTTGCCTCATTGCTTACCAGAGGGACCATAGGTTTGTGGTCGTTGTGGTACACTGCGATCGGTTGTACTGCTATGCTAGATAAGTTCATGTGAAAGGTTCGGTGACGCGTGGTCGGCACATTGACGTCCGTGTAGCACTCAATTCCAAACCGGTCCAACAGGAAGGACACAATTCACTTGCCGTCGGAGCGCGCTAGGTCAACGTTAAAGTCGACGATTAATGGGTAACCGGTTTAACAGGAAGGACGCAATTCACTTGCCGTCGGAGCGCGCTAGGTCAACGTTAAAGTCGACGATTGATGGGTACACTATTGCGCTTTATTATACTTTTAGACCCTACAATTGGAGCGTAGAAGCGCAGACATCCGACGTTCAATATATGGCCATGAAGGTCATGCGCCATAACATGGTCCATAAGATAGCATTCAGAGGGATCGCGGTAACTAACATCTCGCGGAAGCAGTTGGACGACTATATATGTATTTTTTCCATTCTACGCTGTTCTTGCCCACGGGCACATGTTTCATCAAACCCTAGCCGTATACAGCTTCACTGTAAAACCAAGTCTGACAAGTTCCCATTTCCAATCTTGAATTTCACTTCTCTTCTGTGGTTGTAATAGGGAGGCCGCGTATATTCCGGACTCCCGAGGAGGAAGGAACCTATGAAAAGCGGCGTCCCGCATGCGCTTGGTGTTTTGCGCACGATCTTCTGCGGTGGTGTTTGCCAGCCGTTGGCGACGATTGCATTCTCGTCTCTGTTCTTGCTGTCGCTCATCTTAGGTACGCTGCTCCTCGAGAGTCCGGAATTGACGGGAACATGATGGAATTAATATATTAAAAATGTGGAGGATGCTCAAGCTTCGCCTTTTTTTGTTTGTTTGAGTGGAACGCGATAGCTTTCAGAGATCCTGGACGGCTTCCAACGCCTGCCGGCAACTGCAGTGCATGTAACCGCAATGTTTACCCAGAAACGGTCACGGTGGATGGTATGCACGAAGGCGAGCTTGTTGGTCGAAACGTGGTCTTTTTCAGTGGTCGCGATGCGGCGGAGGCTAGTGCCACCTCAAAGCATTTCAAGGATGCGCGTGGGCGTTCTCATCCGTGGACTCTGAGATATGTACGCGCCGGCGTGCTCAAACTGCAGACGCCGTCTCCGGTCCGTACATTGTAGAAACACTGCAATAGGGGTTTGTTTGAGCTTTTGCGTAATAGAATAATTTTTATCGCATATTCAAATTGCAACCCGAGACCTATCATGTATGTAGGTTGTGTGTAAGTCGTAGCTTACGATTTTTTCACGAATTTTAGCTTGAGAAATTCAAATAGTTCTCTGAATTCATTGCATCACAGGGACGGCCTGGGTATGTGTGTTCCAAAAATCTTGTTGCTGATATGACGTCGGACGCCGAACGCGGGACGCGCGCGCTTCCATTGTATGTTCTGCGACACTGGCTCCTTAACGCTATAGCGTTAATAACAGAGGTGATACGAGAATGCGTATGTGTACCTATCGTCACGATGACCACCGATTAAGACAACAAATTTGTTACTTTGTTCAAAATTCTGTGTCATCTCTCCTTAGCGTGCTAAACAGCTTCACTACGTACCCACCTTCACAGAGTGGAAGGGCCCATGATTTGTCCACGTGACCATATGCATGGCAGAAAATGCGCTAGGAAAGAATAAACAAAAGCTTTTTCTCCCGGAAACAAGACGATCTGGCTACAAATTGTTCGAAACAAGAAAGAAATATGTAGCAGACCTCGTCCATCCGTGTGCTATCAATCACTCAGCTGAGAAAGAGATGACCTGCCCAGTTTGTAGACTGCAACTAAGAGCCAAAATTTTTTTCATATGTAAGTACATTAGAACATTCGCATAGCAGTAAGCACAAGCCCTTACTTATATTTATTTCGCATGCGCATTCAAAGGACTGCCAGATGTGTCTATACCGTTTAAATATCCTGTTTTTCTGTCTATTTACGAGTGCTTAAGTGCTGCGATTTTAACGTGAAATTCGATCAATCACGGGGCGCGTGATCATTGCTATGCTGCGGCATCGGCGCACCTGCTCGGACAGTGTGTCTGATACCGTCTATACACGAAAAACTGAGAGGTTGTTGGTAACGCTTGTGGGACACAAAATACTCTAGCAACCTCGACGCAAGCGCTGGGCGTGGCGGCAGTGATTCCGGCAACATGCTTACCAGTACTTTTCTCTCATGCTGCAGGCTGCAGCGCTTCTCTGAAACCAAGCTTCCACCAGCGCCTGCGTCACTTGGCCAACTATGGCGGACCTGAGCTACGAACTTGGACTTGGACAACTATGGCGGACCTGAGCTACGCACATGGCGAGCATTCATTGGCACCTGCTTAATGCAAAGTCGGGACCGACCGATCGTTCCGCGCATCAAGGGTCCAGACATCGCCTCCACCTCAGTGACGTGGTCACGTGTCTTGAGTGAAAGAACTTCATCAGAGGTCGGACGAGTACGGCCAACTCCCACGTCCGGACCGCCAGATCTAGCCCACCTGCCCCGTTGCGGGTGCGTTGGACAGCGGGGATTCTTGTCCAGAGCAGGCCTACGCAGGAGCGAGTCCCACTCCTCCTTACTAAACTTCTGGTACCTCGACCCGCCCTCCCAGAGCATGTGTGCTAGCGTGGAGGTCTGCCCGCAATACGGGCAGGCGTCATCGCGATATATGTTGGGGTAAACTTCGTGTAGAACGGCCAGACACGGATATTTGCCGGTCTGTAAGAGTATAAGAGAAACGGCTTGCGCCCTATTCAACTTGTTGTGAGAGCGTGGAAATGCACTTCTAGGCATGTAGAAAAAATTCGTAACCTCGTAGGGGGGGGGGGAAGGGATTCGGGAAAGGGAGTCAGGGGGAGGGGCTGTAGGGGGGATAAGAGTCGGCGCTCCTTAAGAAGGGGGCGCGGTCGGTGAGGTCACGCGCAGCCTCGTGAGCACACTCATTGATGTTCAGGGGAGCACCCTCGACCGACCCTACGTGAGCGGGAAACCAGTGAATCGAATGATGATGGAGAGCATACGGACTCAAGACGCTAAGAAGACGAGCTTGTTGCTCGGTGATGCAGCCCTTCTGAAAAACCCTAAGTGCCATTTTGAAATCGCTATAGATCTCGGACCCACGACTGTATAGCAGGGCAAAGGCGATAACGGCTTGCTCGGCGACACTTGCCTTTTGGGACAGCTATAAGGACGCCTGATAAGCTCTGCTTCACCAGTGTATATGGCGGCAGCAATTCCGGCAAGATGCTGAGCAGTCCTTTTACAGCGAAGCTGTCTATGGCTAGAATCAAGGATTTTGTGGCGTCGGCGTGAAAAACTCTCGCATCCCGGCCACGGCGATTGTACTCCGGCCACGGCGGCCGCATTTACATGGGGTTGAAATGCGAGAACACTTGTGTACTTAGATTTAGGTGAACGTTCATGAGCCCCAGGTGATCGAAACTTCCACAGTACCCCACTACGGCGTGACTCACAATCAGATCGTGGTTTCGCCACGTAAAACCTCATAATTTATTATTTTTTTGGAGTGAAAAAGCCGACAACAAAAGCAAACGCAAATCGCAGCTTGCGTTGGAGCTCGGTTTTACGGCCACCTGTGTGTAAAACGGCGCTCCGTGGCAGCTGTGTATCTATGAATGTATGACGTATGTGTGACGCAGTCTTCGCCTGATGAAGTGACCAACAGGAATTGTTGGTACCATTTCGCTCCACCGTTCCTATGGGAAGGCCACGCGTGTTCCGTATATCTGAAGAGCAGCGGCGCGAGGGATGTAGTGTCGATGAACCCGGCAGCCCGCGAAAGAGAGCGTGCTCGCGATGAGATACATAGGCGACGAGCGAGAGCCGACGAAGCATATCGTTACGCCGCGAATACCGCAAGGAAAGGGCGCGGTAGCGGGATTCGACGGCGCCTATGCAAGGTTCAAAAGAGATTTGCTCGATTGCAAGTTCGTATTAAACCGCCGAGTATGTGATCGCCTATGGTTCGATAACGACCTCTACGAAATCAACGGCACACCGTCGGAACTGCGGCAGCAGAAGGCGGTGCATGTGCTGACGGGATGCTTTCCCGGCGAGAACGTTGGGGAGTTTCGAGTCTGCAGCCGGCGTAAGGAGGCGCTGATAAAGGGTAACGTGCCTTAGTTCAATACAACGCGTATAAACAGGATCTGCTAAAGTGTGCGGTTCGACGGTTCTCAATAATGAATGGATACGTGTACCTGCATGTAGCGGCGCATATTCCGAAGCTCAAAGCCAATCGCATCAGCTTCGCTGGTCATCCACCTTCACAGAGTGGAATGGCTCAAAAATTCTTTACCTAATAAAATCTAGATATTGTAGTGTTAATCAGGATATGGCTGCGTGATGAAATAAATATATGATAGTAAGTTCATTACACTTGGCTATAGCGCATTCAGAAAGATGGGGGTATCAGAGGTGGTGGTGTAGTCATTTTTTTAAGGATAACGTTAAAATACAGCAAGAATGCCTGATGTAATCGACGTTCAGTGCATGTATTAACGCCCTGCTAGTAACAGCGCAAATATAGACAAGGGACGAGACAGGAAGACACCACAAGCGCTGACTTTCAACAACGTTTATTCCGAAAGAAACAGGGCTTTTTATAAACATTGCCTCATGTGTCGCAGTCACGTGATTGCACATCATGTGAAACAAGCACTTTTTTCTTTTATGCACTCAAGGTAGCGGTTGCACGTGCAAAAGCTCAAGTTCTTTTTTTGTCAGTAACAAGGACGGCGTGCTAACGCATTGATCACGAAGTCTGGTAATCTCGGCTGCCTCAATTATCTCCCGGACCAGCTGGTCATTGTGTTTCTTCAGCACTTTACAGCGTCTAAATTCTGCGGCGCAATCTTTTGAGGGGCAATCCCTGATATGTATGCCTAGATTCCTGTTAGCCTGCTCGACGCTAAGTTTATGTTCCTTCAGTCTCTCATTTGTGCATCTAGAAGTTTGCCCTATATACCTTTTTCCACATTTCAGAGGTATTGAATACACAACGGCTTCTGCGCACTCCACGAAACGATTCTGGTGATTAGTCGTGCACCCTTCCTGCTTTATCGGCTCTTCAGCATTGACGCGTCGGCAGAGGCTTTTTAGTTTTTTCGGGGCAGTAAGCACTACATTGACTCCAGCTTTTCGCCCAATCTTTTTCAGGCGGTGAGATAGGTTGTGTACGTATGGCAGGGCCACGGTCCGTCGTTTTTCTTTTGGCTTCTCGCTACCTGGCTCGCCATGGGCACGCTCGAGTTTTAGGTTCTTGCTCATTTTTTCCGCAACGGACACAAGAAGGTGCGACGGGTAACCAGCCCTAGTAAGCCGGTCAACCTGCCGACGAAAACTTTGTTCCATTGCGTGGATGCACGATTTTTTGAGCGCATTTGTTAGACAAAGGTTTGCAATTGCTCTCTTCACTAGTTTTGAATGCGCTGATTCGAATGGCAGTGGCGCCTTGTCGCCTCTGGGTTCATAGGCCCAGCAGACCTTCCCTTTGGAGAGCTCGAGCCGGAGATCAAGGAATCTCAAAGACCCTTGCGTGGGGACCTCGTGGGTAACAGCAAGCGGCTGAAGCGCATGACTAAAGCATGTTAGTGCCTCCGAAACTGCGTCATCTGAATTCGTGCCAGAGCCATCACATAGAACCAAGTAATCGTCAACATACCGGAAGACTCCCCGGACGTTTGTTCTGGTTAGGGCGTTCTGAAGTAATCTATCTTTCTGGGCAAGAAACAAATCGCTAAGTACTGGCGCAATACATGACCCTATACAGACGCCGCGTTTCTGGAGGTACACATTCCCTTCCCACGTAACATAAGTGGATTTCAAGTATACAGAAAGGAGTTCCAGGAACCCACCGGTTGAAACCCCGGAGGCGTTCTGAAAAGCGACAGCACCGTGTGCATCTATACATTCTTCCACGCACTCCAAAATTTCATGTTGGGGGATCGAATAATATAAATCTTTAACATCTACAGAGCATGCTGCAAA
The DNA here is from genome assembly GCF_038994185.2 of Dermacentor albipictus. NCBI lineage: Eukaryota > Metazoa > Arthropoda > Arachnida > Ixodida > Ixodidae > Dermacentor > Dermacentor albipictus. The sequence continues at coordinate 487,047,327 of NC_091821.1, forward strand.
GTCAGTGCTAGAATTGTCTTTTAAAAACCTTATTACAGCGTCTGAGGATTTCACCTGGAAAGGATCGTCAACAGTTAGTAGCTTTAGTTTTTCTTGCAAAAATAGGGCAATCGTTTTCTGCCAAGTGCCCTTCTCAGATACTATAACCCGCAGGGGCCACTCAGGTTTATGCGTTTTAACAGTGAAAAACATGTCAAGGGATGATTTTTTGCTAGTTTCGATGCTACGCACAAGGCGATCGAGTTTTAGATTTCCGCAAAGCTTCTTTGCAGCTGACTTTGCTTTTCGCAGAACAGACTTTTCATGACTGTTAAAAACAGAACTTATGGCCTCTAACGCCTTATATTGGTAGACCTCTTTCGGCATCACAGCGAAGCCCCCTCCTTGTCAGAAGTAAGCAACGAGAGGGAATGTTCTTTCAAATACGTCACCACTTGTCGCACAGGTAGGCGGTTCGTGCCCATTTTGCAACGGGCAACCACGTCGACTCCGTCGGACAGGCACCTGGCACTTTCAGACTCTGGCCCTGCGCGCGCAACTCGTCGCACCATTGCCAGTAGTTCCGGTGTAGAAGTCCTCGGCTCGACGGCAAATTTCGGTCCATGACGTAGAACCTCCAGGATCGAGTGAGGCAGAGCCTCGACTCCGCTGGTATGGACACTGCTTCCAGGCGTCCGTGTTTCTGCGTGTTCTATGTGATGGCTCTGGCACGAATTCAGATGACGCAGTTTCGGAGGCACTAACATGCTTTAGTCATGCGCTTCAGCCGCTTGCTGTTACCCACGAGGTCCCCACGCAAGGGTCTTTGAGATTCCTTGATCTCCGGCTCGAGCTCTCCAAAGGGAAGGTCTGCTGGGCCTATGAACCCAGAGGCGACAAGGCGCCACTGCCATTCGAATCAGCGCATTCAAAACTAGTGAAGAGAGCAATTGCAAACCTTTGTCTAACAAATGCGCTCAAAAAATCGTGCATCCACGCAATGGAACAAAGTTTTCGTCGGCAGGTTGACCGGCTTACTAGGGCTGGTTACCCGTCGCACCTTCTTGTGTCCGTAGCGGAAAAAATGAGCAAGAACCTAAAACTCGAGCGTGCCCATGGCGAGCCAGGTAGCGAGAAGCCAAAAGAAAAACGACGGACCGTGGCCCTGCCATACGTACACAACCTATCTCACCGCCTGAAAAAGATTGGGCGAAAAGCTGGAGTCAATGTAGTGCTTACTGCCCCGAAAAAACTAAAAAGCCTCTGCCGACGCGTCAATGCTGAAGAGCCGATAAAGCAGGAAGGGTGCACGACTAATCACCAGAATCGTTTCGTGGAGTGCGCAGAAGCCGTTGTGTATTCAATACCTCTGAAATGTGGAAAAAGGTATATAGGGCAAACTTCTAGATGCACAAATGAGAGACTGAAGGAACATAAACTTAGCGTCGAGCAGGCTAACAGGAATCTAGGCATACATATCAGGGATTGCCCCTCAAAAGATTGCGCCGCAGAATTTAGACGCTGTAAAGTGCTGAAGAAACACAATGACCAGCTGGTCCGGGAGATAATTGAGGCAGCCGAGATTACCAGACTTCGTGATCAATGCGTTAGCACGCCGTCCTTGTTACTGACAAAAAAAGAACTTGAGCTTTTGCACGTGCAACCGCTATCTTGAGTGCATAAAAGAAAAAAGTGCTTGTTTCACATGATGTGCAATCACGTGACTGCGACACATGAGGCAATGTTTATAAAAAGCCCTGTTTCTTTCGGAATAAACGTTGTTGAAAGTCAGCGCTTGTGGTGTCTTCCTGTCTCGTCCCTTGTCTATATTTGCGCTGTTACTAGCAGGATGGAAAACCAACAAGCCCAAGCTGCTATTCTAGCGAAATGTATTAACGCGATAGCGTTAAGGAGCTCGTGTCGCAGAAAAGCCGGTGTCGTCGGCGTCGGGTGTCGGCGTCGGCGGCGTTGACCGTGAGCGATAAATCACGGCAGGCGCTTCATAAATAAAAAAGCAACTTCCAAGATTGGCCCGGTGGGAATCGAACCCGGGTCTCCGGAGTGTGAGACAGAGACGCTACCACTCAGCCACGAGTTTTTTTTTTCTTTATTCACAAAATGACATACATAAAAACACGTTGGACTACTTGGACCAACGTGACAAGCTAAAATTTCTTGAAATTCACTAATTCATCAAGATTACCCAACCAGTCAGGCGGATCTGCCTGTACACGATATATCTCACGTATGAAAATAATGCTTTCAACAAAATTTTCTCGCGCTGGGCGCGCATTCACATCGGCGTGCGTTACCGCCATCCGTGTCTTCCAAAGACTATGGAGGCCCAGGAGCATTATCATGTCATACGGAAAGCCCTGATGGCTGTCTACCGGCAGGAAACGTATACCCTGTGCTGTTATCGGCAGTTCCTTTTTAAGAGTTCTTTGCAAGACATCCCAATAAAAAATTGCATCCCAGCACTCAATGAAAGCGTGCTCAATGGTCTCCGGCTTGTTACATAGCGCACAGTTGGTCGTCCATGGTACAGATATTCCTTTGTCGGCTATCCATGTTTTGACCGGAAGGGTAGATGTATGCAATTTAAAGAAGAACGACTTTACGCTTGCTCTCACTGGCATCTTTTTAACTCTTTTTAAAACATCTTGTCCTGGGCCTCCATAGTATTTCATTCGGTACAATGGCACTGGCATCATAACGTCAACTAAATCCTTGTAAAGTTTCTTTCTTGTTACTGTGCTCAGGTACTGAAGGGAAAACCGAGCTTTTAATATTCGAAGGGAGTCGACTACCTCTCGCAAGTAGCCTTTAAGCCGGTAGTGTACAGGCTGTGCACTAGACACAATAAATTCAGGCAAAACGCTTTTCAAACGGATCTGGATCATCGTACGCAAGAATGAATCACTTTGATCTCGTAAGAAGACAAAACGAGAAACAATCTGTCGTAAGAACAAATGCGACAATCCAAGACCACCATGTCGAACAGGACGAAACAAGTTGGTACGGCTGACCCTTTCCCAAGTGGAACCCCAGATAAAAACAGCAAACACTCAGCCACGAGTTCGATGCTTCCAAGCGGTGCAAACGCGCCTCTAGTGAATGCGGTGTTGCCTTCGAAACCAGCCGTGGAAAGTTATACTGCGGTGTATATCGGTAATTATGAACATGTAACGTACAGAAGTCACAATTACACGAGTTGCGAAGTGCGTTTCCGCCGCATTTCTTTTGCGCTTTCCGCACACGCAGAGCCATCTTGCGGCAAACACAGAAGACCCCCTCCTCTCAATGTACGGCGCTGCCCCGACAGGAGGCGCGCCGCGCGCGCATTGGGACCGCTGCCAGGCGCGTCGCGGGACTCCCTCTCCCCTGACGACGCTTCGCCGTGCTTCCGGTTTAGATTACTATCTATCTCTCTGCCCGTGCCGATCACGACGTTTGGCTGGCGTAGATCGTTTCCCCTCCGAGACACCGAGTTCTTTGGTTCGTTTCGTTCGCTCAGGCGCACGTTTCGTTGTCGCGCCGAACGCTGCGTTGCTCGACGTTCACCGCGTGATAGGTGGGCGCTAAGTCCGATGCGGGGCGCATCGTAAGTGATTGCTGTGCCGTAGCGCATTGTCTTATACCCCTTGGCGGGTCGACGGGAACGCTGTCGCGTCCCACTCTTGAAGGCGAAGCTTAAGCGTCCTCCAATTTTTTTTTGCATAGCCTACCATGAAAACGTTGGATATATTTGAGATGCTCTGAACAGACTTCCTAGTTTCCATGCTATGTTTTAGATTATTTACAAGAGGGCATGAACGAACATGTGAAACCCGCTGACCATATTATCCTGTCAGAAGGTTTATGCTAAATTATAACTGGGAAACAACTCGCTCAACAGTCATAACGTTATTTTAGATGTGGCTATGCTGGACATTTCATTTTTCTTAAATTTATTGTAGTTAGCAGATTCCGCGGATGACAGAAAGAATTGTGCGGATGACACCATTTTCGAGACATTCGCCGCCAAACTTGCTGCAAAAATGCAGTGTTGTTCCACATACTTTCTTAACCAAAGGTCGTTTCATGCACTGAAGCACAAAAGTAACTGAGTCGCCAATGAATTACTCCACAAATTTTGTTAATTAATTTCTCGACATTGGCGTCATGCTGAGAATCTGTTCTCAATTAATCCGTCTCGCGAACTCCCTGGCTAGAATTTTTAAATTCCAATACGTGCCATAAGGCAATTTGTGAAGAAGTTAATTACGGAATTTTCGAAACTGAGTTGATTATGCAATTAGGTTTTTGCGCAAATAATGTCCGCCCCTTCAAGTAGCCCAGCCCATGGACTACAGTTGTGATACCTGCCGCGGGCAATGGATGGATGCATCGATGAAAAACTTTATTAGGGTCCTTTAGGGCGCGAACTAGCGCGCAGCAGGCCGCTCCCACGTCGGGACAGAGAAGCTAAGCCTCTCCGCCGCGTCGAGGGCCCGTTGGACAGCCCATAACTCTTCTTCGAGGTTGGGACTGTGTAGGACCGCATCCCAACGTGAAGAAGTGTTGCTTTCATCACCGCGTAACGCGGGACATCGCCAGAGCATGTGAGGTAAATTCGCCAAGTCACTGCATAGTGCACATGCATTTGTTGTCGGAGTTTCGGGGCACATCTAGTGAAGAAGCAGGGGGTTTGGTATGCCTCCGTCTGTAGAAGCCTTAGTGTCAAAGCCTGAGGTCTATTGAGTTTGCAATGTGGGAGGGGGTAGATACTCCGAGTCAAGTAAAAGTGCTTAGTAATTTCCGTGTACGAGGAAGGAGAGTACCAATGCTCAGTACCCCCGGCGTCACGCTGCCCGGTAGCTACGTGGTTGATGATCCCTCGCGCAGCTCCGTGTGCTGACTCATTGAGGTTGGGCGGGGCACCCTCGATCTGTCGCATGTGGGCTGGAAACCAGATCAATGTTTGTGGCTCGATCTCCTTGCTACCTAGTATACCTAGGGCCAGCTCGGATATGGTTCCATTGGCAAATGTCCTAACAGCTGATATCGAGTCACTGTAGATTGATGTCCTCTTGTCGTCCGATAAGGCCATCGCTATCGCAGCCTGCTCCGCGATCTCAGAGGATGCCGCCCGAGTCAAGATTGCGTTCGTTATTCCCCTTTCATGATCTACGCTAACTACAGCGAAGGCCTGTCCATCGGCGTAGCGCGCTGCATCTATGAAACTGTTATCCGAAGCCCATTCACGAGCCTTTTCAAGGAGAGCCTTCGCGCGCGCCCGACGTTTTCCCACCTTGTGTTCTGGATGGACGTTTCGTGGGATCGGGGCGACAATGATGCGGTCCCGCTGCTCTCGAGGGATACTGCAGAACTTTGTTTTGATTACTGTGCGAGGAACGCCCAGCTCCAGTAAGATGTGTCTTCCAGCTTGTGTGGTAGATAGCCTGATGAACTGGGCCCTCTCCTGTGCTTCCGCTTTTTCCTCTAGCGTGTTATGCATGCCAAGTTGCGTTCCGTGTGAGTCTATAGGGGGAGGCCGATAGCTCTCTTGATTGCCTTCCTAATTATTGCATTGAGCTTACCCCGCTCCGATCTTTGCCAGTTGTGCATAGCACAGCATAGCATAGCATAGCAGTTGTGCATAGTAATTAAATGACACATTACGAACGCATGTACCACTCTCAAGAGGTTATCTTCTCCGAGGCCTTGCTGCCAGTTGGCCACTCCTCTGATTAGTCTGATGGCATTGTCCGTCTTCTTAGTAAGTCGCAGTACTGGCTGGTTATTTGAACCACTCGACTCTACCATCATTCCGAGAATCCGGATAGCATCCTCTCGCAATATAGTCTCCGTCGTTTGTGCGCAGTTTTATGTCGCATTCGGCGAGTGGTTTCCATCCCTTTGGTTTCGGGCACCTGCGCTTGGGTCGGTAATGTAGCATTTCCGACTTGTGCGGTGAGCACCGAAGGCCCGTCCACTCAAGGTATCTCTCGGCAACATCAATCGCCCCTTGCAGGGCCGTCTCTACGAGTCCGTCGCTACCTCGCGTACACCAGATGGTAACGTCGTCTGCGTATATGGTATGACTGATAACGTCGATAGCAGGGAGTGTCCTGGATAGACCAATCATGACGAGGTTAAAGAGGGTTGGGGATATGACTGCCCTTTGTGGCGTCCCCTTAGACCCCAGCTCGATTATGTCTGAAATCAGGACCCCGACCTTAAAGGCGGCTCCTGTCTGACTGGAAAGATATCGTGTAGGAATGATAGTGCTTCCCCAGGTTAAGGCTCGAGATTGTGTTTCAAACGAACGAGTGAAGAACGTTGTCGAAGGTCTTTTCCGGATATAGACCTAGTGTGGCTCTTGTGTCCCGCGTATTACTGTCAATAATGTGATGCTTGATGAGCTTCATCGCGTCCTGCGTCAAGAGTCAGACAAAGAAGCCAATCATGTTGTGTGGGTAAATGTGGTGGTCCTACAGGCAGCGTGAAAGCCTGCTTAGGAATGCGTGCCCAGCAACCTTCCCCATGCACGATGTGAGGGAAATTGGGTGGAGGTTATCGAGGCTAGGCGGCTTGCCTAGCTTGGGGATGAGAATGGTGTTGGCCGATTTCCACATTTCCGGGACTTTACCGCTGCTCCATCCTTGGTGAATGATGTCCGTTCGGTATTCGATGGAGTTCTCGTCCTGGTTCCTTAGAGCTTTGTTTGTGATCATGTCCGGACGCGGAGCCGATCTGCCGTTGAGGGCATGGAGCACCGGCCTGATCTACTCAATCCCGAATTCTGCGTCTAGTTCGGGGTTCTAGGAGCCTTCGTAGTCAGGGGAAGGTGGTGTAGGGCCCGATGCGGCTGATAGGTACTTTTTCACTAGTTTGGATAAAATTTCCTTGCTCGAATATTCTCGCTTGGCTGTGTGTAGAGTGCGCGCCAGTCTGTTGCGTTGGTTGGTTTTAGTATTCGTCTCGTCGAGGAGATGCTTTATGAGGTTCCAGGTGCCCCCATTGCCCATCTTACCGTCGATCGAGTTACACACCTCATCCGATTGTTGTTTAGAGAGGGCTCTGCAGTGTTCCTCTATAGTTCTGTTGATTTTTGATATCTTTTTTCTTTGCCTGCGGTTGAGCCGTTGTCCTTTCCACCTGGCGAGGAGGGACTGCTTGGCCTCCAACAGGTGAGCCAGACGCCTGTCCATCTTTTCCACTGGGAGGTCGGTACAAACCTCTTTGGTGGTAGCTTTGATGTCTTGTCTAACCTGTACAACCCATTGTTCGAGGCTAGGCTTGTCCTCACTCTCCGTTCGCTCTTCCCTGATTTTGCGAAATTTGTCCCAATATGTGTACTGGAACATGCGCTGTCTCTTCTGCTCGACTTGGAGGTGCGTGGCCAAGATATAATCGTCGCTACCAAAGTCTACCCAGAGGTTCATCCACTTGACCGCTGCATTGCTCCTGACAAAGGTGAGATCCGGTGTCGTGTCACGGCTCGACGATGTTCCGCATCTGGTGGGGAACGCTGGATCCGAGACTAGCATCAAGTTTAGGTTTATAGCCTCACGCCAGAGGTCCTCCCCCTTGTTAGTGTCATATAGGTAGCCCCAGGTGCGGTACTGCGCGTTGAAGTCACTATCTATGATCAATGGGGAGTCGCGTGTTAGTTGCGTGGCCTTGGGGATTAGGGCTTTAAAAAATTGTCTTGGAGCTTTGCGACTACTGTAGACATTCAGGATGAATATACTTTTGCGGTTAGTTGGGCTAGGGATGATCTCTATCACGATGTATTCGACTTTACTTGCGGTCATCTTAAGGTCGCGAGTGATGTGGGTCAGCTTGTTGCTAACCAGTACGGCGATCTGGGCAGTGACCCCGTCCTTCTTCATGCTTTGCTGCGGGCCTGTAGCCAGACAGCGTGACGTTAGATGTTAATGCTTCTTGTAAAATGATAACATTTGGCTTCTGTGCGTGTGAGCGAATATTTTGTTGCAGGGGAGCCCTCTTTGGAAGGAAACCCCTGCAATTCCATTGCCACATCTTGAATGAGCTAGTTTGAGTGGCCATCGTATTGCTCTTGAGGGGCTGTGCTAACCTTTGGAGGGCCGATCGCCCCCGAACTGTCACTAGTCGATGCTGTTGCTGGGGGTGTAGGAGCTTTAGGTAGCAGCAGAGGCGCTACAACGTTTTCTAAGAAGGAGTCAATTTTGCTGATCCGCTGATTAGTGCGCTCCTCCATGGAAGCCATGTTGCTGTGGAAGAGCGAGAACTTTTCATTTATCTGCGTAACGCTGTCACTGAGAGCGGAGAGCAACTCGCGAATCTCCGATTTGGCCCTGCCTGGTGCCCTTTCTTGCTCGTTAGGTATTGCCCTCTTTTTAGCGGGCCTCTCTGTGTCGATCTTCTCAACCATGGGGGCTTCCATTGGCTTGGGAGTGGCCGGTTGCTTATCCGTATCGCTCTTCTCAACCATGGGGACTTCCATTGACTGATGAGTGGCTGGCTGGTTGTCAGCCATGACGGGTTTACTGCCCTTCTTGATCTCGGCAATTTCTGTCATCAGTCGAGCTATTGTGTTCTTCATCATCTTGTCTCCGCGCTCAAATTGTGCTAGTTTGTTGTTACCTCTATGTTACCCGCATCGGCAACTCCGTAGCACGAGACACCACACCAGACCTTACGTTCATAAAAAATGACCACACGGGCAAAGTAACACGGCACAACACAGGCGTCGACCTGGGCAGTGACCACTACATCCTCGAAATTACGATACCCAACCAATTACGGAGCGATACCTTTATACATAAGTGGACAGACTGGGACGAATTCCATAAGGGGCGCCTCACCACAGCACAAGACATCACAGAGATCGAAACGTGGACGGCGGAACTCCGCGATGCAGTGCGCTCAGCCACAAAAACCATAGAAACAGACGAGGACGTCATAATCGTGGACAGCCACCTGGCCCATCTGATAATCTGATAAAGGCCAAACGTTCGATACAGGCGCGTTGGAAGCAGCGCCAACTGAATCGCAAATTAAGGAAGAAGGTGGCTGACTTAAATAGGGCCATTGAACAACATTGCAGGCTCCTGTGACGTTAACAGTGGAACGAGATCTGCAACCGAGCTGACAGGGAATTGCATCGCAGTTGTACATGAAATCTCTTTCGACACCTCCTAGACGAAACAAAGACTAAGTCAAACCAGCGCGACCGCTTGGCCCGCCTCATGCACACCATCACACAACAAGGAAAATACGCTGTTATCAGGACCCTGGAAGCCCAGTATTTGCCAGACACGCCAACAGAAACCCACCCGCCGTACGGGGGGCTACCCAACGCGTGGCTCGACCGAGACATTACCATATCAGAGGTACGGGTAGCGCTGCAAGAGCTCAACACCCGCTCAGCAGCCGGCCCAGATCTCGTTACAAACAAGATGCTACGCAACCTGGACGACGCTTCGATAGAAGCCCTAACCGATTACTTCAATGAATGCTGGCATTAGGGCAAGCTCCCCCGACCGAGGAAACGGCAAGAACGATCCTGATTCCGAAACCGGGCAAACCACTGGACATCGGCCACCTGCGTCCCATCTCGGTGACGTCCTGCGTGGGCAAGGTGCTGGAGCACGTGGTCGCCAACCGGTGGCAGGAATACCTAAAGAAGGAAGGCCTCTATCCTGACACGATGATCGACTTCCGGCGCAGACTCACCACACAAGATACCATGTTACAGCTCAAACAAGAAGTCGTCGACAACAAGACACAAGACAGCAAAGTAATTCTGAGTCTCGATTTACAAAGTGCATTCGACAAAGTCAAACACTCAGCCATATTAGGACAAGTATCAAGACTCAACATGGGGGTAACGAGCTACAATTATATTCTAGACTTCTTGACCAACCGCACGGTAGAACTGCACGCCCGAGACCTCAAGCTCCCCGAACACAAGCTCGGCAGTACGGGTACTCCACAGGGTTCGGTCATATCGCCGTCGCTCTTTAACCTCGTCATGATCGGGGTAGCGAGGGCAGTAGCGGGGACCGGCGTCCGGCATACTATCTACGCCGACGACATTACCCTGTGGGCGGTCGGCGGCACCGACGCCAGCATTGAGCAACAGCTGCAAGCGGCGGTTACCGCCATCGAGCAGCACCTTGATGGCACAGGCCTAATGTGCTCGCCCGCGAAATCCGCGCTGTTCGTCCTCACACCGCTTCGACCGCGACGGAAGCGCGCTCCTCTTCGGGAGTGTGATCACATCAAAATTGTGACTGCATCGGGGCAACGCATCCCCGAGGTGCCCAAGATCAGGGTACTGGGCCTGCTGCTCAACAAGAGCGGCCGCAACGACGAGACCATCAACAAGCTTACCACCAAGGCAATGGATGCCATCCGTCTCATACATCGAGTCTCTATATGACGGGCGGGCATGCGTGAAGACAGTCTCGTGCGCCTTGTCCAGTCGTTCGTGATCAGTCACATCGCCTACGTTGCGGCCTACATTAACTAGCACGTCACTGACAGGACCAAGATCAACACGCTCATCAGACGGGCTTACAAGACGGCGCTGGGTTTAATGGAGACCACGAGTACGGCTCGGCTCTTGCAGCTCGGCGTCCATAACACCCTAGAAGAAATAGCCGAGGCGCAGCTCACCGCGCAATTCGAGCGCCTCTCTACCACCAAGACGGGGCGCAGTATAGTGACGTCCCTGGGTTACAACCCCCAAGCTCCCAGCCGGCAACCGTGCGAGATCACAGATGAGGCGCGGGCCCACATTTACGTGGACCCCATCCCGAAGAACATGCACCCAGAATACAACCAAGAACGGCGGCAGGCGCGGGCCAAGGCCCTCACCGAACAACACGCCCAAGACCCGCACGCCCGGTACGTGGACGCCGCGGAATACAAGCGGAAAGGCTTCGCGGCAGTGGTTGTTGCGGCGGCTAACGGCACCAAAGCAACGGCAGCGAGCGTGCGGTGCACGAACGCCACAGACGCTGAGGAGGTTGCCATCGCTCTGGCGATCACCGAGCCCGAGTGTCGCACCGTGCTCTGCGACTCGAGGAATGCCGTGCGCAATTTTGCCAAGAGGCGAATATGTGCGCCGGCGGCCGCCATCAACGGCAAGCTCCAATTTCCAGACCGCGGCAGCACCGTCCGTATCAAGTGGTTCCCGGCGCATGCCGGCGAGTGTGCATGCTCACCGAACCACAACGAGACGGCCCCTTCGGCGGCGCGAGCGCCCACCTCCCGCGCCCCCGAGAGTGACTGTTCCGTGTGGTGGTTCGAAACCAAGGACAGATTGACTAGTTATGCCGAAGTAACCAAGTGCTACCGCTTAGCTCGACGGACAATGCCGCCTCCCCACCCGGCACTCAGTCGGAAGGCGGCCGTAATCCTCAGACAAATACAGACCGCGTCACTCCTCGCCCCCGCAATGCTGCACGTGCTTCACCCAAAGCTCTATCCTTGTGGGCTGTGCGGTGTTTGTGCAGCGGGTCCGGCGGACCAATCGCACATCCTGTGGGACTGTGCCAGGTTCCCGACGACAGCTACCTCCAGGACTTACCCGCCAGAACTTCAAAGTGCACTGCAGTCTGCAGACAAGGACTCACAACTATGGGCCGTCCAGCCGGCCCGGAGTGCCCTCGAAAAGCACAAGCCTCATGACCCACTACAAACGGGCCCAAGTGGACTAGTGCAGAGTAGAGTATAACCACGGGTCGACGCTTGGCCAGCGTAAAGACTCGTTAAATCGTCGTTTGCCAGCACTTCATTAAAGTTATCCTTATCCTATCCTACCTCTATCATGCTTTGGCGGTGAGTGACGGGCAATTTAAATAAAAAGTAGTGTTCTCTGAAACACCCGGTATTTAGCACTCGTACGACCAGTAAATTGTCACAGCGGAAGGTATGTGCATGACTGTCAGTAAAATATACCTAGAAAAGATTTATTTGCAACCCATCTGTGACATTTCTTATATTGCTGCTTTGTGGCGAATCGCTCGGGCAACCCAAACGAAAAAAAAAAGATCGCTCCTTCGCGCGTGGGCCGCGTTCCACAGATGAAGCAGAAGAAGAAAGCCCGATAGGTGTTGGTTCGTCCGCCCTGCTATTGTAGAAAAGAAGTCTTCCAAGATGTTGCCAGTGGCTTCTGTCGACGTCTTCGGACGGGTGAGCATGCTCTGCCCTCCCTGCGCCATGCTTTTTTGACGCCGTGCTTCTTACAATTGAATTGAGCAATCGTATATCGGGTAAGCCGCGCAACTCGGTCGTACTTCAGTGCGTGGCTTCCTTAACTATCAAAAGCGAATTTTTAACTGAGAGAACTATCGGAAAGCAAGCACGTGCCCAGTCGGCTGCCTTGAGTTGCACTTCGCGCACTCCGAAGGCTTGCAATCTCTTGTGGGTTTGAACCGCTATAACTTGTTTTAATAAAGGGTGGACTTCAGCTAACCACTTGCCTGAGAGGCTATTTGTTTATTTTTCAATTTAACCGTTTTCTTTTTTTAAGCCGCACGTGATGTATGAGATCTACTTCCATGATTTTTAATCTGTCTGTGAGCAGAAACACTGCTATAGACCTACGCCATGTTTGTTGGAAACGACACGCGCCGTCACGTTTGCTCTGCCCGCATTCGTCGCCTCCGCTCGCACGCAAGCACTGCACTTTCCCTTGCGAGCAGGATAAGGGGGTGAGGGGGGGGGGGTGCCCGAACTTCCATTTGAATATGTAACGCGCTAGTTGGGGACTCCGCATTCATTTGGCCCTTTGAGATTTCTTTAAAGTAATGACGTTGACGCTGACTGTACAGACGCTCGCTGACTACCACGATCACAGCCAACGACACCTTCGATTGTTCCGTAGCTAGTCGTAGTAGGCTTATTTTTTGGCAGCACGATTAACCTAGGCATAGACTGTTTTCCTCGAGGTCGTCGGTTCGAATAGCACAACCAATGGTGCACCTGTGACGTCAGTTAGCTCTTACAAGTATCTCGGCCTTCACATATCAAATAACCTTTCTTGGCACTCGCATATTGACTATGTTACTAAAAAATTACCGACGATTACGTTACTTCCTAATGCGAAATTTGAGCGCAGCAAATAAGCTGTTTCACCTTTTCGATAGATTGAGGCAAAGAAATCGAGCAACACATGTATGCGCTATCACAGATTTTTTTTTTTTCAGAAAGAACTGGCAGATAATTTCGCAGTGGCGAACGGCAGCGGCAATTTCGGCTCGGGCGGTGCACATATACAGATCCGCCGCCACCGATCTGGCTCTCTGATTGCCACCGCACAGGGGTTGCATTGGAGGAGGAGCGAGACTCGCAGGAAGAGGGGGGAGGGGGGCGGCGTGTACACCCAGCGGCAAACGATGGGGGCAGAAGCGCGCGCAGCAAGCGTACAACACGATAAAGGGAGGCGGGAAGAGATAGCAGCGACTGACTGATGCCGCTGACGCCGATAGTGAGTCAACCCCAGCTGCGGAGTTGGTTTCAGGGACAACGCCGCCGATGCGGAAAAGGGGGGGGGGCGACGGTGTTCTATGCAGTCACGTTATCTTCACTCTCTATGCAAGAACAGGGGGGGGGGGCGACGGTGTTCTATGCAGTCACGTTATCTTGACTCTCTAGCGGCGTCAGCGGCATCCAGCGGTATCAGTCGGTCGCTGCTAGCGCTGGGGGGATGAAAGGGGGGCGGAGCTGGTTACGAGGCCGACGACGACGCGAAACCCAGGAACGGACGCCAAAGAGCTGCGCTCTAAAACGCTAATAGCATGCTTGGTTACTTACGCCGTAATTTTAGCTCTGCCCCTTCTTCCCTGAAGCTAACCCTTTATAAAACTTTAGTTCGCTCCAAATTGGAATGTGCTTCAGCCATTTGGGATCCGACTCAGTCGTCATTAGTTTCTTCTCTTGAAAGTATTCAAAACCGCAGTGCACGCTTTATATTATCTAATTATTCTCGCTATGCAAGTATTTCTTCAATGAAACGAACTCTTAACTTACCTGATCTTTCGTCACGCCGCAAATATTCCCGTCTCTCCCTTTTTCACAAAGTTTTTCACTTGAACCCCCTTTTAAAAGAGACCCTTCTTACCCCTCCGTCATATATTTCTGCCCGCACTGACCACAGCCTTAAAATCGGGGTTCCATTGTGCCGTACTAACCGGTACAGTGACTCATTCATCCCCAGGACAAGCACGGACTGGAATCGCCTTCCCGCCTCAATCGCACTCATCACCGACCCTACTAACTTCAAAACCGCCGTTCAGAATGCCTTTTGTTAATATCTTTTGTGAATTTTTTGTTAATACTTGTTTGTATTTTTATTTTTTACTGCATTACTTCTTGTTTTGACTCCACTCCTTTCTGTAACGCCTTCGGGCCTTGAAAGTACGTGAAATAAATAAATAAATAAATAAATAAACCAAACATACTACTTGGAAGCCACCCGAGCGTCTCGCTGTGATGGTCGGCGCTTGCGTTCCGTCTGCGAAACGAAATGCCGTCGGAGAGCTCCACACGATCACGCCAGTGGTTCAGTACTGGGCGCTGCTTTACGGAAAGGCTAGGCGCGCACGTTCCACGTAATACTAGACAGTTTTAGTTACACGTACGTAGAGGCTTTGCGTACGTAGAGCTTCTACGTGTGAGCAGTGCGCATGCGTAAAACGTAGCGGGCGCGAGCGCGCCTCACGGACGTACGTGAGATTCAATTCTTTGCGTGCGTTTCTTGCGCACGTAGACAGCTTCGCGCGAGAGTTCCGCAAGTTCACAAACAAGGGATAGCGGGCCGCGCGCGCGCAGACGGCTGGCATCGAAACACGGCGACAGAATTGAATTGGCTACCGCCGTGTTGACATTCCCCGATAGATGGAGCTACGGGGTCCGTCTTGGTAGTGTTCCTGTATATGCTCCCGCATATACAGGAACACTACGTCTTGGCGTTCGTCGCGTACGTGTAGCTAAAAGCGTTTCAGATGGCGTGCCCGTAAGGTACGTAGACTTTTCACGTTTGCGTGCGTGAAGCCTCTACGTACGTGTAAATAAATCTGTCTATTGTCTATTATGTACTATTTTGCGTAAAAAACAACCTGTAACCAATTTTCATGTCACCGTGAGCGGCGATGCAAGCGATCGCTTCTGCTGTGTGATGGTACCGGCGAGATACCGGCCCTACGGTGACGTAGGGTGCGTAGGCCAGCACAATCTGCGCAGCTGGCCGCGGTGATACTGTAACGATATCCGAGAAATTAGTCGTTCGGACGGCGTCTGATTCGACGCGGAATTTTTCCAGAACTTTTTCGGAAATTGTTTGGGTGTTTGTTAGAGCGGACTAGTCGGACGCCGGACCATAACGTGTCTCCTGCTCTTAGGTGTAAAGCATCACCGGATTTGTGCTCTCATTAGCGCTTGCGTGATTGACCAACTCCGTACAGTTAATTTTACGCGCAGAAATTTATTCACTCGCTTAAGCGCGTTTATAACATTCGCGCTGCAATTGACGCACATGTGACAATGCTGCCTGCGTATGCGTACGTGTACTAAGCTATCTGAAGTGCTAATGTGACATGTTTTCAGGTGCATCTACTCGCTCAACCTACATTCAAGGCTAAGCCTAATCTAGCTCTCTCACCGCGCGCTACGAAATTGTAATGACGCACCACTGACGATCCTAAGCCGCCTTGTTGGCTAACTCACGTCACGCAAACTAACACAGAAGTTTAACGCTTACGAAATGTGTCGCATAAGCGATGACGTTTTCTCAGAATCTAAGTTTCGCCTTTTACCATGTGGGTTCATTGCTTGCGATGGTTTGATCAACAAGAAATCTGTGAGAACTTGAGCAGCTTCCGTCTTTTCCGGCAACGCAACTCGCCGGCACACTGCGTTGCCTTCGTTTAAAACCGTCGAATAAGCACCCACACTTAGAACCACACACGCATTCGCGAAACCTAGCGGCTGCTCAAGTAGGCACGCCGGCTCGGAAGTGGGATGCCTGCCATGCGAAAATCGCTTCCGAATACAGCGTGACCGCACCTTCTCGTAGTGTAGGTCTGTATCGCCCAGTCATACCTTTTATTGGAGATCCACCAGGACATTAGGCGAACGACGCATCAGCGACAAAAAAGATACTCTCTAACTCTAATTTAAGTTTTCACCTTCACGAAGGCGAACGAGTTGCTTAAGATGCGTGAATGATGAACAAGCATGCATATGTCTCTGAGCTCGTCAGTCAGGAACAACACGTCACGCTTGCTATTTCGGAGGCTATCTGGTAGCTAGCTATGTAATATTTTCTTACGCTTCACGAACTGTTGAATTAGTATTACGCGCGGACCCTATTACACGTATTACGCGAGCATTGTAATGACGACAAATAGCAATATATCTGGCACATTATCGAACATCCAGGTGATAACTTGAGCGCATACGTGATCCAGCTACGCGGTAATGTTCTGTAAAGACAGAAATAGTGTGCTGAGTTATGAACAGCTATTCGGCAATAAAATATAGGCTCGACAATGTCCATGTAAATGGTGGAATTTCTCTTTCAGCAGTATATAATCATCACGGGAAGCCACTTTCCGGTTGTGTACAGTATGTCAAAGGTGGAGGCATTTCGGCAATTCGAGCCTTAATAGAATACATGCAATGGTTAGGGTATTCCCTCAGACATCTTTCCTGGCACGTGATCTCCCGTAATACAGAAGGCAAAGCTCTGACCAATCAGGCAAGGAGGGACAGCAGCGCCAGGCCAGAGTCCTTCCATGTTTTTCTGGTCACGAAACTCCGCCGTCACGCTATGGGAGAGGTTCATATGCTGCCCAAAGGTGCCGCGACGCGGCGCCACTGTGCCACAGAGGGAATCGTTCGCGTACCGAAATGCGTGCGCAGTGCGAGGCGAGCTGACTGATCGGGTGCGTTCTGTGCATGTGCTGTCCTATTTTTCGAGTGTTGGGCTGTTTGGTTGAAGTGGTGGGGTGGGACAACGATGCCGAACACGTGTTGCGTGCCTGGGTGCCGTTCCGGCTACAAGGGCACGACCGAAAAGGTGTCGTCGTTCTGTTTACCTAATAACAAGGAGCAGCGCGAGAAATGGAAGCGGGCCATACCGCGGCAGGAAAGTGCAAGTTTTGTGTGCATGTTTAAGTAACAGCTGAAGAAGTGGAAAGGTGGTATCTCTAACAAGCCATTTAAAAAAAAATTGCTGTATTTGTGATGTAGCTACTTGTGTTCGTTTGAGAGTTCTTTAGCCGTGTGGTTTGAAATGCTTTCTTGTTTTGTTTGTTTCGTGTGTTATGAAACACTTTCTTGTTTATAGAAACAATTGACTATGCATTCTGTACTTATTGCCATTCGTTTGCTGGTGTTTGTTTCCTGTCTCCCAATGCATACCTCTCACGTTTGATCTTATTTCTTTATGCGTATTATATCAGTGTCATGCTTTTAACAAACTTCTTGCATTGTGAATGGTGAACCATTTATGACCGGACGCCTCTGTGCTATCTGTATTTCGCTCCGCTTATTTTACATGATAAATAAATGATCGTGCTTGTATTTTGTTTTTGCACCAACATGTTTTATTTCTTTTCTTAATCGAATTATAAAGAGTTTTTTTTTCATTTTTCGACCATAATAAGAATATCAGGACCGGTGATTGCAACATTTTAACATGTTGTAAATTGTTGCGAATTAAGAACCAAAATACCTTGTCTCGTCGTTTCTGCGTCGAAACCACGAGCAGCGTGAATAAGTGCTGGGCTTACTGACGCTTCTAAACGACTGCTTGCTAAGGCAATTGCCTAATTACAGCTAGTTTCAACTGTGCAGGTCCCAACACTTCAGGTTCGCCTTAATCCGTTGTTAAAAGCCGCACCGAAGACATTCAGTAGCGAAGTTCGTCTTGCATTAATTCTACCTAAATCTAATTCAGAAATGGCATCGCTTTGCAAGAAATCTTAAGCGCATGGAGCAGCTCAGTTCCCTTTTCTTTGTCATTAAGTATTCTACGGTAGCAGCCCTTTGCAATAGCAATTTCATTCTTTTGATCTCTTTATAAGATACTGCCCACAGAGTCCTTCTCTGCCACAGTTTAACAGAAACTGAACAGCTGTGCTCGGCGAACAATCTGGCGCTATGCGCAACGGAGAATTGGCGCTTACTCATCTGGTGATAAGAGGGACCACTGGCGTTTTGTTGCGAATGCGCGGTGTTTAATTTAAGGCAAATATTAAAAAGAGGAGCCCACCGAAGCGTTGAGGCGAACGGCGATGACGAAGAAATCCGGACCGAGACCGCCCGGCCGTGTACAGCGGACGCACTTCGACGGGGGCGAAATGCAAAACACCCGTTTATTTAAATGTAGATGCATTCTAAAGGATCCCAGGTGGTCAAAACTAATCTCGAGTCCCCCACTACGGCGTGCCTCATAATCGTATCGCGGTTCTGGCTCTTAAAATTCCAGATCTTTTTTTTTTCGGTCTGAGACCGCCGCAAGCTCCATGTTATGAGCGGCTTTTTTTTTTTTTCGTCCCGTGCGCTCATATCGTCGCAGAAGACACGCTCAGGCAGTAATTTAATTATATTCAATGTCAAAAATAGTTACGTGAAACTAAAGCGATCGTTGAGGAAGTTGAGAAAGCTAGAATACCGAGGCTGCCCCACACACAACCACAGCGGTAGCGGCGTTCGCATGCCCTCTCATGCACGGTTGCGCCTCTAGCGGCAGGCGCTGGCGCTATATGAAACTGAGGCGGCAGTTTCGTGACCAGAAAAAACATGGAAGGACTCTGGCCAGGCTAAAGTGGCCCGAGCTCCAGCAACAACCAGGATCGTTAAGTGACTGGGAATGTGGTGCCGCCGAAGTGGAACAATGGTTCCCATGCATTTCATAGCGACTGTGCAGGCACTGAGAATTTTAGGAGGCTGTGACTGGTTAAAACCACACTCGGTATTACCAGGCCTATTGAAGTTACGGGCACAAAACAAAGCTTGAAATACAACGCCAAACAACCACCAAGTTAAATTTTATTAAAGCCACGATTTCTTTGCAAATGTTCGCAGACATTCCTGACTATTGCTGCTTGATCGACTGATACATCTGCAAATTGCTCATTAAAACAAAATTGCGCTACGTGCCCGATAGCAGGACTGATCTCAAGATCAGTGTCGCTGAAGCAGCAAGATGAAGCAGCACAGTGGCCGGATGCGCTTTAACCAATATACTATAATGGCATGCAAACCTCCACTGTGCCAACACCAACAGGCGATGATCGGCGCTTGTGTCAGATGTCGCAGTACGGGCGCGGGAAACTGCATGCGCACGCACTAATCATTTTTATGCACACACAAAAAGAAACGCGGGAATGAAATGGCCCTATTTAACGCATTTTATTTTGCTTTTAACGACAGCGTTGCCTCACATATATTCCAAAATGTGCGTCGGATTTCCACGACGTTTCTTAACGTCCTTATAGTCTCGTAACCTGTCATTGAGACAGCGCCCTGTTTGTTTATCGCAATGTTTTCCACAACAAAGCCTATGCACGACAATTCGGGGACGTTAAATAAATTTGACTCGAGCTTACGCTGAACTTGCGGTTTACGCACTGTTCTTGCCGACGATCGAAGTATTTATTCTGCCACAGACACTTGTACCAACGCGTGGTAAGCAGCATCAGACAGGTGTTTGCGATGGGTGTCAACAATAAAACGGCTGAATGTTGGCTGTAGTTCTTCAGCACATTCCACAAGTACTGGTTCAAGCACGATCATGTCATTAAGGAAACTCAAATATTCAGCTACTGAGCAGAGTCAGCTAAATAAAGGTTTTACCCCCCTTGTAGGGCATCCTCGCATGTAATCTGCCATGAGGCATGGGAGAACCGATCGCGCCTTTTGTGTAATAGTAGTGAAGACTGCAGTCCTCACAAACTCGGCACATGAGTTCCCGCTTGGGATTAAACATTGTCTAAAGATCAGCCTTGGCACATCGAACCAAAGGAATATTTCAAGAAACCTTCAATCCAACGCACGTATGTAAACGATTAAAATTGCAAAACACCAAGGGAACGTAGGGTAAGGGCGCGCAGGTGTACGGATGTAGAGGTTAGATTTATTGCTAATACACTGCAACACGATTACTGGGACCTGACTGTCTCAACGAAATATCAAGTATACCCGCTTGTGATAGGCAACACGACGCGTCACCGACAAACTTTTCCTGGTGTTATAGTTGACGCCACTAATCACACATGGCCATATCTGGTCCTTGCACCAATAACACCTATAAATAATCATTATCATCGCTCACTATCCCTGAAATCACATAGATCATTAACTTTATTCGCAGAAGTCGCTTCCTTCTCTGGCACTCGAAAAAGAAAGGAAATTAATAATAAGATTTTGACCCAAGTATAAATGCGGCTTGACCTTGCAAACTCATTTTCGACGTTCTTTCTTCACAAGGACATGTGTTCTCTCTCACTTTCAGTAAACATTTTCAGCTTGCAATCTTTGTTTTGTCACTTTCAACAATACATGCGGTGTTGACCAATGTAAAATATATTAGGATATATTGAGTTTCCGCTCCGGTACGGCAGTCTTATTTCACGACAGCAAGCTTTTTTAGGCCTGCCTCATTAATCAAGGTCATTGACAATAAAAGAAATAAACATACGTCGCCGACAAGGCAAAGTATTTTCAAATAAAAGACTTTTCGGCTTCAGGCCCTCTAAGATATGTCACTCTTACACGAAGGACAGTGCGATTCGCTGCGTATTCGCGACCGTATTTTCCTTGAGGTCTCACGAGCACTGTCGACGCGTACCATCGCTTCCAGCTCAGCACGGAGACGTCGCTGCGCCAAACGCTGACCACGAAGCCCGAGCGTGCGCCGCATCATCGCGAGCTGCTCGCTTACGTGGCCTCCGTGGGGATCGTGCTGAGCGTGCTGGTGGCTGCCGTGCTGCTCATCGTGTACCAGAGCGAACGAGGCAGGGACACCCTCTCCCTGTGCATCACCGAGGAATGCAAAGTTTTCGCCGAGCAGGTGCGCACCATGGTGACAGAAGCGCAAAATACGGGAGAGTGAAAGAAAAGAAACAAGCGCGGACAAGCCAGCCAATACCAATAAAGTACTAGCTTCTGAAGCTATGGAGTTGTCTCGAGCTGCCGCCTCATTCGTCTAAAACTCGCCAACGTAGGTGGAATCCTAAAGCTTCTGGTAATACGCGAAATCTTTTTCCGCCTATTGTGTACACCCTTTATGTTATGAACTTAGCTAGTTTTTTTTCTTTTTTTTGACACGGGCGATCTACAACTACGGCCCTTGGTGGTGTACAGAGTAATGTCGCCCAGTGTAAATGTAATGTTCAGTAAAATTAGTAGATCACGCATTTCTAGGAGTATTTGAACGTCCGCTTCTGTGGCTTGCGCACAACCACCTCGCATTAATTTTCATAGAGGAAATGAAAAACGTGCCTAGTGTAGCCATTAGCTGAGGGTATTGTGATCCTAATTCCACTTACGCGTGCTAGAAAATAGTTGTGTATGAAAGATCGTCAAAGCTGATTTGCTGAGTACACAGATGTGTGCCATTTAGGTTTGATATCGCTGTCTATAGGTAACTACAATTTCTTAACTTGCGAACAAGCACACCATCGTTGCAGCATGTAAAACCCGAACGGTTATCTTTATGACGTTACACTTCATGATATCTTCGGCTTCTCATATGCGTATTATGTTTGGCAGGTACTACATTGATTCATATCAATATCTCATGACAGTGTGGGCATGTTTACAGATAAGTATCAGCTGCAAAACAGCGCTATTTTAAATATTTCTACGTTTGCGGGGTATCCGTCTATTCTGAGCCGAATGCCTGCCTTGAATTCTGCATCAAGACTAGACGCAGAAAGCTTTAAATGAACTTGCCAAGTGGTGTTGCTTTCCGATTATATTAATATGCGTGCTCTTTATTTCTATTGTACAGTCACACTGGCCTCTAATGGCACCGGTTCTGTGAATCTATTCCCGCCTTTTCACCCCACAATACTCCAAACGTTTGTTGTTTATCTAGACTCATGCCATTGCTGTTGATACCAACCTGTTAGGTGTCGTCATCACTCAACCTGTCGGCGAATCCGTGCCGCGACTTCTACGAGTTCACTTGCGGGAACTGGCCAAAGGCCAACCCGGGGCATGCATCCGAGGCGTCCCGCATCACGGTGGTACTCATCGAAGAAGCCGGCAAGCGACTCATGGTACAACCCATGCTGGACATCGAAAATCAGACTGCCATCGCCAAGGCTAGCAACTTGTATATGGTAAGAATCATGCCATATTGTTCGCAACCTAATGAACCTAAAATGTATGCACCCTGCATTCGCATGACTGACGCAGAACCTTTCGTCTAAGGTACACTGATGCACCATAGTTATCACCAGGAGTTAGCCTAGGACGGAAACCGATAATTTCAGTGAACTTGTACATCGTCGTAGCCATCACAAAAGGATCAAGATTAGACGCACTGCGTAAAGGTGTAACACGGAAACTGTCAGGAGCAACATGAAGATGGGTAAGGTGACAAGTGGTAAATCGTTTCGCCAACAAGCCCCCATTGCACCATTACAAGAGGGAAAACCCCTTTCAAAAAATATAATAACAAAACTTGAAACTATGTCAGAGTATAATAGCTAGCTTGGCTCGCTCTTGCTAAACGGACAGCCTTGTGAATATTTACCGTGCTGCGCTTTTGCCCTTACATTCAGGACTGTTTGTTCTCTGAAAGCGGCAATAGATATGCCGTACATCATGCCTATCCTGGGAATGACCATGGGTAATCAGACTTCCAGCTGCTTCGTGTATTTCAATTGGTCCAGCGTGAACGACAACGTGAAGCAAGTTTAGTTACCGCATGGAGCAGCGGAGGATGAGAAAAGGAATAAAAATTCTGGATTCTATATGGACGTGAAAGAAATTTTATCGTGGAAAATATTGTTACGTAGGAAGACGCAGACGAAAAGCTATGTACAAGTATATTTACAAGAAAATACGCTGCGCTTGGCCAAGAGGCAACAGCCCGCACTAGCTTCTAATCGTCGTCGTCATCTTCGTACTGCTCAGCTCTTCGTCATTGGAAATACTATCCCGTAGCACTACCCCCGGCTGCAAAAGTGCCGTCCCTGAGCGACTAAAGGACGGAGCCTGAAGAAGCGCAGTAGGTCTTGAGCCTACCAACGTGCACGACATCCGTAAATGCCAGAGTAGATGACGAGGTTGAGCTCACGGGAGCAATTTTGTACGTCACAGGCGGCATCTGGCGCAGCACGCGGTAGGGCCCTGTGTATCGCGAAATGAGCTTTTCTGAAAATCCGACGTGACGAGAGGGCGACCACAGGAGCACGAGTGCACCAGGCAAAAACTGTACGTCACGGTGGCGGGCGTTGTACTGACGCTGCTGCGTGGTTTGCGAGTCCGTCAGTCGAGCACGGGCAAGCGGGCGTGCATGGTCAGCGAGGGCGATGGCGTCGCGCGCATACAAGGTTGTTGAGATCGCAGCGTGAGGAAGTACCGCGTCAAGGGGCAAGGCTGGTTCGCGACCGTACAGTAGATAAAATGGAGAAAATCCGGCGTTGTCGTGCCGGGAAGAATTATAAGCAAATGTGACGTAAGGAAGGGCAACGTCCCAGTCGTGGTGTTCCTTCAAGACGTACTTGGACAGCATGTCGGTAAGAGTACGGTTTAACCACTCTGTCAGGCCATTGGTTTGAGAATGGTATGAGGTAGTCAGCTTGCGTTGAATAGAGAAGGAACGCACAATGTCGGCGATAACTTTCGAGACGAAGTTACGACCACGGTCAGTAAGCAGCTGTCGCGGGGTGCCATGCACTAAGATAATGTCACGCAAGAGTAAGTCCGCTACCTCAGTGTCGCAACTGGTAGGGAGAGCCAGCGTGATAGCTTATCGGGTGGCGTAATCAGTTGCGATGGCTACCCATTTGTTCCCTGAGGATGACGTGGGAAAGGCACCGAGTAGGTCTAATCCAACACAAAAGAACGGTTCCACAGGGACGGTGATCGGCTGGAGATGACCGGAAGGTAGCACCTGTGGTGTTTTTCGACTCCGGCAGGGATCACATGCAGCAACATAGCGTCGGACGGAGCGAGCGAGACCAGGCCAATAGAGGCGGCGGTGGACGCGGGTTACCCGTACGTGCGGGTTACCCTAAGATGTCCTGCAGTGGGGGCGTCATGTATCCCAAGGAGCACAGTCCGTCGTAGATGTTTTGGCACGACAAGATGATCAGGGCCATCAGGGAGGAAGTTCCTTCGTTACAGAATGCAGCCCTGGAGGACATATAGGCGAACGGATGCGTCGGTAGGTGTAGAGCGCAGACGCTCGATGAGTACTCGCTACGATAGGTCTCGGTAGTACTCATCGGCGATATTAGCGAAGGCAGACACAGAGAAAATGCCGTTGGCGGTACTACAGTCGGCGTCGTCAGGCTCGTCTACCGGGTAGCGAGACAGGCAGTCAGCGTCCTTGTGTAGTCGGCCATATTTGTAGGTGACAGTATACGAATATTCTTGAAGGCATAAGGCCCAACGACCAACTCTTCCTGTAGGGTCTTTCAATGACTATAACCAGCAAAGCGCGTGATGGTCTGTGACAACGGAAAAGGGTCGGCCGTATAAGTATGGGCGGAACTTCGCAACCACCAAAACTAGGGCCCGACACTCACGCTCAGTGATGGAATAGTTGCGCTCCGCGGGAGAGAGGAGCCTGCTGGCGTAACCGATAACACGGTCGTGGCCGTGCTGGCGTTGTGCCAGTACTGCCTCAAATCCGTGATTGCTGGCATCAGTACGGACTTCGGTAGTCGCAGAAGGATCGAAATGGGCCAGAACGGGAGGCGTTGTGAGAAGTTCAATTAGAAGCGAGAATGCAGAGGCCTCGTTATCGCCCCATTGGAAAGGGGCGTCTTTCTTGAAAAGCTCGGTTAGTGGTCGCGCTATGGCCGCGAAAGTTTTCACGAAACGGTGGAAGTACGAGCAAAGGCCGATGAAGCTGCGCACATCCTTGACACACTTTGGAACAGGGAAGTGCGTAACAGCATGAATCTTGCCTGGGTCCGGTTGCTCTCCGTTCGCGTCAGCGAGATGTCCAGGGACGGTAATCTGGCGACGGCCGAATTGGCACTTCGATGCGTTGAGTTGCGGACCGGCTAGCCAAAAAACGTCCAGGACTGCTGAGAGGCGCTCGAGGTGCGTAGCGAATGTTGGGGCGAAATCTATAACGTCGTCCAAGTAGCACAGGCACGTGGATCATTTGAAACCGTGAAGAAGGGAGTCCATCATGCGTTCAAAAGTGGCAGGAGCATTACACAGACCGACCGGCATCACTTTGAATTGGTAAAGACCGCGGCGTGTTAGAAAAGCAGTCTTCTCGCAGTCGAGATTGTCCACGGCAAACTGCCAGTAGCCGGAGCCAAGGTGAATACAGGAGAAATAGCGAGCACCGTGGAGGCAGTCAAGGGCGTAATCAATCCGGGGGTAGGGGATACACGTCCCTTTTGGTAACCTTGTTGAGGTGCCGATAATCCACGTAAAAGCGCCATGATCCATTCTTCTTTTTTACCCGTACAACAGGTGACGCCCATCGACTATATGAAGGTTCAATACTGTTCTTGGCAAGCATTTTGCGAACTTCGGTGTGAATAACTTGACGCTCAGCCGGTGATACTCGAGACGGGCGGCGATGAATAGGAGGGGCATTGCCGGTATTCATGCGATGTTTGTCAGCTGTTGTTTGGGCCAAAGGACGACCGTTAAAGTAAAAAATATCTTGGTAGGAAATCAGAACGCGGTAGAGCGCACGAGCGTGCTCGGAAGGCATGTCGGGTGCAATCATTTTCTGTAAGTTGGTGATGGTACAAGTTGCCGACTGCGATGGTAGAGGAGGATCGGCTGAATTATCGTCTACTTAAATCGATGCTACAGAGTGATCCTCGAATGAGCAAAGATGGGCCAGAGACATCCCGCGTGGCAGCACTTATGTCGTCAAGTCAAAATTGACCACTGGCAGGCAGACGCAATTCGCCGTAATAGACAAAGCTGTGTGAGGTACTGTGATCCCGTGTGTAAGGAGGACGTCTTGCATAGGAGCCGCGATGTAGTGACTGTCGGGGACTGGTGGGGATGACACTAAGTCAACGTAAGTCAGTGCCGAAGGTGGCAAGCGAATGAAGTCGACGGAACTGAGGCGATTTGGGTGTGGTTCAGCGGTACCCAGAATAAGCAGGTCAAGGCGGAGAGTACTGGCGGAACAATCGATGAGAGCAGAATGTGCGGAGAGGAAGTCTAAGCCGAGGATGATGTCGTGGGGACAGTGAGCGATGACTGTGAATAGCACGATTGTTGAGCGATCAGCGAAGGAGACGTGGGCGGTGCACATACCACTTACGGGGGCTGTTCCGCCATCGGCGACACGGACAACAGGCGTCGTGGTGGGAGTGAGATATTTTTTTTGAGCCGGTTACGAAGGTTAGCGCTCATTACGGACAAATGCGCCCCAGTGTCTATGAGTGCAGACACAGAAACACCGTCGGCTTGCACGTCAAGAAGGTTCAGATGAGTGGGCAACGTCAGCAGAGGATTTGGCGGCGTAGGGAGCAATGCAGCGTCACCTCGAGGCGCTGCATAGTCTAGTTTTCCGGCTGGGAGCGGCGTCCGAAGGGAGTCGGCGAATGGGAGCGACGGGGCTGGGGAGAGCGAGATTGTCGTCGTTGGGGCGAAGGCGAACGAGAATAAGAGCGGTTCATTGCAGGAGAATCAGCGGCGGCGTTATCGTAGCGTACGGCTTAGGGATCAGAAGGGCCACCTGGGGGGCGCGAGTAGGCAGTATAAGTAGGCCGGGTCGGGGAACTCCAGCGACTGCGACAGTGCCGAGAAATGTGCCTGATTTGATGGCAGTGGAAACAAATGGGCTTTTCGTCAGCAGTGCGCCATTCAGATGGGTTGCGGAAACGTGGTGGGTAAGAAGATGCGGGACGGGGCGGAATCGAAGAAGCCGGGCGGGTATCAGGACGATGGGCCGAGCAGATGGTGTGAAGACCCATGTTTTCGAACTCTTGGCTTACAACTGCCTGGATCAGTGAGACCGTAACTGCAGATGTGTTGGTGGGACTGTAGTCAAAGGCAGCCGGACAGGTGGCCTTGATCTCACACCGGACGATCCTGGTAACATCGGCAGTGTTGTTGGGACGAGGAGTGTCGGTACAGGACGATGTCGCTGGGGTGTTGGGCAGACGGGCAACATGCTGGTGAATACGTCAGCTTTTAGCGAGTTCATGGCGGCGGCTCGTTTTTATAACAGCATCCACCGTCGCTACGTTGGTGCAAACGAGCAAGTTGAAGGCGTCATCGGCAATGCCTTTGAGGATGTGGGCAACCTTGTCGGACTCAGTCATGTGGGTGACAACTTTGCGGCACAGAGCCAAGACGTCCTGAATGTACGTGACATAGGGCTCTGTTAACGTCTGCACATGGCCGGAAAGCGCCTTCTGCGCGGCAAGTTGGTGACCGTAGGGGTTGCCGAACAAGTCTCGAAGCTGTGTCTTAAGTGAATCCCAACCGGTGAGCTCATCTTCGTGTGTGCGATACCAAACTCTAGGTGTGCCACCGAGGTAAAAAACTACGTTGGCGAGCATAATAGTAGGGTCCCACCAGTTACTGCGGCTGACGTGTTCATACAGGCTGATCCAGTCATCGACGTCTTCCCCATCCTTGCCAGAGAATACGCCAGGTTCACGGGGAGCGGTGAGAGTGATGTAGGTCGTCGAGGTGGCAGCAGGTGTCGGAGCCGGCGGAGTCGGGTTGTCATCACCGGGAGCCATGAAGGAAGGCTCGACGTACCGTCCACTGCAAAGCTCCGTGACGAGGTACAGGGAACGTCCACCTCCACCAGATATGTTACGTAGGAAGACGTAGACGAAACGCTATGTACAAGTATATTTACAAGAAAATACGCTGCGCTTGGCCAAGAGGAAACAGCCCGCGCTAGCTTCTAATTGTCGTCGTCGTCTTCATACTGCTCGGCTCTTCGTCATTGGAAATACTATCCCGTAGCATTATAATATAATTACTCGTTCATAGCAGGTGATGGGTCTAAGAATGTGGACTTGTGAAAATTGTGGGGCTTCGTAAAACATAAAAGCGTGCCGTCAAAGTAGGTGGTATATACTTTCAAAGCCGTCTGTAAATGAATGTGAAACATACCCATAATATTTCTGCGCAGAATGTTGCAGTATATGATGATTTTATAGACATGCGGTCTAGCTCAAGCAGTGTTTATTCTTTACCGGACACTTTTAACTTGTTTTATTGCATTCACATGCGCGCGCATTTCTGCTCCCTCAATATCGAGATGGGCCAGTAAGGAACTCTGAATAGATAATTAAGTAAATTAATAAATATATCCTGCCATAAAGTTAGTTTCATAACGGTGCTCCTAGTTCACAGCGTTTGGTAATCCTAAGTGTTCTCCGCATCCCAATTCTTAGCAACCCAAGTTGCCTACAACTTTGGCTTGGACGTGTGTTTAGTGATTCAACCTACCTCTGGCTAGACATTGGCGGCGAGTGGCTGGAACCGTATTCTTTGAGTATTCCTGCTTACCAACATATGGTTGCTGTACGAAATCTGTCTTATTGGTATGTGATAATTGGACCGTACGGTGAAGGATTTTGCATGCAGGCCTATCGGGAACGCTCCCAATACGGCGGTATTTACCTGAAAGGAGAAATCGCGAAATAATGAAAGAGTGCTAATTCCCTCTTATGAGAGACCGCCATAGGGCGGTATGCAGAATGCGGACTCCCGATTGCGTCAATGATTGGACATAAGGAGATTGTGCTTGCAATGGCGCCCTCTGCAGGGTTGCCTTCAAGGCGATGACCAGATAGCGGAGCTTCGTTACGAGTTGCTGCCGGAGATGCACATCCGCTGGCCGCACGCCGAGGGTGACATCGACCCCGTGCGGCAATTGGTAGAGCTAAGCATCCAGTGGCAGATGCCCACGTTGCTCGACGTGCGCGCCGATGATTACGTGCAGCCGTCGCAGAAGCGCAGCCCCGTCTTCGACACTGTCACCATGGACTGGTGGCAACCGGTGTTTCGGCGCCTACACGAGCGGGGAGTGTACGGGGAATATGTGCGCTCCTTCTACGAGGCTCTTTCCGATGACAGAAACGAGACGGTGAGTTAGGAACTGCACAGAGTTATTGGCCTTACGTGTGGCTCTTAGGGTTATCTCCTTTGCCACTGCAGATGGCTAAGTACTATCTATTATTTGGGCAAAGACAGGTGTAGTTTTCAATAAATTTTTATTTGCATGTCGAGTGCTATGATGTCGTTTAAAAGCTTTGATAAGTGATTCCCATCGGCCTATTCCTATTTAACTTCTACAAACTTATACCTTTCAATCTTCTGGTCTCTTGCGGTTAACACATCGAAGACTACAACGGAAAAAGAGTAGCAGTGCCTTTGGCTGAAAAGCATGAGCTGGTCGCTTCGAGCAAGTTTCCGCAACCGATTGGCAACGCTCTAGCCATATCTTGACAATCAGCGCTTCGGAACACTTAAATAATCAGAACGGAATAAGCTTGGATGTTGGTGATTCGTCGTTATATGAAATAGCGCGGTAACAAGAAAGGACGGTTCGAGACAGGACCAGCGCTGACTCTCAACTGTTTTATTGCGAGTCCTGAGCATATATATACACCTATCTGAAACTGCGAATCGAAAGAATGCACGTAGAGGAAGGAAAATTCCACATGCCGTCTACGCACGGGCAGGGTGACTCGATCCTGCATCGTCTCTAGCGGATTTTATCGTTTGAAGATTAATATGCGCGTGTATATATATATGCTGAGGAGTCACAATAAAATCTTAGTTGAAAGTCGGCGCATGTCCTGTCTCGACGTGCCCTTTGTTCTTACCGCACAATGTATTTTGTATAACGGTGAATTATCAGACAATGTGCACTTATGAACGCTGTGCCGGTCCCATAGATACTGTACTCTTGAGAGTTAACCATAGGTAAAACACATCACAACCTGTTTCCTCAATGGAAAAGCACCGTATCAAATTACACTTAACCATGCAGGTCAAGTTCTAGAATTGTGTTTATTGGTCAGGTTTCTAAGTTTGGCGCTTTGGCACCTGACTGCATGTTTGATGATCGCCCCGCATGTGTACATATTACTTTCTAAATTGAATAATATCATTTACACTTGTTGCTGGGGGAGTTCGTTGTTCACTACAACATAGCTATTAGCGGTACAAAGAAAGGAAGACAAAGGAAGGAGGGAGTACCAAAGCAGGGCAGTGAACTTAAAATGAATTAATCTGAGAGCGGTGTAAAAAATTACAACAAATGCACATGCGTACAACGGTTGCGTCTAACATTCATAGCAATATGTGTAAAACCCTCCACCAAAAGATGGAGGGTCTGAAGTGGGAAATTAGCACCTCTGTCCAATAACGACGCTACTCAGGTGCAGCGCCGTAAGCTTACACGTTTACCGATAACCTTAAAAAGAGTCGCCATTAGATCTGGTTTCCCTGTAGTCTTCTCGGATGCACAAAAACTTGCTGGACTGTATACGCGCATCAGCCGCTTTGAAAAGAACCTCGGATGCCAGAAATCATGCCAGGCCTGACGTCAAATGCGCGACAAGCGCAGCTGAAATGCCAATATCATGTCAGAAAAACTCAGTCGCACAAACTGGACACTGTGTCAGTGACTAAGCACGAACTATAATTAAAGATCAAAGGCAATGCGCACTTACCTGCGCATTGTATTAACTGCAAATGTGAGCCACAGCTTTGTGAGATCAAAATACTTTGCAGGGGTGCTGACACGTTGGTGCGGGAGTTGTCGGAGGCATTTCATATCAAGTAAAGGAAGGCAGGAATTGAAGTCTCAATAATTCCGTTTGTCCTTGTGGGAATCATATGCCGCTGTCTGACGCGTGGCTGTGAATTTTCGACATAACCATAGCACACATGCGCATTTGCTATTTATTTTTACACTGCTCTCAGGAAAAAGCAGTTTCAGTTCAGCAACCGGTATGTTTCTTACTTTTCCCTCATTCCTAATTCTTTCTGTCCTTGTAGCACTGATATGCACACCTGAACAGTATCACTTTAGCGCGCAAGTTGGATGTTACATATGTATGTACCGACCGCGGTAGTTCAATAGCTATGGCCTCCTGCGACTCAGCATGAGGTCGAAGCTTCTATCCCAGGTCGTGTTGGTCACATTTATATTGCAACAAAACGCAAACCCTTCCCTCTACATAGATTAATGTGCTCGATAACAAAACTCAATTGCCCACAAATTGTTTGCGGTCAGCCTCCCGGATTAACCAATCATTCCTTTGAGAAATTAAGCTGCATATTTTTATTCGGATTTTATGTCAGGCCTGCACGTGCAGTTACCTTTTGTCAAGGAGTTTTAGTAGAGATCTGTGGCCGGTAATAAATAGCATCACCAATGCGCCTTAGAGTACACGCACATGAAGTAACATATGTTTTTTTTCATTTGACATACGTGTGAGTAGTTCGGCCATGGGCGAAATTGTGTCTTTGACCTCCTCGATGAAGTGAAACTCAAGGCTGGTGTATTATAGGTATACCAATAAGTGCTACTGCTGAGCCACAAAAAAAATTCTGGTAGGAACATAGAGATGCAGACATCCTCGCGAAGTTAGACTCGGAAGAAAAGGCGGGAAGAGAAAGCAGGCGATGCGTATCTGTGGAGTGGGTGCGTTCACAACGTGCCGCGTATATATATATATATATATATATATATATATATATATATATATATATATATATATATATATATATATATATATATATATATATATATATTGTCACGGCTCACTTGAGACAAGAGCGGAGAGTGTTATTTTAATCTTGACAATTAGAACAAGCGTTCAGTGTTCGCTTCTTCTTCTCTAGCACGCTCGCTTGCACACACGAGGTCGTCGTCCTCGTCGTCAGCGTGGTTGGGCACAGATGGCGTCGCGGCATTTGCCCCCCTTCAGAAGGAGCATCGTCCCGATGCTTGGCGGGTAGCACCCGGTGTCCAGCCCACCAGCAAGTGTCCATGTCATTCAGCCAAATAAGGTTTCATGCGCACCACGTGCACAGTCTCAGGCAGGTCCTGACGGCGCCTCGAGCAGGATTGGCTGTCAGGAATGACTTCATAGTTGACGTCGTTAAGGCGTCGTAGAACCTTGTACGGTCCAAAGTATCGGCGCAGAAGTTTCTCCGCGAGGCCTCGGCGGCGCACTGGAGCCCAAACCCAGACTCTCTGGCCGGGCTGGTAGACGACGCATCGATGGCGTTGATTGTAACGTCGCGCATCACGGTCTTGCTGGCTAGTTATGCGAACGCGTGCGAGCTGTCTTGCTTCTTCGGCTCGCTCTGTAAAATCTGCGGCGTCATTCTCGGAATCGCTGGAATCATGAGGAAGCATAGCATCCAGCATTGTAGTCACTTCTCGACCGTGGAGGAGACTGAATGGCGTCATTCTTGTTGTTTCTTGCCGAGCCGTATTGTAAGCAAACGTTACGTAGGGTAATATTTGGTCCCAGTTCTTGTGTTCCACATCGACATACATGCACAACATGTCTGCAAGAGTCTTGTTGAGGCCAGTAAGTCCATTGCTTTGCGGGTGATAAGCTGTCGTCCTTCTGTGTGCTCAGCCACTGAGCGTGATTACAGTTCGCAAAAGTTCAGCCGTGAATGTGGTTCCCCTGTCGGTTACGATGACCGCTGGAGCACCGTGCCTAAGGACGACGTTTTCGATGAAGAACTGCGCGGCTTCGGCTGCTGTGCTGCTCGGAAGTGCTTTGGTTTCTGCATAACGCGTAAGGTAATCTGTCGCAACTATGATCCACTTATTTCCTGCAGTTGATATTGCGAATGGGCCCAAAAGGTCCATCCCAATTTGTGCAAACGGTGTTTCCGGCACTTGAACGGGATGTAATAGTCCGGCAGGTTTCGTAGGTGGCACTTTTCGTCGCTGACAGTCAAGGCACGTTCGAACGTAGTGCTTCACGTGTGTTGCGAGCCGTGGCCAGTAGTATTTCTCTTTGATCCGTGCTAATGTTCTTGTGTAGCCGAGGTGGCCCGACGTAGGTTCATCGTGACAGGCCTGCAAGATTTCACTGCGGAGAGTTTGAGGGATGACCAGTAGATATCTCTTCCCTGTTGAAGAGAAGTTCCTCTTAAAAAGAACACTGTTTCGCATGCAGAATGATGACAAGTTCCTTGAGAACAATCTGGGCTTGTTTGTGGTGCGGCCTTCTAAGAAATCAATTAGTGAAGCGAGCTCGTGGTCATCTTGCTGTTGTTGAGAGATGGTAGCTGCACCAACAACTCCTAAAAAGCCTGCGGATTCGTCATCATCTCGGCCTGACGACTCGATCGGTGATCTGGAAAGGCAGTCAGCGTCTAAGTGCTGTCTTCCCGATTTATAGACCACTGTCATGTCGTACTCTTGAAGCCGTAGGCTCCAGCGTGCCAAACGTGCAGATGGATCTTTCATGTTGGTCAACCAACAGAGAGAATGATGGTCACTTATGACTTGAAATGGGCGGCCATATATGTACGGGCGGAACTTGGTAATGGCCCATACTACAGCCAAGCATTCCTTCTCTGTGGTGGAGTAGTTCGACTCGGCACGTGACAGTGTTCTACTCGCGTGAGCGATGACTCGCTCAGTGCCGTCTTGCCGCTTAACAAGGACGGCACCTAGACCCACATTGCTGGCGTCGGTGTGGATCATTGTCGGCGCATCCACGTCAAAGTGGGCAAGAACAGGCGGAGTTTGTAGACGGTGCCGCAACTCGTTAAATGCCGCCTCCTGTTCCTCGCCCCACATAAACGTGACATCTTCTCTGGTTAGGCAGGTGAGCGGTGAGGCGATGCGTGCAAAACCCGCAATAAATCGCCGGTAATATGAGCATAGGCCCAGGAAGCGTCTGACTGCCTTCTTGTCCGTAGGCCTTGAAAACTTTGCGACGGCTGCGATTTTCTCAGGATCAGGTCTGACGCCTCTGTGACTTACAATGTGGCCCAAAAACTGTAGTTCTTGATAGCCAAAGTGGCACTTTTCAGGTTTTAAGGTAAGCCCAGCGGACCGTATGGCTTGAAGAACTGACCGTAGCCGACTGAGATGTTCATCAAATGTGGCAGAATAAACAATCACATCGTCTAGGTACACTAAGCAAGTCTTCCACTTAAGGTCTGAGAGAACAGTATCCATTAGTCTTTGGAACGTGGCTGGGGCGGACCACAAACCAAAAGGAAGAACTTTGAATTCATAGAGCCCATCAGGCGTCACAAACGCAGTCTTTTCCCGATCCCGCTCATCGACCTCTATTTGCCAGTATCCACTTTTTAAGTCCATCGATGAGAAGTAACGTGCATGCCGTAGCCTGTCGAGGGAATCGTCGATGCGTGGTAAGGGATACACATCTTTTTTCATGACCCGATTGAGCTTGCGATAGTCGATACAAAACCTCAGGCTGCCATCCTTCTTCTTAACGAGTACCACGGGCGATGCCCAAGGGCTTTTCGACGGCTGGATAACATCATCGTCCAGAATTTTCTTGACTTGCTGCTGTATTGCTTCACGCTCTTTCTCAGCCACGCGATACGGATGCTGTCGGATGGGTATTGCTGTTTCCTCCGTAATGATGCGGTGTTTCGTCAGTGGTGTTTGACGCACTCGGGACGTTGTAGAGAAGCAGTCTTTAAAATGGTCAATCAGTTCTCTGAGCCCTTGTTGCTGTTGCGGCGCTAAACCTGGGTCAACGTCGACGACGGGTATAGATGGCATCGTATCGGTGGTTGATTCCTGTTGTACAGCAAAGCAGTGTTGGACGTGGTCCATTTCGTCAAAGTACGCCACAGCGGTGCCTTTACTGATGTGCCGGCGTTCATTGGTAAAATTTGTCAGTAGTACCTCTGTGCGACCGCCGATTAGGCTGACGATACCCCGAGCGATGGCAATACCTTGATGGAACAGAAGTGCAGTTAGTTGTTCGGCTACACCGTCCTTGTCAAACTGTTCTCCGCAACTTACGGAGACAAGACTGCATGATAGTGGTGGTATGCAGACGTCGTCGTCAGTGACACGTAACGATGTACGTCGGTGCTCTTCGTCTTGGCTCGTGTCTGTACTAGTTGACAAGGTTATCTCGCCGTCCCGTATGTTAACCACGGCGCCGTACTCCCGCAAGAAGTCCATTCCAAGGTTGAGTGATCTGCAGCACTCTTTTAAAATCATACAAGTGGCGACAAAAGCTGT
This sequence comes from Dermacentor albipictus, assembly GCF_038994185.2. NCBI lineage: Eukaryota > Metazoa > Arthropoda > Arachnida > Ixodida > Ixodidae > Dermacentor > Dermacentor albipictus. Next base: position 487,082,707 of record NC_091821.1, read on the forward strand.
ATTTCCTATCTGGAGCCGTGCAGTACATTTTCCTGTAGGTACCATTATCTGGCCCCCGGCATTTCGAATATAAGGGTCCGTCCATTGCATTCTGACTTTCTTAAGCCGGTCTGCCAACTGCTCACTCATTATCGAAAAGTCTGCACCAGTATCGACTAAAGCTGTCACGTCGTGCCCATCAATTGTTAAGAGTAGGTCGGCACTTACAAATTCGTCGGCGTCCCGTTTCTCCGGGTTGCTGTGCTCGTTTCTCAGTAATAATGGGGGATTTTCGGCAGTTCGACGACTTGCAACCTTCCCCCCGGTGGTCGCTGATTTCAGTTTCCCCGCCGTGGGCTTGGAGAGCGGCCTCGTACCACGTCGGCGAAACTGCGACGGTTCGGCGAAGAATAACGTAATGGAGACGGCGAGCGCGACCGCAGATTAGCTGAGCTGCCTTGTTCCTGACTGACACTGTCGTCGAAGCGTGGATGTCTCTCTGGAAACTGGCGCGGAGTGGCAGGTGACATTTCCTGGATGCCACGCTGGCGACGAGGGCAAAAACGATAAATGTGCCCTGGTTCGCCACAGTGAAAACACAATGGTCGGCGATCAGCAGTGCGCCATACGTCGGTCCTGCGAGGCTGGGGTCGCCTGAAATGCTCCCTCTGTGTCCAGGCAGCAGTAGGTAGCCGCTGGTGGTACTGCTGTACCGGCATGGTAGAAAGCGGGCGACAGCGTCTGCGTAGCTATATGCGCGTGGCTCGAAGCGCGGCTCGGGACTCATTTCAGGGAGCAGCGGCTCAGGAGGTGCTAATGCTTGCCGAATTTCTTGGCGAACAACTTCAGCGACCGCAGCAACAGTAAACTCCTTCGGTGTCACAGTTTGCTTCGCAATCTCCTCGCGCACAGTGTCTCTTATCAGTTGACGCAGTGAGGTCTCGTCTGTCACTGTGAGTACTGCGGCTCCTGCAGGCGCATCGTTAGTCAGGCGTTCGTATTGCCGACAACGCTGCTGGAGCGCCCGCTCGATTGCTGTGGCTTCCTTAATGAATTCTTCCACTGTTGTAGGCGGGTTACGCACGAGACCAGCGAATAGCTGTTCTTTGACGCCGCGCATGAGGTGGCTCAGCTTCTTCTAATCCGGCATGTTAGGATCCGCGCGACGAAACAAACGAGACATGTCCTCGGCAAACATGGAGACACTTTCATTGGGCTTCTGAATGCGCAACTCGAGAAGTCGTTGAGCATTATCTCGGCGATCAGTGCTTCCGAAGGTGTCAAGTAGCCGACGGCAAAATTCGTCCCACGTTGTCAAATGTGCCTCGCGGTTTTGGAACCACGTCCTTGCGCTGCCTTCAAGAGCGAAGTACACATTAGAAAGCTTCTGGTCCGGACGCCACTGATTGACCTTAGCTACGCGTTCGTACTGGTCCAGCCAGTCTTCGGCGTCTTCGTACGTGTCGCCAAGAAGCTTGAGGGGACTAGATTGTTTTGGATAGTCACCTGTGTTGGACTTGCAATCGCCATTTCCTGAGTCATTGAGGTCGCTGACGAAGTTCGTTGCAAAAGACCGAATTCCGGGCACAGACCTTGCAGGCGGTGGCTTGCACGGTGCACAGGTGTCTCGACGCGTGGATGATGTCTTGAAGGGCTGGACGCAGGGCTACTCGCAGGAGTCGTCCCTATCATTAGGCGATGATGCGATACCCAGCAAGTCCACCAGTGTCACGGCTCACTTGAGACAAGAGCGGAGAGTGTTATTTTAATCTTGACAATTAGAACAAGCGTTCAGTGTTCGCTTCTTCTCTAGCACGCTCGCTTGCACACACGAGGTCGTCGTCCACGTCGTCAGCGTGGTTGGGCACAGATGGCGTCGCGGCAATATTATATATATATATATATATATATATATATATATATATATATATATATATATATATATATATATATATATTCATAAGAGCCAACAAATCAAGACACCAAGGACAACACCAGGGAAATTACTTATATTTACTAATTTAAGTAAATCAAGTGTAAATTATTGGAATTGAAAGTGAACGAAAAAAACAACTTGCCGCAGGTGGGGAGCAATCCCACGTCTTCGCATTACGCGTGCGATGCTCTACCAATTGAGCTGCCGCGGCGCCGTCTTCCGATCTACTTTCTCGGGCATTTATGTGTGGCTATAGAACTAGCCCGGGGAGGGTTAGCGAGTGCCACCACTCAGAAACCTTGGCGGCGGATGTAGAACATCCTTTCAGCCGCAGGCATCACGAGTACATGATCTTTTTGGGGGAAGGCAACTGCTCATAAACCCACATGTGCTACCTGAAGGCATCACTGTTTCCGGATTGGAGACCCTCGCTATGTAATGGACAAGGAGAAAGGGGGTCAACCAAAGAGCCCAATTTTTTTAATCGTATTGTAGGAAGCTAGCAAAGGAAGACACCAAGGACAACGCAGGGTAAGTAACTTGTACTGACTTCAGGTAGTACGTGTGCGTTTATTGACCAGTCGCCTGGGAGGCGGCACGAAGAAGTGGCTGCCGTAGTCGTGGTTTATTTAGGCCGACCAACTATGGTGACGCAGCCGCTCCGATCGAACGCGCTAGAGGATTCCATTCTCGTGCTACACGCACGCGAACCGTCTTTTTCACCGGATATTGAGGCGATTGTCTCGCCCCTTTAGGGCCCCCTTACAAATGCGGAGCGGAATTGATATATGAGCAAAAGCCAGGCGTATAGAAAGAAGTGAGACTGCAAGACTATAAGCATGAGTAACAATCTGTAGCGTCCGTTAAGAAGCCCAGGTAAACTCCGTATTGCAGTGAAGGGCACGTATACCTCTCTGGTTGGGCTGGCGGAGTGTCTGGATACAGGGCACATTAGACAGTGTTAGTTTGGTGTTTGCAGCCAAACGTAAAAGCAACACGTGCATAAATAAATAACGCCGTCTTCACTGTGCCTGCTCGGAAAGTTATTCGGTTGCTGCGGTTTACGCGGGCTGATAACGTACGTTATTTGGCGAGTTAAACGTCCGTAATGTTTACGGACGCTAAGAAATAGCGTTTTCAATTATGGCGGCATCCATGGCGTAAATTCTCGTGATTGATGCGCTCTAACTCGCGTTGATCGGCATTGACTATTGTAATGACCTTTCGCTTTCCCTAAACTAAAGATTAGTTTCCCTAAAGATTAGTTATGGGCGCATAGTGCGCCCCTTTTCTGAGATCATTCGGTGATTCCGGCGCCCATACACCTTACGAGACGCGTCCACATAGCAACAGCGGGATGGTCGCTAATGGACCGTCTGGGCTTGGATACGTTTTGCACGAGGCACCAGACGGCCCCCTGTTTTATAACGTTTTCTTTACGTTTGTGTTTCCGTAAGGTAAACAAAAAGACTTGAAAGTATACGCACCGTAACGTCGCGCAAAGGTACTTACGTTTAACGTACGTAGGGCGACAAACGCTATCCTAAAGCTGTCTAGTGACTTGTGCGTTGAGGACGTCGTCTTACGTTGTCGTCTGCGCGTCCAGGGCGGTTGCCATTTCAGGTGTGGGTACGCTTGTGCAGAGCGGCGTATTGTGACTACCAGCAAGACCTTGATCTCCAGATGGCGTGGTCAGACCAGCCACCGCTTGTTTGGCGCATAATTTGCCTGAGCTTTCATCAGAGTGGTGCGGAAAGGAGATGCTGTCATCGTTTGTAGTGTCTGGTTCACGAAATCTGAGAGAGATGAACCAAGCAGTACTGACAGCGCAGTTTGTGAGGCAGGCGGAGCAACACTGACGCCGTAGTGCGAAATCGCGAACTGGCGTAGGTTCTCGTAGATGCCCGGGCGTGATAGAGGTCGGAGCTCAGAAATTAGTCTGTCTGGGAGCTCGCTTCTTGCAGAAGTGATTCTCGAGCTGCAGAAACCAGATGACAGAGCTCCTCCTCGAAAATTTCGGTAGGCCACGCATCCTCGGAATGTGCGAGCACAGAACATCGGAAGGCTCTCCTGCTGTTACATGTGGCGAAATCTCAAATGCCGATAACATCAGACTTGCGGTGGTCGCAGAAGGTATCGTGAGTGTTGTGCTTGTGTTGTCAGCGTGCCTGCAAGAGTGAAGTTTGCGTTTAGTGAAGGTGGCAGGAGGGCCGCTGAATCAGTGATGATTGAGGTGCCCCCGAATGGAAAGCGGACAGCTTCCGGGAACGAGCAAGAAACCAGACCGGTGGGCGGTACAAAAGCTTAGATTGCTTGCATTTTGTCCAAAGAGTTCCCTGGAAAGAGTTGTCGCGCTGCCTCCTAGATGGGGAGGAGGCTCACGGATGGAGTAGAGGTATGATGCTGCGGCCGGCGCGTGCTGACGACGTTACGGCGCACACAGGCGATCTGGGACAAGATGCGGAAAGATGCGACGGTTCAAATGATAAGAGCTGTTGCGACGGAGGGCCACTTGGAGGAGACTGAGCACTCGAGGTGACGTAGACAAGAAGGACGGCTGTCCGCATGTCTTTGTAGATGTTGCGGCTAGGGCTTGGCAGACACAGCCTGGAACGCAGCCAGAGCCTGGAACCTTGTTAATATCGAAGTGGCAGTCCAGCTGGACCAACCAGATCTCGTGCATGTCGATGTAGAATTCCCGGACCTTCTACAACCGCGGGATTTCTACCGGACCACGTGAGACCACTTCACTCTCGCCTTGGTCCAAACGGCATGGCCTTGGGTGACGCTGGCATGGCTGGGCTTGGTCGTTCGGTGTCACCTATTTGCGGGAGGCGGCGCGATGAGGTAGCCGCCGTAGCTGCAGTTTATTTAGGCCGGCCAGCCATGGTGCCGCTAGATAAATGGAGTGGCTGATACTCCGTCCGCAAAGGTCGAGCGCGCCAGCGTATTCCATTCTCGCGCGTCGTGCATGTGAGCCGTCTTCTTCGCCGGCTCTGGAAGTGATAGTCGCGCACCTACACTCTATTTGCATTTTTGATGGCTTGAACAGAGCATATTTATAAATGGTGATGCCGAATTTGACCTCGTCACAACACTTTGACTTTGTCACGGTTCAAAGGGCTAATTTTAATAATGTCATAAATCACCCAACGCGCGTAACAGCCACAACTTGAACTCTGGACTTAATGGTAACAAACCATGCAACAACTTCCCAGTGTGGATGTATAGCAGTGGATATAAGCTGTCACCTACCTGTATTTTTACAAGGTAAAAAAAACTATTTCCTGATGTTTTTGAGAAATCAAGGCGCCAGATAATTTCGTATAGACGTCTTGAAACATATAGGGGTGGCATTGCATCTGTAGATTGGAGTCCAGTTTTCGAACAATGTACGCCTGAAAACAGATGCCACGCGGGATGTCTCTGGCCCAGCTTTGCTCATTCGAGCATCACTCTGTAGCATTGATTGCAGTAGAAAACAATTCAGCCGATACACCTCTACCCTCGCAGTCGGCAACTTGTACCATCAACCACTTACAGAAAATGATTCCGGCCGACTTACCATCCGAGCACGCTCGTGAGCGTGCTCTCTTTTCCTACCACGATATTTTTTTTTACTTTAACGATCTTCCTTCGGAACAATGTACAGCTGTTAAACATCGTATTAATACCGGCGATTCCCCTCCTATTCATCGCCGCCCGTATCGAGTGTCAACGGCTGAGCGTGAAGTATTCACGCCGAAGTTCGCAAAATGCTTGCCAAGAACATTATTGAACGGCCATGTAGTCCATGGTCGTCACCTGCTGTACTGGTGAAACAGGAGCAGGGCTCATGGCGCTTTTGCGTGGATTATCGGCACCTTAACCGGGTTACCAAAAAGGACGTGTATCCCCTACCTCGCATTGATGACGCCATTGACTGCCTCCACGGTGCTCACTATTTCTCCTCTAGTGACCTTCGCTCCGGCTACTGGCAGATTGCCGTGGAGAATCTCGGCCATGAGAAGACTGCTTTTGCAACACCCGACAGTTTTGATCCATTTAAAATCATGCCATTCAGTCTGTGTAAAGCTCCTGTCACTTTTGAACGCATGATGGACTCCCTTTTTCATGGTTTCAAATGGTCCACGTGCCCGTGCTACTTGGACGACGTAGTATTCAACAGTCCTGGACGTTTTTTGTCGAGCCGGTCTGCAACTAAATGCATCAAAGTGCTAAATCGGCCGTCGACAGATTACGTAGTGCAACCGGACCCACGCAAGATCCATGCTCTTACACATTTCCCTGTTCCTAGTTGGGCCGTTGCGAAGTTCCGCCCATACTTATATGGCCGACCCTTTTCCTTTGTCATAGAGCATCACCCGCTTTGCTCGTAATGCTCACTGAAAATCCTACAGCAAGACTTGGTCGGTGGCCCTTACGCCTCCAAGAATATTCGTGCTCTGTCACCTACCAATCTGGCCGACTACACAAGGACGCTGACTGCCTGTCTCGCTACCCAGTAGACGAGCCTGACGACACCTACAGTAGTACCGCCAGCGGAATTTTCTCTGTGTCTGCCTTCGCTAACATCGCCGATGAGCAGTACCGAGACCTATCGCAGCAAGTACTCATCGAGCGTCAGCGCTCTACACCTACCGACGCATCCGTTCGCCGATATGTCCTCCAGGGCGGCATTCTGTACTGAAGGAACTTCCTCCCTGACGGATCTGATCTTCTTCTTGTCGTGCCAAACCATCTACGACAGACTGTGGTCTTTGAGATATATGACGCACCCACTGCAGGACATCTTGGGATAACCCGCACGTACGACCGCGTCCGCCGCCGCTTCTATTGGCCTGGTCTCTCTCGCTCCGTCCGCCGCTATGTTGCGGCCTGTGATCCCTTCCAGCGTCGGAAAACACATCAGGTGCTACCTGCCGGTCATCCCCAGCCGACCACCGTCCCTGTGGAACCATTCTTTTGTGTTGGCTTAGACCTCCTCGGTCCCTTCCCCACGTCATCCTCCAGGAACAAATGGGTAGTCGTCGCAACTGATTACGCCGCGCGATACGCTAGCACGCGGGCTCTCCCTAACAGTTGCGCCACTGACGCCGGGGGCTTCCTCTTGCGTGACATTATCTTGCTTCATGGCGCCCCGTAACAGCTCCTTACTGACCCTGGTCCTAACTTCCTCTCGAAAGTTATTGCCGACATTGTGCGTTCTTGCTCTGTTCAACACAAGCTGACTACCTCATACCATCCTCAAACCAATGGCCTGACAGTGCGGTTAAACCGTACTCTTACCGATATGCAGTCCAAGTACGTTTCCAAGGACCACCACGACTGGGACATTGCCCTTCTTTACGTCGCATTTGCATATAATTCGTCCCTGCACGACACCGCCCGATTTTCTCCATTTTATCTATTGTACGGTCGTGAACCGACATTGCCCCTTGACGCGGCACTTCCTCCTGCTGCGATCTCAACAAGCGAGTATGCGCGCGACGCCATCGTCCTCGCCGACCATGCACGCCAGCTTCGTCGTACTTGACTGACGGCCTCGCAAACCACTCAGGAGAGTCAGTACAACGCCCGCCATCGTGACGTCCAGTTTTCGCCTGGTGCGCTCATGCTCCTGTCGTCGCCGTATCGTCACGTTGGAATTTTCGAGAAGCTTCTTTCGCGATACACAGGGCCCTACCACGTGCTATGCCAGATGACGCCTCTGACGTACGAAATTACTCCTGTGCGTTCAACCTCGTGCACTACTCTAGCATCTTGTGATGTTGGGCACGTCAGTAGGCTGAACGCCTACTAAACTGCTTCCAAGTCCGGCGTTTAGTCGCTCCGGGACGGCGCTTTTGCCGCCGGGGGTAGTGCTACGGAACAGTATTTACGATGACAAAGAGGCGAGCAGGGTGAAGACGACGACGACGATTGGAGGCTAGCGCGGGCTATTGCCTTTTGGCCAAGTGCGGCATATTTCATTGTGAAGACACTTGTATATAGCTTTTCGTCTGCGTCTTCCTACGTAACAACATCATTAAAAAGGCAAAATTCATTATGTATGCATATGGTGCATCTCTGTTCTTTTTTTTTTTCGTCTGATAACATTTTGAAAATAACTGACATTGTCAGTCGGGTTCTTCTATTATTGGGGCAATGGTTATGGCACAGTTCACTAAATATTAACGCAGGTGAAACGGAGGCAATGATTTTTAACCCGAAGCACAAGTACACATCTAATCCACCTCATCTTGTTTCAAATGATAGTAATATTGATTGTTGATGAATTTACTTCTCTTGGTGTAGTCTTTAATACTACTGTGACATGAGACACTCGCATAAATAAAACTTGCATCACTCTTTTCGGATTTATCGGAACTTTTTAACGCAACAGACATAGTTTACCCCCCCAGAGTAAGCTAAATTTCTACTACGCTTTTTTGACTGATACCTGAATTACTGCTTTCTGGTGTGGTGTAACACCACTGTTTCGAATGTACAAAAATTATTTGTTCTTCTGAAAAAAAAATTATCCGCATAATTGTTAATACCACATATGATGCCGCTATACTTCCACTACGCCTAAAATATGAAATTGTTGGTGTAAATAAATTGTCTGAATACATGTTCGCCTGTTCTGATGAAAAACGCTAGCAAGAAATGATGCCTTCCTTAAAGGCAAAGTAAAACTCACCCCGCATATTACTCCATATGAAACTAGAAAACGACATACTTATACATTACCTCGGTGTACAATGAAACATGGTTTCACAATGTTGATGTATATATTACCTAAATGTTTAGAAACTGAATTCTATGATAAGTTATGCCATACGCCCTTTCCTGCTATTTGAGACCCGTTCGAGTCTTAGCTCTTGTTGACCTTAAATTCGAGAGCATTTGACTTTCTTTTTTTGTTATAGTTTTACGCTGTTTCACATTAATCCAAATAGGTTTCGTACTATGTATTTAACTTGCGGGTATTAACTACATGGTATAATTGCATTTGAAGTTCCATATGTCAGTGTATAAATATCCATGTAACTATTGTATTCACAACGTCCGAGGTACTTCATTGAGCTATACATACATTCTACGTAGTATTGCTGAACGTTTTCGCGTTTTTTTTTTCTCCTGTTGCAAGTTTCAATGTTAAATAAGTTCTAAAATTTTGTCAAGCGGTTGTATAGACTGTTTTTTCTCTCTTAGCCTTGTATTGCACACTGTACTTCTAACTGAAGTAAATGTTTGATTTATTTATTTATTTATTTATTTATTTATTTATTTATTTGTCTAACGTCAGCAGTGGTAATTTTGCTGTTACTGAAAGCTATTTATAACTGCAAATAAATACTACGTAAGCAGGCCCACATTTAAGGTTTCTCGTATACACTGAAATACTTAAGCCCTGGGAGGACACCGCTCAGCAGAAGATATTTAGGTGTGTTTAGTAATACCGTAGATAGTAGGAAATAAAATGATCTGAGACGAGCTAAAGGCGAACTGCCCATCCTGCAGCAGCGTGCTCTTTCATTCGCGCTACTAAAGTTCGCAACATGTATTTATTACTAACGCACACCATATTTTAAAGACGTGAGTTTTTGTCTTGCAATACCGATAGCTGGCGAGGATCGCTTTTGTAAAATGCCTTCTTGGTGCAGCCTGAACGCCGGTGACAACTTGATTGGTAAATTTGCCAATAAGACGGTACTTGAATAACTTCAGTTTACTGCTTCAGGCATTGTAACAGAACAAGCTGCGAAGAGCTATTTGCCTGAAAAACCAATTGAACCATGTTCTGTCGAATTTAAAACATGTAACATTTGCATGATATGTTTAGCCTTTTGTTTAAACGAATGTTTACCTATAATTTTCCATACTGAATTACATCTGTGACGCAAGAACAACCTTTCCCAAAACCGCCTAATGAACACAGCCCACTTCTATCTTTCTCCAAATAAAACGCCCAATTTGAGAGATTGTCTGAAGCGTACTTTTTATTAGTGAAATCATTGTATACAAAAGGGTAAAATAAATTATCAAGTTCTAATAATATGCTGATGTCGTTTACAACATTAAATCTCCCAAATTAAGAGACAGTAACCAGCAGGCAAACTTTGCAAACCGTTTGATTACCTCGCGGAAATAGTTCTACAAGTCGAACAAGGCGCTGCCTCAGTGAATGGCGATGAAAAAATGAAACTGTGTGGAAAGGCCTCAGAAGACAGTTGGTCGATATTGCACTCTGCTAGGTTTTGCTGCGAGCGAGAAATGTAAAATTGCGCAGTTTTGTACCGCTACTGTGGTCAGGGCACTCTAGAGGTCGTGTAGGCCTAGGAAATGACACATGAAACAGAAGAATGTGTAATAGTCGTGTGCTTATTGATGTCTAAAGCCTGTTTCGTAAGCGCTGTTTTACTCACTCTCTTGGACGTGCGAGGTCGCAGGTGCAGCAGATGTTTTGCGACCCCTCGAAGAGGTCACTTTTTAATGTTCGGAGTGCTGAACTTTGTCGCGGTATTGTTAGTGTGGCCTGGTCGGGAAAGCAATAACAACGAAGATTTACTACGCCTCTAGATGTTTCTAGTATGTTTCTCGTTGTATTCTTCGAAGACAATGAATAAGCCTATGCAGAAAATAACTCAGCATTCGACTAGGATTTCGTAAAAGCGAAAACCTTTGTCAACCACGATTGGTGCATGTGAAACATGAATCTGAGCTCTGCAAGTGCAGATTTTGTACGTACCAAAAATGCAGTGCAGCATTATTCCATGCGAATTAGGCTTAACAGAGAATTCCGGTATCTGGAGATTAAGCCAAATAACAATTCAACGCGCATGCTTGACAAAGTATGATTGTCAAGCTGTTACAACAATCATGATTGTATGATTGTTGTAATTTGTTTCATTCATTTCACATTTATTTCCTTAATGACCCCTTAGTAGGGGTATAACATTAAGGGGTGGGAATACAACATATACAAACAAGTGTTATAATACATTCAATTCTGTAGATAAAAAGTTGTTACAACTTGAACAAATTGTGAAGAGCAGGTGATGGCAGCGATTTGATGAGGAAGGCCAATTCCAGTCTTTAGATGCTCGGTAGGAAAATGAGGCTGAAAATGTATTTGTGTGTGAATGTGGTTGTGCTACCTGCTGGGGATGGCCAATGCATCGGGACCGGCGCGTTGGAGGAACAATGTATGGTGGTGGATTAAGCGTCGAATAGTAAGACCTGTGGAAGAGGGAAAGGGTGGCAATGCGGCGATGAAGGGATAGAAGCGATGAGGAAGATTCTTTTTTTTAAAGATGATATGCTGGCGTTGTAAGAGTATGTGGAATAAATATACCTAGTGGCGCGCTTTTGAACTGCCTCGAGGGCATTGGCGAGATATCCTTGATGCGGATCCCAGATGGCAGATGCGTATTCGAGTTTCGTTCTTAAGAATGATCTATAGGCTAACAGTCTTTCCGCGGTTTCATTATTTCCAATATAACTGTATAAATGCAATTCAATGCCCGTAATGTGTCATTCTTATGAATCCATATGACCACCAGCAGCAACTGCCATTGCATTTATTTTGCCCGTGCCAAGAAGAACGTCAAACGATGACGCGAAAAACAATACCGTGTCAAGCGTAGTTGAAGCCGACAGACAAGAAGTTAAGAACCACGAATAACAACAAGATATATCGTTATTGCGTGGGCTCACGTTCTTGGGTACCCATACGTTGCATATCACGCTGCCTAAACAAGACGAAAACGTCTGTCCATTTAGTCTGATGCAAAATCATTCACGGCTTAGTATATGGGAAGGGAAACGTCGCTTGTGTTGATCAGGCGTACGTAAAAAATGTTGTTCAATTATTCACATATATGCGTATTCTAAGAGACGCACGTGATAAGGCATACCTCCTGTGTTGTTGTCTTTGCCATTTTATGGCACCATCAAAGTTATCCGGTTTGATTTCAACAGCGTGCGTCGAAATGCAGCCGTGGTATTTGTAACATTACGTCCCCATTGTTGCTGCGTCAACTTTTTTACCACATGGTTATGGCTTTGTAAGATGGAAGGGGTGCGCATAGCCAATTATCTTTTTTCCAAACTTGACCGCGGATTGATCGAGAGCGCACGGTGACGCCGTGTAACAGGAAGGAAGTGGTGAGGGGGGGGGGGGGGCAGGGAGCTGTCGAGGTTTCATGGTGTCTTGCGCTCTGAAGCACCAATGACTTAGTGTGCACGCTGGTGCAGGAGACTCGTATTCTTCCCTCTTCCATCGTGGGCATTAATATGTCCAAGGTAGAGTTTGCATTCATTAACTTCGTAGTTATCACCTCACTTCCTGCCTACATGCATCCCTTCACACTACGATGTTAAAGCAGGCTAGATTTTACCGAAACAGATAAGGGGGTTCTCATGAATTGACCGTTATCCAATGTTGCAGAGCCCAGTGCCTAGTATTCACATTGTTTCCTTAGTGACGCCTAATTGCATATAACCGTTTAGATGGCTGAGTTTTTTTTTTCCTGTTTCGTGCCCTCACTAACCGCTACGCTCTTGACATACTTGGGAATTAAAATTTTAACTGTAGCTTCGCAAAGTCTTAGCCGGCGGGTCGTACATCCAATCTCCACAACAGAAGCAAAAATATTCTCATATTTTATTTATGCGCCCTCCGGTCAGCGAAGTTATCATTGTTGCCATAAATATTTCACTGCAGGCACTGAACATTGTGGTTGACGCACTGACACGTTGCGAGCTGTTTCTGATGAAGCACAAGGGGGCGTGGCACACGTACCGTGATGGTATCCTGGACAAGTATGAGCTACAGGATCTCCAGCGCCGATACATGCCTGGTCTCAGCGTGGACCGATGGGTGAACGCGATTAACACGCACTGGTAAGCGTGGCTACTACGCAAATTTTCGCAAGTGTTAGATTTTAGTTACAGAGCCACAGATTGTCAATTATTCTTGAGACCCCAACTACGGCATTTCTCATAATCCTATCAAGGATTTGCCACTTCAAACCAGAGAATTGTTTGTTTTTTTGGAAGTGTTGGCATCGGGTACTGAGACATACTGATATTTCCATGTCGGAATGCAACGCATAGCCTGTAGTTTCTCACAAATATATTTTGCTAGCATTCCTTTCAGCTATGGGTCTACAGGAGCCTGGCTCTCGGTCAATATGAAGAAAGAAATTTACAGCGGTGCATTCATTCCAGCTCGCCCACGAGTCATTGCTTTTGGAAGTTAAGAAATAATGTTTTCTCTAGCAGCGGAGCATTGTCGCTGTACATGCCACAATACTTCTTGAAAATGAATGTCTCGGTTTTAAGCCGGTACGAAAGCATAGGCTCTAGGCTAAAGTACTCACGCAAACACTAACAAAATGCCAACATAAGCGAACGGATGCCTAGTGAGTGTTCGGGAAGCGACGGGGGAACATCGGCAGACTATCTTACAAGGCATAGCATTGCACTTGGTATCGCACGCAGTACATTACCATACCCAGATATGATGAATAATAAAACTCTGAAAGAACAATATGAAATCACGTAAGCAATAAACAGGAGAAATAACGTCTCATTAGGTACCGGAACAGGAACGACCCGTAGCAAAGGTGTCAAAGTTTCTTGCACTTATGTTATAAGGACGGAACCAAGCCACGAGCCATAGTCGAATAAAGTGATGTTTCAAGATATGTTCTGGTCTGCTGTTCATAATGGCAAGTTAGTAGCGCCGAAGGCCTTAAATTGTTTTGACGCACAACTTAAACTTCGGAGTAGGCGTGGTTTAGCCTGTTAGTTAGGTGGTGGCTAGAATGACGAAAAATTCAAGGTTAAGCGCACTTGCCGGCATCATGTCTGTGGCTCCGATGAGCGCGTTGTCTTACTTTATCTCCTAACGTCTTCGGAGCTTGCACTGCGATGGTGTTCGTCAGCATGGGGCCCTTGGTGGCATCGTTCTTGGGCTGCTTGAGACGCCTGCAGTAACTACCACCCTCACCAATGCACACCGATTCACAATCGCGCATGAAATATTACATACTATGCTAGGAGATTGCTCGATACAGCGGATTCTTCACATTACTGAGGTAATATTTAGAGAGACACTAAAGTATCTTTGTTTTTGCGTTTCTCGCGCAAAATCACGATAGAACCTTGAGGCACACTGTGGTGGAGAATTCTGGGATAATTTTGACTATTTTGGGTTGTTTAATGTACAAGTGAGATTTCCGAAAATTCAGTCACATATAAAAGGACACAACATAAATTTAGTACTGATAAAATGTATTTTTGAAGCTCTATATTAGTGAATGCTGTGGTAATAGCTTAAATAATGAAATAAAAAGTGAAGGCGAAAGTAGCATTTATTTAAAATTTGGCCCCGAAACCTCACCACTTGTATGTCATTGTAACTTCACGGATTTCACGATACCTTCTTTTTCTGTGGAGAGGCTGTGCCCCAGTTAACCTTCTTGAACACTGCTAAAGGTACCCTCGGCAAGTCCCAGTGGTGCGCACTGGAGCGAAGGTGATTAAATGAAACGGAGCTCGAGATGCGCGCATGTGCGATGGGTCGAAGGCGCCACGAGGTACGTCTATGACCAGCTTACATGTCAGTGTAGACCACCTTCAGTGATAAAAATGTAGCTTGGAACGAGCAAATGCCGTCAAAGCTATGACGCCGCGGCTTGCTGGTTCCGGAATTGCGACGTGGCATCACCACAAGTCTTTCTCTTAAAATGCGTCTTCTCTTGTTTATCGGGCCTCTTCTCGCGGAAAGAGTGGCTTTTTTGTTTGTTGATTTAGCAGGGTACTTTACTACCTCAGGTCAGCAATTTATTTTTCTCTATCGTCGCTTTAAGCTGTCTTGCCGGTAGACTCGCGAACATTGCCCACCACCTAGACGGCTATAGGACTTCACTCACACGTCGTATTATGGTTGCTAATATCGATCAGTGATTAATCAAGCCACTGTATTTCGCAAAACTATTATTCTTTATCCATGTCGACCTTAAATTTAATCGACATATTCGATTAGACCTGATCGATTAATCGTTTTCGAGAGTTTGACATGAGTGGTGCGACAATTTTGAAATCGTACTGGAATGGTGGTGCACGAGCAGTGAGTGTACGGCTGCGGTAGTGCGACTGTCCACTTTTTTTCCGAGTGGCGAGTGATGCCGAGAAGAGCGCTTATCTCTCTTCCCTCACCACGCCGCTTGAAGCCGGCCGTTTTAAATGCCCTCGCAATTCCAGCACACTATAGCAGTCGAGTCGCTGATCATCGGGCCACTCGCAGTCCACTAAAGACGTTGTACAGCATGGCAACCGGTTAGGAGCATGTATTTGACATAGCGATGGAGTTCATGTCGATTCCAGGAAACGTATAGCGTCCGAGCATTTATTGTCGCCTGCTGGTTGTGCAGCCATTTAATGGGGGTATCAGTTTCACCCAAACATCTCATCCAATTAGTAATTCTTCGCGCTGTAGAAAAAAAGCTTGTGCCTTAGATTGCTAAACCAGAAATTTTCTTCTCCCCGATGAATAATAAAATTTCTCGCAGATTTAAATTGGACAACACGTTTCACTTCTGCCATTTTTTTCTTGTTTCTTGTTTAAGTTTGCTGTACAGGGATTCACTAGTGCCACGTGTCTTATTTCATTCTACACTAAGTGCCATTTTTTGACCAAGCGTTGCCTCACGAAAGAAGCTGGTTTTATTAACATGCTTCAAGGCGAGCTTCAGACGAGCAAAAACGCACTTCTTCTCTTTTTCGTTCCCTACGCTCGCACTTGTTCTTCCACTCATGCGACTACGTTTACCGTAATAAATTTCCCCTCCTGGACAAAGCCCGCCGGTCGAGTCTGTAAAGATCTCGGAGTAAAGGCCTTCAGACGAACGACGTGTAAAACCTAAGTCTTGGCAGAGCGTCGTCCAGTTGCTATGAGACGCTCCAGTTGATAGTTTACATTACGGAGCTGGTCAACAACAACGCACGGGCCAATACAGTTGGCGAGATGTTTCGCGGACACAGGTCACGTTTGCTCAACGGACACCATGCCAAGACTAGATTTCCTTGAGAATAGGTGACATCTCCATGGTGCCGGTCGTTTCGTGCTTACCGGTGTTGTCAAGACGGAGAACGCATGCAGGCAAACCGCCGACATTCTTCAGCGAGACACATAGCCTCGGAGACTGAGAGATCCTCATGGGTGGAGAAAAAAAATATGGTGTCCAGTGTGTGACGCGGCGGACGGCCGTAGCGGAGGAAAAACGATCTGTAGCCAGTAGTTCCGCGCTTTGGAGTGTTTTTGGTGTATTGAATCAAGAGCAAAAAGTCGTCATTATGGTCCGATGTGACGTACATGGACATGTCCACCAGTGTGCTGTTGGTACGCTCAGTCAGCCCATTCATTTGCGGCTTATACGGTGACGAGTGGCAAAAGCTGAAAGCGCACAATCGAAGAAGCTCTTTTACGACATGTGCAGTAAACTGGCGGCCGCAGTCGCTGATAATGACTTGATGAGTGCCGTGGCAGAGAATGATCGAGTGTAGCAGAAAAAGGGAAACTTGGATGGCGGTGGTAAAGCAGCCGTCTCGCAGTGCCGGGTCAGATGGTCGGCAGCTACGATGATCCAACGATTTACTTTCGATGAGCGGGTAAAGGGATCCATGAGATTAAGATTTTCTAACGACATCAGCGCAGTGTGAATGAGTGCGAAGACAACGTTGATTACCTGACCGATAGTGTCCCAGTCGTTGTACTTGCTTACTCGTTGGTAATGTCTCAGCCAGTGGTACACATCTTCAACTGCTTTCCCAGCGAAAACCCGAGGTTCTCAGTAGCAGCGCCACGTGCCAACAGACATTGATCCCGGAGCGGCAGACATCGGACTCTAAGCGTCTCCATCGCAGGACATGTCGGCAGGCGAAGGTAATAGTCAGGCGAGGCGAAGACTCTAGCGAAGAATAAATGGTTCCGGGTTCGTTGTTACTTCAATTGCCCCGGACCCCCACAAAAACTGCCACATTAGAATGAAACGGGGTTTTGTTGGTGGGGATTATTTAACAGGCTTCAAGGCAGGCCTAAGACAGGGCAAAACTTCCTTCCTCTTTTGTTCGTTCCCTCTGCTCACATTTCACCTTTTTCCACTCATGCGGCTACATTTACTGTACTAGTATATTTTTTTATCCTTTCAAAAGCCACTAGTGCCGATTATATTCACTCTTTAACAAGCTCAAGATTTTTCTTCATCAAGCGTTTATGCTCTTGTCTTCTAAACTTGTTTCTACCTCTCAAACAATAAAATAGGGTCTTACAAAAGTACATAATTGCATAAAGGATCGACGTTGGCCTAGTTGGCTTTCCATTTCGAAGAGACAGCGCGTAGGACAAGCACAAACAATGATCGACAACACATGCGGTGACTATCCTTTAAGGTTTAGTCAACGCATCTGTTGTCGATGTTTCTTAGTACTCGTCTCCCGCGCAGTGGCCCCATCCTAAGAGATAGCTGTTTCAACCTTCTTAAAACTGCCTGGCAAAAATTTGTATTGACCAGTTATTTGATTAAAAGCCGTGCATCGAAAGCGATTAGTCGAATAAAGACTAAAATTATGACTGATTAATTGTTAATCGAAAAAAATTTCATGGACCTTTACAATACTACCTAATGCAAAATTTGAGCGCAGCCCTATACGTGTACTCCTTTCGCGATATATTGACTGGCGCGTATTCTCTGTATCACGCGGCACTTTGAAAATGGGGCGAAATGGGGCTCGCCGGCCTGGAAATGAAAGTGGATGAAAAAACAACTTGCCGCAAACGGGGAACGATCCCACTTCTTCGCATTACGCGTGCGAGGCTCTACAACAGATATTCGCCTAATGCGAAGACGTGGGACCGTTCCCCACCTATGGCAACTTGTTTTTTCGTACACTTTCATTGCAATTTATTTATGATTTATTTGATTCATTTATTAACTATAAGTAATTTATTAACTATAAGTAATTAGCTATAAGGAATGCAGCGGTGGCGTAGAGGTAGAACACCCACCTCGCGTGCAAGAGGTCCGTGGTTCGAATCCCGGTGCCGGCAATTTTCCACCGAATGAAAAAAAAAATCCGCGTGTTGTTAAAATTGCACAAACAGGCCTGGAGTGTGCCCTGATCCCGGTGACCAGAACCGGTAACGCACTCCCTCACCAGAGCAGGACTGGCCACCCTGGTGCCGTACTTGGCCACAACCTCCTATATGAACACAACAATCAAACCCCGGCCCTCAGTCCCCAGCAACTGCGCAGCAACTGACCACGGCGGCGGTCAGACCTGCGACGCAGCAGAGGGTGCTAAGAATCACTGGCTCCGGACAGGCCGCCATTGGAATATTAACCTGGCAACGTTTAATGCTAGAACGTTATCTAGTGAAGCGAGTCTAGCAGTGCTATTGGAGGAATTAGAGGGCAGTAAATGGGATATAATAGGGCTCAGTGAAGTTAGGAGGCCAAAAGAAGCATATACAGTGCTAAAAAGCGGGCACGTCCTGTGCTACCGGGGCTTAGCGGAGAGAAGGGAACTAGGAGTCGGATTCCTGATTAATAAGAATATAGCTGGTAACATACAGGAGCTCTATAGCATTAACGAGAGGGTGGCAGGTCTTGTTGTGAAAGTTAATAAGAGGTACAAAATGAAGATTGTACAGCTCTACGCCCCTATATCCAGTCATGATGACCAGGAAGTCGAAAGCTTCTATGAAGACGTGGAATCGGCGATGCGTAGAGTGAAAACCAAATACACTATACTAATGGGCGACTTTAATGCTAAGGTAGGCACGAAGCAGGCTGGAGACAAGGCAGTGGGGGAATATGGCATAGGCACTAGGGATAGCAGGGGAGAGTTATTAGTAGAGTTTGCGGAACAGAATATTATGAGGCTAATGAATACCTTCTTCCGCAAGCGGGTTAGTCGAAAGTGGACGTGAAGGAGCCCGAACGGCGAGACTAGAGATGAAATAGACCTCATACTCTGCGCTAACCCTGGCATCATACAAGATGTGGACGTGCTCGGCAAGGTGCGCTGCAGTGACCACAGGATGGTAAGAACTCGAATTAGCCTAGACCTGAGAAGGGAACGGAAGAAACTGGTACATAAGAAGCCGATCAATGAGTTAGCGGTAAGAGGGAAAATAGAGGAATTCCAGATCAAGCTACAGAACAGGTACTCGGCTTTAACTCAGGAAGAGGAAGTTAGTGTTGAAGCAATGAACGACAATCTTGTGGGCATCATTAAGGAGTGTGCAATGGAAGTCGGTGGCAACTCCATTAGGCAGGATACCAGTAAACTATCACACGAGACGAAAGATCTGATCAAGAAACGCCAATGTATGAAAGCCTCTAACCCTACAGCTAGAATAGAACATGGCAGAACTTTCGAAGTTAATCAACAAGCGTAAGACAGCTGACATCAGGAAGTATAATATGGATAGAATTGAACATGCTCTTAGGGACGGAGGAAGTCTAAAAACAGTGAAGAAGAAACTAGGAATTGGCAAGAATCAGATGTATGCGTTAAGAGACAAAGCCGGCAATATCATGACTAATATGGATGAGATAGTTCAAGTGGCTGAGGAGTTCTATAGAGATTTATACAGTACCAATGGCACCCACGACGATAATGGAAGAGAAAATAGTCTAGAGGAATTCGAAATCCCAAAGGTAACGCCGAAAGAAGTAAAGAAAGCCTTAGGAGATATGCAAAGGGGAAGGCAGCTGGGGAGGATCAGGTAACAGCAGATTTGTTGAAGGATGGTGGGCAGATTGTTCTAGAGAAACTGGCCACCCTGTATACGCAATGCCTCATGACCTCGAGCGTACCGGAATCTTGGAAGAACGCTAACATTATCCTAATCCATAAGAAAGGGGACGCCAAAGACTTGAAAAATTATAGACCGATCAGCTTACTCTCCGTTGCCTACAAACTATTCATTAAGGTAATCGCAAATAGAATCAGGAACACCTTAGACTTCTGTCAAGCAAAGGACCAGGCAGGATTCCGTAAAGGCTACTCAACAATACATCATATTCACACTATCAATCAGGTAATAGAGAAATGTGCGGAATATAACCAACCCTTATATATAGCTTTCATTGATTACGAGAAAGCGTTTGATTCTGTCGAAACCTCAGCAGTCATGGAGGCATTACGGAATCAGGGTGTAGACGAGCCGTATGTAAAAATACTGAAAGATGTCTATAGCGGCTCCACAGCCACCATAGTCCTCCATAAAGAAAGCAACAAAATCCCAATAAAGAAAGGCGTCAGACAGGGACATACGATCTCTCCAATGCTATTCACCGCGTGTTTACAGGAGGTATTCAGAGATCTGGATTGGGAAGAATCGGGGATAAAAGTTAATGGAGAATACCTTAGTAACTTGCGATTCGCTGATGATATTGCCTTGCTTAGTAACTCAGGGGACCAATTGCAATGCATGCTCACGGACCTGGAGAGGCAAAGCAGAAGAGTGGGTTTAAAAATTAATCTGCAGAAAACTAAAGTAACGTTTAACAGTCTCGGGAGAGAACAGCAATTTACAATAGGCAGCGAGGCACTGGAAGTCGTAAGGGAATACATCTACTTAGGGCAGGTAGTGACGGCAGACCCGGATCATGAGCCAGAACATATCAGAAGAATAAGAATGGGCTGGGGTGCGTTTGGCAGGCATTCTCGGATCATAAACAGCAGGTTGCCATTATCCCTCAAGAGGAAAGTGCATAATAGCTGCGTCTTACCAGTACTCACCTACGGGGCAGAAACCTGGAGGCTTACGAAAAGGGTTCTACTCAAATTGAGGACGACGCAACGAGCTATGGAAAGAAGAATGATAGGTGTAACGTTAAGGGATAAGAAAAGAGCGGATTGGGTGAGGGAACAAACGCGAGTTAATGACATCTTAGTTGAAATCAAGAAAAAGAAATGGGCATGGGCAGGATATGTAATGAGGAGGGAGGATAACCGATGGTCATTAAGGGTTACAGACTGGATCCCAAGGGAAGGGAAGCGTAGCAGGGGGCGGCAGAAAGTTAGGTGGGCGGATGAGATAAAGAAGTTTGCAGGGACGGCATGGCCACAATTAGTACATGACCGGGGTTGTTGGAGAAGTATGGGAGAGGCCTTTGCCCTGCAGTGGGCGAAACCAGGCTGATGATGATGATGATGATGATGATGATGATGAATTTCCCCTATGTTGTCCTTGGTGTCAATGTTTGTTGGCTTCTTATGATATGCTTAATAAAACCGGGCACCTCGGTGAACTTCTTTCTTCTGGTTAACCTTTTAGACCATGTAGTTTCCATTGACGCAAGTCGGAGAAAAAGTGGTTAGAGACACCGACGCTTAGCGTGCAAGTGCTTGAGGACACAAGGGCCTAACGTTTCTGTGTGCGCCGTCTTTTTTCTTCCCGTTCGGTAGCGATGCATTCACTGTCACAGTGAAGCTATTTAATTCTGACCCCCGTATGCGTGCCCCGCATGCATCCCCAGAGGGAGTGGGGAGGTATCATGGGCGAGTGACGTTCGTATGGTGAAGACAGCGCTTCGACAGGAACGGAGACATGAAGGGGGGAGGGAGAAAAGTGTTGCGATGGTGCTGCAGCTATGGAGGCCGGTAGGGGAGAGGGTGAAAGAGTGTGGCGATGCCTCTGCAGCAGTTGAAACAGATAGGGGACAATGTGAAATAGTTTGGCGACAGCACCTACGCACGTGACCTGGGATTCTGTGGTTATAACGTCACGCGGTCGGAGGCGCTGGCGAGGCTTCAGCAGCGGTTGCGGCCGATGCGTGAGGGGTGCGTGACCGTGGCGGTGGTTGTGTTGGTGTAGTGTGGTGTGCTATGCAGGTTACCAATGTAGGCGATCAAATTAAAACTTCCAGCATGGATAGAGAATGCTGGCATATTGAGAGAACTTCAGTATGGATTCGGAATCGGTAGATGTCTGGGTAACTTGTTTGTCCTTACTCAGTTTATTGAAATACCCAGACCAGAAAGGAGACCCCAATATGTGGCTTTTTAGACATCAACCAAGCATATAACAACGTCAACCGCAACATAGTGCGTGATACTGCTACGGAACGGTATTTGCGATGACAAAGAGGCGAGAAGGGTGAAGACGACGACCACGATTAGAAGCTAGCGTGGGCTGTTGCCTCTTGGCCAGGTGCGGCGCATTTCATTGTAAATATACTTGTATATAGCTCTTCGTCGGCGTCTTCCTACGTAACATATCTGGTGGAGGTGGACGTTCCCTGTATCTCGTCACGGAGCTTCGCAGTGGACGCAGTTGTCGTCGCCGGAGCCTTCCTTCATGGCTCCCGGCGACGACAACTCGACTCCGCCGGCTCCGACACCTGCTGCCACTTCGACGACCTACATCACTCTCCCCACTCCCCGTGATCCTGGCGTATTCTCGGGCAAAGATGGGGAAGGCATCGACTACTGGATCAGCTTGTACGAACAAGTCAGCCGCAATAACTGGTGGGACCCTACTATTATGCTCGCCAACGTATTTTTACCTCGGTGGCACACCTAGAGTTTGGTATCGCACACACGAAGATGAGCATATCGCGCACCGTCCGCAAAAGCCGTCTGCGGAGATGGCGCCTTTTTCTTCGCGCGCAATGCACTGTGGTGCTAGAGTTCCGCTGACTCCGACGCGCGAATGGCTCAGGAGCCATATCGGCGCCGGGCCCGCCGGGGCGCGTCGGAAGCTGCCCGTTACGTTGGCTGCGCCGGCGCGCCCAACTATAGAGGGGTCGTTTTCTCCAACGTGACGTAGCGTGCGCGCGCGCGGGCGTTACTTCGGACTATAAACGGCCCTTAAGTGTCTGGGCTAGTAGGGGTGGTTGCGAAGTTCCGCCCATACTTATATGGCCGACACTTTTCCGTTCTCACAGACCGTCACGCGCTTTGCTGGTTATTCTCACTGAAAGATTCTACAGGAAGACTTCGTCACTGGGCCTTACGCCTCCGAGAAGATTCGTATACTGTCACCTATTAATATGGCCGACTAAACAAGGACGCTGACTGCCTGTCTCGCTACCCGGTAGACGAGCCTGACGTTGCCGACAGTAGTACCGCCGACTTCATTTTCTCTGTGTGTGCCTTCGCTAACATCGCTGATGAGCAGTACCGAGACCTATCGCTGCTAGTACTCATCGAGCGTCTGCGCTCTACACCTACCGACGCATCCGTTCGCCGATATGTCCTCCAGGGTGGCATGCTGGACCGAAGGAACTTCCTCTCTGACGGCTCTCATCTTCTTTTTGTCGTTCCAAACATATACGACAGACTATGCTCTTTGAGATGCATCACGCACCCACAGCAGCACATCTTGGGGTAACCCGCACGTACGGCCGCATCTGCCGCCACTTCTATTGGCCTGGTCTCGCTCGTTCCGTCCGACGCTATGATGCTGCCTGTGATCCCTGCCACCGTCGGAAAACACCTCAGGTGCTACCTGCCGGTCATCTCCAGCCGATCACCGTCCCTGTGTAACCGTTCTTTCATTTTGGATTAGACCACCTCGGTCCCTTTCCCGCGTCATCCTCTGGGAACAAATGTTTAGCCGTCGCAACTTATTACACCACCCGATACACTATCACGCGGGCTCTCCCTACTATTTGCGCCTCTGACGTCGCGGACTTTCTTCTTCCTGACACTATCTTACTTCATGGCACCCCGCGAGAGCTGCTTATTGACTGTGGTCGTTACTTCCTCTGGAAAGTTATCGCCGACATTGTGCGTTCCTGCTCCATTCAACAGAAACTGACTACTTCATACCGTCCTCAAACCAATGGCCTGACAGAGCGGTTAAACCGTACTCTTACTGATAGCTTTCCAAGTACGTTTACGTTTCTAAGGACCACCACGACGGGGGCGTTGCCCTTCCTCACGTCACATTGGCGTATAATTCTTTCTGGCATGGCATCTGCGGATTTTCTCCATTTTATCTACTGTACGGTCGCGAACCGACCTTGCCCCTTGACACGGCACTTCGTCCTGCTGCGATCTCAACAAGAGAGTATGCGCGCGACGCCATCGCCCTCGTCACGCCCACTCGTCACGTCGGACTTTCAGAGAAGCTCCTTTCCCGATATACAGGGCCCTACCACGTGCTGCGCCACGTGACGCCTGTCACATACGAAATTGCTCCTGTGCGTTCAACCTCGTTCTCTACTCTGTCATCTAGTGATGCTGTGCACGTCAGTAGGCTCAAGGCCTACTGCACTGCTTCCGAGTCCGGCGTTTTGTGGCTCCGGGACGGCGCTTTTGCCGCCGGGGGTAGTGCTACGAAACAGTATTTGCGATGACAAAGAAGCGAGCAGGGTGAAGACGACGACGACGATTAGAGGCTAGCGCGGGTGGTTGCCTCTTTGGCATGTGAGGCGTAGTGCGTTGTCAATATATCTGTATATAGCTTTTCGTCGGTGTCTTCCTGCATAACAATATTTTGGAAGGGGAAGGCATAGGCAACAACTGTATACAAATTTTGAAAGAGATTTACCTAGAAATTACAGTATGCGTTGAATGGGAAGAGATGAGGAATCAGGAGCAAGTTGATATCAACTCGAGACTGAAACAGGGGTGCCCTTTATCCCCACTGCTGTTTATGATGTGCATGGTGAGGATGGCAAGGGCAATAGAAAGATGTAATAATGTGTTTAATCAGTGATATAGATAGGCGGGGACAGTAGCTTAAGTAGGCGGAAAGCAGCAGCTTCCAGCTTTGTCCTATGCGGACGTCATTGCGTTGCTAGCTCAGAAGCAAAGTGATATCCAATGCCTGGCTAATACCTGTGGACAGGACGATAAGACAGGAAGTTAGGTGTGAAATTTAGCGTTAAAGAATCAGGTGTTATGCTACTCTTTCTTTCTTTTTTCTTTTTTTCTTTCTTTATTGATTTATTGATTTATTTATTTAAGACAATGCACACATTGTCTTGAAAACGGCGAACAGAGAGTCTCACTTCAGGGCGGGGAAATACCTCGGGTAAAACAATATATATAGATACATTGGTTTATGGATGAATGAAGACAATGTAAGAACTTCAGTTTGACCTAGTTGGTGTTTGCTGCATATCATATTGACCGCAAATAAAGACGGGGACAGGGGAAGGGAACACAAGAACGACACGGGCGGTAGACGGATACATGGAAAGAGATACATGGAAACACAGGTAAAAGCAATAGCAGCAAAAGGGTAGAGAAATACGGTCAAAATGAAACAAAGGGCGCTATAGGGATACAGTAGGTACGAGGTGCTTCGGGATATGTGAAAAGGTGCAATAGTCCCAGGACTTGCATTTGCAAATGCAATTGCTTGCTTGAAATCACGGGCACAATCGCGACTCGATGATAACCATAGGGGAATGGGACGCCTCACATTGGACGCTCACGGGAAGACAAGAAATTAAGCTGAGCAGGGTCATATGGGCTGGACAAGTTTTGAAGTGAGGGAAGGTGAGAGTAAAATTTATTATGAAGAATGACTTAGATTATAACGAAGTAAGTAAATGGGATGGAAAGGTTCAGGTATTCGTAGAGGAAGAACGTTGATTTACAGGGGAGGAAAACATGAAAACAAAGAACGTCAAGCGGGAAGTCGGAGGCTGAGACAATCTCATTGGTGGAGGCACCTGAAAAGAAACCTGCTATGCGTAACTTCTTAAGAGGAAAAAAACGGAATCACGAAAGAAACAATTTATAATAACTCAAAAGGAAGCTCCTTGCTTTTAGTAACAAGATCAGGTCGCCTTAGAACACACACAACGAAGAAGCATGTGCTTGCTGCGGTAAAGCTAGGGAAACGATGGAGCATGTTTTACTAGAATATTGTCATGTGGTGGTGACGTCGAATAACACAGTAGCAATACTGTGAACAACAAAACTAACTTTTATTGGGCGAACCTGTGCCCACAAAACAGGCTACACTTATAGCACAACGATAGCGGCGAACACAGTCGGCAATCGTCGAATCTGATCAGCGGGTCCAGCGCGTCGGCTTTTATACAGCAGTCATCGAATGTTCCAGACTAATCGTTGGGACCGCGTGCCTACCACAAAGTTCTACACCATTCGCGTCACACGATGACATCAGATAACATAAGGTTCGGCGACAACAGACAGCAGATAGAAGCATCGATAACTTTCCAGAAACTTCGGATACATGCAGGCGCGTCCCGCGCTGTGCGACAGCATTTGTTAGGCGGCGAAACTTGGTCGCCCGATAAAGATAAGTACACGTGTCATTACCCCCCTCTTAAAAAAGCATCGACCCGATGCTGCAAACAACCGAAAGTAACAAAGAAAAGCACTCGTAGCAAAGAAAACAACAAAATAAGAAAGTTCGTCAGCGTCCGTAAAATGGTTTAAGGCGCACCACGTGGACCACTTCAGATCGTGCGCGGCGCCGCTGTGAATGCGAAATGCCGTCTGGCACGACCTCATAGTCCAGAGCGCCAATACGTCGGATGACCTTGTAGGGTCCGAAATAGCGTCGCAATAGCTTCTCACGGAGTCCTCGCCGGCGTATCGGGGTCCATACCCAGACACGGTCGCCGGGCTGGTACTCGACGAAGCGTCGTCGGAGGTTGTAGTGTCGGCTGTCGGTCCTCTGCTGGCTCTTGATTCGCAGGCGGGCGAGCTGTCGGGCTTCTTCGGCGCGCTGGAGATAGGTAGCGACGTCAACGTTCTCCTCGTCAGTGACGTGGGGCAGCATAGCGTCGAGCGTCGTCGTTGGGTTCCTGCCGTAGACCAGCTTGAACGTCGTGATCTGTGTTGTTTCTTGCACCGCCGTGTTGTAAGCGAATGTTACGTACGGCAGGACGGCAGCCCAGGTCTTGTGTTCGACGTCGACGTACATCGCTAGCATGTCGGCGAGGGTCTTATTCAGCCGCTCCGTAAGACCATTCGTCTGCGGATGGTAGGCCGTTGTCCTCCTGTGCCTTGTTTGACTGTATTTCAGTATGGCTTGGGTGAGCTCCGCTGTAAAGGCCGTTCCTCTGTCGGTGATGAGGACTTCTGGGGCGCCATGTCGCAGCAGGATGTTTTGAACAAAGAATTTCGCCACTTCGGCTGCGCTACCTTTCGGGAGTGCTTTAGTTTCTGCGAAGCGGGTGAGGTAGTCCGTCGCCACGATGATCCACTTATTTCCGGTTGTTGACGTCGGAAAGGGTCCCAGCAAGTCCATCCCGATCTGCTGGAATGGTCGGCAAGGAGGCTCGATTGGCTGTAGTAGTCCGGCTGGCATTGTCGGCGGTGTCTTGCGTCGCTGACAGTCTCGGCATGTTCTGACATAACGGGTGACGTCGGCGGTCAGGCGCGGCCAATAATACTTTTCTTGTATCCTCGATAGTGTCCGGGAAAATCCGAGGTGTCCAGCGGTCGGATCGTCATGTAGGGCGTGCAATACTTCTGGACGAAGTCCTGACGGGACAACAAGAAGGTAGTTGGCGCGGACTGGTGAAAAGTTCTTCACGAGTAGATTGTTTTGAAGCGTGAAGGAAGATAATCCGCGCTTACATGCCCTGGGGACAACGTCGGTGTGCCCTTCTAAATATTCCACGAGGCCTTTTAGCTCCGGGTCTGCCCGTTGCTGTTCAGCGAAATCTTCCGCGCTTATCATTCCAAGGAAGGCGTCGTCATCTTCGTCATCTTGCGGCGGTGGGTCAATGGGGGCGCGTGATAGGCAATCGGCATCGGAGTGTTTTCGTCCGGACTTGTAGGTTACAGTGATGTCGTATTCTTGTAGTCTGAGGCTCCACCGCGCCAGTCGTCCTGAAGGATCTGATCCTTTATACTCGCTAGCCAACACAACGCGTGATGGTCACTGACGACTTTGAATGGCCTGCCCTAAAGATAAGGGCGAAATTTAGCTGTAGCCCAAACGATGGCGAGGCATTCCTTTTCGGTCGTAGAATAGTTGCCTTCCGCTTTTGACAGCGACCGGCTAGCGTAAGATATCACCTGTTCGACTCCGTTTTTCCTCTGGACTAGAACGGCACCGAGGCCTAGGCTACTGGCGTCAGTATGTATTTCTGTATCGGCGTACTCGTCGAAGTGCGCAAGTACCGGCGGCGACTGCATGCGTCGTTTGAGTTCTTCAAATGCGTCGGCCTGCGGCGTTTCCCACTTGAACTCAACATCACATTTAGTTAGACGTGTCTACGGCTCGGCGATGCGTGAAAAGTCCTTGACAAAGCGCCTGTAGTAGGCACACATGCCAAGGAATCTACGCACTGCCTTCTTGTCGGTGGGCTGCGGGAACTTTGCGATGGCAGCTGTTTTCTGGGGGTCGGGGCGTACTCCGGATTTACTGATGACGTGACCTAGGAACAGAAGCTCATCGTAAGCGAAGCGGCATTTTTCTGGCTTCAGAGTGAGCCCTGATGACTTGATGGCGTCCAGTACTGTGGCAAGCCGCCTAAGGTGATCGTCGAAATTTCCGGCGAATACAACGACGTCATGCAAGTAAACGAGACAGGTCTGCCATTTCAATCCCGCTAAAACCGTGTCCATCACGCGCTGGAGCGTTGCAGGCGCCGAGCACAGTCCAATAGGCATAACCTTGAACTCGTAGAGGCCGTCTGGGGTGATGAAGGCGGTCTTTTCGCGATCTCTTTCGTCGACTTCTATTTGCCAATAGCCAGACTTGAGGTCCATCGAGGAGAAGTACTTAGCAACCGACGAACAGCAACCGCACCTCCATCGGTTGCTGCTTTTAGTTTTCTGGATATGGGCTGGCAGAGCGGCCCCGGGCTGGGCCGGTGTATGGTCGGCGCTGCGGCGACAGGTAGCGGCCTGGTGACGGCGAAAGGGACGGTCGTCGAGGGCTCCACTGAGTAGCGGCGAGGTAGTCGGCGATATCGCGAGGGCGTTCACTTTGCTGTGGGCGCGGAGCGTTGACGGCGAAACCTCGCACTCCCATCTCCCGGTATGGGCATCGGCGATACACATGGCCGGCTTCTCCGCAGTGATAGCAGAGCGGGCGGTGGTCGGGGGCTCGCCAAATGTCCGTCTTCCTCGCGTAGGTGCGCTGGGCGACGGGTGGGCGTGCTGGCGGTGGCGGACGACGGAATTGCGTCGTTGCAGGGCCCTGGCGTGGTCGCGGAGGGGGACCTTGACGGCGTGCGGCGGCGGCGTAGGTCATCGCTTCTGACTGGGGCTGCGCTAATTGAGGTTGCACCTCAGGAACCCCAAGCGATCGCTGAACCTCATCTTTCACGATGTCAGCGATGGAAGCTACTTGAGGCTGCGACGAAGGCAGGACCTTGCGCAGTTCTTCGCGCACAATGGCCCTGATGGTCTCTTGAAGGTTGTCCGAACCCAGTTCTTGGATGGCATACTGCGGAGTGTGCCCCTGGCGGTTATATTGCCGGGTGCGCATCTCCAGAGTTTTCTCGATCATCGATGCCTCTGCAGAAAACTCAGCCACAGTCTTCGGTGGGTTACGAATAAGTCCGGCGAAAAGTTCTTGCTTGTCGCCCCGCATCAGGAAGCGAACTTTTTTCTCCTCCGACATTTCCGGGTCGACGTGCCGGGAAAGACGGGCCATCTCCTCCGTGAAGATCGCGATCGTCTCGTTTGGCAGCTGCTCTCTGGTTTCTAGTAGAGCTTGGGCTCGCTCTTTTCGCACGACGCTTGTAAACGTTTGCAAGAAGTCGCTTCGGAACAGGTCCCACGTCGTTAAGGTGGCTTCCCGATTCTCGAACCACGTCCTGGTGGCGTCTTCCCATGCGAAATACACATGCCGCAGCTTGTCGTCGCTGTCCCAACTGTTAAACTTAGCGACCCTCTCATACGTCTCCAGAAAGTTTTCCGGGTCCTCAAATGTGGAACCGCGGAACGTCGGTGGCTCCCTGGGCTGCTGCAGAAGTATTGGGGCTGCTCCGGCTGCCATTGGGGCTGTCTTCTTGGTCGTCTCTGGACGAACTTCTCTGACGCTCTTCTTGGTCGTCTCTGGTAGAATTTCGTGTTCCGGGGGCAGCTGCTGTAGCCGGCGGCTTGCTCGATGTTCCGGGACGGCGCTGGTGTTGTCTTTGCGGTCCGGGCTTGAATTACGGCTTGTCGGGGGCGTCCTGTACATGAACGTAAAACACCTCCACCAGATGTCACGTGGTGGTGACGTTGAATAACACAGTAGCAATACTGTGAACAACAAAACTAACTTTTATTGGGCGAACCTGTGCCCACAAAACAGGCTACACTTATAGCACAACGATAGCGGCGAACACAGTCGGCGATCGTCGAAAATCTGATCAGCGGGTCCAGCGCGTCGGCTTTTATACAGCAGTCATCGAATGTTCCAGACTAATCGTTGGGACCCGCGTGCCTTCCACAAAGTTCTACACCATTCGCGTCACACGATGACATCAGATAACATAAGGTTCGGCGACAACAGACAGCAAATGGAAGCATTGATAACTTTCCAGAAACTTCGGATACACGCAGGCGCGTCCCGCGCTGTGCGACAGCATTTGTTAGGCGGCGAAACTTGGTCGTCCGATAAAGATACGTACATGTGTCAATATGAACATATCGCCCCGCGGTCGACTTAGGTACCGCTAGCCTTTTTAAAGCTCTTGGGTTCATCGAGAACAGAGGGAAAACAAACACGTTCGCAGTAGAGATTAATAGGAGAGAATTGGAAGATTGGCAGAAGTAGGGAAACGACATACAACGCAGGCATAAAAGCAAAGTTCCCAATTGGGGTTCAGAAAGCATGATGGTAGGAATTATTCGCCTTTTTTCGAGATAGATAGGATATCAGGCCGCATAATAATAGCATGGTGGCGCAACCCACCGTCCCGTTCATAAGAGGATGCTCATAGTATCCGTCCGTCCGTCCGTCCGTCCGTCCGTCCGTCCGTCCGTCCGTCCGTCCGTCCGTCCGTCCGTCCGTCCATCCATCCATGTGGTGCCGTGCGGAAAACATGTACGCGCAGTGACCACGGCGACGCTTGTGTGGGCGTACTGTGCTGCCATATAAAAACAAAAATGTACGATTTCCTCATGTATGTAACCTATGTATTCAGCCCATTTATGTAGCCTAAACAGTTTCAGTGGTAATCCATCCCCATATGAATTTTCCGGACCCACGAGTTCTTTGTCGGATCACGAGCCAACAAGCCCGTCAGGCAATTTTCAGTAATACATCCAGAACTCCTGACGTTATTGTCTGTATGTGGCGAAAACAGCGCATATTTCAGATTATCAGATAGGCCAACAATATAATCGGCAACCCTTCAAAGACTGACGGGAAAGCCGACAAAATAATAGAAGAGCTGATAATTTCCAATGTTATTACATATTTGTCTTTTCAGTATTTGGCGTCCTTCAAATAATGGCAACCCAGTGTCTATCCTATATCGCCACGCATATCTCGTGCAGGTCCTTCAAAGTCACACCAGAAACAATAGCGTACGTCATGGATCCGGTCGCACTGGAAAGCACCGCGTTGTTACTGTCTAACTTCACGTGGGTCGAGTCCAACCTGCTGATTGGTTGGTACGTTCTACAGAAACTTGCGCCCTCCGTCAGCCCCTCTTTCCGGGAGCTTCTGGTGCCTGCATTTGACAACGATACCGGTTAGTGATTTGCGCCGTGGGGCGATTCAAACTCTGCCACCACCTGCTCATATGCTTACCATTGTGGGAAAAACTGATCATAATAACACAGGTACTCGAACTTGCAGGGCTAATTAGCCCTCACAAGCAAAGAACACAACTCAGACGCGTGCCGGCATAAAAGAGAATGCATATAATGTTCCCTACACGCGACCATATTGGCTAGCAGGAAGAGAAGTAGTAATTTCCCGAATTGAGTGCGCTTTGGAATTTAAAATATTTCATGATTTACCGCGTGGGGTTGCAGAGCTTATGGTCGCAGTGAATGAATCGGTGGACTTGGTCACCTTGCAATTCATATTGTGTAATCGTGAGTGCAGCGCCGAGCATACTGGCTCTACTATAGAAGCGTAACATATAGCATGCGAACAATGCGCATACGTTAGTAAGCCATTCATAGACACATTCTCTCCGCGCATCGGTGGTTAATAGACCAGATGCATCTCAGCAGCTGCTTAGTTGTTCCACGGGTGCGGCAGAGGGCCTGAGGCAGCTGGACAGCTACTCAGTCTCTGCATGCATCAGAGAGGACAAACTTCGGCTCCATCTTCTTTTATTTACCCCGTTGGCAGAAATTTTCGCAATCAGGCCTACAGCTCGATGTCTTCCTTAAAATGGCGGTGCCACGTGATTTTGACCACATGGCCTACCCCGTGTGGTCAAAATCACGTGGCGCCGCCATTGTAGGGTCCAGAGGACAATGAAAAAAAAAATAACAAAAAGTTTACTATGAAACATGAGACTTATATACATGAGGCAAATAACATTTCTCATCAGTTTTCAGGACATAAGCGGGTTCCAGTCAGAGCATGACTTACGCTCACATATGCGAGGATGTCGTCGAATTTTGGTGTTTCCGGGGACAGGCCGGAACGCGAGCTCATTGACGGATGCTGTTATTGTAGTTACAATCCCCTCTTGTGCCGCACGTTAGAGCGAGGGGTGGTATCAACATCTTGTGACGCTTTCCTCAACCACAACTGAAAAAAAAATTACGCGATTATTTTCGCAGAAGCAAAAAAGATCAGCGAAAGCTAATGGTAGTTTTTACTGACACCTTTTAGCAGGAGATATGTAAAAGAGGCTATTTACATCAATGTTTTGATGTGCTTTATTTGACGTCGAAAGATGGCGTCAGCAAGATGCGTGTCTGCGTCTCTGACGCACCACGATTCAACAAGGTGCAGTCGTTCGACGTAATATTTCTGCGCAAACCCGCAAGCTAGAGAGCAGTAATAAAATAGCTTTCCAGTTGCTTCGAGATGCCTCGACTTCGCCTTGCCATCTGCTAGCCGCCTGGTTAGCTCAAATATTACAGCGGCTGCCCCGGAAAGGCGGTGGTCCCGGGTTCGAGTCCCGGACCAGGGCGAACTTTTTCAGCAGGGAAGCTTTTCTTTCGAGGAGCGAGTTGGGTTTCCTTTGTAGCAATTGCTGCGATTTGTGGGATGTCTCATTTTCTCCTATTCAAAGCGTAAGTTTAGGAGCTAGTTGGAACTCTAAAATGAGTTTGCCTTATAAGCCGCAATTAAAATCTGCAATGCTGCACATAAGTGAGTCGCTATAGGTTGTGCCGTACCTTGGCACTCCTTTCAATGCGCTTGAATCACTGTGGAGATGATCTGAGCCGGAGAGCGTAAATATTGGAAAGTGCATTTAGTTTCTATTGTAATGGTGTATAGTTAATATTTCCCACTGCTGAGACTTTTCGTAGGTCTAGAAAGCAAAGAAGTGGCGTTCTTTAAAGTCCTTACTTCATGTAAAGCATTAACACTTAGGAATACCGTAAGACATTTGTAGGAAGAATAAAGAAATCTGAGCGGCTGGATTTTTCGTTAGGGACAAGCACATGAACTAAAAGACAGTGAAAACAGAAATAGCATTGGGCAAGTTACGTGCTATATTTATTGGAAACACGGAAATATTGGGCAAATGGAAATGAAAATGAGCGATAACTTAACGCCGCACAATGGAACAGAACCCGCATTTACCACTTACATCAATTAGGCTCTACTACACCAGCCATCCTACCGCCCCCGTTCTTGGATGGGTTGCGTTAGGATTATAAGCTTGTGTAATATTACATCTAAGAGTGTTAGCACTAGCATGTTAGTGCTCCAATGTTTTTCCCAAAATATATGCTAATATTAAGGTGTGTTGGCACGTAGCAGAACCTGTGAATATAGGAATACTTGCTGTATCAGTTGAAAATCAGTTTTCGGACTGCGGAGCGCTATATCTCTGAATTCAACTAAGCATTCTTTTTTTTTTGAAGATACAAGTGCGCTAAGTTAGAGGCATGACCATTATTCGCAATTTCTGAACATATATTGCCCCTTATCGCAGGCACTGCCGGACTGGAGCACGCGTGCGTCTGTCTGATGCGGATGCGTGCTCCACACCCGCTGTGTCCCAGACAAAAGCTACGAAGCGCTCATTCAATTTTCGCGCACGGAATTTTAAAACATAGGTGCTCTGGATTTGTAATTACCCTTTCTCTAAGGGCGCACCATACTACGTAATTTACTTTATCTTAAAGGAATAAGCTACTTCTACAATGACTATCCTTTCTATGCTGGTCCGTTGGGACCGTATACAACCTCGCCTGTGAATACTCAAAAAATCAGTTTCGTGTTTATTTATCACAGGCACGCTGATGACCGTGCAAATGGGGCGCTGCATGGAGGTTCTTGTAAATGTGATGGGCGTCGTGCCCTTCTGGCCGGAGATCCACAATCGGATCATACTGCAGACACGCGACATGGCTGACTCGCTGTTGTATAGCGTTTCCATGGCGATCCAGCATAGCATCAGTGACAGCGAGTGGATGGACGCCGGGAGCAAAGAAGTGGCCCTCAACCAGCTAACCAAGATCAAGGTGGTGCTGGGAATGGCCCGGGAGGCGGAAACCGAGAGGATTCTTACCATGCTCTACGCCGACGTCCCCGCCGTTACGTCTGTACGTGCGCGCAGTAAGGCATCGCTCCCGCGAGTGTTGAATAACCATTTCGTTGTAACACATCCCTCGCAAAGTATTGCGACAATCCTTCGAGTTCGAGTGTTCATGCATGCGTGCTGCACCAGTTATGCGTCCTAGATATAAAATATACTGGTCGAGTACCGACAGCCCTCACCACTCAGCTTCAATGCACAATATACAGCGGTGACATAGCTCGCGCAAAACACCACTTTGCTCAGTCCTTTAGCCATCATTTTTTTTTCAGTCACGCTCTCTTTCCCATATTTGTTCTCAGCTACTGTTTTACTTCCAATTGCCTATCATCTATACAGCATTATCATATTCATAGGCACAAATTCCACATTTACTGCGCAATGTTCCTTGCTTTACACTTTTAGTTATAAGACAGCTAGCTCCCCTGCAAAATAATTTTATTATGGCTATGAGTTGTGGTGTTGCCTGCTCCCTTCTCATGTCCTTTGCTCTACAGGTACAGATATGCCAGTACTTTTGTTGAAATATGGCTTAAGTTATGTGTAATAAAATTTACTGATACCAATCGCTAAAGTGGACTGCTTGTCTCGTCACGTTTTCGGACGATCGAATTGAAATGACACCGTCCCCCCCCCCCCCAAAAAAAAAATATGCATGCAAGTCATCAACGCTTACGTTTAATGTAAGCGGATAGATCTCACGAACGAGCGAATGAACAAACCAAAGGACGATAGAAAGAGAAACCCAGCAACATAGGGATCGAGCGAGTGAGAGAGCGGACGAACGCAGGAACAAGCGTTTTCTTTACCGAGTGCGATCATCGACCACCACAGACAAACCAACTACAAAATGGCCGGAAGAACCAATGAAAGCTATTCACTTTTAAAAAGCACATGAGCAGTCCAAAATGCGCGTCGATAAGTTGAAAGATTAGCTGCACCACTCTTCCCATTTTCCCGTATCAATGAATGGCACAACTCTCTCCTCAATTTGCACTACGGCCTTGCTGCACTGCCGTAGATGAGCCACAGTTTAGATCTGCTGAATTGTTAAGCCACACCAAAGCATCGTTTATCCCTTTTACAAAATGTCAGGTGCTATCCC
The DNA here is from genome assembly GCF_038994185.2 of Dermacentor albipictus. Classification (NCBI taxonomy): domain Eukaryota; kingdom Metazoa; phylum Arthropoda; class Arachnida; order Ixodida; family Ixodidae; genus Dermacentor; species Dermacentor albipictus. Next base: position 487,118,363 of record NC_091821.1, read on the forward strand.
GCTCGGCTACCCGCAGGCGACGATTGCGTTCTGATGGCTATAAGACTCCGACAGAATCCCTCAACTGCAATAAATGTCTAAGGTATTGGAGACGATAAGCAAAACGTGAACAAGGTGAATGCACGAGCCAACGTTTCGACAAGTGGACTTTTCTTCAAGGCGACGTACGCTTTCCTCGCCACAGTATATATAGGTGGGACTCTTCTAAAGGGGAGAGGGTGTGATGTGGGAGGACGTGGAAACGATGGGAAATGTGTTAGCGTGTCGAATTGAGAGTGAAGGAACACTGTGTACAAGGTCAAAGCCATGGCACCCCCCCCCCCCTTCCACTCCACCCCGGTCTGTCAACACACGCGCGTTAGCTAGCGTGTCAAGGGCGTCTGACACACTGGCTGAAAAAAAGGTGGGGGGGGGGGGAGGAATGGAGAAATAAATAACGACATCGTTGTTTATTTCACACCGCGGCCGCCGTGAGGTGCCGCCACGAGCCCAGTGGCTAAGCGCACTGTGGCTCTCTGAGGAAAGCCACGTTTGGCTTGCGTTTAGCGTGGCATAGGCACCAAATCGGAAATTTGAACTGCACGCCATGGTGACGTCTCCGCCGTATCCTTCGCAGTGGAAGGCATTGGAGAAGGAATGGGAGTACAGCTGAGACCGTGTTTGGTTGCCGATAGCTCCGCTTCTGCTGAACGCACTGAAGTACTTTTTGCGGCAAAGTGGTTCTGAAATAGCCTATCTTCACTTCAGATGTATTTTTCCACTTCGAGAAAAAGCGGTTCGGGCCCCTTTAAAGAACCCCAGGTGGACAAAATTTCGTGAGTCCTCCACTTCGGCGGGATTTATAACGACATCGTTGTCTTGGCACGTAAAACCCCATAACTTAAATATTTTTATATATCGCTAAACAACAAATACGCCATAGAAGTTTCAAAATGTTACATTTGATAAGAAATGACAAAACATGTTTTATAACTGACTAATGAGCAAGAATGTTTAATGTATCACGGGCGTCCAATGCGTGACATTTATTGGGCTGTTCTTCTTTTGCGTCTGGCTATCGTTGACGTTCGTCTTTTTAGCTACGCACTTTCTATATCACTATAATGGTGTTAACTGACACGACTTCGATATGCAACTTTATGTGTACGCAGGACTTCCTCACCTCGTGGAGGAAAACTCTGGAAGCCATGCGGCCGCACCTGATTCTCCCCGATGGCTACGCGGACGTATATTGCATCAACCCGCTCTGGCACGGTGTACGCTTCAGCGCCGACACGGACACGCTGCTCATATCCGTGCACGACATGTTTATGCCGTACTTCCACCACTCGGCGCCTAGGGCCGTCAACTACGCCGGCCTGGGAGCACTCATCGCCCGAGGATTAATGCAGGTGCGAAAAGGCGTAAACAAAATTCATGCCTATAGGTGCAGTTTCCTAACGCGCCCATGTATTTCTGGTACGTTCATACAGTAGCTTTCAAGCACTCTAGAGTATTCTGACATCCTGCTTTACAATCGCTTCATAGAAATCCAGCGCTCCGAACGGAGTCTGTTGTTTTTTTAGAGCGCCGCGCTCTAGCGGGAAGCGCTCTGACGCGCCATCATCGTCAGCGTTGGAGCGCTACCCTGACAAGGCCATGTATGGGCCACGTGGCAGCTGCGCTTAGCGAGGCGGCAGGTGCACACTATGTTGATGAGCCACATTTCTATACAACAGAAGAGGAGCTGACGGACTTCGCTTCTGGAATGCGACTGGTCTTGAGCGTGGCTGAAAGTTAACCTCGGGCGCGCTCTGTCAGGTTCCAATCTAGAGTAGAGTTATCGATCCGAGTGGAAGCACCATAGGCAAATGCCGAATGTACCATTGGCGTATACAAACCTCCAGCTACGTGGACGCTTTGGTAACTTTGTGCCTTCAAATAAGGAACAAATGCGCTTGTGTGTAGCACACATTACATAGCTTTCTCGTGGTATTCAGCGCACCTCAGTTGCTCTGCGCATTGTGCACCATAATTGCGCTGCCCTTCTTTCACACTGAGATTTTTGGAACCAGATGCAGCGAACCGTAAATGTGAGCATAAGGGGGCATAAGCAATCAGCGTTAGTCAGTAACTTCTATAATTTGTAATAAACTTCAAGAACAGGTAACATTTGCCTTGGTCTTGTAATCGTAGGCGCTCTATATTCTGAGAACAAAGAAAAACTGCGCAAAACAGAACGAGGCAAAGAAAGAACTACATGACACAGGCGTAGACTAACAACTGGTTTAATGCTCCTACGCCTCCTTCCTACCAACAACAGAACGCATGCGCACCAGCCACAAAGACCAATGCCGCTATCATGTAGTCAAGCCTAGAAACGCCAACTCCTTGCGGTACAAATGTATGGAAGCCTCACTAACACATTTATACCGCAAGGAGTTGGCGTCCTCCCTGTGAAGATGGTGGACCAGCGAAGCTGCTATGGTGGTACAAATTATGTTCGTGTAGAGTTTTCTTGGTGTGTAATTATACGTGCAATTATTTATGTGTCATTTAAGCGATTACAAAGAAATATCAGGCGCGCACTACTTCACACACTTCGTCATACTTACACAGGGCTACCGCTGAAGGACCTTTATGACGACGCCCTAAAGACGCAGGTGTTGTCGACGGCACTGCGACGGAGCGCCGTTTATACGCAGGTGGCCGTTGAACCAACCCTCGACGCTAGCGACGATATGCGCTGAGCTGCGGCGCCCTCCGAAGGAGTGCACGAAAGAAAACACGCTTGTTTGCAATTAGCGATTGAGCATACTTCCTAGTTAATTACCTGAATGAAACATGGAAGCACTAGAGTTTTATTCTAGGGGGCAAACATGCAGCTGTCAGTCTCCCTCCTGTAGAAGCCAGTGTATTCACGTCATACGGGAATTCCGAAATATTTACAACTTCACTTTGACCTAGGTAATTAGGAAAAGTAAATGAAACTTGGTGTAGTGTTAGGGTCGTCTTAGCGGCTAATTGACATAATTTGTTTTGGGATAGTCTCGATAAAAGAAGAGTTACAGCCGTTTTCTGTAACAACACTCCCTTCGTAGATGGCAATGCATTTGGCAGCAGACGGCAATTTTGTAACATCTACAACTTCGCTAGGAGCTAATTGCGAAAAGCAAATTAAACCGCATAATAAATGATTCGTCTTAGCAGCCAATTTCAGATTCATTTTTTTCCGAGATAGCTACATTACATTGAGAGCTACGAAGCACTGGCAAGAAAGTTGGCTTTGCCGCAAGCCGTTTTCTGTTCGCCGCCACGAATTTTCCGAAAGATCGCCATAGACAGTTTCGCTCTAAATTCAGACCAAGCACACTTTTCACTTGTGCTCTTTGAGCCATTATTGAATTCATTTGGAGAAGCAATCACTGATCCCTATTGTTTAGCAACAACCACAAACGATAATTTTCAACCTGTGTCAACAAGCCGTAAAACAAATATTTCTTTCAACACAGTCCAAAAAAATATTCCATTTGACTTTGTATTAGATGATTGTCATTGTAGGGCTTACAAGCTGTTCCTCATGTAGTGCATTCTTTATTTTGATACCTTAGCGTGTCATCACAAATCTTGGAAATGCGCAAGCAAGCACTATCCGCATTCAAACCAAATCACCTAATGCTAATTTGTAGGTGCATAATTGGTACGAATTGTCAAGGTTCATGCATGACAACATAGTCGTTGGTGGATCGCCAGAAGTTCTAGTGAAAAATACATTACTATACGTGGATACTGCAGCTCTTACGGCCCTGATACAGTTGTCCGCCGGTGTTTTTGTTGTTTTTGTTGTTTTCGTTGTTGTTTTTGTTGTTGTTGTTGATGATGATGATTATGATGATGATGATGATGATGACGACGACGACGACGACGATGACGACGACGACGACGATGATAGAAAAGCGTCAAATCGCCCATCGAACGAAAAACCCAGCGGTGTCTGTAACAGCAAAAAAACGATCGCTAACTTCCCGTTGGCTGCGACGCTCGCGTCACGACCTCGCGAAGCGTGCTCGTGCTGCTACGTACTTGATCCAAGCAACCCAAGCAACCTACCTACTGCTACGTACTTGATCCAACTAGCCCAAGCAACCACCCTAGTTCACTGCTACGTACCTTTCTTACCGCTATGGAGCTCTCGTACGAGCGCTCGTACCATAGCGCTCGTACCGCTATGCAGTGTGACGCATCTGCATCGTCGATGGCCGCAACCCGGGCAGTAGCGAAACGTGTTCGCCCATGCCAGTGCACCGCAGACGATGTAGGGGTCCGAAGAACGCAGCATAACGAGCGAAGAGGCAGTCAGCGAAATCTTACTATCGTCAACTGCCCCAATACACGGCGGGCGGAAGGAGCATTAGCGCAAACATTACTCGCAGCGCAGAACTCGAAAGACCGCTCGGTGCCGTTCAATTGGACAGTAACGATTTCACATTCACAAGTCATAAGCAGTGCTTAGGTGTCGTCGGATTTTTTTTTTTGCTTTGCTAATTAAAGGTAATCTAAATATGGTGGTCGCTGCAAATCGCAGATCTTCGACCCATACGGGCCGGAAGGGGCACTGGACCTGTGGTCCGATCAGTCTCGGAAGGCGTACGCGCACGTGCACAGCTGCCTGAAGTCGGCGTACGGCAGTAGCTGGTTGGCGCCCATGCGGAGACGCCAGTTCGGCGACACGGCACCCATACGCTCGCTCTACCGAGCGTTCCGGCCCTCGCAAACCAAGGAGCGGCAGCTGAAGAGTCTGCGGGAATTCGACCCGCAGCAAACGTTCTTCATCGCATTCTGTCACGCCCACTGCGTCAATGATCCCAAGGACCAGGTGCGGCATTACCTCTTTCCCATACACATATTCATGTACCACGGTTGTCAAGGAGACATTGCAGTAAGTAATGGTAAATAGGGCGCTTTATTAACGGAAATGCCAATAATCAGAGCCAGATGATTTCTGTATTTATGGCATTAGGGCAGGTGCAGAAAGGGCTTTGTATAATGGGGACTTCACCAGCAATTCCTAGGAGAAATGGCACGTCGGGAAGCGACGCAATATTGTTTCGCCTGCAATCCAAATGATGGTCAAGTGATCCACAAAAGCCAAGACGGGCTCATTATTTCATCGTCTGTAATGAAATTGGTTAAATTATATTCAATAAAGCGTGATAAAATATAAAGTAGATATCTTGAGCACTTTCTGCTTTCTCTTTACGAGAAAAGTAGCATATCTCTAAGCACAACTCGATTAGGTGAGACTCCCAAAATAAAACAACGGCGCCGACTACATCTCGCTATGGACAGGCCCAGCGGTGAACGCTGATAACAGAGAATTTTAGTGCGTCCGGTATGCCGACAAGCGCGGGCGGTTTAGCGGATGAGCGGGGCCGTTAACGTAAGTGGCAAGATTTGTGGCGCCAGCTGGTGGCGCAAAGCTCAACCACATAAGCACAGAGCCAATCACTATACTCTGCTTTGCTGCTGGTGTAAGTTTTCGACAACAGGTAATGGTGTTCACAATTATGCCATTGCGAAAATTTGCACCAGCAGCGAAGTAGAATACAGTAGATTACTGTAATTTTAGCTCTGTGTTTGTCTCGTTAAGCTCTACGCCACCAGGCGGCTGCACCGGTCAGCTTTACGCCCCGGCCGTCCGGTAATCCGCCCATACCAACCCAGTTTGCCGGATTAGCGGACACGCTAAAAGTCTCTATTGGCTAAATATTCCTAGTACCTCAACTGCGAAACATTAAACTGGCAGCTCCGCAACATAAAAGTCTATAGACAGTCCATAAACGATGGCGTAAGGCAAGCAGTATAAGTCACGAAAATGCGCAATTAAACGAACTGTCCCTTTGCGCAATTAATTTTTGTGGGGCTTTGGCATGATTAGACCATTAAATGGCGACTACAAGAAGCGCTGTTATCCACTACTACAATGGACGTCATCAGCCTAAATAATTGCGCCGTGATTGGACGAACGATCGCGAAGAGTGCAGATTTCGTGACCCTATACAATAAATATGGATCCAGCCTGTGACCGTAGATCCAAGGATGCATTAGTGATCCGCTGTTAGCAGAATACATTGCACCCTTCACCAAGTTGCAGATAAGCGGTAACAATCATAATGAACTTGAACCTGCAAGGTGCAGGTTAAGAATACGCAGAAAACAAAGGTAATGTTCGATGGTGCCGGACGAGAGCCAGTGTTCTTCATTTGTAGTCGGCCTACTGATGTTGAGCGAAAGTATGCTTATCCAGGTAGAATTGTCAAAAATGACCCGGACGCTTAGCTTGGATTCTGGCAATGCCGTTCCACGCGAGAGCTAAATGATAAGAGTTGGAGGAGAAGAGGAGACGCGAAGCAGAAGTTCGTTAAAAATGTTTTTGGTCACTTCATTACAGTCAGTGAACTATTGTGAACAATAGCTCGAAACCAGTCGTAAGTAAAAAAAAATATTGGTGCTTTTTGTTATAAAACCGCGATCTGATTGTGAGGCCCGCTGTAGTAGGGTGCTCCGGAATAATTTTTACATTCCTGCATTTTTTAAGACACACCAACCGCACGGTAGACGAGGCGTTCTTGAATTCCTCCCTCACAGAAATCCGGTATTCAATCCCACAACCTTGCGCTCGGCAGCGCAGTGCTATAGACGATAAAGCGCCACAGCAATTTCCTATTTTTGTTGCCTGCACTTACATTCCCGTTTGAACATGCTGCAATGGCACACCCACTTCGGTGAATCATCGAATCATACATCGGTGAATCCGGCAACTTCAAACAGAGACTGAGACAGCATCAGAAAGATGTCGAAAAGAAGCGTACAGTGTCGAATGCCCTTGCCGAGCATGTGGATGCAACGGGCCATGATATCGACTGGGATCGCTCAAGAATTATCGGCCAAGAAAGAAACCCAAAATCGCGTCTGTATCTGGAGTCACTGGAGATACAAAAAACACGTCACACGCTTAATCGAAATGAGGGAACCCTCCCACCGTCATACACGCGCTGCTTACGTCACGTTCTAAAGCATACATAAGCTTCCTTGAACCTTCCGTCAGCCCATTGTGAACAAGGCTTCCGTAGCGAAGCCGAAACGTCTTTTAGATTTTTTCATTTTTTAGCACTTCTATGTTGGTCGGTGTCCTTGGTTTTACTTCTTCAATGCTTCATCCCGACCAGACGGGCTTCCGTCGAACCCTCGATTTCACCCACTACATATAATGAAAAAGAAAGAGTACGAAATTAGCCGAACAATGTGACACCCGATGGATGTTCTTTCTTTGTGTCGGTAGCTTTCAGCAGCGCCTTATGGGGATGGCTGTTCTTTCCCTTTCCCGAAGCTTCCTCCACCATACGAATTACCACATATCTTGTCTGGCAATAAACATATTCTACACAGATGTGTAAGTAAAGTGTCCTAATGTATATGAGTCCTTCTACAGAGCAGTGTGCTGATTTCCATTTAAATTTCGTACAGAGGGATTATTTTGCGGGAAGTTTAGCTGGTTGCAACGTTTTTATGCATTACTTGCAAGTTCCGTGCAAAATAAAAATGCGAACTGGGTTTCATTTGCGGTGGATTTGCAAAAGATATGTCGGTTCGACTGCGACTAGAGACCCTGCATACTGGGACGGAACGGCTGCCCCATTTACTACAACTACGGTGAACACTGGCCACGTGTTCTCGCTGTAGCCGTGAGCGTGCCGTACTGTGCTGTAGAACCAATAAAACGCAGCTTTGTTCTACCGCCATCTTGTTATCTAGACAGCTGTACTTTGCTATTTGCTGCTACGCGCTGCGAAACAAGCACCTCAGCGAGAGACTTACGGCACTCAGAGAGGGGCCATAATGGTCTGACTATTCCGTTCTTGCACACCTTCAACTCTTCCTGCACCACACTGTATGCTGTCCCTTGGCGCTCCTCCAGTTCTCCTCAGCACCCACCGTGGTTGTTTAGCGGATATGGTGTTGGTCTGCTAAGCACGAGGTCGCGGGATCAAATCCCAGCCACGGCGGCCGCATTTCTGAGGGGCTAAATGTGAAAACACCCGTATACTTAGACTTAGCTGCATGTTGAAGAACGCCATGTGATCCAAATTTCCGGTCCAAATTTTCATGTGGCCCAAATATACGCATTTGGGCTTTCACCTGATCGGTTATGTAGCTGCGCAAAGCCAGGAAATGTGCCCCACGTCGTATGTGGCACCTCCTCATCTCGAGCAGACGACTCTGTGACGGAGCCTCATCCTTATTGGTCGGCTCTTTTTTTGTTTTATAAACGCCCGTTTGATTGCCATGTAAATCAGCACTCCGCTGCCTCTTATGAGGCCGTTTAGAAATAAAAATAGGGGGGGGGGGGAGGGGCTCGTTTACAGGTGTGTGCCTATTTCTCTAGTGTTAGCCTTGTGTTCTCATGGCAACAGCTTGAAATACTCTACAAGTCCCTGCCATGTGGGTGCAATATGCCTGGAAAGAAGATGGACCGTTATCGGAGCAAACTACACTGCCACCATGTATCGTTGCCGATGTAGCCTTAGTGTCCAGGAATCCCTTAAACTTTTTCTTGATTGGATGGTCTATGATGCATAATGAAATGCATGCTATGAAGTATCATTACCTTTCTTGTATATCTACGCATTTTGAACTATGGAGCGGACAGGACGGAGACCAATTTTAGTGTCTCCGTCCTCTAGAACAATATAATACATCATGGAATTAGTTTCGGCTCTACAGTTAACGAAGCAAATGGGGAACCCTGAAAAGATAATGATCTTAGAATGCATGTGCTCATAGCGAGACAGTGTGTCTAGTTTTATGGTTCGACATTCTGAATAAAGGAAGACATTCGAATAAAAATTAACGGATTAGCTGTATACGCAAGAGACATGCGTCAGCATTATTTTGCAGCCCTCTGAATACCCGCATCCATGATTTTAACCGCATTCAACACATGGCAACCTGTTGCAACAGGCAACTGAGAATGGTGCGGAGCAGACCACCGTTAGTTGCAATATATATATATATATGTATGTGTGTGTGTGTGTGTGTGTGTGTGTGTGTGTGTGTGTGCGTGTGTGTGTGTGTGTGTGTGTGTGCGTGTGCGTGTGTATACAGAGTGAGATAGAGATGGATAGAGAGTATAATGTAGTTGTGGGTGACGTTCCGCATAGCAAGAACGGGGTGTCGGTCTGGTTGTGTGGTAGTACGCTAATCGCTTTATTGGCTCCGCTAGACGAGATATGCTCCTCTACATGGCCGGTAGGTCGGCGTAGCGTTCGAGAAGTTCTGCTTGTGCGTGCCTCGGTAGTCCTGTAATGACTCTCAGGGCCTCGTTGGGCAGCTACTCAAGCTTACTGCACAGTTCTTTGGTAATATCGGCTCCTATGTATACGTTGGTCACTTCAGATGTCGTCGCTACGAACGGACCGTGCGAATGACGCCCGTGCATACTCCTACAACGGCCTGTGCCTGTCTCATTGGTTATGTGCAACACACGTTCTGGAAAGCATTTTCCTAAACCACAATTTCATATTTTCTTTGTCATTGAAAAGAAAATGTAGACTCTTTCTTCCAATTCAATATGAGGTGCAATTTCTCGCTCCTTGTTAAAGAACCATTGATAAATATGAATTAGCAATTGAAAGCGGCGTACTCAGTTCTATTAAGCATTGCGTAGGGAGAAGATCATGCCCTATGGGTCCTGCCGTGGTTGCTCAGTGGCCATGGTGTTGGGCTGCTGAGCACGAGGTCGCGGGATCGAATCCCGGCCACGGCGGCCGCATTTCGATGGGGGCGAAATGCGAAAACACCCGTGTGCTTAGATTTAGGTGCACGTTAAAGAACCCCAGGTGGTCAAAATTTCCGGAGTCCTCCACTACGGCGTGCCTCATAATCAGAAAGTGGTTTTGGCACGTAAAACCCCAAATATTATATATATTATTATTATGCCGTATGGGAACAGCAGATATGACCTCTTGAACCCAAAAAGTGAACTTTAAAAGATTCAAGCATGTCTGGTGCACCGCTGACTGCATGCCAGTAGACGAGCCTTGGCTGGACGGCCAAGCAAATGGTAAAGCTCGCTCAAACGATGGTGGTGCCAAGGCCGACGCTTTTTTTTTTTTTTGAAGTGTGGCTGCTTTTCCTATTAATGCTGTGGCCACGTGCACTCGTCTCTAGGAAATATGCAAGCAATCCACCGAACACGACCTCCTCTTGTACTGCAATCAGCTGGACCAACTATCTTGCCCCTGGTTTTCTGGCTGGCCCTTGCGACTAAACACTGCATGCCGCTGGTACCCCCGTTAAGATTTCATGTGGAGAATTTGCGGCCAGCAACCCGAGCGAGCAAGACGTAGCCTGCGCTATAAAGAATGAAATGGTTACTTGTGCGCTCGGACACACGGGCTTAGGTTGCTTGGAAATTGACGTCGCTGTAACGGAGACTAGGAAAGGGGCACAGGACATCGACACGACATGGATAGAAACAATCTAACAGGTTTACCGTTATTTCTTTTTTCAAAGGAATGACAGGTTTACTGTTATTTCTTTTTTAAAAGGAATGACAATGCCATAGGCAGCGGCAAATAAACATCTGCAACGAGCGGAGAAGTTTTTAGTCATTAGAATGATAGTGCAAGGTTGTCGTGGATAGTGTCCCAAAGGGACAAAACGTATTCGATTTTGGGGGAGGAAAAGTTTTATCGAGTAGTAGATGTATGAGAGTCGAAGCGAAACTATTGTGGTGGTGAAAAGCAAGCGATTCTGGTCATGTCTTCACTCTTTCCCCCTAGAAAATGGAAATAGTGCGCTTAAGCAATTCCATTCTAAACGAATCTATTATTTCACTTTAGAGCCATCTTAATATTGGTGAAACTGTGAAGCACATATGCTCTCCAGTTAAAGAAAAACAGTCATGAAATTATGAAGATAATTCGTTTTACGTGTAGGAAATTCCCCGAAAATTGTGCATAAATACGCGAACGCACGCGACTGAAGTCATTCAGAAAGACCTCTTCGTTTAAAAATAATACGAAAAGAGATGCGAGTTTTGGGACATTTTTTTTCTGTTTCTGCGGCAGCATTATTATTAAATCCACCAGCTATTTCCTCCCATAACGCATACCGCCTTTTACTACGACAGTATAGAGTACCAGAACACGACCGTCCAGAGGATAGGGATACGAGGCATCCACCGTGCTGATTTCAGGGGATGAACTATATCTAGCTTTAAGAAAGAATTTTGCGCTTTCATGTACGTGTCTTTCTTATTGGAACATTAGAGTTATTCGCTCGTTCATAAAAAATTGTGAGCTTTTTTCTATGCGTGCGTATCCGTCACAGGATGATGCACCTTTTCCAATTAAAAAAAATATGAATGAGCCAACCCTTGAAGACAGAGTGTTCACGGAGGGTTGCCTCAGTGTAGCAAAGCATATTTAAATGCTGCAGCACTAAGGCTTATGATGAGGTTGGGCAAGTGTAGGGTGTCCTGCATATGTGCACCGGTTATGTTCGTTTATGTCAGACTCGTATCGCTTGTTGAAGCCGATTATGACGGTCAAATCTTCAGTTAGATAAAATGTTACAAGGAATGCAAAAGCATTCGAGTCCCTTTAGAGAAATGTTTCTTTTCTTCCACGCGTGCCTTGTCCACGCAAGCCATCGCGTGCGTCCTACGTGCATCACGGTAAGACCGAGTCAAAACGCGCCAAGAGTCTCAACGCGACCTGACTTGTGCAATAATGCACGCATTAGGCACATCTTTATTCAGCCAGTACCGTGGAGCCTTCGTGGCGTCGGGGAAGCCTGCTCGTCTCCACCCACACCGGAATTTACGAAATAATATTTTCAAGGCCACTGATTTAATTTGTGTACAGGAATGTCCTCGATAATTTTGATAATCATAGTTTTTTCTATGTGTTCGTTTTTCAACTTTGCGCCGTCGGTCATTTTTGGTAAGATCCCTCGGTCGCGGCGCCGACGACGCCAGATATTCACCTAATGGGGCATATAACGCTTTCGCAATAAAACGGCGAAAAGGATTATGCATAAGCAAACTATCTTTGGCGTTTCATATCAAAAAGTGAAGCTGTCAGTGTGTCTCTTATCTGTGAGTTGTGGATTATTATTTTTTGCACTCATTGACGACAACGTCTGACAACGCATGCTGCCGGTTTTGCCTATGTTTTGCTGCCCTCATGAATGGCAACGCAGCTATATGTTGTCACAGCTCGCATAGTGTCACATTTCGTCATCCTCCGGCACAGATTTCTATGTAACTCCGCTCCTATTATGTTCGTTAATAAAAAAAAATATTGACGGGGTTTTACGTCCCGAAACAACAATGTGGCTCTGAGGCACTACGTAGTGGGCGTCTCCGGAATAGTCCGGACCACCTGGGATTCTTGAACGCGTACCTAGATCTAATTACACGGGTATTTTCGCATTCTCTCCACCCTATTGAAATGCGGCCGCCGTAGCCGGGATTCGATCCCGCGACCCCGTGCTCGGCAACCCTACACCATAGCCACTGAGCAACCACGGCAGGTACTATGTCGGTCGTTCTTGCAGGAAAAAATAGCAACAGGCCGACTAACATACAGCTCCTGCTGCGTGAACGGATAAGTAATGAAATATTCCATCGCAGGCTGCCAGGGATCGGTGCAACGTTCCTCTGCGCAACCTGGTCGACTTCTCGTTCGTCTTCAAGTGCCCGCTCGGTGCACCAATGAATCCACGTTACAAGTGCCACATATGGTGAAGAGGCATCTGTGGTTTCAGGAGAGCACCTTGTCCCTTCTTTAATTCGGCTCCCTTTTATTCCTTTGCAAGAACGATTGTCTTGATACATTTTCCATGTGGTTATAGGGGACCTATTGTGCTTGTTTTGTTTATTTTTATGGGTCAGTTTTTACCGTCATCTTTGTTTCGTTTGTATAAGCTCATTATATACTTATTGATAATGCGCGTTGGCATAGGAATCGCAGAAATACAGCAGCAATGGCAAGGACGCTTATAGAAATGTGTTATTGCAATTTTTAATCATTCTTTTCTTAGGTATACTATCAACGCAATTACTTTAAACACCTGAACCTCTTGCAGTTTGAAGTTGTGCAGCAGAAGATAGCTTTTGATTGCAAGTGATGCGTGTGGGCATTTGGGCATTGTGTAGAATTGTAGTCAGAATCGGGATTGAAATAAAAAAAAGTTTGCAAAAATTCTTCATCCTGTGACTTTCGTTGACGCTATTTGTTGCTTTCTTGTACATGACATTTTCTCGATGAGTACAAGACATAAATGAAGCCTTGGGCTACGTATTTCTGCTAGAATGACGCTGTTTTTCAAAAGGCTTAGGAATGTCTCAAAAAGTAATATCGTAATCTATATGTAAGCTCTTCGTGTTCTCTGACGCCTTAAGGTACTTATTTTCTCTACAATATTAAACCAGTTAGCACGAAGAAAAACGCTTTTCTTCTGTTTTGATTGGGATGCTCTGATAGATGTCTACATGTTCGGACATTCTCTTTTGTATGCGCGTGTTCTACTAGGATAAAAAAATATAGGACTAAGGAATGCAAGATTACATTATGGTACAGCTAGTATTAGTTATTCTGTTGTTTTTATTAATAAATAGTAAAAAGCACTGTTAGATATTCTGGCTGCCTAGCCAAAAATTTTATATCAATAATGAAGACTACCTAGATATTTGCCGGCGCTGGAGTATTTTTCTATAAATAATTGTGAACCTTTGTCGATTTCTGCAAACAAACATTGCAAAAGTAGGAAATGGTGGCTCTTGGCCGAGATATCAAAACGTAAGATCTTAATGCACCCACGCATAAAACGCAGTTACGAATAAAAAAAATGGGCACTAGATAATTGGTGCGAGCTGTGCTGTTGTTTAAGCTGTTTAAACAGACAGATATGCGTTCTCCATGAATAAAGCCATGCCGATTGCTTAATTGATTTTTCACCTGTTGTAAACACCTTACATGTCCATGAAGGCAACGCGATTTTTCACCTCAGCCCTACACCAACGCACTTATCAGCAGTATAATGACGTTGCCCATCGAAAGAGAAACACAATAGGCTGCACAGCAAGACGTAGCAGAGAAGTGCCAGATAAATATTGTAGACAAGTCAACAAATAAAACTAAACTTAGCACCACTAGCTCCTAAGTGTTATCAGGCATACTTTAAATGGAGTTATCTTACTGTCTGAACAGCTGCGTGCGCATCGTGGGCGAGCTTGCACACTTTAGATTATCAGACTGGCATTTTTACACCTCGTGTCTTTAAAGAACAATTTCGCCCGCCCACTGAACCGTTAGGCCGCTATCACACGCATGGTTCCCTCGTGTCCGTTTTTAAACGTCGGGCGCGTGTGCCACGAGCCAGTTCCTTTCGGTGTCCCTTCTTGACACCTCCCGCTTTTAGACGCTATATTAGACCACACTGCATTTGGGATGACCGCATACTTTTTTCAAGATACCACTGAAGCGTGCGATGGCCTATAACGTTATCGAATAAAGCACAATATACAAAAGGCATGTGACGCTTTAGGGTTACACCAGTGCAGGATTGATTTACATGTTATGGGAACTCCGGCATCGAAGCCATCAGTCAAAGGAGTGGAGAGCAAAGTGACTCGTGAGCGCGAGCGGTAGTTCGAGGCTCGGCTCGGCGCTCTTGGGCGCGGCTGGCGATGACCGGGGTCTGCTGGCGCGGACTGAGGGACCGCGCGGATCCCACACTATATATTACTTCCTGTCGTTGCGTTGAATACGTCGCTTGGATCACCGATATGCGTGCTACGAATTTTCGAAGCCTGGGCGACTTAAAAAAATTAAATTATTGGGTTTTACGTGCCAAAACCACTTTCTGATTATGAGGCACGCCGTAGTGGGGGACTCCGGAAATTTCGACCTGCTAGGGTTCTTTAACGTGCACCTAAATGTAAGCACATGGGTGTTTTCGCATTTCGCCCCCATCGAAATGCGGCCGCCGTGGCCAGGATTCGAGCCCGCGACCTCGTGCTCAGCAGCCCAACACCATAGCCAATGAGCAACCATGGCGGGTAGGGCAAATTCAGAAGATATGGTTGCACAGCGCGCAAAACGTGAAGTCAGGGTGAAGAAAGGACCGGATGAGCACCAACTTCACATTGAAGTGTATTACACATGAGAGTGGAAACTGAAAACTACAGCAAGAAAACGAATACGAGTGCATATACGCAGATGAAGGCTTCAGGGCGTAACACAGCGCATGTTGTCAGCATATTCCCTGTACTCTTGGCTAGAGTCGACAACAGTCGGCTTACGAACGTGTCACTATTTCTATGGATTACGAAGGCTTTGACTATCTCAAGTGTTGCTTGATCACTGCACTTAAAAATTACCAAGGCCTCTAATAAAACTGGTTCACACCCGCATTCACATCGGTGTAACGCAAGGTGAAAACTCTATCCCTTTGAGCGAGCAGTGGGGCTCTGAGTAGAATGGTAATATACCAACCTGTGTGTCCGATATTATGCAGTTCATAGGATAAAGGAATGTCAGATACGACCTGATATCTACAGAGAACAAAGTGCATTGCGTGTTTAGTAGTGCACTGAGTGAGTCCTCGTTTCCTTTTTCTGCTCAGGCATTTTGCAAAGCCGTGCAGATAGCACTAAACTTATTCTCAGCTGAAAAAAAAACATCAGCATTTTCAGCGGCGGCTGCATCTTTTAAACGTGGCGATACCACATTAACATAGGGAATTCCCGCAAACGGCATGTTTTTTACCGTCTTCTCCTTTGTCAGCCTGCTCTCCGTAGTTTTCCATCCTGAGGATAAATGCCTGCGCTGCATTCGGTGATCAAAGCATTTATACAAAGCCTAGGAAACGCACGAAAAGCATTCTTGTGTTTTTACTAGTTGGGACTGTCCAGAGCTGAAATGTGAGAGCTTTCACGTTACAGCGGCAAATACATCAAGAATACGTCAATGTCACGTACACAATCTGAAAATATAAGTATTAGATCAAGTTGTCCTTGCGAGAAGTCCAAGCCAAGTCCTTGAGCCCTGTAAGCGTCTTGAGAACATCTACTACAGTCAGCCCTCTGAACTTTTCGTCCGCGCATGTGTTCGCGCATGCGTTTTAATTTCTTTTATTTCAGCATCAGACAAAAACAGAGCCTGATGCAGGGACAGAAGCTAAAGGCTGATGGAGCCTGACGAGGTCTATGGCCCTAAACAGTCTACAGCGGTTACAGATACCACACAAATCTTAGAAACAAAGGAAATAAAGTAAAAGAAACGCAGCATTTGACACCTGTACACAAACGTATTGCATATACGGTTGCACACAAATGACACATAACAAATTATACATAATAGGACGCTAAGCAATATACTTGAATGAATCAGCACAAACAGCTGTTGTACAAAAACATACAAATAAAACATAATTGTCAGTGAAACTGAATAATGTTGCTTGAAACGACACAAAAGTAAGATAAGAGCAATTTCTAGAGGCATTTTGTGTTATATAGAGTTTTATGTATCCTTTGTGAGAAGACTGTAAAATATGAAAAAACACTTCAATTTTGGCTATAGTTGAATAGGCAAGATAACAATAGCTCCCTAAGTTGGCTTTTAAATGCTTTTAATTTGCATTCAAACTTTAGCTTACCTTCAAATTTGTTTAAGATCGCAGGTATTTGATACGCCATTGTTGGCCTTCCATAATTTGTTCGAATTTTTGGTGTTCGGTGTTTTCGGTGCCTCAAAAGGTATTCAGCATTTTCAAAGTCCATAATTCCGTATAGTTTCTTCTTATGGATTACTTGCAGCGCTTTTAAATAGTATAACTGGTCTGCCTTTAGGACGCCGTGTTTCTTAAACAGAGGAGCGGTTCTTAAGTCCTGCGCATTGCCACAATAAGATTCAAAACAGCGCAGAATTTTCTTCTGCAAAGTAATAAGTTTAGTATATTTGTATTGCGTAGTAGTGCCCCAAACCATTAAGCCATAGGTTAATTTGGAATAAAAAGTGAATCATAAATGTTCTTTTTTAGCCAGAGTGGTATGAGCGCAGATATCCTGCATAGACATCCAACTGTGCGGGCAAGATATACACTTAGGTTTCTAACGTGTACTGACCAGCTCAAGTCTTCCTGAAACCAAACCCCTAGAAATTTTTGTGTCTGAACTTTTTTTATAAGGGTGTTTCCAAATTTCACGTTAATTTTGTGATGTAGAGGTTTGTTGGGAGGACGAAATATGACATATGTTGTTTTTAAGGCATTTAATCTTAACTTGTTTCCGCTTAACCAGTTTGAAAGATGCACAAGGTAGTCATTTACAGAGGATTCAAGTGTTAATAGGTTATGCGAAGAGAAAAAGACATTGGTATCATCAGCATACATTGTGGTTTCAGCAGAACTGTCAATTTTGACAATGTCATTGATATAGACAAGAAATAGTAATGAGCCCAATATTGATCCTTGTGGTACTCCTTGTTTTAGCTTCGCGAGTGTTGATACCACATCAATAATTTTCACCACCTGATAACGATCATTCAGATAACCATATAGAAGACCTAGTGCAATACCTCGGACACCGTATCTCGATAATTTGTTAAGTAATAAATCGAACTGTGTGGAATCAAAAGCTTTCTGAATATCTAAAAACAAACGTAGTGTATATTTTCTACATTCCATGTTTTCAATTATCATGTCTTTGATGTGTACGAGAGCGTGTTGTGTCGACCGATGCTTGCGAAAGCCATATTGACATTGAGTTATCACGTGATGCTTTTCTAAAAATGAAACTAGCCTCTCACGAATGACGCATTCAAATATTTTAGATATTGTAGGAAGTACTGAAATAGGTCGGTAGTTAGATAAATTGTTTGTTTCACCTCCTTTGAAAATTGCGGCGACTTTGGCGATGTTTAATAGCTTAGGAAACACGCCTGTTGTTAGAGTGAGGTTAATAATGTAGCTAAGAACGTCACATATTAAAGGCGATATTAATTTTATTTCATTTGGACGAAGTTCATCCACCCATGGAGATGTATTATTTTTCAGCTTGACAATTATACTTGAAATTTCACTAGGATCAGTAGGCTTCAGGACAAGAGAGTGATTCAATACGGTGTCTAGTGGCATGCTGTCGTCGCGGACAGTTTCGCTCATGGTATTGTTGGAGCCAGCATCCACAAAATGTGTGTTCATTGTATTATCTGGTCGTTCACCGATGAGTGTTCTACCATCAACTACGAGCTGCGTAATCCTATCCCTAGCTTTTGTTCTTGAAGTGAGGGAGTTTAGAACCTCCCATATTCGTCGCTGATTATTATATATGCTCTCAAAAAGATTCTGATAGTAGTACTGTTTTGCTTTTCTTAACTTAGTCGTTAAAGCATTCCGATAATTTTTAAACTCTGTGAATGTATTTCGATCCCGTCAACGGATAATATCATGGAATAACATATTTTTTATTTTGATAGGGTGATAAAGCTCTGAATTAATCCAAGGTTTCTTGTGTTTTCTTCTATTACGACCGGTCGGCTGTAATACAGGAAATGCGGCATTGTATGAAGCGTGTAGTAAAGAAAAGAATTTCTCGTAAACGCTGTTTGCATTTTCGTCATTTTAAACCTCACTCCAGTCAATCAGACTGACCAAGTGGAAAAATTCTTTTTGTCGTGGAAGGCTTTTGGCTCGTCTACCTTCTCTGTTAATATAGGGCTTGTCATAGTGCTTAGTGTTTGACAAAAGCCAAAAAAACTGGCAGATGATCACTAAGGGCATACGAAAATATTCCGCTCAAGATCTCTCTTGGACTAAAGTTTGTTATGCAAACATCCAAAACAGTGGCAGTTTGTTTTGTAAGTCTTGTAGGTTTATTTATATGGTTTGCGAAGCCATACGTACATAACAGTGTCTCAAAATTTTCTACGTAAGCATCATTGGAACTTAAGTCGATATTCATCTCCCCCATAATAATGCAAGATGCGTTTGAAAGGACAGGGGAAGCCAACAGTAAGTTCACAAACTCTACGAAACGACCTTTGTGCCCTAGCCGAGGCGGTAAAGAGCGACCACCACTATTTTGTCGATACGCAAGCACAAACATTCAAAATCGGGATTCATTACCGAGAAATCACTAAACAGTTCATAAGAAAAGGTATTCTTAAAGTAGATAGCCAGCCCTCCACCCTTTTTTTTCCTACGACAAAGATGTTCAGACCGATAAAGTGAAATGTTTGGTTTTGTGTCATTATCTGAAAGCCATGTTTCAGTAAAGGTTAGAATATCGAAGTTAACTGATAACGAATGCAAAAAAAACAAAAATGTCGTCTGCCTTGCGTCGAATGCTTCTACAGTTTGCATGTAATGCAGAAAAAAACTTTCCACAAGAAAACTCACGATTAAAAGCGTCAACTGTGTAGTATCTGCTGTTCTCCTCTGGGTTCATCATCATGAACAGGAAATGCAATTAAATCACATTCAATTTAGTCTTCAACAATTGATTTTATCTAAGTCTCCTTCATGAGCATGTGAATTAAGTCGGAGCTTTCACCTTTACGTACAAGCACCTTGCCTCCAGTCTCCAGGTGAATTTCCATTTGGCAGTCTTTTTGCTTTTAATCGCATCTGAAAGCAGTGCCTTGTTTTTCGGAGTCAAGTGTTCGTTCACAAAAACCGGGGTTGTTCCTTCAAGACCAAGCATAGAGCTGTCCATCTCCTTTTTTCCGCACTTTGATAACAGCTCATTCCGCTGATTTCGTCTGACAAAGCGAACAACTATGTTCTTGACATCAGCATTGAATGTACGCACATAGTGACACGTGTCAATGGTTACTCCAACACTTGCGACTATTTTGCTTATTATTGCAAGCGGGTCCTTTCCATGCGGGACGCCCTTAATCTCGAGGTTGTTGATGCGCTGGTATTGCTCGAGCTCTTCACATCTTTGTGATAATCGGGCGTTTTCGCCTTTCAGTTCAGTGTTCTGTTTGAGCAATGCCTGCATTTCAAGCGTCAAGTTTTTGTTCTCATTACTAGTATCTTTGACATCATTGCAAATATCAGTGCAGTAAGACAAACTTTTCTTAAGCTCCCGCATTTCTTCCCGGAAATCACGCCTCAAATTCTCGAGAGCCCTTGTTATCTCACGCAAATCTTTTGTCGTGTCCTGTTCCGAAGGCACGCCGCCCCCTTTTACAGTGCTCTTTCCAGTATCTTTAACCGCCATTAGACATCAAAGCACATGCACAATACAGCACAGGCAACAACAGTAGATTGTTCGGCAGCAGTGCACTACAAGGATTTACAAAATCTGTGCCACAAAATTCCTCACCTGCGAAGGCAAAGAATGAATGGCGATCAGATCCGTGCTGTGCGTGCACCGCTGCCGAACTGTGCAATGCAGTCTGTGTGGCCTCTTTTATAGCGTGCGTTGTCTTCGGGGCGTTGCTGTTGAGGTAGTCACGGGACCAAGGTTTCAGCGCAGGCGCACCGTCCGATGAACGCATGGCAGTCTTCGGCGAAGATGGGCCTTGATAATCTGATGCTATCTGTAGCACTGCGAAGGCAAATAATGAATGGCGATCAGATCCGTGCTGTGCGTGCAGCGCTGCTGAACTGTGCACCGCCAGTGGTTGCACCGCTACCGAGCGTGCACCACTGCCGAACTTTGTTAGAATAGTTTTTTTTCTTTTGAGGCTTTGGGTGGGATAAGCTTCCCTTCTAAGTCAGCGCTCGTGCTGTAATTAATCAGGAAAATATGTTATAGGATAAGGGAGTGAAAAGGGTGCATTCTCGTTTAAAAGCCTTTCTTACACCCCTTTTCCTATATATTGTGGTGCTATACACCCTTTCAGTAAGCTGCTTACATTATTACCACCCTCCGATTGGAAGCAAGGGTGTTTCTTTATGCTTAAACAGGGTGTAAGTGTCATACACTCTTAAGCAAAAGTAGAGCCTTTGGGTCGTATCTTGCCGCACAAAAATAATCGCCGTTTTTCTTGTCCGCATTTCCTTTCTTTAACGCTGCTAACCTGGCACTTCCAAATCACTAACGGCATGCGCGTTATCAGCACGACAGAGCATTCTCGACAGGAAAGTAATGAGCGCAGCGCTTTCAATAAAGGAAACCCAATCAGGACAGACGATGATTACCGTTGTGTGGCAACATACGACAAAAAGAGTTTACATTTCTTTAAGAGTGTGCACACAAGTACAGGGTCATCGTTTTTAAGCTTTATGGAACATTTAAAAATAGCCTGTTGCAGATAAGGTAATTCTAGTCGTTCAGCTGGGTCATTCTGAGAGGCGGGCGTTACTTACACATGAAATAGAAACACATATCCAATGAATTAACAAAGACTATTTTTTAATTACTTTACTGGACATATTAAAATTTAGGAATTGTAAATTGTGAATTTGCAGGGCGTATTCGTTTGTAGTGAATGACGTCAGTTGGGAGATATGCGCAATGAAACGCTTTTAAATACACACTGTTTCCCTTATGTTTTTAACAATGCGCTCCTTTATGCATTCAACAAAAGTTAATCGAACACCCACGTATTTTGTTATACACATTGGGAAATAATATCTCGGAACAGGTGTCCTGTTTGAAATTAATTTCAAGTGGAAACGCCTTGCAAGATCACCGTCTACAATTCGTAAATTGCAATACGTGCCGTAATTGACAACTTAATTATTGTATTTTTAAGTATTTGATTACGCATTTGATTCCTCGTGCTAGTATTGTCCGTCTCTTTGAATAATGAAACTTCCAATTTCAGGGTGGGCCAACTGAAATTTGGTGGTGGGCGAACTTGTTTTAACCCATTCCAAGCTTCAATTTGAGACTCGGCCAACATGAAATTTTCGGGTGGGCCCACCTAAATTTGGTGGCGGGCCGAATAAATATTTGGTGTGGGCCAACCTAAAATTAGGGGGTGGGCCAACTTGAAATTTCGGAGTGGGCCAACATGAAGTTTGAGGTGGGCCAACTGAAATATGAGATGTAGTCGAAATTCGGGGGTGCACCAATTTGAGATTTGAGGGCCGACCAACTGAATATGGATGTGGGACAAACTTGAAATTTGGTGGTGGGCCAACTTGAAATTTAGAAGTGGTTCCAATTAGAAATTTCTTGGCGTCCCAACATAAGTTTGGGGGAATGCGTAACAACTTCACCAGAGTTTCTCTCAAAACTGAATAAAAATGATTTCTTTCCTGCTCTTCGGCTGTTGTTATTGAAATTCTGCAGAAAGATCACGTTTTATATTCCGGACCATTTTAAGTTGTAAACCAACTACCTCAGCAACACGTTCTGTTAAATGGTATTTAATATCAGAATTTACACAGCTAAATAGCTTGTTTCCAAGAAAAAAGCCCGAAACTTGCCTTTTTTATGGGGAAAGCAAACCCCTACCGAAACAACGCTAGGATTAACTTCTTTCACCATCTGTTGGTCTCTGTGGAAAGTAGTCGTTCAGGGAGTGTTGTCCCGCGTTGCAGAAAAGTAGAAAACGGGCGGCAACCCTCCTGGAATGGCTGCTTTCGTAGCAGCCGATAGGAGGCGAAAAACATTTATGCTAACACTGGCTTGGTAGCAGCTTTATCTGAAGTTTTGTTGCCTGAAAACTAGGCAATAAGTGTTCCTACTTTTACATTAAACAATCAGGAACATTAAATTCGATCTTTCTAAAACTTCCTGAGATTTAGACTATATGTTTGAAATCTAAAACCCTCTATTATAGGATGAAAGCACAGGTCCCTATTTAAACAGATATCAATAGGCGAACAGTACTCGCGCTGAAGAGTAGTACGACGAACTGCGAGTTTTGTAACGGCAACTGCCGCCGCATAAAGCGAATTTCTAAGCAGAACAGCAAGAATTGCATCACCCACGACGCTCATGGCTGTCGGCCACAGGACGCTACCCGCACCTACGTCGCCCAGTGTGGCCACATTGCTGATACCTTCACTTTGTTTCTTCTGCTAAGAGACGAATGACGAGTGTCCTTAAATCTGTAGTTCGAAGCAGTGTTCTCACTTGTTACTGTCGTATTTGTAGTTGCAGAGGGCATGACAGAAGTGCACCTTCAGGACTGGAGTGACTAAAACGTGGTTTGCGAGTGTCTCGGCATCGTCTGCTCATTCTGTGTGCGCAATGAGAAACCAGTGCTGGCGTCTGGTTTATGTCAGTAATGCGCAAAACCATGGTCACAAGGCTGTGGAACAAAGGTTGAATGAATGTACCACGCTCGTTTGGTTAAACGACCGTACCGCTTTGTTGAGCTTTGTATGCTGCCTCTGTCTCCGGACTGCGCCTCCGCAAGCGCAGTAATGTCCTCGATGCTTCGTTTAGCGCCTGTGGTCGTCCTACAGGTTAAACGGTCGCACACTATACAAGTGGGTACGCTTGACACATTGAACTCGGCACTTTCTACACACCCCGTGATTGCCAAAGGGGTGAACTTACGCCATGCGAATTCAAGCTCAGTTCTAGCTCACATTTCCTTTCTGCTTAGAATATTTGTCACATTTCGTATGGATGCACATTATACTTACGAGCATGTGCGATAATCACAAGATAACGACAAGTACACGCACGTGTGACAGCTTAAGCACAGGAATGCATAAACAGGTACTGCATATGTTAGCGCGTGTTTAGTATGGGCTAAGTGAAAAAAGGAAAAAAGAAATTGGGTTCCAGGTAGATGCACCTTATATTGGAGGCACGAAAATTTTCATCTCCATGAAGAAACCACGCTTCCTAGAAATGTATTCTATCCGCAATAGTAATTTACCTGTGCATTTTTTCGTTGATGATTTTTCATTCGCTAATGCTTAAACAAGTTCTACTGCTTTACATGCCAGAACCGTAATATTATTATGAGGTCCGCCGCCGAGATGTCACCACAATAATTTTCACATGAGGTTCTCCAACGTGGATCGAATGCACGGTACACACCTTTGCGTTGAGCGAGCATCATATCCTTTAAAGTTTTACTGAAGAGCCACTATTGCTAGTTGATAATTCCTTGTTGATGAAATTTGTACGCATGTAAGGGACTGCACTCGCTACATACCGGCTTAGTGCAACGAAACCATTTTTTGTAGGTGCTTCTGTTGCGTTCTACGCAATTTGCGTTGGTTGTGAAGCCATTCACGACCATCTACTCCAAGTTACGCTCTGCTGTCTTTTGTGTTGTCTGGAATTCAAGCTGCTGAGTTTGAGGTCACAGGTTCGATGTCGCCCACCACGGCCGCTTCATGATTTGGGCGGGGTGCAAAAATGCTCGTGTACCGGGTTCATTGCGGGCACGCTAACCAAACTCAGGTGGTCAAACCTAATCCAGAGCCCCATGCTACAGCATCCCTGTAATCAGACCATGATTTCAGGACATAGGAAAACCCGTTATTACATTTGAATTCTATTGCTATTCACATTCCACCTGACAACGTACAATGGTTTAGGGGAAGACATGACATGCTTCTTTCCTCTGCACAGCCAGCAGCATCAAAACTCACTATAAAATTACATGCGTACCGTAATTTTGCTCCTAATTCATTTTCATATGCCTATTTGGTTGCAGCAGCTGGTGTCAAAAGGTAGCCAAGTCGTGCTGGGAAAATATGCTAGGATTAATGACGTACGGAAGAGGCGCCTACGTGACCTTGGTAGCGGGCTTGTGCGCCTGTACAAACCAGGGCTACAGCTTGATGTTTGATTATCGTGCTGGGTATGTCAGTGACTAATGTTTAAATAAAGAAAAATACAGGAAACGCCACGCATCTGTGACACAAAGGTATCAAACATGTATTTCGTCCTTGAAACAATAGCCAGAATATGATTGTTCTAATCGTGTTGACGAGCGAGCGCTTTACGTGATGACTCGAATAGAAAAATTAACTTTAGGGAAACACAACCATTTCGAAAAATCAAAATAGCCCCAGACGCGGAGGCTCTACAATAACTGCGCCGCTGAAGTGGCTTTTTAAGAACATTCTCCATGTTAAGCTTCAATGCACGTCCATTTAACAAGCTGGCTGCAGTGCTGCCGAAGGTTCGACGCATACACGCGTAGCTGATGCACAAGGCTATTTATAATATATTTACGCGTAATCCAATGCTGGCCAAGATGGCGACCCTATATCAATCGGGAACGCACCGTCTTCCTCTTCAGTGCGGGCATGTTGTGGCGGCTGCTCCGTATCATCAACCGCCGGCAGCAGAAGCACCTTCCCGGTGTTTAAATTACACATCCGTGGTGAAGGGTGTGTGATATAGCTTAAGTCTTGCTACGTGAATGCTGTCGCTTGCTGCTGACGACAATGAAGAGTTGGCGGGAATGGTTTCAGGTGAGACATCGGTCACTTGTCGCATCACACGGTATGGACCAGTGTAAGGTTGTAGCAGCTTGCCGGCAAGGCACACACGGTGGATGGGTGACTAGAGAAGTACCACAAACCCCGGAGAACAGTGCATGTCACCATGGTGGCAATTGTAGATGCGTCTCTGATGCTTCTGTGAGGCCTGTAAAAGGAAGCGGGTGAGTTGCCACGCGTAGTTTGCGCGTGCGATCACGTCGCAGGTGTAATCAGTTGCGTATTAAGTCCCGTCTTATTTACTACAGAGAAGGTACATTCTTGCAATATCCTTACGCAGCGGTCTATGGTTCCGGGCGTGACTGGCTGATTATTGGCTAAACTAGAGAGTTTCATTTTTTTCTCGCTGCATGATACGGTACAGCAATAGGTGACGTGCTAGGACCTTTGCGCGTGCACGTTGTATAACGAGGATTACTGTGGCAGTTCTCGCCTGTAACCGTAGGAGCCACCCTAACCGTGGAAAAATAGCAGCGCCCATACACTGCCAGCCACTCGTTTCGATCCGAATTCGCGCTTGGTACTGCCTCTCCTCCCTGTCGACAAGAAACAAGCGGCAAAATCCGTCATCGATAAGTCTCATCTAAAGGTGAGGTCAAATCATTTGGTATGTTTTGTCATAATAATTGAGATCGGCTTTGTCTTCACGCTGCTAGCATTACGGACATGGCGCCAACCCGTAAAACTGGTTTGATTTACGGTTAGCAGAGGGCGCCACAGCATTAGCGTTGGTGATGCGTTCAAAATGGGTAACGCTCCAAAAGCCGAATCGCTCACTGCATCGTTAATTTACTAAGCAGTTCTATCATGGTGCGCGATGACAGTAGCGATCAGACAACAAGTCGACGACTAGGAGACGCTGCGGCGCAAGTGCACATTTGTAAAGGTATTCGTCATTACTACTTGATAATGAGGCTGCAGGGTAACTGCAGGCAAAGCGTACGGGTAAAGCGAAGCCCCGCTGTCGCATGCACGTAAACGCAGCTTATAGGTCTGCGTCAAAACATTTTTGGCGCCCATCCACCAACCATAGAGCATGTAACAGGATGGCAAGCAGGCGTTGAGCACACGAGCCTCATAATCAGATCGTGGTTTTGGCACGTAAAACCCCATAATCTTTGGAATAGCCTTTTGAACTTGTCTGCACGCAGCATTTTCCACATTTCATTTTCTTCGCTCACTGTACTGAATAATAAATAGAGCTACATATTGTACTTAAAAAGCGACACTAACTACATATGCTACAGAACCCCTTCCCAAGACGTCCTATGAGAAAGATCACGAAAGCTCGTCAGAATTCTAGCATGCGCTCCTGAACAGATACCCGCCGATATTTCTCAGTGGTAAAAAACGGAAAAATAGAATCGGAGCACCAGCACGTAAATGTTGGTGCGCCAAGTGCGAAAAAATGTACTCTGTTTTGTGCAGGCACATAATTCTTCATTTCGATATGTGTATCTAGCTCTCTTGCACATTGTCACTGCACTCTAGCACCACTATATCGCCCATTCCATCCTCGCGGCCAGCATGCCGCCGCATTGCACCATAACTGATACGCGCTCTGATCCTCGCCACCTTCTCACTCAGTGTCGGACACTCGAGGTATCCGGCAGGGTGGGTCGTACACGGGAGGCCGACTCACTCCGCGCAGCATCCCACCGTTTTTTGCGGGAGTCATCTGAGGCAACAAGTATCACCGCGTTTTGCCTGCAAGGACAACTCCTCCGCTCCCGCAATGCGATATATCGCATGCATGCAAACCATCATGTGTAAGATGCCACTGATCCAGCTACAATGCCAATCAATAAAGCTCGCGCAACAGGGAAAAGTACACATGAGCAAGGCCTCAATCGAAATTGTGCTGAATACATATGGCTTATTATCGGTCGCAACGGCCTCTACTTCGGCAGAACTATATATGTAAGCTAAATGCGATAACGTTGGAATGTGAACCTAACACAACTCGCCCAAAGTGCGGAACACATGCTTTGCAGAAAACTTCTTAAGCGAAACAAGCATTCAGAGATAAATGTGACCAGAGATAGAGGCAGAGCAGCTGAGCAGCCATGGATGCCTCCATTTGAGCAGCCAGCAGCTGCCGGCCGAGCGCGCACCGAATAAAAATTACCGGCAAACAAACCTCTCAGCAAATCGCAAATTTGCTCCGTGATCTCGACACAAGAGGTGACGTATTGGGAAAACGCTTTGGCTTCACGGAGCGTTCGCTTGCCAGGGCTGGGTGCGTGACGTAATGCTCCCTCCTAGCTCTTTCCTTCCCCCACGCTCCCGGGCTTGGTGAACTGCAGTCTTCGCTCATGCAGCCCCACTGGATTTCGGCTTCTGACTTCTAGTCCCTAAATGACAGGTGGCCTCGGGCGTCGATCATGTCCTGCGGTGCCTGGTTGGCTGTCTTGGTCACTGGCTGCGGACCGTTGGTGTTTCCATGAATCTCAGCCGCGTCGGTTGTCGTTGGCCCCTGCCTCTCTTCTGCAACGTTCTGTCCCCTGCCCCCGGTTGACTTGCCACTACACCTTTTTGCGCATACGCTCCACAAAAGTGGTGCTGTCGCCTTTGGAGCTAATAGAAGACCATCGCTGATTGGACTGCACAAAGCGCACACGTAGTTCAATAGCGACATACTCTGCCACCACACCTTATTTTCGTCGCTTTATTCCCTTCAGACGCGCCGCGGTTGCTTAATGGTTATAGTGTTGGGCTGTTAAGCATGGAGATGGCGGGATCGAATCCCGGCCATGGCGGCCGCATTTCTATGGGAGCGAAGTGCGAAAGCACCCGTGTACTTAAGTTTAGGTGCACGTTAAAGAACCCCACCTGGCCTAAATTTCCGGAGTCCCCCACTACGGCGTGCCTCAAAATCAGATCGTGGTTTTGGCACGTAAAACCCCATAATTCAATTCAATTTCCCTCCAGTCTTTAGAACTTGTCTGCTCGCGGCATTTACCACATTTCATTTTCTTCGCTCACCGCATTGAATAATAAATAGAGCTACCCATCGTACTTAAAGAAACGACACTAACCACATATGCTATAGAACCCCTTCCCATGAAGTCCTATGAGAAAGATCACGAAACCTCGTCATAATTCTAGCATGCGCTCCTGAACAGATACCCACTGAAATGTCTCAGTGGCTATGGCATCTGCTGCTCCGCAAGAGGTCGTGGGTGCGATTCCCGACCGCGGCAGCCGATGTTCCGATTGGGCGGAGTACAACGACGCTCGTGTACTTAGATTTTGGTCTATGATAAAGAACACCCAGTAGTGAAAATTAAATTGACGTGGAATACAGTGTGTCGCTTTTGTCGATTTCACCGTTTTCTGCAGGAATATTTCCGCTCTCATTCTTTTCGCAAATGTGCATTATCACAGCCCCAACAGAAGATTGGTTCGTTGTGCGCATGTAGCTCATGCAATGCCCATCACGCGTCTTGCCTGGCACATGTCAAGTTCGCGCCTCGTTGCCGTTTTGTGCGTTTGTGCGCTGGTAACAGCTGGAAGAGGGACATTCGTACGATGGCAGGAGGAGACGCAGACTGGAGAGAGGAGTCGCTGGCACAAGCGGGAGAGGGGGATCGCTAGAAACTGTTGGAAAGATGAGCCCAAGGAAAACGATTGGCCAACTGGTTGATCGCTTTTCATCGCCTGGTTGTTTGGAGCATAAACATGCTGCTCGATGAGTGCGCTTGAAGCAGGCGCGTCTGCTTCCCTTCCAACAAATGTGTTGCCGCGCTCATGCAATGCCGCCGGAGCTCTAACAACGCAGTTTTCCCAAAAAAACGCGCTCACCACCGCGTCTGTTTACACTTACGGCATCTGACAGCATCCGCGGTTCTGTTTAAACAACGCAGCAGCTCATGTATCGCGTGCTGGCTACCTCTATCCCTACATTGAGGAAAATCGTAATTAACAAAAGAATGTGCATATTTATTGACTCATATTTCAGATCGGGGTTCGAAAGCTGCCCGTGCTCATTAGAGTAATCGTTCCACTTCCGTGATATAGTGAATGATTCTTCTGAAAGAGGGGTCACCTGATTTTATTGCTAATGTGTATCTAGCTAGAGCAGGAAAATGGGATTTTCACCAACGTGCGTAGTGTGTATCCCTTCTATGTGTGCAAGTCAGTGTTTCCTGGTGGAATTTTTTTATCCAGTTCACCAGGGCTTCGATCCAGCTATTGCGATTTTCAGCTCATATTGCACAACACAAGAAACACAGTGCTTTAACGCCATTCCTTCCAGTAGCGCCAATATTTTTTTTTTTCAAAAATGATTTTGTGTAGCCTGCGTTTTAAAATTTTGACATATGCACCACAGAATGCGGTAATTATTGACTTTTACACTAGAAATAGAAGAAACCTTAGTGAAGAAAGTATGACCACATTTCACAGACACCTACGACGCTATATTTTTCATAATGTGCTCTCAATTTCCTTTATCACATCACTTCAATGCTTCATATATCTTCGGCAGCCGTGTCACTATTATAAAGATATCCCCTATTATTATGGTTATCGAGCTGCTCGTGTTTTGATGCCCTATCTTTTTTCCCCTCTAGCTCCGTGAGTAAGGACTAGCAGCTGTAAACGAGCGGCGTTATTTGCCGAGAGTTTCCGGACAGGGAGCTGACAACCATTATTCAAAATATGAGGGCCATACAGGAAGACGGCGCATTCTGTACCTACTATAAAAGAGCCCATGCCATCCTTGCGATAATCGTGCCTACATACCTACATCGAAACATGCGGCATTTCGTAGAGTTAATGAGTATCGGCGTATTAATTATAGGAACGACTCTGATACAGACGACTCCTGGTAAAGAACAGCGGTCTAAGAGGAAACCAAGCTTCGACGTTTGCGCGGAAAGAGTTGGTAAGGTGTTTTTTCGCCCTAATTGCGACATTTTATGCTAGCTCTGTCGGTTTCTGAAAAAAAAAACGCGCTGATTCAACAGTCAAAGCCCACTTTGAACAATATTTATGGCTGCTCAGCAGATAAATCCCAATGACTGTCTATAACCAAATATTCTTCTAAGCCGGAATAGCGTAAATTAAAAGAAACTGAACCATTTTACGGCCACGGTAAAGGTTTCTACCTAGATTGATTCCCGTAAACTTCATGAATAAACTCAAATGCCACCTACTGAAGGAATTATTTGTAACTTGTGAAAAGAATATTTGTAATTTAAATGAAGAGCAAAACATTGTCGACTGCTAAAAATAATTTTTCATTTGGATACAGAATTGTTTACAAACATGGCCAAGAGACGCTTACAAAAACTTTATTGTAAAACTTGCTGCACCATCGCTCTTATGTGCAAATGCTAGAATTCTGTAATGGTATCGGTAAAAGCGTGCGATAGAGGAAATCATCACATATTAATTCACCGGATCACTGTAATGACTACATTGTCTATGTGAGGTCAGAAGAGTTCATACTCAGCAATTATTAGAATCGTTTACACCTCTGTATGTGATTGTGTTGATTATCGAATGAAGATGTAAACACGCGTGTCAATATTCCTTCCCTTAAATTGTGCATAGTACCGATACACTATTGAGTGTGGTTACAAAAACGACAAGTAGAGAAGAGAAAAAGGTAAAGCACGGGAAAAATGCGCCTAAGTAGCGACCATACGAGATTGCAGAATAGGTAGTCATCGTGAGTAATAGGGCTTCTTCTGAACTACGTGCACGTGCAGAGAGGCCTTGTTGACGTGTCGGGCTCCACAGCCAGACCTGACGACCAAGGTTGCACAGTATCTCTCGTTCACCAACGTTCTAACGACCGGCATTAAAGTGTTCCCGTACTGAATACGCAGTCTCGCAAGCTGGCGAGCTTCTTGCACACGTTCGGTGGAGTAGTTTGCATCCGGGAAAGCAATTGTGCATGTGTTAGGCAACATCATTGCGTCCAAGGTTGTTGCACGAAGGGTGATCAAAATGTTTTGCAGCTCGCATATCAGGAAAACTGCCGGACATCTGAAAAAAATGATTTTTCAACATAATCTCCCCTCACACTAATGCACTTCTCCCATTTTCCTGGAAAGCTTCTGATGCCTTGCAAAAAAAATTCTTCCTGGTTGCCAAGCCACTCCTCTGTGGCCGTTTGAAGTAAGTTCCAGTCATCAAACCGTGTTCCCTTGATGTGTTTCTTGAAATTCGCATATAAATAGAAATCACTCGTGGCCAGGTTGGGACTATAGGGTGAGGAGTCCAGCTGTTCGAAACCACACTCTCGAATGGAAGCCTGCGCAACACGAAACCTCTGAACCGGGGCATTTTCATGCAGGGGGAGGACACCTCTTGCCATTAATATCTGTATACAGTTTTTGAAAGAACGTTGGCGTAGGATTCGCCTGTAACCATCCTACTGTATTCAGGATACTCAATGAGCAGGATCCCCTTTGCGTCCTACAATAGGGTCGCCATGGCTTTCTCCTCAGCATTATGCCTTGAATTTTATCGGGGGAGGGGACCCCGAATGACCCCGTATGAGAGGCGATCTACGGCCGTCTTCTCCTGGAACGCTGCGCCCCAGCCACCACGTCCTTCTGTGCGCGCGCCCCTTCTCCAAGATGGCGGCTCCACGCGCTCGCTTCACGACGCCTGTTCGTGTCGCCGATGGCGGAACAGCCCCCCCTAATTGGTGTGTGTGCCGCCCGCGACTGCTTCGCCGGTCGCTCCATTATCGTGCTATTGACAGTCACCGCCCACTGTCCCCACGACATCATCCTCGGCTTACACTTCCTCTCCGCACATTCTGCTCTCATCGATTGTTCCGCCAGTATTCTCCGCCTTGACCTGCCTGTTCTGGATCCCGCTGAACCACACCCCAGTCGCCTCAGTTCCGTTGACTCCGTTCGCTTGCCACCTTCGGCACTGACCTACGTTGACATAGTGTCATCCCCACCGGTCCCCGACGGTCACTACTTTGCGGCTCCTATGCAAGGTGTCCTCTTTACACACGGGATTACAGTACCTCATAAAGTTTTATCTATTACGGCGAATTGCTTCTGCCTGCCAGTTGTAAAGTTTGGCTTGACGACACAAGTGCTGCCACGCGGGATGTCTCTTACCCAGCTTTCCTCATTCGAGGATTACTCAGTAGCATCTATGGCAGTAGACGACAATTCATACGATCACCCTCTATTATCGCAGTCGGCAACTTGTATAATCTCTGACTTGGAGAAAATTATAGCATCCGACATGGCGTCGGAGCACGCTCGCGAGGTCTACCGCGTTCTGTTTTCCTACCACAATTTTTTTTTCCTTTAACGATAGTCATTTGGCCCATCGCATTAATACCGGCGATGCCCCTCCTATTCATTGCCGCCTGTATCGAGCATCACCGGCTGAGCGTGAAGTTATTCACGCAGAAGTTCTCAAAATGCTTGCCAAGAACATTATTGAACCGTCATGTAGTCTATGGTTGTCACCTTTTCTACAGGTAAAAAAGGATGGATCATGGCGCTTTTGCGTAGATTATCGGCACCTTAACAGGGTTACTAAAAATAACGTGCATCCCCTACCTCGGATTGGTGACGCCCTTGACTGCCTCCACAGTGCTCGCTATTTCTCCTCTATTGACCTTCGCTCCGACTACTGGCAGATTGCCGTGGACGATCTCGACAGCGAGAAGACTGCTTTTTAACACCCGATTGCCTTTATCAATTCAAAGTGATGCCACTCGGTCTACGTAACGCTCCTGCCACTTTTGAACGCATGATGGACTCCCTTCTTCACGGTTTCAAATGGTCCACGTGCCTGTGCTACTTGGACGACGTTATAGTATTCTCCCCAGTGTTTGCTACGCACCTACAACTCCTCTCGGCAGTCCTGGACGTTTTTCGTCGAGCCGGACTGCAACTGAACGCATCGGAGTGCCTATTCGGCCGTCGCCTGATTACCGTCCTTGGGCATCTCGTTGACGCGAACGGAGTGGAGCCGGACCCAGGCAAGATCATGCTATTCCGCACTTTCCTCTTCAGAAGTATGTCAAGGATGTGCGCAGCTTCATCGGCCTTTGTTCATACTTCTCTCGTTTCTTGAAAAATTTCGCCACCATAGCACTATTACTAACCAAGCTTGTGAAAAAAGACGGCCCTTTCTAGTGGGACGACAACGAGGCCTCTGCATTCTCGCATCTAATCGACTTCTCACAACGCCTCCCGTTCTGGCCCATTTCGATCCTTCTGCGCCTACCGAAGTCCGTACTGATGCCAGCGGTCACGGAATTGGCGCAGTACTGGCACAACACCAGCGCGCAACGACCCTGTTATCGCTTATGCCAGGAGGCTACTCTTACCCGCGGAGCGCAACTATTCCATCACTGAGCGTGAGTATGTGGCCCTAGTTTGGGTGGTTGCGAAATTCCTCCCATACTTATATGGCCGACCGTTTTCCTTTGTCACAGACCATGAAGCACTTTGCTTGTTATGCTCACTGAAAGATCCTATATTAAGGCGTGATCGCTGTGCCTTACGCCTCCAGGATTATTTGTATTCTGTCATCTACAAATCTGGTCGACTACACAAGGACGCCGATTGCCTGTCTTGTTACCCGGTTGACGAGCCTGCCGACGCCGTCAGTAGTACCGCCAACGGCATTTGCACTGTGTCTGCCTTCGCTAACATTGCCGATGAGCAGTACCGAGACCTATCGCTGCGAGCACTCATCGAGCGTCTGCACTCTACACCTACCGACGCATCCGTTCATATAATTATAATACAAAGTGTATCATAAATAGGTGGCGCAACAAGTTATAGATGAAATATAGAAATGTTACTTAAGCCAGGGCTAGCATTCTTTAGAGCAAATACCATGGAACATACCTCATCTGCATGTTACGGGAAAGAGAAAACGAGAATGATTGCAGTGATAAAGCGGGTAAGCAGTAGTGATATGATAACTACAGCGTATGGTACAAAAGTAGTCACTGAAACTACTTGCTATGCTAGAAGAATCAGTATGAGTTTTATTGTTGTAATTTATTTTATCAGCAGTATTACCGGACTTAGGTAAGTTAATGAAAGCATTAAAAAGTTGCCATTGATTTCTGGCATTGTTCTTGTGTTCTGCAAGTTAGTTATCGTGTGACTGTCATTTAGACTACTTTAGCAAGTTATTCGAAATGTTACAATAAATTCTATACACTCTTAGCCAAAGGTACACCCTTGGGGATGTATATCTGACACACAACAATAATCGCCATCTGCTTGCTTGCGTTTCATTTTTTGAAAACACCGCGCCCACTACTTTGGTGTCGGGAGTGCTTTGTCATGCTGATAACGCGCATACCGTTCGTTACTGGAATGTACCGGGCTCGTACCGTTAAAGCAAGGAAATGCGGACAGAACAGATGATGTTTATTGTTGTGTGGCAAGATACAACCCAAATGGTGTAATATTGTTTTAGAGTGTAGCGTGCCGCTAAGCGTACATTAAAAGTTTTCTTATTTGTCTTTTTGTATAGGTTTTCTTTACCTCTCCTACTAGTCATTAAACCTTTCGTTACCCAAGGGTTACTGGGAAACTTAAAATGTTTCCTGCATCTGATGGTAGTTGTCTGAGCGCGAACAGCTTCTAGAAAGTTCGAGCGAAACTTTTCAACAGTTGATCGGGATCATGCAGAGAGTTAATTACAAACCAATTAGTATTCGTTAGAGGGTTTGAAAACTATCGCGGTAGAAATTGGAAGAAAAATAGCAAGGCTCGTACTGAGGTATTTCGGCCTGAAAGGAGACAAATATTAGAAAATGGACTGTGATCTGATTGTCTATGAAAGAAGAGTTTGGAGTTGGCGCGATGTTAGTTAGAGCATGTTCAAGAAGCATGTTGTTACCATGAGTAGTATACCTAATAGGAGAGATAATTAATGATTGCAGTCCGACACCAGGAAAAGTCTGTATAAGCTGTTACACTTCCGTTCTCGACGTCAAGTAAGTTGATTTTAATGTCAACGGCAATTAGGACTTGTTAATTTTCAAGGAAAATGTTTTTTTTTCAAAACGATGGAGAGTTCACCCCAATATGAGGGATAGATCAAGAAGGGGAGAGGTATATCCAACCAAGCAGAGAACTATTACTATTATGAGAATTCCGCTGTAAGCAAGTTTCAATTCATACCGATTCATAGCGATTTACATTAACAGAAAGATGAAGCCTACGCTTATATTTAATATGAGGCATGTAGTAGTAAACGACTTTATTCGGGTCCTGAAAAGCTAGGCAGGGCCTCCTAGGTAGGTCCCTACCAAGCCGTTGGCTAGTTCAATGTCGGAACAGAGAGACCATGCCTCTCTGCTCGTTTATGGGCCCTCTGGACAGCCAGGAGCTGGACGTCTTGTTTCGAGTCTGTGATGGCTTTTGTCCAGTCTTCTCGGTTAAAGTCCTGTAACACAGGGCACTGCCAGAGCACGTGGCTTAATGAGCTACATTCAGTGCCACAATCTGGGCAGAGAGGATCAATGTCCGGGTGGAGCATGTTCAGAAAGGCCCTAGAGGGGTAGGACCCCGCCTGGAGCATGTGGAGCGTGCTAGCTTGTGGCCTGTTGAGCTTATGATAAGGGAAAGGAAAACTCTGCCTATTCCCTCTGTAATGCGATGTGATCTCATGAAAAGTGATTAGAGGGTCACTGTGCACGGGCTCTCCCGAACTCACCCGAGACACCATTCCGTCGCGGCATATGAAATCTCGCGCACGGTCGTGGTCTATTTCATTGGGGTTCAGGTGACCCGGTAACACGTCTGCTCCCATGTTAGCTGAGAACCAGACAATGTGGTTAACAATGTCAGAGGGGTGTTTGCCGTTCAGAATCCTGGCTGCTTCTTTGGCTTTCAATCCCGATTCGAATGCTCGGGAGTATATGTACACCGTAGTGCGTTTTGAGTCCAGTAATGCGAGAGCTATAGCAGCCTGTTCTGTGCCACATCGACCGAGGAGGTATTCAGCGAGGCTGCCGAGAGGAGTTCTTCCCTGTCATTTACTATGGCTATGGAGAACATGTTGGCACTGGCGTGTGGCGCCGCGTCAACAAAGGTCTCCGTTCCAGATATGTTCTTTAATAAAGTTCTAGTCCTCGCTAACCTTCCACTTTTATTTTGTTGGGGGTGGACATTTCTTGGAAAAGGGCGTACAATAAAGGAGTACCTTGTTTGAATATCAAGTTGCGTGGTATCCCCCTGATTGAAGCTAGGACGGATGCCTGCCGCATCCAGCAGTCTTCTGCCTGCTTTGGAGTTTGATAATCTAATAATTTGTGCTGATCTTCGTGCTTCTATTACCTCCGAAGTTGTGTTGTGTACTCCCAACATCATGAGTTTCTCTGTGCTAGCCGTAATTGGAACACCGATTCCCCTTCTGACACGTTTGCGCATAAGCGTGGCCAATTTATGTATTTCTGTTTTCGTCCAATTGAGGGCCGTGAAGTGAAACAAATATCGTGGAAACACCGTATTGATCCGAAATACCATGCCAGTATTCTGCTTGGTATGGACAAAAACCGTATAAATTGCTATCCGCATTATCAAGCCATGTTGCTGAGGCACAAATAAATGAACATGGGTGACTAACTGAGTCAGTAAATACAGAAATGGTATCATGGTTCTTGCGCAAGCTTCACGCATTGATATGATAAGTAGAGGTCTTAGAAGATGTAAGCAATGGTTTCACTCCATCTGGTGATAGTAAATATATGATGAAAAGTATTCGCGGACAAGTGTGCAATCAGTCCGCTGACATGAAAGGTAGCAATAACCTGCGCCTACGCGAACATCCGAAAATCTACTCCGAGTTTCTTCGGAAGACCGTGCTAGCGGTTGATTTACGGGCTTTATTCTGGCAGTTCTCAGTCCATAAAAATGCCATCTGTTCTCTTTCTTTCATGCAAGAGCCTTGCTGAATAAGCACTTGTCCACTGTGAGGTGTTCGGTAATGTAAATGGGACTATCTGTACCACCAAAAAAGCCAGTCTGGGAGCATCACAGACAAGCTTTCTTGCCACGTGAACAATAACGAACAATGATGTTCCAGTCTGACATCTTGCTAGGCACGCGATGAATTATGTCAATCTCTGCAGAAGAAATT
Source organism: Dermacentor albipictus (assembly GCF_038994185.2). Classification (NCBI taxonomy): domain Eukaryota; kingdom Metazoa; phylum Arthropoda; class Arachnida; order Ixodida; family Ixodidae; genus Dermacentor; species Dermacentor albipictus. The sequence continues at coordinate 487,155,896 of NC_091821.1, forward strand.
GGGCACTCAATTGCATCGGCAACATTCTTCAAGATCGCAGAGCATTCCTTTCCTTTTGATTACTGAATGCCTTTAATTTTAATGTTATTCATCCTGCTGTACTGTTCCATGTCGGAGATTCTTTCTGTTAATGCTTCATTCTGAGAAGTTAGCACTTTGTTAGTAGTTATCAGTTCAATAATTGCCGCTTTGAAGGTGTCATACTGTTCGCTCATGAAACGCACACTTACAGCGTGATAACCAAGGTTGCCAATTCCCTGATCATCAAACCTCTTCCCAATCTTGGCAGCCAGATTGTCGACAAGTGAATCAACTTTATTGTTAAGCAGTGATTCGACATGCCCAATTTTTAGCGAGTTCAGTGTTGGTGGGCATCACAGAAGAGAGACCAAGAATGAGAGACACACTTGGTAGCAGCAGCCGCAACAATGGCGTAGGAAGCAGTGAAAAGTGTAAAAACTGACATGCAGTAGAAATAGGAGATGGTTAGAATGCGTCCTGTGTAGTTGCAGCTGCCGCTCAGAAATGAAGCTGGTGCCAGAATGGTCCCCCATTATTGCCTCTCCAGCCCAAAAAGCACAGGCACCGTACGTCTCCAGGAAAGCCGTTGATTCAGCACCTTGCCAGGCAGTACATAGAATGAAGGCGTATGCAGGCGCCAGAGCGAAATCACGCAGATATGTTCTGCCGTAGATGACAGCAGCAATCGCGAGAATCTCGAGCTGCAGTATAAAAACCAGATGGATAGAATGCGTTCTGTTTAGTTGCAGCAGCTGCTCAAGAGTGAGCTGACTTTCCGTGCGTCCGTACCTTGATGAGCTACTGGCTGCTCGGAGCTACATCGAGCCGTGGCCAGAGTTGGTCTACGTGGCGCCGGTGCGGTCTCTCCGTTGTTTCTAGTGTAACCATGCGTGCTCCCGTAGTGGAAAACACGGTCGCAGGCATCCACTTCCGAGCAGACTGAAACTGGCACAACCATACATGCCTTCCAGGTCGCGTAAAACTCCATAATTTATTATTTAACACTCCTTAAGGATGTCCTTGGCAGTCGCCCAACTCTTGAATAAAAGTGTTAGGAGCTGTGCGCGAGGCCTTTGAGCATGTGGGTAGCCTTTACGGCATTCGATATCTACTAGTCTACATTGCGGCTACAATGTAAAGGCGGAACGGCAACATGGTAGAAAATATGGAGAACAGCCAAATCCCGCATATATTACTGGACAATAACTTTAAATGGCGGTCTTCCTTCACGCACGTGGTCAACCGTGACAAGAGACTACTTTTCGAACTAACTGCAACTACAGCATATGTCATACCAAAAAGATGTACATGGCCGACTCGCCAGTAAATTTGACGCAGTATTGAGAGCAGCTTCGGCCATAGCATGCTAACGGACAACGACAAAGTGACAGTTTGCAGAATTCTTGTGTCGTGCCTTCTGCCTCAAAGCTCAAAACTAACATAACCATGTTTATACATTAATACTTAAGCACATCTCAATTTGCAGCAGCAGTGGCAGCCCATGACTGCGGATAAAAGTCGCTAGGGAAATAATTTGATGCACATTAACGAGATCGAAAGGTCAAAATGAAAAGCTGTCCATGACAGCGTCTCTCGTAGACGATGTTCGGATTTTAAGAATGCCTGCCGACTGATGAAAGGCTGCCACGGAGTGTTTTGGACAATTACCCTACCTTGTTTACTCCGTAGCATGAAATGGAAAAAAAAGGAAAAGAGAAAAAAAGAGGAACCATATCACAGGCCAGAATCAATCAACGCTCGTCGCATCTACGCACTCTAGGATGATAAGTTATTTTCAGCCGACGAGCAGGTACGCTTTATCAAGAACACTGGTAACGCTGGTGGGGCAAGCATTGTAGCGAAGTTCATTGCGCAGGAAAAGCTATTAATTCTTTTAATTCTCTTTTGTTGACGTCATTACCGCGTCTCCGCGGGAAGTTTCTAGGTCGGTACGCCACATCGTAGCACTCACGCGGACTAAACCCTCGTGTCAAGAAAAGCTGGATACGGGTGCGCCTAATGCGCATGTCATTGCCCAGATCGCTTCGCAGCCTGGCTGACTAAAAGTGTGGCCTGGTACGTGCGTGAGGGGCCACGTGAAGGCAGTGTCAATGAAGAGGAGCTGGCGTCACGTCTTGAGCCTGTAAAATGAGCGCGCTGCTTCCCACGCGTCATTTGCTGCTCGCATTTTGTCGGTACTGGGTCTACTGCGATTGACGCTCGACAACATGTCATAAGTGTGTAAAATGAAGCGGTATGTGGCCAATATATATGGAAACGCACACACCGAATCAGCAGAAAGAACTTTAATGCGTGTAGAAAGAATCAGTAGAAAACATTTTACCAAAGGAACTCTGATTCTTTCGCAATACCATGGGTAATCACTCTTAAGTGTCCCTGACGAATTTTTTACTGTGCAGTCAATGTACGGTAGAGTAATGTTTTTCCATTCCACTCCACCAGAGGGAAGCCTCCGCGGCTTGGGCTAAACTCACCACCTTGCGCTCAGGAGAGCAACGTCCTAGCCACTTGCCTACGGCAGCGGCTCTGCAGAACAAGCTTGATGTTTCTTACACTTATTAAGCTGCCATTTCTCTAGCTATATTGAAAATTCCGTCAGAAATCACAATAAATAAATCTAGCATTTTTATGCTTCAGTCTTAACCTCAGTAGAGAGGGAATATTGGACGACACTCGCGAAAGTACTGATTATGAACAGTCTAAATAATCAAACCATCGTTTACCGCGGTTTCAGCTTCGTCGCTATCAGTTTTACGTGGTGTTATCGATTGGAACGAAGATTCGTGCAGCGAAGTTTCAGCTTCTGAATTATTTGTCGCCTGCCTTACTTCTTGTTCGGGTCTCTCCTTTATCATCCTATTTTCGTGCCTCTGCTAGGAATCGTTCAAAAAGCAAAAGGGGCACAAGTGGCTGCAGCTATGGTGCACAAATCTTTACTTCCAGTATTCGGCAAGTACAAGTTTACACTGAAGATGTTCCAGAAGGTACGTACTGCTGAGCATCGTGAAGCGTCAGAGCTGTTAAAATGCAGCGTCTTTCACATTAGCAGACCATGCTCAGAAGACACTTAGAAAGAGTTCCGAGAATAACTCCTGTAGGTCTAGCTTACTATATTTAAAATTTGAGTTTCACTTCCACCTGTGCTTCTTTTTCAGCGACGTCTCCTAGAAAAAAACTTTTTTCTTGATGAAGGAATCCTTCTTTAATAATCATCAGATAGTGTCATTGTGCAATTACCTTGCTCGATACAGCATCCCGCAGAAAAAGTAGGTTACAGATATTCTTCCAGGCAGGAAATTATAAACTAAACATCATAGAAATTATTGCCTGTAAAAGAGGAAATCTGCCATTGTCATAAATATGAGGCTAATAATTTTTACTATTTCTATTCGTAAGCATTTCTTCGACTAGGGTTGCTACCTCGTCGGTTTTCCATCGGCAACACCGGTTTTTTCGCTGTTCCAGCTGCCGATTAGAGGTCACTACGGCTCACAATTTGCCCGTTTTTCGGCACTTATAAAACACTTTCAGCACGCCATCACCAGAATACCTAATATCGTGTTCCTTTTTAATGAGTAAGCATTCTTAGGAGAAATACTCAAGAAATCTGTCCGTCCGTCCGTCTGTCTGTCTCTCGGTCCGTCATGCCTAACACGATGCGCGCCATAAAGAAAAGAAAAACAGATTAAAGTCAAAAGGGAAACGTTGGCGGGTTTCGAACCTAGGATCCCACACTTAAATGTCGAGTGCTTTGCGAACTTGGCTAAGCACTCACTTTTTTTCTATATTGCCGGATAAACCACCTTGCTTGCACAAGGTGAACATATCTGGACAATATTAATGTGTTGTACCGGTGGTATAAGCCAAGTGTCTAAGAGAAATGTTGCTACGAAGGCTTTGTTGAAATATTTGGTGATGGTGGAATGAAATCCATCTGTAGGACCACATGTAGACCTAACTTAGGGCCATGTAAACATCAGATAAATTCCGGTTCTGCCGTAATTTATTGCAAACTACGCCACGTTTTTAATGCATTTCGGTGGTCGCGAGCACACCTTGCTTTGCGGCATTCCATCATCGACCCAAATAGCACCCATCTCAGGGCTCACGCGGTTCGTGTAGCGCAACACAGACAGGTAAGCAGTCATTGAGTTGATAAGTGTGGTGAGGAGGGATGAGGGGTCATCACGGTTGATAAGGTTCGACGCAGATTGATAAGGTGCTAAAGAGCAATACGGGCTTATATTGGTCGTAGCAATCCTGATAAGGTTTATGAAAACCGGTAAGTTTTTAAAGGATCCCATCGAGTTCGATAAAAACTGACAGAATTGGTATGAACCGGATCATATTTGATAATGTTGATAAGGGCATAAACGGGTAGATGAGGGTCGCATCGACTTTGAGAAGGTAGGTAACGACCAATAAGAGTTGATAACGGTCGCATCGAGTCCGGTAAAGTTGATAATAACCAATAAGGGTTGATAAGGGTCGGATCAAGTAGGATAAGGTTGATAACGACCGATAACTGAGAGCTGGTAGGAACATGTTTTATAAGATTGATAATGATAACTCACTGCACGGATATGATCAATTAGAACAATTATTACATGTACTTAGACAACTCCAGTGGAGTGTTTGCATGATTTTTAATGTTTGAGCTTTCCATACACAGTCCTTATATTTTCCTTTCATGCCCCCTCAGCTACGAGGTTTTGGGTGGCTGTAATAGGAACGCAGCATCCTACGCAAATCTAAATGACGTTGCTGAACTCATGCTGGGGGGCTACTTGGTAGAGTGAACAGATATGAGCGCTTACGATGAGCGCTCGTATTTGGTCACTCTGTGTTACGTCCTGGTTTCAAAGTGCGCTGCAATATTAAATCTTAATGACGTGAAACATCTTTGAGTCACCGAGGTGGCAGCAGTAGGGCGAGACCTCGACCCTTGTAGGTCTTAGCTGTCTGTGTCATGACAACGAAAGCGACGTATGAAGCTTGTAGAGGGAAGAATGTAGGTAATATGTATGTACATTGACGTACGACAAATATCCGAAGCACAGGAATTTTCGTTCGAAGGACGAAACCTTAAGCTTTATTTGTGTATATATTTCAGTGTCTAAGGGCTCTATAGTGGTCATCATCTTGAGGGTGGCGGGAGACTAATGTGCGCATCCATAAACATAAAAAAATACAAGGTCGTATTAGTAGCCGGAAGTTTTATCGCTGCGTTTAACACTTATTAGAGTGCGGGCCTCATGAGTAGAGCCGTTGCGATGCTGCAGGCGTCCACGTCAAAAGATCCGTGACATGCAACATAAAGAAAGCATCGGTGTTTATTACCATCCAAAGAAAGGCTTAGATCTGTTTGCGTTGATCTTTACTGCCCGTTCAGCTCATACCACTATATTTACCACGGTGTGGTCTTACAGAGCTGCTCAGCAGAAACGCTAATCTGTGTGTGCGAAAGGCGCATGCCAGCAGCGGAGTCCGGCTAGGACGCTGGTCTGTCTCCGGCAGAGCCGATTGAATGGAGAGTCAAAGGACGTCCACATGGCTTCGTCGCTACTACAGCCAAACCTACTGCGCTGTTATAGAGCCCACCTAATTCTACACGTGCAAGTTGGGCTTGCATCATCGTTACTAGGACAGCTCGACGGCGCCGACTAGGGCACCAATGCATCTCGAGCGTCCATATCCTTGCAGTAAATATATGGGACGTATGTCTACTGTATGGTGGAATTAACGGCATACAACACAGTAGCAATACTGTGAAAGACGAAACTAACTTTTATTGTATGAAGCTGTGCCCACAAAAACAGGATACACTTATAGAACAATGATAGCGGCAAACACAGTCGGCGATCGTCGAAGTCTGATCGGCGGATCAAGCGAGTCGGCTTTTATGCATGAGTCATCGAAGGTTCCAGAGTGATCGCTGGTGCCCGCGTGTCTTCCAGAAAGTTCTACATCATTCGCGTCGCACGATGAAATCAGATTACAATAGGTTTGGTGACAAGAGAGAGCGGATAGAATCATCGATAACTTTAGAGAAACTTCCGATACATGCAAGCGCGTCCTGCTCTGTGGGATAACATTTGTTGGGTGGTGAAACGTGGTCATCCGATAAAGATAAACGAATACACGTGTCTGTACCCCCCTCTTAAAAAGCATCATCCCTATGCTACAAATATAAGAAAGCGAAACGCAAAAGGACAATTATTGAACAAAAATAACAAAACAATAAAGAAGGAAAGCCCTAGGTAACACAGTCCATAAAATGAAGGTCCAGAGTTCAAAGTTCGTGCGTGCTAGTGGAACGGCTTAAGTCGCACAACGTGGATGATTTCAGTTCGTAAGCGGCGCCGCTATGATAGCGAAATGCCGTCTGGTACGACCTCATAGTCGAGTACGCCAATGCGTCGCATGGTCTTGTAGGATCCGAAATAGCGGCGTAAAAGCTTCTCCTTAAGTACTCGTCGAGGTATTGGGGTCCAAACCCAAACACAGTCACCCGGCAGGTATTCGACGCAGCGTCATGGAAGGTAAAAGTGTCGGCTGTCAGTCATCTCCTGGTTCATGACCCGCAGGCGGGTGAGCTGTCGGGCGTCATGCGTGCGCTGCAGATAGGTGGCAATGTCAAGATTCTCATCGACGGTGACGTGCGGCAGCATGGCATCGAGAGTGATCTTTCGGTTCCTACCATAAACCAGCTTGAACGGCGTGATCCGTGTTATTTCTTGCACCGCAGTATTGTAAGTGAAGGTTACGTACGGCAACACGGCATCCCAGGTCTTGTGTCCGACGTCGACGTGCATTGCTAGCATGTCGGCGAAGGTCTTATTCAGGCGCTCCTTATTACCATTCGTCTGCGAGTGGTGGGCAGTTGTCCTCCTGTGGCTTGTCTGGCTGTATTGCAGAATGGCCTGGGTGATATGCACTGTAAAGGCAATTTTTCTGCCGGTGATGAGGACTTCTGGGGCGCCATATCGCCCGATGAATTTTGACACTTGGGCTGTGCTACCTTTCGGCAGAGCTTTCGTGTTGGCGAAGCGGGTGAGGTAGTCCATCGCCACGACAGTCCACTTATTTGCGGTTTTTGACGTCGGAAAGACCCCAAGTCCATCTCGATCTGCTGAAATGGTTGGTAAGGAGGGTCGATGGGCTGCCACGCGTGGCCAATAACACTTTTTCTGGATCCTCGATAGCGTTCAGGAGCATCCAAGGTGCGGAGTGGTCGGATCGTCATGTAGGGCGTGCAGTACTTCTGGACGCAGCGCTGAAGGAACAACACGAATGTAGTTGGTGCGAACTGGTGATAATTTCTTTACGAGTAGGTGGTCTTGAAGCGAGAACGAAGACAATCCTCGCCAAAATACCCTAGGGACAATGTCGGAGTTTTCTTCCAAATACTCTAAGAGGCTTTTTAGCTCCGGGTCTGCCCGTTGCTGTTCAGCGGTCTTCCGCGCTCATTCTTCCAAGGAAGGCGTCGTCATCCTCGTCATGTTGCGGCGGCGGGTGAATGGGGCGCTTGATAGGAAATCGGCATCGGAGTGCTTTCGTCCGGACTTATAGGTTACAGTGATTTCGTATTCTCGCAGGCTGAGGCTCCAGCGCGCCAACCGTCGTGGAGGGTCCTTTAAGTTCGCTAGCCAACACAACGTGTGATGGTCGCTGACGGCTTTGAATGGCCAGCCATATAGGTACGGGCGGAATTTCGCTGTAGCCCAAATGATGGCGATGCATTCCTTTTCGCTCGTAGAATAATTCCCTTCCGCTTTTGACAGCGACCAGCTAGCGTACGCTATCACTCGTCCAAATACGTATTTCCTCTGGACTATGCGGGCACCGAGGCCTAGCCTATTGGCGTCAGTGTGGATTTCGGTATCGGTGACCTCGTGAAAGTGCGCCAGTACTGGTGGTGACTGAAATAGTCGTTTCAGTTCTTGAAATGCGTCGGCTTGCGGCGTTTCCCACTTGAACTCGACATCACATTTAGTTATATTTGTCAGCGGCTCAGTGATACGTGAAAAGTCCTTGACAAAGCGCCTGTAGTAAGCACACATGCCAAGCAATGGACGCACTGCCTTCTTGTCCATGGGCTGCGGCAACTTTGTGATGGCAGCTGTCTTCTGCGGGTCGGGGCGGACTCCATATTTGCTGATGATGTGGCCTAGGAACAGAAGCTCATCGTCAGCGAAGCGGCACTTTTCCGGCTTCAGAGTGAGCCCTAATGACTTGATGGCCGCCAGTACTGTCCCAAGTATGGACAGCTGGGCTAGTTGGTTATGATTAGCATTATGAAACATAGTTCCAGCGCACATTTGGACGCGGACGAGGAGAGAAAGACAACACGAACGCCGGATTTCAACTGAATTTTATTCATGGAAAACAGGACTTTATGTACACAGGGGGAGGGGGTGGGGGACTGCTATTGCGCAGGAGCACTCAAAAATATTTCCTTGGTCTAGGCAAAGGTCATCAGAGGTGTCAAAACAAAAAGAAAAAAGAAAAACTTTTCCCAGTTTTTCTTTTTCATTTTTGTTTTGACACCTCTGATGACTTTTGCCTAGACCAAGGAAATATTTTTGAGTGGTCCTGCGCACTAGCAGTCCCCCACCCCCTCCCCCTGTGTACATAAAGCCCTGTTTTCCATGAATAAAATTCAGTTGAAGTCCGGCGTTCATGTTGTCTTTCTCTCCTCCTCCGTCTCCAAGTGTGCGCTGGAACTATGTTTCATAATGCTACTGTCCCAAGTAGTCTAAGGTGATCGTCGAAATTTGCGGCGAAGACAACGACGTCATCCAAGCAAACAAGACACGTCTGCCATTTCGATGCTGATAAAGCGGCGTACATCACGCGTTGTAACGTTGGCAAGACGGCAAAACCTTGAACTCATAGAGGCCGTCAGGCTTGATGAACGTGGTCTTTTGGCGATCTCTTTCGTCGACTTCTATTTGCCAGTAGCCATACTTGAGGTCCATCGACGAGAAGTATTTAGCGTTGCAGAGCGGATCCAATGCGTCGTCTATATGTGGGAGGTGGTATATGTGCTTCTTCGTGATCGTGTTCAGTCGACGATATTCGACGCAGAAACATGGGGTCCTATCCTTTTTCTTCACCAAGACTACAGGAGATGCCCACGGGCTTTTCAATGGCTGGATGATGTCGTCGTGGAGCATTTCGTTAACTTGTTGTCTAATAGCTTCACATTCTCGTTTCGAAACCCAATAATAGCTCTGGCGGAGTGGTCGAGTGCACTTTTCGATTATGCAATGCTTTGCGAGTGGTGCTTGTCGAATTCTCCATGACGTCCGAAAGCAACCTTTGTAACTTCGGAGCAGACTTCTGAGGTGTTGCAGCATCATCATGGGGAGACTTTATATGTCGAAGTCTGGTTCGAGAACTATTGTCGTCGTAGTAGGTGCGGCACTATCCGAGAGGACAAACGCATTGCTGTTTTTCACAATTTGCACAATGTACACGATCGTCGTGCCCTTGCTGATGTGCTTGAACTCCTGGCTGAAGTTTGTCAGCATCATTTTCGCTTTCCCTCCGTTCAGTAGAGCGATTCCTCTCGCGATGCAAATCGATTGAACAGGCTGGCGGCGACTGCGATTAACTACGATGGACCGGAATTAGCGTAGTTTTTATCTCCGTCTTTTATCACACTGTTAGCCACGCCCCGTACATCGTGCTTCTTCACTGTTCCGAAAAAAGAAAAAAAAAATGCCTGCGCTGCGTCAAATGCTGCCCACGGTAATAACGCATACACACGGGGCAGCCGCTTTATCATTGAATATTTTCTTTCTTAAAGTGGTACGCCCCTCTTGTGACTTAACACGGCCAGGGCAACTCCGCGGCTTCGGTGGCAGAGGTAATTGGCGTCATCCATCAGGAGGGCAGAAACCCAAACCCGCTCCCCTTGCATGGCCTCCTAGATCGGCGCGCATGGGTCCAGGTAACCATGCTCTTCCCCTCAACAACTCCTCTTAGATCGCCCTCCTTCATCACTCCCTCGTAACTCCCTCACCATCGACTGTCTCCACGCGCCCGCCAGCAGCCCGGCGCAGCTTAGCCCGCTACGTACGCTTCATTTTCGTTAGCTGCTGTCATCGGGACGCATGCGCGGCGCCGGGACGGCGCCAATTTAGCGCGCTGCATGAAGTTGCATGTTTCGTTATGTGCTGTTATCGAGAAGCGTTCACTGCGTGTACTGGCCGGCGTGGAAACTTTTGTCAGTTTCGTCATAGAGAAATGAATACAACAAGAGCGGACACTCTCAAGCGGGGGCTACATGGGGCGTTTTTCCCCTGCGATTACCGCGCACCAAAAAAAAAAAAAGAAACCGCACTAGCGGCACGCCGGCCAGGCTACATTAGGTGTACGACCGGCGAATGCCGCCGCAGTGTCGCCGGACAAGGCAAAAATGTGTTGGCTACCACTAAATGAACGAACAATGCTTATATGTTGTTTGCTTGTGTTTTAATTATAAATTATGCAATCAATAGCCCACTAATATGTCTATACACATTACCAGGTATGTTTTGTATTGTATCGATATTTTTGTGGGTGTTCAGCGGAGAGAGTTGGCCGCAAATATTTCGTCTGGCAACCTCGTGCGACTGAAACACATGCGTCTATTTGTCGTACAAAACTCCCTCACGTGACCTGATCCTAGGTGCCTAGGGACAGCGTAGTTTAGGGATTTTTGAGAAGGCGCGATGCTGGCGCCCAGCGACGCCGTGGCATGTTCGTCCTCTGCGTGATCGTTCTCTGGACCGCGCGTTGTTCAACATTGCTCATGTTAATATACGTGGGTTGCTTGTGTGTTGGTTGCAGGTTCTGTGTTACTTGGCGGAAAGCCGCGAGTAGTAGCGGTGCGACACTGCGGCTTTGGCCTCGGTGAGCTGTGGCAGTACAATATCTGGGTTGTGTGACCCGTGCTTTCTTGAGAACCCGGCGGTGGTGACAATTGAAATATCGAAGTGGCCTAGCGCATCGGCAGCGAAGTTCTGCGAACCACGATGTCGCGTCGCCGTGTCCGACTTTGCTTAACGGACATCGAGGGATCTGCTGCTCGCTATAAGTCATGTAAATGCAACTGCGTCGACCGCCCACTGTTAAGCGCTGAATGTGTGTTTGGTGTGCTGTGCTTGAAACGAATGGTGCAGCCATGCAGCGGGGGTGGCCGAGGAGCAGAGTGGCTTTGGTGCTCCGTTTGCGCGTTCGCAGACGTGCTCCCGTTTTGGTCTCATTAGCGGCTGTCGCTGGATTGTGGTGTGCTAGCTCCTTGCCTAGTATGAAGTGTACGACGCTAACACACAGCATGTTCACGTTTTTCCGCGCTATATGTCATTGGCATGACGGCCGAGTTGAAAGCGAGACATATGTCTGTGTTCTTTGCGTTTGTGTGTTGTAAATTACTTTTTATTGTGGAAGTTCTGGGAATTTTATTACGCAAGGAGTGCGAACGTAAACATAAACACATACGTGTGTCTGAAATTTTGAATTACCATACTACCCTTTGCGACCAATAAGTTGTCTGCACGGCCTGTGTGAATCAGCCACCGTATGTTGTGACGCTCTTCCGTGTGGTAGACTGATGCATGGTGCACGTTTATTTCTGTATTGTTGTAAAAACTATTTGTTTATTCACTCGATACAAATGTACGGCTTCTTCGCCGCAGTACATTGTAGTTACGCGGTGAAGCATACTAAAAGTGGGAGGCGGCCGTTATCAGCCAGTATGGTATGTCCACTTAGGCGACCTGAGAGGCGGCGGGTGCGCGAGTATATAATTAAAGAACTCTTATTATGGTCCAGTGGCAGTGGCCCCTTTTCACTTTTAGTATGCTTCACCGCGAAATATTAGTGTATTGCGAGAAAGATAATCGTAAAAAGCCTCATTATGCAACGTTTCTTTTGTAGCTTGCTACACTGCCATACAGAGGTGTAAATAAGCATCGTGCACTAAAGCATACTAAGAGTGGAAAGGGCACATAGGTTTACACTGTGCTCATTATTTTCAACTGTGACATAATTTTCAAGTGCTTCTGTGCTTGTGGTAAGCTTCATTGACAATTCTTTGTGCATTACAAATTCATATTGCAGGGTAGCTTACTTAAGCACATTCGCCATTATGGTACGTGTTATTCGCCTTCAATGCAGGAGCACAATGCGGATTCTTGCCCCTGCTTTTGGCTGGACTGCACATGCTCTTTGAGAATTGATTAATTGTTCATAAGTGCACTGGTACTTTACTCTAAACTGGAGGCCTCAAGTTAATGTGGAAGCACAATTTTTATTAAAGGGACAAGATGTTGCACAGGAGGAGGAGGAGGAGGAGAAACATTTATTAAAAAAAATGAAAGGACAAGCAGGTGTCTTTCCGCTTGTGCGGGAGGCGCCCTTAGTCCAGGGCTCCTGCGGCTCTTGCTGTCTCCCGGGCCCGCCGCACCAGTTGCTGCTGGTTACGAGGGTCCGAACTAGTCAGCACGGCCTCCCACTGCTCGGGTGTGGGGTAGGGTATTTGCGGGGCCGCCTTCACGTTGGGGCACGCCCATGTGGTGTGATATAGGGAGGCGTAATCATTACAAAAAGGACATTTGTATGAATATAGTGTAGGGTGGATTGCGTGTAGTCTGCTTAAATGTGGGTATGTATTGGTTTGTAGTTGTCTCCATGTTACGGCGTCTTCACGTGAGAGGGTCTTGTGTGGAGGTGGGTATTGTCGTCTGTTCAATCCGTGGTGTTGTAGTATGGCGTTGTATTGTAAAGGTACGGGCTCCATGGATGCGTCCGTATCCCTCTCTTGTGGCGCCCGGGTGGCATGAGCTCGGGCTACAGCGTGCGCACGCTGATTTCCACGGAGGGACTCGTGTCCTGGAGTCCACACTATTTCAACGTCCGGGAATGCGGAGGCCTGTTTGAGGAGTCGGTGGGCGATTGAAGGTATTCGACCTCTCGCGTGCTACGGCAAGCTGCCCGGGAGTCGGTAATAATTGTGATGTACTCATTGGTCAGACTAGAGGTGATGGCCAAGGCGATGGCTGTCTCCTCCGCTACGAGGGCGCTGGCAGTGCGGACAGTCATCGAGACCACCTCTTGTAGGTTATAGTCGACAACGCTGGCCGTCATGGCTGCTTTTTGGGGGTACTGCGCGGCATCTGTGTATAGTGTGGTGGGGAGACTGCCATATCTTGTCTGTAGAGCTTTTGCGCGAGCTTGGCGACGATCGGCATGATGTTCCGGGTGCATGCTTCTGGGGATAGGGGCTACCTTGATGTGCTCTCGCAAGTTGGGGGCCAGATGGATTGCTTGTTCGTGGCATTTGCTGTGTGTGGGGTAGCCTAGGCGCGCTAGGACGGTTCTTCCTGTTGGTGTGAGGGCTAGTCGTTCTCGTTGGCTTGTGAGGTGGGCGTCTATAATTTCTCTTATAGTATTATGCACTCCTAGGGCTTCAAGCTTGAGTGTCGCTGTTCCCGGGGGTAGGCCGAGCGCTTGCTTGTAGACTTTCCGAAGAAGTACGTCTAATTGATCTATCTCCTTGGGAGTGAGGGGCAAGTACGGGGCAGCGTAGGCAATGCGGCTAATTATCAAGGCCTGGACGAGCTGTATTATGTCGTCTTCTTTCAGTCCGTATTGTTTGGTGGTGATACGGCTCACCATTCGCATGATCTGGAAGGTGGTCTGCTTGAGACGTTGGATGGTGTATACGCCTCCGCCGTCCTGTTGTATGTGGAGTCCGAGAATGCGGACGCGGTTTACTGTGGGTATTTCTTTGTCGTCGAGGATGAGTGTGATGTTTGGTAGTTCATTGAGTTTTCTTCGGGATTTCTGTCGAACGACTAATAGTTCTGACTTCTCGGGGGAGCACTGGAGACCACTTGATTTTGCATATTGCTGGACGACGTCGGTCGCTTGTTGAAGGGCGTCTTGTTTCTCTCCTTCGGAACCAGCGGTGGTCCAGATAGTGATGTCATCGGCGTATATTGCATGCCTGATTCCTGGTATTGCGTTGAGTTTGTCAGGTAATTTCATCATAGCAATATTGAAAAGGGTGGGTGATAGAACAGCACCTTGTGGGGTTCCTGTGTTGCGGGTAGGTAACGTCGGGGTTCTGAGTGAGCCAATGCCTATTGTGGCCGTGCGGTTGCTTAGAAAGGCGCGTATATAATTGTAAGTATTACGACCACAGTTCGTGAGGCTTAGGTTTGTAAGGATGGTATGGTGAGCCACATTGTCGAAAGCGCCTTTGAGATCGAGTGCTAAAATCACTCCGGTGTTGTGCGGTGAGACGTGTTCAAGGACGTGTTCCTTCAGCTGAAGAAGTATGTCGTGGGTAGAAAGGTGGGGCCGGAATCCGAACATTGTTTCGGGAAAAAGGTCGCTGGATTCTAGGTAAGGTTGAAGCCGATTGAGAATGACATGTTCCAGAAGCTTTTGGCTGGACTGCACATGCTCTTTGAGAATTGATTAATTGTTCATAAGTGCACTGGTACTTTACTCTAAACTGGAGGGCTCAAGTTAATAAGGAAGCACAATTTTTATTAAAGGGGCAAGATGTTGTCGAGATGGTTGCAGCACAGCTTTTCTTCATTTCTTCCGGGCACCTTTTCTACTTGAAGCTTCCATTGCAGTGTTTCGAACTTCTTTGAACCAGCACATAGTCTTGGACACTGTGCTGGTCACTGGACACTGATTGGACACTGATTGGGAACATCACTTAAGTTCATGCCTATCTATAGAAAAAAGATGTAGCACGACCAGACAAAATAATAGAAGACCGTGCGTTGTAGCAATACTAAGTGTTAAATAGTGCTTTATCCTTTCTCTTGAGTTTTCTGTTCTTGTGCTTTTTATGTATCCTCCGCAGTAACTATGCGAGTGCCGAACTTGAGCTTGTTGGTTTCAAGTCTCGTGGTTGTTACGAACAGAACAGTGTGATAAACGAACAAGGGCTTGGAGCCATCAGTTCACCTTGCTTGCCTCATGGTGCTGCTTCATAAGCACCGTGCGCATCCAGGCCAACTAGGAAGGGAGGTTTGTTGCAATTGCTTCTGAACTTTATTGCCACCAAACCAACAGTGCTCTCAGTGACAGCTTTTGGACTGTGGAATAATTGCACCCAGCAAAGTCTTAAGAAGGACGCGTTCAGGATGTGCAAAATGGGCTTTTGAAGCTGGCAGCATTACTGAAGGGGCTTTGGCCATCTGCCCTCTTTATGGATACACAAAGGTGATTTCCTCATTAAGAGGGATTGTTTGAGTAACAGGTTGTTAGGTAAGAGGTTTGTTAAGAGGAGTAAGAGGTTTGAGTAAGAGTAAGTAAGAGGTTGTTACGTGGCAACAGTGTTGGGTGTTTAGTAGCTTGTCTTTGCCCACTGCTAATAACCTGTTCCTTCTCCAGTGCACCTGTGAAGTGCCTACTTTTTGCACACAATGTGCTCTCCATGCATGCCTGCATTTTTAGCTTGTAGAGGCGTCTATTACCCCTTGACTCAAGCTGGTCCTTGCTGATGTCACCCAAGAAGGCATTGGGGAGCATGGCAATGTACACTTACAAAACACTGTTGATACCAGTGAAACCAAACTAATGGAGCTGCTGTTTTTTGTCCACTCCATCCTTGTTAGTAACAATGAGCAATGTCCGAACAGAATGCATATGTAGTTGGTCGTGCATAGCCTGCGCACTAAGACTTCTTGGCATGTTATGACCTTAGCACAGTGTTTATTTGTAAAAATCTTCTGATGTGTTGATGACTTCCTTCTCTTTATCATACTTTGCCTGATGGAGCCAGCAAGTGGGTCAGCCAGATGTTCAACCGGCTTCCCACTAGTTTTCCCAGAGTCTCCTTTACCAGGGTGCTGCTCATCGATATCTGGTTCCTTGACCTTGCACTGCACTTCAACCATGGCCTCACCTTCTGAACGTATAGCATGCGATCAAACAAGTGCTATACATCATGTTGCTCCAAACTCGTGACAGGTGCTAGAAGGCCTTGAGGAACACCCTCACTTATTTACGCCCTCATCGTACTGTACGAAGCTTTGCATGATAAGTGCTAGAATTAACATCTGCTGGTTTTTCAGTGTTATTAATGTCCATCTTGCTGAAAGCTATCATGAGTGTTTCAAAAGCAAACGACCGCTGCTGGACAAGAAGTGCTTAAAACAAGGGTCATTAAAACCACATATGTCACACGAAATGAAGAAGGCCACTGAGTATATAGGCGGTTTACTTCATATCTGACAAGCTCAATTGGTTCTCCCTTTGCTAGCGAGTGAACTCAACTTGCCACGAATACATGGCCTGTGACAAACTATGTGCCAGATGCTGTGTCCCCTGCAAAGCTGAAGATGTGTATGAGATCCTGACACCCTGCAGCGGCTTCTACACTGGGCAAACAGGCTACTTTAAAAACGGCTGCCTTTACTAATAGGCTAGTAACATAAAAACGGGCTGAAATTTGGCTATTCATTGGACCCAACTGCAGGTGCAAGCCACTCTTCCACCAGATGTGTGTTCACAGAAACTGGAGCTTTACAAATGCAGATAAAAACAATGATGTTTGAAAGTAGTAGAGTCGAACTATATTCTGCACAAGCAGTGCTATCTGCAGCGCTGGTACCTTATAGCCATAATTGATGGCTGCACTACCATGCAAAGGCACTATTCTTGAATAATTAACTTCTATATATATTTATGGTGGCCATATATTGCAATTACATATACGCCACATTGTGTGCAATATGGTTAAATGTCAATTATGATTGCCATTCCTAATCTGAAATGCAACAAAAGAGCAAATATAGGCAACAAATTGCAATTAAAAGAGACAAAAGACAACCAGTGCACAGAATAAGGGACAGACTTCCTTTTACTGAAAAAGAAACGTGGCGTGTCATGCCACCAGCAGTGGGTAGCAATCTTTCAAGCTTGGGTGACAGAGGCAAAACTTAGCAAAATGCTACAATCACGCTGTAAAACGGCCTTGGACACAAAAAACCAACATCATATTGTACAGAATGAAAGGCCAAGACTCCATCTAAGAACAGTCTATGGCACCACATAATTGAAATGGTGTAAAAAATGCTGACATGCCCTACCCATAAAGAAAAAGCAACAAACACAGAAAACACGCCTTAAAATGCAATGTGCAGAGTCTGAAACCAAGAAAAAACCCGAAAAAGGTTTCGCTAAGTCTTTCAACGATTAAAATTGTCAAACTGTATCATCACTTCTTCATGAACCTGCACAACTGAAAACGAAGGAAAGCCCAATAGCAGGGCTGCAAGAAATGGCACCGAATAAATATACTTTGCTTACCAACGATACCTGTGGTTTAGTTGTGGTCTGTGTATAAACTAATTGTGTATAAACTTTTCTTGTTTAGAATGGTTTAGCGGATAGGGAAAAAATGATCATAAGAGCACCAGGTGTATGCATAGTCTACGCACAAAAAGCCACTGCTTTCTTACTTTTTTTCTCTGCTAACATCCTACTGCAAAACACAGAATTGGGCAAGTTGTGGCATAAAGAAAATTGCACTTTCACTCATAATGGGAAACAATGATGCAGTAGCTGGTGAAATATGCACAGGAAGCTTACTTCATGCAGTATTTGTTGAAGTGAGCACTTGCCAATGCAAGTCAGTAATCTCCTTAAAAAGTAAAATAAGTAAGAGTTGTATTTATTTGTGGGAGTTGTGCCTCACAGTGTTGAAGTGGAAAGACTCCGCTTTTCTTCCTCCTCTTTCATATCCGGACTTAGCCACTGATCTACACCAAAACAACCCCTTTGCTTCTTACTGCTGGATTCATTTTGGTTTTCTCAAATCTATATTTGGGCTGCCCATTGCTAGGTCTCGCGCTTTGCTTGAGGAAAACAAGACACCAACAGCTCCATCCAGTAAATCTGAGAAGCCAAGCACTAGAAGATTAATGATGCAGAAGCACCCAATCATTGTCATCACATGCAAGACGAAAATTTAACATAGGACTTCACAAGTGGGAAGGTGATGTGTAAGAACTTCAAGGTGTGGATGCCAGCTCTACATACAGTACACAAACATTGAGCAGGTGTTAGCCAATCATGGCACCTGTTGGCTAGATCACGCTCTCCGGGATCAGTATTCAACACGACTGTACCTTTAGCAGAGTGGCTGAAATGTAGAATTGTGGACTGCCACTCTTTTGATTGTATGTTTGAATCCTTGCAGCACAATGAGAGCTTTATTTGCAATATTCTAGCAAGAAATTCGGGAATTCCAGTGACAACACCAGTAGACTTGAATTAGGAAGGAACAGCGCCAACTAAGACGAACACAAGAGGGGAGAACGACACAGGACAAGCGCCAAGTGGCGCTTGTCCTGTGTCGTTCTCCCCTCTTGTGTTCGTCTTAGTTGGCGCTGTTCCTTCCTAATTCAAGTATGCACCATCTAGCCCAAATGAATGTTCTCCTGAACTATGTTTCGAAAACACAGGGCCCTTTCTTATGTGACAACCTTTGGCGCTTGTCCTGTGTCGTTCTCCCCTCTTGTGTTCGTCTTAGTTGGCGCTGTTCCTTCCTAATTCATGTATGCACCATCTAGCCCAAATGAATGTTCTCCTGAACACCAGTAGACATCAGAACAACCAGGGGAGTTAGCCCATAGCAGCTATTGCTGTAAAAAAGACTGGCATAAGCACAATAATTGAGATGGGAACACTACATGCCTTTGTTCTGGTAGTGGTCCTCTACTGTGGTGCTACAGTTAATGATCTCCACTGTCACTGGACATAATAAGAGTTCTTTAATTATACACTCGCGCATCCGCCGCCTCTGAGGTTGCCTAAGTGGACATACTATGCTGGCTGATAGCGGCCCCCTCCCGCTTTTAGTATGCTTCACCGCGTAACTAAGCTGTACTGCGGCGAAGAAGCCGTACATTGGTATAGAGTGAATAAACAAATGGTTTTTACAACAGTACAGAAATAAACGCGCACCATGCATCATTCTACCACACGAAAGAGCGTCGCAACATACGGTAGCTGATTTACACAGGCCGTGTAGCCCACTTATCAGTCGTAAAGGGTGTTAGGGGTAATTGAACATTTCAGACACACATATGTGTATATGTTTACGTTCGCACTCCTTGCGTAATAAGACTCCCAGAACTTCCACAACAAAAAGTAATTTACAACACACAAACGCAAAGAACACAGACATATGTCTCGTTTTCGACTCGGCCGTCATGCGAATGACATATAGCGCGGAAAAACGTGAACATGCTGTCTGTTAGCGTCGTAAACTTCATACTAGGCAATGAGCTAGCACACCACAGTCCCGCGACAGCCGCGAATGAGACCTAGAGTGGAGCACATGTCTGTGAACGCGCAAACCCTAAGCCACTCTGCTCCTCCGCCACCCCCGCTGCACGGCTGCACTATTTGTTTCAAGCACAGCACACCAAACACACATTCAGCGCTGAACAGTGGGCGGTCGACGCAGTTGCATTTACATGACTTGCAGCGAGCAGCACATCCCTCCATGTCCGTTAAGCAAAGTCGGACACGGTGACGCCACATCGCGGTTCGCAGAACTTCGCTGCCGAGGGGCTAGGCCACTTCGATATTTCAATTATCACCACCGCCGGGTTCTCAAGAAAGCACGGGTCACACAACGCAGATTCTGTAGTGTCCGTGCTCACCGAGGCCAAAGCCACACTGTCGCATCGCCAATACTCATGGCTTTCCGCCAAGTAAAACAGAATCTACAACCAACACACAAGCAACGCGCGCATATTAACATGAGCAATGTTGAACAACGCGCGGTCCAGAGAACGATCACGTCATGAACACGCCACGGCGTCACTCGGCGCCAGCATCGCGCCTTCTAAAAAATCCCTAAACGATGCTGTCTCTAGGCACCTAGGATCAGGTCACGTGAGGGATTTTTGTACAACAAATAGACGCACACGACTGAAACGGGTGTGCGGATTGCGCAGAGTTTCAGCGCACGCGCGCGAAGTGTTCAAGGGACGGCAAGGAACAGTGAGACGGCTGGCCGCTCCCGCCGAAAACAGACGGAAGTGACTCCGACAGGCACTTCCGGTAGCATTAGACGCGTGCGTGTCGCGTCAAAATCTAGCCAATCCTGATGGGCCGCGGCGGGCGTTTTTCTCGACGCCGGGCGTCAAATCGGCGCCTTGAGGCGAAAGTCGCCTCAAAAACGCTCCATGTATTCCGGGCTTCTTAGAGCCCAGCGGCCCAATTGACTGCAGTGTACCAAGCCGTCGGCATCAATACCTGAACCCCACTTCCGGGTTTGGTTTGGTGCGTGCGCGTTTTGAATACTCGCTCGTACGCACCACGCCGGCTCCGCTGTTTCTTTTCTTCTACAACTGAACCACGTGTGGTCTTCGTGCGAAATCGCTTTATTAATCAGTGACATTGATTGCGAACGATCTTCACAAGCCTCCATCGAATATGTGCCACGTGTAATTTTAGAAAGACGCAAGATGCCTTGTGAAATGAGGAAATCTTTATTTTATTCTTTATAAATGCTCGTTGCAGGCTTTTTGTGCATTCATCTAATGTTGTGGCACCAGGTAAGCAGCAGTAGTTTCCGTGGGAAGCTCCACTAGATGTCAGCTGGAAAGATTAATTTACAAGCAAGTGTTATTTTGGTATTACCATGTAAGAGTAATGCATGTAGAGGCGAAGCGTGCGCAAGTGGTGAACGCGCGGCATTACAAACAAGATCAGTTCATATTTACACATATGGCATAGAAAATACCCGACTCATCTAAACAATACCGTGCATAATAATAATATTATATGGGGCTTTACGTGCCAAAACCACTTTCTGATTATAAGGCACGCCGTAGTGGGGGACTCCGGAAATTTCGACCTCCTGGGGTTCTTTAACGTGCACCTAAATCTAAGTACACGGGTGTTTTCGCATTTCGCCCCCATCGAAATGCGGCCGCCGTGGCCGGGATTCGATCCCGCGACCTCGTGCTCAGCAGCCTAACACCATAGCCACTGAGCAACCGCGGCGGGTAATACCGTGCATACCACGAAAGCATTCTATTTCCAATAATTTCTCTCTCCCTGGCCCTTATTTCCTACATATTAATAGCACGAGTACACAGGCTACTGCGCGTTTCGCGAATTTGGTTGCAACCGACGGGATAGTACGCTACGGGTACACAGAGGTGGCCACAATACAAGCTCTCAACCAGACCATGCTGGACGCTCGCAGAATTCCTTCTACTTGCACTCAAGACGAATGCGTGGGTGCCATCCTGAAGACCGAGTTTTCGAGTTACTAGTTCCTAGCGTTTGAGCTCCTTGGCGTTCTCTCTTGCGCGTTCTGCCAGCGCAAGCAACACACTCCCGTGTTATCACTCTTGAGAATTGCTCGTCGTGTTTTCCACAAGCGTGAGTACCGCAAGAAGGCTTAAATTGTTGCGCGGACATAAAAATAGTCACAAACTTTTCGCAGTAAGATTCCGTACGCGCCAAACTAACTTTGTCACTGCGGCCGAGCTGCTTTTCGCTACGTCACGACAGGCGCGGTGAGCGTGTCGCATAAGTAACCAGAAAAGTACCGAAAATAATTTTCAACAATGTTGGTCGTCAGAGAAAGCACCATGAACTTGTCAGTGTATTAAAGCGCGAAACTGCGCATCACGGCCGAGCTGCTTTTCGCTAACCGCTTCACAGCGTCAGGCGCACACACTGCGCTCGAAAGGTACCCCAAAAAGTAATGAAATTAGTTACAATAATGTTTGCGGTCAGAGAAAGCCCCAAAACATGTCGCAGTAAAATTCAGTACAATTGTCAGTACAAACTTGTCGCGAAACTGTGTCACAGCACCCTGTGCAACTAGCACGCCTAAAAACTTGCCAAATGAGCTAAAATAATATTGGGGCTCATAGAAAGAGTCCCAAACAGCTCCCAGTACGATTCATTAATTCAAGTTAACTGTGCCATGACGGCCGCGCTGTTTTTCGTTAACTGCGTCACAAGCTTAGACTAGGTGCTGAGCCGTAAGCATGATTCCCTGAAAACCCGCCGTGGTTGCTCAGTGGCTATGGTGTTAGGCTGCTGAGCACGAGGTCGCGGGATCGAATCGCGGCCACGGCGGCCGCATTTCGATGGGGGCGAAATGCAAAAACACCCGTGTACTTAGATTTAAGTGCACGTTAAAGAACCCCAGGTAGTCGAAATTTCCGGAGTCCCCCACTACGGCGTGCCTCATAATCAGAAAGTGGTGTTGGCACGTAAAACCCCATAATTTTGTTTTAATTGCCTGAAATGCGTCGCAGACTGTCGAACAAAATTTCTCACCTTGCCGTAGTCCAATAGTGCAGTGGTGCCACGTCGAAGTTCAGAAGGAGCGCAAGAATTCGCCGGGAGCCCACCAAACCAGGCTGAATCCAAAAAGAGGAAAACAGGCATACGGGTGACCGAACACGCCAACGCTCGGATGCGTGGCCCGACTCGGTTGCTTCGGCGGTGTGTCTAACGAATGATGCATGCACCTGACTTGTCATTCGCCGATTGGCCTCTCACTAGGCAACGGAAGTAAGCCGCGAAGTTTAGTTTAATTCATACGCAGATATTTTGCTTTTGCCGGGAAAGAATAAAAAATAAAACAATTTCTGTTAACCTCATTTCACATTCTTTCATTTCTTCGATGCTCGCGGCAGCAAACGGTCGGTCTTAATACTATAGCGCGACGTATTTCCTGTTGCCACTTTTCGCCTTGTTATATTTCTTACTCTATGGTTTCGTGGTCCTCGGTAACTCTGCTAGCGCTCCGCGATGTTTTTCCTGTTCCACTACTCGCACCGTTCGTGCATCGTGCAGTAGTGCAAGAATACCTCCAAAACGAGTCATGCAAGGTTCTTCCGGGTGCCTAAAGACAACAGGTGAGTGCGCAGTTGGCCTCCAAGTTTTCATTTGTGGTAATTACTGTGCGACGTCCTACATAGCCGTTCTGGAGTGAGGCAACAGGTAATTGAAGATATGACTGATTTCAGAATAGCAAATATGATGGACTAATATCGTTATACCAACAAGCAGCGAACACATACCACTTGAGACACATTTCGCCTTTGCGTCTCTCATATAACCACGTGCTTGGGTGTGTGCTTTGCATTTGTCTCCTGCTCAGAACTAGCTATCATTTAAAAACGTGTTTCCGAGCCACTTAGGTAGATGTATCACAACTTGTAGTTTGCCGAGAGGACGAAACGAGTTCACTTATGCGTGATCCGACTGTGCACTTTATCACGTTGGAATTTGTGGTTTTCGCTTACTTTTCTTCAGGATCGAAGCATTTCTAAAGTACTCTGGGAGGCCGGACCTCATTGGCTTGCCCAGGCGGAAGGCCTACAACTACAGAAGCTGCTCGGCGCACTTCACGAATGGAGGTTTCAGGGACCCGGCGGGAAGCAAGCTCGCTTGGTTAGCCATGCCATCCGTGAAGGCGCCAAATGAGCTGTTCGAGTGAAAGGGTGGGTCTAGGTTTAAACTTATTTAGCTAGACTACGTGAGCCTCATCTCACACTCTACAATAATTAGCACAGGTTTCTTGCATGATTTTCATTTCATCAACTGGAAAATAAAAGTGTCGGCCTGCTTTGAAAATGCACTTCTTTCTTTGGAATTCACTATGTGGCAAATATGTACTCTTCACTTTGGAAGTTCCATAGAAACAATACCTCGATTATGACCTTTGCAGACATACGTTTAGTTTACCTTAGTAGTACTTCAATTTGCTTTCAGGCTGCGGAGTTAGCCCTGGGCAAACCGATCCAACTCTCCCAGAAGTGCGAGTCATCAAGGTAGGCTGCATTTAACTTGTTGATTGTGTGACAGTTCTAAAATTGCATGACATATTCTAGCTTAACTATTAGAAAAGCAACAATTTGTTTGGTACATTAGATATCGAAATTGAGAAATTAACTAAACATGTCTCCTAAATTCAGAGCTCATCACTTCTCCAAGTATTTCAACACAAACGAAGCTGTTGACATGTGCACTTCTGGCACCTGTCAACACTGGCAGATACCAGAATTCATAGAGGCATTACGTAAACAAACAGTACAGACCACCCACGTAAATACCTTGGAGAATATCTACAGAGGTTCTACAGCTACCCTAACTCTAGACAAGAAAAGCAGGAAGATACCTATAAAGAAAGCGTTCAGACAAGGAAACACAATCTCTCCAATAGTATTCACTGCGTGTTTGGAAGAAGTATTCAAGCTGTTAAACTGGGAAGGGTTAGGAGTAAAGATAGACGGCGAATATCTCAGCAACCTTCGGTTTGCTCATGACATTGTTCTATTCAGCAACAATGCAGACGAGTTACAACATATGATTGCGGACATTAACAAATAGGCTGTAAGAGTAGGATTGAAGATTAATATACAGAAAACAAAGATAATTAGAAATTAGCGGGAAAAGGAACAAGAGTTCAGGATCGCCAGTCGGCCTCTAGAGTCTGTGAAGGAGTACGTTTACCTATGTCAATTAATCGCAGGGAACCCTGATCATGAGAAGGAAATTCACAGAAGAATAAAAATGGGTTGCATCGCATACGGCAAAAATTGCCAGCTCCTGACTGGAAGCTTACCATTATCATTGAAAACAAAGGTGCACACTCAGTGAATTTTACCAATGCTGACATATGGGGCACGGTCTTGGAGACTGACAAAGAAGCTTGAGAACAAGTTAAGGGACGCGCAAAGAGTGATGGACTGAAGATTTCCTAGCATAACGTTAAGAGACAGAAGAAGAGCGGTTCGGATCAGAGAGCAAACGGGCATAGACGATATTGTAATTGCCACCAAGAGAAAAATATGGAGCATGGCAGGTCATGTAGTGTGAAGGTTAAATAATCGTTGGACAATTAGGGTTACAGATTGGATATCAAGAGGAGGGAAACGTAATCGAGGACGACCGAAGACTAGGTGGAGTGATGAAATCCATAAATTCGTGGGTGCTAGTTGGAATCGCTTTGTGCAGGACAGGGGTAATTGTAGATCGCAGGAAGACGCGTTCATGCTGCAGTGGACATCACACAGCCTGCCGCTGCTGCTGCTGCTGCTGATGATGATGATGAGGATGATGATGATGCTCGAAACTGTATGCTCTTGACTTCAGGAGGCTGCTATTTACCTTTGTGGCGACGAGCGACCACGTAGACCGGTAAAGTCTCAGGCTCTCGCAGGAGAGGAATAACTGACACTCGATCTCTTAGAGTAGCATTCTTTTTAATAATCTCCTTCGGAACGCTAGCCCGTGCCGGAGTGTGCCAGCCGCTCGTGCCTCGTGTAGACGCAAGCGTCTACCTGATCCCTCGTTCGACGCCGATGCTGCTGCCGCTACAGAGGGCTCCCCCCTAGAGAGGAGCAAAGTTCGACGAACGATGGAAAGTCCACGTGACGCGGCGTGTCTTGGCGTTGGTCTTGGGTGTCACGTGCACTGGCGGCGGCGAAGGATGCAGCAGGGTCGCGTCGCACACTGGTGGAGCTGATGGCGCGGGTGCTTCGATGTAGGCGGGTTTGAGACGTTCCAGGGCAATCGTGTCTCATCGGCCGGTGACATTGACAACAAACGACGTCGGACGACGCTCTAGAACACAATATGGCCCGGAGTAGTGTGGTTGCAAAGGCTTCCGCACGGCACAGTTACGCACGAAAACGTGGGTAGCAGAGCTGAGTGCGGGAGAAAGGTACGGGGACCTTGCTTCTTGTGAACGCGTAGGCACGGAGCGCATCTGGCTGAAGAAAGCTTTCTAAGGGTTTGGCGGAGCGGTCGTAGTTGTCGGGAGGATCTTGATGCGACAGGACTAGGCGAGCAAGCTTTACTGGCAGTCTTTACATTTTATAACGTGAGGTACATTAGCAGTCTAGCGCGACTCCCATATGGAGCCCGCAAGATTAACATTCAGCAAAACAGCATTCGAGCACACAGCTCACTACTACATTTTCAGCATAACATCGAGCACTCAGCTCCTTACGACGAGCACGACACGAGCACGAGCACCCTCTAGCAGTCGGCAAACGCTGCTTATAAGCCTCCGCTTGACGTCATAGTTCGACGTCATCATTCGGCGTGGACGGAGCACGAATGGTCGGGAATGTGCGTCCAATCATGGTAAACTTGCCGCCGCCCCGCAGTACAGCCCACACACACAAAGGCTAACACGTTCGAGCCTACACACACAAAGGCTAACGCGTTCTAGGGCTTTGTAGAACTCTCGGTATAACCCGCGGTGTCGTCGACCGAGGGCCTCGTAGAACTTTGCGCCTTCCCGGGTGGCGCGGCGGCGCACCACATTCCAGAGCTGCCCGCGCGCCACGTGGCCGCCTCTCATCCGTAGTTCTCAGAAGGCGTGGTCTGGGGGGGTTGGAACACGCGCAGCGGGCTGAAAGCTGCCACGTTGCCACCCCCGTACGGCCATTCCTAACAGCTCCTCCATGGCCCGGAAAATCTCGTCTGGCCAGTGCTGGCAACCGCTGGGCAGGAAGAGAATGGCTGGCGAGCAAGATGACGGCTTTGCTCTCTGCAACCCCTGCGTACTTGGAATGCCTTCAACCATCTCACAACAACTGGCACAGAAGAGTCGACCCGGCAACACAATACCGCTCAGCGTTCAAACGCCCGGAATTAGCTGCTAACCCACCAGGCCTCCTATTACAATTTCCATGCAAGTCACTCAACTGGGAATCCCAAATTTTGCCCCAAAATTTCGTGCCACCAAAGCGAGCGTTCACGTTCCTCCTGAGTTCGACCAAACCCGGCCGTCGCGCTGCTCAAGAGTAAAGGGTTACGCAGAATTAAACCGAACGCTTTCAAACACCAATACTCAAACATAACTCGAGCAGCCTAACTTCGCGAACAGCCTGTTACTACCCTATCACAGTGGCGTACTTATCTCATGTACTGCTGCCACTGAACCGTCTGGCCAACTCTACAGGTACGTCATCACAAACGCGCTAAGTTTGAGGTCCCTATTCCGAACACGTGCTTGCATCATACAAAGTTTTCATCACGCTGACTCACATTTGTTCCTTTAATCCACACAGGACACGTTCCTTAAACAAACAACCACGCTTGCGTAACTTACGTAACACAGAGGAACCTTTGAACAAATGTGTCTTTTACTAACTAGCTCTTCGCACGCGTACTAGAGAAGTCAGAATACGGTTGCCCTCGACATACACGAGCAACCCAGTCAAAAACCTTCTGCTTCCTTCCGTCCGCACAGGACACGCGCTAATAGACCTAAGAGCTTTTCTCAGTGCAAATCCCGCACTTACTGAAAATCTACGCGCTTCACCTTAAAATTAAAAAAAAAACACTTAAAAAGAAAGGAGGTTAAATAACACACACGCACGTTACGATAGGCCTCTCAACGATAACCTTGACCTCCAGGTTACTCACATACACACAAAAAAAGAAAGCCTATATACTTATTAATGAACATCTCGCGAGACTACAGGTTTACATAAAACGCGTCTTTCAAATCACGGAGCTTCTCAAACGAAAACACAAACAAAGCTCAAACCTTACATATTGAAAGAGCTCCTAGTCTCAAATCGCGAAAATTTGCAAATGTTCAAAAATAAAACAAAACACGTTTCACTTCTGTGGAAGCTCTCTTGGCTTCCCGTTCCCGAGTGCTTACGACTGACTCATACTTTCAGCCGGACCCGTGGTGGTCGCACTTTACAAGCTACTCTGGCTACGGAGGAACAACAAAAGGGCTGACTCACTATCAGCTCCCCCAAGACGTTACGGTCTCCTGCCAATTTGCGTCCTCCCGCCCCGCTTTCAACAGGACCTCGACTGACCGCGTCGCTACTCCCCACCTGGTCTCGTCTTGCCACCTTGCGCTTCTTTGAACTGCACGCTGAGCTTCGAAGAGAACGACGGAACGACGAGGAATTTGACTGCCCCGTGCCCTTTGTCCGCGTCCGTGCAGAACAAGCTTCTCGGTCCCCTTTTGACCGGTGGCTCGAACTTGTTAGATGCGTCAACATCGTCCGTGACGACCGCACCTTTCTTTTCTCCGCGCCCTGCCTTCTCGCGCTTGTCGCCGTCTTTGGCTTCGCTACATTAGCCACCGCATTCCGATCTTTTCGGCGCTTCTTTCTGCGGCGCTTTCTCCTCGAACTCTCTTTCATGCCGTCATCTCGCGCCTCGTGCTGGCCGTTACACATCTCGTCGGCCCAGATCGGTCTCTTACCTGCACAGTCTGATTGATTTTCATTTAAATCAACATTATCTCTGCCTCGACTGGCGGACAGCTCAACCGACTCTGGCACAATGCAGCAGGCTTTACTCGAGCTAGACAACTCGCACTCTTGCGAACTACCCTCTACTACATTGCCCAGCGCACGCTGTGCATCGGCACACAGCCCGTCGGTATCGATCGCTGTCTCACGCGCACAGTCCGAATGATTAATAACTGAATCATCCCTCTCTAGGCTACCTAGACTGGCGGAGAGCCGCACCGATCCCTGGACAATGCAGTTGTTCTCTCTTGAGCTACGGAGCTCGCCATCCCGAGAACTACTCTCAACTGCATGGTCCAGCTGGCACTTCTCTTCTGCACGCAGATCTGACTCAACATGGGTGCTCGCGTCTGTCAAGTCAACAGTACCCTGTACCTTGCTAACGACCTTGATACCATGAGATGCGACGCACACACGCGGTAACTGTGCCAAATTGTTCGCAGCTGGCCTAGCTGTCTCTACAGTCCTCTTTTGGCACAGCACCTCGTCGCTCTCACTCTGGCCTTCAACGGCCTCTGCTGCCACTAAGGCATCGTTAGCTGCTAACACTTCGAGTTCGTTTATGAACGTGTTGCTATTCTCACAGGTACTACTACTCTCGGCTTTCGACTGAAATCTGCTGTCGACATCCTGCCACTTTCGCTGCGTCCAGCCTACAGATTTTTCAAGCCGCTGTTGACATTGTTCGATTAACTGCTCGAAACCTTCAATCTCTTTGTTCAATGCCTCAATGTACTGCCTTGTTACTTCTGTTAGGCATTCTTTCTGTGAAATGCTTTTCAGTTCCTGCCTAGCTTTTTCCTGTTCTTGCTTAAATTCTTCCTGTTCCTGGCTAATTGCTTCCTTTTCCCGCTTTTTGCTTAGAATTCGTTTGCCCATTTGTTCTATGAATTTTGAATCATTGTTACTTTTTAGAATTTCCTTACGAATTTCCGTTTCCGTCAAGTCCTCCTCTACGTTTACCTCGATCTCCTCACACAACCACAACAGGTCAGCTCTCGTCAAACACATTAGGACCATGGTCGCTACTTTAAGCTTTGGTTCTGCTGTCACACAATACTTGTTGCGATACCCACGCAAATCAAAATACAAGTAAAATATCCCCAGCGAATCAAATCCAAAAGCACAGTGAAATTGAAGCCTGGTAAATCTTACAGCCAAAACCAAACGCTTACCCACTGAAGCAGCACCATATCACCAGTCCTTCCCCGCCGTATCCAGTCAGTTGCAAGAGGTGGTCGCCCAAGTCGCCTCCAACTTGATCAGGATGCCGGTCGGTCACCATGTGCCAACGTCCGTCAGCTGCCGTTGCTGTCTCCCGAGTCGTAGGCCGATCTAGGAGCCGTAGTCGGATCCCTCCGCTGCCATTCAGTTGTAAGGGTTTGGCGGAGCGGTCGTAGTTGTCGGGAGGATCTTGATGCGACAGGACTAGGCGAGCAAGCTTTACTGGCAGTCTTTACATTTTATAACGTGAGGTACATTAGCAGTCTAGCGCGACTCCCATATGGAGCCCGCAAGATTAACATTCAGCAAAAGAGCATTCGAGCACACAGCTCACTACTACATTTTCAGCATAACATCGAGCACTCAGCTCCTTACGACAAGCACGACACGAGCACGACACGAGCACGAGCACCCTCTAGCAGTCGGCAAACGCTGCTTATAAGCCTCCGCTTGACGTCATAGTTCGACGTCATCATTCGGCGTGGACGGAGCACGAATGGTCGGGAATGTGCGTCCAATCATGGTAAACTTGCCGCCGCCCCGCAGTACAGCCCACACACACAAAGGCTAACACGTTCGAGCCTACACACACAAAGGCTAACGCGTTCTAGGGCTTTGTAGAACTCTCGGTATAACCCGCGGTGTCGTCGACCGAGGGCCTCGTAGAACTTTGCGCCTTCCCGGGTGGCGCGGCGGCGCACCACATTCCAGAGCTGCCCGCGCGCCACGTGGCCGCCTGTCATCCGTAGTTCTCAGAAGGCGCCTCGTCTGGGGGGGTTGGAACACGCGCAGCGGGCTGAAGGCTGCCACGTTGCCACCCCCGTACGGCCATTCCTAACAGCTTGAAGTTCGGCAACGTAGTCGGCAGGTGATGGCATAGGCGTTTGGGGGGTGGCGACAAAGAAATCGCACGGAAGGCGTAGGTGAGTGCCGTAAACTAGCTCAGCACAGGAGCAACCTAGGTCGCTCTTGAGTGCGGCTCTGATGCCAAGTAAGACAAGGGGCAAATGTAGGACTCACTTCTCCGGCGATTCATGTGCCATAAGGGAGACCTTCAGATGCCGGTGAAAACGTTCAACTAGTCCATTGGACTGCGGGTGGTAAGCAGTTGTGCGAAAACGTGTCGTTCCGAGTAGTTTGAGTAGCTCGTTGAATAGTGCTGAGTCAAACCATCGACCGCGATCTGTGATGATTGTGGATGGGCAGCCGAACCTTGCGATCCACGTAGACACAAAAGCTGCTGCAAAAGTGGGCGCTGAGATGTCAGATATAGGTGTAGCTTCTGGCCACCGTGTATTACGGTCGATGCATGTCAGTATGTAGCAGTAACCTTTCGAAGGTGGGAGAGGACCGACGAGGTCCAGGTGTACGGTGTCAAAACGAGCATCCGGTGGAAGAAAAGACTTGGCAGGTGGAATGGGGTGACGCTAGATCTTCGAAGGTTGACACGACAAACACCAGCGAACCCAATCGCGAACTTGCGCGTTTAGCTGAGGCCAAACGAAACGACTGAAAAGAGGCTTCTGTGTCGCGCATATGCCAGGATGCGACAGGTTGTGCACGGTTTCGAATAGACGTCTGCGAAGTGATGCCGGAATGTATGATCTAGGTGTGTCGTTAGAGGTGTCGCAGACGACGGACGAACCATCTGGGGTCACAACGACGTCTTCCAATTTCAGGAACATTCGCGAATTCCGGAGTGTACGAAGTTCAGTGTCGTCACGCTATTTACTGGCGAGTAAGTCGGCCTCGATGATGAAAGGTTCCGATGTCAACGTGGAAACGACATTGACACGACTGAGGACGTCGGCTGGAACGTTGTCGATGCCCTTGATGTGGCGGAACGTTGTTGTAAACTCGGAGATGTGGGAAAGGTGTCGGATCTCGCGGGGTGAGTAGCAGGACGCCGAACGATTCGTTGCGTGCACAAGGGGCTTGTGGTCCGTCGAGGCACTGAATGCACGGCCTTCGAGGAAATGGCGAAAATGCTTCATAGCCAGGTACACAGCGAGTAATTCACGGCCGAAAACGCTGTAGCGGGACTGCGCAGGCTTCAGTTTCTTGGAGAAAAAAGCCAGTGGATGCCATGCATTGTCGATGAATTGCTGCACAACGGCACCAACGGCGGTGTTTGAAGCGTCGGTCATGATGGCAGTGGGTGCATCTGGCTTTGGGTGCCTAAGCAGCGTGGCATCGGCGAGGGCAGACTTGACTCTTGTGAAAGCGTCGGTGGCCTCTTCAGTCCACTCAAGCACTAGTTTGCGTTTGTTTACCAGGAGAGCGTCTAGCGGAGCAATAAGTCGTGCGCACTCGGCAATGAATCGGCGGTAGAAATTGACAAATCCGAGAAACTGGCGAACCTTGGTGAGTGTGGTTGGTCGGGGAAGGTTTTCGATGACGCGAATCTTGGACGGCAGAGGTCGAATGCCGTTAGCATCGACGATATGACCGAGGAACTCGAGTTCGGGTTGACCGAATTCACTCTTGGCGGCGTTGATAATTCCTTTACTGGCAAGGCGTGAAAACAACAACCGCAATTGGTGAAGATGTTCTTCTGCCGAAGAGCTTGCCACGAGAAGGCCGTCAATGTATGCAAAAACGAAAGGCAAACTTCGGGTGACGGAATCGATGAAACGCTGAAAAGATTGGCCCGCGTTCCGTAAGCCAAAATGCATGCGGAGAAATTCGAAAAGACCGAAGGGTGTTGTGATGGCGGTCTTGGGAATGTCTTCTTCAGCGACCGCTAGTTGGTGGTAGGCGCGAACGAGATCGATCTTAGAAAAGATTTTCGCACCGTGCAATGCCACCGTGAAGTCCTGAATGTTCGGTAGAGGGTAGCGATCACGAACTGTGACGTTGTTTAGTGACCGGTAATCGCCGCATGGACACCAGTCTCCCGTCTTCTTAGGCACCATGTGAAGCGGTGATGCCCAGTTACTGGAGGAAGGGTGGATGATGCCAAGTTGCAGCATGTGTTCGAACTCCGCGTGAGCGATCTTGAGTTTCTCCGGGGACAAACGCCGGGGTCGGAAATAGACGGGTGGGCCGGAGGTGACGATGTGATGGCACACGTCATGTTGCACCGGTTGCGTCCAGTCCGGCAGGCGCGTCAAAGTGGGAAACTCGCACAGGAGCGCGGCGAAAGGTTCGTCCAACATGGCAGAAATCGGCACAATGGGTGATGTGCCTGATGATGGGACGCCGGGAGCGGATAGCTGGGTCACGGAGTCGATGAGACGGCGTCGTTGGATGTCCGCAAGGAGTCCGTAGTTATGCAAAAAGGCTGCTGCAATGACTGCATGACGGACGTCTGCAACCAGGAAAATCCAGCGGAACGCTCGTCGAAGGCCAAGGTTTAGCATGATGGAGCGTAACGAGAAAACTGGAATCCTGGTGCCGTTGACGGCTTGCAAAAACGAGACAGGTGTCGCTTTTCGGTCGGAGTGCTGGGCGGGGAGAATGCTGACGTCAACACCTGTGTCGGCTAAGAATCGTTGTCCCGTGACTCTGTCCGTCACGTAGAAAAGGTGACTTGTGTGCTGGGCCGGACCACTCGTCGCCGTGAGAGGTCGGCCGGCCTGTTTCCCTGACAAGCGCAGGGACGCCGACAGTGACGAGCGTCGTTTCCAAAACGGCGATGGTAGTAGCAAACACCAGGCGCTGTAGTTGAGGCTTCATTGCGAGTAATCGTGCGTCTTGATCTGCTGGAACTACGGCTGCGTGGGCGACGAGACGCGCGGCGATGTTCCGCTCCACAGATTATGCGCTCCAGGCGCTCACACAAGGAGTCGAGCGGAGATTGCACTGCGGAAGAGCAGGGAAGAGTTTGCAGAGCGGTTGTATTGTCACCCGGAGACGGTACCGTGGCTGCGATGGTTGGGGTGGCTACTTCCATGACTTTGTCGGCCAAAGCGGCAAGTCCGGTAAGGTCCATGGTAGAGGCTGTCACCAGGACCATCTGCACGTTAGCCAGGAGTCGTTGCAAAAACAGTTCGCCCAACAGCGTGTCGTCGATGGATCTCGCGTTGTTTCCGAACCGCTGGCTCATTCGGCGAAGAAGTTGACTAGGGCGTCGGTCGCCGAGTTCTTCAGCGGACAGAAGCTGCTGGATGCGAGAACGCTGTGAAGCTGCTGTGCACTGTAGCAGTGCTGCCTTGGGATCGTCATAGGTGGCGGCAGACAATGGGGAGTTCAACAAATCTGCTACCTCGTCAATGGCAGTGGGCGAGAGCGCTGCGACGGCGTAATGAAACTTTGAGGCTTGAGAGCGGATACCAGCGACTTGAAATTGCGCTTCAGCCTGTAGAAACCACGCCGAAAGATGCTGGTCCCAGTACTGTGGGAGGCGGACAGCGATGGCGGAACAGGAGGGCTCACCGCGTTCCTCGGAAGGGTTCTGGCCTTGAGCTCTCGTAGCGTCGGTCTGGTCCATGGTCGTCTCTACCACAGGAGCGTATGGCAGTATCACGTCCGGAGTCACCAAACTGTGGCGACGAGCGACCACGTAGACCACTAAAGTCTCGGGCTCTCGCAGGAGAGGAAGAACCGACACTCGATCTCTTAGAGTAGCATTTTTTTTAATAATCTCCTTCGGAACGCTAGCCCGTGCCGGAGCGTGCCAGCCGCTCGTGCCTCGTGTAGACGCGAGCGTCTACCTCATCCCTCGTGCGACGCCGATGCTGCTACCGCTACACCTTAATTGAACAGCTAAGCAGAATTCAGCTGTTTGTTAAGGCAGTGCTGTGCTATCAGGGTACAAGTAAAGTCACACTTTCAGAGCAGCTAAACGTAACTCCAGATAAATCATTCTTCGAAGTGGGTGATCACAAAGTTTCTTTTCTTTTCGACGCTCCACACCTTATGAAGTGCACCAGAAATAACCTGCGTGCCACTCAAGAACATGTGATTGACACATACAATAATAAATGGAAATACATTGTGGAGGTATACAAGAGCTATTATCCAATTGGAATGAAATTGGCAAGAAAACTGACAAATGACCATATTTACAAGAGGCCTTCCAACAGTATGAAGGTAATGTTTGCCACTGAGGCAATGAGCCCGTCAGTGTCGGTGGCATTCACAGTCATGATTGCTCTGGGGAAAATAGATGGGGCTGTCAAGTCTACGCCAGAGTTTATTGATAGCATTAACAAGCTATTTGAATGTCTCAACAGCAAAAGCATCTTTGCCAGGCCTGGCAAGATAAACTATGCCACTAGTGCTGACTCTGGTTATGTGGAGCTTTTGCAGCAGGCAGTCAAATGGATGTAATGCTAAAGATTTGACAGCCCCAGACAGCGTCACACAATTCTTGGCTGGCTTGTAACCATCCAGGCGGTCCTCTTGCTGTGGAAAGACCTCTCCCAAAATTTTCACTTCACTTTTCTCCTGACACAATTTCCAGCAGGACCCTCTTGAGAAACTTTTCGGCACAGTGACAAGGAATCTTGGTTGTAATGAACATCCAAATGTGTTTCAGTTCATTGCTGCTCTGAAAGACATTTATTTTGGGAAGCGAAGCAACCTATGTCTCGTGAGAACTGTGAAATCGGAGACACCTATTTATTGGCCAAAGTAATGGATGGTGGGGCTGCGTCACCACCGCTCATTGCTGAAGAGGCAGAGGTGCCATGTTCCTGCGACCCCTCAGGTGGCGAGCTTCTAGATGCCGAAGAGAACAATGCACTGTACTGCTTTACGGCCCACACCGTGCAGCCATTTCTTTAAGAAGTCCTGCGAAGTGTGTTTGGAGCCGTTTTTAAGACATGAGGAGGAGGCATTAGTAAGCTCCCATCAGTTTATGGCCATGCTTCAGGCTCATGGTAAGCAAGGGGGACTCTTTGCCGGCCTGACACAGCCTTCCAAACATCTCTTTGGGGCTGTTAAAAACGCAGAAAAAGATTTTATAGAAAACATTGGTATTGTAGCTCATCTACCACGTGTTGCACATGTGTTAGAGAAAGAACTGTGCGACAACCTTTGCCAAGCACTGTATTGCTCTACAAGCTGTCATGTTGACTTCCTCCAACAAATTTATCGAGCGAGGTTGCTGCTTCATATAATGCCCGTAAATCGAGTTCTACGAAAGCAGCGATGCAAAATATCATCAGCTAAAAGAAAACTGCAAAATCTGCAAAATAAATGTTCATAATATATATCTTCTACTGATACATTTTCTGTGCCTACCTGATAAACCGAAAAAAATTCTCATTATGTCATTGATGTCGTCATTTTACGTCCCTTATTTGGTCAGCAGCCTCAATCATAGTGCAATGTCATGGGCGTTGGCTGAAATTGCAGTTTATTCTTTCTCTTATATTCTTGGTCTGTGGTTCTTCCACCATTTCCATAGAGCGCCGCTCATATTCAAAGTTGTACTAATTCAGTTCTTATCCCAACATGTCTTACCTGTAGTAGACTATAGAATATGCAGAAATTAAGATTATCAGAATTTCTTGTTTTTATCTTTGCCATCAGCTGTGGTAATTATTGCAGTAGAAGACGCGTCAGAGATAGCGTTAGAATTTTTTTACTGCATTTACATGACCATGTTGTAGTATTACAGTTTCATGCCACTTTTTGTGTCCTCAAATGAACTCTATGTGGCCATTGAACTTGTTTGCTAGCCCACGACATTGCACTGCAACACCATAGCTATTCAATACTGCAGTGGCTAATGTGAGCACATGTTCTGCGTTTGACTTGATACCTTAACGCGAAATCATGTAGCTTATAATTGTGCACTGATGTTGCCCTGTGGTTCTTTAACACGCAACTGTAGCAGACGCAGAAGCAACCTTATTAAATGCTTGGGTTATCTGTTCCAAACTATGATGTGATTATGAACATACCGTAATGGTGGACTTCTAAATAATACTGACTTGCTAGGGTTCTTTATTGTGTTCCTAAGTACGTAAGCATTCTTGCATGATATCGGTAAAGAAATGCGGCCGCTGAGGCTGGGATTTAACCAGCTACGTTGCGCTCAGCACCGCAACGCCAGAGCCACTCGGCTACCACGACGAGCTGATGCAGAAGCATCTAATTTTACATTCGGCTTACATTACATTGTGCCAGGAGCAGCTGAACACCTTCACTTCTGAGACACGGCAGTTGGTTCCTTCTAGAAAATGTTTTTCTATGTTTCGAGTGTCCTGCGCATTTCACAATTTGGTCTGTTTATGTGGCTTGGCACAGAAATACAGAGGCCAGTAGACAAACAATGAAGGTAAAGGCTTATT
Organism: Dermacentor albipictus; assembly: GCF_038994185.2. NCBI lineage: Eukaryota > Metazoa > Arthropoda > Arachnida > Ixodida > Ixodidae > Dermacentor > Dermacentor albipictus. Next base: position 487,192,710 of record NC_091821.1, read on the forward strand.
GGTAATTCACCTTGGGAAGAGGTAAATGGAGCGAAAGACCCTAGGACATAAGACAGTGCATGTACACAAGCACGGCTTTATGCATGTGTATGTTCCATGAGTCCACGGACGTTGTCGTACCTTGACTGTGTTGCACTTCGCTCTTACCAGTAGACAAAGCTCACAGATAGATGTTCCTCCTCATAAAAAAACTATATAATGGGGTGTACATCCCAAAAACACCACCTGATTTTGAGGCATGCCGTAGTGGGGGACTCCGAATGAATTTTGACCACCAGGGAATCTTTAACATGATCCCGATGCATCGGCATGGGTATTTCACCTCCATCGAAATGTGGCCGCCATGGCCAGACTTCGACCCCGTGACCTCGTGCTTTGCAGCCGTTTACCTATAGCCTAGCATCCAAACCTCTTACGGAGGTGAATGAATATAAATACCTCGGTGTTACAATAGCCAGTAACCTTAGTTGGAACTCGCACATCTCCCATGTTTGCGACTCGGCTTTTAAGAAGCTTTGCTACCTCAGGCATAAATTAAAACACGCTCCTTCTGAAACCCGTCTTATCGCCTACACCTCTCTTGTCCGTCCTTAACTCGAGTATGCAGCTATTGTATGGGATCCCTATACTAAAACTAACATCGATGCGCTAGAAATGATACAACGTAAAGCAGTAAGGTTCATCTTCTCTAAATATCGCACAAGTGATTCCCCAACTCAGTTAATGGCTGAACACAATATTCAGTCTTTGCAACTAAGAATAAAAATTCACAGGCTTAAATTTCTCTTCTTGCTGAGTAACAATAAACTATCTCTTTCTCCCGAACCTTACATAACACCCCTTACTGCCCGCCGAACAAGACATCGCCACGCTGCATCATTAACGCCTTAGAATGGTAGAACCAATGTCTTTATGTCTTCCTTTTTCCCTCGAACAGTAACGGAATGGAACAGCCTACCCTATAACAAACTTCTCAGCACTGACTCAATAGCCTCTATTACTATCTAATTTTAGTGCTTGTTCTTACGAAATCTCGTTTCAATTTGTATCGTTGTGCAATATTTATTCATTTGCGCGTTGTAGTAATATTGAATTATGCACTCCTCCTTTTTTTTTCTGTTACATTTCCTGTGCTTTGAAACTTTGCTTGTGAAACAGTGTTTCAATTTGTACCTGCCACTCTCTATGCATTATTTAGAGGTGCTTTACTCATTATGCGATTGTATTTTCTAATACATTTTTTCCGGAGCTTTCTTTTTTTTACTCCTTTGTCAATCTATTGTTTTCTTTTTTTGTATGTACCTTTCCCCTCCTGCCTGGGCCTTCTAAGGCCTGCAGTATTCCTAAATAAATAAATAAATAAATAAATAAATAAACCACATAGCCACTAAGCCGCCACGACGGGTTATTCCTCCTCATGGTCATCTGCTATTCGGCTAGTGTTTTTTCTGTACCAAGTCTCATTCTGCAACTTCACAACCTCGCCTACATTACCATTCCGCCCTCAGTTCTTTTTTTGTGCGTCACCAATCTATAAACATACTACCAGATGAAAAATTGCTGTTCGTGTTTATGTATTTGCCAATGAGAAACCGCGCTAACAACCTTCATGTGTGAGTATGATACGCTTTTTTTTTCTTGAAAGCATGATCATTGCAAGCGTCCTGTATGAAGATTGTTGCAGTCTGTGTGTATTACACAAGAGTGCCCAGTTACAAGGTATGACTTAGTACCGTCACTGACCTAATTTTACTGATAAACATTGTATTTGTGGAGAAAGGAAAGTTGTGTTGGCTTATTTCAACTGGCCTTTGATGGACGAATAGGCCTTTCTGCCAAGTTTTTCTATGTGCTCCTACAAAAGGTGACTACCTACCCATTGCCTTAGTTTACCAAGAGGTGGCCAAGTGCAAAACAATGCGTATTTCCGTTTTTGGTACAATGTTATTTTTGTTCTTCTATGCCTGTTCTTCCATGTCACGTCATGTCACGCATTTAATATACTTTTGTACGGGTATATGAGTAAATAATTTCCTGCTTTTTTGGTATGACTGTGAATAAAACATTATTTGCTTTTAGTTCTATGTTTTTAGGTATCTTGCGTGTCGTTGTTTTTGCCATTGCCAGTGAATTTTCAATTCTTTTAGTTGTCATGACTATCGCACACACGTCGTCCAGTTTTGTGCAATATACTAGTGCATATATCAGAAGCTCTTCTACACTTTGGTCTTGAGGGCATTGTATAAAAATCATTTTTTATGGGTGTGTACATGAAATGGCATGCGTTTACTCCAGCGTTTCGTTTTTGTTATTTCGTTGTCTGTGAGCTTTTGTGTTGTTTATTACTCATGTATATGTCATGCACCTTTGACTGTTCATTTTTTTGAGCGTGTATCACACCACGCTATGAGAAACATCTTTCATTTCGGCAACGAAGTTAATAAAATGAGGCCAAAGATCTCTTGTGTTGAAATTTTTTTATATCCCGGCACATGCTGGTATAATATGAGTATGGGCAAGACTGCGTTCGTCCACGGCGCACAACGACCCCGGCGCTCCACGCAACAGGGGCACAACGCACCAGCTCGGCGCACAACGCACCAGCTCAGAAGCAATGCCAAGGCGCGGAGTAGCGCGCACGCGTGATAAAAAAAAGAAAAAAAACGAGCCCCCCCCCCCCCTCGTGTTCAGGCAAAAACAAAAGTAAGCAGCGTGCGCGGCATGGGGGTAATGGGGTAGAGCTAAGGTCCCTCTATATGAAATCATTGAGGGACTTTAGATAGAGCGGGTCGGCGTAATAAAAAAAACAATACGAAAAATAACACAAGGCCGCCGCGCAGGTGCTGTTCCTGTTGCCATGCCAACGCAAACAAACCTGTGCGTCGCCATTTTGCTGAGGTATCGCCGTCCTGTTAGGGTCGTAACTGGAGAGGATCTTGGCGCTAGCGTCGAAAGAGCGTCTGCACTAAAACAGCCAATGGCAGGCATGCGGAGATTCACCCCTGGACTTAAAGTCTATCGCAGTTTCCAGCAGCCTATTCAACCGACCTCTGTCGCGGAGCAGACTTTGCTAATTCGTTCAATTTACATTTGAGGGCACTAAAAGCGAGGCACGTTAGCTGGCAGTTGCATGGGTTTTTTAATATTTCGCGCACATTAAAGAAAGGTTGGAAGAAATTCAACAGGGCAGTAACCTTACCAAACATGAAACAATCAAATGTTTCAAAACAAGCACTACAAGTTTTGTATTGAATATCTTTGTCTAGAGGTAATACTTAAAAAGTTAATTAAGCCAGCATTGTTAATTACTGAACTTGGCGAACTGGAAAAAGAAATATCATGACGTGCTCCATACAGTTCAGAACAATACTGGGTTAATTTGTCACGCGTAGCGTCTATTTTCTTTTAATACTTGGCCGAAGTTAGCTGAAACTCCGGGTGTATTTACAAATACATCCAGCGAAATACAACCAGACCTAACAGCACACGGTAGCAATCAGCAGCAGCCGCCAAACGAAACCTGGGAGGGTATCCGTAGAAAGCATACCTTTATCAAATTTCAGACATCCGTACTCTTTGTGTCGCAGTTGCAAGTACACATTCTGGAGTACTGGCCAAGAATGGACATAGGTGCCGAGTTGTCAAAGTTGCGTATCTGTACACATAACCTCTATCACAACAAACACCCAGTCAGACTAGTTGCCTGCTTGGGAAGACCGCAGCCAGCATCTAGGGCTCGTACCGCGGCTGAAAGAATGTAGCGCTATATTGCGACAGCAATTGTATGGACACTCCAGGCGCATTTTCGCGGTCGCCGTGAGGTCCCGGATTAACTACAACGGCGATAAAATCGTCGCTGCGCGCCGCATGTTGTATGTGCGAATGAAAGCGTGCCAGCGTCAGCTGGTGAACGGGGCTCAATCTCGCGCACACGAGAGAAGCGGGTAGGAAGCGCACAGTCTTTTGTCGCGCACGAGGATCCGGGAGGAGAGTAGCGCCTTCCACACAGGGCAGTCGCACGCGCCTACCGGGGCCGCTGTATCTTAAAGGCCATCTGCGAGAGAAACACAGTCCGCTGCACGCTGTGTTTCCGCGGCTTAGTTCGCGTTGATGCGAGCGGCAACACGGAGGTCGATTCATTCGCTGCTGCAGGCAGGCTTCCTAACGTCAGTGCTTTGACAGCGTGTTTCCACAGTCATCGAGTGAGATGTGCTCATGCTTCATTTTCCGCGCGTGACACCATGCTTATTAATTTACTTAGTATGCTTATGCTTACAAGCTTGTACGACCAATGAAACTACTATCCTTACGTCACACAGCTCTCCACTTATTTTCTGTCGCCATCAATGATTCACCTTTCGGGCGAAACTGCGGCTTTTTTCTTACAGCGGAGACGGTTAGCTGTTGTTCCAAAAGCCCTTTCGTTTGGCGATGTTGTCCACTGCCACCGCCGCCACCGCTCTCCGTCGCAGCTATCGGAAGGATTGAGAAAAAGAAATACAAAGTTACCGCCGGGATTGAGCCCGGACTCACTGCGTGTGAGTCAATATACCACTGCGCCACACTAGTGTTTGCTAGCATGCAGCGAAAACACGGCCTATAAACGTGACCTAACATGCGGCCACGTAGAGTAGGTACGGCACACTTTCTAGTGCAGTTTGTCATTATTTCACCAGGTGGCACGCTATGTAGAAGTTGCATAGGTAGCCGTACAAGTTAGGAAAAGAAGGTCTGAGGAAGAAAAATAATATTAGGGAGATTATATAAACTTGGTAGAATGAAGAAAGAAAACATGTGTGCCTGAATAAATCAGTCACTATGTCACCGCCGCCTTTCAAAGGGAATGCCAATTACATTATCATGATCATCATATCATGCCACCTGTGATGTAAGAAGCGCACCGCGTAGCGTCTATACGTACGCCCTTTGCATTGCAGTTGTATATTATTACTAGGGGTGTGCGAATATTCGAAATTTCGAATACGAATCGAATATTTTTCTTATACGAAGCGTATTCGATTCGACAAATGCATATTCGTAAGTTCCCGAATATTCGAGGACGGCCGAATAATGGTCGAAACGGCGAATATTCGGACAGACTGGGAATAATTTAGCAATTAACGAATTATATGCTTGCTCCACATTCTCCTAAGAACATGTTTATTCACTGAGAGCTTCACATGATCCGCTCATTATCTCTGTGCTCTGCATCAAGATGGCAAGTTGGGTCAGTTGGTTGGGATTCATAGTAAGGTTCGTTACAGCGCAACACAAAACAAGGCCAAAAGAAGGTACCAATCGACGACACAGCGTTACAGCACTGTGATCTTAAGTGCTGTAACGAACTTACTATGAATACGCACGCTCTGTCCCAGTCAATCTGCATCAGGCCGGTGAGACATGATCAGCTTCGATTTTTTTTTTACCTAGATTTATTCCAGGGCTCTTTTATAACAATATATGGTGTACTTTCGGGCATTGTAAGTATGCGCAATAAAATATGCACCTAGAAAATGTTACCTGGACCAATGTTGTCACACTGCATAGAGAGCCTTTACTTTCTGAACATGTTGAGCAGTCAATTTTCCTTCGCGATAATCTGTAACAAGCGTTTACTTGACAGGGCATTATCTGCAATTACCTGAGTGCATTACCTAGAATGAGTGCCTCTTTAACCTGAAGCAGCCTCGTAAAATGCAATAATATTTTTAAAAGGGTATTAAAGCTATTGTTACCTCCGTTTTGCAATTTTTTAATACTACACATATATTCGATATTCGATTCGATATTCGAAGACAGTTTTTCGCCTTATTCGTATTCGATTCGTATTCGAAAATTTCAATATTCGCACACCCCTAATTATTACACCAGGTGAATGCTATGTAGCACTTGCGTGAGTAGCGGTACAAGGTAGATAGAGAAGTCTAGAGGAAGGAATGGAATGCCATGAATATTTATAAAATTGTTATAGTGAGACATGTATAGCATACCTCAATAAATAAAGCAGTCTAGGTGACTGTCACCACCTCATTTCCAAGCGGATGCCAATAAACCATCCTCATCATAATCATTAGCATCGTATCGTGCCACTTCACTTGACGATGATGAAGATAATGATTTGTTCCCGCCCCTTTGAAAGGGGGAGGGGACAAATTATCACATAGCCTGTTTGGGCTATATAGGTATAATATTGCTACGGAACAACAGCCGCCACAGTGTGGCTGCATTGAGGAGGAGGAAGACGACGTGTGTGCCGGCTTGAGATAGCGTCGCCATTTTCGGCTCCGTGAGCTTCCCTGTAAGTAAACTGTAAATAGTATTCGGCTTCAGCTTCACGTAACTATAATTTGGTGGAGGTGGACGTTCCCCGTACCCGTCATGGAGCTTCGCAGCGGACGCAACGCTGACAATGCAACCTTGGCTCCTGCTGGCGGCACTTCATCTACGCAAGCGTCTCCGCCTGCAGCCCTGACCTACGTCGCCGTTTCCCCACCTCGGGATCCTGGTGTTTTCAACGGAGTCGGCAGACCTGATGTTGACGACTGGCTCCGCTTATACGAACGTGTCGACACCAGTCACAGGTGGTATCCGCCTAATATGCTTGCCAACGTACTTTTCTACCTCGACGGAGCTCCATTGGCGTGGTTCTAGACTCACGAAGAGGAGATCTCGAGCTGGGATCTCTTCAAAGACAAGCTACGCGACCTTTTTTGGCAATCCGTTTGGCCTACAAGTCAACGCCAAGAAAGCCCTTGCCACACGTGTACAGACGCCGACCGAGTCCGACGTGTCGTACATTCTCGACGTCTTGGCCCTTTGTGCCAAGGCTGACCCGAACATGACTGAGGACGATAATGTTAATCACGTCCTCAAGGGCACTGCTGACGATGCCTTCAATTTACTGGTGTTTACGAACGTCACCAGCATCGATACCATCCTCAAGGAGTGCCGCTTTCTCGAGCATGCTGAAAGCCGCCGGGTATCCCAGCACATCGCGCGACTTCCCAACACAACTGCTACGTCATCCTGTGACAACCTCTTCCACCGCCCGTCGCGATGTTCCACCACCCGTCGCGCACCAGGGGCACCTTCTATAAAAGCTGCTGCATTGGAGCCCTGAACCTCACTTGGCAGCAGCGAGGGCAGCGAAAGTTCGTTCCTCACACGCCTGTTTTCGGTTATTGCAGTTGACGGCGCGCTGGCAAAATCGACGCATCTACACGTGGTCTACTGACTGTATCGCCACGACTGCTGACTGCACCACACGCATCGAGAGGCAAATCGACGCATCGACACGTGCCGAGGCACGAACACTGCCTGACGAAGCAGGGACACTACCAACGGAAGGCACCGCCAGGGGCACCTTCTATAAAAGCTGCTGCATTGGAGCCCTGAACCTCACTTGGCAGCAGCGAGGGCAGCGAAAGTTCGTTCCTCACACGCCTGTTTTCGGTTATTGCAGGTTAGCAATCATTTTCTTACTACACAAGTATAATTCAATTGCGGCCTCTCTGCTGCCAAAGTGATAATTTGGTGTTGTGCATATGAGCGAATTAGCAAAGTTTCGAGAAGAGATGAGAAAAGAAATGCTTGAATTCAAATCTGCAATTGAGAGAGAACTACGGAAGGAAATAAGAGACCTAAAAAAACAGTGTGAGCTTTTTGAATGAGGATGTGGAAAAATTAAAGAGAGGAAACGTTGATCTTGAGAGGGACAACAAGTCTCTAAGGAGCATCAATGAAAAGCTAACAAATGAGTGCGAAGCTTTGAGGAAACAAATGTCTCAACAGGATCAGAGGATCACCGCCTCAGAACAATATTCTCGGAAATGTAACCTTGAAATTAAGGGAATACCCAAACTTGCTGATGAGGACCTTCCTAGTACCCTTCATGAGATTGGTGCACTGTTAAATGTTCCCATCTCGAAAGATGATGTCGAAAAGTGTCACCGTGTACCTGCAAAAAATTCCACTTCAAACCCGAACATAGTAGTCCAATTCAAGAGCCGCTCCATACGCGATTCGGTGCTTCAAAAAGCAAAGAAAACGCGCATTTCGACAAAGGATCTTGGCCACTCCTCTAACACGCCTGTGTTCATCAATGAACACTTATGCCCAGTTTTAAAGCAACTTCTTGGCATGGCAATAGCTAAAAAGAAAACAGCAAACTGGAAGTTTGTGTGGACGACTGATGGACGTATTCTTGCACGGAAAGATGAAAACTCGCGTGTTCTGCACATTCGTGAAGCATGTGACATTGAAAAGATTGCTTAGAATCGCTGTGCCCTGTTGTGGTGCATCTTTTCTTTCGCCATGGCGATATCATCTCGTGACGTAAATAATCTTGTAGCGAGTCGCTTTCGTGACAAACTGTGCTGCTTTCACCTAAACATTCGCTCAGCACGACACAAGTAAGATGAACTATCTGCTTTTCTTAACACCTTTTCTTTTACTTTTGACATCATAATGATTACGGAAACTTGGTATACGGTAGAAGACCAGGTTTACAGGCACGATTACTATAACACTTACTTCCTCAACCGTACGAATAAAAAAGGGGGTGGACTTGCTGTTTTAGTAAAGAACGACACAGACACTCGAATAGTATCAGAATTTTCTTTTATTAATTCCGACATTGAATGCTTAACTCTAACGTCACGAAATTACGTTTACTCTGTCATATACAGACCACCTGATTCATCTGTAAATAATTTCACCAGTGTTCTTGAAAAATTATTCAATTACGTAAACGACAACAATTTAAGACAGATTCTTGGTGGCGACATCAACATCAACGTACTAGAGTCTTCTCCCCTAGTAACTGAGTTTGTGGCTATGGTTGTGTCAAATGGTTACGAGATAGTAACAGAGACCCCCACACGTATAACACCAAATTCAGCAACTTTAATTGATGTGTTTATTACCAACATAAACAAAGATAATGTGGAGTCAGGTGTATTGTACTGCGATATAAGCGACCACCTAGCACTTTATTTTATGACAGACAGTACTACCGAAAAGCCGACGGAGTGACCGACTAGAACAGTTCAAGACATCACGCCTCTTACCTTGGCTGCTTTTAGCACAAGTCTTTCCCAAACAGATTGGAGTACAGTCTACCTTTCGTTAACTGCAGATTCAGCCTACGAGACATTCATAGCTATCCTTAAACAAATTTATTTGAAGCATTTCAAAGAAAAGGTTGTAAAAGAATGCCGTAAAAATCGAAAACCATGGATAAATTAATCAGTGTTTAAAAATGATCAAAAGGAAAACGAAACTCTTTAGTAGGTTTTTAAGAACTAGAGACATATCAGACCTTAAAACATTCAAAGAATTCCGAAATAAAGTCAATGCGTTTATTAGGAAAGAAAAAAGAAATTATTTAAGTCAACAATTCGATCCAGACTTCTGCAATGGGAGTGCAAACATCTGGAGGAAGCTTAACACGTTACTTCACAGGACCTCTATTTGCCCAGGAATTACGGAAATAGAAATAGATGGCCGCATTGTTAAAGATCTAGAGCTTGCTGAAAAATTTAACCACTTTCTCATAAACGTTGTACAGCCAACGCAACAATTACAGCCAACGGTAACTCGTGCACAGACTACAGAAACGAACAGCATCTTTTTCGCACCAACCGACGATCAAGAAATAGTCTTAACGTTCTCTACACTAAAGAACACCAGCGCACGTGACATAGACGGTTTTCAAATATCTCCGATCAAGCATGTAATCCATATTATAGCTCCTGTGCTCACTCACATTTATAACCTGTCCTTATCGACAGGCTGTTTTCCAAAACAAATGCAAACGTCTGTTGTCACTGTGCTACATAAAAAAGGAGACAAAAATGACCTTGGGAACTACCGACCCATCTCCATATTACCGATATTTTCAAAAGGCTTTGAAAAAATTATTTTTAAAAGAGTTATAAACTTTTGCACCAAATTTCACATAATAACAAAATCGCAATACGGTTTCATGAAGGGCAGGTCGACTGAGACTGCTTTACTAGCCCAAAAAGAAATAATTCTAAAATCTTTTGAAGATAGGAAACTCTGCATTGGAATCTTTATAGATTTTTCCAGGGCCTTTGATCGTCTCTGTCACTACACTTTAATTGAAAAACTAGAAATGTATGGTATTCGTGGCATCCCACTTTCACTCTTGAAATCATATCTTAAGTGCCGATCACAATGTGTAAAAATTAACAATTACTGCTCTTCTCTTCAGCCGATAATCACTGGGGTACCACAAGGTAGCATTTTAGGGCCGCTGCTTTTTAACTTATACATCAACGACATTGTAAAAATTAATAATAAACTTAAATATATAATCTATGCCGATGACACTAGCATTTTCTTCACCGGTAACGATATGAGTGCATTGACTACACTTATCAACACTACATTAGAGAACCTATATGCATGGAGTGAGCAAAATTCATTAGTCATTAACGCATCAAAAACAAAAGCTGTTATTTTTCACTCGCGGATGCAGCTTACTTCTCCACGCGATGCCTTACGCTTAGGTAGCGTGACGATTGAAATTGTAGAGACGGTTAAAACTTTAGGAGTGTTTTTTAATTGTATAATGTCATGGGAACCACAAATTAATGAACTAATATATAATATTTCCAAATGTGTAGGTATACTTGCACGACTGCGTTCCTTGCTTCCAGTTTCCGTTAAGATAACACTTTATAACAGCTTGTTTTTATCGCATGTCAGTTATCCACTTGTGGAAGCGTTGGCTGTTGCTTTCATGTTGTTCTCGTTTTGCTCATCACCATAACCATGTAGAAATTAACGAAAGTCGTGTGTACTTGAAGAGTGGAGTAGCGCGTTCATGGCCATCTGAGCTGAGGTCGCTTTCGATCATGAGCCAGAGTTCTGTTCTTTAACCACAAATGACCGTATAGTCTATCTAGCCTTGTCGAAAGTCGCTTTGCATTCTTTTATAATTCTACACGTACCTTACTATGCAATGCCGGGCATAGCCAGCAGCTTTCGCCCTGAGTAAAGATGTCTGTCCATGCATATTTATTGTAACAGTTTTGCAAACCTGGAAACAGCGCTTGCTTTATTCATCTGTGAGTCTATTTCTATGCGTCGATAAGGGCCGTTGTCGCCATTTAAATCATCGTCTCCTGTGTATTTCAAAAGCCAAATTTGTCAATTTGGTCTCTGCAACAATATTAAAAAAACTTTGGAAGTGTTGCACCACAAAATGGTTCTTTTTCTTTTTTTCATCGCAGGAATGTGCGAGAAAACACATCTTCCCGGAGGATGCTGCTACTCTGATGTTTACACTAAAGTGGGTTAGAGACACTTTCTTCTAGACGGCACTCGCATCTGTTCGTCGAAGTGTTGATAATCTTCTGTTTTCTAAAGCTTTCTTCTGGGGTCAGCAATCAAGTTTTATTGTGTACGATGGCGTAAACTATTGAAAATAAAGTTATTCTCTCGTTCCCGTCTTCTCTCGCTTTGCTCCTACAGCATGTAGAAGGAATAGATTTGCTATAAGGGCCGACTGAAAATTTGCATGCCAGGAATTTTAGCCGTGCATTGTTATTGGCCTGTAAGGCATGCACCATTTTTCAGGTATCTGCCGACAAGAGGTGACGTACTTTACGTATGCGTACTTAACAATTACAACGCTTTCCGTTGGTATACGTGCGGCATGACACGCACTTAGCTGAGTGTAATGATTAATAAACTTGTAGTCGGAACATTGAACTACGGCTAAGTGAATCTCCTGAAAGAATGCCATAGCAAAAAGAAACAATCTCAGCAGATTCCGCGCACCATGGAAACCGTTGTTATGCGAAGCATTTCCTTGACAATTGGCTACACAGCAGGATTTAGTAGAACGCTGCATATATGCAAAGTACTCGAGGGTACCATGTCATGTCACTAAGATTATGGTCACGAAAGGTGGCGCGCACTCTGATCTAAGTGTGATCAGAGGAACTGATCTAAGGAACTGCAGCCGGTAGAAACGAAAGTATGAGCATTAGTTAGCCATAAGTTGACGCGTTTCATCCCGTGAGCACTGTACATACCCAGCTTTGTTTCGTTACTTACGTCAGTAAAATTGTCACAACATTCATCACAATACTCATAATTAACATGTAAAGCATATATTCGCCAATTACTCATAAAAATCATATTGCTAATCTTATTAACATCGCCACTTATCTCCCAGGAATGGATGAACGGGTAATTCCATTGCAACCAAGCGTTAAACCAACGTATACCACTTGATGACATACGTCTCTGAGATGTACACTAAACTTCTACTATAACACCATGATATAAGACCATTTCATACGAGATGCGCACAAATGTAGGTGTGGTGAAAGCGCATGGAATTTTGACCAATGACGTAGCAGTTTTGCGGAAACCCGCAAGGTGGAGAGAAGTAATGAATGATTTCCTCTTTATTCAATCTCGACCAATACCTGCATAAAGAAATAGTTTGATTCAAACTCATTATACTACTAATATATAGTTGGAAGCCGCACGCAATAACCAGTGTGCTATGGCCCAGCACTAAAGGCTTTATAGCTTCTGAGAGATATTTCTATGAGCACACACGATGAAAGCCACGTCATCGGTATGTGTCTATCGAATGAAAATAGTCTACCGGACGATGATGACATTCTGTGCATCGCATCGTTGTTCTTGAGGAGATGATAGTGAAATGGTGTGAAAATATTCGTCGGTATTGTTCCCAGCCAGTGGCTATGACACGAACTTGGCGAACGTGACACTGGCGATTAACCCCGAACATTGCATACCTAGAACCAAGCACACGCCAAGAATAAAGCGTTTGATGAAATACAACATCGGAAAGATCGACTGCGTCATAATGGAAGATACAGAAGTTGATATCATGCACCAATGTTCGTATAACAAAATACTTGACAATAAGTCAATATTGGCCCGCCAAAAAAATAAAGAGGCTTTGGCTATACAGCTTAGAGCAATGGCGCGGGCCGGTCTGCATGGCCCGGGCAGGCCCGCGCCGGCAAGTAACACGCGTTGGCCTGACCGAACCGGCCCGGTGATCTTAAACCGGGACCGTACGTGGCCCGGCCTGAGGTGCTATGCAGGATGCGCCGAGTTTCTCATTCACCCGAGGTTTACCCGAGTTTGCTCGACAGCAGTCAGTGAACGGAGAAAGCGTGGAACGCTCAAAAGCTACAGGCAAGCTCCAGCGGCAGCAAGCTTGCTCCAGCGGCAGGAAGCGGCAGTATGACCACCTGGACCCGCTCACGTACATGACCGACGTGGAGTTTCAGCGTCATTTGCGCCTGTCGAAGACATCAGTGCACTGGGTATGTGACGAGTTAGGCGAAGACTCTCGTCTGCGGAAACAGCGTGGTGGACTTCATTCGCTCATCGTCGAAGAGCAGGTCCTCTGCGCCCTCCGTTTCTACGGGACTCTGAGTTTTCAGGGAATCGTCGGTGCCGAGCGTTGCATTGGACGTCATCAAACTACTGTGAGCCGCTGTGTCAGAGATGTGTCTGACGTGCTTATCGATGCGACAGTGTGTAAGTGGTGGCTGGCCTTCCCGAAGACTGCGGCTGAGCGGGCATATATAAAAGAACGCTTCCTACTTCGCGGGAACGTTACGAACGTCATCGGGTGTGTCGACGGAACGCACGTAGGAATTAAGAGGCCTTCAAGGTCAAACCCAGACGTGGTCAAGGCTAACTACTCTACAAGGAAAGCACACTATGCCGTGAACACAATGGTGGTAAGTAGGCCTTCATTTTGCCTTCATGCTTTTTATAATTGGTGTAATGTTGTACCATGTGTGTTACTTAGCACTCGAACATACAATACAGAATAATTATTTTTTTCTTCACATGATGTACCAAACATGTTCCCGCTGGATTTTTCTTGGGTAATTCTAATATTTATAAAAAATAATGCGGTTTCTTAAGCATTGATGTGGGTGCTTGGGCTTACATTGCACTAGGAAATTTGGGTTAGTATGGCTGAAATATTCGAAACTTCCTTGCAGGTGTGCGATGCTGACCTGCGCATCTTAGATATGGATGCCCGGTGTCCTGGGTTCTGCCATGATTCCCATGTTTTGGGGAAATCGGCCTTAAAACGGCATTTACAGCGGGGGCTCATTATTGAGGATGGCGACTGCTTGTATCGCAAGAATTTTTTCCCTAAGTGGCTGGGTCCGCCGTTAACAACACACGGGGGGTTGCAAAGGACACTGCAGTGCTGTACATAATGACATCTTAAATAAGCAGTTGCTGCAAGAGCGGTGTACTTGAATGATTGTGCTAAAGGTATAAAAAAGAAGTGTCCTGCATCACAGAACACTTCTATATGTGGGTATAGAACCTCCTGTATGCGTGTTTATAATGTCTGTATATGTTTGTATATGTGCATGTTTATATACGCATACAAACCATACACTTTTTTTAGATTGGAGGGCGAGGTTCAACTCCCCCACTCCTGCTGCACATCATGCTGTGCGACGCTGTGAATTGAAGCACAGTTGGTTCCGTGTAAGTTACTGAGGGTTTATTTTTCTTTCCCACCAATGTGTTTCACGTACACTTTGAAACCACTGTTTGTAGCAAGGCAGCATACTCTGCACAATGAGCTCATTGCGTCATCATTTTGCCACTTTGTGCTCATTGTGTGTCGTGCGTTTACGCATTGCAGCTTTTCAGCATGTATAAATTAGTCAAGTTTCCATCATTCTGCAGTGTTCTCACATGCTAATCGGTTGTGGTTGTGATTGGAACAATATTCCAGGCAGAGGAACACACTTTCACATTTATGCGCATGCACACTTTTGGCAAGTACTGGCCTTGAATAGTTACAGCTATTGGAGAACACGCCTGAAAACAGTTGTCAAAATTGCACCCTCACGTCTCCTCATTTCGGCACTAACTGGCATGTTCATTAACAGTTGTATGCACTCGCATGCTTGTTGAAAAGTTTCAGCCGTCTGTGATCCCTAGGCATGGACCTTCGACAAATCGTTTAAATTACCTTTGTGATTTATGTGCATGTGGAATGCTCTAGGGGGATAAGTCATTGCTATGTATATGTCAGGAAATTTGGCATGCATGTCTCATGATGTGCACTTATGCTTGATATGCGTACTGACTTGGTATTTCGGCATTATTTTCAGTGTAAACAGAGGTCCAGGACCTCCAAAAGCACACAAAAATATTGCCACGCCTTGTGCGCCCTGAATAATTGATTATAACAGCTTTTAGTTTCATTTTCAGTGATTGTACCAATGGGTATATTACATCCTGGCATCATGACCCAGAAGGTAATCACATGAAAGCTGCACTCTGTGACTTATTCACACCCGCTCTGTCCTGCTCCCTTGTCTACTCCGCCGCTACATTGCTCCCCCTGATGAGCCGCATAAGAGGTTACCATTTTATATTCTATCGCAATGTATGCGATCCTTAACTTCTCGGCTTTATTTATTAGTCTCAAAGTTTGTTGTACCCCATATGTAAAATCGAATAATTGTACACTTCTCGCTTTAGCAGCAGTCGTAAATTGCCTGTCATGATTTGTGAATACCTGCCATACGCACTCCACCCCATCCTTAATCTTTGGTGGGTTTCCTTTACATGAGAAGGCTCCGCTGTTAGTAGCTAGCTCTAAATATTCATACTTCTTGCATGTGTTCTACGTGTTGATTGCTTATCATGAATTTTTCTTTCGACAGGCTATTGAATATTATCTTTGTCTTCTGTTTGTTTATTTTCAATCCTGTTTTGATTCTTGCTTAGTTTAGGTCTTCAATCATTTTTTGCAATCCATCGGCTTCATTGCTGAGGCACCCGATATCATCTGGAAACCGCAATTTGCTAACATAACCTCTGTTGAGCTTCATTCCTACTTCTTCCCAGTCTATTTATTTACCACTTCTAAGCATGCGGTGATAGCGTTGCAGAGCTTCTATCTTTTTGCCTGACCTCTTGATTGCAATTTTTTTTTGCTTTTCTCGTGGAGAAGTAGTGTAGCTCTGGAAGCTTCGTAGATGTTGGCCATGGTATTGACATATGTTTCCAGTATTACTTGACGCCACAATGCCGCTATAACTGCTGTATTCGACTCCATTTCTCTACAGAGACGAATGCCATTTCGTAGTACAATAAATAATATTTGGTATTTTACGTGCCAAAACCACTTTCTGATTATGAGGCACGCCGTAGTGGAGGACTCCGTAAATTTTGACCACCTGGGGCTCTTTAACGTGCACCTGAATCTAAGCACACGGGTGTTTTCTCATTTCGCCTCCATCGAAATGCGGCCGCCGTGGCCGGGATACGATCCCGCGACCTCGTGCTCAGCAGCCCAACACCACAGCCACTGAGCAACCACGGCGGGTATTTCGTAGTGTAATAAAGCAATATAAAGGGTTTTGTTGTATTCAGCTAAGTATTCTTCTAAGCCAATTCGAAATTACCTTTGTGAATATTTTGTATATAACTGAGAGTAAGCTGATGGGTCTATACATTTTCTTGTCTTTTACACCTCCTTTCTTGTGTATTAATATAATATTGTTGTTTTTCCAGCTTCGTGGTACATTTGAGGTCTTAAGACATTGTGTGTAGAGTACCCTGACTTAAATATAATCCCCCGATATCTTCAATCAAATCGACTGTTACACCGCCTTTTCCGGCCGCGCTTCCACAG
Source organism: Dermacentor albipictus (assembly GCF_038994185.2). NCBI lineage: Eukaryota > Metazoa > Arthropoda > Arachnida > Ixodida > Ixodidae > Dermacentor > Dermacentor albipictus. The sequence continues at coordinate 487,209,421 of NC_091821.1, forward strand.
GCCAAATCTCGTGTGGTGTTTCTAACCTCATCTGTATCAACACACGGTACTTTGATGTCCTGTTTGACATTGAGATAGCTTGCGGTTGGGAGACTTGCATTTGAGCTGTGCAGTTCAGAATAGAAGCCTTTGGCCACCTTCACTATGTCACTGAAGTTGCTGATAACATAACCCTGCTTATCTTTCAGTGCGTGTATTTTGGACATTCCTATATAGGAGTAAATGTATTGTGCAGATAATTATCACTCAGAGGTGTGCATAGCAGAATGATGACAACAAAACTGAACTTTATCGCTGTTTTACCAGTGCCAGTACTTAAGCGAAAATTAGACAAGCAAAATAGAATGAAACACATCTATTGGCCTTCCTTCACACAGCATTATGCATGAATGTCATTTCCTCGTATAAAACTACATAGGCATCACTGTTGCATAGGGGCACAGTAGTTTTGTGTTGGTTGTCTTTTGAAAGAGTGATTTTAAAAGGGCCACATTGTAGTGTAGGTTTTCCTTCTGGAAATTGCAGTTTAACGGGAACATTCAGGAAAAGCAATGTGTTGCATGCATTTACTGATGGATTGACAAGAGGAAATATATGTGCTGTACAGATGGAAGGCTGTGTGACTCTTATGTGGGGGTGCCTTCTGTCAGGTTAATGGCAAAGTATAGGTATTTTGTCTGATTTTGTCCAGAGTGTGTCTCAGTTCGATTAATTTTACTGTGCAGGCTTGTTGACATGTCTTCAATTTATTGCTTGTTAGGCACCATTTTACCTCTTTAGTGAATATATGATTTCCAGTAATTACTGCACCTTGTTATCGTCTGGTCAATTTGCAAGTTCATTAGGGCCTCAACTGCAAAGAAAAGCCACGACTATGTGCATGTATGGTTACATGTGCATGTACAGTTACATGTTTAGTCTCACGGTAGTAATTCCCGTTCCATGCCCTATTTTCTCAACAAGCACAACTGCTGTTTCCTTGCAGGTGATAGTGGCTATCCACTGGAGCCATGGCTTTTAACTCTTGTGGCAGGCCACCTATCACCGCCGTCACCCGAAACAGAGAACAACGTTCACACAGCCATGCGAGCAGTTGTGGAGCGTTGCATTGACATTCTGAAGGCAAGCTTCCGGTGGTTACAGAAGTAGCGTGCTTTGCACTATGAGCCTGGCCTAGCAGGCCACATAGTAGCAGCATGTACCACGCTCCCTGTTTGCGTTGCTGTTGGTGAGCCTGTCCTGTCTGATGAAGAGGTTGATGACAGTGATGACATCGACACTGATGATGAGCAGCAACCTCAACAGTCAACACCAACTGTGCCACTATCAACACCTTCAACTGCTCAGCCTGTTTTGCAGCAAGTTAGACGAATGCTGTTTTCGAAAGGAAAGATCTTGCATGACTCAAAGTTGCAGCTTTACCAGCAAGGCCAGCCTCAGCGTATCAGCTACCTTAACAGAGTGAGGCGTCGCTTTCGTGATCTTGTGCCAAGGTGCATGTAAAATAAGTTAAACTTAAGTTGTCAACATAGCAGTGTGTACGTGTCCAGCTTCAGTGCCTCGTGTGCAGTGTTTCTCGCCTCAACGAATATCAGCGTTACTTTGATTAGCATTGAAGCAATGTCTAGACAAACCATATTGCCAAATTTGTCACTTCTGTGCAGCCAACTTAAATTTTGTGTTACCAACATCTCCCAAGCGGCTGCCTATGACGCCGACTTTTCTTTGGTTGCAGACTTTTTGCCGATTGTTCTACTTATCTGTCAGGGTGCCTTCCGAATGGCTCATTTTCTTGGGAAAGTGGTTAATTAGGTATAGATAAATGGATATCACAAATTATGTGAAGTACCTTATGTATGCTAATCTCATAAAGAACTTGGGGTGCTTCATTGGTGAAGTTACTTAGTATGCATAATGCTGAATTTTGGTCATGCGTCATCTATCGGCCGAGCCATGAAACAGCGAGGCATTCCCCAATTCGTTCCAGTGCGAGATGTGGATGTTGTGCCAAGCCCGTTGTGCATATGCATTTGTGGCGGAATGAAAATGCATTGAGAATCTTAGTGTGCTGGATTGCATGAGGAAAATGCTTCACGGCGTTTGCTCTGTTTACAGTTGATGCATGTGCCAGAGGTGCAGTGTATATTCATTTTGGGAGGGGGGGGGGGGTGGCAGCGTTATTGTGGATGGACAAATAATATATTTTCGTCTCCTAATGGGGCTCTAATTCTTAAGCAGTAGAACAATGGAAATAGAATGCACTGCAGAACTTGCTGTGCATGAAGATGTCAATAACCAGCAAGGCAAAATTACATATCGGGCGAAGTGTGCTGCAGATGCCAATGAAAAACGGGTCTATAACCCGCCTCGATAAAAATAAACATTTCAGAGCGAGTGGACCAATTGTACAGCTTTAGAACATTGATTACACAAAACGTGATAGGCTCAAACGTGTAAAAGCTCGCCGCAGTGATAAAGTAGGTTGAGCGACATGCAGCATATTTTAGCACTTAACATGTCTTGTAACTGCTATCTTTATTGTAAGCCTCGCTGTCACACCTTTCCCTCCGGCACTCCCTTTAAATACTGAAACGTGCCACTGTCTTTCCATTGGGGTCATGATGATGATGGTAACAGCAGCAGTAAGGCTCGGTAATGCTTGCCCCTTTGATTCCTGTGGGTTTAGTGGTAAAGAATATGGCACGCGCATACACCTGTGCTGTAAAATTTAACGCTTGTGGGGATTTTTGGGAGAGCTAAATCGTGTTGCGAGATTTCAAAGATGTGTTCCCAGAGCATTGGTACATTGGTTCCTAGAGCATTCGAACTAGAGCATTGGTGAGGTTGAAGACTGCGTGTATTGCTATAGCAGACTTGAAGCTGAATTGCACAACGATTCGATGGGAGGCAAAGCACACACACACACATACACACAGCAGAACGCTCTGCTATGTGTGTCACTCTTCTTTGTGTGCTGTCGAATAGTTGCGCAATCCAACTTCAAATAGAGCAGTGGGCTTCTTTAATGCAGGTCCGAGGAAGTGTGAGCTATTCGACAACATGCCAGGGCCTTACCACATGATTATGGAAGTCTGAAGGCTTACAAACAAAGTTTTGCTTTCAAATTCATCTGCTCATATAATACAAGCACTGATTGAAAGAACCTTCATACAAAAATAATTGTGAAATGAATGGCTGTTGAAAAGCGTAATTTGTATATTGACCCTGTTGACTTAATAGGCGCCCCACCGGACTTAACAATTGTACTGGACAGAGCAGTTTGTTTGTTACGTGAAGCACAAGTTTCCATTACATGCTGTGCAGATAACCAAGCTCAGTTTGTTTTGACGTTGTACACCACATTCACTGTAATCGGTTTTTATTCCAAAGAAGTGCCAAACACCACCTCTTCTTCAAGGAGGTCATGGGAATATTTGGCGAGACCTTTTTACAGTCCCTCATAATGGAAGTGTGGCTAGCCAGCCTTGCTTGGATGCCCTTACAGATTTTCTGTTCTTGATCATTGTGTGCTATCAAGTTGCTAAATTTTATGCAACCGGTTCAAGGTATTACGTGATTCTATAGTCGAATACAACTTTAGGAGGCCGTGGAATCTGCCCTTCAAACGCAGTTGAACACAAACTCGCACCAATAGGCACGCACTCTGGACTGACGTCGTGCCGACGGATGCACTATACCCGCTCGTTGCCGAGGGACGATTTCTTTAGACGTGGATGCAATAGGCTGCTGCGCTTTGGTCATCTGGGCTGGGCCTCTCTTGCCTTCTGAAGCTTTATCCGGCTGTAGAGGATGCCGCTTTTCGCACAACACAAAAGTACAAAGCGTACAATTATTTAGCCTATGAAATGGATACATCACAAGTGAGCTATGCAAGGGCTTAAGCTGTGCAAGCTGTGTGAAAATTAGTACATGCAAATACAGTATATAAAATTGCTAAAGAATATGTGGCATCGAACATGCATGTACTAGCACGTTTGAATCGGGGATTGTTGCATTCATATGCACAGTCTAGAGGTGATAGCACTATTAAGCGCCTGCTTTGTTTCCTGTCTTTTCATTGTGAATTACACACACCGTTCATCTTGTGGGTAATCCATATGCACGTGTATGCAGCATTAATGTATTTTTCGTTTACATGGTCTAAGAGTGGCACAGGTTGTCGTACGTTTTTGCCCATCTTGAAGAGACACCAAGTGCGCGTTGCAAGTGCCCTAATATGCACAGCACAATATTTACTGCAATAATTTTATTCATGCTCTTGAATAATAAACAAAATAATAAAATGAAAGGTGATTTATAAGTTGTCTTCTGGGGATTCGACTGGAGAGCAGTGAGGGCACCGATAGTACTGTTGCAGAGCAGCCTTCTGGACTTCGGCCACACACTCAAGAGCACGTGCTTGGCGCTCGCCTACCGCCACCAGTCGGTTGAGTGCCTCCAGCAGCCGAATGTCTTGCTGCAAAAAAAAAGTGGATTGTTGGAAAGATTCAACCGTATACAAACCATTACTTAGAAAGAAAAAATACTGGTTGCACTATCAGTACTAAGCGCCCTTAACTGTGGCAGCCACAGTGTAGTATGCATAATAAAACGATGTGTCGGGACAACGTTGCTTTATTTTTCATAAGTGGAGTTGTCTTTTTGAGAGCCAAATGTCATGTTGATTAGTGTGCCAGCAGCTGAGGTGTCCCCGCGCCTTCACGACTCTCTACTGTCAGCACCACAAACCTATTTTTCTTCAATGCAAAACGAATGCGTTTCCCTACAATCCCGTCTTAAGCGAACTGATTGCATCCTATGGCTACATCATCATACTGTTATCCCATTACGCAATTTTCCACCATCCTCGGCAGCAGTTCTCTCTCCTTGACATCCATTCTGGCACGCGTATGTAACCATCTGTTACGATTTGCCAAGAAGTGGAAGACGTGCATGGCCTGTCCACCGACTCTATTTCTTTCTTAATCTCAACTAGCATATCATTTGCCACTGTTTAGTACGCCACTGTCTTCATGCATTAATGCTATATCCAACAATTTTTGTTATTTCCTTTTCTGCACAGTCCTCGACTTCTCAAGTTGTTTTGTTAACCTATAGTTTTATGTCCCATATTGCATAACCGGTAGTTTGCAATGATTCTGAACTTTTCTCAAGGATATTCGTAACATGGCGATCACGATTCGGAAATGCCTTCCATGTGCTGTTCTACTCATGAAATTGTTGTATGTTTCATGCTTTATATCAGTACCTGCTATTGCTTTTTCACTTGGATATAGATACTCTTCCATAGATTCTGCTGGCGGTATACCGTCCATGAACTCTTGTTATCTCACGAAGTTAGTGAAGGTTACCTTTAGCTTTTCCATATTATTCAACCTTCCAATGCTCACTCTAGGTGCACCTAAGAATAATAGTTCGAATTCTTCTAACCGTGCAGTGAATTGCACCTGGGTGATTTCGCCTCCTTGCTTGACCCCTTTCTTGATTGCTATTGCACTTTGCCAGTGGCGAGTTAATGTAGCTGCACAGTCTCGGTATTTCCGAGGATATTTTGCTTCTTGAGCTCTATGATGTACAACGTTTCTAACTGTATGTGTATCTAATTAATCCAAATGCCTTTTTGCTATGAACGAAGCCATGTAAGAAGTTTCTTGTGCTCTGCAGATTTTTCAATTACCTGAGTGATGACATGAACATGTTCCATTATAGAAAGCTCATACCTGGAGGCTGTGTCTTTCTGGGCTGGTTTGAATCAAGTGTTCTGCTGACTTTCTTGGAACTGATCTTGCTGAACGTTTCGTACAATACTGAATTGCGCTAATTGTCTTTCAGTGCATGCATCTCAATCTTTTCTATGCCAAGTTATTCTCGCAGATGTCATGCTGCTTGAATTCTTTACTATTTCCTTACTCCTTCCAAAGCTGTAATTTGATTATCCCTAATAATCTTTCTGCCCATCAGCTCTGCCAGTTTGGTGAGTTCTGTTTTATTTATGAGGCTACACACTTTCATGTTCATTTATCAGATGCTTTGTTACTTCAGAAAAGTTGTCTACTAGTAGCTCTGGTGCCTTACATCCTGCTTAAATTTCACCTTCGTAGTATTGTAATGTTCCATTCATTAAATTGATGTTACCACCTTCTCACGCTTTTGATTTTTGTGTTCTACAGGTGCGTAATTACTTTTGAACAGCATGATATAATCTGTTCTCACCCTGACTGCGTATACGTTGGTTTATTTTTCCCTTGACTAATTTTGCTCCTCTCTTCAATATTCATAGGAATTCGAGACCTATGATCACTGCCATTTACCCTACACAACACTTTCAAATTTTGTACTATGCTGACATAGGCGTATGTAATGAAAGTTATTTTTTTTCCTGCAGGTGCTTCTCCAGGTCTACTTCATGTTATTGCACTTCTAGAAGAAAGTATTCGTTATTCAGTGTATTCCTTGCAAATTCTGCCAATCCTCCTTTACACAGTCACCAATTGCCTGTTCCGCCTGCTTTGGATAGTAAACACATTGATGTTTATTTGCAAGCACAAGCAATAGGCTTGCAATTCTAGACCCGTACACCAGGTTGCTCAGTCATGCATTTATAGATTCTGAACATTCTCTGCATTACACCTTGTGAAATTCCTCTTGCCCTAGTAAACATTACATGTGACTAAACCGATAAGTTAACAGCAAAGGAGCCAGGAAGGCTAACACAGGGCCTCTTTCAGAAATACCCACGAGCCCCTGAGCTGCATGAAGGCCTTGTCTTGTGGTTTCAAAAGCCAAGCACTTTGTGTGGTTGCAGAATGATTTGCAATTAAATATTATACATGCCTGTGCTGTGTCAGCCCGCAGACCCTCCACTGCTTCGGCCAGCCTTTTATGATCTTGCGCAACTATCTGCAGAGTACCAGCCTCAGGAGGTAGGTGTCTGCAAGCCTTGTGGCATTGTGTTTGTGTGGGGGAACTGTGGGGTATAAGGAGGAGAAAAACGAACAAGGAATTTAAAAAACACAGTGTGGCATGTGACACACATGCTTGTGGTAGCTGGTAAAAAAACGGTTACCTGCAATTGAATAAGTCATATCTAATTGCCCAAGAAGGCGAATGACACACTGGAAATCGACTGCAGCAGTGGGATTACTGGGAAGTCCAACTGGCTGGTCGAGGACTGTGACTCCTGCAGAATGATGGCAAAAGAAGCAGATAAGCTTACTAAATAAAAGAATGCAAACAAACCCTTTTAAAGCATTACGATGTTAAACCGTACTGTATGTTATGCACTTGAGTACAGGCTCTACACTTGTGCGCTAATTGAGTTTTCTGCACTCATTACATTGCGTTTGCTGTAGTAGGCAGTCTATCGAATGCACTTTCGCGATAGCTATTAAACAAATTCATTTAAATTGCATACGCTGTACCGCACGCTCCAGTGTGGGGTCTTTTGGCAACAGTGAAGACCCCAAGCCCACGGCACATTCACGGCCAATCAACGAAAGAACCCTCCTTCCGAGCCCTGGTAGCTTTCCAGCACCTGTGCCACTGAAATTGAGGGCAAAAGGCGTTCAAGAAAGAGGTACGCAGAAAATTTCCAAATGATAAAGTTACTCGCGAATATAACTGGTCAATCGTTTACAGAAACCTATTTAATATAATTAAATAATACTAAAAGCCACTGTGACACTACGGCCCCATAGCTCTAACTTGGCCAACATTTAATGAATTAACGAATCAGGCGACGTTTCATTGTGAGCATAACGCAGACTGACAACAGCAGCGTCTTTTTCCTTAACCAACCATAATGCCAGAGCAACTTACGTGGCAGCTTCCGGCACAACGACTGCATCCCGCTTGATTGGTGCGACAAGCTCGGATCAATACCGCCGTCAATTTGTCGAACTCTTCTTTGCGGGGCCACGTCCGCCGGCTGGGCCCACAATGTTTCCCGTCATGGTCCTTGAAGCACCCGGACAATTCGCTGCTCGGCCCGCCTTGGTCGGGATGCCTCTCCAAGAAGGCTACTAATTCTTCTTTTTGGAGAGCAGACGCATGACGCCCCGACCTTGCCTCTTTTGCTGCAAGTGGTGCGAGTTCGCGTTCCGCAAATGCTTCTCGCTATAGCATATGCCTACTGGGGTGTGTGGCATGCCTTCGAAGCTCCGGCAAACAGGATCACGTTTAAATTTTCGTGGGCTCACGTGCATGTAAAAGCACGAACACTTATTGGTTCTCAATGCCTTTTTAAAACTGCTGGACATTCAGTTCGTTACTACAAAAGTGACTTAATCCGTTCACGATTATTATGCTAAATATGAAACAGTAGAAATACATTTATCTGCAATTTGTCGATGTCTCCTTCACTGTTGGTTGCAAGATCCATTGTCGGCGCTTCCTCCTTGTCGCATCGTATCTATATAGGCTGGCTTCCCTTTCGCACACGATATGTAATATTAGTGACGCTCGCAGTCACGCAGAGTGGAGGAACTCAGCGCACTCACAGAAGCAGCACCGGACAAGTTGTTTCTTCAGCATTACGCCATGAACAGTAGGTGTACGTTGCGTTCTGTAAAACCGTCGAAGCTATTGGCAGTCTTACGGGTGCATGGAAAGATTGCTCACGGAGGAACAGAACTATAGAAGAAATAGTGGCCATTGTCGAGCCTGATCCCTACGTCGCGCACTGCAAGCTCATTGTACGAGTTTATTTACAATGGGCCCCTTCGATGCTTAGACGACATGCTCGCCCGGTGAATGGATGTGATGACAATACCACAGCGTTTCCTCGTGGTATAATGCGAAGCGTACTAAATTACAAATTAGTCGAATACGTATTCAGTGTACATCTTGTAAGCTTTAATATGCTTCTAAACCACGTTAATGTAACTGATTGTATTGTACTAAATGCATTTGTTTTATAACTTGCTTGTGCATATAATGCACTCGGTTGAACGACAAACAAGTGAAAGAAGGAGCGATTATGCACCGATGGTATGATCACGTGAGTCCCAGTTTGTCGACCACCCAGAAGGTAACGCCCAAGGAATGATAGCCACCGAGAGTGAGTCTAGATAAACCAATGAAATTGCAGGCTTGTCGAAAGATAAACTGTGTCTCGGAACCATTTGAGCTTTCATCTTGGGATGTCGCCAGAGCTCGTGAAGATCCCGAGTTTCGCCAAACTCGGCGCATCCTGCGTAGCACGCCAGGATCTGTTCGACTCGTGCCTTGAACCTATGCGAAACTCTGTCGAGTTCCCGGTTATGGTGAAGACTGGCATGTGATCAACTGGCGCATCAAAGCTGCATCAAAGAAGCTTTATGCCCTGACTCCGCTTTTGCTGACCGCTTTAACTCTGAGTGAAATAAAGGTTTCATTTCAATGATACTTGAACCAGCACAATTTAATATTCCAATATTTCATAGCAAACACACATATACAATGGACAGTTAAGAAAGTAGGAAGGAATCAGGCTCGCAGCAGCCACGAGGAGTGGCACAGCGCCTGCTTACTTTTAAAGAGGGAGGTATAGAAATGTACATCCGTTGATCACCATCTTCGTGGTTTGAAGCGTGATATGAAGGACTGTACAACATTTTCTAAATAGCCATATTATAGACAAAACAACTCTACAAATATTTCCGCATGTGTTTAATATATTACCCTTTTCTAGGGTTAGTATTCAGGTCCTTTACTTTGATGCAGCATTGCACGGGTCGTCAAATATTCTACGCAGGCGGAAGCTTTTCTGTAGAATTGCAGATTGAAACTTTGCCTTTCAAAAGCTTGAGCGCACAAACAAGTGTATTTCCTATCCTCGGTGGACTCATTTTTCTTCATGTAATGGAAACTAAAGGAGCTATTTCAGCAGTTGAAAAAAGGGAGAACGTCTTTTGGCTTGCCTGAATGAACGCCATGAAAAATAAGAGTACAATAAGTTTGACTTCAACAGAAGAACTTTGAACATATATCTTGAGTTCTCTTGGCATTCAATATTTATCCCACTGTCTCCAGACAAGCACATACATGAATGTACACAGAACTAATAACAGGAATTAGTGATTTCTTTTGTTCAGAGTTTCTTTGCAGCGACAGCGGAATTCTCTGAATATAAAGAAATAGATCATTGCATGCTAACTTGCACTTGAAATGGTTGCGCTAGCCCCCTATGTGGAAGTGACCATCCAGTGAGCTGTCGTAATGTAACTATAGAGCAGGGTGAGGTCGAAGAATGTGGTAATTTCTTATCTAAAATAGAAGCGATTAAAGGAGCGTCATAAAAAATGTAGTAATTTTCGCATAACGGCCAAACAATATTTTTCAGAAAATTTAGGCTTATTCCTATGTGAGCTACACAAGCGTTAGGGTATTCTACTCTATGTTGTGGTGTTGTTAAATGTTATTTAGTACTGCACATACTCGTACGCATTTCAGTATTCTCGGGCTCTCAACACTTAGGAAGCCTCATTTATTGGACTTGAAATGTAGAGCTGTAGCATTAGATGGGCCCGAGCTGGCCCGAAAGCCTCAACACTGCCCAGGCCGTGGGCCGGGCTCCGGCTGGGTAAGCTATTTTTCACTCAGGCACATGCCGGGCTCGCTCCTGGGCGTTTCGTGCTCGTTCCGGGCGCGTGTTGGGTGCAGACATGCTATTTCCAAGTCCACAAAACTAAACTGTAAAAACTGCAGCGCTATGCAAATTTTAGGTCGGTGGTGTCTCTTGGTTTAAGGGAAAGTGAAATCAGGGAGCCACCGCACAGCAGCTGTACACTTCACAGATTAGTGTACATTAGCGGCACTTTTAGACCAGGCACAAAGCAGTACCACTGATCAACCACGCCCACTGTACTCGTCGTTTTTCAATGTGATCCACATTATTTGCATTCTTCAGGCATATGAAAGCGAACATATGTTTGCCTGTTCCTTCGACTTTCGCGATGCTGCTGATCATAGTGTGAATATGCATGGCAGGAGCATGGCAGAGATGAATGTCGACGCAAGAAACCCGTTTGGACCTTTCCATCGCATCGCATGCGCACTATGCGCTCGGGAGCTCTCCCGGTTTACCAAAATTTGTCTCTTAACAGCTGTAGTTATCCCTGACCCCCGCTCAAAAGCATTGCCGAAACTGCAGCGCTTACCTTTCTACTGACGTGCAAGTACAGAGGAGACCGGTATAGAACTGTCTAGAGGAGGAGGGAGAGAACGCAGAGAATAGGTACAACCAATGGCAGTCGCGAAACGAGGGCACAGCCTTGCCAGTTTTGCAGTTCCCATACAGTGGGAGGAGGCCGAGGAGGGAGCAGAAGACGTGAGAAGGCAAAAAACAGCGGCTGCAGGCAAAGCTTCGGTACTTATGAAAAACAAGCGCCATAAAAATTTGTCAAATCCACAAGCGACGCAGGGCGGTCAGACGTAAAGCAGCATTGAAACATCGTAGTATCTACCTGAAACTACTGAAGGGGTCGCTTGTCAAATCAACACCTCTGTGACCACAGTGGTAACTTGACGGCTATGTCATTGCTCGAGCTACCGGGTTCAATCCCCACCACGACAGTAGCATTTGGACGGGTGGTGAAAACAAAAACGCTAGCGTAATTAGATTTAAGTGCACGTTCAGGAACACCAATGTGTCAGAATTTATGCGGAGTCATGCACTATGGCACGCCTCAAAATCCGGTTGGTGTTCTGGGACATACAGCGCCATAATTGAATTAAAGTTTAACACTGCTGTCAAAATGCGATGTGCTATGTGAGGCATTCATAATTCCCAACCCTCTCACAGACTATGAACAATGATGGACAACAACGCCGATGGTCAACTACAATATTTGTCCACAACGCAGACAAAAGGAGAGTTATTCGCAAGGTAACAGTTAACATCTACTCACCAACTCGCATATTCGGCTACACACTGACGAAATTACACTTTCGTCGTCCATATCACCGCTAATAGTCGCCAATCTAAGCAAGCACCACCGAAAATTTCGCGCACATGAATTCCCACAGTGTATGGGATCCACATATTCTATCTATCTATCTATCTATCTATCTATCTATCTATCTATCTATCTATCTATCTATCTATCTATCTATCTATCTATCTATCTATCTATCTATCTATCTATCTATCTATCTATCTATCTATCTATCTATCTATCTATCTATCTATCTATCTATCTATCTATCTATCTATCTAATGCCACAGCACCCATAGAGTTTCTCACTACATTACCTAGACGGAAATCTGGCGCTGCTGCGCTGTGGTATGCATGGGAATGCCGGTATATTGTGGATTCGGATTGGCATCGTTCTCGTAGAGACAGGACACCTTGAAGACGCGCTTGGCAAGTACCGTTCCGTCTGTCACAATGATTCATTTTCTGCTAGAACAGCATGTGAAAAGCTGTTTTAGCTCTATTATTACGCGATAACATGTTTTGTTTAACTATGAGAACTTGTTATTGTGTGTACGACTACATGTTACGTAAAAAGGATCAGCGTGCCGCTAAAGTTGGAGGACAGACGACAAGGTTTGCGCTCGCTATTGCAACAGTTGGTCGTCTGTTCTTGCTTTTCTTCGCTTGGTCATGCATCGTGGGTGAGTAAAGATGTAGATATTTTACTTTGAGAACGCGTTATTTTCGTAGCCATATCCACGTTTTAGACGAAGCCTCTTACAACACCAGCCAACACGAGCCTCGCACACACATATACCGTCATTCCCATGACGGCACGGTGCCCCCTTAAGAAACTCCCATAGACGGTGGCGCCAGATTACCCTCTAGGTGTTATAGTGAGAAACTCTATGACAGCACCCAATTATTGTCCACTCACTTTAACCAATGTCCTCAGAGTCACGGTGCTTCAATGTCGTCATATACATGATCATCCCTCTCTAGTCATCTCATTATCGTAACGCTGTCGTACCATCATCATTATTTCAGAAACGCTCATATATCCCGTTGCCCTCATTGTCAGACCACCTTCGCATTTCTATCGACCCCATTCCACCGTAATTTGCAGGGGTAAGTTCATGCATTTGCAGTCGCGGTTGTCGTGCCGACGTCGTCATTGCGTCGTCTGACATATGATCATCGTCATGACTTCTTGTACTGACACATTTACTTACTTGTCTTTCCCGGGTGACCACGTTTCACCAGCAAAGAAATGTTGCCGCTCAACAGTGGACGCGCCTGCATGTATCGGAAGTTTCTCGAATGTAATTAATGGTTCTATCCACTGTCTGTTCTGACGTAACTTTCTGTGAAGTGATTGAATGTATGCGCGACGTGAATTGCGCGGTACTTTCCGGATTGCACGTGGGCACCAGCGATTACTCTGGAACCTTCGATGAAACGTGCATAAAAGAAGGCGCGCTTGACCCGCTGACCAAATTTTCACGATCGCCTACTGTCTTCGACGTTATCGTTGTGTGTTAAGTGTAGCCAGTCTTTCTGGGTTCGCCCAATGAACGTTAGTTTCGTCATGCACAGTATTGCTATTGTGTTATTTACCGTCACTACTAGGCGACATGTGGTACAGGTGCATTGCCTTCATGCATCGGACGGGCCCGCAAAGCCATCATCCAAGCCCGAACCCAGTAGAGAACAACAACGTCACCAAGAATAAGCGAGGTAGCTGCAGGCTGTAAGACAGCCCCAGAGGACGGACTTTTGCCTGAGGTGACCAGGAAGACTATCACAAATCAAGAACAACAATGGTAGCTTCAGCCTGCCCCATCGTGCTTCAACAGCCCAGGGAGCCAACCACCTTCCTTGGAGCTCCGTCAGACGAGCCAGAAACCTGGCTCGGCACTTTCGAAAGAATCTGAGCCTTCAACAGCTGGACCTCTAAGAATAAGCTACGCCACGTGTACTTCTCCTTGGAAGATGCCACGTGTACTTAGATAGGAAACCGGAAGTCCCCCATTAGAGCGTGGCACCTGTTTCGCAGTAACTTCCTGAGGATCTTCACGAGTGTCGTTCGTAAAGATAGGACCGAAGCAGTATTGGAAGCCCAAGAGCAGCCGCTTAACGATAACTTTCTCTTCCTTGCGTGGAAATGAGCCGTATATTCGGCGACGCTGACCTGTAAGTGTCCGAGCAGAAGAAAGTCTGCCTACTCCTGTGGGGTGTGCGGCATAAACTTTTCGCCGGAGTGATACAAACACCACCCAAGTTCGTGGAAAACTTACTCGCGAGGCCACCAGTATAGAGAAAAAACGGGAAATGCGGAACCGACAATTCAACCTTTGCACGAACTTAACAAACTACGCCAGCGTTCAATCATTTGGAACCGACGACCTGCATTAGACTATGAGAGCGTTCGTTCGGGAGGAGTTTCACAAGCTTCCTTCCATGGAGCCTCAAGTAGTATCCATTGCTGACATCGTCAGTGAGGAGATTCAGCAGTAACTTGGAGTGCCCGAATCGCGGAGGCCTCAGCCGGAAGCGATAACCTATGCCGCCGTCGCCCGCCGCCAAGCTTCCCCTCCGCGCCCGCGCCAGGGCCCAGTAATGCTATGTTCAGACGTGCGCTACGTACGGATCGTTCGCACAGAACGTAAGCGTAAACGCAAAAAGCGCAACTACTTTGTTCACACTACTGTTGCATTGAGCGGAAAGTACGCAACAATCGCAACCAGCCTGGGCGTAAATGTTGGAGTACCCGCTACATTTACGACAGGCACAGACGCCATCCGCGTTTTCCCGGGTTCACGCCGAACGCGCGCGGTGTCCCTGAGTGCAGTGTGGTTTTCCGGTCTCATTGTGTTGTGTACACTGCCCGTGCCTAGTGATGATGCTAAGCGCGGAAGCTTCTTCATTGTGCAGCGATGAATAACTAATTAAAGTCCGACAGAGGCCGATACTCTATGACCAGCGCCTGAAAACTTTGGGCTTGAAGAGCCTCGACATGCGCTAACAGCCGCTTGCTTATCGGCGCCATGATAAAAAATGCGAAACGCGGCTGTCCCGAACGGTGATTGGCCAGTCGTAAAAATGTATCTTATGGAAAGGCTCAATGTGAATGTAGGCGGTTGCTAGCTGCGTAAACAGTCGTTCCTACAGTTGCGTAAATTGCAATAAATATGCCACTTATAGCGGATGCGACTGTAGTCTGAACGCGGCATAACGCTGCAGTTCCCTCGTTCGCCGCAGCAGCCGCCAGCTCGCCCTCCCGTCGGCGAGCGCCGCAACCAAAAAAAAATATGTATGATGGGTCCGAGACCAACGCGTGCTCTGTTACCACTGCGGAGACGCGGGCCACGTCGGTACCATTACCGAGACTTGGGACTGCGAGGCTTCGCCGTCAGTGCACCGCGTCCAGTTTCCTAAGCGGCCACGTGACATTGCCGACTACATCGCCGCAGCGCAGCGGAGAACCCGACGAGCGTCGCGTTCGCCGTCCCCAAGAGGCTCCTTGTAGTCTGAGTGCTGACCATAGACTGGCCCAGCCCGCGGCCGATCCGTGAGCCCCTATTCCTGAAAGCTAAACGCAGCAACCGATAAAGGGGCGGTTGCTCTACCTCGAAATGAAGGCCCTCCGCCGCCGACAATGATGCTTCATTATCTAATGCGATGACGCAGCAATGACCAAATGCGAAGGAAGAGAAAGAACCACAGACCTCGACATGCTTCTCGATGACTACGAATTCACCGCACGTGTATACACTGGAGCCGACTACTTCGTCATCAGTGGATTATTCGATGCCAAGTTTAAGAAAGTCAATACTGCATGGGATGGCCCACTAATTCGGAGAGCTGGAAGACACCTCACAAGGCCGATGGAATCTGCACGGCGAGGATTACAGTTTATCACCGGCCGTACCCTGCGACGTTCCTTGTCCTACAAGAGTTCTCGCGAGACGCAATTCTCGGCATGCACTCCCTAAGCCAAGACGCCGCACTCATCGACCTGAGTACGAAGTCGATAACGCTGTCCACAGACCGAGCGATACCGATGGAGTCCTTCCGGTCAGCGTGCCCTGATTGTACTTGAGGACCAAGTCAGCATCCCGCCTCGCTACAGTGTTGTCATTTCCGTCGGCAGAAAAACAATCGCAGACGTAGGAGGCGTCATAGAGTCTACTGCCCGATCGTGAAAATTGCGTCGCAAGAGGGATCGCACGAATGCACGGAGGAAACACGAAAGTGATGGTGACAAACTTCAGACAGGAGTTCAAACACATCAACAAGGGCACAACAACCGCATACATCAGAGAAAGTGTGCAAGCAATCAATGCATGTTCTCTCGGACTCCCGAACCAGACTTCAACATAAAGCAAGTTTTCCCTCAAGTTAGCAGCGACAGCTCAGAAGTCTTCTCCAACGATGCAGACTGCTTTTTGACGTCATCGAGGATTCGACAAATACCAGTTGCAGAGCATCGCATGATAACCGAAGAGTGAGCTGCACCACTCCGCCACAGCCCTTACCGTGTTTCGCCAGGAGAACGTGAAGCTATAAAGCAAAAAGTCGACAGAATGCTACGCGCGGACATCATCCGGCCATCATAAAGCCCTTGGGAATCTCCTGCAGTCTTGGTGAAGAAAACAAAAAATTCGCAGTTCCGACGGAAAGGCGAAGCACCGATTGGGTTAGCAAATTAGTACCTAGCTGTATGAAGTAAGGATAGTCGTTTTATCAGCCATTTAAGCTTGTAAACATTCGCTTCCTAACTAAATAAACAATGAGATAATGTGCAAGCGTGGCTCAACGAGGACGTAGAAAGAAACAGACACAGAGACAGCGCTGCCTTTTTGTGTCTGCTTCTTTCGGCGACCTCGATCAGTCGCGCTTACGCATTCTATCATGGAATCCAACCAACTAGCCCGGCAACGTGTTTTAACTAAATTAACCAGCATGGCGTCACGCGCGCACATGTAAACATGAACACATCTCGCTCGATGATAGCGGAAACTGTCTGTGGCAGCACTGGAGTTTGGAATCGGGGCAGCAGCCGCGAGTCAATTGACCTCCGCGCATCTGTCACTTCAACGCGAACGAAGCGTCGAAAGCACAGCGCATACGAAGCTACCGGCAGAAGACACGCCCTCTAAACATCGCAGATCACTTTGATGATGAGTCCCGGGCGGGCGCGCACTTTGGCCACGTCGCAGATCGCTCCCAATGCGCACGAGCGCCGGCGACACGTCCCTACGGCATCGCCCAAAAGCGTCTACTAAGGCGTCCGTGATTCGCGAGGTCAACGCCGTAATAGACGCCTCGGTTGTCTCCACTCTGTACGGAGCGGCGGGCGGGACGACATCAAGTAGTAGTGGCTCCCTAGCAGCCGCTGTAGAAAAACACCCCTCTTCCCTCACCTGAATCCCCTGCTTCGCGGCCACAGGAGAACGCACGCATCTGGGTGGTGTCCCTCGCTCGCGCGCGCGAGATTGAACCGTGTTCGCCGACTAACCGTTACACGCTTTCACTCATGCGGAACTTCACGGTGACGATGACGATGACGCCCAAGGTGACGGACAAAGTGAGCCTGCAGTGTCGATATAATTTCTATCGCAATAAAAGACGGAACGCTGCGTTTCTTCGTCGATTATCGTAGACTGAACAAGATCGCGAAGAAGGACGTGTACCCCTACAGCTGATAGACGACGCATTGGATCGGCTATGTAACGCTGCATGCTTCTTGTCGATGGATCGCAGGACTGGCTACTGGCAAATTTAATTCGACGAGAGGCATCGCGAAAGAACCGCCTTCGCCGCACCAGATGGCCTCTATGAGTTCCGATAACATTTCGTCAAAGCATGTAGATTTAGAAACAGTAGAATTAGAAGCATGTAGATGTAGAAGCAGATAAGATTTCACCCGATAACATTTCATCAAAGGTTTGCCTATTTGCGGATGGCTAACAAAGACGATGTTGCCTTACTTCAGATCGACTTAAATACCATACATTGCTGGTGTCAAACGTGGAACATGCAATTCAACATTTCGAAATGCAAATGAATGCGCGTATCTCGCACTCTATTAGCATCACCGCACTATCATCTTGATAATACGCCTCTTGAGTCTGTTTCATCTTACAAACATCTCGGTGTTAACATTTATAGTAACCTATCATGGAAACATCATGTGAGGCACGTCGTCACCAAAGCTAACCGATCACTTGGGTACTTTCGCAGAAACTTCTATATGGCACACCCATCACTTAAAAAGCTTCTCTACACAACTTACATTCGTCCGTCACTTCAATACGCAACATCTATCTGGGATCCCCGTGGTACTACACTGATAAATTAACTTGAAAGAGTGCAGAATCTTTCCGTTCACGTCATCTTATCCAATTATGTCCGCACAGCCAGTGTTACCATGATGAAGTCACTACTTAACCTTCGAGAACTTACAATTCGGCATAAAATTTCCCGGCTCACTCTTTTTCATAAAATTTACTATCACAAGCATCATCTCCGCAATCAGTTCATTAACTCCCGTCGTTTTATTTCATCTAGAATTGACCACCTCCAAAAAGTTGATGTTCCTAGTTGTAAATCTGTAAACTATTCACATGCATTTTTACCTAGAACCACCTCTGAATGGAATCAGCTGCCAGAACCAGCTACAGCTATCACGGATACAACGCGCTTTAAGGATTTCTTGAATAGCATGCTTAACATTGCTTAATTATTTGTATTGAATTCGTTATGTTTTTAGCTTATTGTTGTTTTAGTTTTAGATGTTCAAATTACTCTGCTTTATCTTAGTTGCGGCTGTCTCATTTCATTTTTGTATTAAGCTGGTGATTGTTCGTGCTTCTTATTTTTAATATATAAACTGTTTTTTCAGCTTTGGTCTGTATTATGCCCCTTCCCTCTGTAATGTGCAAACCCTGAGGGTAAAATAAATAAATAAATAAAAACGTCATGTGATTCGGACTGTGCTTGCCGTCTGCAACGTTCCAGCGCGTGAAAGACACGGTTTTAGAAGGATTGAAGTGACAGACCTTTCTTGTTTACTTGGATGACATCGTCGTCTTCGCCAGAAATTTTGACGCTCACCATAGGTGGCTAGCCACAGTTCTAGAGGCCATCAAATCATCAGGGAAGGAAAACTGTCGCTTCGCTTATGATGAGCCTCTGATCCTGGGCCACGTCATCATCAAGTCTGGAGTCAGCCCCGACCCGGAGAAGACAACTGCCATCGCAAAGTTCCAACAGCCCATGGACAAGAATGCAGTGCGTAGATTCCTGGGAATGCGTGCCTACTACAGGCACTTTGTCAACGACATCTCACGCATCGCTGAGCCGCTAGCACATCTAACTAAATGTGATGCTGAGTTCAAGTGAGAAACGCCGCAGGCTGACGTATTTCCAGAACTTAAACACCGCGTCCAGTCGCCACTTGTAATTGATCACCTCGACGAGGACGCCGATACGGAAATCCAAACTGACGCCACTAGCCAAGACCTCCGTGCCACCCTACTTCAGAGGAAAGACGGACTTGAATGGGTTATAGCTTGCACTAGCTGGTCGCTAATAAAAGCGGAAGGCAATTTTACCACCGAAAAGGAATGCTTCACCATCATTTGGGCTACAGTAAAATTCCACCATTACCTATATAGCAGGCCTTTCAAAGTCATCAGTGACGATCATGTGTTGTGCTGACAAGTGAATTCAAAGGACTCTTCAGGACGCCTCGCGCGGTGGAGCCTTAGACTGCAAAAGAATGACATCACTGTAATCTACAAATCCGCACGAAAACGCTATGTTGCCATTTCCCCGTCTCTTACTCCCGTGGACCAGCCATCCCAAGATGACCAGGACGAGGACGCCTTTTTCAGGTAAACTGAACGCAGACGGCTTTTCCAACCAGCAACAAGCGGACCCGCAGGTCAGAAGCCTTGCTGAGTACTTGCAAGGCAAGAACGACGGGGTTCCAACGGTGTTTAGGCGCGGATTATCTTCGTTTTTCTTACTAAACGACGTCCTGGAGACAAACTTTTCGGTCGGCCACAGGAAATTACCTTCTGTTTGTGCCCGCAGCACTCCGCTCGTAAGTGCTGCACGCACAGCACGATGATAAGGCAGCCGGGCCCTTCAAATTATCGCGTACGCCCTTGCGAGCGCACGCGATATTTGTTGCTAGTCTGTGGTTTTTGTGTGTTTTCTATCATGTTCCTGTTCGTTTGCACCATTCGTCGTTGAATATTAGCAGTGGCCACGCCTGATCGCCTTCGTTGGTCGCTACTTCAGGACATGCCACGACTGGCAGCGATGTGAGACATCACTGGTAAGGCCAGCGGGTTTTCTGCAGGTGATCGAGCTTCGTTGCCGACCATTTCGGCAGATGGAGATGGATATGTTGGGACCCTTTCCAACGTCAACGTCTGGAAATAAGTAGATAGTCGTAGCCACCGACTACCTTACCCGCTACGCCGAAACAAAAGCCCTGCTTAAACGTATAGTGCAGCGGAAGTAGCCAAATTTTTTGTCGAGGACATCCGGCTACGTGATGGTGCCCCAGAAGTCCACATTACTTACAGAGGAACGGCTTCCAAATCTGAGATTACTGAAACCCAGGGGCGTAGCCAGGGGGGTGCGGGGAGAGGGGGGGGGGGCTTATGGGACTCTACTCTCCACCCCCTCCCAAATGTTTTTCGTGGTGTCATGCGCTACCGATGAAAACTGCCCCCGTCACCGGAAATCATACCGGGTTTTGTCTACAATGTATTTTTTTATGCTCCAAAAGAGATTTCGACGCGATCATTGCGAACTCTTGCTGGATTTCGCGGCGACGCCCATGCACCAGGAGTCACATAAAGCAAAGAGCCCCATCCAAGCGCAAAGTTTCAAGTGGTGGTGGTGGTGGTGGTAAAAACCTTAATTCGTCAACAGAAAATTATTTGTGAGATTACATGTGGGAATCTATGAGGGCTTCGTGAGGTGGCCGTCAGACCATGTCTTACGACGACTTCTAAAGCCCAGGTTACGGCCCGCAGTTGAACCGCGGGTTCCGAGCTGGTCAGCGCAGCCTCCTACTCTTCTCGGTTGGATAGCGTGTGTGTGAAGTGATTTTTAAAGAGAAATGGAAGAGATAAGTGCAGTGCCGTAACTGTCTCTCACAGGAGGACACCTCAACAGCACTGCACGGGGAAAGGGGTGTGGGGAGAAAAAGATGGAGATGGAGTAAAAAGGAGAGACAGAGCGGAATAGCAAAAAAAGAAAAGACGACAATGTAGCTAAGCGTTTGCGGGGCCTACAGCCGCGCTCTGAGGTGCGTTGCTTCGCAGAATTCGATCAATGCCGAAAATGCACGCTTAGTAATGGAACTGTGAGCATTGGGGAAGAGTAGGCTCTGCAGGGTGGTGTATGGCAAGCCACATCGGCGGTAGGAGGCGTACAGAGCCTCTCTCTCGGTCCCGAAGGCCGGGCAGTGAAGCAGAAGGTGTTCCAGTGTCTCCACGTCATCGCAGTTACCACACACGGGGCTGCCGGTTCCCATGAGCCTGTGTGTGCGCGCCGCTGTTTTGTAGCAGCCGATACGCAGGCGGAGAAGGAAGGCGCAGTCAGCCCGAGAGAGGCCCGCACGCGGGAGCAGGCGCGGGGGCGTTCCCGCCGCGACGCGCCGATCGGGATGTTGCGCAGTGAGGCTGCGCAGAACAGCTGTCTTGGCCGCGTCGAAGCTGGTCACCAAGTGGGTGAGGGGAAAGCGCTCACCGTGCGCCGCCTTGGCGAGGGAGTCAGCCTCCTCGTTGCCTGGCAATCCGATATGAGCGGGTATCCACTGAAGCGCCAGGTCGCAGCCTTGATTCACAATGTGTCGCAGCTTGCAGCCAACTCGAACAACAAGGGGCACTCCGCCGTAGTCCCTGGCCAGCATGCAAAGCGCCGCACGAGAGTCAGTGAGGATGGCCGCTGACACAATGTTCGAATGTTCCAATAGGAGGTCGGCAGCGAGATCAATGGCGGCGAGTTCGGCCACTGTCGATGACGCGGCAAAGCGCAGTCGGCACTGGCGCGTTTCCGAGATGTCCGGTGCCGTGCAAGCCGCAGCACCAGACCCGTCTGCCGTCACCGAGCCATCGGTGTAGACGAGAAGTCGTCCTGCCAGTCGCTCGTGCAGTAGGGAGGCGGTCTCCTGTCTCATGGCGCACACCGCAGTTCGGCGCTTTGATGCGACGCCAGGCACCGCGATGTTCACGTCGAGCAGACTGGAGTAGTAGGGCAGGGAGACGAACTGTGGCGACGACCCGATGAGCTTTGAGAACTCGGTGGCGCACTTGCCCATTCCCGAGTTCGGCAGGGAGTGGAGTCTGCAGACGAGCCGCTGGCCCTGTGGTGAGCGCTGCAGGCGCTCAATGTGGTGGAGCGCCTGCTTTCGTGCACGAAGCGATGGCGGCCAGTTGCCCACTTCCGCGAGTGTCGCCCCTACTTGGGAGGAGCGAGGGAGGCCGTATAGTTCTCGCACCGCAGTAGGGTGCGCCATGTCAATGGCATTCCAATTCGCCGCTCGAGCGTTGGTGGTGGGGAGGGCGTAGAGTGCCCTCGATGTGGCCACAGAGTTGTAAACGCGCAGTGCGAGTTGCGGCGTGCATCCGTGTCCACGCGCGAGAAGAGAGCGCGCGGCGCTGGCGACTTTCCTCGATTGCTTGCAGATGTGGGAGACGGCCGCATTGAAGTTGACGCGGCAGTCGATCTGCAGGCCGAGGTAACGGACGCTCTTGCGCCACGGGAGAGGGCAACGGCGCAGAGTCAGCGGTGGCGCTTCGGAACGTGCTCGCGCGCCTCGTGGGTGCACCAGCAGTGCCTCTGTTTTGGTCACCGACAGCTGGAGGCCGATGCTTCCCATGTACTGGTCCACCGCGTCAATTGCAGTCTGGACAGATGCACGCACCTGATAGCCGACTTGAGTAGGGCCAGTCGCAAAGAGGGCGATGTCGTCGGCGTAGATTGCCACCCGTACTTCGTGCGACATCGCTTTTGGGATGTAGTCCGGAAGTCGCGCCAGGGCAAGATTAAACAAAAAGGGGCTCAAAACACTGCCCTGCGGAACACCAGAAAACACACTGCGCGGCCGGCTGAGTGCACCTCCAACCCGCACCCGAAGTGTGCGATTAGACAAGAAGGCTCGCACGTAGTCGAGTAGCCGGTCGGTGATGCCGAGCTCGTGCAGCGCACTGACGATCGTCGAATGCGGCAGCCCATCGAAGGCGCCCTGTACATCGAGCAGGACGAGGTAGCCGGCCTCGCGACGGCTCGCCGCCTGCTCGAGAGTAGCGACAACCTCGGCCAGGGCGTCAGCCGTTGCGCGCAGCCGGCGGAAGCCGCTCTGCTCGGGAGCGAATGCGTCTAGTGCCGCCGCAATCCACTCCAGACGACGAAGTGCCATAGCTTCGAGTGTCTTACCGGCGACAGACGTGAGTGAAACCGGGCGGTAGGAGCTCACGCTGCTTCGCGGTTTGCCACTCTTGAGCAGAGGCACCACGGTTGCTTCTTTCCACTCGGGAGGGACGACGCCGGTGCGCCAGACATGGTTGTACACCTCCAACAGCGATGGGAGCTGCTCGTCGTCGATGTTTCGCAACGTCTGGTAGGTGATTCCATCCGCGCCCGGCGCAGAACGTCCTCTACGAGCGTTGAGCACGATGCGAAGCTCGCTCAAGGTGAAGTCCTCCGTGCACAGCACCTTCACCTGCTGCAGAATTCCGTTCGTCGGGAAGTAGCGAAGCGGCGCGAGGAGAGCGGCTTTGTTGTGCTCAGGAAGCTCGGGAAGCTCAAAAACTGGGCCATCCGGCGGAAGCGACGGCGGTGCAAAGGCGGCGGCGAACGCGTCCGCGAGCTGCTCTGCGCTCAAGCCCTGTGCGACCGCGATGGAAAGCGCAGGACAGCGAGGGACCTTTGGTCGAAGGAGAGCGCCGAGAATGCGCCATGGGCGCGATCTGTTGCGCGTATCGTCGAGCGACACACACAAACTGCTCCAGCTCTGATTGCGCCGCTGCCTGGCATGACGGCGGCACGCCGCATCAAGGCGATTGTAGAGAGTCCAATCCTCTCTCCTGTCACTCTTGATGGCTCGATGTTCAGCGCGGCGCCGGACAGCTCGAAGGTTAAGCAGCTTGATGTCGGGCACCGGCGTTCCCGCAGGCACGGAACAGCATTTCGTGGCGGCATCGACACAACGTGTCACGTGAGTCAGGAAATCCATGTTCGCAGTAGGGGGCGTGGCACAGAGTTTCCGAAACTGTGTCCAGTCGGTAACACGGTAGGAGCGCCGCGGTCCATGGGCTGTAGCGTGCGGCTCGAGGGAGATCGGGTAATAGGGAGTTTTAGTGTTGGGGACGCAAGCGGCTTGCGTACGCAAGAACTTGGGGCGACGTTACTGCGCATGCGCAGACCGCTACGTCTACTTGCGTCCTTGGGTTGTTGGAGCGGCCGAAAACATCGCTGCCCCTAAGAGGTCACGTTACCCACGCGACTCTTGCGGTGTAGGAGAACTTACGAGTAGCTAGCGGGTAGATAATCTAATAAATCTTTCGCCAAGTGTCGACAGACGTCGTTTTTATGTGTATTAGAGAGGTTTAGCGGCAGTTGGGGTGTTGGGGCGGAGCCATAAACGGGAGCGTCCTGCTTGGTGCATCCACCTGGCGGCGCAAAGCTCAAATCGACAAAAGCAGCTAATATTGCTGTAACCAAGTCTATTCTACTTCGCTGCTGGTGTAAATTATCGGCACTGGCTTAATTGTGTTGCTGCCAAAAATTTATACCCCCAGCAAAGTAAAATACACTTGGTTACTGCAATATTAGCTGTTTTTGTCTGTTTGAGCTTTGCGCCACCAGGTGGCAGCACCATGCAGGTCGCTCTAGTTCATGGCTCCGCCCCAACGCCCCAGCCTGCGTTTACCCGATTACCGGACGCTGTAAACTTCTCTATTACCTGCTTCTAATAAAAAGAGTTTAATGTACTTTACTTCATATGCTTCATTTCATATTTTATAACATGATAACGCAGCAACGATCAGACGTTGGTGGTGCTGCGAGCGCATGCGACCTCATTGCGGTTTGCGTTTGGGGCCGCTAACCTATAACACGTTTCTGCTTGCGTACGCAAACGCAAACGCACCCAAGCGCTTGGGGCCCCAACGCCTTGCGTCCCCAATACTAAAACTCTCTAATGATCGGAGCCCTGAGTGTCGGGGCTGCGTCGCCACTCGTAGTGGCAACCCTCGCTCACAAGCGACAAGTCGATGGCGCTTTTCCGCGCACCCCGTCGCACGAATGTGGGACTGCCGGTGTTGAGAAGTAGGAGGCCCGCAGAGAGGATGGAGTTCAGCAAGTCCCTACCTCGCGGCTCGGTGTGCGGGCACCCCCATGTTGTGTGGTGACTGTTGAAGTCACCCAACACCACACAGTCACCTCCGATGCGAGCGACAAGCGCAACCACGAACGAGCTGTCCCACCGACGCACGGGCCGAACATAAACACTGGCGACACAAGTGTCGGCACCCCCAACACGCACAGTCACGGCCACGCACTCGATTCCACTGGTCACAATGTCGGTGACATTTACGTCGGCTTGCGCGAGACAAGCGCGAACATACAGAGATGCGCGGGACCGTCCAGGCGAATGCAGCGGGTCACAGCAATGAGTCTTGTTGCAGGTCTGCGACTGGCATTCGGTGGCACTGTGATAGGCCACAAATCCGGGGAGGTTAAACTCGCCGGGACGCGCGTAAGTCTCTTGTAGCGCGAGCACGTCGTATTCGTGTAGTGAGAGGTGCTCGGCGAGTTCAGCGTGACGGCAGCGCATCGAGCGGACATTCCACTGGAGGATGCGCGGCCGTCGTTTTGGAGATCGCCTATCCATGCTGGGGCAGGGCTTGCTGGGCTGCAAGGGCCGCGACGCACATTTGCCGAGTGGTGTCGTCCATCGCTGCTGTCTCTATGAGGACGCGCAGTGCTGCTGCGAGGGCCGCGATAACTGCATCCTTTGGATCGGAGGCGGCGGAGGTGGTGGGCTGTTGCGTCTGCGCTTGCTCCGCCGGCTGGGCGCCGCGACCGCAGAGCGCGTCTCTGAATGACAACCCAGGTTGTACGACCGCGGAAGGACGGGTGGCTGCTCCTTGCTTCCGTCGGATGGCGTCTGATGAGGCGCGAGCTTTAGCGATCGCCTGCTGTCGCGTGAGAGGCTCTGGCGACAGTGACAACAGTACGGCAGCCTTCCTCTCCATTTGCCAGTTGGGGCAGCGCGGCTCCGAGGTTGCGTGATTCCCGCTGCAGTTAATGCAGCGCGGCCTCTGCGCGGTGCAGTCGGCGGTGGCGTGCGGTTCTCCGCAACGGAGGCAGCGGGCATCGCGCGAACATGTTGCGCCGGCGTGACCAAACAAGCCGCATCGATCGCACTGGAGTGGCCGCGGGAGTCTGGGACGAACCGTGCGACGCTGCTTGAAGAGGAGCACTTCGGCTGGAACGGCGTTGCCGGCGAATCGCACCGCTATGTTGTGGCCCCTGCGCTCGCATGAGAGGACGGTCACGGAGGCTTCAAGGTGGTCTCTTATTGTGTCCGCGTCGAACGAGCGGTCGACACCGAAGATGGTGCCAGCACAGGTGTTTTTTGTGAGAGCTTTCGCCCTCACTGGCACATCGCCGACGGTGCGGACTTGTAGGAGATGTGACAGTTCTGCCCCCGGGAGCGCGTCGACAGCGACAACATTCCGCCGAAAGTTCACCCGCACGCGGTGTGCTCCCTGAATAGCTGAAAGCTGTGCGGCGATAGATTCTTGCGTCAGTCTCAGGAAGTTGCCTTTCTTCCCTTGGGGACGAAACAGGACCGTGTCAGCGCGTTCTCCTGGAGCTGGGCCGTCGACCGAGGGTGTATGTGGGATCATCTCGAGAGGCCTGTAGCGCGGCCTCCTTTTCCCGGCCCTCTTGGGTAGTGAGGGGGCATTTGCGCTCTGTTGATTAGCCTGCTCGGTTGAATCCGAGGCGGATATGATTGCTGGGCGACGTTCTGTCTCGGTGTGGGGCTGTTGCTGCTGGCTGCTTTGCGGAGCGAGCGGCTGGAGCGGCCCGAGAACACAGCTGGGGCGCGGGTGCGCCGAGCTAGCTGGGTCGGTTGAGGAATGCATTCCTTTTTCCCCCATTGCCTTTTTCACTTCGGCGCCGTCGTTGCTCATACCTTGCGAGCTTGTCGCAGGTGCGGCCCCGGCGTGAGTCATGGGAGAGGGAGACTGACCCTCTCTCTCTCGCTCTGTCGGGCGCGGACGAGTGGGTGGCTCGGCCGGTGGGGGCTTTTGTTGTTCCACGTTCGACTTGTCGGCGCTTGCTTGGGGAGCTGGCCCGTTCTGCGAACGCTCGGCAACCGCTGCCACGTGGAGGGCTAGGGAAGGTGACGCCGGGTGGCTGTCATGGCGCCGGCGGGGGTCGTTCGCTTGTTGTTCGCCATGTTGCGGAGCTTCGAGAGATGGCGGTGGGCTGCTTTCCGTCGCGGCCGCGGTCGTAGTTCCGTTGTCAACGCGAGTCGGCGGTGAGGCGGGCAATGATGCAGACGACGAACGATCAGACCTCGTGGATTTAGAGGTTGGTGACCCGCTACACGAGGCGCTGAGCGATGGCGACGACTCCGTGCTGTCAGAGCTAGTGGCCGGCGAGGAGGAGATCGTGCTGCTACTCGGAGACGTAGGTGCTGAGGCATTGCTGTCGCTTTCCATCTCGGCTAGAGATGCTGCGGCGGCAGTGGTGTTGGCGGCTTCTCGGCGATGGCGGTTGCCACGTGCGTGGCGGCTGGCGTTCTTGCGGCCGGCGTTCTTACGGGTTGTCGGTGACAGGCGCTTTGGCATCCCTTCCGAACCTAGCATACGGCGGGCCTCCAAAAGTAGTAAGTCCAGTGCTCGCGAGCGAGGCTGTGGCGTGCCGAGACGAAACCCGGGCACTGTGACCTGGGTGTCATCCATGTCAGGGTCCAACCAAGGGCCGGAACGGCCGGCTACAGGTTCATACCTTCTCCCCTGGGAGCCCTAAAAAGGGCTACGCTCAAGAGCGCTGTCGTGGGAGAAGGTTAACCAGTAGCTAGGGTTAGGGATTAAAAAGAAACTCTCACAACGAGGGCTGCAGCAGGTGCCGTGGTCGTCGGAGCGAGGGGGAATGCGACCGCTCGCTACGAGTGTCCGGGAGCAACTGGTTGGATAGCTGCCATTCGGCTCTAAGTTTGAGCTCAGGGCATTCGTGACGATGTGTGCTAAATCGGCTTTGTCGGCCTCGCATAGCGTACATTCGGGGGAGTGTATCCCAGGTTAGACTACGGATAGTTTGTACGGGTTGGGGAAGGTGTGTGTTTGGAGTTGCCTACACGTCGCCTGCTGGTTTTTGGTTAAGCATTTGTCAGTGGGTGGACATTCGAGTGTTTCGTTTTTATAGTATTGCGTAATTTCGTGGTAGGTTATCATGCGCAATTTTGCTCCTCGCAGGATCGGTTGGCTCACTGCCCGGTTGACGAGTCCTCCGGCGAAATTGGGAGCCGCTTCGTTCCCGGGATGCGATGAGTGCGCAGGGATCCGCATGTTTTTGATCTGGCGGGGTGTGAAATGTGTTTTCTTTAGAATTGGTATCGCTGGTTCGTGGATTCTGCCTTTGGAAAAATTAAGCACTGCCGTCTTGAAGTCACGGAAAATTATTTTGGCTGTAGTATTTGTGATAGCTACTGCTATCGCGGCTTCTTCGACTTCTTCCGTATGCCTTCCAAAAATGGTGACCGCGGTGATTGCTTTCAGGTCGTTTCCTACTACCCTTGCGGAGAAAGCGTCACGTTCTCCGAGTTTGGCTACGTCTTCGTAGAGCGCCTCCTCATGGTTTGCGTAGTGTTTCTGGAGCGCCTTGACCCGGGTGTGTCTCCGTTTGGTGTGACAATCCGGGTGCATATTCTTCAGGATTGGGTCAGCCCTGAGGCGACCGAAGATATCTCTGGGTATGAGCCCGACGTTTGTTTGAGTGCTCTCGTACAGGATGTTTATTTCCGCAGGTGTCTTGGTTAATCTTTCGTATTGGGCTGTTCTGTGTGCAACTAGTTCGTCGAGCATGTCGTGGACGCCTGTTTTCAGGCGTCCACAGGAATTCTAGAGCATTAGCGAGAGGGTGGCAGGTCTTATCAAACTTAATAAGAGGTCCAAAATGAAGGTCGCACAGGTCTACGCCCCTACATCCAGTCATGATGACCAAGAAGTCGAAAGCTTCTATGAAGACATGGAATCGGCGATGGGTAGAGTGAAAACAAAATACACTATACTAATGGGTGACTTTGATGCCAAGGTAGAAAAGAAGCAGGCTGGAGACAAAGCAATGGGGGAATATGGCATAGGCACTAGCAATAGCACGGGAGAGTTATTAGTAGAGTTTGCGGAACAGAATAATATGCGGATAATGAATACCTTCTTCCGTAAACGGGATAGCCGAAAGTGGACGTGGAGGAGCCCGAACAGCGAGACTAGAAATGAAATAGACTTCATACTCTGCGCTAACCCTGGCATCATACAAGATGTGGACGTGCTCAGCAAGGTGCGCTGCAGTGACCACAGGATGGTAAGAACTCGAATTAGCCTAGACCTGAGGAGGGAACGGAACAAACTGGTACATAAGAAGCCAATCAATGAGTTAGTGGTGAGAAGGCAAATAGAGGAATTCCAGATCAAGCTACAGAACAGGTATCCGGCTTTAACTCAGGAAGAGGACCTCAGCATTGAAGCAATGAACGACAATATTGTGGGCATCGTTAAGGAGTGTGCAACGGAAGTCCGTAACTCCGTAAGGTAACTCCATTAGGCAGGATACTAGTAAGCTATCGCAGGAGACGAAAAATCTGATCAAGAAACGCCAATGTATTAAAGCCTCTAACGCTACAGCTAGAATATAACTGGCGGAACTTTCGAAGTTAATCAACAAGAATAAGACAGCTGACATAAGGAAGTATAATATGGACCGAATTGAACATGCTCTCAGGAACGGAGGAAGCCTAAAAGCAGTGAAGAAGAAACTATGAATTCGCAAGAATCAGATGGATGTTGTTTGATCCGCACCGATGGCACCGGCTGTTGGAATCTCAGCGCTGCCACCAGCTGTCGGAACCTCAGTGCTGACACCCGTTGTTGCAAACGGGTCGCAAGCCCCAAGGGTAGCGTTGGCCTGGCGGCCTGGGGCACACTGGAAGCATCCGAAGGTCCCGGCAAAGCATGAGTCGAATGCTAACAGAACAACTTCGCAAAGAGCATCGCAAAGAGCGGGCGGTCAGGTCGACCGAAGTGGAGAGACGGGAGAGCACGTTACTCAACAGAAAAAATCGGAGCCTCTCTCCTGGCGTCCGGGAGCAGCTGCTCTTATACTCTCGGAGTTGAGGGCAAGAGGGAAGGTCACGGGACTACGTCACGTGACGGTGGGGCACGGACGGACTGAGAGACATGTAGAGACAAGGAGGTGACGCATCAGCCGGGCCGGCGCCGGTCAGACCTCCTCGCTTCACACTGGGGGAGCTCCTCTCCCCAGCTGCCGCGCTTTGACAAGCGTGGGCACACACGCACACACGAAGACACGTGGCACTGAAACATGCCGGGACGCGCTCGGCGGGGATGCGTCGCGGCCGCTCCGAACGGGCCAAAATGTCCGCCGCTTTGAACGAAGCCCCGGCGTCCGTTGAATCCGCGCCGGGTACACCGCGCGTCATAGGCGAAACGTAACAGACCGCCCCGCCGGGGGAAGGAGATCCCGATGGTCAGGGGACTGCATCCGCTGTCCGGAGGGATGTCGCTCGATGATGCTCATAACCGAAGTCGGTCGTCCCTCGGCGTTTCTTGAGCGCAGCGCACCGAGAAGGCCTCGTTCTCACGTTCAGGTTCACACAGGACACTGCAAAGTGACTTCGGGAGAGTTCTCATTTTTCTCTCGTTCCCAGCAAGCGTTAGAACTACGCCGAAACTCAGCCGCTCAGTCAGCAAGTACGGCACAACCCTCACTAAGCCATGCCAGGCACTTTCCCCTTTTTTACTACTGCCTAGTTCCTTACAGTAGTCTATAGCAGCACTGAGAACGCGTCCACAAATCGGAAAATTGCACTAGAAAGCACATCATCACTTTGAAACACTACACAAAAGCAATATGTTAAAAATCCTGCCTCAGGAAGAAAAACATCAATAACAAACAATTTTGAGGCTGATTCCCACGTTAGGGGCTTCGACTTAAGCCATCGGCATTACCGTTGAGACTCCCCTTTTTGTAACGCACCTCAAAGGGATGTTATTGCAAAGCGAGGCTCCAGTGCAGGAGGCGGCCATTTGTGGAAGAGATGATCTGCAGCCATTGGAGAGGGCAGTGATCCGTCTCGATGCATGCGAAGCGGAGATCGCAGCGAGCGACCGTACACTAGCTCAGCTGGCAAAAACCCCGTAGCCGCATGCGGCACGGTCCTCAATGCAAACATCACCCCAGGCAGAAACAGCTCCCAGTCAGTTTGTTGTTCAAACCACAAGGCTCTCAACACGCGCTTCATGACGGAGTGGAGCTTCTCAACGGAATTCGACTGGGGGTGGTGCACTGAGCTGTGTAACAGCTTTACCCCGCACCTTTCGAGAAAGGTCGTCGTCAAAGCGCTAGTAAACACTGTGCCCTGATCTGATTGGACTTCCGCAGGAAAACCAACTCGCGCAAATATGGACAGTAGTGCATTGAATATGTCAACTGAGCGGAGTTCTTTAAACGGCACTGCTTCAGGGAACTTTGTCGCTGGGCAGATCACAGTCAAAATGTGTCTGTACACCGTGGCTGTTACCGGCAGAGGTCCCACTGTATCAATAACGAGCCGTCTAAAAGGCTCCGTAATGATAGGTACCAACTTCAACGGCGCCCTCGATTTGTCCCCTGGTTTGCCCACCCGCTGACAGGTGTTACATGTCTTTACAAAGTGGTCTGCGTCCCGAAAACACCCTGGCCAATAGTATTCTTGCAAGAGACGGTCCTTAGTTTTCTTAACTCCTAGGTGTCCGGACCACGAACCCCCATGCGACAAGCGCAACAGATCCTGACGGTAGCACTGAGGCACGATCAGCTGATCGAACTCCACTCCCCTGCGGTTTACATACTTCCGGTACAGGACCCCATCTCTTTCCACAAAGCGAGCATTTTTCTTGGCGATACCTTCCTTGACAATAAGCGTATGTTTTCTAGGCTGCCATCCTTCTTTTGCTCGGCTATCAAAGCCGACCGGCTGACTTTTAGCAACCTATTAAGTCCGTCTGACGTAGGCGCGATGAGCAAATCTTCAGATAGCTCTTCTAACTTTCCCGTGTCGTGCATTTCCTCTCCAGTATCTGGTGCCTTTAACGCTACAGGCTCAATTTTATTAAGTTCGGGCGTGCTCTGAATATCAGCTTGCTGCGCCTCTGACCCTTTCTCATCGTTCGCCACGTCGGCCCCGCAACTACCGCCTTTGCAGCGAGCTCCCGAACCTTCGATCTGGTTAAGGCCTGAACGCTAGCCTCACCAAACAAAAGCCCCTTCTCGCGCAGGAGGTGATCGGACCTGTTCGAAAATAGGTACGGGTACTGGGCGGGCAGCATAGATGACACTGCCGCCTCCGTCTCAAGTGCTCCGAAAGGACCTTCAATAAGCACTTTTGCTACGGGCAGACACACGCTATGTGCTTCCACGGCTTGCTTAATCCACGCGCACTCGCCCGTGAACATATCGGGTTCTACGTAAGAGGGGTGAACTACGTCCATCGTAGCTGCGGAATCGCGAAGCACTCCGCATTCCTTCCCGTTCACGAGGAGGTCTCGCATGTAAGGCTCGAGAAGCTTCATGTTCTCGTCAGTGCTGCATAATGACAAAAACACAACTTTTGTTTTTGTTTCTGGACACTGCGCCGAAAAGTGACCCGGCTTCTGACACGTATAACAAACGCGCGCTTGCCTCGCCTCGAACCGCTTTCTGCGTTCGGCTGCCGCCGTCTCCTTGCGTTCGGTCGGACTGCTTTCACTCGCATCCGCGCATCGTGTGTCCCCCTTTGCTCTCATGGGCGTGAACTTCGGCCTCTCAAACTTGGAGCCAAATTCACCTTTTTGACCGTCCTTAGCTCCGCGAGCCCGACGCGTCACAAACTCTTCGGCTAGCTCAGCGGCTCTAGCCACCGTACTAACGTCTGGCCTATCCAAGACCCAGTACCGCACGTTCTCAGGTAACCGACTATAAAACTGTTCTAGCCCGAAACACTGCAGAACTTTCTCGTGGTCACCAAACGCTTTCTCTTCTTTGAGCCACTCCTGCATGTTTGACATTAGCCTGTAGGCAAACTCTGTATATGACTCACTTTTGCCTTTCTCATTTTCTCGAAACTTCCGACGGAACGCCTCCGCTGACAGCCTGTACTTTTTTAGCAGACTCGATTTCACTTTGTCGAAATCCTCTGCCTCCTCTCTCTCCAAGCGAGCGACTACGTCGGCCGCCTCGCCGGGTAACAAAGTGAGCAAGCGCTGTGGCCACGTTTCCCGAGAGAACCCCTGCTTCTCGCACGTTCGCTCAAAGTTAACCAGGAACAAACCAATGTCCTCTCCAAGCTTAAACGGCCGCATCAGGTCAGTCATTTTGAAAAATACTCGTTCTCCTGCACCGTGTGCCTGACTTCCATTACGAGCGCGTTCCATCTCCACCTCGAGACGCTTCATTTCCAAAGCGTGTTGACGGTCGCGCTCTTCTTTTTCATTCTCTTTTTGTTCTCTTAGTTCGAGCTCCTGTCTTTTAGCCCTCTCCTCAATGGTCTCAAGGCATTCCGACAGCTCGTCATCCTCAGCTTCTAACTCAAGAACAGCCCTCAGCAGTTCTGGTTTTCTGAGTTTGTCTGAGACATCCAGACCCAACTCCCTTGCAAGCTCCAACAATTTCGGTTTGCGCAACGACTTCAAATCCATGGCTGCTCTGAATGCTGCTTTCTCTACTGCCTACTATTGTCTTGCCGCAAACTAACCCGGCAGCAACAACCACAATTACCAGCTCTGTTTCTGACACTAACAAAAGCCTGGCAAAACTCAGAAGAAGAAAGTCCCGCACTCACCAAACCTCGCAGCCAAGAATTCAGCGCAGTCGTTCCGCTGCAGGCAACCAGTCATCACACAGGGCTCGTTGCACTGCTCCCGGATGGTCGTTGTGCTGCTCTGCATACAGTCAACCGCATATCTTCGCTGCTGGCCTCCGTTGTCGCGATCTCACCGCTGGCAACCAGCTGTTTGATCCGCACCGATGGCACCGGCTGTTGGAATCTCAGCGCTGCCACCAGCTGTCGGAACCTCAGTGCTGACACCCGTTGTTGCAATCGGGTCGCAAGCCCCAAGGGTAGCGTTGGCCTGGCGGCCTGGGGCACACTGGAAGCATCCGAAGGTCCCGGCAAAGCATGAGTCGAATGCTAACAGAACAACTTCGCAAAGAGCATCGCAAAGAGCGGGCGGTCAGGTCGACCGAAGTGGAGAGACGGGAGAGCACGTTACTCAACAGAAGAAATTGGAGCCTCTCTCCTGGCGTCCGGGAGCAGCTGCTCTTATACTCTCGGAGTTGAGGGCAAGAGGGAAGGTCACGGGACTACGTCACGTGACGGTGGGGCACGGACGGACTGAGAGACATGTAGAGACAAGGAGGTGACGCATCAGCCGGGCCGGCGCCGGTCAGACCTCCTCGCTTCACACTGGGGGAGCTCCTCTCCCCAGCTGCCGCGCTTTGACAAGCGTGGGCACACACGCACACACGAAGACACGTGGCACTGAAACATGCCGGGACGCGCTCGGCGGGGATGCGTCGCGGCCGCTCCGAACGGGCCAAAATGTCCGCCGCTTTGAACGAAGCCCCGGCGTCCGTTGAATCCGCGCCGGGTACACCGCGCGTCATAGGCGAAACGTAACAATGTGTTAAGAGACAAAGCCGGCAATATCATTACTAATATGGATGTAATAGTACAAGTGGCTGAGGAGTTCTATAGACATTTACACAGTACCAGTGGCACCCATGGCGATAATGGAAGAGAAAATAGTCTAGAGGAATTCGAAATCCCACAGGTAACGCCGGAAGAAGTAAAGAAAGCCTTGGGAGAAATGCAAAGGGGGTAGGCACCTGGTGAAAATCAGGTAACAGCAGATTTGTTGAAGGATGGTGGACAGATTTTATGCGTTGCATATTGCAATCACTCAGCTCAGCCCTTTGGCGCGGCCGGGCAGCGACCATTGAGGGTATGAGCCATTGTTCATTGCTGCGCGTCTCATATGTGGGTCTATTCTCTCTTAAGTTTGCTGTTTGTTATTAAGTTGCTTCTATTTTTATGCGTTGGATATTGCAATCACTCACTTCAGCCCTTGGGTGCGGCCGGCCAGCCACCATTGACCTTTAGCGAAACCCCGTGACGTGACGTCACGACATCCCTAGGAAAAGCTGATCCCCAACTCGCGCAATATGCAACGCATTCTTGTCTTAACCAAGCTAAGCCTGGCCATTTTTTTGAGAAACTGGCCACCCTGTATACGCAATGCCTCATGACCTCGAGCGTACCGGAATCGTGGAAGAACGCTAATATAATCTTAATCCATAAGAAAGGGGACGCCAAAGATTTGAAAAATTATAGACCGATCAGCTTACTTTCAGTTGCCTACAAACTATTTACGAAGGTAATCGCAAATAGTATCAGGAACACCTTAGACTTCTGTCAAGCAAAGGACCAGGCAGGATTCCGTAAAGGCTACTCAACAATAGGCCATATTCACACTATCAATCAGGCGATAGAGAAATGTGCGGAATATAACCAACCCTTATATATAACTTTCATTGATTATGAGAAAGCGTTTGATTCTGTCGAAACCTCAGCAGAGATAGAGGCATTACGGAACCCGGGTGTAGACGAGCCGTATGTAAAAATACTGAAAGATATACTTAGCGGCTCCACAGTCACCGTAGTCCTCCATAAAGCAAGCAAAGAAATGCGAATAAAGACAGGCGTCAGAAAGGGAGATACGATCTCTCCAATGCTATTCACAGCGTGTTTACAGGAGGTATTCAGCGACCTAGACTGGGAAGAATTGGGGATAAAAGTTAAAGGAGAATGCCTTAGTAACTTGCGATTCGCTGATGATATTGTCTTACTTAGTAACTCAGGGGACCAGTTGCAATGCATGCTCACTGACCTGGAGAGGCAAAGCAGAAGAGTAGGTCTAAAAATTAATCTGCAGAAAACTAAAGTAATGTTTAACAGTCTTGGAAGAGAACAGCAATTTACTATAGGTAGCGAGGCACTGGAAGTGGTAAGGGAATACATCTACGTAGGGCAGGTAATAATGGCGGATCCGGATCATGAGACGGAAATAATCAGAAGAATAAGAATGGGCTGGGGTGCGTTTGGCAGGCATTCTCAGATAATGAACAGCAGGTTGTCATTATCCCTCAAGACAAAAGTATAAAATAGCTTTGTCTTACCAGTACTCACCTACGGGGCAGAAACCTGGAGGCTTACCAAAAGGGTTCTACTCAAATTGAGGACGACGC
Organism: Dermacentor albipictus; assembly: GCF_038994185.2. NCBI lineage: Eukaryota > Metazoa > Arthropoda > Arachnida > Ixodida > Ixodidae > Dermacentor > Dermacentor albipictus. Next base: position 487,245,948 of record NC_091821.1, read on the forward strand.
AACGTGCTATGGACAAAAGAATGATAGGTGTAACGTTAAGGGATAAGAATAGAGCAGATTGGGTGAGGGAACAAACGTGACTTAATGGCATCTTAGTTGAAATCAAGAAAAAGATATGGGCATAGGCAGGACATGTAACGAGGAGGGAAGATAACCGATGGTCATTAAGGGTTACGGACTGGATTCCAAGGGAAGGGAAGTGTAGCCGGGGGCGGCAGAAAGTGAGTTGGGCGGATGAGAGTAAGAAGTTTGCAGGGACGACATGGCCACAATTAGTACATGACCGGGGTTGTTGGAGAAGTATGGGAGAGGCCTTTGCCCTGCAGTGGGTGTAACTAGGCTGATAATGATGATGATGATTTTCAGGAGTCACACGGTGTTTGTGTATCTCGGCAGGTGGAGCGCCGCCTGGTAGGTTTGTCTTATGAGGCAGTTTACCTTTTCCTTCTCCGCTTTATACAAGTTGAGATATCGGAGGGAGTACACGACACGGCTGAGCACGAAAGCCTTGATTAGACGCCTAAGATCCGCTTCCTTCATCCCAAAGTGTTTATTGGCGATGCGTTTGATCAAACGGTTGGTTTCGTTCAGGCATGCCGTAAGTTTGTTGAGAGTCACTGTGTTCCTTGCCGTTGCATTATAGGTGCATACCAAGTATCTGGATCGTTTAGACCTCGGGAACTAGGGTGTCGTCCACGCATATTTCTATAGGGTCTGAAGTTTTTGTAGGGCCTCGTACATTGTATGTCATGACGAGAAGTTCAGTTTTTCGCGGGGAGCACGGTAATCCTATCTTTCTGGCGTGTGGGACTACGTCTGCGCCAGTTTGCAGTAGGCGCTCGATCTCTCCGTCGTTCCCTTTTGTTACGCAGAGTGCAATGTCGTCGGTGTATAGGGAATGCGATAGGCTTGGTATTCCTTCGAGCAGCTGTGTCATGGTTATGAGCGTGACACCGAAAAGGATGGCTGAGAGTACCGATACTTGCGGCGTCCCTCTGCTTCCCAGTCTGAAAGGGTCGGATGTGAGTGACCCGAAGCGTATCTCCGCCGTCCTAGCGTATAGGAAGGGATTGACGTAGATGTGGGTTCGCTCACCTGCTCCTATAGATTTGAAAGGGCTTCTGTGATAGCCTCGTGCTTGGCTTTATCAAATGCTTTGGTTAAACCCAGAGCTAGGATTGATTTGATTCGTTTGCTGTGAATAGGGTTGATGACCTCCTCCAATAGTCTCAGCATGAGGTCTTGTGTGGAGAGGTGTTGTCCAAAGCCCAACATTGTGCTGGGGAAGAGTTCGCGCTTGTCCATGTGTTCTTGCAGGCGATCCAGAATCACGTGTTCTAGCCAGGCATGACGCGAGGGAGATAGGTCTCAAATTTTGTATTTGTAGGCGCTTCCCTGATTTCGGTATGAAGGTTATCTTTTCGTGTTTCCACGCTGCCGCCACCTTGTGCTTTTCTCAGCATTGGTTAAAGAGTTTTGGGATAGTGTTGATTGATTCCTGATCCAAATTTCTGAAAGTTCGGTTTGTGATTACGTCCGCTCCCGGGGCACAGGATGTGCGGAGTTTGTCTAGCGCCGCTCTCACCTCTGCCGTCATTATTTCCTCGTCCATTCCTGGATTTGGAGGTCCTTTTTACTCCGGGAGTGTTTCCTTGTCGGAGGTATCTAAATATCTGCTCCTGAGTTCGTCGATGAGTTCGTCGTCTTGAAGGGGTTGTTCGTGTACAAGGCGGGCCATGTTCTTGTTGTGTGCCGTCTTACAATTTCCTGGGTCTAGGAGGTACCTGAGTAGGTTCCACGTGTCTTTTAGGCCCAGTTTTCCATTCATTTGGTCGCATGCTTGACCCCGTTGTTGTTTGACCAGCTCTTGTGCGTGGTGTTCCATTTCTTTAATTAGGCGAGTAATTTTGAGCTTCAGTCTTCTGTTGCGTTTTTGTTTGAGCAGTCTCTTTTGAAGGCTTTCGTGTGGTTGCCACATGTGTAGTAGTCTGTTGTCTATTGCATGTGTTCCCGCTGTGACTGGTGTGCTTTCGGTTGTGGTGTTGACGTCCTCGCCAAGCTGTTCAACCCATTTGTTGAGGTCATCTATGGTGGTCGGTTCGTCTCGTACTCTGATGAAGCTAAATTTGTACCAGTCGGGAATCCTGATCTCTTTCCTCCTTTTCCTTTTTTAGTGATGTGGCCAGGATAGTGGTTTCGATATACAGTGATCACTGGCTAGGCTACAGGCTGTGTGCCTCAATTTACTTTCGCCCACGTTCTTACTGAGCGTGAGGTCGCGGCTGATGTTCGTCTATACACTGTTTCCTATTCGCGTGTGCTGTAGCGGATCATTCAGTAATGTTAGGCCTTCGTCTTGGATCTAATTCCATATTGCTGTGTCCTTCTTGATGCTTATTTTGTAGCCCCAGGCCATGTGCCTGGCGTTAAAGTCCCCTACTAATAATGGCGGCTTGTGTCCACAAAGCCTGAGTGTTTTGTTAACTGCCTCTATTATCAGGGGGTGGTTCGATCTGGGGGCACTATATACGTTGAGAATAAATGGGCTCCCTTGTCCTCTCTTCTGTGGAATTATTTCCACGAGGGGGCAGTCCACGTCCTTCCTGTCTATT